>NC_060072.1:2443750-3664375 GCF_922984935.1 Meles meles
TGCAAACAGATGTCCATTTATAACAGAGAGGGCTCTGGGAAGGACATCTGGGGGGATGGCCAAGTTGGAGGTAGAAAATATTGCTAAGGAACACTTGAGTGGAGACCCAAGGAGTCGAGAGGAATCCTGAGCAAGAGGAAAGGGAGTGGAAACAAGATGTGCAAAGGTCCTGTGGTCGGAGGGACCACCATCCCCAGGGAAACCAGCGCTACTGGAGAGCAGAGAACACAGGCTAAGGTGAGGGATGAGGGGTCGGGCCACACCCAGCAGGGACTCAGGGCCATACAAGGATGCTGTCATTCATCCCAAGTGCCATGAGAAGACGCTCAAGGTCTCCGGGACCAGAACTCCCAACCCCATGCCCTTTCATTAATGTGCCGGGAATCCCTTCTCCAGGCAGAGGACCTTAGGACCCCCATGTGCACCTGTCCCTCTTCAGGTGTCTCTTCTTCTCCTGCGCTGAGGCTGAGAACTCAGGGAGGACGGAGGGTGGGCCCTGGCAGTTGCCACCAGCCCTCAGCCTTGTCTGTCCCCACTGCGACCCTCAGGCCCTGTGTGTCCTCCGTCACCAAGGGCTGCTCCTGTCCAACACCCAGAGCTGGGCCTAAAGGCTCTGCTATGTGTGGCCTAGAGGAGATTCAGGCCCGATGAGTGGGGACCCCACAGGGCTTGCGGACCCCAAGCTGTGCCCACCGTCCCCATCAGGGAGTACAACCCTCCTCATTCCCCCTCCTCATTCAGGGGATGACCCTTATCCCCAGGGAGCTCCCATGTTCCCTGGCACCCAGTGGCCTGTCCTTGCTGGCAGAGAGTTTCTGAAGCCTGGACGCTGGTCCTGTACGTCGGCTCCGCGTGCCACAGCTCCAGGAGCTCTCCAGGCAGCCGATGCACTTTCCGCAGGCGACCGTTCACAGATCAACCAAGAAAGAGCAGGCGAGTGTGCCTGTGTCCTGCACTGGCCAAAGCTTGCCTGGGAGTCCTGGCCCCTGAGGCTGTAGCCCACTGGCCATCTCAGCTCCCTCCCTCCGGAGATGATCAACACGGTGTGGCTGAGCAGCCCTGGGCGCCCTCCACTGGGCCATGGCCGGACCCTACAGTCAGGCTGCGGGAGCACCATGGTGCGTGCACTGTGCGTGACCATGTGCATGTGAGTGTGGGTGTCTTGTGCGTGTGTGCACGTGTGTGAGAGAGTGCGTGACACACGCATGAGTGTGTGCGCACTTGTGAGCCTGACTTGCACGCCCATGCGTGCACGAGCGTGTGTATAAGTACGTGTCTGCACATGTGTGCACGGGACGGTGCGCCCTGTGTGTGTCCGCACGTGTGTGTGACAGTGTGTGCCCGTGTGTGCGCCTGTGTGTGTCCGCACGTGTGTAAGTGTGACTGGGTGCGCAGGGGTGTGTGCGTGCACTGGCCTGGTTTGGGCTGGAAAGGCAGTGTAAGGAAAACCCTTGGGGAAAGATTTTAAACATTCGTGGCATCGGGTGCCCCCACAATGACAGTCCTCGTCAAGTTCACTGTCAGCGAAAAGTTTGTCTTCAACATGAATAATTGTGGTTTAATGTTATTGAATTAGAAGGTGCAGAAGCCTTGATTTTCTGACTTTCTCTGCTTTGTGTGGGTCTCAGGGCCGGAGGAAGCAGGCGGCGGGCGGTCTGGGCGTCTCACTCGTGGCCACACTCCAGTTCCGCGTCTCACACTTCCTCCCCGTCGAGGTCCCTCTCCACTCCCGCATCCCTCCCCTGGGAGGCCTCTCCTGAAGGCTCCACGCTGACAGGGGCCCATGCCCCTGGGAACCCTCGCAGAGCTTGCCGACCAGCGCGCTGCCCTGCAGAAAGGGGACACCGTGGGGACAGAGCCACCACGCTAGGGCTGGGGACCGCAAGAGCCACCTGGCCACCTCACTTCCTGCTGCCTCACCTGCCCACCGGGGCAGCCCCGCCCACCCCTCGAGGTGGAGCAGACGCCACCTGGTCGAGACTCACGTGGGGGCCTCTCGGGGCAGGAGGCAACGGGGCAGGAGGCAACGGCGGCAGCTGAGCCTTTGTGCTCGCCACCCTCTGTCAAGCCCAGGGGGGCACACATACCTGCCGCACGTCAGCGCCCCTCCTGGGGCAGCATGGGCTGTGCAAGGGCCCAGCCCCCCAGAAGGGTCAGTTCCTATTGCCGTGGTAACACGCTCACACACACACTCACACACACGTTACCTTGCAGTTCTGGAGGTCAGAAGCGAGAAAGGGGTCCCACAGGGCTCACGTGTGGGCAAGGCTGCCTTTCCTCTGGAGGCTCCTGAGAAGGAGGCTTTTCTTCACCTTTTCCAGGTCCCAGAAGCACCTCGTTCCTTGCTCCTGTCCCCTCTCACTGCCAAAACCACCAAGAGCAGGTGCAGTCTCTGTGTGTCTCTCTCTGACCTCGGCCCTCCCTCTTATAAGAGACCGCACCAGACCTAGCTGGGGAACCCCACCTGGGGTCAGCAATTCATCCGTGACCATAATTCCCCTTTGTCCTGTGACAGCAGGGTCCTGGGGTCCAGGCACAAGGACACCTTCAGGGGTATTACTCTACTGACCACACCAATATTCATCCCTTCCAAGCAGGGCGTTGTCCGATGCATCCAGTATCATTGGAAAGGAAGCAAAGCTTTCCACTGCCCATGATTTTCCAGACTTCTCGGCACCGACCACATACCCTGCACTCAGGAGTTCCCTCAAAACTGCAATCTGTAGGCCAGACCTGAGCAGGGCTCCACGGGCTGCAGGATGAGGAAAGAGAGCCCAGTCACCCACAGCATCCTGAGCACCAGACAGAGGCCACGTGCACGGTTCAGCCTCCTCGGATCTGAGGAGGCTCAGAAAGCTTAATTCACTGTCCAAGGTCACACAGCCAACAGGTGGAGAATTGGATCCAAAAGTAGACATCAGCAGGATCCCCCGCTGGGTGAAGAGGTGGCCCCACGTGGAGGTGCTGGGTCCCCGGACCTGGAAGGCTGTTTGCATCACTGGGATGCGAACACTCCACAGGCAGAATCGACGCTCTTAGCTTTCAGTGTCTCCCTGCACTCCCTCGCCCCCCGTCAGCTGCACTGTTAGGGCCTTTGTCCACGAAGCAGAATCACACTGTAGCTATTTTCAGCAGATGAAAGTCACGGTTAGACCGCGGTGTGATTAATGCTGTAATGCGCCCACGACAGGCCGGTAAGCTGCAGAATACCAGCCAGCGGCCGAGAGCCTTCGCCCAGCCAGGCTGCTGGGGTGAGTGTCACTCTGCCAAGGGCGCCCCAAGCCCTCATCGAGGCTGCGATCAGCGGAAATCCGTGGCTCAGAGCTCCAGGCCCTGGCATGGTTTCGTGGAAGATATTTTGGACACTTCAATCCCAGCCACATCCCAATGTCCCCAAAATAACCACCAGCAGCCACTCTGAAACCCCTCACTGCTCAGTCTCCAATCAAGCTGCCACCACCTGACAGCTGGCTGAAAGGGAGGAGGTGTGCGGGCTCTGGGGCAGTCTGGGGCCTGGGTGGACCTGGGTTCACGTCCAGGTTCTGCTGCTTGCCAGAAAATCCCGGGATGCCTCTGAGCCCCTCTTTTCCTCCCCAGACGTGTAAGGGCCCAATGCTGTTTCATGGTTAAGTAAAATATTCAAGACCACGTCCAAGGCTTTACCACTTAAAGCTTCTGATGAGAGCTGTTCTGTGATGGGGAGGGAAAGTGGGGCCCCGGGAACACCAATTCCCCTTTGAAGACCAGGGCTGCCGGGCTTCAGAAAGGAAGCTTCCAGCCCTGGGCACAGATGCCCCTTGTCTCCCTCCTGTCCTGTCCTCCCCCTGTGCCAACTCTAAGACTAGCTTCAGGCTTCGATGCCGGGCTCAGCTACGTGGGCTCAGTGTTCCTCGAATGCCCCTGCCCACACCCCAGCCACGTGGGTGACACGTCCCACTCACCCTGTAAGATCAGCCAGAGAATCCGGTCCTGCTGAGGGAGATGAGGTCTGTCCCCCACCTGGGCCCACCTGCTCTGCCCACCCCAAGCATCCGTCCCCAGCTCTGTCTCACCTGCTGCACCCCTGAGACCCACCAGAGCCTGCTTCTGCGGCTCAGCAAAAAGCAGGGCTGTCCTTATCTTACTCCCCACAATTGCTGGTGGTGAGCCCAGGAACCTCAGTCTTCCCAGCCCTGTCTCAGCCCATGTGTGAGCTCACCGGAGCCCTTTTCCTTCCTGGGCTTCAGCTCACCTCATTTTTCAAAGGAAAAGGTAGGCTAAGACAGTGGCTCTCACCCTAGCTGCCCATTAACAGCAACTCGGGAGCTTTGAGAAATAAGAAGCCAAACAGGGCCATGCCGTCCTGACCAGAAGCAATGGAAATCTCCTGCACCCTTGCCCTCTGGGTGGACCGTGGAGTCACACCTGGTTTTATAACGTCGTGCACTCACCATTTGGAAATGGTCACTTGGCTGAGCCCTGCAGATCTTCTGAGTGTTGGTATGTTTCATCCTTCAGTACGAGGATGTCACATTTGTTAAGAGGACCCCTGATTGCGTCGGAGACATCTCTGAGCGCCGGGGCCCTGGCAAGCTCACGGCAGCAGAGGCGAGTGGGACGAAATCCTAATTTTCATTTGAAAATTCAAAGTTTATCAATATTATTACAATTAATATTGTCAGTTGTTTTCCTTGAAGTGACAAGCGCCACTTCTTTCATTTTTGAGAAAACGTCTGCTGAGCACACAAGCTTGAATGATCATAATTTGTCTGTCAGTTGTTCTTTCAAGAGAAGACGGTGTTCCGTGAGCACGGAAGGCGGTTCAGCTCACAGCTCATGTGCCGCCGCATACAGCGTGCAGCAAGAGTGTTCTGCGTGCACTTGCCGGTCGGCCACAGGCAACAATCACACCACGTGGACCCAAGGATCAAGACCACATAAAACCAGAAGTTTCTCCTGCTTCATTAAGGACATTCTTGAGTGAAACCGACAGTTTCATTTTACCGTGAATGTTTGGAGCCACAGATACAACAACCACTCACCAGAACGGAGAGTCGTTACCAGGATTCATTCAAGGGCATTAGCAGTTTTATCCACGATCATTTCTGTATTTTAAATTCAAATGCAGTTCAGTGAGGAATACAAATAGCATCTCAACAGGTGGACCCTATGGAAATGTTTTGGGGGCCCCCAGGGGTCTGCCAACCAGCCTTGGAGGTTTGCTACTGAAATCCAACAATGGTTCAACATATGAAAATTAATTAGTGTAATACACAACATTAACAGAATGAAGGGGGGTAGACATGATCATCTCATGATGCAGAAAAAGCTTTTGGCAAAATTCAACACTCTTTTGTGGTAAAAAACATTCTAAAAATTAGAAATAGAGAAAAATTACCTCCACTCAACATAACAAGAGCCATATATGAAAAACCAACAGAAAATTTTAGACCTACTGGTGAAAGACCGAGATCAGGGACAAGCAAGGATGCCCACTTTCATCAGAGTACATTCAACAGAGTACTAGAAGTTCTAGCCAGAGCAATCGGGCAAGAAAACATAAATAAACGGCATTCCAGTTGGAAAGGAAGAAGTAAATTTATCTCTGTAATTTTAAATAAAATTAAATTAAAATATGGTAAAATCATCTGCAGATGATACAATCTCATAAGTAGAAAACCCTAAAGATTCTGAACCAAAAACTCTTGGAACAAATAAATTAATTCAACAAAGTAGCAGGATAGAAAGTCAACCCACAGAAATCTGTTACATATCTATACACTAACAATGAATAATCCTAAAAGGTAATTACAAAAACAATTCAACTTATAGAATTGTTTGTTGTATGTACAACAGCATTGAAAGGGATAAAACACTCAGGAATTAATTTAATCAAGGAGGTGAAAGACTTGTACAAAGAAAAACTGTAAAACATTGCTGAAAAAATTAAAGGTGATATTAAAAAATGCCACCTTCACAGATAGGAAGAGCTAATATTTTTAAGTTACCAATGCTCTTCAAAGCAATCACAGACTCAATGCAATCCCTAACAAAATCCCAATGATTTTTGGTAGAATTAGAAAAACTCATCCTAAAATTCACATGGAATCTCAAGGGACTCCAAAACACAAAAACAAAACAAAACAAAAAACAAAATCTCGCAAGAGAAGAACAAAGCTGGAGGCCTCACACTTCATGATTTCAAAATTTGTCACAATGCCACAGTAATCAAAACAAAGTAGCACCAGCATAAAGACAGATGTGTGGACCAAAGCAATAGATTCAAGAGCGCAAAAATAAGCCCTCACATATGGTCAGGGGAAAAGACAGTCTTTTCAACAAGAGGTACTGGGAAAACTAGATATCCATAAGAAATAAAATGAATTGGACCCTTACCTCACACCATGTACAAAAATGAGCTCAAAGTGGACCAAGGACATAAAAGTAAGCCCTAAGACAATAAAACTCTTAGGAGAGAGCATAGGACAAAATCTTCATGACATTGGATCTGACGATGATTTTGTAGATATGACACCAAAGGCACAGGAAAAAAAATTCCAGAGAAGTTCTAAGATGCTGTGCATCAAAAGACACTCTCAACAGAGTAAAAAGGGAAATTCACAAAATGGGAGAAAATATTTGCAAATCATCTACCTGATACGGGACTAATATCCAGAATATATACAGAACTCCTAAAAGTCAACAACAGAAAACTCAATTAAAAAATGGGCAAAGGATTTAAATAGACATTTCTCCAAAGACATACAAATGGTCACAAGCATGTGAAAAGATGATCATCATCACTGATCATTAAGGAAATGCAAATCATAACTACAGTGGGATATGAATTCACACCCGTTAGGATGGCTCCAATCAAGAAAACAGAAAATAGGGTGGCTGGGTGGTTCAGTTGTTTAAGCGACTGCCTTCAGCTCAGGTCATAACCCTGGAGTCCTAGGATCAAGTCCCACATCGGGCTCCCAGCTCCATGGGGAGTCTGCTTCTCCCTCTGACCTACTCCCCTCTTATGCTCTCTCTCACTCTCTATCTCTCAAATAAATAAATAAAATCTTTAAAAAAAAAGAAAACAGCAAAAAGCAAATACTGAAGAGGATGTAAAGAAACCAGAACCCTCGCGCATCATTGGTGGGAATGTAAAATGGTACAGCTAATGCAGCAAAACGGCAGTTCCTCCTAAAAGTAAAAATAGAGTTAATATGATCTAGCAATTCCACTTCTGGGTTTATCTCCAAAATAATTGAAAGCAGGGTCTTAAAGAGATATTTGTACACTAAGGGCACCTGGGTGGCTCAGCCATTTAAGCGTCCAACTAGATTTCAGCTCAGGTCTTGATCTCAGGGTCATGAGTTCAAGGCTTACACTGGATTCCATGCTGGGCATGGAGCCTACTCGAGAGAGAGATTTTTTTTTTAAGATTTTATTTATTTCTTTGAACAGGCAGAGATCAGAAGTAGGCAGAGAGGCAGGCAGAGAGAGGGGGAAACAGGCTCCCTGCTGAGCAGAGAGCCCGATGCAGGGCTTGATCTCAGGACCCTGGGATCATGACCTGAGCCAAAGGCAGGAGGCTTAACTCACTGAGCAACCCCAGAGAGAGAGATTTGTACACCCACATTCATAGCAGCTTGATTCACAGGGGCTGAAATATGTAAGCAACCAAGTTCATGGGTGGATGAACACATAAGCAAAATATGGCATATGCATACAATGCAGTGTTATTCATTTCTGAAAGGGAGGAAACTCAGACACGTCCCCTCCATGGGTGAACCTTGAGAACATGATGCTAAATGAAATAACAAAATCATAAAGAGACAAATCATATGATTCCACTTAGGTGAGATACTTAGAATCATCAAAACCAGGGAGACAGAAAGTAGAAAGGTGGTTTTCAGGAGCTGGGTGATGGAGGAATGGGTGTGATCATTTAGTGGGTATGAAGTTTCAGTTCTTCAAGATGAAAGGAGTTCTGGAGAAGGATGGTGGTGATGCTTGCATGACATTATGGGTATATTTAATACCACTGATCTGTACATTTAAAAATAGTTAAGATAGTAAATTTCATATTACATGTGTTTTATAATTCTGTCTAAAAAAACCCAAAAACATAAACAAAGAATCATTAGAGAACTAGTAAGATAGTAAAAACTAGAGAGCCAAGATCTGTAAGATAATGGAGCCAAGCCTATGTTTATAGCTTCTTTACCCTCAGGGGTACTTTGTTGATACCAGAGGGATTCACAGACAGGCTGACTCAGTTTTGCTTTCACACCCTTATGGGTTTGGGACAACAGGAAGGCATCCCAGTGAATCCCTCTGGCTTCAGTTGGGATACCAAAGGGCTGAATGAGGAGTCACAGTGAAGTGGAAGTAGGCAGACTTTCAGGCGGAATACACGTTCTATGTTATCATCTCAGCGCCCAGAAGTGAACTGAAGTGATCCCAGATCTCTCATGTGGTAAAGCACCAACAGAAATGTAAAACTGTCCCTGAAAAAGGTAACATCCAAGCCTCACCTGATTTCTTCAAATGTTAAAAACACAACATCTGACACACAAGAACCAGTGTGCACAGGAGTCAAGACAACATGAACAGAAACAAAGGAAATAGCAGAAAATAGAAATAAGCACAGGTGTCCTGACACTGGGATTATCAGACATATGCTTCTAAGTAACTGGGTTCATCAGGATCAAGGAGACAAAGGACAGAACTGAAAACTTCAGTATGGAAGTGGAAATGCCCTTTTTAAAACATGGAAATTCTAAAGCTGAAAAGGCCAACTATGAAAATGAAATGGAGTAGGTGGGTTTATGAGAAAATTAGACACAGCTGAAGAGAGGTTTAGTAAAGTAGAAGAAAGATGTCAAAATAAAAAGTACAGAAAAAATAATAGAAGTACAAAATTATGGGAAATAGAGAACAGGCACAAAATAGAAAGAACCCAAGGGAAATGTTCATATGCACAGAGCCAGAGTCCCAGAAGAAGGTAAGAGATTGAACTAGTCAGAAAGAAAAATTGAAAAGATACTGGCTCGGGATTTTCCAAAGTTGAAGAAAGATATCAAGCCACAGAACCAAGAAGCCTTACAAATTCCAAATGAGGAAAAAAATAAAACAACATCACCATCAGAACATATCATAGCAAAATTGTTGACAACCATAAACAAAGGGTTTTTTTTTAATGAGAGAAAAAGAACATTTCTTCCAAAAGCACCTATTAAAATGACTATCAACTTTTCAACAAAAAACAATGAAAACTAAGATATAATGAGTGATAGCTTTAAAGTGTCAAAAAGAAAATAAAGGTCAACCAAGAATACTACATTTTGTGAAAATTCTCTTTGGAAATTGAAGTTAAATATTTAAGTGCACAGCCCAGTATTGTTGACTAAAGACCTGGGCTATGCGGGGGGACCTCCGGAACTAATTCATTCCTCACAGCTAAAACCTTACACCCAACTGAGCAATGCCTCCCCATGTCCCACTCCTGCCACCCTCTGTTCCTGGGAACCTGACTAGTTTAGGGACAGCACGTAAACGGGATAATGTAGTATTTGTCCTTCTGGAGCTCTCTTGTTTCATTTTGTCTAATGTCCTCAAGGTTCATCCATGTCACAGTGAAAAATGCAATTGCACTTAACTGTCCATTTAAAGATAAAGATGGCAAGCTGGGTAAAAAAATAAAAAAGACCCACCCCATACCTGTGTAGTGTTGTAAGAGATAGATCTATAGCATATTTACTTATTCAAGGATAAATACATATATATATACTATCAAATCTTACCAAAGCTGTGAAACTGTATTACTATTAAAGCAGTAATACAGTTTTTTAAGTGAAAAAACTTTAAAGATAAAGAGGAACAGTTCATAATAAAATTGTCAGTGTACTAAGAAGTTTAAAAAGAAAATTCTGCATTTATGTGCAACCAGGGGTGGGACTTTGAGAAACAGCAGCAGACAGATCTACAAGGACAGACAGACAGAGTCACATCCACATGGGATGTTTTAATACATGTCTCAGTAACCAAGAGAAGGAGCCGGAAACATCAGCAAAGACAGAGGAAATGTGAACAAACCCGTAACCAAATTGAAGCAGGGACCATGCAGAACACCAAGCCCAGCGAAAGGCAGGGGGAGCCATTCTCCAGCACGCCTATCAAGCAGGTAATAGCAGGGTGAGCTGCTGAAGCCTCAGCCTCCTCTCCACAAGCCTCAAGGAGGAGAGGCATCTGGCCTATTTCACCATGACAGTTCCGCGAGGGGCGCGGGCTTCCCGACCTCTGGCAGAGCAGGGGTGGGGGGAGGAGAGGCAGCCTCACAGGGGGAGCAGGCGGAGGTCAGTGCAAGGCTGCTGTGTGGGGAGCCAGGGTAACAGCTTCGACACAAAGTGCTCTGGGGCAGTGGAGGGAGTCTGTGCTCACGTGTGGGCTCTGCTCCACGGGGCACACAGAAGGGGGGTGACAAGAATGTCCCGCAACAGAGGAGCACCGTGGGGGATCAGCAGCCACACGGAACCAGCTCAGAGCATGTGGTAGCCACCTCCTTCCCACCGTCGAGGACAAGAGGCGTGCCCACTGCCCCAGAAGGGCGCACAGACCATGTGCCGCTGGAGGAGAGGCAAGAACCTCCGGATGGGACACCCTGCATCAGCACAAAGCCAAGTCTCAATCCACCCAAGGGAGACTCTCCTTCCGAAGACGCATCCAGATGCCCAGCAGAGCTTGGCTGCCGTGTTGGGGCGGGGGAGGGGGTGGCGAGACGCTGGGATGGCCCTCGCTCAGGCCAGCTGGGACCACCCAGGCAGACAGCCATGGGGAGAGGTGCCCACCTGACCCTCTGGAGTGCTTTCTCCTCGGCGGTCCCTTTGAAACAGCTGTCGGTCCTCTTACCCAGACCGCTAGCGCCCCTGCATGTCCTGACATGATGCTGGCCGTTCACCTGTTGCCCCCGGACTGTCGTGGCCTCTAGGGAGCGTCAAATGCACAGGGCAGTAAGCACAGCCATCACCCAGGACGAACTCGGAGCTCACCTGCCGGATGAAAGGACGGGGATGCACCCCTACGATAATAACAAGGACCGTTTGATGAAGCGCCTGCTATGTGTGTGCATCGGGCTTGGCCTGTGACCCACGTGACGGCCGTGGAGAGAGAGATTCTACCTGACTCTACAGATGAAGAGTGGCCTCTGGGTGCAGACCTGAGACCAGCCCTCAGACCTTCTCACTCAGGAGATCTTGCCTTCACTGCCTCCAGCAAGGACCTGGGGCCACGATCATCCCCCAGGGCTTCTCAGACTTTCACCAGGACGTGGCCATGCCCTGGGCATGGGAGGCAGCCCGGGCAGCCGTGGAGGAGGCCCTGCCCCACCAGGGCCCAGGCCTCCCCATCCCTGGTCTGGGTTTCCCTGACCTCAGCCACACCAAGGGACCAGCAGACCCTCGAAGCCCACGTCTGCAGCAGCCCGGTGGCCGGCCTCCATGACCGGAGTGTGACCCACAGCGGCTTGCCCCTTGCATCAGTGCTCACAAACAACCTGCTCACAGAGGCGTCTCGGGCACAATTAGCGGCCTCGCATTTACAACCCAAATAAACTCCTCTTTAATGAGAACACTTTTCCTTCCATTATTTTATGGGCAACTGGCTGGAGACACTTCGTGAAAACCTTTTAAAATAGCAATAAGGCCACAGTAGCCAATCGGGGACACAGAGGTGCGAACCCAGGCGAACCCAGCAGAAAAGTCAGGGCCTCGAGGGGCAGCGTTTGAGGAACTCGCACCAGCTGCCTGCACCCACCCCGACCACCAGCAGCCCTCGTGGCCCACAGCTGCCCTTTGAGAGTCAAGGAGCAAAGACCTCCATTGCACAGAGGGGAGTCTAAGACCCGACCCAAGAGAAGCATGAGGATGAAGCTTTAATCCACCCCAAAGGCATGTTCAAGGGTAAAGATGATCATGAACCTCTAAGTCCTGAGAACCAAGACACCGGTGAGCCCGGCTTCATAAAAATCGCAGATATACTGCATCCCAACAGGAGATGAAGGAAAGAAACACAAAAACCTAGGAACAGAGAAGCCACAGCGGGTGAGCGAGCGAGGCAGGCGCACATCCCCACACACGTATGTGCACGCGTGAAACCACCGGGCTCTGAGTCCACGTTAACAAGGAACTAAGTCTTTTCGAGGAGCGTTGGTTTCCGGGGAGCGTCAGCGCCACCGGCCCACCAGGTACACGCGCTGCCAGCAGCCGAGCTCGGCGGCGACCCGAGAGCGCACGGAAGCCGGGCTCTGCCCCTCCCTCACGCAGAGTTCGTCCTCACAGCCTCAAACGGAGAAATGTGTGTGTGTTTTAAAAAGGAAGGACTGCGTGCTTCCAATGGTTCTGTCGTCTATAGCCTCATTCTTAGGTCGTGTAGGAACGAATATCCCTTGCACTTAAAAAAAAAATGTAGTGAAAACTCTTTCCCTTTTACATCTGGTTCTTTTTCTTCTGTTCCATCCATTACAGTTAGATTTCTTAGTGATTCTTAGTTCGTGGTTGTCGATCCTGTTCCTATAAAGGCGTTTCCATCTGGGAATCTGTGGGTTCTACATTGGCCGGGGCTGCCGCTGGCCATCCATCGCTCATTCGTGTACCAGCCTCAAGGGCCGTCCAGAAAGATGGTTGCTTGGGGCACAGCGCATCTTTGATGACCTCCTCCATCCCAAATGCCCTTCAGCGCTGTAACCTCGCTCTTCCTCAGCAAGACGCGGGATCTGATTCTCCTCCCCTTGAACTCAGGCCGGCGTCCGTGACGGGCGTGTAATGGACGTGATGCCATGCGACTAGACTCTGCGACATTTTGTTGGACCGTTTGCTCTCCAGACCCTCCCGTTGGGGTGCTCCCTCCCCAAACTCTGCGGCCATGCGTGCAGAGCCTCCGCCACGTGGGAGATGCTTAGCTAGAAGTCTCTGCAGAGTCCTTGCCGCCCAGATGCCACACAGCTGAATGACATCGCCTATGTAGGTCCCAGCGCCTGGCCCTTAAAGCCACCCACTGTCCCCTGGGTCTTCCCAACCGAGGCCCCAGGCTCCGTGGAGTGGAGACACATACCCCCGCCCCCGTTCCATATCCCTGACCCCCAGAACCCAGAAGCACAACCAGATGGCGGTTGGCTTACGCCGCCGTGTGTGGGGAGGTTGCCAACGGCGTGGTGATTTCTGGGTGGGTAGGATTTTAGGTCATTTGTTGCTTGTTTCTCCATGCGTGACTTGAATTTTTTTTTTTTAATGCACAGCCATCAATCTTACAAAAACGACGACATCATTGCTTATTGAAAATGCCGTTTCTGCTACATTCTGCCGTCCACGAGACCGCCGATTCTGCCTGAAGGTGCGTCGCTGCAAATCTGGGTTTCCGTAGCCCGAGTTTATCGAAAACCGGGTTCGGAGGCCTGAGACTGCCGTCTGTGTGGGGCGGGGGAGAGTAACCCGGGGACACAGACCCCTCGCAGATTCTGCTGCCTCTCCTGAGGACAAATCGCCCGCTTTGGCAATGCACGTGACCCGATTCTCCAGATACTTGTTTGTGTTCCAAACCGCTTTGTGCCGTGCTCACTTGGACAAACGCTCATGCCTCTGCCAGTCTGGGTGAAGGGCTTAATTCCCTGAAAAATCAGCTTGGCGTGCTCGTGGATGTGAGTGCCCTTCCAAGGGAAAACGATCCTGGCTTCTGTTTCTCAAGAACGGCTCTGTCGCTCAGCTCTGGAATATCACCCTAATTAAAAACCTCTCTGCTCCAAATAGCTCCCTCTACTTAGGGCTGTTTCTTTCCCTAATCACAGAAAAGCTGTTAGAAAGTCACTTTTTTACGTAAGACCCATATGTCTGCACTCTAGCCTGTTAATGGGATGAACCCAAAAACAAAGCAGAGAGAAAACATAAATAGCAAAGATCCGCAGAAAAACACCATCCGAGTGTGTTTACAAATGCGTTTGCTAATGGGCTAGCGGCACAACAATCATCAGGAAATCTGACAAATGAATTCAAAATAAAGAACCAAATGGAAAAGGATTCGCTTCATGTTTCAAGGCTCTTGTCTGCAGGCTGGGAAGACTCTCGGGGACGGAAAGCATGAAGGCTGAAACCTGGGGAAGCAGATGGCCGGCGAGCCCGGGCCGGAGCATCAGACCTCCCGAGCTCATCCAGCTTGCGTCTCGCCCACCCCCCCACCCCCCCCGCATGACCTCAGGCAGGTCCCACGGCCGTCCGTGCGGAGGAGCTGAACCCTCAGGCCGATGGGACGATGGTGTGAGACGGTCCAGGTAAAGCAGCGAGCACAGGGCCTGGCTCCCGAGAAGCACGCGATGACGAGGGGCGCATGTTCTCGGATCCGAGATCCAGTCACACACTCAGCCGGCCGTGAGCCTGGGCCCCTCCACAGGAGACACCCTCCAGCGCTAGGCGGGGGCCTCTCTTCTCTCCTCGCATTCAGTGGCGTCAGGGGGGTGGCTGGATGTGAGCCACGGTGGGAGTGTTCACACAACGCAAGTTGGCAAACCCCATAGATCAAGTCTTTCCTTCTTTTTGTTTTGCTTTTTCTTAATAGAGTGGCTCATAAAATATTGATCAGGACACCTCTGGACCCCCCAGAAGCGAGATGAGCGGGAAGGGTTTAGAGAACGCGTAAGAACAGGCGGGTGGGCATGTTGGGGTTCAGACCCCACGACCTTCAAAAGTCATTCACTCTTCCTTCAGACATGGCGGGGGCCCCACAGCGGAGGGGACAGGGCTGCGGGCTGTGGGGTCTCCTGTTCTAGAGACAGGAGAACAGAGGCTCCCGTTGGTCTGGGACCTGCTCGGGATGAGGGCATCACTATCAACAGGGCAAGGACTGGAGCTCCGCCCTCCAGCGTCCACGTCGCCTCTCGTCGGCTCAGCCTGGACCCAGCATTCCACCGAGAGTCCCAACAATGTCTGCACGGTGAGCCGGCTGGTGGTGCGCCCGGGACACAGAACGACTCAGCTGAGAGTCTGGCCTTGAGAGCTGGATCTTGCACAGGACCTCCAAGGACCAAACCAAGTAAATAAACCCTTGAAACCCCACATGAACCCACATTTCTGAACCCTACTGGAAAACAGTTAAAAAAGGGAGTGGGGGGGAAAGGCCTCCATTGCTTTCCCCGTTCACCTGCACAAGCTACAGACCTTGGCGTTGTTTTTACTGGGGAACCAGCTGAGACAGCCTCCAAATTAAGGAAATAACTTCACAAAGTTTGATGTTTTCCTATTTTAGAAATATTCATTGCCTCTCTATGTCTCTTGTATGGGCTTATAGAAAAGCATTTTTCTCCCATTTGCCAATTTTTAATGATTTTTCTCTCCTTCTACTTACAACAAAGCAATCATTTCAAATTAATTAAGTTTTCATTAAAATGTATTATTGTACTGTCCCAGGTACTGAATAGTGATTTCGTTTCCAGGAGAACAAGCATGAAGGGGAACACCATGAATTTTGCACGGACACAGTTCCAACCCCATCCTCTCCTCCAGCGTCTAGCGCAGGAAGTTTGCACACAGTAGGTTCCAAACAAACGGTTGCGAGAACAAGGAACAGCAACAACAATCATTAGGGTGATTAATAACGAGAACATTTCTGGAAGATGTCCAAAAGTGCCCACTGTCTTGCATACCCTTCGTTCCATCCCAGGCAGACTCTGATGTGGACCTGAGTATATTCCTTTTTTATTGTGTAATGAGAAAACCAAGACCCAGAATGTGAAGTTGTTCACAAAAAAAAAATAAAAATAAAAATAAAAATAAAGCCACAAAGAAGGAGGCAGAGCTGCCTCCTGAACCTGGTCTTTCCGACTGGAATGCACTGGAAGGTGAGGCTCGAAAGGGAGGTGGGATTGTGGCACCAGCAGAAGCTACGGGGTGTCCTTGAGCAAGACGTCCTCATGTCCCGTCCCAGGCCACGTCCGTCCTCAGGGCAGTACACGGGTCTTTTCAAAACCAACGAGCTGGATTCAAAATCAGAGTCATTTCAATACTTCAAGAATTTCGAGGAGCTTAGAAAATGTGAACGCTGGAGGCAAAAAAAAAAAATTAAATTAAAATTGCCAGGTTATTTTAAAAAGAGAAAATTGACCTTGAATGTTGAGGGCCATTAAGCCTTGTGCTATTTGCTCCTTTTTAGTAACGCTGCTTTGCCAGGCTGAAGGGAGGCCAGGCGCCACGAGGGCAGGGGGTGCTGAGCAGAACCTCCTGTGTCTCCCAGACACTTCGTGCCGTGGCGGGAAAAGGGAAACACTGACCCGGCTGATTGCAGGAGTGCCAATGCTCCTGACTCGGCTCCCTGCAGAATTGGTCTCGAATTACTCGGGGTGAGAAGTCGGAGTCCTGGGACCACTGACACTGCAAGCAACCCAGCAGCTCCCTCAGCAGGACGGACAGAGGAAAGCAGTCAGGGTTCTTTAGTAAGAAAACTAACTGAATGCGTATTTGTTTGTTGTTTAACTTTATGACCTTCATTTGCCACCTCGTTCTCTCTTCTCTGGGCAGAGAGGGCAATCGCATTCCCCTACCCCATCTCTTTCCCTGTGCTGCCCTTCTCTGCCAACAGCTCTGTCTTGTGGACTCTCATGGTCCCTCCAGCAGAACACAGGCCCATCCCTGCCTAACTGACCCGGAGGTAAAGCCCTGCAGAGAGACACCCTAGAGATGTCAGCCTCGCTGCTGTGCCAGCTGCCTGCCCCCGGCCCTTTGCACATGCCATGTCCTCCAGTTAGAACATGGAGCAGCCTGGTGGGAGGTGGAGAGCCACGGCAGACAGTTCCCGGTCCTTGGAACCAGGAACTGTGGGTTCAAATCCTGCTGGGGCATTGCTTGTCTCACCTTGGGAATGGCAATTAGTTCTCAGCCCTTACTGCTAACACCTTGAAAACGTGTGTCAACTCACAAGGAACCCCTCGGATGACAGCTGGGCCACAGCAGTGGGACACAGGTGGTCATTCTGTAAATGTAACATTGTCCTGCATGAATGAGGGTGGACTCCCAAGCCAATCCCGGGGATATGGGATTGAGCCGAAGAATAATTCATGTCTTCCACTGGGGACTTGTGCCGTCAGGATTGGGAGCCATGGGAGGCCACGGGGGTGCACAACTCTAGACAGGAGGGCGAAAGCCCATTGCATAAGATCAGGGAGAAAATGGCAAGAGACTCCAGGCATTTATTCCGATCTGAGCCAGGCCAGTTCCCAAGGTCCTGTCCACATCCCAGCCCCGGGTCACATGTGAGGCTCAAGGATCCCATCCCTGGCGCCTGCTTTCTGTTTCCACCAACATGAGTTTCTGTTACCTGCAGGTGAAGGGTTTGCATCAACACCGTAAAGGAGGCGGCCTTGGAGGAGCCCGTTCTTCCTCCCACACTGCTGGAGGCACCTGTCCTCCACGCCTGGGCCTCCATGGACACCCCTCCTGCTCCCCCATCACCCACTAGAGTCAGACCCACTCAGCAAGTGAGCTCTCAGCCCACCAGGGACTCCGGAAACCACGGGGTGCCCTGCCGAGCTTTTGGAGGAACTGGGTTCTTGTTTGAGTAGGCTCCACACTCCTTGAAACCCGTGCAGACTCCACGGGCAGAACCTATGACCTGCGCAGGACAGAGCAGGGAGAAGCCAGAGAGGAGTCCGGGCATCAGGCAGGAGGTTCCGGGGGTTTCTGAGCCATCCTGAGCCACAGGTCACCTGGAGGAGCTCCCTCCTCGCTCACCTGCCGCCTCCCAGGGTGAGGCACTGCCCGCAGCACCAGCCTGCGTCCTCTGTGCCCTTGATGTACTCTGTGCTCAGGCTCGGGCCGAGGTTCATAAACTATACCCAGAGCAGCCAGGCCAAGATGACCGCAGCTGAGAGCCGAGCGCAGGGAGGACGGCACAGGGTGTCAAGACGCTGAGTGCCCCTTGAAGCAACGGCTCCTCGGCTCGGATGAAACCCGAAGAATTTATGCTCCTCGATCCTGGATGACATTATTTAAATGGCCTCTGATTTATCATGAACTCAATATGCATTGTCATTTTTAAGTAATTACAGAAAATATTGTGATCTAAGTGTTATTACATCAGGAGCACAACTCCAGATAAATACTGCCTCTGCCTTCAGTCAGCTCGGTAATGGGGATCGATGCCTCCTGATTTTTTGAACGTGAACGTGCGAGAGGTCCTCACAGCCCCATTACTCTGGCTGGGGCATCAGTCTTCCTTCACGGGCGTGTGAGGACTTGGCAGTGGCCCATTCTTCCTCCCACGCTTCTGTAGGCACTTGTCCTCCTACAGATCCGTGGGTCTTTCTTTGGGCCAATACCCCTTGGGGTCAGTAAGGGTGCAGGGTCCCACAGGATGGGTCCAGCCACAGCCTGGGCCCAAGATGCCCAAAGTCAGCTTTCTCTCAGGTCTCTCCATCAGACATCCCACTTAGGTAAATACATCACATGCCAGGCGGGTGCACCTGTCCAACGAGGGACGGCAGGAAAGAAGAGGTGACCCGTGTCCAGGCAACATTCTAAGTCCCATCTCAAGAGCCTGATGCAGGGGTTTGAATCATGAGAGAGTTGAGGATGGTCTGCTCTTCTTCCTACTGGCTGGTGGCCCTGGGACACCATGACCTTGCTGAGTCTCAGGTTACCCTCCATAACACAGACCGATATCCGCCGCATCTGCTTCACATGGTGGCCGGTTGGGGTGGTGACCGAGGGGATTCATAAGAAACGTACACTACTCCACTCACGTTCTTGTAAAGTAAGGACGGAATTCACGCAACTGTTAACTTAAACAATAAATCACAAGATATGATCCATTTCCTTAAACACGGATTATTAAAATTATTAAAACAGATTGCTCAAAATTATTTGTTGCATGAATAAATGACAAAAACAAGACACAGGCAGGGGAGACTCTGTGTGCCCAGTGGGGACCCACAGCTGGGGAACAGGAGGAAGCTGAGAAAGGTGCCTGGGGGGGGTGCAGAGACCCACAGGGGACCTGGTGTGACATGGGCAACCTTGGGCATCATTGAGGGCAATGCTCAGCTGCTCCAGAGGGAGAGAAAACACAGAATAAGAAAAACAGGGTGGAGAAGAGAAGCCAAAACCTTTGCCCACAGCACAGGGATGTTCTAATGCTCAGAAGATAGAAAACAAAATCAATAACCAATACCCGATTCTGGCTGAGATTCATTGCGTGGGACAATTTGTCTAAGACTGAAATCACTATGTTCAGGATGTTTGAAGAAACAACAGAAGTGAATAAGGGAGAATGAACAGAAGGAAGAATTTGAAGATTTTATGTATTTATTTATTTATTTATTTATTTATTTATTTGAGAGAGACAGAGGGAGAGAGGGAGAACAAATGGGGGAGGAGCAGAGAGAGAGGAAGAAGAAGACTCCCCACATGGGGCTCAATCCTGGAACTCTGGGATCATGACCTGAGCCGAAGGCAGATACTGAACTGACGGAGCCACCCAGGTGCCCCAAGAATGTACATTTAAAAGCACAAGAAACTACAGAAAAATAAACCATATAAACAATAATTATAGATTTTGGGTTTTTTTTTTTTAATTAGAAAGTAGGATAATTTTTTCTAAAGTTCTTGAAATAAAATATGTGATGAAAGGAACACACTTGAGGCAGAACAGAGTTAAAGGGAGAATTAGTGAATTGGAGAGCATCCTGAGGAATTCAGCTGGAGCACAGGCCAGACAAAGACTTCATGGAGACGCATGGACGTGGCTGCTGGTGCACACACGGCATTCTGTAGGCTCCAGATGTACCTTTCACACATAAACACGCCTGAAATCACATGTCATAGCTGGAGGCCACTTCCTACCTCACTCTGTCTAGACTGGAGATGCCTCCCAGACAGAACTTGAATTGTCTCCACCAGTCTCCTGAAATATTACCGATGTACGGGGCACCTGGGTGGCTCAGTGGGTTAAAGTCTCTGCCTTCAGCTCAGGTCGTGATCCCGGCATCCTGGGATCAAGCCCCACATTGGGCTTCTTGCTTGGTGGGGAGCCTGCTTCTCCCCCTCTCTCTCTGCCTACCTCTCTGCCTACTTGTAATCTTTGTCTGTCAAATAAATAAATAAAGTCTTTAAAAAAGAAAATATTACTGATGTACAATCCCCTGGAGTTAAAATTTGTGGTAAAGACTTGGATTCAACCTGTAGACCCAAGTGTGTGTGGACTTGGGGTTTAAAAGCTCAGGGGAATGTTTTCTACCCAGAGCATTCATTTGTCTTACAGCCCTTTGGGGTCCCAGGTATAGGTGGGGGTCTCCAATCAGACCTTCTCACACATCTCCTGCCCATGACAAAGAACGGGTCCTCCTTCCCTTGGTGGCATCTTGGGTCAGTGGAGGTGTGCTTACATGCACACCTACACACACTCACATACAGACAGGTGATGTCTTATCTACCTAATAACCATCTCAGAAGAAGAAAAGAGATACACTTTCTGAAAAAAGAGTAGTTTAATTTTTTCCAGATTTGGAGAAAAACAGGAGTCCTCCATTCAAAATTGCAGTGTAAATATAAAGCAGGATAAACCAAGAGAAGTCCACGTGAGGACCCTCTGTGGTGAGACCGCAGCACGGTGGAAAGAGAGTCTTCAATGCCAGCCGTGACCCAGGATGGGTGCCAACCGGGGTCACAAAGTAGAACAACAGTAGGTTAACCACCCACAAGAGAGGCCGGAAGAAAATGGACGAGTGTGTCCAAAAGGCAAAAATGATCGCCAACCTACGCCTTGGACCAAGAGAAACCATTATTGAGGGAAACAAGGAAATCAAAACTCACAAGGACTAAGAGGATGTACCACCAAAGACTCCCAGGACCAGACCCTCAAGGGAGCCCTGCAAGGGGAGAAGGGCCCCCAGACGGAGCTCACAGCACAGCAGCAGGAAAGCCAGCTTTTGGCGCTGATGACGCACAGACTGATGACTCCACCTGAATTTTGCCTAGTGACACAGCACAGCAGGTTTGGGGGTTTAAAGGCGAAATGACGTCCCAGGGAACAGTACGGGGGGTGATAGCAGAGTGTCCCATGGGCAGGCGGGGCGTGCGGAGGTCCACGTGAGCCCACGCTGCCTGCCCCGCAGCCAGCCTGCCCCGCAACACTCTCCCGGGGACACACCACTGGGGCTTAAGACACTACATTCATGGAACTTAGGTCTCGGGGCAATATTTTTAGCTATTATTGATACGGAAAATTTATATTTAGGTCCCCAAAGCTCAAGTCAACATTTTAAACACAACAACCTGCAGGAGGTTTCCAGTTACGATCCAAACACTATGGCAGAAGGCTGGGATCCCATGAACAAAGGTTTTGAAAGCCCCCCCAAGCGCCAAGGGCAGGGGGATCCATGTGGGATGCGGCTGCCCGAGAAAGGCTTCGCTCCTGGAGGGCCGTGCCGAAGCGATATTAATATTAACCTCAAGTTTCACTGCAGTGTGATGCGAAACTCCACAAGGAGAAAAAAGCAGCCCGAAGTCTCCCGAAGCCTCATATAAACAAATTTATGAAAGTCAACATCAACGCTAGGAGCAAGATTGTATTTTGCAATCGTTTCATCCGACAGCACTAACCAGCTCCTCTGAAGATTTGTCAAGCCCCCTGCGTGGCGGGGGGGGGTGTCTCTGAGCAGCCCTCGGGGTGACAGTCCTCGTGGGTCTCCCGAGTCTGACCGCCCGCCCTGGAGGGTCCTCCTCCCCCAACCCCTCCACCGGCCCCTTCCACAACCAGCTTCCAGTCACTGCCCCCGCATGCCTTAGTCTCAGCTGACTTGGAGCTTCAGAGAATTTGCCTTGACTTCTATTAAAAACTGGAGTCTGCATTTTTCCAACAAGCGTATTTATTTCTGTGTGCTATTTGCCATGCTCCGTGGCAAACATGATGTATGCCGAACAGCATATAAACTAGACGCTTTACAGCCTGATGCTGGCAGTCGGGAAGGGATGCTGGAGCGTTCCCCCACCCCAGGATGTGGGGCTCTCTGTTTCACTTGGGCACTTCTCTGTGTTTAGATACACCGTAGGAAATCGGTTGAGAATTCAGGGTCCGTGTGTGGGCGTGGTAAGTCTTTTCCTCTAAAAGGACTAAAGAGAACTGATCTGCAGCTCAGCACGGTTGCGTAGAACCAGGTTTGGGGAGTTCATGGTTGACCAATGGGAAGAGAGACCCTGGACTCAGGATGTGCATTTTGCTGGGAAAATGCACACTTAAGTATTTATGTTTAAAATCACACAGAAAAACCATTAATGTCATGTAATTGCTATGCACAACCTCCAAACCAACAAAGGGGAAAAAAAAAGAAATTTAGGAGGTACTATTCATCAATAGAAAGACAAAAAATGAAAACCAAAAATGATGGAGTCATCAGACGTAAGTCTAAACATGTAAGTGATCTAATAAACGCGCAAGGAGTAAAAGTCCCAAAATACTACATTGTATTTTTAAATGCAGATAATTCCTGATGACAGTACCTCAAAGCAAGTCACACGGAGAAGGTGAAAATCAAGGAATGGGGAAATGTTTGCAAATGAAATACGGAATAGGAGGAGGGGGGTAGAGGACAGAGGGAGCACAGTTTACGGCAGAAAGCTTTAATGGGAATTAAAAAGGAACATCACATAGAGAAAAAGAAGAAACCAAAAACAGTAAATACCATGCACTTACAGAATTTCCCAAATCCACAATTGTTATGAGTTTTTTTATTTATAAGAAATTAATGTATCAAACCAATGAAAGCTAGTAAGAAGTTGAAGTTCATGTGAAAGGGAATGGAACAAGAACAACCAAACCAATTGGGGGGTGGGGGCTGCTGGGGGACTCTCACTGATTCTAAGGATCCCTTTGACACCGAAGCAACGGCAGGAGCACAGCGTTGGCAAGAGAACACACGGGCATAGATCAGTAGGACAGAATGGAGCCCGGGAACGTACTGCGTCAATGTGGCGGCTTGGCCTTCAGCAGGGGTGCGCCGGCGACTCCATGGACAAAGGATAACCTTTCCAACTATTGTACATGCCTACCCCAGGGGAGACAGACAGCCCAGAGGGGAGACAGACAGACAGACAGCCCAGAGAGGAAACAGACAGTCCAGAGGGGAGACAGACAGGCCAGAGGGGAGACAGACAGTCCAGAGGGGAGACAGACAGACAGACCAAAGGAGAGACAGACAGCCCAGAGGGGAGTCAGACAAGTCAGAGGGGAGACAGAGAGACAGATGAAGAGGGGAAACGCTACACGTCACTTCACACCTTTTGCAAAATTTAACTAAAAATGGATGATGGAGTTAAATGTCAAACAGGAACTAAAACTTCCCAAGGAAAGCAAAGGAGAAAATCTGTGTGACCTTGGGCCGGGCAAAGAATTTTTAGATCCAACCCTAAAAGCACGATCCATAACAGAAAATACATAAATCAGACTTTGCCAAGATGAAAACCTTGTGCTCTGGGCAAGACACGGTTAGAGAAAGAAACGGCAAGCCACGGACTCGGGGCAAGCATCTGCGAACCACAGGACCCACCAAAGACTTGCGTCTGCCGTGTGTGAAGAAGAGTCAGGAAAGCCTGGCAGTGAGAGACCCACCCCCCAGCGAACACAAAAAAACCCGAGCTGACATTTCACCAATACAGCTGGGTGGCCACAAGCACGGGGAGGCACTCGGCATCACCGTCCTTGGGGACGCCAACGTGAGCCACACGCACTAGACCCACAAAAGCTCAAACAGCAACATGACCACGTCGCCTGTGGCAGCTGGGACAAAGAGCCAGAAACTCCATTTCTCACTCCTCACTGGCGGGAATGCCAAAGGGGTACAACCGCTACGGAAAAGAGGTGGTTTCTTACACGAAAGTCACTTTCTTAGGAAGTTCAATACAGTTACCAAAACACTCAGCAATCTCCTTCCTTAAGGAGAAATTACAACACGAACTTACCCAGAAATCTGGATGTAAGTATCTGTCCCCAAAACGGAAACAGCCCAACATCCTTCCACAGGTAAGCGGATCAAGACACAGACAAGGCAGCTTCGCGAACTCTCGGCGACTCTCGGAAATCTATGGCAAACTTGGGGAGCTGCTTCCCTGAGAATCAGCAACCATCTGCACAATGGAACACGACTCGGAAATTAAAAAAAGGAGTTCCCGATTGGCAGCAACAGACGGGTGACTCTCAGATGCACTCTGCTCCGTAAGCACACACCATCCCCTTCTAGGACATTCTCAGGAAGCAGACATCGGGGGGCACAGAGCAGCCGGCTGTGGTCAGGGCATGCAGGGACAGAGAGGAGCTGCTCACGACGAGCAGCACAAAGGAGCCTGGGGACGTCACAGGTTTTCTACGTCTTCGCGGCAAAGTCTAAATGACTATGTGTGTGTCAGAACTCACCCTGACGTGCAGTACAGCGTTCATTATATCCCAGTAACCTTCTGTGTTTGAAAGAAAGAAGGAAATACATCCAACTCAGACACCCAAGCTGGACAAGATAGTATAAAAGGAGAAACTATAAAGCATTCTGACACAAAAATGTAGACAGAAATACAAAAACGTGCCAACATTTCCTATGTAGGGCTGTAAAATAAACACATCATTACTGCATTGGGTTTTCCACAGGAATTCTAAAACATTTCAACATAAGGAAACTCATTACCGTGATGCACAAAAGTAACGGAATGAGAAACAACGTATGTAATCGCCTAAGTAAATACAGCAATGGCGTTTGATAAAATTCAGTACCCACGCAGGACGAAAGTGCTCAGCCAAGAATGGAAGGTTGCAACCCTTTACGGTAATCCAGACTTGCAGGACCTGAGAGCCGACCTCAGAAGCCGTTTCATGACAGTCGGCGGCCAGACTCCGAAGCAGCCGCGCTCTCCCCCTGCTTCGTCTGATCTTGTTCTAGAAGTCTGAAAAAGCAAGAAAAACAAAAACAAGCAGAAAAATAAAAATAAAACAAGGAAAGCTGCCAGGTAAACATTAGGTCGGGAGGGAAGGGACAAAAATCCTCATAATCTGGAAACCATACCATTTCTTTTTTATCAAACGTCTGCAGAGACCTAGGCACGCGGCACACACTCCCTTGGCAAGCGAACAACCCCATGCCTGCGGCATATTTGTAGTTGGACAACTGTCACTACGGTCACTTTGAGGACACTGTCCGTCACGACAAAAGAAAGCCAGTACCCGCTAGCAGTCACCCCAACCCGTCCCCCGCCCCAGCCCCATCCCCGGCGAACACGAATCCACCTGCTGTGTCCCTCGACGTGCCTGTTCCAGACGCCTCGCCGCGTCAGAATCCCGTCCCACGGGCTTTCTGTGCCTGGCGTCTTTCACTCCTTTCGGCGTGCCAGTGCTCGACTCCTTTTTTTCTTTCTTAATTGAAGATTCATCGACACACAATGCTTCATTTGTTTCAGGTGTACGGCACAGCGAGTCAATATTTACATCCGTTGTGAACAGTCGGCACAATTCGTGCGTTTCTACCATCTGTCCCCGCCAACGCTGCCGCCGCGCTGTTCCCCGCGGAATCCCCCGTGTCGTGTGTCACACGCCAGGTCTTCGCTTGCTCTATAACGGGAAGACGGCAGCTCTCGGGGCCCTTCCCCTGCTCCGCGCATCCCCGCGCCTCCCTCTGGCAACCTTTGTTCTCTGTGTCTATGAGTCTGTTTCTGTTTTCTTTGCTCATTTGTTTTGTTTTTTCGATTTCATGTATAAGTGAAGTCATATGGTGTTTGTCTTTCTCTGACTGGCTTATTCACTTAGCATCATACCCTCGAGCTCCCATCCATGTCGGAGCAAATGGCAAGACGTCGCTGTTTTTTATGCCTGGGTAATATTCCGCGGGGTATATGTACCACGTCTTCTTTATCCATCCACGTATTGATGGACATTTAGGTGGCGTCCGTGTCCTGGTGACAGTTGATAATGCTGCAAGGACTATAGGGGTGATTTGTCTCTTTGAATTAGTGTTTTCATTTTCTGCAGATAAATACTGAGAAGCAAAATTCCACTTGATTTGCATTTCCCTGATGATGAGTGATATGGAGCGTCTTTTCATGTGCCTCTTGGCCATCTGGATGTCTTCTTTGGGTAAAAAAAAAACCACGCAAGCAAAAAGAGAGCAGGGCAAAGTATTTAAAGTGTAGAAAGAAAAAACATTAGCCTAGAATCCTGTGCAAGGAGATTGCCCTTCAACCGTGAGGGAGAATAAAGACTTCCAGACAAAGAGACAACCGAGAGAACTTGCTGAAAGTGGAACGATCTTGCATGAAATACTGGGGAAGAAGCTCTTTGCAGAGAAGGAAAGTGATTCAGACCATACGCCTAGATCGAAATAATGAAAGAAAGCTTTGGAGAAGGAACAAATGAAGGTAAAATAACATTTTTTTTTTTTTTACTTTCCTTAATCTTACCTGATTTAATAAATAACTATTTGTTCAAAGAAATGACAGCACCAATACGCTGTGCCATCGCGCCATCTGGGTGAGTGAGACGACAAGGATTTGACGAGGGATGGGAGGGAAGAGACGGGAATATTCCATTAGAAGTTATCTGAACTGACCATGAAGTGGTTTAGTGCTACTGAAAATAGACCGGGACTCGTCGTAAATGTCTACTGCAAACGTGAGGGCAACCACTCAAAGCTTAAAAAAGCAGTGTAACTACCACACTGAGAGAGGAGAGGAAAGAGCATCATATAAAATGCTTGGGTGAAACTGCAGAGAACCGGGGGTGGGGGTGGGCGAGGGGGGCAAGCAACAGCGTCGGGTGCAGCTAATTGAAAGCAGTTACCACTGTGGTAGACGCTAACCCAGCCACATGACTAATCACATCAGCTGGAAATGGTACATATACACCAGTGAAAAGAGAGACTTTCAGAGTAAAAAAGACCCCATCAACCATAGGCTTGTCTGTAAGAAACTGACTTTAAATATAAAGACACAGGTTTATATTTTTAAATATAAAAACAACAGGTGAACGATGGAAAAAGGTCTCCCATGCATACACGACTCAGAAGAAAGCTGAAGAATCTATTAATTTAAAAACAAAGCAGGCTTCCGAACAAGCAGAACATGAGGGATTCAAAAGGGGCGTTACCGTCTACAGCCATACCACCCTGAATGCGACCGATCTCGTCTTCAAAAGGGGCGTTACCTAATGATGAACGATCGGCCCCAAAAGACATAACCATGCGTGCACCTAACCACGAAGTTTCAAACCATGTGAAGCAAAAACTGAGAGAGTTGATACAAGAAACAGACACATCCACTGTTATAGTGGGAGACGTCAACAGCCCTCCACCAAGGAATGGACAGGTCCGGCAGGCAGACCCTCGGTAAGGATGGGGTTGAACGGAGCAGTTCCGTTCATCAGGTGGTCCTACCGACCTTTACAGGACAGGTCATCTGACAATAACAGAATACACGTTCTGTTCAATCTCACACGAAGCATTGACCAAGATCGAGTCCCACGCTGGGCCATGAAACACACTGTAAGAAATTTAAAAGAACGAAATCATACAAAATATGCTCACAGACCATCAAGGAATCAAATTAGAAGCCAATAACAGAAGGTAGCTGAAAAAGATCTCAAAATATTTGGAGATTAAATAATGGTTATGGAACACCTGAGTTATCTTCTTCATCAAAGAAGTCTCCAGAGAAATTTAAAAATATCTTGAACTAAATGAAAATAACAATTTATCAAACTGCATGGGATATAATGAAAGCAGTGCACAGAAGGGAATTTATAGCATTGAATGCATGCATTAAAAAAGAAAAAAATCTAAAATCAATAAGCTTCCACCAAAGGAAGCTAAAGAATGGAGAGCAATATAGACCTAAAGCTGGGAAGAAAAAATAAATAATAAAAATTGGAGCAGATATTGATGACATTGTAAATTGGAAATCAATAGAAAAAGCCAATAAAATAAAAAACTGCTTCTTTGAAAAGATCCTTAAAACTGATAAAATATTAGGCTAAAAAAGTAAAAAAGAGAAGACACAACTTACTAATACCAATAATGAAAGATGAGTCATCCCTCCTGATTCCACGGACATGAAAGGATAGTAAAGACATATTATGAATAACTCTATGCCCACAAATTTGACAACATGGAAGAAATGGACCAGTTCCTTGAAAGAAAACAGCAACCTCACGCAAAACATACAATCCAAGTCTAAATCTAGTAAAGAAGTTGAATCAATAATTTAAAACATCCCCAAAAGAAAGCACCAGGCCCACAGGGTTTCACTGGTGAATCCTACCAAACATATTACCAAGAAATAATACCATTCGTCTCCAACTGCCTCCAGGAAATAGAAGCAGAAGGACAATTTCCTATATCATTCTATGTGGATACCTTGGCATAAATGCTAAAACCAGATAAAGACATCACAAGAAAGGAAAACTACAGACCAATAATCATGATGAACAAAGATGAAAAATCCTCACCAAGATATTAGTAAATTGTATCCAATAAGGTATAAAAAGAAATATAGGTTTCCATGGGGCACCTGGTTGGCTCAGTGGGTTAAGCCTCTGCCTTCAGCTCAGGTCATGATCCCAGGGTCCTGGGATCGAGTCCCGCATTGGGCTCGCTGCTCAGCGGGGAGCCTGCTTCCTCTCTCCCCCCACCTTCCTCTCTGCCTACTTGTGATCTCTATCTGTGTCGAACAAATAAATAAAATCTTAAAAAAATAAAAGGAATATATGCTTCCATCAAGTAGGACAGTTTCCAGCTACACGTTCAGTTAATGGATGCCTTCACATCCGTGGGTGAGAGAGGAAAGATCACAGGGACATACCACAGACACAGAAAATGCTTTTGACAAAATTCACAATATCATTGATGAAGACAAAACCTCTCAGCAGACTAAGAATAGGAGGGAATTTTCTCAGCGTGATAAAGAACATCTATAAAACACTTACATCTGGTACCATACTTAATGTTGAAAAACTAGATGTTCAACCCCCAAGGCCAGGAACTAGACAAGCATGTTCCCTCGCAGCACTCCTATTAACATTGTACTAGAAGCCGTAACTAATGCAGTAAGACAAGAAAGAAACCCATCGGAGAAGGCCACATGCTGCATAATTCCGACTATAGGATATCCTATAAACGGCAAAACTACATAGACAGTTAAAAAAAAAATCAGTGGCTGCCAGGAGCTGGGAATAGGGGAAGCATAGGGTTTTTAGGGCCGGGGTGAGACGTCCGTATGAGTCTGTAACAGCAGACATGCGACACCATACATTGGTCCAAACCCATGGAATGTACAGTATAGAGCGGGCCTTTGTGCAAACCGTGGGCTTTGGCTGCCGTACAGTGTTGACAATGATTCGCCAGTTGTGAAGTTTTGACAATCTAGCACCCTAATGCTGGGTGATGAACCAGGAACTCTCTGGCTATCGGCTTTTTCTGTAAGGCTAAAGCTGTTCTAAAAAATAAAGTCTAATGATTTTTTTTAAAAAGAGAAACATGCAGGACACGTAAGACAATGCAGTTATTTCGGGAGTGCACTGTGCTCGTGCAAGGGAAAGGCTGACATCAAGATGGCCCCGTTTCTACAAAACCCATGCACACTTCTATCACAATTCCAATCAGACCTCAATGGCACGCTTTGTAGAAGCTGAGACGCTCGCCCTGGAATTCATCTGGACAAGCAAAGGCTCAGAACTCGCTAAGGAAACACGGAAGTACAAAACAGAGGAACAGGAGGTGTCCCGCCAAAGGGCAGAGCACTTAAAGGGAGCGGATATCAGCACAGGGACAGAAAAATGAGGCTGTGAAACAGGACCCACGGAAACATTCCCACGTACCAGGGGAAAGCTGATTTTAGCAGAGTGACATTAAAATCCGTAGGCAGGGTCCGCTCTCCTACCCTCCCCGGGGACGAGTGCCCCGCTTGGAAGCTCAGTCTCTGAGTGCAGGGTGCAAGGACCTGTCTCTGAATGTCCTGCTTCTAGCCGGAGACTCTGAAAATCCCCAGAGGCAGACAGCGACACCCTGGGCTTGAAACTATGTCTGCCCTTTTCCACATACAACGCCCAACAACCACCCCATTATATCAGCCAAGCACACAGCAAGGCAAAGCCCAAATCGGTAGGGAACAAATGAATTATTCTGTAAATGTCGCTGGAAGGAGTGTTCATGTACAGAAAATAAAATTTGAACTCTGATGTAGCCTGCAGAATTCGAGGTTGGGGGCTTGGCTAAAATGTCTTACAGCCCTAATTCGCTGTTTTTGTAAATTCAGATTACGCATTCTCAGCCGATCCAGCTGGCAGCTACGGCTAGAACGTGTGTGAGTCTCGGGACGCCTGGCCATGGGCTGCGGACCCACCGGGCCAGCGGTGATGGTGGCGGGTGGCTCTGCAGTGTTCCAAGCTGAGAGCCGCCGTGGCGTCCACGTCCCCGTAAAGGCCACAGATCTCCAGTCACGGTACATGGAAATGGCGGCACACTTGCCTTACGTGGTGGGAGACAGTCTCCTCTAAGAGGCCACATTCCAGAATCGCACGTCCTCCTCTGGGTAAGGATTGCTTGTGTCAGCTGCCCTCCAGGCTGCGTTCTGCAGGAACCGTGGAGTACAGACCAGAAATCCAAGGCCCGCGGTCTCCACCCCGTGAGGCCGTGACACGGGCACCGAGTGGTCGCTGACACGGGCCCCGCCCAGCCCCACCTCTCCCGACTCGCGCAGACCCCCTCTGTCAGACCCAGCCTCTTCCTCTGTGGCAGGAAGAAAACTCCAAAGTTCTAAAAGTATGAGATTTCTTTTTTGTTGTTGTTGTTTTTGTTTATGAGATTTCTTGACACTCACGCGTATGTGTGTGCACGTTCTCTCTCTCTCGCACACACACACTAACCCACAAACTACAAAGGAAGAGAATTGTGCTCATCAGGAGCACAGCACAAAGGTAAGCCACAGCCCAGACGGGAGGCAATTTCAGCTAACGTAACGGAGCGGGTACCGGGACTTGGAGTACATGAGGATACACACAGGCACGGCACAGAACAGAAAACGTGAATTCGAGGGCCCCAGGGAAATGGAACCAAGGGGAGGTACAAACAGTGTTTGTCTTAAGGAACCAGCTCACACAGTTACGGCAGGTCTGAAGTCCCCTGGGAACATCCAGCGCGCTGGAGACCGAGGCAGGGCTCGATGTTGCAATCTTACGACAGCCTTTCTTCTCTGGCAAACCTCAGCGTTGGTTCCTGTGTCCTTCAGCTGATTGGGTGTGGCTCACCCAAGCTGTCCAGGGTAATCGCTTTTACTTGAAGTCTACTGATTGTAGGTGTCCACCACGGGTACAGAGTACCACCGCAGCAACAGCCAGGCTGGGGTTTAACTAAGTGAGTACCTGGTTACCGTGGCCTCGCCGGTCGATACACGAACACCAGCCGTCACAGCCCTCAAACGTGTTAGGATGCCCACAGCGGCTGACTATCAGGGAAGGGCACGCCATACCCAGCACCACACCCCATCAGCGTGGCCGTCTAACCACATCACGTGCTGGTGAGGGTGTGCAGGGATCAGACCTGGCGTTCACCACGGCAGCACAGAAGAGGGGGCCTCGGGCAGCTCCTGAGTGACCAGAGGTTGTGGTTTATCCCTTCGGCCTTCAAGCAGGGTGGCCATGTTGGCATCTGGGCACTGGCACCTCTCGGTCACGTGACCTCAGGGGAGACACGTAGCCTCCGTGGGCCCCGACTGCCCCATCTGTACCGCGGGGACAATACAGCCCCATATTGGCATCACGGGTTGCCGTGGAGACGGATGAGCCGGTGTGTGGAGCACATGTAAGGGGACCCTGGCACCCGGGAGTGCGGACGCGGGGCAGGTCGGCAGACAGGCGCACACACCTCACAACGCAGCCGCTCCGTTTCCAGGGGCCCCCACCCCTGCACTCGGCCCGTAAACTCACAGCAAAGAGGTCAGCGCCGCCCAGGGCAGCGGCGTGGGCAACGGCCCAGCACCCACCAGAGCAGGATCGGAGGAAGAAGGACCGGTCCGTGCTCGAAGATCGGTGGGCTCCTCGGTAGATTTTGAAAAATCATAGAATGTGGAGATTCCACTCCCGTGGAATTTGAAGCACACGATTTGATACTATTTATGTACAAATACGTACAGAGTAAAAGAACGAACTGCCTGAAACTCAGTGAAGGGCCTCTTGGGGGGAGGAGGGGCCTCTGTTCCAGAGGGAACAGCCTAAGGGGCTTCGTGTAACTGTGATTTTATTCTTCCAAAAACAAAGTACCTGAAACCAATATTGAAAAACGTTAACTGCTGAATACAGAGGCATTGACTGATTTTTCCCTACTTCTCTGGGTTAGGGGTTGGCCGGCTTTTCCTGTAAATGCCTAAGCTCATGGCTGTGGCTGTGTTCTCATAAAATAAATAAATAAAAATAAAATTCTTTATTTACAAAATCACCAGCCAGCCATATCGGCCGACCCCTAGTGCAGATGATTCAAATTTTACAATGTTTTGTTTTGTTTTTTCACTCCCTTCAGCCTGTTCTTTGCTCCGAGGCCAATTGTAGTGACGAAGGGGCCCGGGTGAAGGAGGCCACCGCCCAGCCCTGACACCAGGCAGAGGGACACACAGCAGAGAACGGAGTCACCCACCCGCCCACTCACCCACCCGAGCCCTTCTCCCCACCAGCGGCCAGACCCACTGCCTCCAGGACTCTCCACGTGCCTCTGGGTGCTCTCTGCCTTGACCTGCAAAGTTTCCATGTTCTTCACTTGGAGCCTGATAGAGCTTTCCTTGTTTTCCCTACAAAGTCCTCAAAGCAGAAGCTGCAAATTTGAGCTCCAGATCTTGGAAGCGGAGGACCACCCGTATCTGGGCAGTCCGGGGGCCCCTGCATCCTCCCCCGGCTGCACACCCAGCACCCTCCTTGCTCCTCACCAGAGGGACTCCCCGTGGTGTCCACTCGCCTCCAGATGCCGCTCAGCCAGCATCCGGAAGGTCCCAAGCCGTCCCCAAGGGCCCCCCAGCAAAGCCATCGGCTCCTGGAGAACAGAAGCGGGGTCCGGCCGCGGGGTGCACCCCTACCGTTCCCACGATAGGAGCACGGTGGGCATTTGCTGCAGGGCTGGGCCAGCTGCGCTCCTGAAGCCCACGTGTCCCGGGCCTGGAATCCCATCGGCTCCCGGGACACTCTTCCAGAGCCAACGCAAGCCTGCGGCCAGAAAACCAGAGACCCGGAGAAGGAAGAAGGTGCAAAGAGTTGCGTGCGAGCCCCTGTGTCCTGAATCCCAGTCCACGAGCTGCAGCCCTGACAACCTGTTCCTTCCATGTGACACCCCCGTGCGGCTGGCTGCCGAGGGGCTGGGAACCCTGAGAGACGGGAAGGCAGGAGCACAGCCTTTCCCAGAGGATGGGGAAGCAACCTTAGGTTTGGCTCCAGGTCCGGCGGGCAGTGGGCTCAGAATCCCCCCCTCCCCCGCAACGTCCTATTCAGAGCTGAGTTGGAAGGAGAGGAGGGAATGGGGTCCTTGCCAAGGCAGGAAGGGACAGGCGGGCGGGGGGCAGCAGCAGCTCCCAGGCCTGAGGATTCCCGTCAGGGTCGGAGCGGAGATGGGGAAGGAGGCGTATCGACAACAGAGACACCCAAACGCAGTCACAAGCAGTGCAGGGTGAGGACTCGGAGCACAGAGAATCCTAACCCCGGGAGGAATTATGGGCCCGTCCCTCGACAGACGTACGTATAGTGAAACGGACATCGCGAGTCTCTGGAACAAGTATTTACTCGTTTGGGCTCTGGCTTTGGGTCCAGTCCATCGCTAAGTGACACCACACGAGTGGCCAACAGCAGCCCAGAGGCTGGCGCGTGGGGAGCAGCAGGGAGGTCGTCCCCTCGGGTCCAGGGTCTTGAGCGCATCTGACCCAGCCCTGGCTCATGGGGCGGCCACGCCTCCAATGCGCAGAAGGACACGGACAGTTAAGAAATGTCTCCGAGCTTTGGGGCTCCCTGCGGACCAGCAGGAACCCTCCCTGTGTGCGTGGAGGGGTGTCAGATGGTCCCAATGAGAAAGTGAGCGTGTGCCAAGAGGCCTCCGACCAGGACAGACACGGTGGGCGGTGCAGGAAACCCCCGGGCTAACCCATGCTCGTGTCTGCCCTGACGACGGGCTGGACCCAGGGGAGACTCACCCTCACTGTTCACGGGAAGGAGGTGGAGAGGAGGAGGCGGGAAGTGCCCTTCTGAGCACGTACAGCGTTTGAGGAGCCCAGAAGCTTGGGGCTTCAACACGTCGCTCCTTGTAGTCCTGGCCACAGCTCTCAGAACCGTCCACACCATTCCCTGGACGATAGGATCACAATGACCCGGAACCCGTGGGCCCATCAGAAGCACGGGCTACTTATTTCCAGCAAGGTATTGGCCCAGGTCAAATATGACCGAATGTTTTGTTTTTTCAAAGTAAAAACAAACAAAAATACCAAGTTTAGAGGAATCTTCTCAGGGTTTAGAAATTGGCTTGAAAGTCTGTTAAAATACTTAGCAAGGCCTGTTTGCAGGTGGAGAAGAGCCCACGCGGCCCCCACTGTGAGCAAGGCAGGTGGCCAGCAGCATGAGGAGTGGCATGTAGAATGGAGTGGTGGCCGTTCCTGAGCAAGCCGTGCCTGCAGCTGTATCGCTCCCAAGGAGGCTTCACCACGGACAGGCACTCCAGAGAGCCAGGCAGTGTCCAGACAGGCTCCCAGCGTGGGCTCTCAAGGGCAGGGATGCCTTCGGAACCACTGGCTTCTCCACTATGAGCGCGTGAGCCTCATGGGACAGAGGCTCAATGAATGTCAGCCAACAGGTGAACATGCACGCCTGCCCTTTTCTTCCCCTGGATATTTTCTAACAAGTCTTTCCCAGGCCTCCTGCCTCCTTTCCAGCATCACATTCAACGTGAAGGACAAAGCTCTTGTCTGAGAAGACCACGTGAGGAGCTCTCCTGGCGTGGACAGGGAGAGAATGGCTCTTTGAGATAAAGCTGTTAATTACCGCAGTGCTTCTGGGCATCCGCCAGGCTGGCCACAGAGCTGGAGGAGCCCCTCAGCTCAGCGGGCTTGGCAGGAGGCCCCGGGCACCAGCAGCGACAGGCGGCTTCTCAAACGGAAGCCTTCGTCGGCATTCCCCGGACGGCGGGAACAGATCCCAGGCCCCTCCTCCGAGCTCCGGGTTCAGCAGGCCAGGGTGGCCCCAGAGTCTGCCCTTCTAGCCGATTCCTGGGTGCTGTTTGGAAGCATGGTCTGGAAAAGGGGACGGCTCCAAAGTGGCCAGCCACCAGTGTGCGGAGGGGGTGGGCAGGGGCGTGAAGTCAGTGCACACACGCTACAGGTGGACACAAGTACACACCGGGCACGCCTGATGCATGGATGGGCAGTAGCACGCACACAGCAGACGCACGGCAGGTGCACACAGACACACAGACACACGGCAGGTGCACACAGACACACAGACACACGGCAGGTGCACACAGACACACAGACACACGGCAGGTGCACACAGACACACAGACACACGGCAGGTGCACACAGACACACAGATACACGGCAGGTGCACACAGACACACAGATACACGGCAGGTGCACACAGACACAGACACACGGCAGGTGCACACAGACACACAGACACACGGCAGGTGCACACAGACACACAGATACACGGCAGGTGCACACAGACACAGACACACAGCAGGTGCACACAGACACACAGACACACGGCAGGTGCACACAGACACACAGACACATGGCAGGTGCACACAGACACACAGACACACGGCAGGTGCACACAGACACACAGACACACGGCAGGTGCACACAGACACACAGACACACGGCAGGTGCACACAGACACACAGACACACGGCAGGTGCACACAGACACAGACACACGGCAGGTGCACACAGACACACAGACACACGGCAGGTGCACACAGACACAGAGACACGCGGCAGGTGCACACAGACACACAGACACACGGCAGGTGCACACACTGACAGACGCACAGCAGGAACACACTGACACACTGACACACGCCCACTTTGGAGCTTGGATCTCATCGAACCCTCACAAGCAGCAGGTGTAGGCCACGTTGCCATCCATTCGTAGGCAAGCTGGCGGAGGCTCGGGAGACGAAATGGGCTGCAGAGTGGGCACAGAGAAGATGGGGCATGACCACAAGACCAGGGCTGTGTGCCACCCGAGCCCTGCCCTCCTCCTGTGCCCCGTCCCACAGATGTGATTCTCTGAAATCCTCGGTCCACACCTACTTCCCTGAGCACCCATCTGGCATGGGTTGAACGGTGGCCCCTAAAAAGATGTCCACACCCTCATTCCCAGAACCTGTGAATATGACCTTATTCGGGAAACGGGAATTTGCAAATGGAATAAGTCCGAGACCGTCCAGGTGGGGCCCTGAATCCTGCAGCAAGCATTCTCACAAGAAGCAGAAAAGAAGACACAGACTCGGGGTAGAGGCACGTGACCACAGAGGCTGAGCCTGGGGCCACTGGCAGCCGGCAGAGGCAGGAAGGTCCCGCCCAGAACCTCAGAGGGAGCACGGTCCTGCCGACACCAGGACGTCAGACTTCCAGCCCCCAAAGCTGGGAGGGAATCGAGGTCTGTCATTTTAAACACCCCACCCCCGTCTGTGGCAGCCACGGGACATGAACACACCTTCCTGCCGTGACCCAGACGCAACTTCCAGGCGACGGCTCAGCCTGGGCCCCCTGGGAAAACGCAGCCCCTTCACCGGCTCGACATAACGGTTGTAAAGCAGCAGCCCAGGGGCTGCGGGGGCCCCAGGAAAGGGTCATATTGGTCTGCCAGGGGTGGAAGGGAAGGGTGGCAGGTCTTTAGAGGCAGGGTGACATGGTCATGCTGCCCAGCTGGGACCACGGTGCTCCACGGAGAAATCTCCCGGCACTGGCTGTTCCAGCCAAAACCCCCAAACCCCCTGGCCAGCACAGGACAGTCCTCTCTGGCTCTGGAGGCCCCCTGAGGGTCTCACATCACTGTGGTGCCCATTCCTCAGGGCCTCCGTGAAAGCCGAGACACAGATCGTCACGGACGCACCGAACGTTCCTCTCCATGACGACGGAAGCGCGGCAGTGCCTCCGTGGGACAAAGCCGGTTGAGCGCCTGGTGACGGGTGCCTCCTGTCATCCAAGTACGCGGCTGACCCACCTGGTGCATGCGTCCCTCTGCCCCCTGCCCCCCCCCACCCGATCCGCTGGCCTCGCACGGGGCCCCACCCGCACACCGCCGCTGCTGGGTCAGGGGACAGGCAGACGGAGGGTCCCTCTACCGCGAGTGCTCTGGAGGACATACTTAAGTAAAACAAATCCTTCTATCTGAAGGAAAACCTCAGAAACATTTTTAATAAATGGGCATTAACGTCTCTCCTGGCAATGGAAACCGTGAATCTCTTAGCAATAATTCAAGCACATTTTCCTACCTCGCGTGGCAACGATCCTTGGTGGGTTCCCCTGGAATAATCGGCCCATTCCAGTTGTTAGGACGTGGTCTTTAAACCTGAGTTATTCCCGAACATCTTGGAAAATAGGGGCTCTCCATCTCAGCAATTATGAAATACCGCAGACATTGTTTGCTGCCGGGAAGAAAGATTTATTGTCGGAGATAATGGAAAGACTGCGGCCCGTGCTCCCCGAGACCCTTCTCTCGAGTTTTTCATCATTTCGTAAGTAACATTTGGGGAGGATTTTATACTGTGCGGCGGAGGAGAGGACGCTGCCCGGGCGCCCCTGTCAGGGAAGGGGGTGGTTGAGGGGGGGCACGGCCGGGCTCCGCGGGAGGAGAGCGCACGGGATTTATAGTCCAAGTGGGGCCACGGGCTCCCCCCGGGTCGCTTGCTCATTCTCACCTCTGTGCCGCGTCCATGGCGGGGGCTGCAGATGGGAGACAGGAGGACCTCCCTGGGCGTCCAGCCAGGAGGCCGCCTCTCCCCCGCCAATACATAGGGTACTCTGTGGGCCTGGCTGGAGGGCACCAGGCTGGGGGCCTGGAGCTCAGTGAGCAGGCCGTGGTTGTATCGACGGGGTGATGGGCCCTGGGCGTGGACAGACCAGGGGCAGCGGGAACATTCCCTTTGTTCACACCAGGGGACTGGCCAGGGCTGCAGAGCTCTGAGGTAGGAGGGTTGCGTGGTGGGTTGAATATTGTGCCCAAAGTTCGTGTCTACCCAGAAGCTCAGGATGTGATTTTATTCGGGAACAGGGTTTTTCCAATGTTACTTCAGGTAAGGATCTCAAGATGAGATCACCCTGGATCAAGATGGGCCCAAATTCCAGCGACTGGTGTCCTTGTAAAAGTCAGAGGAGGGACACACACCGAGGGAAAAGCCAGGTGAAGACGGGGGCAGAGAGCGGAGGGATGTGGCCACAAGCCCGGGCCGGCCGGGAGCTGGAAGCGGCAAGAAGGACACTCTCCCTCCACCCGGAGCCTCCGATGAGCCCCGCCCTGCCCACACCTTGACCGTAGACTTCCGGCTCCAGACTGGGACGGGGCAGATTCTGCTATTTTAAGCCTCTGGCTTGTTGCGCTCTGTTAGGGCCGTGTCAGAAAACCAACACTCCCACCTCCCGGCAGGCGGCCCTCGGCGGGAGGGGGTCTCGGCTGTCCCGTGGTCTGGCTACGGCACAGATGCCCGGGGCGAGAGCGAGCCACCCCGGGGGGAGAGCGAGCCACCCCGGGGCGTCTCCCGTGGCTCCGGCTCAGCCCCGACGCCCACCTGCTCCACGTCCCCATCGCCGCCCTGCGGCTCCTGATGTGACCAGCCGACCTCGGGGTCCCCCATCAGCTCTGATCTCCCCACGCCCCTGCAGGCACGGGTTGCCGAGGTCCCGACCCCCACATTCACTCAGGGCTCAGTGCCCAGTACGAACACTTTTGGGAAGATCTGGTGATTGGTTGGGGGCAGGCGAGGTTCTCTTCTTCCCTCCAGCAAAGCCCCTCTGAGTCTCCGCGTGGGCCCCAGAGGCCGGGGGGGCACCACCAGCCCGTGCCACACCAGCATACACCTGGCAGGCTGGGACGGTGGGAACAGCAGGGACCGGGTGCCGGGAGCAGGCTGTTCACACCTGCTCTGCCACATCTCCCCGGGAGGCACTGGGCACACCCCTTTCCTCCTTGTGACTCAGTCTCCCCCGTGAGCTGGTGATCACAGGTAGTCCCGCCTCCTACCCTCTTCAGTGAGAAGTGAGTCTCCAGCTATCATCGATTTCATGAATTTCTCACCAAAGGAGCACTTAGGTCCCCAGGGCAGGCGGTGGTGGGTGGGTCTTTACGTTTACAACGTCACTGTGCCCCGCGTGGACACGTCACTGTCATACCTCGCTGTATGACACGCACTGCTGGAGGCCAGTCCCGCCCCTGAGAGAGCCGCTGGGGCCTGGCCTGCCTCCCTCCTCCTCTCCCGAGCACAGCCCCACTGGGACCTGCACGGAGCTCCTCCAGGCAGTTCTCTCTGCGGCAAGCAAATCCCATCACCCGACCTTCCTCTGAGACTCACCCAAAGCCCGGGGTGGGGGGGGGCCCTCTTGGGGTAAACTCGGAAACCTGCCCCTGCCAGCACAGACACAGACATCCGGGCGAATACGCAAAGGGGGGACATCTGGCCCAGGGGAAGTGTCCAACTGACCCCCAGTGAGGGTCAGTGAGGACCCCCAGGCCCCGAGGAGGCAAGGAGGGGTGCTTTGCCTCTAATTGTAATGAACAAGCCGGAAAGGTCTGCGGTGAGGGAGAAAGGGCGTCCTCGCCCTGCAGGAGCACGGCTGCCGTGGTCCTGAGTGCCCCGTGCTGTAACAGTGGGTCTGGGCGACCTCTCTCGAATCCCTCCTGCGCCCCACTCTGGGGTGGGTTCGGGAGGAGGCGCATTTCAGCACAGAGACGCATTTCCCTCACCTCCCACCCCGCTTTGCTGCAAGCCTGTGGCCCTCTGGAGACCCGGCGGGAGAAGCTTCGGGCCGTTCCCACTGACGGGGGCTCCAGGAGCCTCGGACCCGGCTGGGTGACGTCATCGGGCGTCCTCCATGCACCCCGTGGTCGCCGGCTAGCTTGAGAGCCTCCAGAAGATGCCGAGTGCCCCACTCTGCCCTCCTTGTCTCGCCGCCCGAAGCCGACGTTGGGAGTAAAGGGAAGGACAGGCTCTGCCTGCCCCCCTCCCACTGCCAACGCCGCAACTCCCTGCCCTCTGTCTCCCTCCCCCGCCCCCGAAGCAGGTGTCCCTCAGGACCCCTGCCGCCCATCCGTTCTCCAGTGGGCCTGTGCTACCCCATGCGAGCCTCTGGCTGAAACACTCAGAGCCCTGGCGAGACCACACATAACCAGTGTGTGTCACGGAGCCAGGGGACCCGTCTGTCTGTGGGATGTCAGTCTCCCCCCGCAGGGACCCCCAGCAGACGGGGCTATGCCGCTCAGCCCAGCCTCCCAGCATCTGACATGACCACCTCCAGAGTCCGCTCCAGAGTCCCGGAGCAACTTACAAAACAATGTCTACACCCCGCTCTGGGGCTTCTAAGGAAGGGGGTTCTAAGCCTCCTGCAAGGCTCCCACATGCTCCAAACAGGTGCCCACAAGAACAGGCCGCCTTGCAGACATCCACGGGGCAGGCAGGGAAAGGCGTGAGCCCTTGGCACCGGGGTTGGAAAAGTGTGGGCGGCGGCTGAAGAATCTGGGTCCAGGTGTGAATTTGCGGCCCTGCAGAGGAGCCGCGAACTCTCCCCGTTAACACCAAGACTCTGGGCAACCACATGATGGCAGGATGCCGGGGTCCGCTGTGGTGTCCCGGAGAGCCGCTGCCCAGCGAAGACCCGCTGCCCAGCGAAGACCCGCGCGCAGTTCAGAGTCAAGACAGGGAAACGGACGCGGGACCGAGACGTGGACATGTTCTTGGAGCCTCATCCCGTCCTTAGTGAGGACGGATCGCGAAAGCGCTTTGAACACCGCTGAGGTCTTCAGGCTTTGAATAATGTCAAGTTGCTGCTAGAAAACCATATTTAACTTGCTCAAGTGTGGCTTGGTCACCGTGACAAACCCTTTCATGGTTGTCTTAATAAAGGCTGGAGCAAATGAGCCCTGTTTGTCGTTTGTGACGGCAGGGGGAAGACGGTGGGCCCCCCTCCTCATCCTCCTCGTGGACTTTAACCAGAAGCACAAAGGAAGAGAAGGACCACATCCACCGCCTGGTGCTCTGCAGAGGAGGAAGGCTGCGGTTGCACGGAAGGACATACGGAAAGGGGCCAAGAAGGTCTGTCCAAGGGGGCAGGTGTCGGGGAAAGCCAAAAACCACAGGGTAAACTCAGCAGCCGTGAGACAGAAGCCTCTATGGGCAGGCGGACAGCGAGGCAGATGCGATGACTGAGGGAACCCAGGGCCATAAGGGGACAGCAGGGGGACTGGACGCCCACGGGGGCCAGGAGCCTGAGGGGGAAATCGCAGCGATGACGAAGAGGACAGCGACACCCAGCCTGCACTGTCGGCCTCTCTGCAGAGGACAACAGGAGTCACAGAACAGAAAAAAATCCTATAAAATCACCCGCGAGCCGCTTTCCCAAGTTGAAGGGACTCACGTCTGCAGATGGAAAGGTGCGTGTCTTGGGGTGGGGGCGGGGGGAAGCTGGCAGAAGTGATCGTTAAAGTGCGGGGTTTTAAAGAGAAACAGAGACGTCTCCTGGCACCCGAGGGGGGGATGCACTCAAGTCCTGGGAGAAGGGAAACCGCTAGACCGGCCTCCCTGTTACCATGACGACGCTCCAAGCCCTGCTCCGGGGATTAATGTCTACAAGGGCTTCCCCGAGGAGACAGCAACCCCGGAGTTTCACAGCCAATCTGCCTTTCAAATATGAAGATGAAAGACAAATACGTTTTGAACATTCAAAATCTAGAGGAACATCTCTAAAACGAGCCCATCCTGGAGAAACCGTCAGAATGCGGCCTGGGCCGAGCGAGAGCCGGTGCACAAGGGTAGCAGGAGAGCGGGACGGCGCGCTGACACGTTTCACCGTGCAAGGAGGCGGATACCAAGGACGTGTCTCAGTTAGAAATATCGCCGTTAGCTGCCAGAGCTCCGAGAAGGGTTCTACCCATCACAGGCTGGAGTTCCACCCATCACCTGACACCTGGTGTCAGGACACACCTCCCTTCCGTCTTAACCGGAGACAAAACATGCTGACGTCTGGTTCATCGATTACTACAGGCGCATGTTAAAGGAGGAAGAGAAACACTGGGACTTAAAGAAAAAGAAAGAAAGAAAGAAGAAAGGAAGGAAGGAAGGAAGGAAGGAAACAAATCAGGAGCCGCGGAAGTCGAGATGTACTTGTCCTGCAGTGGTTCATCATGTGGGGTCCATGAAGGACTGAGGAGAACTGATAAAGTCAGACGTACAGGATAACCACAAAAAAAACTTCTGGTCCTTCCAAACGGTGAAAATAAACAGACAAAACAGAGGAAAGGACAGAGAGAACCCAGAGAGAGAGATGTCCTGGGGCACAATCAAAAGTGGAAACTACAACAATAACGAGCATCTGACACACACGCACGTCCCCAAGGGGTAACACCAGAGGGCTCCAGCTACAGGCTGGCTCCCAAGACTATTCAGCAGAAAAGGAACTTCAAAATAGGAACGTACGAAACAAATGCATTTAGAAAGAAACTGCAGGGACAGCAATCAATACCAGACATCGTTTATTTGGGGACAAAAGGTGTCACAGCCAACAAAACAGTGCTCCGTGGTGAGGAAGAGCGCCAGAGTGTGTCAGCTGCGGAGGCCAGCACGTCCCCACGTGTGCCAGGAGCTCGGAGGAGACCACAAGTAGCTGGGGAGACGACGGTAGGAAATCGTCACGCATCCCCCCCAGCCCACGATGGCTCAAGGGGCAAACGTGAGTCAGAACACGGACGCAGAAGGATAGATGGAACACAGCCCGCAGGGCTCGAGGGAGCCATGAAAACGTAGGGCAGTCCGCAGGCGGAGGTCCCACGGCCTCGCCACCGTAACTAATTCAAAACCCAAAATCCATCCAAGAAAACAGTTTCGATTACGTAAAAACACTCTCGGAGTCGTCAAGAAAAATTCAGATAAACGAAACCAAAAGACCAACTGCGGCTGGAGGAAGGGTTCGCGACCCACGGCATAGACACCTGCTCATTCTTTGCCGAGGGAGAGTTCCTGGGGCACCCGGGGGCCTCCGGCGCTTGGGCGTCTGCCTTCGGCAGTCGGGGTCCTGGGATCGAGTCCTGCCTGCAGCGGGCTCCCTGCTCAGCGGGGAGTCTGCTTCTCACACCACAGTGGACTCCGTCCTCCTGCTGCGCCCTGCAGTCCACGTCGCCGTCGTTGGCAGAACAGGATCCTTGCTGGCACAGGACTGGGGGGACCCATCCCAGACTCCACCTCCTGCAAGGCAGGGACGGAAGAGAAGCAGCGGCTAATCCCAAGAAGGGGGCTAGTCGGGGCAAAACCTCCCCGAGGGAGAGCGTCTGTGGGACTCACCCTCTGACCGGCGATTTCACTCTCAGGAATTTACGCTGCAGGAATCTGGGGCCATGCATTAAACGACACCCCTACTCCTAGCATCGCTGTGATGTCAGGATTGGAAATCCCAGTAGAGCCCAGTGACAGCAGGCTGGAGTCTGTTCCTCCCATTCACCTGATGGAGGACCCGGCGTCTGCTAGAAACAATGAGAGACAATGACCCCCGGCGAGTCACCAAAGCAAAGTGGGGCGTGCCCCGGGCTGCCCTCAGTGTGAGCAGCACACGCCTGTGTAGAATTTAAAAGAACCGTGTATGGATACGCTTGCTTGTGCACCATTCACTTTCCAAGACGCATCAGCAGCAGCGAGTGTGGTTCTCTCTGGAGAGCCCCGGGGACAGGACCGGTCCGGATGGTCGCCCACTCTGTATGCACCGTCCGCGTCTCCGGGAACGGCCTCATCGCACACAGGAAGTTGTAGTCCAGGTTCACTCAGAGAAGGAGAACGGACAGATATGGAGGGGCAGGGACGGGGACAGGGACATGTCCGTGGCAGTGAGGGTAGTCTGGTCCCTGGGGTCTGAGCTCACACAGCTGTGGGCGCTCACACCTCGGGGCGGGCCAGTGGAGGGAGGCTGGCTGGGGAGGGGGAGAGTCATCTCGAGTTCTGGAGGAGGGGCGGAAGCCACGTGCATCTGGTTGACTCTGACCTTGGCCGCGCAGCTGTCCTCAGAAGCCGGGCCCTTCGTCACGGACATGGACACACACTGGCCCGGGAGAGGGAGGGAGGGAGGAGGGGAGGCCCCGAGAACAGGTGCCATCTGAGGCCTGAGTCGGGCCAGCCGCTCGGTGCAGTACGCGGGAGCCAGTCTCCTCGTGCGGCTCATGTGAGACCCGTCCTGGGGTCGCTCTGGCTGGAAACCGCAGGGAGGGACTTCTAGAAAATGTAGTTCATTTTAGCCATTCTGACTGGTGTGAGGTGATATCTCATTGTGGTTTTGATTTGTATTTCCCTGATGCCGAGTGACGTGGAGCACTTTTTCATGTGTCTGTTGGCCATCTGGATGTCTTCTTTGCAGAAATGTCTGTTCATGTCCTCTGCCCATTTCTTGATTGGATTGTTTGTTCTTTGGATGTTGAGTTTGCTAAGTTCCTTATAGATTTTGGATACTAGCCCTTTATCTGATATGTCGTTTGCAAATATCTTCTCCCATTCTGTCAGGAAATGACAGATGCTGGAGAGGATGTGGAGAAAGGGGAACCCTCCTCCACTGTTGGTGGGAATGCAAGCTGGTCCAACCACTCTGGAAAACAGCATGGAGGTTCCTCAAAATGTTGAAAATAGAACTACCCTATGACCCAGCAATTGCACTACTGGGTATTTACCCTAAAGATACAAACATAGTGATCCGAAGGGGCACGTGTACCCGAATGTTTATAGCAGCAATGTCTACAATAGCCAGACTATGGAAAGAACCTAGATGTCCATCAACAGATGAATGGATCAAGAAGATGTGGTATATATACACAATGGAATACTATGCAGCCATCAAAAGAAATGAAATCTTGCCATTTGCGACGACGTGGATGGAACTAGAGCGTATCATGCTTAGTGAAATAAGTCAATCGGAGAAAGACAACTATCATATGATCTCCCTGATATGAGGACATGGAGAAGCAACATGGGGGGGTAGGGGGATAGGAGAAGAATAAATGAAACAAGATGGGATTGGGAGGGAGACAAACCATAAATGACTCTTAATCTCACAAAACAAACTGGGGGTTGCTGGGGGGAGGTGGGATTGCGAGAGGGGGAGCGGGCTATGGACATTGGGGAGGGGAGGCGAACCATAAGAGACTATGGACTCTGAAAAACAACCTGAGGGTTTTGAAGGGTCAGGGGTGGGAGGTTGGGGGAACAGGTGGTGGGTGATGGGGAGGGCACGTTTTGCATGGAGCACTGGGTGTTGTGCAAAAAGAATGAATACTGTTATGCTGAAAAAATTAATAAAAAGGGAAAAAAAAAAAAAAGAAAGAAAATGTAGTTCACCTCACCAAGGTGACACACCCTGAAACCGCCGCACTCTGAGAAAGAATACGTGGTCGTGTTTCACAGCCACTTCAAAAGTCCTGAGAAATGAGTCTTACTCCTGGCAAGAGTTCAAGAACATCGATGCAGTCACGGGTTACTGGCAACAGCATGAACGGGCTCAGGCGTAGAACAGAATTGGGACATGAAGTCGAGAGTCACGGGACCCTCGTCTCACTGCTGGGAAGTGGACGAGAAGCCGTCGTAATCCGAAACTGGCCAGGGGCAGGCGGAGGCTTCTAACAACTTTCTAACCACAAACAATGAAAAGCAAACTCAGCAACCAAAAAATCACCTGGCATGTGTGGTCTTGCTGTTCTTGAGGACGCGTGTTTAAGTCTCGCACGCCCTAGCAGCTGGAAAATGCTGGCCAGGGCAAGGGAAATGAAGCAGGATCCAGACACGCTCATATCTATGCAGTAAAACGCGGTACACAAGACCCCGGGGGCCGCCCCTGCCCTCTGGGAAAGCTGGCCAATGGCCCTGGCAGCTCCCAAATATCCAAACATCGGATCTTTTCCAGAAAGCAGGTGCCTGAGGCTGCCTCTGCCCGGTCTGTTCTCTCCGTGATCAGCTTCCCGCACGTGGTGGGGAGAGCCTGCACCCGGCATCCTGGCAAGGCAAGTGTGCCTGTCCTCAGCCCCGAAGAAACCAAGGTTCAGCTGGTTGCAGCCACCGGCCAGAGCGCAAGGACCTTACGTGGCCAGCCACGCCGAGCCACAGCCCCGCACGGAGACCACCACACGCACGGTCTCTCCGGTCCTCCCGCATGTCCGAAACAGGGCAAGTGGGTGCCTGCTGACCGCTCCTCTCCGATTAATCGAGTTTTCATCCGACTCCAGGTTGGGGGTTGGGGGGTTTCTGTTCCTCTACCGTGTCCATTTGTATTACACAGAAGCGATTTCCAAACTGATTTAAGAGCCTTGCTCCCAGTGGCTGGGTCCCAGCAGGTTGGCCGTGCCTGCAGCTTGGCTCCTACGTGATTCCAGTTTATTTTAGAACAGAACCAAAGACGGGGAAGAAGCTTCTGGTGGAGCATGTGGAGACGGGTGGGGCAGGGAGAGGCGTGGCAGCACAGCCTTCTGTCCCCCGTGGGAACCACGGCCAGAGTATGACGGGAGCAAGTGGCAGAAACAGTACCACGGCCTTGCAGCCACAGCCCGCCCTGCCCCCCTCCTTCCTTCCACAGCGGAGAGCAAGGGGCTCGTCTGGTTGGTCAGACCCCGTGGCACAGACTGGGCGGGATGGCAGCTGGCGTTCAAACCCGGTGCCGATGTCCCTCCTGACATCCACGTCCCTCGCCACAGGGCATGGCCGCTCTCCTGTTTCTAGACCCCCAGATCTGGGCTGGGCTTCGGCGAGCCTGGACCGGGGCTTCAGGGAGGAGGGCTGAGACAGCGCCCCTGCGGATGGGGGGGTGTGCTCCTGGGTCCCCGGCAGTAATACCACCCAACACTGGAGAGTCCCCCTTGATCCCACAGAAAACATTCCGTGCCGTTCCCTTGTGTCTGGGATTCTATTTTAAGGGAATAATAGAGAAATGCATCAAGAATAATGTCCCCTGCAGCCTTAGGACCATGGAAAACCCAAATGGGCAGGTTGGTGACTAGACGAGGCGCGTCCGAAGCTACAGCAGCAGGAGGCCTGTCGGCCGGTCCCGACCCTGCGGCCCCATCTGTGGGAAGGTCTTCAGAGCCAGGCAGCCCCGTCGGTCACTCATCCTGCTACAACCGAGCCCGGCCCCCAACCTGCGGCAGGCCCCGCCGGGGAGCTAAGAGCGGGGGCCGCCGGGACAAGAGAGAGCGTCTTGCTCGCCCAGAACACTGCTGGGAGGCAGAGCCTGGGAAGTCCCCCAGGAGGGAGATGGGCGCAGGCTGGCCCCAAGGAGGTGGGTCCCCTCTCCTGTCCCTCGACCTCCCACCCGCTCCCCGAGTCCACGGACCCCTGCAGCCGGCCCCTCCTCACCACCTGGTCCCCATCACACTCTCCCCTGCTTCTTCTCCGACTCTGGTCCTGGGGGCAGGTGTCAGTGACCCCCCGACAGCCGTCTCCCCCCTCCTCAGCTCTGTCCTCGGCTCTGTCCCCTCTACCCACACATGTGCCCACACAGCCCTTCCCCTCCCCGCTGGCCTCCCGCCCACCATCGCAACGTTTCACAGGTCCCCCTGGCCAGGCTCAGGCGCCCGGAGGCCGGTCAAACCCCCGTCCGGGCGGATCTGCGAAGGGACTCTGCAGGTGTCAGCAGCATTTGCAATCAGCTGACTTTGAGGAAAGCAGGCGGAGGTCCCCCGAGGAGGAGGGGGCTCTCTCTGCCTGCCCCCGGCCTGCAGGACCCCAGACTTCACATCAGCCCTCCCCTGGCTCTGCAGGCTGGTCTGCGGGTTCCAGGCGTGCCAGCCCCCACGGTCACGCGGCCCCGTTCCATAAAATCATCTCAGTGTTTGTGTGTGCGTGCGTGTGTGTCTGTGTGTCTGTGCGTGTGTTCCTGTAGGTATGCACGGGCGTCTCCCATGGGTCCCGGCCCCCTAGGGAGCCCCGACACATGCACCCCCCACCCCCTGCCATCGGCCCCTTCCCCAGGACTCACCCCGAGGTCACAGCAGCCTCGGTCACCACACCCGCGGGCCATTCTCTGCGCTCATTTTGCAGGATTTGAGCCTGCTGCCCACTTGGTCCTCCCATGGCGCGGTCCTCCCTTGTTCTCATCCTACTACCTCTCAGAAAGGGTCCTCTCCTCCTGTCTGACCTTGAATGGCTTCCTTTGACCTTCCCCTCAGCGCTGCGGTTCAAGCATGAGGCTTCTCCCCCTCCCCCCACCCCGTGTGCTTCCTCCAGGGAGACTCGTGAGGAGCCAGTGGACACGACTCTCCGGGGCTCGCGACTCTCCAGGGCTCACTCATGTTGGGCTCAGGACAGCTGCACGGACTAGGAACAATGCTGTCTGTCTCAGACACAAGGAGACCGAGCACAGGGTGACATGACCCGCCTGGGCCCACAGTTTCTCAGCAGGCCCCCGGGCCTCAGAGTCCTCTGGAGCCTCGCCTGGTCACAGATGCCTGGACGCCAAGCTCCCCAGCCCCCTCCCCAGGCCTGAGCTGCCCCCTGAGTGCTACGCCCTGGTTCTCCTGCCCGGCTCACACATGGGCCCCCAAAGCATCACCACCTCCCTGGACCCGGGCCAGCACTCTGCACTGTCCACCGCAGCCCCCACGGTCACCACACCGGGCCCCATCCCCACAAGCTGCTGCGTGGCCTGCCCCAGTCCCTGGTCCTGAGCCGGGCCCTGCAGGCCCGTGGGACCAAGGCCGGGACGTGCAAGGAACCGTGCCAGGCACACGGCGGTCCCTGCCGGAGATTGTGGGTCGGACAACGGTTTTACTCTTCAAACACAGGATGGTATGAAGCACTTTCACGTGAGTTTGAAGTTCCTACTTTCAAGTCCTGCCTTGAAAAAGTTTTCATTATCAGACTGAATTCGAGATTTGCTGGGGAAAAAAGTGATTGTATCTTCCTTCTGGGATTTCGCTTTTAAACCGATCAATAAATCGTTTCTGATGGCTTTAACACGGATTAACCAGCTAAATAAGTCAGGTCGGGCTTTATTTAGCTTCTTGGAGGGGAGAGATTTTCAACACTGAAGTTGGGGAAAGTAACAGAAGTCGACCGCCTTGCCGGGCCGGGGTCTCCGCAAGGTCCAGGGTGGCCGGTGGCTCGGCTGCTGCTGTCCCCACAGACTCTGTCCCCACGAAACCGTGAAGCCTAAGCCAGGGGTCACCACCCACCCACGTCGGGACGGCCGTGCTCCTGGGAGCCTGTCCTTACAGGCCTCTGCCCTGCCCCCAGCGGAGAGTAAGGCAGGGGAGGGGGGAAGGCAAGGCAGACCTGTCAGAGCCGGACGACAGGAGACTGTGCCGGGCAAGCTCCCTGGGCCATGTCTGCTCCTCAGCTGGGCTGCTGACCCCGCCCTCCAGCTCCGTCCGTGCGTCCCCGTGGGCTCACACCTCACCTCTCTCTCTCACACACACACATACACACACAGACTCGTCTGGGACCACCCCAGTGGCCCCCACATGCCCTCCCCACTTGAGAACCGGGGGGTTGACGCACACAGGTCCGTCTACAAATGACACGCTCGGTGCCCTTCCCAGAGCCGCTCTCTGGTGTTGCCCGGCGAGGTCTCAGGCTCAGCTGACCCCTGCAGGTGGCCGGGCGCTACCAAGCCAGGTGACCCTCACCCAGCCGGCAGACAGAAACGTCCTCAAAGACGTCTTTGCCCCAACCACAGGAAAAACCCAGTGAGAGCCTGCAAAGACTGAGCACGCCCCCCCAGCACCCCTGTGAGCAAACCAAGGCAGGCTGTCCCCCAAAAGCTGCAAACCTCATAAACCTCTGGAGGCCACAGAAGGACACGGAAGGTTCTGGAATGAACATCATCACACAGAGGGGGATGCTCACCTGGGAGACAGCCCCGCGGAGTCTCAAAGTCCCACCCCGTCCACCCGGGTTTCCTCCCTTAGGTGGAGAGGCTGGGAGGCCAGCAGCCGGCCGTCCACACCACAACTGCAGGCGTCCGGTCGTCAGCCTCGGGACCGCAGAGCCAGTGTGCACCGCTCCGGGAGGGCAGCCCAGGGAAGTCCAACACGCAGCAGCTGCTTGTCCACGGGTCACAAGACGCTGCCCCGACCCCTGCATCATGTCTGCTTTGGGGAGGGAAGGAGGGAACACAAAGGGTAAACGCGATCTACAGCTCGCGAGTCTGCCTGCCCTCAGAAATGCCTCCTGAGGGCCCCAACTGGCGCTGTCTCCTTGCCTCCCATTAGAGAGAACGTGGTCCCACGGCCTGAGCCACAGAACGTGGACCACGGAGGGGTCGCTGTTTTCCAGCTGGACACATTCCTGCACAACAGGCTCGGGGCTCTGTGGAGAAGAAAGTGGGTGACGGGGGTCCTTTGAAGGAAAGTGGCAGCGGTACGGGCAAGGGGGGGTGAGGTCCCGAATCATGCCCTCTGGCTGGAACCCGGCTGCTTCCTGGGGGACACAAATCATTTCTCAAAAAAAAAGCTGTAGAACATGCACGACGTTTACTGTGTGCTGAGCCCTTCCTAAGAGCTCCACCTGCACAACTCATTTAACCCCCACAGCACCTCCGAGGGAGCTCCTTTCCTGTCCCATTGTACAGCTGAGGATGGGGAGGCAAAGTGAGGCTGAGAAACTCGCCCAACGTCATGTAACTGGAATGGGAAGGGGCTGGAGCTTGAGCCAAACCCCCACCATCTCTCCACAGTGCTTAGCCAGCTCTGCTGACATCATAACTGCTCTGAAAGAAGATGGATTTGATTGGCCGGAGCAAATAGGAAGGAAAGGAAATGCAAAAAAAAAAAAAATGTCCTTTTGAGTCACTGGTGAAACACGCCCAGAGCTGAATGGGTCTGCTTTGCCCCTCAGCAAGCTGGGAGCCGGGAGGGTCGGGATTCCCTCCTGTGAAAGAGCTCCCGAGGCTGGTGCTGAGTGCCTCGTGATGCAGGCGGGATATACCAGCCTCTGGAAAGTACAGAAATTGATACTGATGTTATCATCAGGAACAGCTTCTAGGAGGTTCTTCGAAGCCACAAATCAGAAGCAAGCACTTCCTGGGGCGCCTGGATGGCTCAGTCCGTTGGGCATCTGCCTTCAGCTCAGGTCATGATGCCGGGGTCCTGGGATGGAGCCCCACATTGGGCTCCCTGTTCCGCAGGGAGTCTGCTTCTCCCTCTGCCCCCCCCAACTGCACTCTCTCTCTCTCTCTCAAATAAACAAATAAAACCTTAAAAAGGGGGGGGGAGAAGAAGAAGCCAGAGCGTCCCCAGATTGACTAAATCCTTGTCTATTTTCCCATTTGCAACAGCTCAGCACCCAAAGCATGGGAACTTGGACTCGACAATCTGCATTTCTAAGCCTCTTGCCCACCCACCAGGCATTGTCACACATCTGTGAATCCCATTCTCCGAGGAGCCTCTAGCTCCGTTCTGGTTCCCTGTGTGGATGTCACCAGCTGAGCCCTTCACCGAGGAAGGGTTTTTAATCATTACTATTATTTTTGAATGAAATTTTCCATACCAGATTTGTCTCTGCCTCTCCTCTATGGCGGTGAAACCAAAGAAATCTGCGCTTTGACTTGATACCAAAGAGAACAGCTCAGCTTTTCTGCAGAGATCATCGATTTTCTGGCCCATCTCTGGCCTCCGTGATCCATTCAGTCCCACCTTATGACGGGGACTCACGGCCTCCCCCTGAGCTGCCCCTGCCTGGTTCCCCGATGCTCCGTTGCTCCTGCAACGTTTTCCTCCTTTTGCCCAGATCCCCTCTAGTCTCCCAGTAAACGTTTTGCTTATTTATTCAACAAATAATTGCAGAACGCCTAATGCGGCTCGGGCAGTAGGGAGAGCAGGGAAAATCAAGTCCCAGCCTTCGAGGAGCAAATACTCAAACGTGAGAGGTCGACAACAACACTGAACAGACCAACGAATAACGTAATTTTGGTCTACGGGGGCTAATAAAATAGATGAGGAAGAGGAAAGGCCTCCGTCACTGGATGTGGCAGCGCGTCTGCTACAACAAGCTCTTGCTCACCTGCGTCCAGCCGACCTGCCCTTAAAATTTAAAAAAACCTGCCACACACGTCTTTAGTGAAGTAATGACACCAGCTGGAGACGTGGACCCGCACAAAGGAACGACGAGCAGTGGACATGGTAAGTATGTGGTCCAGTTAAAAACTTTTATCCTAACTTAAAACAAATTAATAAAATGGACTGTTTCAAGGAAAAACACATATTGGAGACTGAAAGCAAATAGAAGTAAAGTACATGGGATAACTGTGGTAAAAAGGACCGAAGGAGGATGTGGAAGACATAGTGGTGAGGTCCTTCCCCTGCATCTGACACGGAATCACAAAAAGTAATTGATCCAGAAGAAGGCAGGAAGAGAGTAGAAAAGGAGAAAGGGTCAGTGGGACGAGTGAAAACAAATAGGAAGGTGGTGGGTTGAAGCCAGCTACGTACACAATATATTTTGAGTAATTGTTGCTCTGGTTGGATAAGTAAAAACCTACAATATTCTGTCTGCAACAATGTACTTAAACATAAAGACACAGAAAAAGGTTAAAACTCAAGGGATGGGAAACATGACTTACACAACACTAAGCCTAAGAAAGATGGATGTGACCAGTGACAAAGGGAGACTTTTCATAATGAACGAACCGATTCCTCAAGAGGGCACAATGACCCCAAATATGAATATACCTAATAACAGAACTTCAAAAGACATAAAGCAAAACCCGACGGGACTGAAAGGAGAAATGGACAAATCGCATTATAACTGGAACTTTAGAAACTCCTCTCCCGTAGCTAATAGAGCATGAAGACAGAGTATCAGCAAGGATGTCCAAGACTTAAACAATTTTATCAACCAACTGGCCTCAGTTAGCATTTACATAACACTCCAGCCAGTGGCAACAGAACATCCATTCTAGTCAAATACACACAACACAGTCAGCACATATACCATAGTCTGGACTAAAAATTAAGTCTCATTATGTTTATAAGAATCAAAATTATACGAAAATGGAAATTTTACAGAAACAATTAAATTAGAAACCAATAACAGAAAAGGATATTTTTGTATCTTAAAATCCCCAAACATTTGAAAATTAAACGATATACATCCAAAAAATCCATGGGTCAAAGAAGAAATCCCAAGGGAAACTAGAAAATGATTTATGATGAATAAAAATAAAAAGGACATTCTCTAAAATTTTGGAATACAGCTAATAAAATATATAGAGGGAAATTAAGAGCTTCAAACATTTACATTAAAAATTAAGAAAGGTTTAAAATTAATTATGCTAATTTTCACTTTAGGAAGCTAGAGAAAGAGTATAAGATGCAAAGTTACCAGAAGGAAGGAAAGTATATAATTAATAGCAGAAACAAAGTGGGAAAAAAAGGAAATGGAGAAAATCAATGTAGCCAAAATCTGTTTCTCGGCAATGATCAGCTAAGTTGATAAATGTCTAGAATGGCAGGTCAAGACTATGAGCTAGAAGATAGATTTGCCCTCGGGAATGAAAGATATGACATCACTCCAGGTTTTTCAATCATTAAGAGGACAGTATGAAAATATTATGAAAAATTTTTATGCCATCAAATTCAGCTACTTGGATAAAACAGATTTCTTAAAAGACTCAAGTTACCAAAACTGACTCAAAAAGAAATGGAAAACTTGAATAGCCCTGTAACTACTGAACAAATTAAATTCACAAAAATCTACCCACAAAAATAACTCTAGGCCCAAGTGTCTTCCCTTGTGAATGCTATTACACATTAGGAAATAGTAAAACAAATTCTACACAACTACTTTCAGAGAATGGAGGGAGAGGGAATGCTTCTCAGTTCATTTCCTAAAGCCACCGTTATCAATTACAAGAAAAAGTGCTGACCAATATTTCCCATGTATATTAGATGAAAAAAAAACAAAAAGCCTGAACAGTATCTTATCAAATCAAATCCACCAACAAATAAAAGATCTTTTAGCGTTCAAAAAAATCAAAATGATTCACTAACAGAATGTAGGAGAAAAACTATATATTGTTCTCAGTAGTCATAGGAAAAGCACGTAACACAATTTAATATCCATTTGTGTTAACAATCCTCCATAAACTAGGGACGAAAAGGAACTTCTTCAAAATAATAAAAAGTCCCTACCAAAGCTTACAGTTAACATAATATTTAATAATGAAAGACCAAATCCTTTCGCCTTCAGACTGAGAAGGAGGCAAAGATGACTTTTTTCATCACTTCTGCCCAGCATTGTCCTGAAGGTCCTAGCCAGTGCCATGAGGCAAGAAATAGAAATAAGAAGCATCCAGATCAGAAAAGAAGGAGCAAGATACTTTTACTAACGGGTAACAGGTTCATATTTGAGATCATTAAGTGAAATGAGTCATAGAGTTTATGTTCATTCTAAGCTATAAAAGTTCAAGAAAAATATCTTTGCAACCTTCAGACAGCAAAGATTTCTTGGCTATGACATAAAACACACAAACATCAAAGGAGATGTTGATAAATTGGACTTCGTAAAATTCAAAACCCTATTCTTCAAAAACATCACATGGAAAATGAAAAAGCAAGCCACAGACTATAAGATGATATTTGTAACCATATATCTTAACAAAGAACTGACATCTAGAAACTGTGAGGAACTCCTACAACTCAATTGTAGGAAGACAAGTAAAAATGGGAGAAAGGTTTGAAAAGACCCTTCCTAAAGGAAGGTAGAGAAAAGTCAGTAAGAACATGAACAGATGCTTAACATTACTAGTCTCAGATAAATGCAACTTAAAACTACAATGAAATATCACTATATATCCACAGCAACCCCAAAAATATAATGCCAAATGAAGGGAGTGTGGAGTAACCGGGATTCTCACACAACACAGGTAGTAGCATAAAATGCCACAATCACACCAAAATATCTTTTTTTTTTTTAAGATTTTGTTTATTTGACAGAGAGATAAAGTCAGAAAGCACAAGCAAGGGGAGCAGCAGGGGGAGAGGCAGAAGCAGGCTCCCCACTGAGCAGGAAGCCCAACATAGGGCTTGATCCCAGGACCCTGGGATTGTGACCTGAACTGAAGGCAGACCCTTACCCACTGAGCCACCCAGGTGCCCCTGAAATATCTTAATTATATACCCACCCTAATACAAATTTTGCTCCTATTAGTTACCTAAGATAAATGAAAATATTTGCTAAGACTTGTAGATAACTAGTCATAACAGCTTTAAGTTCGAAGATCCAGATGCTGACGACAACCCAAATGACCATCAACAGATGACTGGGTAGACAGAGAGTGACACAAACATGCGGTGGGCGTACTACAAGAGCAAACACCACAAAGCTACGAATGAAGGTACAACACACGTCCAACAACATGGTGAATCTGAAACTCTCACGCTGGATGGAAGGACCCAGAGAAGAGTGCCTACTGGACGATTTCATTTATATGACATTCCAGCAGTCTCTAGGGCTGCAAAGGAAATCAGCGGCTACGTAGGGCTGGCGGCGGTGGGGGTGGGAGCTGAATGAAAACAGGCAGGAAGGGATCCGTGGTGATGGAAACAGTCTGTATCTTGATTGTGGTGGTGGTTATACTCATGTGTACATTTGTCAAAATTCATCAGACCGTAAACTGAAAGCAACTGTATTTTATTGTACACGCAACTCAATAAAGTTGCTTTCCAGATGAATAGAAGACTTGACCAGACCTGTTCCTAAAGAAGATATATGCATGGATAATACACACATGAAAAGATGCTCAGCATCCTTGGTCACCAGGAAAATGCACAGTGAAATGACAATGAATAGCTCTTTGTCCTTAGAAAGGCTAAAATGCACATGGCAGACAACAGATGTTATAAGGACGTGGACTGAGGGGGATTCTCCAAACATTGGCTGGTGAGAGTGAAAAATGGTACAACTACTTCAAAAACTCTTTTATGATTTCTCATAAAGTTAAACATGTCTCCATCCCATGAACCAGAGAGCCTGCTGATAGTTACTTACCCAAGAAAATGAAAGTAGACGTCCGTAGGAAGACTTTGATAGGAAAGTTTATAGCAGCTTTGTTCATAACTGCCAAGAGCTAAAAGCAACCCAAATAACCATCCATCGATGGGCGATAAATTTGGGTGTAAATCTGTTATACCATCAGTTGGTACAGTCACTTAATGAAATCCCATTCCAAAATGAAAAGGAATGGCTACTGATATGCAAAACAGCGTGCCTAGAAACATCATGCTGAATGAGAAGCCTGACGCCGAGGAGTAAATACTGTCAAATTCCATTTACACAGAGTTCTCAAACAGGCTAATCTAATCTACGGAGTCAGAAGGCCAAGTGGTGGTTGCTTCAGCAAGGGGGTACAACAATTGCCTGGAAAGAGGCACCAGAGAACTTTCCTGATTGGGATCCTGTTGCTTGAGTGTCTGCATATGTCAGAACTCATGGAACTATACATTCGGTGTGATTTATTGTCCATAAATTAGACCTCAATAAGAAAAGCTCAGGAAAGCAAATTTATAAGAGCGTCTAAAAGTACAAAGGAGCAGATCTAACAAAGATGTAAAAGGTCTTTATTTAGGAAACCGTAAAACATTACTGAGACATTTTAAAGAAGCTCTTAAAAACGGAGGAGCCAGAAATTGCATTGATTAGAAGGCACAAGGCTAAATGGGTGTTACTGCTGCCCACAAGCAGAGCCTGTGTCCTACGAGCCGAATCCCAGAAAAAGAATTTCGGGAGAACTTGGAGTGTTGGTTCTAAAACTTCTACGGAAATTCAAAGAGCAAGAAAAGCCAAGACATTGTCGATGAGCAAGTAAAAGGTGGGCACATTTGCTCCACCCAACACAAAGATTTAATTATAAAGCTCCTGTAATCAAGCCAGAAGCAGGCCACACATGTATGGGCAGTTGATTTAGAGCAACGATGTTCCTGGAGAGTAGTGACGGGGAGAAAGTTGACCCCTCTGCTGCCCACGATACGCAAGCATTCGTTCCAGGCAGATGGAATCCCACGTGTGAACCCCAGAACACGTAACAAAGCTTTCAAAAGACAGAATAGGAGAACATCTTCATGTTCTTTGGATGGGGAGAGGTTTTTGAACAGGATTCAAAATGCGATAACCGTCAAGGAAAAGCTGGACGATTTGGCCACATAAAAATTAAGTATTTCTGTTCGCCCAAAAACTCCAGTGAAATCACGGAAAGGCAAGAGAAGAAGTGGCAGAAAGCACGTGCAACACACACACCGAGCTAAGTTCTCGTAGCTGAAATATGCAAAGAACGTAAATTTCAAGACTATAAATCCAGAAACCTGAATGAGCCCGTCCCAGAAGCAGATCTCCAGCGGGCCAGTTAACGTCAAAAATGGCGCCCGCGAGGCCCGAGGGAAGTGCACATTTAAAGCCCAACGAGCAGGGGTGCCTGGGTGGCTCAGATGGTTAAGCTTCCGCCTTCGGCTCAGGTCATGATCTCCAGGTCCTGGGATCGAGCCCCATGTCGGGCTCCTTGCTCAGTGGGGAGTCTGCTTCTCCTTCTGCCTCTGTCCCTTCCCCTGCTTATGCTCTCTCTAATAAATAAATAAAATCTTAAAAATTAAAATTAATTAATTAATAAAACCCCAGCAGTGCAAACCCACCAGTGGGGCTAGAAATGAGGGGACCGGTGAGAACGCACAGCCACGGAGACTCCCACAATGCCCTTTGCCCTGAAGCAATGGGCAACTGACAGTTTTCTAGGAAATGTCAAGGTGCCCACAGTCAATGATCAGTGACTTCATTCCTAGGTGTTTACACCACAGACAAATGCGTACCGATGCCCCCGGACGCAGATGTGCTTCCACAGCAGAACAGATGAAAGGATCTTGGTATCCAGCAAAGAAAACAATGTATCACAGCTGCGTGCAACACTTAATCTTGAAAATGCGATGTTGGGTCAAACACAAAACTGCGTACTGTTATCATTGTGTTTGCATAAATGTTGAGGAAATGCAAAACTCGACTCTATTATTTGAGGACAACCCCCACCTCCTAGTTGAGGATGGCAAATGATAGAATAAGGCAAGAATAAGCCTGAAGGTCAGGATCACGGTTGTCTTCAGGGAGAACGGCAGCTGGGAGTGAGGGGTGGGTTAGGAGCGCTGAAGGTGACCCTGAAAGGGACAAGCGAGGTGGACGTCTGTGCACAGAGAGGGGTGGGCTCAAGTACCCGGGCAGCTCATCCTGGAACAAGGGTCCAGGACAGGAGGCTGATAGATGGGATTTCCTGACTGGTTCCTTCCCCGGACAGCATGCCAGCCAGGGCCCCTACCCTTGTCCACTGAGGTGCTAAGAGCTCAGTGTCTCACTGGGAACTGTAGGGGTCCACACAGGGAAACTGTGGGACACTGAGATCCCGAACCCCCATGCTGCTCGTGGAGTCGAAGCAAGGGGCTGGCGCTCTCACCCGAAAGGGCAGAGATCAGCCCCTGAATGGGAACACGTACGAGAACAGCATCTGTGTTGGAGGGGGAAAAGGGGACCTGACAGGGCAATGAGTTTCTCTGAGCAGCCACACGGAGATGGCACAGAAACATTGAGCGCCGCTCATCAGGAAGACAGGACGGGAAGGAGCCTGCTCTGGGAACCCCAGCATCAAGGTCTTCTGTGCAAAATTTGCCAGTAGGTCTGAAAGGATGAAATTGAGGAATCTGGTAAACACCAACTGTTCTCAGCTTTCCGGGGAGCAGCAGGGTCAGAGCCCCCCACCTCTCCTTCGCAGCAGTGGGGGGCGCCGACCGGAGTTCCAGCCCGGCGTCAGAAACTTCACTCTGCAGACTGGCTGAGGCAAAGTCATGGGCGGCAGGAACGGCTTACATCACTGACATTCTGAGCACTGAAATGAGCTTATTTGAACGTTGCCAAGAACTGCATGAAAATACGGCAACATTTAACGATAAAGTTTATGGGTTCAGAGCCAAAGCGTCGACTTTGGAGAAGCGGAGTCAGAAGCGGCTCGCCGCGCTGCTGGGCGGGGGCGGTCATCTGAGTCCTAGAGAAGACTGACGGGTATGGCGGGGAAGCATCTGTGGGTGACGAGGAGAATGTCGTCGTTATTTTGAAATATTTGATATAAAAAGTTCAATTAGATTCAAAATCCATTTGCACGATCACAAAAAAAAATCCAACATTGTATTTGCCAATGAAAGATGATGACGTGTGGTTCAATCAGAGGCATGGGAGGGGCTGGAGTTCAGCCGGGGAGGCGGGCACGCCTTGGCTGGTGGTGGGAGGGGACCCTGCCACTGAGCCGCCACTGGTGACCTCGGGCCACTGGCTGGGGTCCTATCAATGGGGACATCAGCTCTCACTAGCTGGAGGATGCCTGAGCCCATTTCAGATACGAGCCCGACAGTAAGAAGGTCATGTGGCTCAGCATCTGATTTTCAGTTTTTGCAAGGGCTTCATTTTGAAGTTTTACATAAATTCAGTATTCAGTATCTTTCCTGCTACTTTGCATTTTTTTCTTAAAATTGTATAATATGAAGACATATGGACATGTTCACCAAGCCCCATGTTTGAGGCCCCGCATCGCCCGTGGCCTGCCCCCAGCACAGCGCACGGAAGCCTGTCCTGTGTCCTGGGACAAGGGCGGGACTCGGAAAGCTTTCCACACGGGCCGGGGTCAACGAGGCAGAGCCGGCATGAACCCCTCCGGCTGCAGGCTGTCCGCGAGCACCCCGCCTCCCCGAGCTTCCATACTTCACCTGTAAAATGGGACAGATAGTGTAAGAACGTTTTTATCAAGGTTAAATAGGCAAATCCTGACCCAGAAGGATGGCTCAGTCTGTCTGAAACCACTTGGCAAGAGGCCGGCAGAGAGGCCAAAAAGGTGGACCGCCGGCTGGGGCCGCCCCTGGGTGACCAGGCCGTCTAGCAGAGCCAGCCAAGGCCTCCCGGTCCAGCCCTCAGCCTGGGGCTCTGCGCAACACCCAGGACGCGGGGTCAGGCCGACGGCACCAGGCGAGCTCACACTGTGCACTGCTGTGCCATGGGGACACCGGCGGCCCCTGGCCTCCCTGGTCATGGCTGGCCCTGAGCGAAGGGGCCCTCTCCTCCGGGAGCCCACACTGCAGGCAGAGTCTCTGTGAAACACCCAGCGACCAGCACCGGGGCTCCCGTGGGTATTCGCGATACGGTGGGGCCCGGCTGCTCGGGGCAGAGGGCCACGGGCAGCCGCTGCCTCTCCCTGCTCCAGTTCTCCCTGTGCCAGCCACCGCCGGCCCCGCAGAGCCCAGGTCACACTGTGAGGAGCTCCAGGGTCCCTTCCAGGCCCATAGGCACCCCCATGGCCCCTGCCAGCCTGGCCCAGTGCTCTGGTTGGGACCACAGCCGTCCGGGACTACACCGTCCGCTCCAGTATGCCCTCCCCACTGGGGCCGGGCACACCCCAGGCACTGTAGGGAGAGGGGCCATCAGTGAGGATGGACAAGGGTGTGTCCCAGTGAGGAACACCCAAGAGCCAGAGGACGGCCATCTGTCACTCAGCACAGGGCCAATGAGGGGCGGGGGCAGGGCCCCAGGAGTCAGAGGGGACCCAGGCTGAGAAAGCCACTCCCACCAGGTGCCAGAAGACACACACACACACACACACACACACACACACACACACAACACACACTATACATAACCCCTCCACACACACCCCACCATACACAACAGAAACACACATTCACCATCCATAACCCACACACGCGGCACATACATAACACACACAACACACATATAACACACCGTGCGATCCGTAACCTCCTACACGTGCACCCCCGCACATGTGTGCACATGCAGTACACACACAATGCGCTGCTCACAGTCCATAACCCCCAAACACACACGCACACGCACAAGTTCCACACATTTCATGCTCACAGTCCATAACCCCCAAACACACACACACACGCACAAGTTCCACACATTTCATGCTCACAGTCCATAACCCCCAAACACACACACACACGCACAAGTTCCACACATTTCATGCTCACAGTCCATAACCCCCAAACACACACGCACACGCACAAGTTCCACACAATGCGCTGCTCACAGTCCATAACCCCCAAACACACACGCACACGCACACACAAGTCCCACTCACATTTCACCAGCTCATCCCGGTCACGTGGTCTGGCTTCAAAGGGGTGTGCCGTGCACCGTGTGCCCCCCATGGAATGAACCAGAAACACTGGCTGGGCAGCACAGATAATCCTGCCAGGCAGACAAGGAGCGCTCACCCTGGAGAGAGGCAGGCAGTCCTGCCTCCTCCTTCTTCCAGAGCCTCGGTTTACCCGGTGCCTGGGAACCGGACGTGCGTCACCTCAATGGCCATGCGCACTGGTCCCTCACATGCAGATTCCGCCCTGGGGTCCTGGGGGGACACGGGGTGCCCGTGACCTCACGTCCCGGGCAGGGGGCTGACTGCACGGGAACATTCCTGGCCCTCACTGCCAGGTGACTACACCTCGGTGTCCCTCCCTGGGTGCGCCATGCCAGGCATGGGCCCTGATGCCCTCACCACTGGCTGAGAGTCTTAACTACTGAGTTTTGGCACCGTCTGCCTGCCTTACCTGCTCCAGACATCTGCCCAGCCCTGAAAAGGCCACCTGCTCACTAAGGCCTCCCACAGACTTGTCCCTGTCTGTCCTGGCTCTGTCCCAGGCCTGCCCGGCACCCGATCCACAGGTAGACACTGCAGGATGGGGCAGCGAGCAGGCGGCTGATGACCTCACCAACTTACATACGTTAGTACAGGGCTGCAAGTCCCACGTTACACAGAAGGGCCGGAGGGCTCCTCTCCAGGCTTCAGTACCTGGCTTAGAGTAGACCCCAGTATGGAGAGGATGGATGGGAGGGTGAATAGATGGATGGATGGTGGATGAATGGATGATGGATGGATGGATGGAGGGAGGGAGGGAGGGAGGGAGGGAGGGATGGGTGAGTGGATGGCTGGCTGGATGGATGATGGATGGATAGATGAGTGGATGATGGATGGATGGTTGGATGGTTGGATGGATGGATGGATGATGGATGGCTGGAGGGAGGGATGAATGAGTGGATGGATGGAGGGGGGGAGGGATGAGTGGATGGATGGATGATGGATGGATAGATGAGTGGATGATGGATGGACGAATGGGTAGATGGTTGGTTGGATGGATGATGGATGGATGATGGACGGATAGACTGGTGGGTGATGAATGGATGGATGATGGATGGATCGATGGGTGATGGATGAATGGATAATGCACGGATGGGTGAGTGGGTGGGTGGGTGGGTGGATGGATGAATGAGGGGACAGAAGGCTTTGCATGCACCCTCTACCATGATCACCCCCTCCACAAGGCAGACACAGCAGACAGCCCTGAGGCTGGGAGACCTCATTTGGGAAGCTGCCAGAGCTGGGACTTAACTGGGGCCTATAGGCTCCATAGAATGGTGAAAAAGTTCCCAGAAGACTATGGGGCAGGGGGTGGTCTCCTCCTGCTTGTAATGCTTGACCACCGGCAGTGACCTGACGCATCAGACCCTGAGCCAGAGCACCGGCAGCATCTCACAGAAACGTGTTCCTCCGCAGACGGCAAGCTAACAAACCCAATTTAACTAAGAGCGGAGGAGTCGAGGCGCCTGGGAAGTGGGGCTGGACCAGCAGCCCCGTAGGAGCACACCAGCCCCAGCTCCGGGCCTTGGGATTCTCCTCTGTTTTCATTACCTGCAGCTCATCACGGCTCACAACAGCCTGGGGGACCCCACCCACTGCGGCCACAACAGTCCCCACGGGTCCACAGGCCCAGGTGCCTTGAGAGGTGCAGCGGCCCTCAGAGAGCTGCAGGGGCCCCAGAACATCCAGCCTCCCTGCACAGATGGGACCCCAGCACAGGGACAGGCAGTGACCAGCAGGTTTCCAGGCTGTCCGACTCCCCTCCCGACTCCCCATGGAACCCCTGGGCCTCACAGGCCGCACAAAGGACAGAACTTTGGCTCCAGTCCCAGCTCAGCCCCTGCCAGCTCTGGCCTCCGGCTGTGGCTCAGCTCTTGGAAGCAAACATCGCTGCATCAGTCAGCTCGGGCTGTGTAACAAATATCATGGCCTGGGCTGCTTAAACATCAAGTGTTTGTTCTCGCGGTGCTGGGGCTGGCGTTGGCGACCCAGGCAGGGGCAGGGCTGGATTCTCCTGAGGCCTCTCCTCAGCATGTAGATAGCACCTTCTCCCTGTGTGTCCACACAGCCATCCCTCTGCCTCCCTCCATCCTAATCCCCTCTGCTTGTAAGGACACCGGTCACCTTGGGTTAGGGCCAAAACCCACCAGTCCCCACTTAACCTAATTACCTCCATAAAGGCCCTCTCTCCCGGTGTGGTCACATCCCGAGGCATTGGGGGTTGGAACTCCAACATATGGATTTGGGAGGGCACAACGCGACCCCTAACACTCATAGTCAGAACATCTTATATGTCTTGATGGCCTCAATTGCTCACCTGCAGAATGGACACATCAACAAGTTCCTTTTTCAGGTTACGGTAAGGATCAGGGAGGTGTTCGGTGCGAAGCTCCTCGCACCATGCCGGCCGGGCATGCGGGGCTGAATACGGGCTCACCTTCCTCCTTACACAGAGCTGTGGGAAGGCCTCCATCTGCAAGAGAATCATCCAAGACAGACTCCCGTATGCCCTGTGCCAGCCCGTCTCGGGCAAGGCAAGGGTCCACTGTTCGATGCCTCTCCTCTCCAGGTCTTTTGCCTCCATCGGGGCCGAGAGGAGCCTGCTGACAGACACCTACTTCCCTAACCCGAACAGGTCCCCAGACATCCCACCCAACAGTGATAATAGCAATGTCTACTCTTTGTGGGGCTTTTACTCTGCTTAAGAACTTTCTAGTTCTTCTTTCATCCCACAACAATTGGTGGATTATTGGGCATTATGATGAGCCCCACTCTATGAAGAAATGGAAGCACAGAGAGGTCAACCGCTTGCCCAAAGTCACACAGCAAAGGCGGGGCCCAAACTAGGCTTGATGCCCACTTGGCTATGCTGCCCATCAGCTTGGTATGGCAGGGTTAATTTTTAGGACAAACATTAAAAATAACAGCTCTATGATCTGCTAAAGCAGAGCTGTATCTTGTTTAATTAAATGCCAACCGAGCCCAGGGCTCCAGAGGGCTGGCTGACCTCTGTGCCGACTCCCAAGCTTGGCTTTCCCACACCTGGGAGGGGAGAGGCCAAGGCTGGGTCTTGCCAGAGGAAATGTGACCCGAAGCCGGCCGTGTGCTGATGTGTGACCACCACCTCCCTGTGTGAGGGACAGGGCTGGGGCTGGGTGCTCAGGGACCAGAGGCAGTCATGCACAGGGACCCTGCCATGCAGGCTCCATGTGCAGGACAGAGGACAGCATCTATCAATGTCACAGGCCTGTGTGACCAGGCCCAGCTCGGAGGGGCTACGGGGAATGCCAGGAGAGCTGCGGCGATGCCCCTGCGGGCTGCGGGTCGGCGGTCCTGCCTGCTGCCGGCAGGAGTCGGGACGAGGGCCCCCAGCCCCGCCACTGCCTTGTGGAGGCCAACGGAGCGATCCATTATTCCAGACGCGCGTGCTCCATCCGTGCGCACCCACTTCCAAGAACCGACCCCGGAGACGCTCGCAGGGATTTGCATAAGACTCACCCGAGGTAGCAGCGCTAACAAGCTCTGCAAGACTGAAGCAGGGGGTCATGGAAACGACACGGGGCGCGGGGCCACTGCCGCCAGATGGGGCTGCAGACGACGGCTGGGGCAGGAGAAAAGGTTAGAAAATGCTACAAAGTGAACAACGTAGCCTCGAAGCCTCTGCAGCCCAGTTCCCGCCACAGGTGCCGCTTCCTGTCACACACTGCGCATCACCTGAGCTCCGCTCCGCGGGCTGGGAATGGGGACTTTTCTCGCCGCGCCGCTCTCTGTGTTGCCCAAGTACCCTGTGATGAGCACGTGTTACTCACGCAGCCTAAATCGGGTGTTTTAAGAAATCAGTAGCCCCAGGGAGGTAAGAGGTTGGGCTCCTCCAGGTTCAGGCCCGCGTGCAGGAAGGTATGAGCGGCTCGAGGAACAAGGAGGCAGTCCACACACAAGCCCGGGGGAGGGGAGGCTGTCCGTGCCCTCGCCGAGCCCACGGGGGAGCTGGACACGGACTCGGAGAAGATGATGGCAATGCAGCATGCCAGCAGATGCCAAGAGATGCCCAGCCCAGACCCGGGGGGTGAAGGAAGGCTTCCTGGAGGAAGCGGATGTCATGATGGAGAGAAAGAGTAAACGATTGTAGCCAAGCGTATCAGTCAGCTTTTGCTGCATAACAAATGGCTCTGAAACCCTGCCCCTTCTCACCAGAGGCACGCACTCTCCAGCGCCGGGTCCACAGGTCACCTGCAGATGGGCTGGCCAGCTGGGCAGTCAGTGGGCGGGGCTCCTCCGCACAGGCTGGGTGCAGGGCAGTTCCTCCAGGCACCAAGCAACGGGGCCTGAGCACAGAGCAAGTCCACACACAGATGCACGTCTGGTCTGCTGGCCTGTCGCCCCCGGAGTGGGAGAAGAGGGAGGGACTAGGAAGAATGTTCCAGAGTGTTTCGGGCACCAGGACCAGCAAGGGTCAAGGCCGAAGACCAGAGAAAACGGAGGTGGGTGAGGTCCAGTGTGTGAGAGAGTGAGAGAGTGGCCTCTAGAGGGCAGGGGGCGCCCCCGACGCCATGTCCTGTAGCCCGCGGCATCTCTTCCAAGAGCAGGCGAGCCAGCCGGGAGCAAGGGTTTAGAAGAGAAGAGTCAAGTGGAGAGAACGCTCTGCGGGAACCCAGGCCCCCAGCGCCGTCTCTAATCAACCGAAAGCAACTTCGGCACCCTTGCTCTGTCCCAGGGCGGTCTGGGGGGGTCGCTCTTTGAGCCCCGGTTTCCAGGGCAATGCTACAAGGTCTGGAGGAAAGTACGGCTTCTGAGCACACGAGGAACCAGGCGCAGAGCTGCTCCTCTCGCCTCTCGGATGTCTGGTGGACGGAGCCCCGTTGACAAAATCAGAATTGGCACACACGTCCTCGCAGCCTCTTCACAACAAATTCCCAGCCCTCCCCACCTCCGCCATCACCGCGGAGTGCGAACCAGCAATTAACTCCCCAAGCCTCCGGTGGATACCAGTCTTCCTTGATTCTTGTCAAATTCTTTTAATTACGAGTCTGCGACAGGCCTGTTCCTAAGCCCATCTGATAGGAGGCAACTTGCCTTCTGCCATAATAGGTTAAAAAAAATTTTTTTTAATGAGCCTTGAATTTCAGCGAAGAAATGAACTTTCTAAAACACACTGTTTCTTGGAAACAAGAGAGTCCCACCTCCTCCAGGAAGCCTTCCCTGACAAGCTCATCCCCGTGTCCCTTCCCTGGGCTCTGAGAGAACCGACTGCCTCATCACTGGCGCACTGTTCCGACCCCGGACCTGACAGCTTCTCCCAGGAGACGAGGAGTCTGTCCTTCCCCGTGAGCTGGGCGGGCACTGTGACTTGCTTCGGCCAATAAAACCCTGCGAAGGCGATGTCATCACACTCTCAGCCCGGCCTGGGGGTGGGGTGGGGGGGCCCTTGCACGTCTCCACTCCCCGCCCAGCGGCCGAGCAGATGGTTGGGCCCAGCCTGCTCGGGGGCAAGGGACCAGACGGAGCAGAAGCCCGTTGTCCCGGGTAGCCTGACCTCAGCCGGCCCGCCCTCTGACCCCCCAAGTATGACCTCTGAGAGCTTACTGATACAGATGCCGGAAGCCTGCTTTCTCCCCTGTGAAATGTGGGTACTGACGCCCACCCCGAGCTCTTATAACTCAGTCCCTGAGCTACCCCCTGCCTCCCCGCCAAGACACTCTTTCGCTCAGCCCGGCAGGCATTCCTCCCGACTGTCCAGCTCCGGACACACCCTGCTTCCCTTCGGGAGCCAGCTGGCCTGATGGCCTCGGCCACAGTCCACCCCCATCGTCACCAGGGGACAGTGGTGCTGGTCAGTGATCTGGGCACAGAGACACCTGCCCGGGCAGAGCGCTGCCGCTGCCGGTGACCAGCCTGGTGACCTAGAGCCATCACTTAGCCTCTCCATGCCTCAGTGTCCCCGTCTCCAACACGGACATGGTTGGGGGCCTTCCCCATCACCACAGATGGGTCGCGCATGGGCAGGACAGACCCTGAGGCTGAGCCCCATCCCTGCATGCCCTCCGGGTTCCCCCCAAACCCACTGTTTACACTCGGGACCTGAGGCAACGCGTGTCCGACGCTGGCCTTTCTGCCAGAGGACCGGATCTGGGCAGATGCGAGGACCCACGGCTCCTCCCTCCCCGCCCCATTGACTGGCCCCAGCGGGTCATCTGCTTCTCTCTGCAGAGCCTCAGCCTCTCCCCTCCTTGCAAGGTCATTAGTCCGAGAGGCAACCATCCCTGCCTTTGAAATTCATGCCGAACTCCGGGAACCTGCTGGGCCTCGCTTCAAATGCCCTGCTCCCCCAACTCCCCGCTGCCTTCCCGAGCTCCCGCACCCACACCCGAGCCAGGCCGCCCGCCTCCCGCCTCCCGCCCAGGGCTGCGGCAGCCCCAGCCCACGGGTGGACAGGGCCTTCTGCTCCCTGGCATTTGCACGGCGGGAGACAGACTGCTGATTTCGCCTTTCCCTTCAATTTGCAGACAGCGCTGGCTCCCCGGCGAAGTCAGGCGAGCGGAGATTAATTGGCAAAGTCAGACGAGGTCCGAGGTCTGTTCTGCCCCCAAAGTGGGTGAGAGGCCGAGGAGAAGTCACTATTTAATTGGCTGCATGTGACCCCCTCCTTTTGTTTCCTATTTAATTCTAACTTTTCACACTGAAACCACATCAGTATTAATTATCGCCGCCTCTCTCTGGGTCTCCTCTCTCCCAGGAAAGGGCAGGTCCCTCCCTCAGAGACGGGGAGACAGAGCTGCGGGGGGCGGTGGCTGAGACCAGCCTCGGAGAGTCTGAGTCTGCAAGTGCAGCCCAGGCTCCTGGTCCCGGGGCAACTGAGGCCCGGAGAGACAGTGCCTGACGTGGGGTTCACAGCCTCCAAGCAGGCCGAGGGGGGACCCTGGTTCTGGCCCATGACTCAGGTTTGGGGAGGACAAAGGCCCCATGGAGGGGTCTCAGGAGTCAAGCCGTGACCTCCCAGGACTCACCAGTGGCAGCAGCCCCAGGACCCCCTCCCCCAACCACGGACCTTCTGGCCGTGACCGGAACCACAGGCTTGTGGTCACAAAGCACCTACATTAGAGCTCCTAGCGCTCGGCCAGCGCTGCTCCGGGCCTGGTGACTGAGCCTTGGTGCCCGATGTGGAGGGGCACAGACCTCCCTGCTCGCCCCTCACACCGCCCCCCAGTCTGTCACGCACACCAGAGCACCCCGTGTCCAGGTGTCGGGCACATCTGGCCTTGCTGAGGGCCGGCTCCATTGGCCAGGGGACAGTCCCCGGAGGATGTGGGTGTCCCAGCACGGAACAAGGCTGGAGAGGGGGGTCTGAGGCCGAGCAGCCCCCAGGGACCAGGCAGCCTGAGCCCGACACGAACCTCCACGGGGCACTGGCCATCAGAGGTTCGGCAGGAAACACACTCAAGGACAAAGCCCTTCGTTTCCCCCACACTTTCTCCCACACACTCCAGACCAAAGTGCCGGCAGAGAGGACCGACAGGCCACACTTCGGGCCCCTGCTCACCCCTCCTCGGGCCAGCGGCCGTGGCGTCAGGGGTCTCCCTGATCAGACACACTGCTGGGCCTGCGGCCTCAACACGCAGCCTGCCGCCGGGACCGTCCTTCCCGACAGGCCCCACGGACATCTGCAGAAAGCCGCAAGCCTTCGAGCCTTTTTCCAGAAACTTCCATCTCTGGCTACAAAACATGGTCCTTTGAGGCTCCTGCTCTAATTACAGACAGCGATCCTTCCCCCGGTTTCAGGGCCAACAGCCGGGCTAAGTGGCCGTCCCCAAAACCCATTTCCTGCCTGGCTGGGTACAGAATGTTCTTTTCCTCTAAGTAAAATAAACAGGTCTGAACTCATCGGACTTTTCTATTTGCCGTCCACTAAAGCCTTCTAGCCCCTGGGTTTTTATACAACGGAGATTTATAGTATCTATTCTCACCAGGGCAGAGCCCGGATAATGTTAATAGATGGCTACTTTTGCCAATAAATCCCTCCGGCAGTGGAGAGAAATATCTATTCCAGATGAGTTCTCCGGAGCCAAATCCACACTCCAAGCGGCGGAGAGCACTTGAGCGAAAGAGCCCCACTCCACAGGCAAGGGCTCTGCGCAGGTGCGGCCCGGCCCCCCCTGCACCCGGGACGGGGAGAGATCGGGCTCTGGCCCCTCCCTCCACCTCCAGGCCCCCGCACCACCCCCCCGTGCTGCGGACCCCAGACCCCTCGCTCCCTCCAGCTCCTCCCTTCAAAGAGAGGGAGCGGCCACTGGCCAAAGTACTTGAAGGGATCCCCCTCTGCGGGGCGCCCCAGGCGCTCCGTGGGGGACAGAGCTAGCCTTCCCTGGGCCCCCTCCAGTCACCTTCACGCATCAGACCCAGGCCAAACGGGGTTCTGGACCTTGGACGCATCCAGAATCCACACGGCAGCCGCCCTCCGCTGTGCGGGGACCTTCCCTGCGGCACGCTGCGCCCCTGCCGAAGTCGTCCCGGGATCGTGAGGCCCAGCAGAGCTGCCCCCGTCGCCAGGCCGTCTCCCGGGGCGGCTGGTTGGCCAAGCGCCCACCACACACAGCGCACGGTCTCCGTGCCAGAAGGCGGCGCCCAGCTCGTGTGCTGTCTTCCCGGGGGGCTCGGCTCATCCTGGCCCCAGAGTCAGGACCCGGGTCACGTCCCAGCGTGGGACGGTCCGTGTTCGGCCCCTCTGCCCATCCCACTCCAGGACCGCCGGGGAGCCCGGCAGAGAGGGAGGGACAGGAGCAGGAAACCTCCACCTTGCGTTTGAGAAAAAACCCACGTGCTTCGAAACCATTTACTATGCCTGACCTCAGAATCGGAGGAATAGAAATGCACAGAGAAACCCTAAAAGCTAACATGCGCGTGTGCGGGGCACAGCTTTGGGCCAGGCTCGGCACCCGAGCATTCATGCATGGGTCCAGGAGCCCTCGGAGGCTGTCCCACATGTGACCACACGGACGACGACAGGGCGAGGTCGTCGGGGCTGAGAGGACAGCGGCCTGGCGCCCAGGCCCCGGGCGAGCGCAGGTATCCACGGCCCCCCACGGGTCCTCCGGAGAGCCGTGTGGCTGGAGATGGGCTCCTCTCTGGGAACACACAGTCGTGGGGACCTTTCCTGGCGATGCCTGAGTTTCGGAGCTGGCTCCTAGGGCAAGTGGTTCAGTTCCTCCAAGCCTTACGTTTCTGGCCTGAAATTTGGGGCAATAACAGTGATACGCTCCTCGCGGCTTTTCTGAGAAGTCACACAAGGCCCGCACGGTCTCGGGGTCCTTCTGAGTGACCCAGGCGCCCGTGGCCCGTGAGTCAACACTGCCGTCCTTTGGCCCTGCCCAGACCCGTCGGTGAGGAGCTCATCTTAGCCTCGGTGACCGGAAAATAACTCCTTAAAGAAACAAGCTTTCTGGTCAAGTCTGGGAGAAAGCGGGGCCCCGACCCGCTGCTACTGATTAGTAATAAGTAAGGTAATGCCTGCCGCCTGGGGGTCGCTGCTCCATCACACCCCCTGTTCACGCGGGGAGCGCCAGGAATGCCGGCATGGGGCCCCCGCGGCCCCTCCCCAGGCCCCTCTCGAGCTCCCACACCACCCACCAGGTGCCAGGGGAGGGCGCCCCAGCAGCCCGCCCACGGCAGGACCGGCCTGGACACCTTCGGGTGGAGGGAGGCCGGGCAGTGCGGCTCTGGGCAGATCACACAAACCTCACCCCATGGCCAGTGCCGAGGGCTGTCGTCCCTGGAGTGGAGACCCCGGCTTCTGCTGCCCCCCGCGCTCGGCCGTGCGGGGTCACAGCAGGGGTCGCGCACAGGGTGGCCCGACTCACCACGTACGGCGGCCAGGCCGGTTCCAGCGGTAGTGCGTGTGGGCAAACCCCCCGGGTGTCAGGACAGGGGGCGCATCCCAGCACCTCCGGGAACCAGCTGTGTGACCTCGCCCAGGCACGGACGACGAACGGAGTCAGGACAACGTCTGCAGCCGCACGGGGGCCACACCTGAGGCCGCCATCTTCTCGGGACAAACGTCCTGAAATAAGTCAGAGTGGGTTCGGCTCCGACACGTGGTTCTGCTTACCCACAACGTGTTGTGAAGACCTGGGCAGGCCCCCGACGACAGACACAGCCCGTGGCCTGTCCCACGCAGGGACTCACTCCGCAGAGCAGGGTACACCCATCAGGGTCCCAGGCTTTGCGTGGGCCGCTGGGGACCCCGGCCCAGCCACCCCACAGACCAGAGCAGAGGGCCTCCAGAGCCCAGCAGGTGCTCGATCTGTACCAGATGATTAACAGACAAGTTCCTCTGCCCGTGACCCATTCACTCCATACCGTTGCCGACCGTTCCCTCGGAGCCAGGGCCCAGGCCGGCAGCGGGGACTCCCAGACCTCAGACAAGACTCAGCCCTGGTCACGGGTCTGGTTTAGGGCACAGGGCGAACCCTGCAGGGACCGTGACAGCTGTGGTCAGAGCCCAGCGCTGGTCCCAGGAAGGAACGTGCCGTCTCCCACCTGCCAGGTGGCCCAAGGTGGGTGAGACTTCCAGGATAGCGTGTGGGTGGGGAAGGGTCCAGCCCCCAACCCCTCCCTGAGCAGGAGACCATCTTTCCTTCCAGAAGCCCCCCAAAGCAGAGGGACCCCAATTCCTCCCCCACAGTGTCCAGGCTGAGCAAGGGGAGGCATCACCGGACTGAACGTCAAGTTCACCTTGACGCCCGGACTGTCTGGGATCACAGGGGTGGTCTGTGTCCCAGGGAATAGGGACCACTTTTGTCTGTTTGCCCAACCTGGCTTCCTCACTGCAGCACCGAGGGACGCCCAGACCAGGACAGAACCTTCCACCCCACAGAGGGAGCGGGCAGGGCTGCGTTGGGGCTGGCGCAGGACTAGGGGAGGGCCGTGGCTCCCGGCCCCACTCCTTGTCTGCCTGGGAACTTAGGGCCTTCCTTGCTGTCCTCATCCCGACCACAGCTGACCCCGCCAGGGAGACAAAGGGAGCTTCTAACTGAAGGGGCCATGGTGGGGGTGATTCCTGCCGTCCACCGGAGGATGGACAGGACCCCCAGTGAGGCTGGGCCCTTCCAGTGTTGACGAGGCATCTGCTCCATCTTCACTCATCCGTTCATTATCCCGAAGCACCTGCTGGCTCCTGGCCTCCTGCCCGGTGCGGCTCTGGTCCCGGGGACGCCACAGTGAGCCGCACCAGGGAGATGTCTCTCCCGGTCAACCTACATGTGTCCCAAAACTGCCCCAAGTTCCAGCCCTGGACAGAGCCGCGAGACCAGAGTCCCCACCCCCCACCCCCGCACTTACGGACAACCTGGGTCCTCGCAAAGCGAGGCTGGCAGGAGGCATGGTGGGCAGCAGCCCAAGCTGGCCCAGGGGGAGCTTCGCCCTGAGACCTTGGCTTCGAGAAGCAGAACCAGGACCGTGAGCAAGTGCTGTGCTCTGCAGCTGGGGAGCCGAGATGGCAGGTGGCAGGGGGACCGGAGGCGGGAGGAAGCCATCTGCGGAGGGACTGCAGCCCGGGGGCCGAGGAGGGGAGAGTGAACTGCCACAGACCTCCACCTGCCCCCTGTACCCGACTCCGGGGGTCCCGGGCCTTCTACCTGTGGCGGCGGACGCAGGTGCTGAGAAAGGCAGCCTGAGGCAGGGACCCATCCCCACGGGACTCGGGAGCCCTGGTCTCCAGTGGCCCATCCTGCCTCACTGGCTCGGGGTCTCAGCCCCCCAACCCGGGCAGAGGGAAGGTCAGCATCCTGGGGTGTCCAGGTCCTTTGGAGCTTCGGCATTCTGTGGCGGGGACCCTCAGCCCTCACCTCGGCACCCACCCGGCATGGCTACTCGCCCTCTCCCTCTCTCTGACGCTTTCCTCCATCCATCCCCTGGTCTTCATCCCTGATTGCCCAGGGGGCAGAGTGAAAGCATCTCCCCGGAGTCCTGGGGGCCCGCCACACCCTCCACCCCAGCCAGCCCTCCCCGGGCTCTGCCCTCCACCCAGACACCCTTGCTCTCCACCAGGGAGTTCAGAAGCCCGGGACCAGCTCCAACCACAGGGGACCCTGGGCCCAGCAACCAGCTGACCAGGCAGCAGGTTTTATGTCTTGTCCCTCCTCAGGAGCACAAATGCCTCCTTGTCCTGTCCCTGTCCCCAACACTCTTCCAAGTAGGGCCTTGGAACTCATCTACTGGCTAACCGTCTCGCATTCGTTTCTTGCAGTTCTGGGTCAGAAGTCTGAAATGGGTCACACGGGGCCAATGCGGACATGTGGGCAGGGCCACGCTCCCTCCACGGGCTCCAGGGGACGGCCCGATGTCTTGTCTTTTTTAGCCATGAGAGGTGCCCGTGCTCCCTGGCTCCTGGCCCCTTTCTCGGGCTTCAAAGTCAGCACCGAGCGGTTGGTTGTCTCGCACACATCAGGTGTCCCGGACTCTGGGCCCCCTGCATCCCTCTCTCGCTCTAACGACTCTTGTGATGATACCAGACCCACCAAATACCCCTGAATTATCTCAACTCAAGACCCTTAACTTAACCACATATGGGAAGTCCCGCTGGCCCCATGAGAGGACACATTCCCGGATTCCAGGAATGAGGGCACCAACACCCTGGAGACCATTACAGGGCCCGCCCACACGGCCCGGAGCTACGTGCTGGACCCGGCTCCAGTGACAGACGTCCTTCTGCCTCAGGACGCGGCAGCAGAAACAGCAGAAACCGGGTCCTGCCGAACCCACCTCGCCTCTGCCCTGCCTCAGGCGCCCGTCCTCCTCTGGCGCCTTCATCTCCTCTTCCTCTGAGTGGCACAACGGCTCCTGCGTGGCTGACCTGGATAGGGGTGCCCCAGATTCCCTGGATCCCGCAGGCGAGCCCAGAAGGACGCAACGGGATAACTGTGGGATAACGTCCCCTTCGCCACCACGCAGCTGTCCGACAGGGTCCGAGCCCCAGAAAACCTCAGGAAAGCAGGGTCGGGCCCGGCATGGAGTGAGACAGTCACCCCCGAGCCTGCCTTGCTGGACACCTCAGCTCTGTGACCCCCTCCATCTGCCAGCCTGGGCCGGTTCAGGGACCGGGCGGGCTCCCCCAGCCTCTCCGGCCTCGGGGTCCCTGCACGCAGGGCTTGTCCCAGAACAGGATGGCAGGGCCGGGCCAGGCTACCACCAGCCTCTGTCATTCCAGACCTGAGTTCCAGCAGTAAGAGCCTGGCACCTCCCCCACCGTCTGGACCCGTTCCTCACAGCGGGCAGCATCTGACCCCAGAGACCACCCTACCTCCACTGTGGCAACATGGACAGGGAAGCAGGAGCAAGCTGCCCTCTGCCTGCCCTGCCAACACCCCTGCCAAGCCCAGGCCTGTCACCTGCTGTGTTTGGGGTTGTCAGGAGCCCTGCCCGCCGGGTTCGGGACCCCAGCAGCACGTGCAGGGTGCTGAACCGAGGCTCGGTTCAGCACCAAGGCTCTAAGAAGCGGAGAGACCCTGACCCAGAGAGCTTGGCCAGCGGGACTCAGGAGCAGACGGGTTCGCAGCATCAGAACTCCCCATCTGGAACGCAGTGGGGATCCCGGGAGGCCGGCGGTATGGTGGTCAGGGGTACGGGCTCCGGGGTCGGGCTGCTGGGGATCCAAGAGGCCTTCGGTGATAAAACGATGGAAGAAACCCTTTGGAATCCCGGTAGGGGCCACCACACAGTCCCTGAATAAAGGATTCGCAGCTCCGCACGGGTACCCGGCGGCCGCAGAATATTCCATCGTTTCTAATTGCTCACTGCCCTTCCCTGAGAGAATTACCAGCTCCTGCCTGTTATCCGCAGCTTGAAGAACCGCCCAGGAGAGCACGTGCCCCCCCGGTGACCTCGGTTGTGCGGCCAATGAAGAGCGAGCAGAGGCGCCCCATGTCCCCACTGCGCCGCCACGAGGAGACGCGTCCCCACAGGGCCATGCCTGGCCGGGAGCTGATCTCAGAGAGCAGGAACTCAGCCTTTGATCTGGAAATGCCACCGTGATCTGGGATAAGCCCAGAGATGGGCTGGCACGCAGGGGCCCCACACAGGCCACCTCTGGAAGGTGCCCCAGGACCAGGAACAGTGACCACAGCCTCGGGGGCAAGAGCAGGGCCCGGGGCAGCGCGGGAGAGCAATGAAAACTCCCCACACTCCCTGAAGCCCCACCCGAGTTCCTAACCAGGCCACCGTGCCAGACACCAGAGGACAGGGTTGGTGGTGGGGGCTGGTCCCCACTCACGCAGCGACAGTGAGACCCCGATGACCAGCCAGAGGATGCCGAGGGCCCAGCCACACCAGGTGCCCACCTGCCTAGCGCTCACAGCCGCACAACCAGACCGAGGAGAAGCCAGGCTCGGAAGGTCGGGCACCGCCCTGAGCGAGGCCCTGACCTGTCCTCCCAGTGCCGGCTTCCTGAGCTCCGCTCCTTGCTGAGAAGGCTCTTGGCAACGAGCCTGTCTCCCTGCCCGCTTCCCAGCATTGCAACCGCTCCGTATTCTCCCAAGTTACTCAGGAGTCATCCATCCATGAAATAGCAGAGCTGTGTGCCTTCCAGATAAACTGACCGCTTCTCAGAGCTGCCCCAAAGTCTCCGGCTCCGGCCTGGGGGGACCGTGGAGGGGCTGGGGGTGGGCGGTGGGAAGGCATGTTTCTCTCTTCCCTTCCCTGCGGCTGAAGTCCTCCTTCCTTCCCGCCTGCGATGGAGCGGCCTTTAATGCTGTTTTATCAACTTTCCCTCTGCAGGGGATTGCCTTGATCTGGAAGCTAATTGTATTGACATTAACCTGTTCTAACAGGTCTCAAGTATCAATAAATCATTTTTTAGTAGCTCGCCTTATTACAGCACTCTGTTAATGTATTACACTTGAGGTGACAAATAGCCCGAGAAATCATTGCTTTCCTGTAATACACTTTGTCTTTTTAAGTCTTCTCTTTCCCCCTGGTAGCTCAGATACCTCCAAAGTTGATTTAGAGGCAGATAAAACGGAGGCGAGACGGGGGCAGTGAGCGGGGCCATAACCCTCCCTCACCAGTGGGCTCCAGTCAGGCTGGACGAGGGCCGCCCGCATATCCCGCCCCTCCGGCAAACCACTGAAATGTGAACGGTTGCATGTAATTTACCCATTTCCTGCAGACGTGCACAGTCAAGGACTTCCAAGAAGGGCTTGAGGCTGAGTATCACAGGGAGCGATCTTCATGTAAGCCTTTGGAAAACACCAAAATCCTTCGATGAGTAAAGAAATAAAAACTGTTTTAAAAAAAAAATTGGCTCACTTAGAGGTCACCAAGATCTAGGTCTGAGCTCCCTGGTAGCCAGGGCAAAAAGAGAAATACTTTCTTGTATTTAACTGGTCTTGGCGGCACAAGGAAACTGGCTGAATTCTCAGGATCAGGGAACTCCCTCGTGGTTCTGAATCCTGAGAGGGATTTATCTCGCGGGGCTCTGTGCGGGGCGAACCACCTTCCTAGTCGTTCATCCTTGCCAAGCACTTGCCAGCCCCAGGAGCAAAGTGGTCTGGAGGTCACACCTCCTAGGAGACAGCAGCTGGGCTGGCCAGTGGGCAGAGGAGAAACCGAGGCAGGGAGACGTCAAGGAGCCAGCAGGACCTCCTACAGTCTGGAGCAGCAGACCTGGACCACGGCCACCCAGCAGGGCCTGGACTCCCACTGGGACCCACCCCTGAGGGCTGGGGCAAGTCCTGAATGTTCCGGAATACGTGAATAATTTTAAGTGAATGCGTGAATGGCAGTGGCTTCCATAAATACGAATGTGCTTGGGGTTTCATTCGTTCCGAGGACCCCTCCTCCAAATACCCTTAGAGTCCTACAGAAAATGGTTGTTTATGAGCCGGAGCTCTGCGGTCAGACAGCAATGGGATTGAGACCTGGATGTGACCGCTAACCTTTGCTGTGCTAGGATGAGGCCCGTTACCCTCTGAGCCTCCGTCCCCAGCTCTGTGAGAGAAGAGTGAGGAAGCCTCGGTGTTTTGTGCAAAGTGCTTGGTTCGGTGCTCAGCAGACAGTTCCCATCCTCAGCCACTGGGGCCTGGGGCTCAGAGAGGCCACCCCAACGCTCCCAAGAGCAGAAGAAGCCGCCCCCCTTTGACTGTGAGTTTTGAGCCCAGACCCCAGGTACACACAGCCCACTAGCTCCTTCGAGTCCGATTTCTTATCTCGTGGGGCCTGGTCTGTTCGCGGAACAAACACCTTCTTCGTGCTGCTTCCAGTGGGCATCTGTGTCTCGGTTCTCACGCGGATATTTGCCCATTTGGAGAAAGCCTTCCCAAGTGAGGTCGGTCACAGAGCCCAGCCCATCGCAGGAAGACCGAGATTGTCACTCAAAACCCTTCCTGTCCCCCAATCCTCAAAAGAGTCAAACAAACCAGCTACTCCCTGAGCGAGAATCCCCTGTGCCCCCACGAAAGTCGCAAAGAAAGTCCAAAAACGAAGTCCCTAGAAGCCCTGCTCAGAGGGGAAGGCAGGTCCCCCACGCTGCCCACATCCCCCTGCAACCACAGACTGGGCCCTCGGTGACACCTGCTCCGAAGGCCTGGGAGCCCGGCGGGCGTCAGACCTGCACCGAGGCCGCCCGTTCCTCCAGCAGGGTCCGTTTCCGCCCTTGGTCAGTAGCGCGGGGTCTTCGTGACAATCAGCACATGCGAATGGCCTCCCCAGGGCACTCCGCAAAGAGACCCAGGCTGGGAGGCAGGTGGGATCCTAACCCAAGGCAGAAGGAGCTGCCAGAGGAAGAAAGGAAGGAAGGAAGAAAGGAAGGAAGGAAGGAAGGAAGGAAGGGAGGGAGGGAGGGAGGGAAGGGAGGGACTGAGGAGAAGGGGGGCCAGGAAGGAGGAACACCTCAGCCTCTTCCCCAATCACATGCCAACCTCATGGCCTCCGCACACCACGGCATCTTCTCCACGAGCCCGCCCGCACCTCCCTGAACGCACCCCGAGCGGACACACAGATCCCCCCTCCCTCGCTCTGCAAGGCCACTTTCCTGTTTTACTTACGTAAACAGCCTCCGAGGTCTTAACCTTCCCACCTGTGCCAGGCCAGGTGCAGGCGGCCTGCGGGTTCCACCCCAGCCGCCCAGGGGCGCAGGGCTGTGGCCGGATGCCCACCTCCATGAGAGGGGACAGGACCGTCCTGTGAGGTCCACAACACCCCAAGCTCGCCCTCAGCAGGCCTGTCCTGAGCATGCCCCGCCGTCCAAGCCGGGACCAGGCACACCGGGCTTGATCCCAGCGTCCCGATGCCATGACCGTCCTCACCCATCCGGGGAGATGGGAGGAGCTGGATGGGCCCCGTCCTGCCACATCGTCACTAATCCCACGACAGCGGTGACGCGTGGTGCCCGGATTCCCAACCACAGTTCCCTAGGATCAAGGGGTCTCCGCAGCACGCCCAAGCTTGCTCAACCCGTGAGGCAGAGACCGGCCTGGACCAGGGCCAGCCCAGGGGTGACCTTGACGGAGGGGGTGGGGGAGAGGCCGCCAGTGTCCGGCCCCGAAGCCTTGTCTGAGGCGAAAGGAAGCCCCCGCACCCCCGTATCCACTTACCAAACACCCTCTCCCGTCCCGAACCAAGCAGAAAAAGGTCCGTCAAAGCCCCACACGGAACGTGACGCCCCACGAAGCCCAGTGGTGCCCGAGCTGTTCACACACCACTGCCAACCCGGATGAGCCCCGTGACGGCGAAGACGGCAGCCCCCGGCCTGGGACCACAGGCGGGCCAGAAGCCGGGCCCTTGACCCAACCCACGGCAGGCGGCCTCCGTCTGGAATGCGGACACCTCGTTCCTGGAAGATTCTTCTGCCTCCGTTTCCACCTCTTCACCTTTCCGCAGCACTACGGGCGTGTCAGTGACACACACGTCGCATGGATTTCGGCGGCTGCAGCGTGAGGGGTGAGGACACTCGCACTCACCCGCGGCCCCATCACTGCCCGCGAGGCTCCGGGCCGGCCAGCCCGCGCGACGCGTCCTTGTGTCCCTTTGCTTCTTACTCTATGTTTGTTTGGGTTTTTGTGGTAAGACACTTAACACGAGCCCCCGAACGACTTCCGGAGGGCTCGACCCCGGACGGTGACCTGCGGGCACGGGGCTGGGTGGCTGCTCTCTGGGACAGCTGTGCACCTGCTGAACAGAAACTCCCGTTTCCAAACCCCGTGCCCCTGCCCGCCCCCCCCCCCCCCCCGCCAGCAGCCCTGGTGACCATCACTGTCCTTCCTGCGTCTGCAGGTTTGACAATGTCGGACGCTCCGTGTACGTGCGATCACGCGGCATTTGTCCCGTGACTGGCTCATCTCGCCCGGCCTTCTGTCCTCCAGGTCCGGCTCCTGGTCACAGATGTGGGTGTCCATCTCCCCGGGGACCAGTCCGCATCCCGTCGTTAGGGACTGCATCCTTCCCATCCGTCCTTCTGCTGATGGCCGTGGGCTGTTCCGCATGGGCCTGCAGAGGACTGCGGAGCACGGCAGGGCAGGCATCTCGTTGAGGCCCCGATTTCAATGCTTCTGGATAAATCCACGTGCACGGGATTGCGGGATCATGGTGGCTCCATGTCTAATGTTTAAGGAACCTCCATGCCGTTTCCACAGCGGCTGCCCCAGCTTGCATTCCCGCCAACTGTGCACGCGGGTTCCCACGAGTCTCCCCACTGCCCTACATCCTCACCAGCACCGACCAAGATATGGCTTTGAAAGATCATTTGTCTCGATGACTAAGTTTTACGACGCTCTTACCGTCCTGACTGAGGCGTCTCCCCCGTCTCTCGGATCCCAGCCCCAGGGTCCCGGAGGAGCTGGTCACCCTTCCAGGTCCCGGGATGTGTGTAGGTCTCGGGCTCCCGGGCGGGGTGCAGAAACCCCAAGCTGGGGCTCCCCGCAGAGGCGTTTTCCCCTGTGGCACACACTCACAAGGACCACCAGCCCCCCGCAGCCCCAGCCGGCCAGCAGAGTGGCTTCAAACAGCAGGAACACCGAGTAGGACGCTAATAACACTGTTGTGGGGCCGCGCGTCTGGGGTCTATTAAATCCTGGCTCATCCCGTGACTTAAGGAAATCCATGCCTGTCAGTTCCCTCTTCCTGATTTCAGCCCAGGGAGGAGAATTAATTCTGTTGATTGGCTTCAGGTGGTTCCAACACCAAACACTGACACCACTCCCTTCATGAATAATTTCTTCACTTAAACCGGGTTCAGTCTTATTTGGAAGAGAAGAATCAGAAAATTAAAGCCGCGGGAAGGTAACACAGCGCAGAACGACAAAAGCGTGTTCAACGTGCGCAAGCAGGCCCCCTTGGCACCGCGGAGAGGCTGGCGGGGCGGAACAGGGAACCAGCGGTTCCTGCCCAGGGACACCGCTGGTAAGTGGGAGCCATGCCGCGGGCCCTGGAGGCCACCTCTGCTAGACAGTGGCGCCAGGGGTGGACACAGATGCCACCGGGGACCCTGCGCATGTCGGACGCCCAGATACCCAGCCACTGGGTCACAGCACCAGGCATCTAGAACCTTCCGTTGGTGGCAAGGCCGTGGGGATCCTGAGCTCCCATCAGCCACCACTGGGGGACCCTGAAGGCCTGGTCTCCCGGGAGAGCCGTTCTCACTGGGGCACAGGACACGCGGGAGGGGACGCTCGGAGCTCAGGGCTCTCTGGGAAGTGGAGAGGACAGGGAGACAGGGCGAGTCAGGCAGGGACACAGTTTGCACACTGACTTACAGTCTGGGGACAGCTGTCGGACATGAGTGCCACTCAGAGCCTGTGGCAGACGTGACACGGGGCGTTCCTGGTCTGCAGAGCCCCGCGGGGCCCACTCCCCACTAACTGCCCCGCCAGGTGTGTCCACATCGGGTCTCAGCCTGAGGCACCGGCCTGAGCCGGCAGAGAGCAAACACCTGCCCCGGGGCCCTGGGGAGGAGCCAGGCCTGCGAGCAGCCGCAGAAGATTGGATCTCATTCCCTCCAGGGGCCTAGAACCTGCAGCGAGGGACACGGGAGGCCTGGCCAGTTGGGCATTTCCACTGATTTACTCAGAAAACGAGTCACAGACCCTGAGGGAGAGGGGGAGAGGTGCTGCCCACACGGACAGGCCTTCCTGGGAGACCGCGCTGGGGACAAGAGGAGAGGTGGCCCCTGGGGCTCAGGGGCTCCAGACCAGACGTCCGGGTTACAAAACTGTTACGGGAAGACTGAACGACCTCGGCACACACAGCAGGGCACCTGCTCAAAACGAGCAAGCGAATGAGACCAAGGCTCAGAGAGGCTACACCCTCGCCAGAGGCCACACAGCACAGGTGATCCCTTGGGGACGTGAACCCACGCCTGTCTGACTGCTGTGTGCCCAGCCACTCCACACCAGCGATCGGCAAACTCGTTCCATAAAGGCCCAGGTAGTAAATATTTCATGCTTTGGGGCGACAGTCACGGCTCTGCCATTACCGGATAGAGTATTAGAGACAGTATACAATCAGATGAACGTGGGAAGGTTCCAATAAAACTTTATTAACAAAAAGAGACCATAGGCGGTAGATGGCCAGCCCGCCTGCTCTACCCTCCTACCATTGGCAGGTCCCAGAATGTGAGTGCCATCTCTGCAGGGGTTCTGGCGTGGTTGGAGGGGGGCGAGCACTGTGAGAAATAAAGCAGTCGGAGAGCATCAGGAGAGAGACCAGAACCAGAGTGCTACTTCCCCTTCTCTCTGAGAAGGAGCTGTTTGAAATGCCCTGAGGCGAAGGCGGAACAAGGGGCATACGGGCAGACAAAATTGAGAGAAGACTTCAAGTATTGGTCCGAGCTCTTTCCATTGTATGTGGCAGAATTCCAGGCCAAACTAGACTAAATAAACCACAGCCAGCACAAACACAGGATTTATTGGCTCCCATCTTGGGCACACTGAAGATGTGGTATGGTTTCAGGAGTGGCTGGATCCAGCAGCTTGCCAGAAATCTGTCTCCTTTCTCCACCTGCTGGCTCCAACTTTTCATAGTCCATCAGACTGTCTTTGCATCACAGTGACGTCGGCCCCCAAAGCTCTCATCCCTGCCAGTATTTTCATTTCAATTGGACTTCCAGCAACCAAAGTTTCAAAGAGCGGGCAAGCACGTCTCTCCCTCCCACACTCCACCAAAATGCCAGTCAAGAGGAGACTTAAGGTCCAGAAGAACAAGAAAGGAGGCACCGCAGCTGACTGCTGGAAGACGCCGCGGAGGCTGTGGCCGGTGAGGGGCTTAGCTGCCCCGAGGAAGGCAGGCCCCAGACCTGAGGCTGAAAACCCAGAACCATGACGCTCACAGTCAACAACCAAGGGAACCAGGCACCTCTGGAACCGGAGAGGAGGGAGACAAAATGAAGAGGACTCCGCAGAAACTGGATGAAGGGCTGCCGGTTCCCCACCCCAGCACAGCGGCACGACCCCCAGCGGGAGGCTGGAGGTTTCCTCTCCACGAAGGAAAACAGATTCGGGACGGCGTCTGCTGGCAGAACGGACAGGGTCTGCTGCTTGGTTTGGGGTGGCTCTGGGGGGCGCGGACACGGGATTCTGAGTGCAGAGATTCCCACCCTGCCTGAGGGGCTGGCCGCCAGCCCTGCTTCCCGGGGAAAGGGGCCTCAAAGAGCCACTCCAGGGAATCTGCCCAGCCCACCGGGGGACGTCCCCTGAAACACAGCCCACCGGACCGCCCTCGGTGAGGCTCAGCCCTGACCAGTGCCACCCGCCCCCGGACCTTCCGGATGCTTCTTAGAGCCCATTCCTAATTCTGAGCCGAGGGGAAGGATTAGCAGATCAGCTGCCTTGAGCACAGAACGCAGACACTGAACCCAAACACAGAAAAGATCTGCAGGGAGCAAGCAAGGAGTGCGGAGGGAGAGGAGATTTCTGAACGACACCCTTGATACCCTGAGAGAAAGAAAATGGTACGTCCGTGGCACAAAGCTGGGCGTTCCACAGAAAATGGAAGGAGAGTATCATTGAAAAGGCGTGAACATTTCCCAGGAAGGAAAGATCATGGACAAATTACGAAGGCCACCCAGTGCCCCAAGAAGCCGGTGAGAGCCAATCCGCAGTGACTCATGCCCCAGGAAATTGCACTCTGAGTCTGCAGCCTTCCTTCCAGACGGGGGAAGAGACAGGTCAGGTACAAAGAATGAGAAAGCAAAATGGATTTGCACACCTCCACGGGAGCCTGAAATCCAGAATGTAGCAAAGCCAAGCTTCCGGAGCCTCGAGAGACACCTTCCCAGCTGGAGTCCACTATCCAGGAGGACCACCGGTCAAGCACGCGGGTGAAACAATGACAGATATACAAGGTCTCGAAACGTCAACATCCTTGCACCGTTCTACAAGTAATTCCCAGGAGACGATGTCCCCAGAATTAAAGCACAAAAGGGGAGAGGAAGGGGAAGCAGGGGTCAAGGCAGAGACCCCCGTGAAGGGCAGGGGGAGGTGGGCATGGGGTGCCCAGGTCATGGCATGGCCCGAGAGACAGAGGTCCGAGGATGGACAGCACCACAGAGCTCGCTCCCTCACACCACCCGGTAATGCGAGGACAGACGCTCCGGTGACACAGGCCGAAGCGGGGCTCTGCACTGGGCTTGGCCACGTACGGAAGGAGCCCTGTCTCCCCTCCAGACTCATCACCCTCCCTGCAGAGCTCCGAAACCATGAGACAGCACCGGGCCTCCCCACAGCGGTTCCAGATGCCGTGATGTGGGGCTTCCCAGACAATCTCGCCCACTGATCTCCCCGAGAGGGGCTGGCAAACCCTCGTGGGAGCTGGAGCCAGGCGGCGAGACTGGAGGCTGTTGGCTTGTCTTCTCCAGAGCCGTCCGGCGGCACCATACGCCCTCGCTCACACGTCACACTGTGCCGGCCCACGGGCACCAGCTGCGCCCAGCGGACCCTCCCCAACCGTCAGCGGAACTCAGGAAGGGTGGACACAAGTCAGGCTCTGGCCTCCAGAGCCATGGGCTCCCTCCTCTAGACCCCGCACACTCTAACGTCCTCCAGAGTCATCCATTAAGGAATCCCCGGGTGTCGCCCTGACTCCCAGCCAGCCCGCAGCCCGTGCCCAGCAAGACCAGCGCCCCAAGCAGCCAGGGACGTGCGTCCCTCCCCTCTCCCTCCGCGCCCCGGTTAGGGGCTGTGCCACCGTCCCTGGCACAGGCACACGCTGACCTTGGGGGGACAGGCTTGGAGAGGAGGAAGCCCCGGGATCGAGAAAAGGCTCAGAACATCCCCCCGAGGCACAGATGCAGTAGGTTCCCGCATAACCAGTCTGCCCATCCGGACGGCGCTGCCGCTCAGGTCCCCTTCCCAGCGGTGCTGACGGTCCGTTCTCCCACTTGGCCTTGGGCGGCCTTCCGCGGTCACGGAGGTCCTCAGGGGGCGCAGCACTTGCACGAGCCACGTAAGCTGGGACCATCTGCAAGTTCAGAGCACCCTCCGACCTTCACGCATCTGTACCTGCGGGAGAATTCCACGGAACCGTGCGAGGTGTCCATTCTCTGTGACGCGGGATGGTGACAGTCTCCGGTGAAATGAAATACCGCGGGAGTCTCCTTGTGGGAATAAGCGTGTGTAACCCTCACCCCCATCACTGTGGTCAAACGTTATAAGCAAAATTTCACAGAAATTGGTGAATTTCCAAATCATTACATTCCTTTAAGAATTTTCTTGACGGGGCGGGGGGCACCCGGGGGTTCCGTCAGGGGAGCGCCCGAGTCTTGGTTTCAGCTCCGGTCACGATCTCAGGGTCGTGGGACCAAGCCCCACATCGGCTCCTCGATCAGCGGGGAGTCTGCTTGAGATCCTCGCCCTCGGCCCCTCCCCCTGCTCTAAAAAAAATTTTATTGACAATCCCAGCTGCGAGGGCCTTGGCCGATCGAAGTTCCTCCAAATTGAAATTAATTTTTAGAAACTATCTAAGAACTACAATAACTCAAGAGAGGGTTCCAACTTGTCACTACTGTCAATATGATGCAAATTATGTGAAAATCTTAATTATAACAACGTAATTAGTGATATTGCTGAAACGAAGGCAAGAAAATAAATTTTATAGAATAAACATACGATAATTTATAAATGATGCATGTTTTTGTTTTATTACTCATCCGAGCACTATTGCCCCATCAACAGAACACCCAGGCATATGCGATAATGAAATGCACAGCTCTTTGATATTTTCCAGCTTTCAGTTAGCAAAATATAACCCATAATTTTATATATTTTTTTTCAATTTTGTTATTATGAAGGTATATTTGTCAAAGCAGGAGGCTGGAACATTTTTTATTTAACAGTTCGTTAACTTGATTTATAATTTATAAATATTTTGACATATGGTATGTGGGGCTGTGTTTCTATTATCGCTCCGAGCCCCACAAATGTTAGGGGTGGGCCGGGGTGAGGCAGGGAGGGAAGAACCCGGGACTGGGCAGGGGCTCACAGAGACTCCAATGTACGGGAACGCTCCCCGTCTCGTCCGAGGGGCAGGGGAGTAGGCGTTTACCGTATTACTTTTCCGTAAACTGTATTTATATTTTAGGCATTCTTTCTCACGTGCGGTATCTATGGCAGTAATAAATAAAATTAAATTAAAATTCGTTGAGGGAAAGAATTCGCCCAGTGTGCCACACAGAGGTCACCCGTTTCCCAGACAAGGTCATAGACAGGAAAGCACATCGTAAACCGGAAACGTGGCTTCGGTGCGAATCGTCCTTACTGTTTCTCTGGCTCTGGCCCGGGGGTCTGAACACTACCAGCTCCGCCGAGAATGAGAACCCTGTTGACATTTTCCCTACCAGAATTTTTAATAACCCGTTTCCTTTGTACGGACTCCACACATGAGACTTGCCCGTTTTGGAGAAAAGTGGAGTCTGAGAACAAAAAGCAAGGATCTGTCTCACTACCAAGACAAAACCATGGCAGAGACACGGGCTGAGTTGAGCGTTTAAGGAAAAAAAAAAAAAAGAAAAAGAAAAAGACACGTCTATCTTTCAATCTGTAATTTTGTAGGGTTGAGATCAGCGACCAGATATCCCCTTTTACCCTGCTGGTTTTCTCATTTAATATGCTGGATGTTTCCCCGTGTTATTATCAACTCATTGTGAGCACCTCTGGCGGCGTGATTTACTTAATCATGAGCTCATTATAGGACACGGCGGCTGGGGGTGTCTAACGCCTCACTCACAAGGCTCGTGAACACGCTGTGCGTTTCCCACGTCTCTGTGCCGACCTCCGGTGCCTTTCCTAGGGTCAACACCGGGAAGTGGCCTGGAGGGTTTTTAGATTGCAGATGTGGCTGCTGACGACGGTGTTCTCGTCTATGCGCCTGTTGCTGACCTTTCCAGGTCACCCCGGTGTGCAGCGCGAGTTGCTCAGTGGGTCTGAAAGCCACGGAGCGGCAGGCAGGCTTGAACCGCACCTCGGCTTTGCAAAAACAATGTCGGTGGGCCTCAGCACGTCGCGAAGTCGCCCCGAGTCTCGGTCTCTCACCTGTAACAAAGGCAGACTCCTGCCCACCTGGTGCACAATCGGAAGGCTCACAGACAAGGCAGGCGAACACCTGCCCAACGCCCGACACGCGGCGGGCGCTCAGCACACGGTGGGAACACCGGAATTTTGTAAGTGCCTCTTCTCTGTCCACTCCAGAGGAAGGTCCCAGGGCAGACTCTGATTGGCCAGCCTGAGGTCAGGGCCCTTCTCCAAGCCAATCACCAGGCTCTGATGGCCCATGTTGGGTGCCTTGGGGGTCCTGGGAGGGGAGCTGGCGTGGGGCCCGCCCACCTGAGCCATCAGAACCGAGAAGCCCGGGTCCCCAAGGACAAGAGTCTGCTGCCAGGGGGAGAAAGGGGCTGGACAACAGACATCCAGGGCGTCTCTAAAGATGCTGTTTTGGGGAAAGAATGGAGTCCCAAGACCACGAGTGTTCTCAAGTCTGGAGGCCAGTGGAGAGCCCGCTGGGCCTGAAAACCTCCGGACTTTGGAAGACAGAAACCGCAGGCGGGTCCAAGAAAGGGGCGGCCCACCCAGCTGAGGAAAGCCCGGGCTCCAGTGGGGAGTCCCGGCCAGAGTCTCCACTGTGAGGACCTGCAAGCCCGGACCCCTCCTCTAAGGGGCTGCCTGGACCCCCGTCTGGGCGCACAGGGCCAGGCGCTGGGCGAAGGCAGTGGGAGCAGGTTTTACTCCGTGTGTTGCCGTGGCGGCAGAGCCGGTGTACCCCGAGCTCATGGTCCGTGGTACAGAGGGGACCTGCGCTTCAAAGGGAGAATGAGGGCAGGGAGGCAGGAGGAGTGGGAAGGGCGGCCGGGGCAAAGCCCGTCGGGGTCTGCTGGTAGCCCTCACCCATTAGGCTCCTGCCTGTCCACCTAGTCGGGGTGCTGGGCGAACACACCGTGCGTTCCCCTGGCTGTGGCTGGCTGGCACGGGCGGGCCCTGACGGGCCTGGAGCATTGGAGTCTCACGGAGGAGAGAGAGAACGATTTACCCCGAAAGCCTGCAGTCCTTACAGGCCCAGCCTGAGGCCTGGCTGAGAGCAGGGCACCGAGGAGCCCGAGCACAGGGGAGGGGTCTCTGTGGACCCCCAGATGCCCGTCTTCCTACGGCACTCATCCATCGCGGGCACATCACAGCTGCTGGGGGCCTCACCTGTGTCCCCGGGAGCCATTCCATCCCCACGTCCCTGGTGCCAGGACGCGGCCTGATGGAGGCAAATTCTCAACTAACCCAGCATGACCAGCGCCCCAGAGATGGACAGAACAAGCTGGACCAGCACGTGCGTGGCTCCACGCCCCTGACAGAGGAGACGAAGGGCTTGGATACCCAGACCCAAATGCAGGCGTTTTGATCCAGAAGATGTGGACTCCGGGGCTGCTTTTGTAAAGCTCCCTGACAATCCTGGTGTTTAAAGGGGCCTGGAACCCACTGGTCCCGCACACGGCAATGCCCCTGTCACAAACAAAGCCGTCGACACACAAAGACGGGCCTCCAGGAGGCTCCCACCCACGTGCCCACTCCCGCCTCCACCCAGAGCCCCACTTACAGGCCCCGGGCCAGCGGGGAGGGGTGACCCCTGGGGGCTAGGTCCTCCAACCAAGGTCAGTTTGGACGCAAATGCACAAAGGAAACCCTCATCCCGGTTGGCTCAAGCCCCCTTGGGCTTTGTAAGACTCGGTCCCCTGAGGCGCACAGGGCCGGAGCAGGAGGGACTCTGGGCAGCGGAAACCACGACACTCGGCGGCTCCCTTCCTCCCAGGGGCAGGACCATCCCTGGACAGCCCTGCAGGAGTTACAGCACGATCAAACCCGGCTTGCTGACCACTCCTTCCTGGAGCCACAAACCATGGAAGGTAGGGCAGGAAGGGCCCTCAGGATCTTCTCACCCACCACCACCTTCAACAGATGGGGAAACTGAGGCCCGGGTGGTGCGGGCGTCCAGCCAGGGCTCAGTCAGGAGAGCGGATCCTGCTTCCCCGGGGCCCATCTCCAAGAGCTTTTCCTCCATGTCCTCCCACATCCCGGCCGGGTCGAGACTCTCCCGAAGGTGACGCCCTTCAGGTGACAAGAGTTTTGTTCCCTCGTGAGGACAACTCAAGTTGGCATTCTCTTCAAGGCTTTGGTTTGAAAAACTGTAAAAAGGAATTGCTGGAATTTGCCCCTTTTGCCCGTACCTTGGCGGTGTCTCAAGGTCAGATTCAAAACTGTGCAAACTTTAAAGACAGACAGAACAGTGGGAAGCGGGGGAGAAACGTGGATGGAGGCCAGCAGGGCTCCCCCTGGCCGCCGTGCGTGCTGCGGGGCTGGTTCTGTGCGGGCAGAGGGTGCCGCGGGCTCCGGGGAAGGAGACCAGCACCTACCAGCCTGGAGGCTGTCGTGTGGCCCTGGGGATGGGGTCTTCGGATGGTGGAACGGCGACCGCAGGAGAGCCCGTCCACTCCCGGCAAACACAGCCACTGCCATGTGCTGCGGTCTATTATATGGAATTATTTAAACCTTGACAGTCACTCCAACTTGGAGCTGGCAGATTAATTTTATCTGAAATCTTTAGCCAGCGGAAATATATCAAAATGTAGCTTTTTACAACCAGGCAGTGATAAAACAGAAATTGTATCTGTGTTTGGGCCGCGTCTGCCGATGCTGCGCCCCAGCGGGGGCCCCAGGGCTGCCAGGCGGGTGGGGACAACCTGCCCAACCATCGGAGAGGCAGGACCTCGGGGGCCGGTGTTTGGGTCACAGCTGTGTCCGGGTGTGGACACAGTCCCTGGCCCGGGGCAACACTAGCCGACCGGAGACACCGTGCCTTACCCCCGACACGTGCACCCACCACGGCTACCACGTGCCCGCCAGGGGGACCCAAGGCTGCAGAGACCCCCCAGGCGAGCGCGCTTTGCCAAGGGGGCTGCGGTACGCAGAGCGACGGGAACACCTCGGCCAGCCCTCGGGCCATCAAGGAGATTCTAAGGAGAGGGACGGGGGAGTCCAGGAATGGGGTCATTCATCCACCCCGCAGATACTCGTGCAGGCTCCGCTGCGCAGGAGACAGGAGCGTGACTCAGGTGGCCGAGCCGGGTCACCCGGGAGCCAACAGCCCACGAGAACGGGACAAGCGCCGTTGACAACCACGATGCTGAAGCAGGATGGGTCGAGGGGCTCTGGCTCCAGAAGCAAAGAAGGTCCTACCGGGGCCGGGCAGACAGCACAGCAGGCTGGACCAAGCCCCCTGGGGGAGGGGACTCGCTGCCCCGCTCGGGCCTGACGGAGCCACGGTGGGAGTCACGCCGCCGAGGGAGCCATGCCCTCTAGCAGAGCAGGAAAGGCTCCCTGGCCGCCCTGCTGAGGACCGAGGGGGGACAGAGCAGGGCAGGACCCCCCGCACAGAGGAGAGGCCGGGTCTCCCTCCAGGCCAGACAGAGCAGGGCGGAGGGCCGGCAGCAGCAGAAGGTACTAGAACTCTGGCAGATGGACGTCTGGCCCTTTGGGCCGCCGCCAAGCAGGACCTGGCCCTCGTCCAGCGAGCAAGCAGGAGGCAACGACGCCCGGTCCTTGGAAAGTTCCAGCAACATTCACGTTCCCTCGTAGCCTTGCCACGGCCCAGTCGAGAGCACAGGCTGAAGTGGAGGGAACCCAGGCCGGGCCGCAAGGGACTCGCCCACGGCCCTGAACAGTGCAGCTGGCTCCCCGTTCCGCTCACACCAGCACGCCCGACCTGCCCTGGACCGGGCGCCGGTTGGACGTCCGTTCCTCAGCCTCCAGGCCCGGGCACATATTTCTTATGTCCCGGCTCTGGGGCCGCAAGTCCAAAGTGGGTCAGCAGGGCCCGCGTTCCCTCCGGAGGCTCAGGAAGGCCATTTCCTCTCGCTGCAAGCTCCTGGGGCCGCCCACTGGCTTCGGCCTGACACCCCGCCAATTCTGACCTCTCTCCCCGTGGTCGCGTCTCCTTATGCCTCTGGCCCTCCTGCCTCCTTCTAATGAGGCTCTTGTGTTTATGTTGGACCCATGTGGGTGACCAGGATAATCTAGGGGTGACCCGAGGGGCAGGGGAACCCCCGATTCCAGCACCCGAAGAGCTCATGAGTCGAACGGACTTTCCGTCGCTCATCAGGCAGCGGAGTCTCCGCGGCCTTCCCAGGCAGCACCACTTGCCCCCTCTGCCGACACCTTAGTTGGATCACGTTTGGCTACTGAAATGACAAGTCGGATTTGGGAGGATTTGCCCCGGCCCCTAGCCCGGCTGGTCTGTAATACGTGCGGTTCAACCTTCCTAAAACCCGGAGGGAAAGATCTCCAATGCGAAACCTGCCTGGCCCGAGGGTTTGGGCTGGGACATCCGAGACCTGCCGTGTCACCCTTGCTTCGGAGGAAGACATGGAGCCCGGGAGGGGTTGACAAGGCTCCTCGTGGTGCAGCGCGGCTGGACGACACAGCAAGACATTTCCCTCCACCCCCAAGCCTGTGCTCCCGCAGCGCGGGCCTCTTTGTGCCTCAGCCCTGGCTCTAAACGCCGCCTGACGGGTCCCCGGGCTTGCGAGTCGGGGGCCTCGAGAACTTGCTGGGAGCTGCACGTTGGTGAACAGCAGGCTGCTTTCCAAAGGGACAACGGCAGGACGACCAAGGTGACCTGTCCACGTGGGGTCTCGACTCCAGGGTGTCGTGGTGGCTCCTGAGGGCCACGCAGGATCCCGACCCCAGCAGCCTGTGCTCGCTCTGGCCCCCAGGTGTGGCTCAAGCCGGCCATGGGGCCGGGAGCGGGCTGGCTGGTCTCTCAGAGATCAGGTTAATTAGAAGCAGGATGGACGCTTGCCCATATTGGAGGCGATCGTTAGACGCTCCAAATGCTTGGGTACAAGGAAGTAATTGCACTTCACGAGACCCTTTTGCCGTGAAGGCAGAATCAGTCAATAATTAAATTAGAAGTGAAAATGAGCTGCTCCGGCCCACGGCTCACTGGCTTCACAGCCACTTAGCGAACCCCACCACTCACCGAGGGCAGGGACACACGGGACCCCAGCCACCAGAGTCCCCGCGTCTGGCCCAGCAGCGCCCGGACGGAGAGCGGGCCTCTCGGCGACGCTTGGAAGGGCATCGCGCACCGCTGGTTCTAGAGACCGAGCACAGTATCGGTTCAGTTTACAGATTTTACTTATTTATTTCAGAGAGAGAGCGTGAGCGTGCGGGTGGGGGAGGGGCAGAGGGGGAGGGAGATGGTCTCAAGCAGACACCGTGCTGAGCAGAGAGACGGCCGGGGTGCTCGATCTCCCGACCCTGAGATCACAACCCGAGCGCCCCGTCTTCTCAGTTTAAAGACACAGAGACAAGCGGGGAAGCCGCTGCTATTCCAACAAGGCCCCAGGACCCATGGGCCGTTAATAGCACGTGCTGGTGGCTTGGCGTCGGCAGGTGGCAGGGTGGCCCTGGGGACCCTGGCCATTCTGGGCCTGTGACTGCAGGTGCCCGGTCAGGCCTGGGGGCCACTAGTCAAGTGGCAGAGCCGGGGGGCAGGCAGCTCGGCTCCTCCCCTGCGCCCTCCCCCGTGGCGGTGCCCAGAGTCTCGGGACAGCCCCGTCCCCACCGTGGTTCTGATCCGGGAGAGAGACTTGTCACAGACATCAGACTGAGATGACTGGAGAAGGACATTTGGGGTCACATGTCACAGCAGCAATGAGACAAACAACCACCCTCGCTGTGAAACGTGATTTCGAGTCCCAGCCCGCACACGCACCCACACGCACACCACCCCCCACGAGAACAAACGTTCTGCTACATCCACATACACACTGTGTGCGATTTACTTCGAAAACGTCTCTTGGGCTCCATGACGCACACACGCGTGGCCCGGTCACCCCGCCGGGCGGCTCTCACGGCCGGTCACTCGGCGCCCCCAGGGGCCCCGCCGCACGTCTGCCGAAGGAAGCGCCAGGCCGTGCGCTGACCTGACTCAGGGGCCGTCGCCCTGGGCTATTGTGCAGGACGTGACTGGGCGACCTGTGCCCTGTGGCCCTGCCCTCCCGAGCCTCTTGTGGGTCCCTCCGTGTGACCACAGGCTGCTCTCCACAGTGGTGGGACCGTCCTGGGGAGCTGTCGTGGCTGGGGGACACCCCCCGGCACCCCTGAGCCAACCTGGTGCTGCAGCCCGGCCGGGAGTGGAGGCGGTGTGTCCGCAGGGGGGTCAGGTCACCAGCGTCCTGCTGTGTTCCTGCGCATGGGATTCCGGGCAGCCGCCGGGCCCGCAGCACACAGAACGGGCCATGCTCCTGCTCCAGGGCTGGACGAGCCTGTGGGCTCCCCTGTAGCTCCCCCCGGCAGGGGACCCGGCGTCACGTCCCTCACAAACACCCGGGCAGGGGAGTTCCGGAACCGGGGGCACTCGGACTCTGGGTCCAGATGAGCTCCAGTGGGAACTGAGCACGAAGTGTGCGCGGGAAGCACGGAGACACTGAGGCCCAGAAGCCGGTGGGACCACGCGAGCCAGCCCTGCTCAGACTGGGGACCCAGCTCAGGGCAGCCCCACGCTGCAGGCCAGGAGGCCCCACCAGCCGCTGGAGGACCCGGCAAGAGGGCTCGGACATGCCCGAGTCCTTGAGAGACACACGGGACACACGCACACACACGCGCACACACACGCACACAACCTGACAACAGAGGCTCCGTACGGGAGGGGAAAGGGGTCATGGGGACCCAGGAGAGGGACAACTAACCTTCCCGGGGCCAGGGTCCCTGCTGATGGGCAGGTCCTGAGCTCAAGGAGAAGAGACCCGGGCAGGGTCCCAGCCTGAGGATCAGACTCCCGGGGGCAGGGCCAGGGAAGCGGATCTATGCCAAGTGCTCCAGGTGACTCCGGGGGCCCACCAGCCCGGACGGCTGGCCACCCCTGCAGGCCGAGCCACCTCAGGGCCCCCGTGGCTCCCCTCCCTGTGCAGCAGGACCGTGTGCGCGTCGCCAGAGCTGGGGGTTCGAGCACACTCCCTACTCACCAGCCTCCGGGCTCCATCCTTGTCGCACTTCGGTGCGACCTTGGGGGTGGGGGTGCTCTGCAGGACTCCTAGCCCAGCCCCCCGAGGAGGCCCCTCACGTGTGCCCGGCCACACGCCACGCCGAGGCCGTTCCGTCGCCAGCCCCGGAAACACCGTCCCTGCAGCGCTGCGCCCTCCGTCCCCTCGAGGACAGGCTCATCTGCACCAGGAACGGAAACAAGCCTTTGGAGGCGATCGGAATTTCTCAGCCAGACGTGAGCCGGCCCGGAAGGGCCATGATCGAACGTCTCCTCTCCCAGCACTGGGGCTGCGCGCGTCGCACGCCCTCTCTGGAGGCTGCCTGCGGGCGGTCGCTGGCACGAGTCCTTGGGTCCCCACAGGCCGGGGTGAGGAGGAGAGGAGCCTGGACAGCCCCAGAGCCCCTACGGCTGCGCCCCACCAGGGCACCCGGTGTCAAGTGCAGGCGAGGCTTGCAGGGCTGAGAAGGGGCTGAGAAGGGGCGGAGGCCACCGCGGGCACCCCTGCACGCATCGCCCGCCCCTGCGCCTCCGCCAGAGGGCGCTGCGACGGGGGCTCCCTAGGCTTCCTTCGCCACCCATCAAGGTCAGCCCCTCTGTGCCGCCAGCTGGGTCCGAGCGAGGGACACTGTTCCAGGTGGTGGGCGGGGAGGGGCACCTGCCTCGGCTATCGATCGCCACGGTCAAGGGGCCCCCGTGAATCTCGCAGCACCGACTACGCGCCCCTGGCGCTGGGCCAGCGTCTGAAGACCAAGTGAACAAGACTAACACGGTTTCTGCCCTCGTGGGAGGCCAGCAGGGATGGCTCATGCTGGGCGAGAAAAGGTGGACACAGCACACAAGAGCCTGTCGAGAACCCAGGAAGGAGGGTGATGAGCTCAGGGAGCCGCGGTCCCGGCCGCTCAGCGGACCCACCGCCCCCGCCGCTGATCCCTGGGGCTGGAGGCCACTGGCCCGAGGTCCCATCCTGTCTGTCACACTGCCGAGCTAGGCTGGTTGCAGCTGAAGGGTCAGTGCTGACCCAGCCTCAGAGCCGCCTGGACGTGGCCATCGTGGCTCCTGCACCTGCTGGGAAGCCCCTCGGGGGCCGGCGTGCATCAGACGGGCCGGCCCCGGGGAGCTGAGTCTGGAGGGGCAGGGTCCGGGTGAGCACCAGCGGCATGCCCGGAGCCGGCTGCTGGGGGCTGCGTGTCTGTGTCCCCTCAGGTCCGTGCACTGAAGCGTTCAGCCCCGTGTGGCTGTGTGTGCGGAGGGGCCTCTAAGGGGACATCCGGGTTGAATGAGGTCCTGAGGGTGAGGCTCTCACCGGATAGGATCGCTGTCCTTGTGAGGAGAGACCCCGGAGCTTTCTCCTCCTCCCTCTCTGTCCCCCACTGCTCCCTCCCTCCTTGCCATGTCGAGAGGCCATCCGTAAGCCAGGGAGAGAGCTCTCGCCAGGAGCACAGCCAGTCAGACTGGGGGCTGCGACTTCCGCCTCCAGAACGGTGGGAAGTAAGCGTCGGCTCCTTAAACGCCTCCCCCTGCCCCCCGCCTGCGGCGTCCTGTTAGGGCGGCCTGAGCAGACCAAGATCGTGACTTAGGAGGACCACAAGCGCATTCGAGGAAGGCTTCCTGGAGGAGTGGATCCTGAAATGAGACATGAGGGATGCGCTCAGGAAGGGGGTTTCTGGGAGAGAAAGCAACATGGGCAAACCGTTGGAGGACAAAGAGAACACGGCGCACGGGATGGGGAGTGGCCGCTTTCTGGCTCCTGAGCTCAGGAGGGGAGGGAGAGATGCCTCGGAACAGGTGTCTCTTAACGCTGGATATAAATTTGTCTGACAGCTGGGGAGCCACTGCGGCCTCCTGGGGAGGCCAGGGAGACGGGAGCGGATAGAAAGACTCATCAAAATGGACACTGAGCATTTGGGAAAAAATGTGGCTTCATTAAAAAATCATGAGACCCTAAGTCAAAACAGCCACAATGTGTCATTTCACACCCCGGAAACGAAGCAGAATGCCAGGGTCTGACGGGACCAAGCGTCAGGCAGGACTCGGAACAGCCTCTCCGCTCTGCGGCGGGACGGCGCTGGCCCGGTCTGGTGACCTTGAAGACACTCACCTAGGTCACAGTAACACTGGGGTGCACCCTGGGACAATCCTCTGGGGACCCTCCCACGCGTGACCGGAATGCCCGGTTCCCAGTACGAATCCAAAAAACAAAGCTAGAGTCGGCCAGAGGGGCCCTCGGTAGGAGAAAGGACACGTGAAGCCGTTATGTCATCAGGTGGGGCCCGCTCCCGTGGGAGGAAGGTGGAACCATGCGCTCCACCGAACGGGTGGCCCTCGGGAGGGCCTGGCAGGTCCAACGCCACGACGGGCCTTCCGCTCTGCGCTCCGCGTACCTACCGTCCCAACTGCGGGAACCCGGGCGAACCCTGCAGACAGGCACTGGACTGCGGTGCCACTTTGGAGCAAAAGCGAATCAGGACATCCGTGGCTACAAAACCCCGCGGCAGAGGGTGCCTCCAGAGGGACGCGGGGATAGGGGCGAGGGGCCCCCAGGCTGCAGAGGTGACACGGCGTCCCCTAAGCCTGTGGCCACGGCCAGGGGCCAGGGCTCATCTGCGTCCTCCGCAGATACTCGGCACGTATTTTTAGTTTACTCAATATTTAATTTAGAAACAACAGCAAAGGAAAAGAAACAAGGGGGGAACAGCAGAAAGAAGGGGCCACCAGCTGCCTCAGTGTCATAACGGCCCGTGGGGTGTGTGTGCGCCGAGAGTGGACACGCACACGCCTGGGAGGCCATCGCCACCGCAGGGTCCTGGGAAAACCCAGCGCGGCTCCCGGCTCCCGTGCGCCCCTGTGGGACCTCAGTGTGTCCGTCCTACGCTCGGTGTGGGGTTCGCTTTGGTTGCGGTGAGGACGCACGGGAGACCGTCTCTCCTCACACCTGCGGCTGTGCGGAGCCGTGCTGTGGGCCGCGGACGCCGGTTGGACGTCGGAGCGCCCCACACGCAGCAGTTCCCGCTCCCCGGGCGTGACGTTCGATTAGCAAATTTTTATCCAGACTGCGTTTGAAAGGATCTGGCAATGATACGGACGAAGACGCCCTCACCCCTCGGGGGTGCCGGGGTGGCTTCCGAGAGCTCAGTGTCCGATTGCTGATGGCGGCTCAGGTCGTGATCTCGGGGCTGTGGGATCGAGCCCAGCAGGGCTCCTCGCTCAGCAGGGGGTCTGCCGGGGACTCTCCCCCTCTCTGCCCCTCCCCCCACTTGCACACTCTCTCTCTCTCACTCTCGCTTAAATCAATAAAATCTTTAAAGAAACACACATGCCACAAAATACTGCTGCGCCGGGTGGTCTTGTGGTCCTCGGTAAGAAGCTTCTCCCTCTTTTTTTTTTTTTTTAAGATTTTATTTATTTATTTGAGACAGAGAGTGAGTGTGTGTGTGCACAGAGGCACAGGGAGAAACAGGGCGCCTGATACAGGGCTTGATCCCGGGACCCCAGGATCAGGACCCCAGCCAAAGGCAGACGTCCAACAGACTAAGCCCCCAGGCGCCCCGATAACTGGCTTCTCTGCCCTAACCCCCGCTCAGAGCCTGGCGGCCTCGGCCTCGTGGTGCTGCTGAAATCCACATTACGGATACATCCACGTATGACGTCATACACGTGCACGTTTGTGTGTGTGATTCAAGCGACCGGTCGACCGCCAGTAAACCCGTTTTGTTACGTTGGCCTAAAACAGTCTGATTCGGAGGCTGTTTTTCAGCTTCAAGAACGAAGACATATCTACGTACATTAAAGCAAAGTGCAGTAATTACGTTCTTATCTAAACATGAAAACGCGAGCATAAAATTATTCTTCTTGGCTCACGCTTATGTGGTCATTTCCCGTCCCGTGCGCACATCTCCACTCGGCGTCCATGTCTTTGTCGGGAGAACGCATTTCGAGTATTTTATGTTTTTCCTAAAAGTCCCTGTATCGTTGCTCGAATTGCGTTTCTAAACTGTTAACAGCCCGACTGGCTCTTCTCGACAGGGCACAATCTTTTTCATTTAGGAAATATGACCTCCGCAGGAGGAGAGGTCCCGGTGAGCTCAGAATAAATTCCGCTAACCGGAGCGCCCTTCCAACCCTCATATTTTTGTGCTGAAACGTGTGAAGATCTCAGGAACGTCGTCACAGACGCTGCCTTTTGCCTCCATATCAGGTTACTGTTTTTGACAAACGATGCCAAATACGTCATCTCTTGCCTCTCCTTAATATTTTTATTTTGAGTACTCTCCACGCCCCACGCGGGGCTCAAACTCGGGACCCCGAGATGGAGAGTCACATACTCTACTGACCGAGCCAGCCGGGCCCTTGTTCGTGATTCTTGTGACTGTTTTATCAAATACGAGGCTGCAACAGTCTGGTTCCAATAACTACAATTTGTGGGGTGGGGGGGGCCTGTCAATAAGGGACATTTCATGGCTTTCACCCACTAACTGCTTCCATTCGACTTCCAACGGATTTTATACAACTGCGCCAAAACTAGAGGGCTTGGTTATGCCGAGTTTAGGGCCATCGTGGGACACGCGACTTGCTTTACCGAGCAACTGAGCCGAGACGCGAACATTTCTCCAATCTGACGGACGAGGAAAAAGAGAGACAACGTAAGCGCCACCACGCAGAAAAATTTAAGCTCCAGGGTCTTTCCGTGTCTAACATTAACGTCGTCACAAGAAAGTGTGGTTTCCAGTCATTCCGGGCACACACACAACAGTCCCAACTCCCCGCAGGGACAGCTTCGGTGCCGGCTGGTCCGGCTGGTCCGGCTGGCCTGGCTCGCGGCTCCTTCCAGCCGCCCCTCCCCGCCCCGGAACCCGAGCTCGTTTCTGGGCTTAGTGCACCGAGAACGGTCTTTACCAGGACAGCAGCTTCCCCCAAATGACACCCTTTCCACAGCTGCGGGAGGAACTTCAAAAGCTTTACTTTGATTCTGCAAATTAGATGAAAATGATCAAACTATCATTGGAATTAACTGATTTTCTCTTTGAAGCATCTGGTAAAAATGACATGAAACTGGGATAATTTGGTCCATTCCAGACTCTGCAGGTGGAGCCCAGCCATCGACCATCCCTTCAAAGAAGGACGTGCCGCCCGCGGCGGGGAGTGGGGTCACCTTAGGGAGCGTGACAGGGCCCCACGCGCTGCCTGCCCTGGGAGACCACGTCAGGGACCAGGCGGATGGCGCTCAAGAGCCCGGGTCATCTTGGGGCACACGTGGTGTCCACCAGCCCCGTGCCATATTGTGACTCGGGATGGGGCTTCTTCGCCATAAGACGGATGGTCTGGGACGGAGGCCAAGGGAAACCACGGCAGCGGCAGCCCCGGCTCCTGGGTCTGTGTGGGGACCACGAACGCTCCCATCCCCTGCGTGCTCCCAAGACAGCTGAGAGACCTTGGGAATGTTCGGGCGGGGGTTGGGGTGGTGCCGAGGTCAGAGTCACCGCTCGGTGCAGGCTGACCGACCACAGGCCCTCCAGCTGAGGCCCGAGAGCCCGGCCGGCCCCCATGTCGCTCCTCCCCTGCTGAGGCCACCCAGCTGGCAGGAGACAGAGTCGCGGTTCAACCCACATCCGTCAGGAGGCTCAAGGCCGGGACTGACTGACGGGGGGTGACAGGCCTCCGGGCCAGAAGCAGCAGAAAGGAAAGAATCTGTGAGGTCACCATCTTGGTGGAGCATCAGGCACGGAAAGACCCTCACACCAGGGGCCCCGGCTGTGCCCGGGAGTGGACTGCCCAGCCCAGGCTCTGTGGCCCCCACAAGGTGGAGACCCCTCAGCTGGGAAGCCTGGGCTTGAACCGAGACTAGACCCTCACGGGCTGCCGAGCTCGGAGGTGACTGCCCTGCCGACCCCCTCGCGGACGCCCTACTCTGCGGAGGTCCTAAGCAGCGGCCGGCTGTCCCCTCGCCCTCCGAAGGCCGGCAGCACCCGCCGGAGCGGGATCCATGGGGAGCTACAAAGCCAGAGGCCGCTTCTCACCGCGGCTCTGTGGTGTTCGAAGCATCCATCCCTCCTCTGCTCCGGGTCCCGCCGTGTGCTACTGTGTGCACGCGTGTCGTGTGTCCCATGCCTGCGGCGGCCTTTCCGTGGACCCTGCGGCACGGCCGGGCACTCACGCCTCCCCGGCCCCCACCCGCTGCCCAGCTCCACGGTCCACGCAGGCCGCAGACGCGCCTCCCCCGGAACCCGAGGGACCCGGCGCCCCCACAAGCCCACCCTGCTCCCCGCCCGCCCCCATCTCCCGCAGGAGCCGTGTCACCCCCCAGACCGCGGCGACCAACCGGCCAGATCAAACCTCGCCTCCCAACGGCGGCAGCAGGAGAGAGCGAGGCTGAGAGCCGAGAGCCTGCCGGTCGCCCAGCAGGGAAGGAGGCCTTTCAGCTTCCCCGTCTCGGACGCTCCGTCTGACCTGCTGTCCCCCGCGTGCGGCCGCCGCCTTCCCGGCACGACTTATCAAAAGCGCACCCGCCCCCGAGCCGGTCTCCCCGCGCCGGCGCCGCGCGCAGATCTCATGGAACAGAGGGACGCTCGGAGGCCAGGCCGGCCCCGGGGCGAGGGGGCTGGGCAGGTGCCGCCGCGGGAGGCCCGGGAGGCCCGGCAGAGGCGACCAGGGTACCCGGGACCCGGCCTGTGCTGCTCGGGCCTGGACCCTCCCGCCTCTCCCCCCGGGGCCACGCGGCAGCCCTTCAAAGACAAACAGCCTGCGGACCTCACCCCCAGCCGAAACCAGCCCCGCAGCCAGGCCTCCAGCCCGGGGCTCCTGGGGCGACAGGACCCACGATCACACCGCACTGTGCCTTCCCCACGGGGCCTGGCACACACTGTTCCCTCTCGTGGGAATGCCCTCCCTCCCCTTCTGACCCGACCCTAGGACCTGCCTTCAAAACTCGGGTCAAGGGTGTCCCCTCTCCTGGAAGTCTCCTGATGTGACACCTCCCTCTGCACGCACAGCAGGGCACGCAGCCCTGCCCTTCCGCGCTGTGCGTCCCCGTGTCCCACAGCCATCTCCAGGCCAGCCACCCCCGGCGGCCCGCCCCCCCCACCCCCTGGAGCCCTGCCTGCAGCCTGGGGTCCCACCGTGAGAGTCATTTCCAGCTGCGGTGAGCCCCTGGCAGGGCTCCGGACAGCAGCCCCGGGAGACCACACGGGGGTAACGTCTCCCGGTGCTGAGAACCAGGCCTTCTCCCCAGGGCCGTGCATTGAATGTCACTGAGCGTTGGCAACAGCTTCCGAAGAAAGGACAGTAGAACCACCGTACAGACAGAGAAGCTACAGCACAGAGAGGCTAAGTCACCTGGCAGAGGTCACACAGCCGAGGGAAAGGCCCCAGGTCAGAGTCGGCTCTGGCTGAGACTAGCCAGGCCCGGCCCTGCCACGAGGAGCCCCAGGACCCAGGGCACACGGGACACACACAGGAAGACGAGGAGGGCGCCCAGGCAGCGTGGAGCCTGGAGGCCACCCCGCCAGGCCCGCATGCTCTGGGCAGAGAGGTCCTCCAGTAACCACTCCCCCGGCGTCCCCCCTCAGGCGGAGGCTCCAAATGTCAGTCAGAGATGCCTCTGCCCCGCAGATCAGGAGCAAGAGCCTTAGCCCTTATGGCTGAGAGGGCCTGGCAGCGGCGGGGAGAGTCTTGCACCCGCGGAAGCTTCCGGAAGCGGGGTCCCAGCACGGAGGAGTGAGGGAGACAAGCCTGAGGGGGTGTTGTCACAGCCCTCCTTGGGGACGCAACTCAGATGTCCCCCCAAAAAACTGATGCCTCCCTCCAGAGCTCAGCCTGAAACTTCTGCCCTGAATTCTCGGGCGTTGGCCCCCCGGGCTGGACGGCAGGTGCCCTGTAGCCTGCGTCTCTGGTGAGAAGCGGCGGGATCGTGTTTTAAAACAAGACATGGGTTTTTAAATATGGTATTTATGAGAGACAGAGAGAGGGAGAGCACGAGCGGTTGGGGGGGACAGAGGCAGAGGGAGAAGCAGGCTCCCCGCTGAGCAGGGAACACGATGCGGGACTCAATCCTAGGACCCCGGGACCATGGGCTGAATGGAAGGCAGATGCGGAGCCCCCCAGGGGCCTCGGGTTTTTTTAATGTCCCATATCCTGCCTTCCAGCTACATCTGGGCCGCAGCAGTCTCCTCTGCACAATGGGGCTAAGAACGCTGAGTTAACACGTGTGTAATAAAAGGCCAGCGGACACACATTCCCCAGAGCCTGACCCAGGAACCCCCACTTCCCTCTCGGCCCCAAGGACCGCCGACGGGGGTCAGCCCGCCGGGACCGCTAACCAGCCACCGGAGTTATCGTAAGCCTCCACCGGCATTAAGGAAACTGGGTCCTCACGACCACCCTGGAAAGGAAGCACTATCTGTCGTTCCTGCAGACGAGAAACTGAGTCACTGTAGGCCTGAGCAATGGCCCACCGGCCGACGGCAGAGCCGGGACTCACCTCTGAGCCCCGTCCCGTGGGCCCGCTGCCGGGGGGAGGGGCTGCTCTTCATCCAGGCGAATCGGGGCGACCCCTGGCCTGCTCCTTCTGGCCACCAGTGTGCCTCCCTGTGCCTCAGTTTCTCTGCTGTAAATGCCACCATCACGGTCCCCAGAGAGCTACGATGGGGATGGGATGGAAGCAGGACGCCCAGGCCCCAGCTGGGCTGGGTCTCCCCCCGTGTGCATCACTGCGGGGACTGGTTGGGATGATGTGTTTCGAGAGAAAACACTATTTCAGACAAGAAGGGGCTGGTCCGTAATTGATGCCTTAGCAGCCGGGACCAGAACCTCATTAATTTGTGTACCCAGACGACATAAATATTCACCACAATAAATCCAGACATGTTGGATGACTGCAGCCCGCTCAGAACCACTCTGTGCTCAACCCCAGAAGGGCTGGCGCGGCCTGACACGCTGCTCTCAGCCCCAGCTCGCAGTACAGGAAGAGCACATGCATACCCCCTCCTCCAGGAAGCCCTCCCTGCCCACTTCTCCCCGAGAGAATCTTTGGTAAAGCACCCATCTCCACCCGATGCCATATGCTGGGCCAAGGAAACCGATTCGATATGGGACCTGCCCTAGGGAGCCTCGCTCTGGGGACAAACACACAGAGGGACAGCGACTCTGCCCGGGACTGTGCGTTGTGCTGACGAATCTGGTGGGAATCCTCAGAGGGGGAGCAGAAGGGGAGGGCACCCAGGACCCAGGGTCATGAGGTGATCATGAGCCGACGAAGCCACCCAGGTGCCCTGAAACTCATCCCTCTTATCTCACACATACCGTGTCCGTGTCCGTGTCCGTGTCCGCACGAGCGCCCCCCACCCTGCCTGGCTCGGAGCTGCCGTGACTGCGGGACCATGAATGAGCGCACACGGGCGTGCTCTGGTCCCACCGCCGCCGCACGGAGGCCGGACTGGAAGGTTTACCCGGCATCAGAGGATTTTTCCCACGAGTTGAATCTGGGCAAGTGTTCGGGTCACTTTCCGGACAGACCCACGGGGCAGGGCAGGGGCCACACGAGGTGGGCCTCCAAGAAAGCAGACGCCCCGTCCGCGGTAAAGGGAGCCTCCCCACGCTCCCCTCCTACAGAGCCTGCTCCCGGGCACCCGGCCCGTCGCACCCTGCCGGGGTGGCTCACCAAATGCACCCCTGCGGGCAACCCCTGCGGCTCACCACTGCGGCAGGGGTCCTGGAGCGCCCTCTGCAGGCCAGGGCGCGTCGGGCTCTGGAGGTTTCAGGCCGGGGCTAGACCCACCGGCGCGGCCCTGCCAACCTCCCCATTCCCAGAGCTGGGGACCCGGGAAGCCTGTTTTTTGAGCACAGCTCTCCCTTCCTGATGATCACTTTTTTTAAAGTTTAAACAACCATAATTTTCCTTTTATGCCCTGCATTTGTTTTCCAAGAAGATGATTATCCATTCATGGCGCATTCATGATCCGTTAACACGGAAAGCCAGGGAGTTGCGAGCAAACCACATTTTTATTCAAATAAAGGACATCGATTTTCGGTTAAAATGCCTCACTTAGAAAGGACGCTTAGTTACAGCCTCTGAGGGCACCTGCCGCCAGTCCCCTCCTCCGGGACGATGGCGCTGAACAAGAGCCCATTCAGAGCGCGGCCTATTGGCAAGTCCGGGCAGCCGCGAGTCTCTGCGTTCCTGCTGCGGCTGGTTTGGTACATCTCGTCCCTGCAACGCGTCTCTGCAGAAGTAAATCAGACCCTGGGCTGGGCCCGCGCCTCCCAACTCTCCCCCACGGCCAGGTTCCTGCCTCCCGTCGGCTCTGCCCGAGCTCCCTCTCCATCCCCTGCGACAGCAACTGGCACAGAGTTGATGGGTCGGCCCGGAGCTTCCCGCTTAAGGAGAGGCTGGGCCATCCCCCAGGAGCTCCTGCCTCTGCCCCCAAACGGGTCAACAGGTCCGCACACAACCAGGCTTCAGGGGCCGCAGAGACAAATCGTTTCCAGCGCCCCTTTGGGATGCTTCCCCTGCATGGCTCAGACCCCATGACCGTTTCCGTCTCATCCTTTAGGCCGTGCCTCTAACAACTCAGGGCTCCACGACAGGGCGGGCCCAGCTCGGGCTAGACATGGGGCTCCCTGGATGGCAGAGGCAGCACCAGGACCCGGGACTCCAGGGGCCATCCACTGGCTGCCTGCCACTGTATATACTCTCCCCCGTGCCTCAGTGTTCTCATCTGCAAAATGGGTATGGCCAAGCTTGGCCAGCTTTCTGCACAAAGAGCTGTGAGCTCTGAACAAAATAATACAGTGATACAGCGTTATTATTATTGTTGTCGTTATGGAAATAACGGTATGAGGGCCAGCACCTGTGGGAGCTGCTTTAGCGTCCTTACTTCCGAGTCAGGCCCACGCAGAGGACTATTTCCATTTGACAGCGGAGGAACGGGCTGCATAGGGTTACACGACTCACCCGAGACGTCGCAGATAAAAATGGCGGAGCCCGATTTCCCACGCTTCGTGCCAATGTCTTGTTGACTTCCCTTCCACCAGGAAATATTCTCCATTCTCTGGGGTTCGGGGACCCTTCTCACTCCCTCTACGCCCCTCGAACCGCCAAGACAAGTATTTGCATTGAGTCTGCTGACACAGCTTGGCCAAGGTCATGTCTGCTCCTACCTCAGCCCCAAGCCCGTCTGACCCCCTCGGAAGAAGTAAGCTGCCCGGTGCTGGGCTAGCTCGGGGTTCTCGCTGGATATGGGCAGGGGTCTCAGGACACAGCCGGGGGCGCCCCGAGCCTAAGAGCCTTTCCTGCTCTGCACCATGCTGTGCTTATGACCCCCTCATTCTGGAACCCTGCCCTCTGATCAGATTCTGGCAGCCCTGCTGGCTGCCAGGCACGGAAATCAGGGCAGCTCTGGAGTCAGAGAGACCCGGGTTCAAGGCCTGCCGCCCCTTGTCTGCAGACTTTCCCTCAGACTGCATCCTGGGCTGTCGGAGGAGGTGAGAGCACGTGGCTTGTTGGCCTAAATGCTGTCCCCACCATCCTGCGAAGGACAGGCATGGTCCCCAAGGGTTGTCTTTAGCCCCAGAGTGCAGGCTCTCCCACTGAATTACAGTCAAGGGCATCACCCACCAGGCCCGCCTCAGGCAGTCACAGGTGAGGGAAGGAGATTTGGGAACAGGACGTTCTCAGGACTGAGGTGGGCCCCTCGTGGCTCCCCCAAGAAAGTCAGTCTCAAAGAGCCTGAAAACCGGTCGGAGATCACATCCCGAGTGTCCCTCTGAAGGCCTGGCCACATCTCTACTGATTTCAAGTGGTTCCAGCTAGATTTGAATCCGCCATTTATCCTTGCTGGCCAGTCCTGTCTGCTGAGAGGGTCACCAACCCTCCCCCTGACAGCAGGCGTCAAGACAAGCTCTCTGGGCCCCAGCATCCCCACCCGTGGAACGGGGCGGGCGCTCCCTTCCGCACACGCCCTTCCAGTCATCCCGAGAAGGAAACTGTTCCCTCTTGCTTTGCCTTCACGGTGCTGGCTCCGCACACACACCATGTCCAGCACACAGGATAGCCTTGTCCGCACGTGAGAGATGGGCCGGTGGACTCGGGAGGGTTCAGAACCCCCAAAGACAGAGCACAAAGAAAGGGGGGCCAACTCACCCCAGTCACTCCTTCCACACTCTGGCGGCAGTGAGGATGTCCGGGCTGAGACTCCAGAGCCGGGCAGGGTCCAGGGTCAGGAGGGGGAACCAACATGGAAGGGGGAAGCTACCTCTCAGGGTTGAAACAGCACCGGCCCTGCATCCCTAAGAGAAGCACACCCTTGAACCTCGTACCCTCAGCCCCTGGCTTACTTTACCCTGGTCCCAGCCCTGCTGACATGGCGACCAGGAAGGACACCTTACTCCCCAGGACACAGGAGCCCAGGATGCCTGGACTGGCGGGTCAGCCCCTGTGTAACCTGATTTAGGCCACACTGACTCCAGTCTGCCTCACCATGCATGCAGGAGTCTCGGTCAAGATCCCGGGCTGGGCGGCAGGGGTCTCACCTGGAGGACTGTCCCTGCCAACCTGTCACAGGGCCAAGAGCACAGTCCCTCTCTCCTCCCAGCCTCTCCGATCCACCAAGACATCTCTGCAGATATTTTTAGAGAGGACACAAAGAAGTAATGAGAAAGAAAAATACAAATTTAACTTCACGGAGATTTAAAATTTCCATTCTTCAAAGGCACCCTTAAATGAAAAGCAAAATAAACAAAAAGACAATCCAATTAAAAATGGGCAAAAGACGTGAATAGGCAACTCACAAAAATGGAGATACTTGGGCCCAATAAGGACATGCCTAGGGCTCAAGCTCCTTAGTCATCAGGGAAGTGAACATTAAAACCAGAAGCACCATCTCCTGCTCACCAGAAGGGCCAAGAACGGGAAGGTCAACGGTGACAAGCACGGGCGATGTGGAAGCGTGGAGGCTCTCACACCCCCCACGGAGCAGGTGAAACGGCAAGACCACTGTGGAAAACCGTCTGGCAGCATAGACTGAAATTAAGCATTAACCATCGACCCCGCATTCCACACCTGGGACTATACCCAAGAGGATGCATAGGGACACCAAGGGGAAAGAGTCATGATATTAGCATGAAGCTGGGAATGATCCCAATGCCGTTCAGCAGGAGATAAATAAGCCGTCAAGCACCACAGAGAGGAAAACACTCAGCAGTAGAAAGGAGCAGACCTCGGGTACAATGACACGGAGCCTCTCACAGCCAGTATGTTGACTGCGAGAAGCCGGGCACGCAGGGACACGCTCCAGGCTTCCACCCATACTCGGTTCAGGGCCTGTGGAGCTCAACTGTGGTGAGAGTGTCAGATCGGGGTGGAGGACACAGATTGGCCAGGAAGGGGCCCTTCAAAGCAGGCAGCCCACCACATGGCCAGGACAGAAGTCTAGCCAGTGCTGTTCTCAGATGTTCCTCTGGGCTGCTCCCAGGGTGGCCATCACGAGGTGGGCTCTCATGCTCACGCAGGCCTTGTAGGGTGGAGGCAAAAGGAGGTCACGCCTCATGTCAGAAGAACAGCTTTGGGCACTTTGGGCTCCATGTCCCTGAGTGTGTTACTGAAACTCTCTGGGCCTCAGTTTCCCTGCCTCTAAAATGGGGTCAGTCAGCTGACTCATACGCTCTGTGCTCATCCTCCAAAACCTGCCTTTCATTGTCAGCCTCCCCCTTCTTGCCAACCAGGGCTATAGCCACTCCCAGAGCAGCCCTCCATCTCTAGTGACGGAAGGGGCAGGTGCTGGGACGCTCATGGGGACTGGGCAGTGGGCAGTGAGAGGCAGTTTGGGGAAGATTTCTCCGTGTGCAGACACTGGTGCGGAGGTGGGCTCTGCTCACAAAGTCCCTGTGAAGGATTTCCTCTGTCCTCTGTTCTGCAAAAGATGAAACATCCAGGGCCTTATCAGATGCTAACATTCGTGCCTGTTCACAGGAACCAGGGCCACCCCACAGTGGCCCTCTTTAGAAGAGCCTGGAAGCCAGCATCTGCCTCACCACAGTTGGTGGAGGGAGGGGCACCGTTCTTGGCCTCACAGAGGCAGGCACAAACCCCTGGCTGGGATGCCCACCTGCTGGGCCTCCAGAGCCTGGTCCTTAGGGCTGCCTCTCCCTTCTTGGGGCCCTGTGTCCTTGGCCATCACCAACTGGTAGGGTCTCCAAACAGGACTGACGCTCCTAGCCACATCACTTCCTCCTTGGGAAGGCACCAGCGAGGAGGAGTTCACTAGCTCCGCAGGGCTCAGGGCAGGTGAAAGGAGGCATCACCACTTTGGATATCAAGCAAAGGATCAACGACCACACCTGCGAAGGTAGCTGTGGTCGAGTGCATGGCAGGCAGCCTGGTCCCATCGAGGGGGCTGGCCGTGGCTCAAGGGCACGGCTCTTGAATTTCAACTGCAAACTTAGCCCTTAGCCTCCTCATAGCTTGCAGACGGAAGGATGAGCAGGGACAAGACTCTCACTGTCCTTTTGCCAAGGACACATCCATCCCCTTCAGTTCCTTGTCGGATACTCGGATACCCAGAGAATTTCCACACAGGCTTCCATGATGATAACCTCGACCTCATCTCTAAAGGCCAGTGCACTACCTACACATCCTGCCCTGACCCCCCGGCCCATTCCACCACCATCATTCCACCAAGACCCGGCCACACTCTCCGAGACCTGTGGGGCCTCAACCCATCTTGGTTGGACTTCACCACGGCCGGAGCAGGGCTGGAGCCTTTCTCCCCCCAGAAAAGGCAGAGTCAGCCGCCCACCTCTCTGGCCCCATGTGTCCAGCCACGTCCCCCTGACTCTGGGGCGGTCCTGGGCCTGAGACTGAGATTAATTTTTTTTCCTTCAGAGAAAAGGGATTTAAATTTAATTGCTGCCTGAAAGAGAAGGGGTGGGGTGGGGCAGCTGGGAAGGAGGAGCTGGAACAAAAGGGAGAAAAGCAAAGGCCTGATCAATTGTTTCAATTTAAAGAGGCTGCAGAAAATGGTTGGAAGACAGAGTTATGTGCCTCCCGAAAATGTGGCAATAAATAAGGGAAATCACCCAGAACAAATAGCACCAGCTGTTTAGATGAACAGAAGAGCCGGGAAATGTGCAGGGTGGACGGGGCCAGCAGGGGTGAGGCAGGCAGGCAGAGGCGCCCTGAAGAGGGAGCACAGAGGGACCCTCCAGCCCCTCAGCCTGGGATGCCCTGGGGGGGCCTCCAGGCAGCAGAGAGTCCCTGGGGGAATCCCCAGCCGGAGCTCTGCAGTGCGGACTCATCTCTGAGCCGTGGGCCGGTGATGCGACCCACAACCTCCACGTCAACCACACGACAGCTCTGCTTTACAGGTGAGGAACCCATGCTCAGCGTGGTAACTGGTCTACCTGAGGCCACACAGCAACTGTCCCTTCCTACCCCAAGACCTGCCTGGATGTCCTCACTGATGAGCCACTTGGCCCCTGAGATCCTGGCAGAGGCCGGGTGATGCCGAACAGGTGCTTCGGACCTGGCGGGTTCAGGCTGCGGAACCACCACTCCCTTCCTCACCTGGGTCCAGAAGAGTCACACAAAAAGATGTCCCTCTGGAATACCTGGAAATACAAGCAGGGGGGGAAGAAGTGTCCCCGTCTACCCGTTCTGAACGGTGGCTAAATAGAAAGATCCCGGCTACGGCAACCACCTCCCACTGTCGGCCTCCAGGGACAGGTCACCTCATTGGGCCTCAGCTTCCCCATCTGTGTGGGGAGATAATACATTCCCAAAGTTGGAAGAGGCCACAGAAGTCACTCAAGCCCCAGCCCTTAGCCCACGACCATGAAGCTCTACTTGCGCGCCTCTGAAGGTGGGAAGTTCCCTGGATCCCTACGTCTTTACCCTGGGCCTGCAGGGTGACGGGCCCTGAGCTCCCTTTCTTCCCCTGGAGCCGCACGAAAGGTATGTGGCTTGGAGCAGCCCTCTCTGAGCCTTCACGTCCTCACTGCCTCTCCCTCTGTCTCCCACACAAAGGCTGAGGCACGAGCCGAAGCACAAAGCAGAGCAAAGTACGCCCGTAGAGTCACCAGTCACTTAACAGTAAGCCCACTTCTGTCTAATCCTGACGGCGGACACTTTTTCCCAAAATGTTTTCTGCTGTTTGCATCAACTCCCGAGTAACGAGAACGCGGGATGGTGTCCAGCCTTTGCTCGACCCCCAGTGCCGCCCAACACTGGGCAAGTCACGCTGGCCTCTCTGTGCCGCAGGTCCCCACTGGTAGGGTGGGATTAGAATACCTCCTCACAGGGCTTTTGGGGGGCTTAAAGGGGTTAATTAGGTACAGTGTTTAGAATAGACACCAGCAAACAGGCACAACGTAATGTCAGTCGTCCTCACCGTCACCGTCGTCGCCGCCGCCACCAACACCACCATCACCACCAGAATCACCAGCACCGGCACCGGTTACCATTGCTTTTCCATTGTTAGCATTTGCCCACCCAGATGAGACCGCAGGAAGTGCCCCGAAAGATGCTCCTGCGCTAGAACTGAGTCCCTCCAGCTCTCGCTCTTGGTCACACGTTTCTGCTGCCAAGGGACGGCTGAACTGCAGACTTGGGTGAGGTCATTCATCCCACTGGAGTAATTGACCTAAACAGCCTTAATGAACTCAACGCCTTCCCATCCCGCCCTCAGGATAGAAGGGGCCGCTCCATCTCTGCTCATCCCTGACACGATGGCCTTCTCTGGGCAGAGTGTCACTCAGGGGAGGGTGGGAACACACATCTCACCGCAGCATCCATTTAGGGAAGCCCAGTTCCACCTTCACGCCTATAAAACCCAAGGTAGTTGTTGTTCTGCTCCAAGTCCACCCTGCTCAGACAGGAAGGGAAACGCCTGATGTGTCCATAGCAACCAGCTGACCCATACATTCACGGGCTTTACTAGAGGAGTTGGGACCCTCACGGCCAGGCCCTGACCCGGGCCCCCCGTCTCTCACCTGGGACACTGCAATCACCTCCTCTTGACCTCCTACTTTCCCGACTTGGAGCCTCCAGCCCGACCTCCTCCCCACCACTGCCCCGGCAACATCTGTGAAAGGCAAATGCGATCTGATCACTCCATGTTTAAAGACTTCAGACCCCCCACTGCCCACAGTTTAAGTCCAAAACACTCAGCCCGAAACCCAGTGACTCCTAGGATCTGTCCCTCAGCTCCAACCTTTTCGGCCCTGTCTTCTGTGATTTCCTGCCCATATCAGGTTCTTGCCACAGTCTCTGCCCGCAGAACGTTAGCATTCTCTTCCCTCTGATGGGGAGGCGCTCTTTTCTCCCTCTCTGCTCACTAACCAGCATTCCGTCATCTCTGAAGTTCCAGCTTACCTGATGCACCTCTTCTGGGACGCTCTCCTGACTCCCCTGATGCCCTTTGTTGGACACCCCCACACACACCACCTTTATCTTATTAACGTGTCTGTTTACAGATTGGTCTTTGCTAAGGACATGTGGACAGAGTTAAAGGTAAGAAGCACGGTAGAATCATCTCTGAATCCTGGGCCCCGGCACAGTAGGATGCTTGGGAAGGGATGGGCGGATGGATGGATGGATGGATGGATGGATGGATGGATGGACGGACGGATGGACAGATGGACGGACGGATGGACGGACGGACGGATGGATGGATGGACGGACGGATGGATGGACGGACGGATGGACGTACGGATGGACGGACGGATGGATGGAGGGACGGACGGATGGATGGACGGACGATGGATGGACGGATGGATGGATGGACGGATGGATGGACGGACGGATGGATGGACGGATGGATGGACAGACGGATGGATGGACGGACGGATGGATGGATGGATGGATGGATGGATTCATGGATCCATCTACGGATGGATGGATTCATGTTCCTGGGAACATGGATAGGCAAGTCATGACTGCCTCGGAGCACAGTAGAGTGGGGCTGCAGGTGGGTCACGGTGGGGCTGCAGGTGGGTCACGGTGGGGCTGCAGGTGGGTCACGGTGCTACTTCAGATCCGCGCTGGGACTCGTGTGTGATGGGTGGTGGGTGGATGGAGGGATAGATGGAGGGATAGATGGACGGCTTCCTGGCTAGCTGTGTTGATGAATGGATGCACCAGTGGATGGGTGAGTGGGTGGGGAAATACGTAGTGACTGTCTTTAAACCCAATTTGAGAGTGGTTTTTGTTCCTCCAGTAAAGACATGAAGATCAGCTATTTAGGACCCAAACAGAGAAGCTTGATCTGCTGTATCTTTGTTTATGTTTGGGGTTTTGTGTTTATGCCTTGTGCTCTTTCTTTTTTAAAAAATGTTCTGTGTGCATTAAAACAGCGATCTTGGGCTTTCATTCTTAACCAGTGGTTCTGAAAATATCAATCCTGTTTTTAATTCTGTAAGAGCCTGCCTTTATGTTGGTAATAGTATTCTTTAGTCTCCAAGTCTCTGTAGGTCAAAGACAGGATGAATCTTTATCTTTTGACTCCTTCCTTTGTAGAAAAGGTATTGAATGCACCGTCTTCAGGCCACTGCTATGCCGGTGGGAACATCAGGGAAGACCGAATGCCAAGAGTCCACTTCCCAGGTGGCGGCTGGGAAACGGGAAGGCGGCGGCTCTGAAGCTCCAGCCCACTTCCCCATTCACCCGCGTGCCCGCCTGTGGAGCCTCGGGGGTCAGCTCTGGCCCTGGCTCCAAGCAGCCCCCGGGGGGCCATCAACAGCGGGGCTGTCGTCGCGTCCTGAGAGAGGCAGACAGCCAGCGCGTGTGCCCAAGTTCTGGGTCGCTGAACCTTGCTATAGCAACTCAGTATTTTGAATGGAAACATACTCCCAGGAAGGAAGGCGATTTTTCTCATTGCTAAAGCCAGAGAAATCCCATGTTGGCTGTCACTTACATGCAGGATGTTCAGATCCTGCCAAAGAAGACCGTGTTCTGGAGGAAAACATACCAAGGCAGGAGGGGGGCCTCCCCGGTCTATGTGACTGCCCTCCTCGGCGCTGGGCTGCTCCTGCACCTTTGGGTGACATTTCAACCCCACAGCCACCCTCCGAGGCCCCATTTCCCCGGTGAGCACCAAGAGATAAGATGTAACTCACCCCAAATCAGCAGCCATTAACCAGCAGGATGGGATCCCCACCATCCCCGTGGCGAAGCCCCAGCTTTGCCCCCTCCGGGTGATGCACACACAGGGCCGTGCACAGCGATGGCGCCATGTGGCCACAGTCCCATACCCCCTGGTGGGAGGTGGTGCCCACAAGTGTCTCCCTCCCCATCGCAAGCAGCTTCCATTGCTGCTTGGACTTCAGTCCGTGAAGATGAAGACCTGATCTCCTGTTTCTCCACAGCCACCCCGTCAGAGGGAAGCCGAGGTCTCGGAGGCAAGTGGGGGAAGGAGGAGAAGGTCTGTGCACCCACCTTGAGGAAGACCTACAGCGGGGGTGGGGAGGGAGACCTTGGGAGGACTGGTGTACGGCAGCCCCAGAAAGTAGACCCCCAGGGCTGGGGAACCTTCCAGGTCACCGAGCCTTGCTCCACTGCAAGATGAATCTCTCCACAGTACCCAGCCTATGGTTGTCCAGTTAATGCTTGATTACCTCCAGTGATGGGCAGTTCACTCCTCCTTGCCTCTTTTTGGACAACTCTAATCAATCCTCTGAAGGGTTTTTCTTCTCCCTGAAGTCAAATCTCTTTCTCTTGCTTGTCTTGTTTTGCAATAATATTTTAATTTCTTAGGAATTTTCCCAAATTTTATCAAAAGTGTATTCTTTTAGATTTCAGTAATATTCTATTACAGGGTGCCTGGGTGGCTCAGTTGGTTGAGTGTCCAGCTCTTGAGTTTGGCTCAGGTCATAATCTCAGGGTTACGGGATCAAGCCACATGTCAGGCTCCACATTCAGCAGAGTGGGGGGGGTCTGCTTGCGACTCTCTCTCCCTCTCCCTTTGCCCCTCCCCCTGCTCGCTCACTCTCTCTCTCTCAAATAAATAAATCTTTAAAAAATCATGACATTCTATTTCAAAATCAAAACTTATTTATAAAATGTTTGTCTTCTGTTCGACGACAGGTTGCTGGCTTAGTGAGGAAGACCAGGAGACTCGGGTTGTAGCCCCTACCTGCTCAGTCAATGCCTAAAAACACCGAACGTGAAGGAAGAAGAGGAAAGCACTCGGGGAAACGGGGTGGGCGTGTAAGTGAGAAGCAAAGACACGAGAGCGATTTCCTGGGCTTTACCACCGCTGGCTCCCTCACTGTGCCTTGTGCAGCAGAGCGCTTTCAAATGGTTCTGCAGCAGAGGTGAGCTTACGGCAGCCTCTTGAGACCCACCACTCGGCCTAAAGAAGAAAGAACGGGTGTTTTAAACAGAGACATGATGAGAGCCTTAGAAGCCAGAGCTTGCTTGTTACAGTTCTGCCAAGACGAAATGGAAAAGCCACGGAAGCGTCTTCCAGAGCTGCCCTCCCCCGCACGCGGGCCAGAGGGAGCAGGTGGACACGGGCTCCGAGACCAGGAGAACCAGAGCCGCTAGTGACGCCGAATGGCTCCCGCAGAAAAAGTCCGCGAAAGAAATCACAGCATCGCCACCTTCCAACGGTCGGCGGCTCGCCGTGTAAATATCCAACCCCACACGAGAGAATCGAGTTGCCAGTCCGTGGGCAGAACTGGACTTTTGCTTTGCTTCTCAAGGAGCCCACAGGCATGGCCGGACACGGGGTTGGCTTGCACACACCCCCTACGAGCACCGACTGACCGTCAAAGACCATCTTCCCTGTGTGGCTTCTTGACAGCAAACACACGCAGCCCGCCTTCGTGAGTCCTGCTGTTACGCGGGGACCACCGTGGGGACAGTCACAGGGGCAGCGCAGGCAGAACTGGCCCAGCACTGGTGCAGTCAAGGCCGTGCCGCCGAGCCACACCCGCCGGGCTGTGCTGTTGGCCTGTGCGCTTGCAGGCAAGGAAAGGGCAAAGAATGTTCTTGATGCGCAGCCCAAATCATTAATTTGATGAAGCTCCAATGACCACATCTTTTTGCCATTCTGTGTGTAACCATCTGAATGCTGTGTTCCCCTAATGTTCGTATGTGGAAATCTGAACCCCCAAAAGTGATAGCACTGGGAGCTGGGAGGCTCAGGGGTGCTGAGGTCATGCGGGTGGAGCCCTCATGAATGGGGTTAGTGCCCGTAGGAAGGGGACCCCACAGGGTTGCCTAAGCATTCCACCACATGCGGGCCCGGTGAGAAGAAGCCAGCGATGGACCAGGAACAAAGCTCCTACTGGAGAGCGCAACCACATGGGCACCCTGACCTCAGGCTTCCAGCCCCCAGAAGTCCTGCTGCACGTGACCTTGCAGTCAGAGACCAACCGAGACCCTCGGTGACAGATGGGAAGTGCTGAGAACCCTTCGGCCGCATGCCAGGTGCTCTCCTCAGCTTCCGGGAAAAGCTCTCGTACAAACACTTGAGTTATGAGCTGGACTAGCTCCTTTTCTGTAGAAGGCAATTTCTGCTCAAAAGGACGACCGACAAAGCTCAGCTGTCCACATACCGGTGTTCGGCACACATTCTGTTTGCTCAAAAGTGGATGAAGTAAGCCTGTCCTTCAAGGGAAACAGCTGACCATAGTGGTTGCCAATAGTAACATCTGAGTTTTGTGTGAAAATTTGAATTTTAGAAAATTCACCACTAGCGTTGTGATTAACAGCTTCTCAACAACGATTGTGCCGATGAGGTCGGTGGTGATATGATACATTCGATTATTTTTATGGAGGCAAAAACCACATGACATAAAATTCACCATCTTGACCGATTTTAAGTGTGCAGCTCAGGGGCGGTGAGCACATTCACGTTGTTGTGAAACAGATTCCAAAATAATTACGTCTTACCGATCTGAAACATCTCTCCCCATGAAATCTTCCTCCTCCCCCAGCCCCTGGGACCACTCCTCTATTTTCTGTTTCTATGACGCTGACTACACGAGATCCCTCCTATTAGTGGAAGACAAACACACCATTGTCTGTCTGTGACTGGTTCACATCACATCACATCCTGGCATGATGCCTTCAGGATTCACCCTTGGGTGTGATGGCATTGCCTTCCGAACACTGAAGGCGCTCCACTGGACGTGGGCTCCCCACTTTGTTTATCCATCCGTCCGCTGGCGGGAATCTGGGCCGCCTTCAGCCCGTGGCCATCACGAGCACCACACAGGCACGGCGTTGCTCCTTAAGTCCTTGCTCCCCGTTATCTTGCGTATACAGCGGACGTGGGATTGCTGGATCGTGAGATAGTCCCCTTTTGCATTGTTTGAGGAACGACCAGCCTGTTGTCTGTAGAGGGGCACCATGTGACGAGCCTAGCCAAAGTACACAGGTGTTCTGATTTCTCCGAGTCATCACCATCACGTGTGGGTTGTTGTTTTTTCCTGCTGTTGTTCTTTTTCTTTAAACAGGAGCCATCCTAATGGATCTGAGTTGACGTCTCACTGTGGCTTTGCTTGGCATTTCTCTGATGATTAATACTGAGCAACTTTTAATTCCTGTTGGCATTTCTGTATCACCTTTGGAGAAATATCTATTCGAGTCCTTTGCCCATTTTTTAAAGATTTTATTTATTTATTTGTCAGAGAGAGATAGAGCACAAGTAGGCAGAGAGGCAGGCAGAGGGAGAAGCAGGCTCCCTACTGAGCGAGGAGCTCAATGTGGGACTCGATCCCAGGACCCCGGGATCATGACCTGAGCCAAAGGCATATGCTTAACCCACTGAGCCACCCAGGCACCCCTACCTTTGCCCATTTTTAATTGGGTTATTTGGATTTTTTTGTTATTGTTGCTGAGTTGTAGGTGTTGTTTATATATTCTGGATGTTAACCCCTTTTCAGATACGTGATTTGCAAAAATATTTTCTCCCATTCCACAGGTTGCCTTTTTTTTTTAAAGATTTTATTTATTTACTTGACAGACAAAGATCACAGGTAGGCAGAGAGGCAGCCAGAGAGAGAGGAAGGGAAGCAGGTTTGATCCCAGGACCCTGAGATCATGACCTGAGCCAAAGGCAGAGGCTTAACCCACGGAGCCACCCAGGCGCCCCACAGGTTGCATTTTTACTCTGGTTTTCGTGTCCTTTGGTGCACAAATGTTTTGAAGTTCGGCGCTCTCCCTCCGTCTGTTTTTCGTGTTTGCCAGCTGTGCTTTTGGCGGCAGAGCCCAGAAATCATTGCCAAGTCCCATTTCATAAGGTTTCCCCTCTATTTTCTTCTAGGTCTTCTGTAGTTTACATCTTACATGCAGGTCTTTAATCCTTCTCTAGTTAATTTTTGTGTATGCTGTGAGGTAAGGATCTAACTTCATTCTTTTGCATGTAGTCGTCCAGTTTTCCAAACACCGTTTGTCGAGGAGACCTTCTTCTCCCCGCTGAGTGGTCCTGCCTCCTCTGTTGAAGACCACCGGACCATGTACACGAGTTTACTTCTGGGCTCTCTATTCTATCACGTTTGTCTATTTGCATGTCTTTACGCCAAGACCACACTGTTTTGATGACTGTAGCTTCATATTATATTTTGAAAATGGGAAGTTTGAGTCCTCCAACTTTGTTCTTCTTTTTCAAAATTATTTTTGTCTATTTGGGGATCTCTTAGGTTCCATGTGAATTTTAAGATGAATTTTTCTATTTCTGCAGGGGAAAAAATTCCATTGGGATTTTGACAGGGTCGTGGTGAACCTGTAGATTGCTTTGGATAATATTGACATCTCAACACTATACTCTTCCATCCATGAACATGGGATGTCTTTTTATTTATTTCTGTCTTCTTCAATTTCTTTCAGCCATGTTTTACGGTTTAAACTGTGTGAGTCATCTCCTCAGTTAGGTTAACAAATGTGATATTTGGTAATGTATAATGTAACGTGCCAGCAAACGGGATCTCTGCAAACTCATTTTCCAAATGGCCGAAGCAGAGTGTCACAAAATCGTGAAGAAGTAAATGACCCAATCAAAATACAAAATAAATAAATAGATTTGAATGTGACGGAGTACAGAAAGGTCATTGACATGGTCTCAGATTCCACAATGCAGTCAACCTTCAAAAGAAAAAAAAAAACCCTCTTGCTAAAGAGGAATATTCCAATTATCTAAAAAGAGTATTAAAATGCTCTTCCTTTTCCAATTACCTGTCTGTGGTAAGCCAGGTTTTCTTCAAAATTCAAAACAAACGGTATATTACACGGGCTGAGCGCAGAAGCAGATATGAGAATCCGTCTGTCTTCTTAAGCCACACATTAAGAAGATTTACAAAAGCAAAAAGCAATGCCATTCTTCTTACTAAGTTTTTCTTTGTTTTAGAAATATAGTTATATTTCGTTAAAATATGTTATGTTCACATGTAAGGGGTTTATCATTGTTAAATGAAATAATTCATATTTTCAAAATTTCTCAGTTTTTGTTTCTGATGCAGTAAGAAACATCGCCCTGGGAAGCCTGGGTGGTTCAGTGGGTTATGTGTCTGCCTTCAGCTCAGGATCGAGCCCCACATCGGGCTCCCTGCTCAGCGGGGACCTGCCCCCCCCCGCCTGCTGCCCCCCTGCTTGTGCTCGCTCTCTCTCTCTCTGATGAGTAAATAAATAAAATCTCTATTAAAAAAAGGATCAATAGATATTGCCCACATAAACCAAAGCTCTTCGGGGTCTTCAATGGTTTTAAGAGGGAAAAGTGCCCCGAAACCTAACTGCTGGTCTAAACCAAACAGAGAATGATTATGAACGATCCATAAATGCACAGTTAAAAATTGTAACCACCACCGACTTGTACAGTTTAAAATGCCTCACGGTTAACTTTAAATTGAGTTTTACCTCAGTGGAAAAGGAAGGTGACCATCCAAATAAAACACACACATTCTAAATATCAAAAGTAACAGGGACACATAAAACAAAAACGAAACAAAAAACAGACTGGATACTAAAAGATACGTAAGGTTTGAAGAGAAGGCATAACTAAAAACCCATGACAATTAAAATCGAACTATCTTATTAATGTATCTATATAGCGATGTTTATATCAGCTAAACTTACATACTAAAAGAAAATGACTAAAAAACATTGGTTAGAAACCCCACGTGCTGTTGCCCCCCGGCAAACTGCCCACACCAGGCAGCAGTGGGGGTCGCTGGACACCCTTCGCTAGTAACCGATGGCCTGTCTCAAGGAGTGCGGTGTTCATTCATAAAAAGAAAACAAAGTGATTCTAAGAGTAGAGGACAAAACAAAACCCAGATGTAAGCTACATGTCAGAAACACACTTTAGGTGATTCAGAACAGTTGGGGTAAATATTAAAATAAAGAAAAATAAAACAGGGGTCTCGATCTTAAAATTTTAATATCAGACGAGATTGATTTCGGGACAAAAAGCGCTAACGGGAGAAACGCAGCCCATCATAATGACAACAGAGGCTACCCCCGGGGAAGCGCGCACCCACAGACACCTTCACACCGAGCAAAAGAGAAGCAGCGCTCATAAAGCCACGTCTTTAGGAAATTCAAGGAAAACAGAGAAGCACACAATTCACCTCTGCCCAGAAACGCAGGGATGTTTCAATATTTGGACATTTAGTAATACAATTCAGCATCTCACTAGATCAGAAAACAAATCCCGTGATCATCTCTAGGCTGGAAAGCATTAATAAAACACAACGTGCACATTTTCTTTTTAAAACCTCTCAGTAATGACTGGACGGATACTTCAATGTGATAAAATATACTGACCTCATCTCGAAGGTCAACATCATGTTTAATAGAAAAGTAGTTACAAACATCCTCTCACTGAACACAAGATGAAAATCCCTACCATGGCCAGGATGACTGAGTATCGTCCCAGAGATACTCACCAACACAATGAGACAAAACGAAGACATAAGGTATACAAGGATTAGGGAGAGATGAAAGTATCGCTGTCTGCAGACGATAGGATTATCTATCTGGAAATTCCAATAAAATGAACCGAAAAGCCATCACAAACAGAGAAACAATTCATCAACAGTAATTCATGTAAAGCTGGTATACGGAACTCAGTAGCTTTTAGGTATTAAAATTCCCTGGAAGCAACCATGAAAAAGATTAAAATACCTATAAATAAACCTAAGAAATATACAAACACTATTTTAATAAAAAGAAAAATCTAAAATAAAAGCGAACATAAAAGAGGACAAGTGTATATATAAACATACCCCATTTGGGGACAGGAAAGACGGACATCAAGATGTCAATTATCTTCTTGAAGAATGTCAGTGGAACGTTCGGAAAACCACATAAGCAGTCAATTATCTTCTTTTTTTTTTTAAGATTTTATTTATTTATTTGACAGAGAGAGATCACAAGTAGACAGAGAGGCAGGCAGAGAGAGAGGAGGAAGCAGGCTCGCTGCTGAGCAGAGAGCCCGATGCGGGACTCGATCCCAGGACCCTGAGATCATGACCTGAGCTGAAGGCAGCGGCTTAACCCACTGAGCCACCCAGCTGCCCCGTCAATTATCTCCTTGAAGAATGTCAGTGGAACGTTCGGAAAACCACATAAGCTGCTGCAAAAGTTCTCATGAGGAAGCAGCAAGGGTGATTAGCCTGGCCAGAGAGTAAAATCTGTTAAAATTAGAATAATTCTGAAATAGCGGTACAGGTGCATTCATACAGAGACTGACGGGAGAATAAAGAAAACCTCAAATGCATGTGGGAATTTACTACCTGATAAAGGTGGGAAATCCCATTTAAAAACAAGATGAATTATACAACCAACAGTGTCTGGAAAAAAGTTTAATCCCAACCTTACGTCTTACAGGAAAATAATTTCCAGATGCATCAAAGAGTTCATGCGCAAAATGGAGCCATAAAGGTACTAAAAGAAACTAGGAGGATTATTTAAATCTCAGGATGGCCATGCCTTCGGAGTATGTTAAAACAGGCACACATACATACACACTCAAACTCACACTCACACATGCACATACACTCACACACAACTTGAAAGTTCTGATGACTTAAATGTTTTTAAATTTTGTACCATAAAAATTGATTCAAGAAAGTTGAAAGACATGTGAAAGAGTAGAAAGATACATACATTCCATATCAGAAAAGGAATGCATTACTTTAATATGTAAAGAGTTTCTATAAACCAATAAGGTCAACAGCCAAATGAACAACCTGTTCACAGAAAGGGAGAAATACACAGCTCTTCAACATCAGAAGCAATGCTCAGTCTGACTCATAGTAACAACAAAGCACATGAAAACAAACAGAAGTTTTATTTTGCTTTTTTACCTACCAGATTTGCAAAGATGAAAACGTTTGTCAGCCGCAGGACAATAAGGGTGTGAGAAAGCAGGCAGCTCGGGTGCTCGTTAAGAGCCCGCGTTCCCAGGCCAGAATGTCTGAGGTCTGGCTGTCAGTTTCAAGGCTTAACAAACTCGAGAACGTGGCTTACTCTCTCAAGCCTCAATCTTCTCCTCTGTGAAATGGGCTGTTCTGGGGATTCAGTGAGTCAAACTTTGTCGTGTGCCTGGTACAGAGTATGTGTTAACATGATGGAGCTGAAATGAAATAAATACATTGTTGAAGGAGACGCAAACTAGCACAAAATTCGTGGAGAAAGAAATAACCTATTAAAACTGGAGACCTAGGGGTACCTGGGTGGCTCAGTGGGTTAAGCCTCTGCCTTCGGCTCAGGTCATGATCTCAGGGTCCTGGGATCGAGCCCCACATCGGGCTCTGTGCTCAGCGGGGAGCCTGCCTCCCTCTCTCACTCTCTGCCTGCCTCTCTGCCTACTTGTGGTCTCTGTCTGTCAAATAAATAAATAAAATCTTAAAAAAAAAATTAAAACTAGAGACCTAGACAGCCTCTGAGCAGCCCCTGGACCACAGACATGCCCTGCAGGGAGGAGGCACCCGGAAAGTCCATTCAGAGCAGCCCCTCTTTGAAGTCCTCACTCAGGACTGACCACGCCTTGCCGGACAACCACGTAATGGGAATTAGGGCCCAAACAAGACCAGCCCTGGGAGAGCCAAGGAAGGAAAAAGCCGAGAGTCCTAACCTGGAAAGCAGGAGAAACCACCAACAGAATAACACGATGACTTCCATAGTTTCTGCTCCGTATGAGAAAATCGCTCAGTGTCTGGAAAATGCAACGCAGAACGTGGGAAAGAAAACAGACAAAAGCACGTGAATTGTAAGAATACCACATACACTTTCACGTCCGTGTTGTCGGATGGGACATTTCCCTACGAAAATATAAATTATAAAAATTCCAAAATGTCTCCATGAAGAATAACAATGCAAGAGACCATTCAAAGGTCACATAAAAGCCTCCAAATTGTTCTCGGCTCAGATGGTTTCAAACAGCAGATCCCCCCGCCCCGTACCCGACCAACAGCTCCCACCTTGACAGACGTGCCCCGCCCGTGCTGGGACGACATTGAACCTGGAGTCAAACCCGCAGAGCAAGACAGTGAAGGGAACCCCCGGCCAGTCTCACGCCCCAGCAGACGGGCAGAGTCCCTCTCCTGCCTGAAGGGCGAGCTAGGCCCCCGCACGGCGGGCAGAGCGGCGAGCAGACTCTCACGCGCGTAAAGGCAGCGTTGCGCGGCGGGGAGAGCGTCCCCAGCACGCGGGTGTGCGAGGCCTGCAGCGGGCCTGCTGGGCGGTGCACCTGACCCAACCCCCTGGGATGGAGGAAGGGTTGCAGGAGCCGAGACCGGAGGGTGTGGGCACAGGAGAGTGTACGGGCTGCGGGCGAGAGCAGTGTCCTGGGGTCACCGAAATAAAGCAGCACAGACCTGGGGGCTCAGAGCAACAGACGTTCGCTCGCTCACGCCGAAGCCGGAGGCCCAGAATCGCGGTGTCTGTTGCCGGAGGCTCCTGGGGGGTCCTTCCGTGTCTGCTCGGCCTCTGGAGGCCCCGGCAGTCCTCGGCGTTTCCTGGTCCACGGCACTCTAGTCTCCGCCTCCAAGTCTCCCAGGCTCCTCTCTGGGGGCTCAGGGTCCCCGTCTCCCGACGCCGGCGAGGACACGGGTCTTTGGATTCGAGCCGGCCCCGATGACCTCACCTTGATTTGATCCCATCCGCGAAGACCCGGTTTCCGTGTGAGGTCACACTCACGGGGCCCAGGGTTGGGACTGGAATGGATTGCGGGGGGGGAGCACCCCGGAGGAAGAAAGCCCCACGAACTTGAGAACAGAAGCCACTGGAAGGAGTCCAGGGACACACCCCCGTGTGCTTGTGAGTGCACACACGCGTGGCGTCTGCAGGGGCTGTGCGAGCGTGCACCTGTGCGTACGTAGGGGTGCGCGGGGGACAGGTCAGATCTGACCTCCACCGAGACGGCTGGGACCTCGAAGGGGTTGAAGGACAGGGGTGGCAGGCTTGGTCCGATGCCAGAACTCGGGCTGTCCGGGAGAGGGGGCACGTGGCGTGGACAGCACGAGGGCGGCTGAGACAGGAGGCCTGGGCAGGTGGGTGGGCGGGGGAGGAGGTGCGGGTGAACAAGGTCACGGGAGACTTTCCTCGGAGGGGCCACACCTGGGCGGGCAGCAGCCCTCTGACTCCGGGGGCATTTGGAGCATGAGGAGCCGTTGCTCCTGCCACGGGGAGGGGTCGGCTGGGCAGACGTGGGCACGGGACAGAGGCTCGGAGAAGCGGTGGGTACAGGCACACCCCGGCACCCACATGGCACAGACGGACGGTCCCACCCCCACGGGCATCCGCGCAATGGGAGCAGAGAGGAGGCTCAGGGGAGGCGGGGACACGCGGCCTCAGGGGCTCCCACACGGGCATCCGGCCACAGACGCCATGCGTGGGCTGCCGAGTGACACGGAGAAACACGGCGCAGGGCAAGGCAGGGGTCCCGCTCTCTGATGGAGCCTGGTGACGTCCTGAGAAGGAGGATGGCTTAGAGCGCCTGGAGGCTCTGGACACCCAAGGTCACAGGGGACTTCTGAGGAGGCCAAAGTTTCCAGAGAGAATAACCAACCTCAGTCCGTGAGGCTGGCACGCATGGGACCCTGCCGTGGCGACCTCAAGAGACCTCGGGCACCCGAACGAAGCCACTGTTGACACGGACACGCGGCCCAGGCAAGGGGGCTCACCTGCCGTCATCTCAGGCGGGATGCCCGTCGGGACACACAGCCCAACCAGGTCCCCGGGCCAGGACCCTCCAGAGGGACCCCGTTGCACCTTCCGTCCCAATGGCGCAGCAGAGGCCTTCCCAGGAGCGACAGGGCAAAGCCGGGGCGCTGCTCCCACCACGATCACTTTGCCATTTCCCGATGTTTCAGCAGATGCTTCAGAGCATAAAGAAGCCCTCACACCCATACGGACCGGAAAGGAGGGAAGAAGGGCTTCCCGTTCCCCGGGACACGGAGATGAAACCCCAGGAGGACCCCGAAAGAAGGAACGGCGACCGAAAGCCGTAGCACAACGCGCAAGGGCAACAGCTCAGATTCTAAAGGAATATTTTTAAATCCATCGTCTTCCCACAAGGTAGCAGTGACCAGCGAGAACCTATAATGGGGGGAAAGGGATTCCACTCAAAATAGCAACAGATTTTCTTCAATGTAACACCTAGAAATAGCCACAACGGAAGTGTTCGGTTGCGTGAATTGGGAACTAGAAGCTCGACCACGAAAACGTTTACGGCTGCGATGGCCGTGCCATCCCGACGGAGAGCCGGAGGCCGTAAACACGTCCCTTCACCCAAAACATTCCGGACGCAGGACTGAAGTCCCGGTTCGAAGCAGACACAGGGGACGGACAGGACACCGACCTCGACGGGCGCGGGGTGATACGGACAAGGGTTGAATCACTGTTGCGTGTCCTGAAATACCAGCAGGAAAGCGGTGCAAAGAGAACTGGGAAGAGAAATGAGAAAAACCTTCCCAGCAGCTCCCGAAATAGACATGTAAAGCGCCCGAATCAGACAAGTCCACACCGTCAGGGACGGACGGACGAGCCGGCGTCTGCAGACGACACATGGGCCCGGAGCCTCGGCCCACGGGAGGTGAGCGATCCAGACTAAGGGTAGGACGTCCCGCAGATGCCCCAGAACGGGTTTGTGCTGACGGTCGCCCAACTTGGGGAAGAAACGGGAATCCCGGCGTGGCACCCCGCCACGGGTGAGCGGTACGGCGGGCGAAACGGGCCTCGACGAAGCTACATTTTTAAGCAGAAAAAAAGAGAAAAAGTGTTCCCAGAGACATCCTGGTCAGGATGGGGGCTCTGAACCCAGACTGAGCTCTTCGCCTCCCCGATCCCACGTGAATGATTTAAAAATACCGAAGTCGACAGCCACACAGGGAAGCAGAAGAAGGTGAATCAATGAGCCAGAAGTTCTGCGAAACTCTGAACCTCACATGGATGGGGTGAACCGACAGGGTACCGGCTCCCCTGTGCGCCCCCCCCAAAACCCCAGAACCGCAAGCAGCGGGTGGGAGAGAAGGCCGCTGGGACCGGGGGAGCTGGCCGTCCCCTCGCTGCGCCGGGGCGGCCCCTCGCCTGGGCCGGGCATGGCAGGTGCTGAGCTCCCCGGGGGCTCCCTCCACGGGCTCAGGAGGAAGCCCCACGGTGGGTTCTCTCAAGCTCTGTGGGCGCCCAGCTGCACCCCACACCTGGAGCCTGGGCCGGCTCTGCTGAAAATGCTGACGGACACATCCTCAGCCCCTGGGTGAGAGGGAGAAGCCTGTCCTCGGCCGCCGGGGCCCGCCCGGCCACTTCATCAGACACGGGTAAAAATAGACTTCTCTTCAGAAAAAGTGGCTCCTCGGGGCAGTTAAATCCCCTAAAATCACCTCTCCAAAACGACCCGGTGCTCGGCTAATCCACGATGAAACAGGATTAATGCGGGAAACAGAAGGGAATTTTAAATTTCTAATTAGCATCCACAGAGAGACTCAAAAGGGAACCACGTCTGTGGCGTAAGGACCAGCCACAGTTGTTTAAAGGGGGGATTAGATTAAAGGACCAAAAAAAAGGTCTTTGAAATTTAAAAAAAAAAAAAAACCATGAGAACATTTTAGTTGATAAAACTCGAGAGGAGCTGGGGGGCCCGGACCGGGTGAGTGAGAGGCAAAGCCACTGTTGTCTCTTGGGGCGTCAGGAGAAATGGGGGGAGGGGACGTGGGTGACAGGTGCGCCAGGGGCACCATCACTGCGGGGACTCCCGGGGGAGAGCGCGGGCAGGAGGTGATCACAGAGCAAAGGGAAGAGCGTTTCCTCTGACATCAGAAGGGCTTGGGCGGGGTACGAGGGAGGGACGCCTGGAGGACCGGGCCCCCTGAGTGTGTCCCCCATCCTGGGGCGACTCCTCAGTCAGAGGGTTAGAAAGACCTTCACTTTTGCAGAGTGAAAATAAATAAACAAGTCGATCGCCCACAAAAAGGACACATGTCCCGTGGGGTCACTGGGTCACTCCCGTCTGCCGGACGGGAATGCGGGATGCGGTGCCGGCACACAGGCCACAGGGCGCCGAGGACCATGAGCTTCAGAGCCACCTCCCACGGCCAGACCACGTGCAGTTCCATTATGGGGGAAAACTCTGGGGTTTCCGATTTCCCGAGGTCTCGGAGGGCCTGTGCCCCGTCCTTCCTGGGGGAAGATAAGCGTGGGGTACAGTTCAGCGGGATGAAAGAAACAAAGGGAAAAGACGGCATCGGGCACAAAGAAACAATCGTGAGCGAGGAGATAATTAAAATTTACAGTTATGTCCAAACAATTACTGAGAAAATGAGGTTTAATGCAGTTGTTAGGGAATAATTCCCCAAAGAGACAGGACAGAATGTTCCTAAAGTAATTGACATAATGTGACAGAAAATTAATAGCATTCTGGAACTGAAATTCTGAATGATGGCAATAAAATGAAGCCAAATGTCTTGCCATCGTCAAGCGGTAATTTATGGAAACTGATTAATTCTTAGAGTTGATAGAAATACGTGCTTTTAACATTTTATCGATGAGGACTCCTTGGGTTGCACAGGACGGAAACCCACCTGAACCCAGCTGAAACAGGGCGAGCGATCTGCGGGTCCCCGATGTCTCGCAGGACCCGAGCAGAGGTGGCGGGACCTCAGGAGCTCGGGGTCGGGGTCAGACGCCGGGGCTGCCCGTGTCCCTCCCTCCCACTGGCGCATCCCGCTCTCTGCAGGCCGCGATCCCCTGGGGCGAAACACGGCCCCGTCGCCCTGACACTCAACACAGCACCCGGTTCCCCCTCTAGAGCCTGTCGGAAAGACCCTAACCGGCAGGATCAGGTCACACACGCTCCACAGGACCAGCCGGCGGGGGCCACAGGGCACAGCCACATGGTCTCCGTGGCTGACAGCAACGCACGATGAGGCTGAGGAGGGAAGCCAGCAAGCCAGCCCGGCCGTGACCCTCCAGCACCCTGGCTGCCCCGTCCGACGGGCTCCCTCTCGCCTGCGTGCGGAATCCCTTCCCACATACAGTGCAGACTTGCCCCTCCTCTGGTCGCTCAGCCCGCGAGGACGGCGGCCAAAAATCAGCCCACGGGTGGTCTCATTCAGGCATCCGGGCAGCGGCGGGAAGGGGCAGGCACCCGGGGCCCGTGGGTGCCAGCTGGGGCCAGAGCCTGAGGAGCGTCCCGGGGCCCCAGGCAGGAAGCCTGCGAAGGACCCGCGCCTCACCGTCCCGCAGGACGGAGACGTCAGAGCCACACTCGGGTTTCGGCCCACGCCCCAGACCCTCAGGAAACGTCGGTGCGGACACGGACGCCAGCGTCGGTGTGGACGCACACGTCGGCCAGTGACCCGCGTCTCCGGGGTGGCGGGGTGCCTTCTCGCTGCCCTAGAGCGGGTGGAGTCAAGTCAGGCTCTGCTGAAGGTTTTGGCCACTCCCGTCGGTCGTCCACACGTCTGCCCCCTCGGCTGGGGCTGCCCTGTCCCCCGCACGGGCCCTGGAACGCCGTGTCCTCGCTTCGCTGCTGCCGCAGGACAACCTCTCTCAGCTTCGCGACGTCGAGCAGTCACTTCCCTGTGTCAGCGCCGTTGTCAGGCCGGGCTCTGAGGCCGTCCTGCTGCTCGCGTCTCGGCCCCTCCTGTGGCTTCTGTCCCGGGTGCTCGGCTGGACCCCGTCCCTCTCCGTGCAGCCGCGGCCTCCCCACCGTCCACTCCAGCAAGGCGGCCGGACCTGCCCGGGCCCGGAGCGGGCACAGCACGGGGCCTTCGCTGGGGAGAGGAAGCCACGGGCCAGGCTCCGACCGGACCACGCCAGGGGTGAAGGCCGGGCAGCGCGGCCCCCCAGACCTGCCTTCAGAGACGGCCTGCCGCACCTGCTCTTCCTTCCGTTGCCACCACCTCCGGGAAGCCTTCCCTGACCATGAGGACGGGCCAAGCCCTTCTCTGGGCTACAAACCACCCCCTCTGCGTCGTCTTAACCCGGCGTTCTTCCCCTCATCCCCACAGTCCACTTGCAGAACCGGCCCCCCGAGCCCTGAGCTCCTCACCCCGTTACTGGCTGGTGAACGACTCTGCTCTGGGGCACAAACCCACACCCGAACCCCACGCCCAAATGGGTGAAACACGAAACAGGCACACGAGAGTGAGTTCAGATCCGGCTTCCCATCCCCCGGCTGTGTGGCCTGTGAGCAGATACGGGGCATGTCGGTGCAGCGGAGACAGGCCAGGGAGGCCGCGGGTGGTCGGAGGGAGCCCACATCTGCACCCACGTCTGTGCCCACGTCGGGCCTTGGCGGCCTGTGCCCGCTCCGCACCTCCTGACTCCAGCTTCACTGTGACGTATATAGGACAACCCAGGACATGGCTCCACTGTCCCCTGTCCCTCCACCCGCAGCCCCCGTCCCCCCCCTGCCCGTGCCCTGCCCACGCTGTAGGACAGTGGGCTCCCGGCCTGGCACACAGCCTGCCCCTAATTTATACCCAGTCCCAGCGGCCCGCTGCCCACCAGCACTCAGCCTGCCCTCTGTGCCGTCTGCTCCTGCCAGGGCAGCCCATCTAAGGGCCCCACACTGCCGGGCGCCCCTCCTGCCCCCTCCCCGGGCCACCAGCCACCGCTGCAGACAGCAACACCCAGTGTCCCCAGGCCGGGCTCAGACAAGGGGCACTGGGTGACTGACTAGCCTGCGCGTCAGGAAACACCCTTCAGGGGAGCCCGAGGGAGATGCCGGGGCAGCAGGACGAAGCCGGGCCGTTCCTTACACCACACGCTGGTCAATTCAACACGGAGAAGGACCTGAATGGAGACCTGTGCCCTAAAAGTCCTGGAAGGGAGCACAGGCTGCCGTGTCCCTGACGACAGCCGTGACCAGACCTTCTGTTGAGGGTCTCGGGGGCGAGGGGAACAAAACCAAAAATAAGCCACTGGGACGTCATCGATGTAGCAAGCTTCTGCTCAGGAAGGCGCCATCGACGGAGCCCGAGGCAGCCTGCGGAGCGGGAACGGGTAACGCCACACCTGGTGAAGGTTTAGTGTCTGAAGCCTACGAAGGCCGGACACAGCTCAGCCCCAGACAGCCCAGCTGAAGAACGGGCAGACGCCATGAGCAGACACGTCTCCAAGACACACCGAAGCACGACGGACCCTGAGCGATGCTCTACGCCGCCCGCCGTCAGGGAAATGCAAACCACGGTGAGGGGAGGCCCGCACCCCTCAGAATGGCTAAAATCGGAGGCTCGGGAGACCCCGGGTGTCGGCGAGGACGTGGAGAAAAAGGAACCGTCGTGCGCCGTGGGTGGGAACGCGAACCGGTGCAGCCCCCGGGGAAAACAGCGCGGAACGTCCTCAAGAAGCGAAAAATAGAGCTGCCCCGCGAGGCAGCCACCCGACCGCGGGGTCCTCCCCCCAGGACGCCGCGGGAGACGTGCCCCCCGTGCCGCTGGCCGCCGAGAGAGGAGGCAGCCGCCGCGTCCACGACGGAGGCGGGATAAAGAAGTCGTGGGACACACACGGAATACTCCTCGGCCACCAAACAGAAGGACACCTTGCCGTGTCAGCGCCGGTGGGCCTAGCGGGAGCCCGCGGAGCACAGCAAGTCAGCCAGAGACGGACGCCGTGACTGCACTCCACGGGGGAGTTTAAGAAAACACACGAACCAAGGAGAAAAGAGGCAGAGCCGAGCGCAGCGGACTCGGAGAGCAGGCGGAGGACAGGCAGCTGCGGAGGGCGGGCCGGGCGCGGGGGAGGCCGGTGAGGGGCATCGAGAGGACACTCACCCGAGGAGCACGAGGGATGGACAGAAACAAAGGAGACGGAAGAGCAGCTTCCCGAGCGCCCCCGACGCCGTCACACGTGGGGCACGCACCCCTGTTCATGCCCGTCCCCCACACACGCCGCACAACCCCCCAGTTAGAGTTTCCTTCGGCTCGAGACCTGGTAACAAACCACATCGGCTGCCTGAGTGACAGAGGCGCTGCCCCCCCCCCCCCCCGCCCCGACACAAACCGCCTCCTCCCCCGAGCGGGCGCAGGTGCGGAGGGCCCCGCGGTCGGGGGGGTGGGGCGGCCCTGGGCCCCACGGCACGTCCCCGGGAAATGCAAACCGCCCCGATCTGTCTGGCCCCAAACCTATGCCCATGGCCAGTTTCCGACTCTGTAGCTGCCCCCAGAGGTACCAGTCAGTCCTGGGGGCCACCGTCCAGGGACCAGCCCTGTGTCCATACAGCAGGCCGGCCGCCCCGAGGACTCGGACGCTGGGAGACCGACCGAGCAACAGTGAACGGGACACCGTCCACCGTCTCCTTGAAGACAAGTCCCCGCAGGATTGCCCAGATGCCTAATGACTTCCGTAGCAAGGTGTCTGGCTTAATGGCTGACCATAAAATCAACAGGGGGGAAACCGGCTACTCCCCAGTCCCCCAGGCCCCACCCCGTCATGAGTGACCGAAAACAGCAGCGACGCCCTGGGTACACAGTGTGACCATGGAAGGGGTCTCCCCAGGGCCCAGCTCAGGCACAGCAGACGAGGTGGGAGGCCTGGAACAAAGAGACTTGTCCTTGGGGACCAGAGTTGGGGCACAGGGGTGCAGCCGCCGAGCCTGGGGAGGGGAGAGGGCGGCGGGGGGCCCAGCCCACAGGTGTGTGGCACAGAGACCGGGCGGTGCTCTCCGGCCCCCGCTGCGGAGTAGGGCCGCGGGGTGGACATCAGGTGGGAATGAGCCGGGAGCAGATTTCGGGGAGAGCCGCCTCCCCGGGGGGGTGTCCGAGCGGGGGGAGTGCGGAGCCGGGGTCCATCCGCGGGCAGCCGGGAAGGGCACCGCTGTCTGGACTCCTGAGTTCCCGGAGCCACCGTGGCTGGCCGTGGAACTTTCCAGAGTGTCTCAGGACCCAGCCATGCAGGCCAGCCCAGGGCACACGCTGTGACCGACGTCGCTGCCTCCACCCGCACACTGGGGGTGGCCCAGCACCTCCCTGTGTCTCCACTTCTCTCTAGAACATTCCATAGCTAACCCTGCGGCCAGCAACCCGTGGCTCACGCGTCCCATTGGAATTCCACGTGAGAGAACCCAGCCGGGTCAGAAAACACGCCGTGTGCGCCCATGTGTGCCAGACCCTGGAGTCTGACCGTGAGCACGGCTCTGGGGGGGCGGGACGCGGAGCAAACACCTGTCGGTCACTACAGCCACCCAGGGAGGAGGACAGCCCGGGTAGGGACACAGACGGGGGCTCACTCGGGAGCACCAGTCACGGAACTCAGCAGAGAACTTCGGGACAGGACGGGGCAGCCCTGGCAGGAGCCGGGGGAACATTCCCGCAGAGGGAGAGCAGAAGCCCTGGGCAGGGGCGTCGGGTGTGTCTGGGGACGGCAGGACGGCCGGTGGGGTCACAGAACCGGGGTGGGGGCTAGAGATGGGTGAGGTCGGGGGGGCTTTCTGCCGTGGCTTTCTGCCGTGGCTTTTCTTCCCACGGGGACCGGTGGGAAGGGGACGCACCGACGATGCAGGGCGGGGAGGAGACGGTGGCGGGGAAGGAGCCCTTAAGTGAAAGGTGACTGACGCACCAGGCACAACGGGCAGATTTTACACGCGGCTCTGCAGGGGACGCGGGACGTCTGCCCCGAACAGAGCTCGAGTCCACATGCCCGAGGACGCTGGGGGCTGCCCCCCAGAGCAGAGCGGGCATCAGCGAGCAGGAGACCAGGGGGAACACGCGTCACCTTCGGGAGGAGGGGATTCTTGCCAAAGCCCACGGCCCCCACAACACCGGCGGGCACAGACCAGGGGCCGGGGTGAAGGGTGAGACCTCAGTCAGCTGCTGGGCTGGGGGCGTCCTCGAACGTCCTGGCAAGCAGCGGCCCACAAGCCGCACAGCGAGAGATGTGTGAACGGGAGCGTGGGGGCCGCCCTCGGGGCCCGGCTGTCCCTGCCCTGCGGCTCCCGGTGCTGTCCCAGCCACCCTCCCCGGGAAGGCCTCCCGCGGGCGGGCCAAGCTCCCCCTCGCTGACCCCCTCCCTCCTCACGTGCGTGATCTCCTGGGGGCCCTTTCCAGGCCCATGGAGGGGCGATGCTCCTGCGTTTCTCTGCCTGGAAGGACCTCGGGACGCTGCCATGGGGGAGCTCCACGCCCTTGGCTGCAAGCACGTGACCGCCCCACGTGGGAAATGACGGTCTCTGCAGACGTTAACGGGCAGGTGGGAGGCGGAGGCCAGGGAAGGAGCGTTGGAGCCCACGCCATGGGGCGCGCCGGACCTAGAGGAGAACACGGAGCACAGACAGGGCATGCAAGCAGGTCACCGTGGCTGCAAGCAGCTCGGTCCAGCCCGTGCGCGTCTGTGCACAGACGGCCGGTGTCTCTGGGATCCCTGAGATGGCTCAGCAGAGCTCGACATGGCCTGGGGCGTTCCAGATACTCGTGACCATTTCTCCGGGACTGGATGGCGTCCTCCCTGGGACCCTGAGCTCAGAGGCCCTCGGGGCAGGGCTGCAAAAGGCCGCAGGGGGAGTGCGGGCCTCTGCGATGGTGGTAGGATCCCACTCCTGTCCTCGGGAGACGCAGAGACCATGGGGTCAGCGGTGGGCTAGGGTGGGGGACGGACCACCCGCCAAGTAACCAGCCCCAGGGGTCAGGCTGGGACCCAGGACGTGCCTCTGGGTCTCTGGGACATTTACTGGAGGAGCGCACTGAGTGAGGGAGGAGGGAGGGGTCAGGAGGGGGAACAGTGGGTGCGTGGTTCCCCGGGCCGAAACTCAAGGTGGACCCGCAGCTCCGGAACCAGGAGGGCTGGTCCGTCCCGCATCTGGGAACAGTGCAGATGGGCCGAGTCTCGACCACTAACCATCCAAGAAGATTCTGCCTCCTCTCCTTCCCGCTGGCCCTCGGCCGAGGCCAGGAAGACAGCCTCGGGGAGGTCACAGGAGAAGGCAGGCTTTGGTGCTGGGCCCCCCAGAACCCAGAGCCGTCCTGAGCCAGCAGAGCAGGGGCTGGGACGGTTACATGCTCCCACCTGCTGGGGTCAGACCCACCAGGGCAGTGAGGGAAGCTGGGAGGGACCCAGGAACCCAGACAGGAGCAGCCAGAAGCGACTGGTGTCTGTGGGCGGAGCCCTCGCTCCCTGGCCAGCTCCCTGCCTGTTCGCCGTGCCCCGCACCCGACGCGAGAGAATATTCTGGTCACTGGGAAGGCCAACCCCAGTGTGGGCGGCCCCGGCACGAGCCTCTAACGGCTCCCACGCCCGGCGGGGGAGCCCGGCTGCCGAGGGAGAGCCATGGGCGCCCTGTCTGGCTGCTCAGACATGCCCAGCCTCGGGCACCAGGAGCACCCTGAGGGCGAGGGGATGAGGGCTGGGCCCAGGGGCGCGGGATCATCGTTGGGATTTGCTGGATGGTCCTTGGGTCCCCAGGGCTTTGCCGGTGCTCCCGCTGCCCCCATCCGTCCCCACCCAGATCCGGGGCCAGCTGAAACCTGGAGGTAAATTTTGCCCCAAGAAACCGCAGACAGCCCTGGTCCTGTGGAGCTGTGAGCGGGGTTGGGCCCGTCCTCGGGCGCTGTCCGGCTTCCCCAGGCCTGGCCACACATCTCGGGGGTGCAGGGCCCATAGGTCCTTCCTCTGCCCAGGATGTAAACAGGTGTCCCTGGACGTGAAGAAATGGAGGGCCGTCCCCACACCCCGGATTCCCGGGCGCCGGGTAAGCAGAAGGAAGGTACAGGCTCATGGCAGGCGGCAGCCGCCAGCAGGACCCCAGCAGTCCCGCCATTGCACGAGGAGAGCACCTTCCTCCCTTCCGCCCAGTCGCTGGGAGAGCGGCCGATGGCCTAGCCTGTCCCCACTGATCATGACCACCAGACAGAGCCGGACTGGCCAGTAGGGCCCGGTGAGCTGTGCACACCTGTCCCCAAGCCCAAACCAGCCTCTGCCCAGGTGCCCAAAGTGCTCCCATCAGACAAGGGCTTGCAGCAGGGCCCCAGGGGTGGGGACCCTCCATGGGGGCTCACAGGGGCGTGGGTGACAGGGCTGCGGGCTGAGGCCCTCCTACCCACCCAGACTCCTATGTCCCGGTCTACCGGTGCTCGGCTGAGCCTGGCCCAAGGGTCCAGAGGCAGAGCCGTGTCATCCTGTCTCAGACACACTGTGTCACCACGGGCCAGGGTTACGGCCCCAAGCCCCTGTCTCCCGAGGTGTGAAGAGAGGGTAGGGTCTCTCACACCCACCAACTGAGCACTCCGAAGCCCAGAACATCCTCCTGGAGGCCAGCACCCGGGGAACCCCGGGATAACCTCCGACACGCTCTTCTCCTCTCTGGACTTGTTCGGTGGGTCTGACGCCGGCCGCAGGTGCGGAGGACGAGCACGTGCGCAGCGGCCTGCGTCCGGGAATCAGGCCCCTCTCTGTGGCCTCGGGACGGCCACCGGGCCTCTGGGGTCACAGGCCGGGATCTGCAGTGACTCTCGGTGGAGCCCTTCCCGGGATCGGTGGAAGCAGTCCGTCCCATTCCCGCCGGTCCTGGCCCTGGCTGCGGCTTCCAAAGCTGTCCCTGGGATCACGGCGTCTGGCGGCGCCCCTCACGGTCAGCCACGGCCAGCGGCGGGGAGGCCCAGGGCCGCCCGCTGTGCAGCCCGGAGGCCGTGGTGAGGGCTGGGCCCGTCGCCCCGAAGGCACAGCGGCAGCAGGACCAGGACGAGGGCTGACCCGGGAGCCCTGCGCCGCCCGCCGGTCCCTCGCCGTCCCCTGGAGAACCCGGCCGCGCCCCTGTGCGCGTGGTCACCACAGGATCGACTCCGGAGCACGGTGTCTGAGCCCCCCAAGGGCTGGTCCCTGGCGACCCATCCCGCCTCTCCCCCTGCTCCTGACCCGGGGCCGCACCCCCCACGCTCGGCTCGTCCGTCCCCCGCTGGCCCGGCTCCTGCTCTGCCTCCAAGGCCCGGCTGGAACGTCCCATCCTCGGCGGAAGGGGTGTGGCAGACGGGGCGCCCTGACCTTTGCAGGGCCCGGATGAGCCCTGGAGGCCGCACCCGCACATCCTCCCGGGCTCGGGTCACGTGACCGCATTGGCAGCTGAGGAGCAGGCCTGGTCCCGCAAGTCCCGTGAGGACCAGAAGGACACGCGCTCGGTGGTCGGGCCCCCCCGCGCCTGTGACGCCGCCAACGGCTCCCGCCATGGAGGCTGCATCACTGGTCAGAGCGGGGAGCGCGGCTTCCCGGCCCAGCCCCCGGGGCCCTGGGGACACGCAGGCCGCAGGCCAAAGGCCATGGCTGGGGGTGGGACCAGCCCGGGGGGGTGCGGCACAGACACCCCGGCAGGGCCCCTTCAGCGCACACCTGGGCCCGGAGCCCCCCTCACCCTGCCCAGCACGGAGGCGGGACCTTGAATAAAGTCACTGGACCCCTCCCCCACCAGTTCACACGGGACGGTGACGGTACCGCGTCGGGCTCTTACAGGGATGGGGTGAGGCAGGACAGCGCTGTGGGCTCCGTGAGCGGCCTGACCTCCCCGCGACTCAGTCTCCTCTTCCGTCCAGGGGGTGTCAGGCCCAGCAGGGACGCCGGCGGGAAAGGGGCTGCTGCTCTCCCGCTCTGCCCTGGGGTCCCCACAAGGACAAGGGAGGGGACGCTGCACCTGCCCAGGGGACGCCCTGCTGGGCGGGCAGAGGGGACAGTCAGGCGGAGCCAAGGGGGTGACGCCCAGAGGAGGCGCTGGGGGAGACGGTCCCCCACCCCTGCGGCTCGTGGGGACTCGGGGGCTCCCCCCTCTTCCTCGTGGCCCAGTGGGAAGGCTGGTCCTTGTGGTCCTTTGGCCTCAACACGCCCACGGTGGGGAAACACCTGTGGGCACAGAGATACAGATGAGACCAACGTCAGGAGACCCCCCAGCCCGCAGACCCCCGGAACACAGCCCTGGGGCCCAGGGCACACCCGCCTCCCGGCCCCCTCCCGCGGAAATCCAGCGACCGGGTCTCTGTTGGACCCGAGGGCGCCTCTCACTCAGAAGCGCCGCTGACACGGCTGGGTTGACGCGTTCCCCTCGTCTCACCCCCTGCGCCCCCACAGAGACCCCTAGGCCCGGGGACGGCCAAGGCAGAGGTGGGTCCGGACCAGCAGGAGAGGACAGAGGCCACGGGCCCTTTCCTGTCCCTGAAGGCAAGCGTGGGGCCCAAGGCTGGTACGGCACCCGAGGAGGGATGGTGGCTCCCGAGGTCCGTCCCACGGAGCCACCGCACCGAGACCTCGCCGCGGCGGCAGACAGATGCGGATTTCCCAGGCGGAGAGGGACGGGCTGGGTCGAGGGCGGAGGTCGGGAGCACAGGGACCTGTGACCAGGTCAGGAGAGTGTGGGGATACCAGGGCCCACACCTGGCAGGCCGCTGTTCAGAAGGAGGCAGAGCCGGGCTGGAGCCCCTGTCCCTGTCCCTGCCAGGCTGGCCCGGCACCCTTGACTGTCTAGGACTCCAGGTCCCCCCAGGAGCCCAGTCTCCAATCCCAGAGCTCAAGCCGCGCTGGGACCAGGGCCCTGCAGCCACTCCCACGGTGGGGCTCAGATCCACCAGCCCCGAACACACGCGTGCACACACATGCACACACACGTGATTCAAGGGACAGCTGCCCCCCTCCCCCCGCCGTCTTGGCTTCTCTGCAGAGACCGCAGGGTCATCCCTGGGCTCACAAAATTAAATATCTAAAACATAATGGGAACAGATCTTGGTTTCTATGGCAACATGAGAATAATTCACATTTCCCAGCCAAGCTGAAGAGGAACACGTTCTTCCCTGCACTGTGTGTGGCCAATTATTTTTAATAGCCAGGTCAGGGAGGCTGTGCCTGGGTCCCGGCCCCCATGAGCCTCCCCAGCAGTGGCCTCGTGAGGACAGTGGCCACTGAGATACTCCAGCCTGGGGTGGGAAGCAGGGACCCGCTTCCTGCCACTTGTCCCCTGGGAGACCAATGTCAGCTTCTGGGACCCCACTGGGATGACAAGGGCCCGCCAGAGAGATGTGGGCTCCTGGGACTCCCTGGGCTCAGACACCACCGTCATCACTCACTGGGGTGACCTGGAATGTCCCTTCTGCTCTCTGACCCTCAGGATTTTGAGCCTTAGAGTGAACTCCCAACCTGCCGCGGGCCTCGGTGTCCCCACGGATCACGGAACCTGGACACAACAGGTGCCCCATGAATGCTTACTGAGTGGAAGGACCAACTACGCACCCCCACATGGCCGGGCCGGGTTCGTCATGCCACGTGCTGGGGGAAACCCTCCCTCCAGGGGCACCCCAGGGGCCAGGTCACTGCAGGGTGGCCTCGGGGGCCAGGCCAGTCCAGGGCCCACCAGCCGAGTTCCTTGGCCTGTCTAGGAGGCCCCAATTATTCTCAAGGACAAGTCAGAGGCCCAGTGCGAGGAGACCCTGAGCTCATAAACAAGTGATCGGGGAGGTCATGGTCTGGGCTGAAGAAAACACACAGGGTGGGGGAGAAGGCGAAGCCCGATCATGGGCACCTGGGCACAGGGGTGGGCGGCCTCCCTGAGGACCGACGATGCCCTTCCACGCTGGCCTCTGGGCTTTTCCAGGCTGACCCCGGCTACCCTCCACGGTGGCTACCCCTGACTCACGTCCTGAGTCCTGGGACAGGCAGACGCGTGTTCTCAGGCCCCTCGGCTGCTGGGGTGGCCGCTGCTCTCCCAGACTCGCCCCAGTGTGGACTCGGCCGTGGCCCTGAGGGCAGGGCAGTCCTCTGTCCTGCAGAGCGAGAGAGGCCCTCTGCTGCCCCGGCCCCGGCAGCCTCTGGCCCTGACCCGACACCCTTCTCGGATGTGCAGTCAGGGTGCCGCTCCACCTCCGGACACCACTCCATTTCGGACAGAGCCAGAGCTCCCTGGAGACCCCCCTCTCCGCTCAGCCTGCCCCCCCCCTTCGTGTCTCCTGCTTTCCCCGTCACGCCCGGCTCCCCAGCCTCCTGAACCAGCTGACATGGCCCCCAGCATCTGGGGAGCTGACTCCCCACCTCCACCCAATGAGACGCCGTGGTCTCTGGACTATATTTTCATTTTGTTCTTAAACATAATCTACCCTGCATCTGGGTCGCCGGACGGCGAGTTGAGCAGAACAGTCTGAAGCTGGCGCCCACTCCCGCCTCCGCTTCCCTGGGTCCTAAACCCAGTTCTAAACTCCATGAGCAGCAGCAGAGGGCAGCCGGGTCCTATGGACAAAAGCACAGAGGGGGCTGGGTGGCCGTGAACTCTCAGCCTGCAGACCATATAGGAGGCACGAGCAGATCTACGAAAGCAGCGAGTAACCCCTCCGTGGCTACAGTCTGGCTGCAGCTTCCCCCAGCCAGCTGGGTGTGGGCCAAGGTCAGGCCACACACCACGTGTAGCAGACCCCGGGGGCCATCCTCTGTGACAGTCCCCAAGGCGAGCCCTTCCAGGTCCTCAAGGACCCAGAGCCCCCGCCTCCTGCATTAAGTTGCCCTCTAAATTCTGGTCGCCGGGGTTTGGTAAAACGAGCTGTAATACCATCTGGGCTTGGTGCCTTTGGGAAGGGACAGATCTCTGACAACCCCCCCCCCCCCAATTCAAGTTATTCAGTGGGCAGTGGTCCATTTGGGGTTTTTAATTTCCTTCCTGAGCCAGTTTTTGTAATGTGTGTTTTCCTAGAGAATTGTCCATTTCATCCAGTTTCTCCAGTTCACAGGTATGAGCTGGTCATAGGATGCACTTAGGATTGTTAAAAATGAATAGACTTTGTTTTTAGAGCAATTTTTAAAAGATTTTATTTGTCACAGAGAGCAAGTGCGCACGAGCAGGAAGAGGGCAGCGGGACAGAGAGAAGCAGGCTCCCCGCTGAGCAGGAGCCCAACGGAGCTCGACCCCAGGACCCCGAGATCATGACCTGAGCCGAAGGCAGCGGCTTAACCCACTGAGCCCCCCAGGCGCCCCTTTACTACAGCTTTTAAGGCACAGCATATGTCGCTGAGTATCTTTCAATATACTTGTCTGACGTCTGTGTCCTTTCTCTGGGGACAGGTCTGGGATGCTCTTTGGCCCGTGTTTTAATCAGGTCATGCATTTTCTTATGGTTGAGTTGTAAAGGTTCTTTGCATGTGTTAAATGACAGTCACGTACCCAAAGGTCTTCAGCAGGGACTCCCCAGTCTCTCCCCGTTCTCTCATAAAACCCTCTCTGGAGCCTTTCGGTTAGTGAAAACAGACACTAGTGTGGATTTCAGAAAAGTGCGGTGGGGAATGCAAACTTTGGAAAGTTGGGGGACACCTGCCCTGGAAATCCATGATGGGAAAGCATTCAGGAACGTTGATGTTGATCACAGCAGCGTCTGCGACGGGGAAGAAATGGAAGCAGCTTGACGTACAGCAAGGGGATACACGACTTACGTTAATCCGCGCAACAGAATATTGTGCAGTTGTTAAAATTGTGTTTTTGAAGGATTGTAATGTATGAGAAAGCACTTAGGATATTAGTACAACAAGAGGTCCCAAGCTGGGCTCTTTCTGGCTGCGGCAGGAAGGAAACAGACGTTGCACCGTGGGGGGGAGATGTGCGGGAGGCCAGGGTTGGGGGAAGTGATGCGACACCCTCCCCCTGGAACGGCCAAGGCCCTCCGCGTGGGAGAGGGTCTGGGGGAACGAGGACCCTTGAGCCCCGTGGTGGACACGTAAACTGGGAAATCACTGTGGCACAACCCGCCATCCTGTCCTCGAGTTGGGGAGATGCCGCGCAGCCCCATCATCGCACTCCTCGACGAACGCCCCCAGAGTGGCGGGCAGACGTCCACCTAGGACAGACGTGCATGCGACGCTCAGAGCAGCCGTGGTCGCGACAGCCCACATCTGACAACCATCCACAGAAACTGTGACCCACTCGACTAAAGGGAAAACGACAGCGGCAGGAAGGACCGCACCCTGACTGCCCAGGCGCGGACGTCCTCGCGAGCAAAAAGCTGCACAAAGTACGTTGTTCACAGAAGCAGATCCCGTGCGACCCCGTTCAAGGACAGTTTCGCGAGATCCAAAACCAAACTGCGGTGCCGGGAGTCGGCATGGCGTCACGCTTGGGGAGACCGGGGCTGCGGGCCAGGGGTTCTCCTTGACCTTGACTGTGGAGCCCGGGTGTTGCTTCAGTAGTTCACTGGGTGCTAGAGTTGCAGGGTGCCCTCTTCTGTGAGTATCAGGCTTCAGTTTAAAAGTAAAGAAAATACACAAAAATCCTTGCTGGATCTTCGGAGAAAAATGTAAAGACTGAGACAGAGCGTGCTGGTTTTCCACTGTAACAGATCGAACGGCCAGGAATGCAGCCTGAGACCAGGCCGCGGGTGCCGCTGGACCCCCTCGGCTCCCGCCCTGCCTCCACCCTGCCGTGAATGATGCAAGCGACTTACTGACCACCCCTGCCCTCCTTTTTGAGAATTCCCTGCTTTCTGTACTGTGCCTGTTTCTATGTCCGAGAGTTATTTCCAAGAACTCTATACGTCTTCGGGAACAGAAGTATCTCATTCAGGCTGTGAATACGTTTGCTCGGCTGGCGGGCACTCACCTCTGCCCACCGGGGGCGGGGGGGCGAGAGCCGGTGCTGGGGTCCTCACAGCTGCTCCACGGTGTACGTGGTCCATCAGACTGTCTCCGGGTCATGTGGTCCCAGGAATCACGCTCAAAAAGGTTTTAGCCACTCCCTGTTCTAAAAAATACCTATTTCTATTTTGAGCATTTGGGGGAATTTTAATTTTTATGTTTAGAGCCATCATCAGGAAAGCAGTTGGATATGTATATATTTTTTTCCCAAGTGAATAATCCGCCTCAAATTGTTAATGAGAAGGGCTCGGGGGTTGGATCCTTGGCGCACGGTCACACGGGGTCTGCCAGCAGCCCCTGGCCATTCTTTGCTGATGATCAGTCGGGCTACAGAACGAGGGTGACGAGTCTCGCGGCTGAGCAGGGCAGGCCCCCGAGGGGCCATGATCCCCGGTGCTCACGGAGCACGAGGCAGACGGGGTAAGGGGAGAGGGTCCGCTAGAGTGGGGCAGGACCGGGGAGACTCAGGGACGGCCCCTGCCGTCTGACCCTGGGAGCGGTGTCTGCCCACATCTTGAGCCTCACCAAAAAGTGGCTCCGACGGCAGGCCCGCCAGCCCGCCACCCACCATCAAGGCAGACGGCGCCCTGAACTCGCCTGCGGTCCCGATGGAATCCGTCTGTTGAAATGTGGGGGTGGGAGGAGAGAGTTCCCCGTTTCAGAGCCACAGGTAACCCCAGCACAGAAGCCCTGCCCACCGGTTAGTCCTTTCCGAATCACTCCACACCCCCAGCACATCTGACCTGCTGGGGCCCGGCCACCCCTCAAACTTCTCTCTGGCACCTTCCACTTGGCAGCGGTGCCAACAGGCAGAGCTGCTCTAGGTAGCCTGGCCGGGTGAGGGCCACAGGGATAAGGGCTCAGGGGCTTATCTCAGGACCCCGGGGTTGGAGCCACCTGTGGCGGCTGTGAGACCCCAGCATGGCCCTGAGGAGTCAACCGCCAGGCCACCAACGGCAGTGGTCACCAGCTCTGAGCTCTGGGCCGGCAGCCCCGCCGTCCGAGCAAGGGAGGGACAGCGCCTCCCCACCCCGCGAGTCCGAGCCGGCAACAAGGCCTGGGAGCCAGCCCGGCTCGGCACGGCGCTCGGTCACGGGGGGAAAGTGAGGGGAGCGTTCCCAGCCTGTGGCGTCTCCTGCCCGCCCAGGGGGACAGTGCCTCACCCCACCCCAGCAGTGGACAGCACGAGACGGCGGACAGGAACATGCTGCCCTGGGGGGGTCCCCACTGTGGGGGGAAGTGCAGGCGTGGGGCGCCGGAGGGACAAGGGGCTCATGGGGCCCTCGTGTCACTGACCCCAGGAGGCTGGAAGCAGGGATGGGTGTGTCCTGGGTCCCAGGAGGCACTTGACCGGCTGTGGTGAGGAGGCCCTTCCCGTCTCGGGCCTGGCAGATGGTCAAACACGGGGCCGGCCTGGATCTGACCCCCGCCGGGCAGAGTCGGGGTTTGGGGCTCGGTCCGGGTGTGACTCCTGCTCTGCCTTGCACCTCCGTCTCCCCAAAAGGTCCTCCTGGGCCGGGGCCCCGCCCAACGCCGCCGCTCTCAGCTGTCGCCTGGCCTCCAAGGACCAAAGACGGCCGGCCCGGGCAACCCTGTTCCCTTAGGAGGGTCCTCGGGTCAGGCCAAGGCTGGGGGTTCACTGCATCCAACTCATCACTTTCCAGACAGAACATCCTCCCATCGCTTCCGATCGAGGGGCTCCGAGGGTCGGTCTCGGGTTCACAGACCCAGGGAGACACATGTGGGGCCTCATCTAACCCGGCAGAGCCTCCGACTGGAAAAAGGAGCCTCCTCAAGAGGCGGACGTCCATGTGCCCCAAGCCTTGGCCGTGCTGGTGCATCGGGCGGTGACGGCGGCTCCTGGGGCGGCGGCCAAGCGGGACGGGGCTTCCCACGCGACCGTGAGCTGTTCCCTGGGAACCCGGCGCTCTGGCTGGAGAAGGCGCGGCTGGGCCGCTGGGCACTGGTCAGAGACGGCCCCGACCCCGGGACTGGGCAGCTCTGTCTTGCCGGCCTGAGCCCCACCCCCTCCCCCCGCCGATCGGGAAACACCGCGCACTTGCACAGTGCTATGCGCTGATTTCCGCGTCACACATAATGACCCGAGAATCTTTTTAACAGGAAGAAAGGACACACACACCTCACGTGTGTAGGTACTCCGGCCTCCTGCTCGCCGGCATCCTGCAGCGTCCTCACGCTCCGCGGGCAGAGGCTGGAGCACTGAGGCGGCTCCAGTGCAGGCCTGCGGCGGGGAGGAGGCGCCTCCAAATATGCGGGTCCAGGAGCAGGAGGCGGAGCTGAGGACGGGAGCCTGTCCTGGCGCAAGGGTCAGCGTGGGCCAGCGGAGCCAGAGGGCGGCCTCGTCCCCGCCAACCACACGCCCGGGACAGGTGTGCCTCCGCATGGGTCGGGGGCACGTGGGAAGCGTGTGTGGCCCCCACAGAGCCCCAGGCAGGCCAGGCCGGGACCTTCTGCGCGGGGGCTCTGAGCCCCAGCGACCCCAGACCACGGGAAGCTGTCGGCCGAGCGAGTAACCCCCGGAGATCTGAGAGGCGGCGAGGAGGCCACGGAGCGAGCTTCGAGGACTCTGGTCATAGACGCTGAACCCACGGGTCCCGATGGCCCAGCGCAGGGAGCTCTGTCCTCGGCGGCAGCCTGTGTGGCGTGTCCCCAGGGCTGCAGGGCCCTGAGCGCCACAACCCCAGCGGTACAGCACGCGGCCCTGAAATGCTCTCTTCCAAGAGGCTGGAGATGCGAAGCAGGCCCGTTGCTCGGCCCCTCACCCTGCTCCCGGCCTGCTGGAGCCAGAGCCCCACGGACGCTCGGCCGGCGCACAGGGCGGTCCCCCGATCAGTCTCGAGCAGGAGAGAAGGGGCACGCTAAAGCCCGAGGGACGGACGATTACAGGAATAAAGCCAACCTCGAGAAGCCCCGTGGGGACACAGACTTCACAGATGAGGGCAACATTTCACTTCTTATCTTGTCTATATTTTATTTTCTCTCACTCAACAGAATAGGATTTTTGCATTTCAAAGCAGGTATGAGATGACGGCCACCTCCTTCCGCCCCGGCACCGGACAGCAGGCCCCTCCAGAGGGTCTGGCTCTCGGGCTGCTGCGCCCTGGTGGCTCCAGGAGGCGGGCATTTGGCAAGGACGCTCCAGGGCAGGGCCCCTGAAGGCCAACACCCTCCCCGGCTCTCTTTGGTATCTCAGGAAACAGAGGCAGCAGTCCCCCACCCCGGCCGGGCCCTGGCCCTCGTCTGACGCCCAGTCCCCGCCTGCTCCCTGGAGGGCAGGGCCGCCCAGCAAGACCTGTCCTTGGCCCCGGACCTGCAGCCCCCGGCAGGCTGCGGCCCGCTGCGCCGGCCCCGGCTCACTTCTTGTAGTGATTGGGGGCGTCCGCGAAGGCGAACTTCAGGCGGTAGGCCTCGGCCAGCAGCAGGCTGACGTCCTCGTCGCCCCAGTGGGCCGTGGGCAGGTTCTGAAGGAAGAGCAGCAGCTCCTGGGGGGAGAGAGACAAGCCGCGGTCAGAGCAGGTGGCCAGTCATCGGGCGGGGGCTACAGATCGGGGGGTTCCCTGGGTGGGGACTGGCTGGCAGCCCCTGGCACAGTCCCTCAGTTGACACTCGGGGTTTCCAGGGAAAACCAGGCTGGAGACCCACAGCTGACCCAGCACACCCAGGCTCGCCAGGCCGGGCACTGAGCTCAGCCCCCACAGGACACAGGACCTGTCTCGAGAGCTCACAGTAGGGTTTTGGCAGAAGTGGGGAGGGCTATGGGACCAGGATGGCTTCCTGGGCTGCGGCTCTCAGAGGAGAAGTTGGGGACGGGGCCAACAGGTCAGGGCAAAGCCTGAGGCCAGACTCCCTCGCGGGAAGTAGGCCAACGCTGTGTGGAGAGCCCGGCCGGCCTGCTTCTGGAGCACTGGGGCCTTCCCTCCAGCCTGCCCATCACCCCCGAGCCAGATCCGAGGAAGCCGGAAGGGTGGCTGGGGTTTCAGGGTGCTGGTGCTGCCCCTCTGAGGCCGCCAGCAGAGGGCAGGTGTCAGGCAGGGCATCTGACTTGGGCTGCCCCACCCTGCCTGCCTGGAAAGGGGCAGCTCTGGGAGACTAAAACGGGTGCCGTCCACCGAGCCTCCTGTCCCCACAAGGCCGGGACGGGGTGCACGATCAGGGGTGCTGAACAGGGCGGATGACGCATTCGCATCCCAGTCCAGTCCTCAGGAGACACCCCTCTCCTAGCCCCATGCCGTGTCTGTAGGTTGGGGGCGGCCGCTGGGAGCACTCAGGCCACGGACTCAACAGCAGGTCTGGACCCAGACCCTGGCTGCTCCGCCGTCTGGCTGTGAGGTCGGCCCGGCCACTGACCGCCACACGGCCTCAGGTTCCCCATCTGCAGAATGGGGTCCCGGTTCCCACCAGGGAAGGCCAGAACCTGGCGTGGAGAGACGCGGTGCCGCAGGTCCGTGAGCTGTGCCGAGCCCTCCCCCACCGCGAGACGCGCCTCAAGACTGTCCCCCGTGGTCGGCTCCCGCGGCTGCTTTATCCCCTTCCTCAACCCCATTTCCTCTTGCATTTTGGATACTTTCTGGGGGCCTTTAAATTGAATTCGCGGAGCAAATTTCACTGGCAGAACGTCCCCGGGGACAGATCGACGTCAATCTGCTGTCTTTCAGCATTTGCTGCAACTCACACGGACGCCAATCCAGTGCCGAGCAGGTCGTAAATAAATACCTCTGGTTTTATTTTTAATCCACTTCGCTTCATGTTATCACGACCTCACTACTTGCAAGGTGAGAAGCAATGCCCTCCCATTACGGTACCTCACCGACTCCCCCGCACACGCACACTCAATTTCAGAATCTAATTTAGTCCCCCAGGCTCCCTGGATGGAGGAAGAATAGAAATGCCCAGCGCTTCAGTCTGCAATGCTAAAGAAGGAAAAATCTATCCGAGTGACCTTTACGGGAGGCGAGGAACACAGCCCAATGCATCCTTAAATACAGATTTCGCTTTCAAAAGGGCCTGTCTTATTTATGCACAGGGCAGTATCTCCGATGTGGGAACCACGGCCCGGCGACTGGCCACAGGCTGCCTGGCATTGCCCGCACCATTCGGGCAGAGGGCCATCGCTCATAAAACTGCCACCAGTCACATCGCAGGGGGTCCGGCCCTCCTGGGGACAGGTCGGCCTGCGGAGCAGTGGCGGGGAAGAGGGGCCGAGTCAGGGCCCCGTCAACAGCCCAGTCCCGCAAACCTAAAGGGAAACTGAGGTCCACAGGCAGCACTCTGCCCCGGCAGCAGACGTAAAAAGGAGAGGACGGTCTGCCCAGGACACCGATGTCCGCAGTCAGACGAGTCGGGTCCCAGTAACACTCTCCCCGCCCTGCTGCGCGTCAGCCGGGCTGTGGCGAGAGCACATTCTGGTTCCTGCACCTGCTGCTCACCGCCGGCCCGTCAACGCGCTGTCCCCGGTGACACGAACTGTCGTGACGGCCGTGAGCAGTGGAACCGTCCCGCCTAGACGGCTGGAGGTCTGCATCTCTGAGCCCTGCCCCCGGGTCAGAACCCTCCAGGGGAACTCAAGGAAGCTGCCGGCACCGGCATCCAGCCCGGCATCGCAGGATGGGCCCGGACACGCTGTCCGCCTCTCGGTACGAAAAGCAGCTGGGACTTGGCACGTGGACAGCCCGTCCCGAGCGTGTGGGTCGGAGGCGGTCTTCCCTCTGTCCGGGCCATCCCCCAGGGAGGCCCCCCAGCGCCAGTCTGGCCCCAGCGGAGCCACAGTCATGCAGCCGCGGCGCACGCAGGGCATTGCAGCCCCGGACGCGGGCCTGGCGTGAAGGTCGGCAGCTCACCATCGCAGACACGCTGCGCGGGCCCCCTTCCAGATGGAAATCCGCCGCTGCCAACTCTTGCCTCTGGGTGGGTTCCAAGAGGACCTTCCGGTGTTAAAGCTCAGATGAGTTTGGCTTTGGGTCCTTCCACCAAAAGGTTGTATTCTTCCAGTCAGACGAAGGACGCTGCCGTCTACAAAGCAGGGTTCTCTCTGCGTGTGCACCCCTGCCGCGAAGGACAAGGCGGGGACACACCAGTATGCTCGGGCTCCCGTACAGCGCGACGGGGGCCCTCCGTGACCCCAGAGCTGCCGGTCTGGTTGGCCCCTTGCAGAGGCTTCCGGGAGGGCGGGCAGCAGTGAGGGGCGGCAGCAAGCCACAGCCCAGCCGTCCAAGCCCCGGCCACGCCGCCACCATGACCACACGGCCCTCTGCCACGGGGTGATCGCTCTCCTCTGTGACGTCCTCAAGCCCGAAACAGAACGGCCAGCACGTGGTGGCCATCAGGAAGAGTCCGCGTGGCAACCCAGAGAGTCAGCGGAAAGTCTGCACACTTGCTTCGCTGCGAAGCCACCAGGGTTCAAACCCCAGTCGTGCCTCAGCTGGTCCTGGGACCCTGGGCAAGCCTCCCGGCTCTGTTCCTCATCTCCCATCTGTAACTGGGGACCGTGGTGCCCCTCCTCCGTGTTGCTAGCAGGTGCCAAGTACCCGTGGCGAGGCAGCGCACACACCGCGCACAAGCCGGGCGTCCCCGTTGCTGCTCGTCCCGGTCCCGGCTACTCAGTCGTTATTACCGTAACTGCCGCGAGCGGCCACAGCGACAGTCGCAGCGGCAGGTGCGTTTCTGATAAAAAAGCGAGCATCCGTGGGGAAACAGGTAGTTGAGGAGACGAGTTCAGTAAGAAATCGAACTCCTAGAGGGCGATCCGCCCGGGAGGGGGGTGGGGGGGCAGGACGGCCTGCCGCAGGAACTGGGGTGAGAACCCCAGCCCCGGACAGGGTGCCCCCCAGAGAGCACCGGAGCCCCCGGGGTGGCCCCGAGGCAGCACCTTCTACGAGGGCAGGCGTACCCAGGAGATGCTCCTTTTCAGTCTCTTTGGCCCCGACCCTCAGCTTCTCACGCCAGACACAAAATGAACTGTATTTAACTCAAAATCCTCCCGAAGGTCTGACTGCGTGTGAGCTGCAAGGAGCATCAGAGAGACCGTCATTCTGCCTCTGCGCCAGGACCACCCACCGCCAACCGGCGTCACACAGCTGCGTCCGGGGTCAGAGCTGACCGCTGGATCTCTGCAGGCCGCGTGGCCTCCCCTAACCGGGCGACAGTCCCTGCGCCCTCGCGGTGCAGTCCCCCCGGCCCAGGAACACACCTGCGTCCCGGGGAAGGGACCGGCGCTCCCCTGAGCAACGGGAAGCAGGTCTGTCTGCGGAAGAAGGCGGTGGCACGGCCAGCAGCGGTGGCGGAGTGAACGGGAGAGAAAGGCACAGGCGAGAACCCAGGAAGGGCAAACGCTCCTGACCTCACGCGTCCGTCCGTCCGTCCGTCGGCCGTGACGGCGCAGACCGAGCCACGGGCACAACACAATAGCTGTGTCTGCCCCGGGCCCCGTGTGAGCGGAGGTAGGCATCGGGCGACAGGTCACTGACCACCACGCGGATGACACGCGGTCCTGAGCGGAGTCACAGCCAGGCCTCCCGTCTGCCTGGCCACCGCAGAGCCCCCGCGGGGCGCATGCCAAGGAGGGGGCACCCCGGACGGAGCCTGCACAAAGCAGTGTGGAGTGCGTCTTCACGGGTTTATGTGGATGACAGGTTGAAAGACTGAATTTCGGATTTCTGGGCGAATATACAAAATTCGTTATTTCCCCTGGTTCTATTCCACTACGTGAGGTGACCAGAATGTTCACGGTCTCCCCCTCAGCAGGGCTTACAGCACGTCAGAGGTCACGGCTATACAGAGCACGAAGAACGCTGCGTCCCGCCGGGCACCGGGCCGGCAGACGGCACACACCCGGGCCTCTCTCCTCGGGACCCTCTGGCAGCCAGAAGGTCCCGGAAGGCTCCCATAGGCAGCGGGAAGGGCAGGAGCACCCGGGGCGGAACCCGCCAGCGCCTGCCTCTCCACGGGGCACAAAGCACGGAACGGAGGTCAGCTCGCAAGCTGCTCCAGTCGGGGGTTTACGAACCGCCAGCTCATGGAGACGAGTAAGTTAATCATGACGGGGCTAAAGGGCCCATTTCCTCCCCTTCACCCAGAAGAAGCAGGAGTCGCTCACTGAACACAGGTCAGGTAGCGAGGCTCGTTGCTCTAACGCACCTTCCATCTGCGTCCAGATGTTCGATTTGGGCAGCCCGGCCAGAGACCCTAACAGCTCGGGCCCTTGGCCATCTGCAAGGTGGGTCCCGCTGCCACCTGGGGGTCAGGGGTCGGGGGCGCAGCACGGGGCTCCTGGTGGGTGGCCTCCAGCACCTCCCTCCTGCCTTTTAGGGGAGACCAAGGCACTGGCCGACGAGACACCAGGTGGGTGAGGCCAGAGCACAGGCGGCCCACCCCCCAGGGGCTGAGTTCCTCATCTACCAGCCGGGGACCGTGGCGGCAGCCACCTCTGGGCTGGGAGGGTCAGAGGGCCGGTGGCTTCGAGCTGAGCCGGTGGTGGAGGAACAGGAAAGAGCCCGTGGCTTCACCGTGATCCCACCCCGACCTGGGGGCCTCGTGCGCTACCGACAGCCCTTGGCGGCAACAGGAGCTGCCCTGTGAGGCTGTGCCCAGCACAGAGGAGACGGCACATGCACGCGTGGCATGATGCCTGACACGTGGGCACCGGCCACCAGGCCGTGGTCGCAGCTAGAGCAGAATGGCACGAGCACCCCCCCTCCCCCCGCACCGACGTGCACCATCTGCCGGCACGATGCTGGTGGGGATGCTCCGGCCGGCGCCCGGGCAGCGCTTCGGCAACCGGTCTGCCTACCCGGGCCAGGCTCCATGGGCCACGCGGGTAGGGGTCAAGGGTCACAGTCCCAGCGCCACGGCCCCTGAGAGCAGCAGACAGACAGGGCACTTGTATTCCTGCCTGTGCAGGAGCCGCTGGGGTTTGAACCACATTGTACAGAAGCACCCGCTCCTGGGAACCGCATGCGTCCAGCAGAACACACAGAGCCAGGACGAACCTACAGCGGCGACGGTGAGCAGCGCTGGCAGCCCCAGGAGAATTCTACCGGCTTTCAGGAGCTCCTGGCAGGGCCTCGCCGGGCACCCCCAGGGGTGGCGGAAGGGGACGGGGCAGGCACGGCAGGCTGAGCAGGAAAGCCGGGGTGCCTCTGGCCATTCATTCTGGAATGGCATAGCTCCTCTCCAGCCATGGTTCTCTCATGTCCGCTCCTGTCAGAACTTCTCCGCCAGCATTCAGCCTCTCTGGCCCAGGGGACACTTAGCCCGGGGATGGCGTCTGACCCACCAAGTCCACTCCTGCGTCCCTATCGGACGCTGACGCAGCCCAAGAAGGGAGACTTCCTGCTCCCTCCAGTGCAACGGCTCCACTATGACGTCCTCACGGTCACGGGGAGGCACGCTGGCCCTCACTCCCTCTAGAAGGAGCGAGTGGCTAGGCACCCGCCATGTCCAGACATCCCTGAGGTTGCGTCCCCCTTGGGAACTCCCTCCCGGACCATGCTCCGACAGCTGATTTCTTTGACAACCCAGTTACTAGTTTGAAAATCTTGTCAAGTTCTGGACCAAACCACAGCTAAAAATAGAAGGTTGGTGACAGCCGGATGGGACGGACGGCCAGCGGCCAGGCCAGGCCAGCCAAGCCATTGGTGACAGCGCTCCGGAAGGTGGAGCGTAGAAGGTGACGCTGTGGAAGAGTGATCCGAGGGCCTCTGATGACTCAGCAAGGTGCACTGGCCTGTAATTAACTTCCTATTTCTTTCCCAAAACAGGAACGCTAAACAGAAATACACCTCTGGGTCCTGAAAACACAGGCTGGACGGAAGTGGCCCAACCGGCCAGCCTTTCCACTTCACGTCTCTGCACGCGCCGGGGGACGCCTCATCGGCACACAGAGAGTATTTTAAGTCTTGACATGGCAATTGGGGTCAGCTTCTTCCTATGAAGACCTTTCTGCTTCACGGGACGCAGGGCTGTGCAGCCGCTCAGACAGGGTATGGCGAGGCGCTGTCCACTGAGGTGTCCTCAAGAAGGGCCAGGTCGTGTCGGGGAGGATGCCCACGTGCAGGAGGGAGGCTCCGTCCCATGCATGCAGCTAAAAGTGACAGGGAGGCACCTTCACGAAGGTGCGGGAGCCTGGAGGCAGCGGCAGGGGCTATCCGGGTGAAGCTCGAGGGAAGGCAGGGTCGACGGGAGGGAGGGCTCGGGGCTGCCGTGGCTGGAGGACAGGGGACAAGCGTCTGAGCAGCACGGCCACTTCTGTCCAGCGGGCTGCAGGCCAAACCCGCCCCACTGCTGCGGGGTGCTGTCCACACAGGGCACAGCCGCTGGCGACAAAGGTGTGGGGGGAACGGGGCCGACCCCCCACAGCTCGCACACGGGTCCCGCCTACCAGCTCCGAGGGCTTCCCTGTTGATCCGACCCACCTGCCTGAAGCCCCCTCCAGGTGTCCGGCCCCCCTTCCAATCTCCTGGTGACCCTTCTCTCTGCCTCTGCCCTGCAGCCCTCACCAGGGAATGTCCCCTGGGGCCAAGGTCGCCGGTCGTCTCTGCCCCCACAATGACACCCGTGAACCCTGGCCCTGTGTGTCTGATAGCCGCCTGCACACCTGCGTGCCCCTGGCCTCCGGGGCGTCTAAACGCGTCTCCAACCGAACGTCGCCCCACAGCGCTGGCCCCGCCCTCTCCGTCCTCCCCCGACCACCCTGCGCTTAACTGGAAACAGCACTAAGGTGTCCACGCGACCTCCTGAGCCCCAGAATGCAGCTGACACACAGGCCTTTGCCCACCAGGGAGGAGGACCTCTAGCCAGGGCCCCACACATCCACACCGGGGCCGAACGCTTCATGAGGCTGTGTCTATGCAGGTGGTTTCGTAGGCTTGCTACCCAACGGTATTTCCCGTGTAACGTACATCACAAAAACTGGGGAACTTCCCAAGCTGTTCGGGGCCGTGTTCTCACACGGATGTCCCCACTGCCCAGGAGGCCGGGAGGGAAGACGCGCGGTGCGGCTCTGCTCCGCCAAGACCGGCTCGTGGGCCGCCCCGCACAGGGGCTGGGGGCCCGCCGCCTGCCTGGGAGCCACGGACAGGTGCCCGGCACCACCAGCATGGAAGCAGATCACATATCACAGAACGGGTTCAGAGTGACAGCAGTCCCCAAAACGGGCTCCAGGGGAGAAATCAGTGTGAAAGAAACCGGCACCTTCCGCCCGATCATACAGCTCCTGACGGAGGCTGTGGGACGTCACGAGCTCCCACAGTGTGCACCAGGCAGGCTGGGCTGGGGTTGACATGGTGTGACCCTGGGGTGGGGGGGGGTGCTGCATCCTGGGCCCCATTTCCCACAGCAAGAAATCTGGGAGGACAAGTTATCTGCCTCACCGGCATAGCAAGGTCTAAGGTAAGACAAGAGAAGGGGAGGGACTGCAGGGACCGTGTGATCCCTGACACCTGTCACATGGCCACCACTGTCACCAAAGTCCTTCCACCGATGGGTCTCCTGTGTCCTGGTCCCATGTGGACTCAGGGGCTCTGCAGAGGGCGCACAACACCCTAAGTGGTTGGGTGCGGGGGGACTCAGCGACCGAGGAGGGAAGGGCCCAGTCAGGACAGGGAGGCTGGGGGAGGCTGGTGCACTAGACGAGGGAGATGAGGAACCTGGAGGTCAGCAGCACAGCCCGCTCATGTGTGCCCAGCGGTCAGCACGGAGGCCATCGTGCCTGCTGAATACATACGAGAGCCACGGGCAGGCAGGCCAGGGAGCCGGGGGCACCAATACCGCAGGCGCAAGAGGCCAAAGCACAGGGAGCCCGGCAGATGCCCCCACAACTGGACTGGACAGAGAAGGCTCCAGCGCCCGCTGGACACGAAGCTGCGTATGCTCACGGACGAGAGACCAGAGTGCAGGGTGAGTCCTGGGACAGGCTCACGTACTTACAAATACCTGTAACGCACTTCTGGGTTCACAGTCAAATTGACAGGAAGTGCAGAGAGCGCCCACATACCCCTGCCCCAGCCTCCCCACCGTCAGCATCCCCCAGCAGACGGTGCTTCGACTGGTGAAGCCACATCGACACGTCACCGTCTCCCGGGGTCCACAGTCCAACATCAGGACCTTCTCTGGGCGTTGTATGTCCCAAGGGCTTGGACAGATGTGTGAGGGCGTGTGGCCACCACTGTAACACCAGACAGAGACATGTCACCGCCTTGGGCTCCCCCTGCTCATCCTCCCCTCTCCCTCCCCCCGGCCACCACGGGTCCCTTTACTATCAGCACGGTTCGCCCTTTCCGGGGTCGCAGAGCTGGAGTCACAGAGCATGTGCCTCTCACACTGGCCTCTTCCACTGACTGATGGGCACTGAAGGCTCCTCATGTCCTTTCCGGGCTTGGTAGCACCCTGCTTTCCAGCGTTGACTAGAATTCCACTGTCTGGATGGACCACAGTCTGCTTCTCCATTCACCTCCGAACAGGGCGCACGCTGGGGCTGGCAGGCAGGTCCGTGCGCTGCCCACGGGAGCAGGGCCCACTGCAGGCACGTGGCTCCCCGGTCCCCGTGGCCATCTTCCCCTCCAGCCTGGGGCCCCTCCAGGATGGCCTCATGTCCTGAAGCCTTCGGCAGAGCCTCTGAGGTGGAGCCGGGGGCTCTGGGTGCACAGAAGCCATCAGCTCACCCTCCCGCACGTACGCTAAGCCTGCATCAGGAAAGGGCCCACGGGCTCCACTCAAACATGAAGAACCTGTAGGGTGGACAGACACTTCTGAGGGAGAAGCTCCGAGAACACAAATGCTCCCTTGCAGCCCAGGAGCCCTGCAGCTCCCCAACAGGCCTCACCAGCGCAGCACTCCGGGGGCTACCAAAGGTTCGGAGGTGGCAGGCCCCGTTCAGGAAGGCTGGAGGTGGAGGGAGAGGGGGTCGGGTTCTCTCCCCACAGAAGCCAAAGGCAGTGATGGTTTCTACCATCCTTCACCCGGGCGTGCGGACGGCTCTGTGTCTGTCTCTACAAGTACACAATGCCATGACATGGTCGTCCGGGGGCATCTGGCCTTGCTGGGAGTGAGGGCCAGGCCAGGGGCCTTCGGGAAGTCTCCACCTGAAGGCCTGACTTGCACGAGGCCAGCAGGAGAGCATGGAGGCCCTCCCCATACAACCAGGAGGCTGTGGGCCCTCACACCTCCTCCCAGGCCCCAGGGCCCTAACTCCGGGCGGCTTCCTCCTGGCAGCGCCTTCCACGTCCCAGCAGCCGGGCTGGATGCAGAGTCCACGTGCAGGCCCACGAGCATCCGTCACAGAGCCAGGGTACAGAGGGGACAGGGGCATGGCAGGCAGCACCGCCAGGAAGGGACTCCTCAGACCCCAGGGCCCGGCTATTACTCAAACCCCCTGCATTCCGTGAGTGGTTACAGCGTCCCCAGCGTCCCGGGTATGGTGGCATCCACCGAAGCCGACGGCGGTATTTAAAATGCACGCTTGTTCCTGGAGGCAGTTCAGAGCTAAGCAGACACAGGCCGGGCTCTTGCCTCCTGATTCGAGGAACACTGGCTGCCCGCTGTCTGCTGCTAGGACACTGACCTTTCCAGGAATGTGTCAGAACGCTCAAGGGTCACTGCCAAGTCTTCCAAATCTGCGATCCATGGGCTTGAAGGAGGCCTTCGTCAATCTACGGACGTGCTCACAGCGTCGATCCTCCCCACGGGCTCCACTGAGGTCCTCAATGACAGAGGGGATGCTGCCCGGCTCAAGCCGGTCAGGTGGGGTGTGTGGGAGCAGGGACAGAGGTGGCTCCTGGTCATGACCCCCTGCACAGTGCCCCTCCCTGGGAAGGCAGAGCCAGGGTTTCCTCCAGAGGTTCCCCTAGAGGCCAAGGCTCAGGTCAGAGCACTCTGCTGCCCGAGCACATCCTGCCGCAGAGCTGTGTGGTTCCTGCGGCATCTCCACAGGGCAGCGACCGTCCGGATCTGTGCAGGATCCAGCCACAGCCCTTACCACCTGGCTGAGATCCTTGAGCGCAAAGACTCAGACAGCCTAGGCCCCGCGGGACTCAAACATCACAGTGCTCAACGGAGAGCAGAGGGGCACGTGTCCAAATAAATGTGACTTCCACATGGAAGGGTGGACGGACAACAGACAGATGGACAGGTGGATGGGTGGGTGGTGAATGGGTGGAGGGAAGGGGCATGGGTGGGTGGAGAGTGGATGGAGGGACAGGTGGGTGAGTAGAAGGATGGATGGACGGGCAGACGGACAGATGGATGGTGGGTGAGTGGCTGGATGGGTGGAGGGATGGGCGGGGGGTGAATACAGAAGTGGACGGATGGGTGGATGGATGGGTTGGGTGGAGGGACAGATGCGCAGGCGGGTAAGTGCATGGATGTGGACGGACAGACGGATAGATGGATGGGTGGGTGATGGATGGGTGGACGAGTGGAGGGACGGGCAGACGGGTAGGTGTGTAGCCGGGTGACGGGGCATGAGTGAGTGGTGGGAGACAGAGGGATGGATGGTGGGGGCAGGGGTGGGTAAGGAGGCGAACAGACGGGCGGACGGGCGTGCGGGTGGCAGGTAGGCAGACAGATGGGAACATTAACCAAACCTCCGGGACAGACCTGAAAGGAGCCCCATGGCTCTGTTGTTCCCCTCCAGTGTGGAGGCTACTTCCACAAGCAGCCAACAGACCCCAGCTACGGCGGGCTCGGGTATGCGTTTCAGGGCCTGGCGCAGGGCCTGGCGCACAGGCAGCTTCTGCTGCTTCTGTCCAGTTAGCACCGTTACTGATCAAACTGATGCGTGAGAATGAACGCTTCGCACGGCAGGAACCACTGTTCCTGGGTGACGCTGGTGACCAGTGCGACGCAGGTGAGTTCTGCACGGGAACAGGGAATCTGACACACAAAACCGTCGTCTTTAAGGCCCTGGCCCGATCATTTTCTTCCATCCTCCTCCCTCAGGAGACACCACAAACTACCCAGCTTTTCAAAGAAACCCCCTAGGCACAAGCAACGAAGCAAACACCACGTCCCTTGACACAGACATTTGGCAAAATCTCCTCTGGTTCCTTTTCTTCTTGCAGAATCCTGGGGCTCACTTCTCGCTGGGGAGGCCGGGAGGGGCTTCCTGAAGCAGTGGCAGAGGGCAGGAGGACCCAGGTGTGGAGCGGGACGGCCCTGGGGTCAGATCAGCTGTGGGACCCTCGCCAGGGCAATCTCCTTGAACTCCAGATCTGGGGACACAGCCCTCTGCTAGGGCTATTTCGAGGACTGAAATGCCCGCGAAGGGCGCATGAGTCCCACAGAAGCCAGCCAAAGCGGGGGGGCAGCTCCTAGGGGGACAGCTCCTAGGAGGCCTACAGTGAGCCCCTCCCTCTGGAGACCGCAGCAGAGGAACAAGGCAGTCTGATCACGGCGCAGGCTATGGAGCGATGGGGCCGGCCCTACCCACACAGTGCTGGAGTCTGAGCCCCAGGCCCCTCCAGATCAGCACCCGTTCGGGCTGCCCGTGGGCCACCAACTGCAAGGGGCACATTTTCCAGGGAGGTCGCGTTTTCACAGCATTGATGAGGCGCCTCAGCACAGAGAACCACATGGCCACTGGCCCGCCATCGGGCATGGGCCAGAGCTGCCACAGAGACCCCCAGCAGTGTGCCCCGGGGGCTGCTGGGGCTGCAAGGAGGGAGAGCCAGGCAGGAGCATCCTCCCCTCCAGGCCTGGCTGGCTGCCAAGCAAGGGCAGCTCCTGGGGACACCGGCCACTTCCCGCAGTGGCCCTGCTCGGCAGCACTTGCCGTGATGGAGGGGACCCGTCTGAAAATAAATGGTGCCAACTGGGAAGCGGGGCCTCGGAGAAGGAGACGACTCGGCACACACCACTTGGAGCCTGAGCAGTTTGGTTTTTTCAGTTCATCTCTACATACACACAGCTCGGTTTCTGCTCAGAATGACGCCCGCCACTCCAAGGAGGACAGGCGGTGTGGAAACTGCTGGGCTTCCTCTGGGGTGTCACGGCTGCTCCCAGCCACCCAGCCCCGAGTGACGGCGGTGTCACCCGATAACGACTGTAAGAAGATATTAGCGTGGCAGGGAGTGCCGGCGGAATCAGAGGCTGGTATTTAGGAGGAAGACTCTAATCAAGAGTGATAATGTAACCGGAGATGTCACGTTATTTGACGTTGTGACAGGTGCACAGGCTGGTAGCATGTTCGGGCAGGAATTAAGTTTACTACAAAGGGATTATCTGGAGACATAAAACACGGTAGTGGGAGCGGAGCTTCTCCCACGGCAACGCCTGAATACAAATGTGCACCCGGGCGGAGGCAGCCCCACCGCGGGCACCTCGCAGCGAGCACCCGGTCCTGCGCCGGGAAGCTGGCCAGAGCGCCGGCGAGGGCGTCCTGGGGCCGCGGGGCAGGCTCGCCACCCTGAGAGCCCCAGGAAAGGCGGCGTCACTCTCTGCGGAGCCTCTCACAGGAGCACTGTGGGAGCACGGGTGTTGAGGCTGCCTGCAGAGGCCCAGAGGGCAGAGACCCCGCTGGGAGGAAACGCAGGAGCTGGACCCCTGCAGGGCAGCTCACAAGCCAGGAGCCATGTGCACCCAGGGCTGACCCAGCCTCGGCTAAGTCATAGGGCCCAAGTCCAGGCAGGGCCACCAGCTGGGACAGGCAGACTGAGCCAGCCCTCTGTGTGTCCCAGGCTTTTGTCAAACAAGGCAGCTGGAGGGACAGAACATACCAACCTGGACATACCAACCAGGTCAATGGGAGAAGACAAAGTCTCCCCAGAAGGACAGTGGGCTGGGCAGACACACGCTGCCCAGCCGCCTGACCCGTCCCCGAGGGGAGCACGTCCAGGGACAGCAGCCCGAGCCCTCAATCAGAACACACAACGCACACAGCAAGCAGGGCCAGACACCGTCACAGCCGCTTCTGTAAGCTGTAACTCCAGGCCATTCTTTCTCAGTGAGGGGCCGGGAGTGACCCCGACACGCTCCGCCTGCACAGTGCCCTCACTCCCCTGTCCCTGGGGACCCAGAGCCTCCGAGCCACGAGCCACGGGGGGATGAGGAATCCTATTATGCAGCCACAACACTGATGACTCGCTCCGCAGAGCGCCCCCTCCCGGCACTCACCCTGAGAGGGGGCTGAGACCCTCCGACGGGTGGACACACTGAGCCCCACACAGGAAGCAATCTGGTCTCAGCCGTGAGGTTCACGGAGGGCGCAGAGTGTGGGGCTTGAGGCAGAGGCACCCCAGGCTCCCCGAGGTCAGATGGAGCCCCGGGAATGGCTGCCCCAGGGCAGAAGGACAGATGGGGCCCTCAGCTCCCTCAAAAGGGCCGGCAGGAGTCCCGCCTGTGGCCACGAGGGCCAGCACGGTGACCACAGGCCCCGGGGCTTGGCAGCAGCCCGTCCACACTGGGCATCCCCAGCGTTCCAGGTCCTGGCTGGACACCGCCACCCCCGCCAGCCCAGCTGAGAATCAGACACACGAAATAAGCTACGACCAAATACTTCCTCTTTGCATGAGGAATTAAAGATCGATGCGACTTCCGTGTGCTTTAGCACAAAAAACAAACACCCCAAAATTGAGTTGAGGAATCCTATCCTGTTTGCCCTGAAAATCCTCCAACTAATTAGGGTAAGAGAATGAAGCTGCCACGCAGTCTGAGGGCTCTCTGGACTGGCCGTGGGTCGTGAGCAGCCCGCCTGCCCCTCCGCTCACCCTCTCATCTCGCTCTGTGTCCCCTCTGGGCACCTCCACGCCAGCAGACGGGGTGAGGCCTCAGCCGGGACCCCACCGCCAAACACGTGTGCATCGTGTTGGAGCCTGCAGGGAACAGGAAGCCCTGACAGGGGACCTGTGCGACACTGGGCCCCTGGGACTCCCGGATGGGGGGGTCTGGGCAGGGGGCTCCGGTGGGAGGGGGCTAGCACGCTCTCAATGTCACTGTCTGGACGACAGAGCGAGGCCCGAGGCCTGCGGGCCCCCGCAGGATTCCCGCTCACTGATGCTATCTGAGCAACTCGCCAGTGCGAGTCACACCGGCAGAAGCTGAGTGACCATTCAGGGTCTCACACAGGGTGGTGGCTGGGAGGATCCCACCCAGGACTGCTGAGCGGCCTGGGTCTTCTGTGCCTGGGGCCCCAGGCTCTGGTTCAAGGAGGCACATTACAGCCTGACCCATAGAGGTCCCCTGCTGACCGAAACGGGCCGTCCCCGGGAAGGACCCTGAGTGGGGGTCGAGCAGGCCTGCAGCCCGCAGAGGGGAGCTGGTGGGGGCACGTGGGCAGCGGGAGACCGCGCGAGACTGGAGCGAGCCGCAGCCCTAACGGACCCTGCTGCCACCCGCCCTCGCGGTCCTTTCGCCCCACGGGGCTTCGCTCCCACTGCAAGTGCGGATCTTAGAACCTCAAAGTCACCCTCTCCGTCCTTTTCCACTGCCCAGTCCCAGGGGCCAGCCTGTCCCCAAACGGGTCTTCCTGGCCAGTCTCTTCCGGTGCAGACGGTGCTGGCGGAGCCCAGGCCTGGCGAGGAACAGACCGCGGCTCCCCTTCGTGCATGAGACCCTCGCCAGCAGAGAGCCCGGGAGGCTCGGGGGTGCACGACAGCGGCATTCAGACACTCAGGCCCTGGCTACACAAGCACAGAAAACACGGGGGAGTGGACAAAACCGCCGTGGGGCAGAAGGGGCTCTTTCCACAAAGAAGGTCCAGGAGCTTGGCAAGCAACCAGCAAAGCTCGGCTTTGGCGAGAGGACACAGCCTGGGGGACATGGCTCTCCCTCGATTCCCCATCCAGCCTTGCGGCCGAGTCCTTCCCTTTCTCAGCCCGTCTCCGCCACACCGCTGGGGCTAACTCTGAGCGAGGCCGCCCACAGGAGGAGGGCCCCCAAGGAGCTCGGGAAGTCGGGGGGCGGCCCAGAGCCAGCACGGCAGCCGGGCACGCCATCCTGAAACGGCTGGCCTCCCGCACTGCCCACGGGCGGCCCACCCCCCGCCGGCGCCCCCGTATTTCTGCACCAGATCTGATGGGAGTCCGTGGGCGCAGCGCAGCAGGCAGCGCGTGACAGCTGAGAGTGAGACATTTCAATGAGGCCCAAGATGTAATTACATTTCTTCAGGGACTGAACAGATGAGCTTCTCCAAGTTTATCTGCCTCAGATATCAAACGCCATTAATGAGATAATAAGGGCCTTTCAATTAATGATTTGAATGGTGGGTGTAATTTTTTCCTTAATGGCAAGACTAATTCTGCAGAAAGAAGCAGAGAGTCATTGGCAAAACCCGCGACGTGACGTCGGCTGCCCTCCGCCCCACCTGCAGCCGCCACTCTGACGGAGGATGTCGGCTGTCCTCTGCCCACCTGCGGGCAGCTAGTCTCACAACGGCTCGGGCCAGATGACTGGGCTGGGCACAGGCACTCGACCCAGGCTCACAGGAGGGGAACTGAGAGCTAGGGCTGAGATGAGACCCTCCTTTAGACAGGAGATCCTTCCTTTGTGAAAGGGGGAGGAGAGAACACAGCCACGTCCCAGGTTGGCTTGACGACCCAGGGGTTTACGAGAGGGCTGTTTCCCGCTCAGCAAGAGCACCAGGGGGGTTACAAGTGTGGGTACGAAGGCTCGCTTCCTCGGCTTTCCTACCTGTAGCAGGAGGGGATGCCAGGTGGGGCCCAGAGCAGCCTGCACAGCCCGACTGCAGGAGGAGATGGAGTGTCCTGGGAGCAGCCCGCAGGGCCGGGTGCCACCCCAGCATCTCCCCACCCGTGGCACAGCTGGGACCCCCTGGACTCCAGAGGCATCCTCTGGAAAACACCGAAACCTGGACTGCGGGTGGCCGGCCCCTGCTGTCCCACATGTAGGCTGGGGGTACTGGGACCGTGGCCCAAGGACGAATCCCAGGGACCCACAGAGGCTCCGCCCCTCATAAGCAGACCGACACGCAGCCATCAGTCACATCAAGCATCATTTTAAATGAAAACATGGAAGGATTTTTATGATTTTGCTTTGAGATTAGCTGCCAGGGGCTCCGGTGAAAAGCGTCTTGGTTTCCAAGACGTCCTGTGCGCCCCTGGAGTCTGCCATGGAGGGACAGAGTCTAACCCACGGTCTGTGCTCAAGGACCAGCAGATCCGGAGACCGTGAGGCTGCACGGTTAGCGGAATGGACAGGACGCTATTTGCTACGTCACGACCTAAACATTTGCTAATGTCACTTTCCAGAGCCCAATTTTCTCAAGCCCCACAGAGCACACGCGGCTCCCTAAGACCACAGTGGCCCCCAGGCCCCACGCTCACATACCGGGCCCTGAATGAGGCCAGATCTCGAGGCGAACTCAGCATCCATCCAGGGAGGTCAAGAGCTTGGTTCCAACGGAAACACAACCACCTGCTTATCTTGACATGAGTCACTTAGGTAACGTGGCGTTTCCACAAATGCATCCCTGACACGTCCCACGTGGCTGGGTGGTGACAGTCCGGACCCCCGACGAGCCCATCGAGGAGGAGAGCAACCCTCTCCCAGCAGGCAGCACTAAGCTGGGACGAGGACAGCCAGCAGTCCAGGCAGGTCTCCCAAGGAGATGAGGTGCACAGCCAGGTGCAGAGGAATGCAGGCCACGTGGCGGGGGGGGGGGGACTCGAGCCAGGAGGGCGCCGTGTCCTGGCCAGGGCGTGGAGGGCCCGACAGCGGAGCTGGGCCGTCCCGGCTTCCTGGGGTCAGGGTGAGCGGTGGCTGCGGCACAGACCCCGGGACGCGGCAGTCCAGCTCAGCAGGGCCGTGGAACCTTGAGGCCTGACCGGCTGGGGGTGGAGGGAATCCAGCAGGTGCTGCGACGGGCACGGCAGGTGGACAGGGAGCCCAGGAGGCCGCACGACTGTGCCCGTCAGGACACTCCCCTGCGGGAGTGGGAGGGTACGGCAAGATCTTCAACACACGCAGCTAAGTGGGTCAGAATATGAGAGCCAGAGGGAGCCAGCCGACCCCGCCGGGTGGTTCCACGTGGGCAGAGCCTCTGCGTCCCTGGGGGCCCCCACCAGCCCCCCGGGCCAGGACTTCTGGGGCTGAGGGCCAGGGACCTGGGCTTTCAAAGGTTCCAGTTGTTCAGATTCTCTGCACGATGGAACAGATGCAAACAAAACAGCAAACTCGGACGGATCAGAAATGCGGGCCGAACCGAAGCCCACCTTCCCACTGGCACCCCAGGGAGAAATGCGGCAGCCATTCACAACGTACGGGAGTTTTCTGAGGGGAAAAGCTGGAGGCTTCCAGAGCACACGGGCTCACTGGCGGCTCCGGCTGGACAACGACCAGAGTGTCACCAGACGCCAGACACCAGCTGGGGGGTGGGGAGGACAGAGTGGCAGAAGGGCTGGCAGCAAGGGGGCAGGTGAAGCGCCGGAGCCCACGGACGCAGCTGGCATCGGGGCGGCGGCACGGGGCGCACGGAGAGAAAGCGGGGGCCGCAGAGGCCGACCACCGCTCCACGCTCTGCCCGAGTGCGCCCGCAACATGCTCCTCTCGGGCCTCCCCGGCTGTGGCCTGATTGGGGGGCCCAGAGGCCCGGCTCTGCTAAAGCAGGAGACCATGCAGCACCAGGAGCGCCAGGCCGCGAGGGAGGGGGGCTCTCCCGAAGCACACGGACCCCGGTCCCAAAGACAACTGTGTGCAGGACTCCTGCCATCGACCTCCCGGGCCACAGCACGTCTCAGGAGCTGCCAGGACGAGTCGGGGAACGGTTCGCGGGAACAAGGCCGGCTGCGAACCGCGAGGCTGACAGAGCGGGTGCGGGGCAGAACGAGGCGACTCCGTGAGTGACGGCGGCACGGCCACGAGGAGCGGCCCCACCTGGCGTCTGGCCAGGCCCCCCCGTGGGAAAGGGGTCCCACGGGGTCATGTGTGTGCGTGTGTGTGTGTCTGTCTGTCCGGGCAAGGCCTCCAGGAGAGGCGCCAAGGAGGACGGACGGCCAGTGCACGGTAAGAAGGCAGGTGTTCCCGCCGCAGAACGTCATGAAAGCTGAAAAACCTGAAAAGAAACAGCACTTACGTCGGCAGAGATGCACACAAAAACAGAACGACTGAAAAGGCTGAACGTGGCCGCCTCTTGATCTGGAAGTACGTGGGGAGAGGGGCATGCTTGGTACAAACCCTTCTAGAACTTTTTGTCTTTAAGAATCACACGCACGTGGGCGTCTGGGGGGCTCTGCTGGTTAAGCACCCGACTCTGGATCTCAGCTCAGGTGCTGATCTCGGGGTGGTGAGACCAAGCCCTGTGCTGGACTCTGTGCTGGGTGTGGAGCCTGCTTACAGTAAAATAAAATGAAAATAAAAGTAAAAATCACACACCTGAACACCTTTAATACAATAAAAACCATCATGAAGTGCATGTGATTGGGGCAAGAATACGTGGGGTCGCCCCCCCCAAGCCCTCTCCTCTCCGTGCCGGGAGCCACTCCGCGGAGTTCGTTTCCCTGAGTCTATGGAGACGCCTCGGGCCTCCGCCAATGGCAGCGGAAACGACGAGCTGGCACCTGCTTACCGTAGGGGTGCCAGGCTCCTACTGAACCCCCGCAGGACGTGTGGCTCTCAGGAAGTGAGCAGAGACCCCTCACCGACAGGACCACAACACAAAGTCCAAGCACCCCCTCCTAAGAGGCCACGGTATCCGTTCGAGCGTCGTGTCAGGAGAGAGGAGGAACACGGGACGTCTGGAGGAGACGTGTGGACATGTCCCCGGCTCTGCTCTCGGGCTGGCAGGTCAGGGATGCACATTTCCACTCGGGCCGAGAGTCCCAGAGCTTGCCTGTCACACACACCTTCCTCTGAGCACCCTGAACATGGAGGCCGGCCGGCTGCCCTGGCTGGGGCTCGTGCTGTCTCTCCCGGAGCCAGAGGCGGGGACAGGGAGCGGCCTGCATGCTGCCCCGCAGTCACCGGGATCCCACAGGCTCAAGTGCCCCCAGCTCAATCCCACAGGGAAAATGAAACCCACCGCAGCGAGAGATGATTTAGTTAAAATAGAGATATGTCTGAGGACAGTCATGGGAGAAAATCGATTTTCTCCAGTCTTGTGCAGACTCCCATCTCCCTCCAAAAAACGCCTGGGGAATTGCAATCACAGCAAATGAAACAATCATGGGAGGAGCGCCAGGGACCGGGGCCGGGCAGGCAGATCCCAGCGACAGCAACAGCAGCAACAGGGGACAGGCCAGGGATAGGAAAGGTGGGTTAGGAGTGGACAGGACGGGACAGGACAGGATCCCAGCTCCTCCTGCCTCCCCTGTCACGGAGTCTCGCCAAAGGCCGCTGCCACCCCACAAGCCCCCCCCCCCCCGCGGCGGGGAGCACTGGGGAGCCGTGGGGCAGACGCCAGGGCAGCGCGATGGGCAGCAGGTGGGTGGGCCAGGAGAGGCCTGAGTCCCTTCAATCAGGGATCCGAGTCCAGCCCACACGGCTAGGGCGGACGGGCCGTGTAAGACACCTGTCCCAGGGAGACGCCCACCAGGCACATCCCGTGAGGCCACCGTCCCTGGACTTCTCCCAGCAGGGGACACCGCAGCACCACCCGCCGTCACGACGGGGAGGGTGCAGCTCAGCCACACAGGAAGCCCCAGCGCTGCACCAACAGGACAGTGGAAGCCCCAGGGGTCTGGTTCCACAGGAGACACGGAGGGTTTGCTTCATGACCATTTAAGCAAATCTCCGCGTGCAAGGAAGAACGGGCCTGTTGTTCAGAGATCGAAAGGACAGAATCGATTCCTTCCCCGCCCGGGTTGGTCAGAGACTCCGAGTGTGAGCGTGCGTGTGCACAGCAGCTCCGAGCCCCTCCTCCGTCCGTGACCTCACGCACCCCTCCAGCAACTGCGTGAGCTCAGATGGCAGGGTACGCCTGCTGTCCCCTTCCAACAAGGAAACGGAGGCCTGATGCTCCCCAACTGTCCCCTCACCGTCCTGCCTCCCCTTCCAGGTTGATGGGTGGGGGCCCGGATGCCCCTCGGCCTGGGCACGGCTCCACAGCACACGGGCCACGCACCAGACACAGACACACAAACCCCACACCACACACAACCACACACGGCCACACAAGCCCTCACACACACAGCCACCTGCGGGAGTGCACGATGGCACAACAGTCCACGTGAAGATTAGCTTTCAATTGACCTGATTTTGTCTTTAAAAGGTCTTGAGATAATCAAGGAAGAGACAATTGATCTTTACTCTGGCATTCCGTGACATTTGCTGCTTCAAATGAACACAGGATGGAACGCAAACCGTGCAGAACCGTCCACCCACCGCGGGGCGCCCAGCACTGCGGGACGGACCCGGTCTGATGGAGACCGGACCCCTGCCCAGGGCTGCGTCTGGCCCGCGAACTCGTCAGCTGGAGGGGGCATGCATACACCCTGGTGCATGGGCGTGGCGTGGCGGCTAGGAACTTGTCCGCGAGCACGTAGGAGCCCCACGTGAAGGTGTGCGGAGCAGTGGACGCCGAGCATCCTTCCATCTGCTCCCCACACGGCCCGGGGCAGGTCACCGCCCCGCGTGGGAAGGAAAACCGCCCGGAGTGTCTGCACGGACTCTGACCTCTCTGACTTCCAAAGGGGACAGCGGGATGGATGGCCCAAAGCGGACAGAGGCGCCACCCCAGGCCACCTAGAGGCCTGGGCTGGCAGGACCCACAGGGACACTCAGCAGCCTCCTGGAGGGACTGGCACCTCCTGGGCACCCGCACACAATCGTCCCCCGGAGAGAGTACAAAGCCTTCCCAGGCGAGTGCACGTGGCTTCTCTCCACCTGCCTCCGCAGGGACTTCTAAAGCTAGAGCTGAGCCTAAGGCCCGGAGGCCAGGCAGACACAGGCCCGAGCTCAGGAGCGTCTGCTTTGAGGCTGCCCGTGAGGCTGTGGCAGAGGGGAGCACCCGGGCCCCCACGGCTGGCGGACAGGCCACGGGGAGGCCACCTCGGGTCACTCCTGCACGCCGGGCCCCGTACGGGCTCCGAGAAGTACAGGCTTTAAGTGCTGCTGCGTTTCTGTCTCTCAGTCCGAGACGCCCCACGAAGCTGTTCCTGACCACAGATCTCTGAGGTCTGCAGGGGCGCACACCGGGAGGTCTGCCGAGTGCAGGGCTGCGCCGGGCAGGGGCTCGAAGGTCACACCCTGGACTGCGGCCCAGTCTGGACAGGGATGCTGAACAGTTGCGAGAGATGACCTCAGCCACCCTGCCCCCATGGAAGGGGACAGATGACAGGGCGCGAAGAAGCCCCACTCAACGGAGAGAGCGCCCCCAGGCTGGCTGCGCAGCAGACAAGAAGGCCCCATCGTGGCACCTTGGCCAAAGGAAAGGGATGGTCTCAACAGCCCACGAGCAGCTTCAGAAACCGTTTTGGGGCGTGGGGGGGTGGCCAGAGTCTATGCTCCTCCCTCTTCACGCCACCCTTCGACCTTTCACCTTCTCCCCTCAGTCCCCCTTTCAGGGAGCAGCCATCCCCACCCCAACACACACGGGCGCCTCGTGTCACTGAGGGTCCTCAGAGGGCAGCACATGCTTCTTGCCTTTGAGGACCAGAGGTGTGAGCATCCACACGTGTGCGTGAGCTGAGCGACACACGGGGCCACCGGGATCCCACTATAGAGGGACACCTGCTGTGGGATCAAGGAAGGGCCCGGGTCGCAGAGGCCAGCGCCCCAGAGCACCGGCTGTGGGCCGGACCCCTCCTCGAGCAGTCTCCCTTCCTTCAACTGGGAACGAACCCAAGGGGAAAGCCCCGTTGATCCCATAGTGAGAGGAAGAGGAAAATGCTTCAGAAGTTCGAATAAGAAATAAGATCTGCATAATGGCCCTGACCAAGACTCAGGAAGGCTAACGCTGAGACCTGCTTCTGTTCCGTCTTCTGTCTGTGCACGGGACACAAGCACACTCGGGTCATCCTTGTAGCTACACACACATGTGGATCGGCACGTGGACCTCGCGTGTGCACACACAGATCTGCAATCGACGTGCATGCGTGCGTGGGGTCACATGCGGCTGGGCACCGTGTGTCTCATGCCTGCACGTACACACGTCCTGCGTCGATGAAACACACGCCTACACACAGACACACACAGACACGTGTGAGTTCAGATCCTGCTTCTCCCCCGCACGGCATGTGCTAGGAGCTGGGAGCCCCCGCGTCGGAGCTGGGCTCCGAAGGCTCTGAAGGCGGACTCGGGCAGCCGTGGGACACCGCACGCGGCAAGAACTCCGGCCCGGAGACCCGTCCTCCTCAGCCTGGATTCGCAGGGTGCGGACGGCTGTTTTCACAAAACCATCAACAAGGGGCATTACCGGGTGCAGGCACGGCTCCGGACGGACGGACGTTACTGACGGCTGTCACCCTGCGGGAAGGAAGGAGCCCGCCTGCCCACGCCGGCCTCACCCGTGTTGAGGGGCCTTGTGGAGAGCGTCGCTGATGTCCCAGGTGGCGTCCGTTGTCCACCTCAACTCCTCACGACCGACCCGAGCGCCACACGCACCTGCTGGGCAGCTGCGTGGACTGTCCTGCGGACCGACCGCCGACTGCCCTCCATCAGCGAGTCACACGACTCTCCGTATTCTACAAACGTGGACTACATCCGGGGCCTGTCGGTGAGTCCCTTCCTGCTTGCCACCTGCCTGTGACCTCGGAGCACGCGCTGCAGAGGGACAGACGTTCGCGACGGCAAGGCTGCGCTGACCGCGGCCGCTCCAGGGAGCGGGCGTCTTCCCGGGTTGGCCCTGGACTCTGGCCACCGTCAGTGAACACCGCGGTGAGGGGTACGGCCCTCGCAGCGCGGCTGACCCCAGAGCGGGGGCGCTTTGCTCTCACTCCTGCTCCACGAGAGCCGGTCTCAGACCAGCGGGGCCGCACACCAGGTCGTTGTCGGCTCTGTTTCACGTGTTGGGTCCGGGGTCCTCGCTCAGGCGAAGGGTTTCTGACGCACCCCACCTGCTCAGACCCCTTCCTCCTCCACCCTGCGCCAGGCTCCGGGCCTCCCCCAGCAGGAAGCAGCAGGGGCCTTCACAGCAAACACCAGCACGGGTGTGAGCTCCTCCCTGGAGAGTCCCCGCGTCCAGAAAACCTGTTCTTCACGTCCCTGGCATGTGTGTGTGTCTGCGCGCACCGGATGGGGCAGGAGCCCGGAGTCTCTGCTGAACACGGGTCCGTCGTACCCCAGACAGACGCGTGCTGCCAATGCAGAGGGGACAGTCCGCAGTGTCCCCTACATACTGCTGGCTACTGACCACAGACATCTATAGCATGTTGAGATGAGGATTCTTTTAATTCGATGTGAGGACAAAGTTGTTTTTTCACTATTAAATGCAGGAAAAGCTACTACTGTTCATAAGAAATCGTGAGACTAATGCCACCGGCTGACGGCTAGGACGTTCCACCAGCAGCGAGCAGTAGCGTTCGTGCGGCAGACGAGGCTCGCGAGGGGCCTGGCCACAGGGCTGACCCTTGGCTGGCATCCGGAACATGGTCCTGAGGTGATCCCCCATGGGAAAGCTGGGGCTCCGTGCCAGCCCCCGGCCACGGCTGGTACAGCATTACAGTACGCACCAGCTTTGCTTCTGGAATCTACCATCTCAGTGACCTGGGGGCACTGAAAACCCTGGGCTCTCAGTGTCTTCCGGGCTTCCCAGGGCAGAGACGAGGCTCCGCTCTGCGTGGCTCCCGTGGGGAGGGCACAAGGAGCCTGCAGCCCGCTCCCCTCACTCTCCTCCTGGGCACCTTCCCCCGAAAGACCCAGCTGCACATCTCTGCCATGTCGTGGTGACAGACCGTGGCCATGAGTCGGACCCTACCCGAGGCTCATGAGCCCTTCTAAGGGAGCCCTGTACTCGTGGGGCCCTGACACCAAAGGATTTGTCAAGAGCAGACCAGTTCAGAATTCCTGGGAAAAACTTCTTCAGGGAATATTTTTATTTAATCTATTAATAGGTTGAATCTGCTGCTCCTTTAGCAAGGATATTGGTATTTCTATTGTTAAGCAGAATTAGATTCTAATTTCACTCTTATAGGTGCTGCCTTTCATATTAATAAATGCAGAATTCCTCTACTCAACCCAGGCTGACGTTCCTGCCTTCCCGGGTCAGGCGCTGGGCCGGGGCCGAGGGGCACGGAGAGCAGGGCCGGGACGGGCCCTCACCGCACAGCGTTGCACACGGTCAGCTCGGCGTGCAGACAGACACACAGAACAGACAGAGGTCAGTAATAATCCAGAGTGAGACGGGCCGACAGGAGGGAAGCGCCCAGGCAGGCGGCTCTGAGCAACACAGGCCCGTTCTTCATTTCCCTTTCTAAGTCCCAGGGCACATGGCAACAGGTTCTTAGAACGTTTGAGAGAACTCACTGGAAAGACGGGTTCTGACCTCAGAACTGTATTTAAAGGTAAGACTTTTAAAAACGTTGGAACTTATCGAAAAATTATGGGTCCGGTCAAGGGTTGTCTTTTTTCCTTCATCTTGTGGTAATTCTGGCATTTTCTATGCTCCCTAAATCTCTGCACTCTGCCTTCCCAAAACCCAGGAGGACAGCTGTTTGCACCCGCGTGTCTGGGTCTGTGGTAAAGGCCGCCTGCTCCACTGACATCTGTGTGTGGCTTCTACGTGAGATTTTTTTTTTTTTTAAGATATTTATTTGTCAGAGAGAGCGAGCGAGCGCACAAGCAGAGGGAGTGGCAGGCAGAGGGAGAAGCAGACTCCCTGCCGAGCAAGGAGCCTGACGCGGGACTCCATCCCAGGACCCTGGGATCACGACCTGAGCTGAAGGCAGACGCTTAACAACTGAGCCCCCCAGGCATCCAAGATGTTCTTAGTTCTTACACGCACCCCATTTCCTGACCCTTCATTTATGTGTACTAAGCCTTTACCACCTTGATCACACGCAGACTTTATTTTTCCGTAGCTAACTTCTTGAGTTAAAGGGTTAGTGTGTTTTTAATGTTTTAACATAATAAAAGTTCGTTGGCTGAGAGTCTGTGTTCATCACCTCTCGTGTGTGTTTGGTTTTTTTTTTGGTAAGGTTTATTTGGGGTGGGGGGAGGGGGGTAAGGCTTATTTATTTATTATGTGAGAGAGCGAGCCAGTGAGGATGAGTGGGGGGAAGGGCAGAGGGGTCACCTCAAGCCGACTTCACCCCGAGCACAGAGCCTGACATGGGGCTCGATCCCCCAGCCCTGAGATCACAACCAGGGCCAAAACCAAGTCAGACCCTCAGCCGCCCGTGCCCCCAGGTGCACCACGTCCCACATGCTCCTAAAAGCCACTCTATGTTTCCGGGGTCACTTTCTTCTTGCGCGGCCTCCGCAACCCCTACGTGCCCGATTATTCCGTTTCAACTTCGTTAGCATCTCGCCGGAAAGGGTTACACTCACCGAATACAGCCCGTGTCACTCCAGCTTTCCAGACCTGGACATTTACGGCTGAGCTCAGAAGATCCGTTCTGCAAATGTTCCACAGAGACGTGGAAGACGCGACCGCGGTCTGCACAGCTCTCACCGCCCAGGGTTCTCGGGCCGCCCCGGCCTCTGCATCTAGACTCGCAGTAACCTCCCTCTGCTCCCGATCAGACCCACCGGGTCTCCCCCTGCACTTGCTTCATCTGAGTCTGTCTCATACGGTTCTGAATTCAAGTCTAAGCTACAGACAGAACAGCACACAGATCAAGGCCTCAGTGAAGGGCCCTGTGCCCAAGCTCCCAGAAGCTTCCGCCCCACCATGAAGCCCAGAGGCACCGCTTGGACCACATGTGACATCATTCCCCCGCCCTGCTCTGTCGAACATCTCCTCCTCGTGGCCCCACGGGAATCCTGCCAGCCCTGATTCCCTCCAGTGCATGCCCCTGCCCGTGGCCGCCCCTCCCCCGGCATGTGGTAAGGCCCCTAGGTCCTGGCTGCTGTCCCCTGAGTCTGTTCCCCCGACCCCTCCCTCAGGGCTCCCTGCCCCAGAGTCCTTCTGCAGCTACGTCCCGGGCCCCTTCCCCATGCGTGCTGCTGTCGAAACACCGTGTTAGGTGTTAGGAAAGGTCAGGAGTCCTCCCTGGCTCTGTCCTTCTCAGGCTGTCTCCCGACTGACACCCTACCCTGGCGCCCATCCCCGGGGCCCCTGCACGCTCGGCGCGGGCCTCACTCACCTCCTCCCAGCTGCAGAGCAGGCTGTCCTCCGCGGGGCCCTGTCCTGGCTCCCTGCCCTGCTCTATGCCTCTGTGGCAGGCCCCTGCCCCAGCCCGACGGCCCCCTGTCCCGGGCCCAGCACTGTCACCCCCCGCCAGCCCACACACATCGGGGGAACAGAGTCTGGGGACAGTCTGCACAGAGCCTGGCCCAGAGGGAGGGCTCCGAGGGCTGCGCTGGACCGGCCCGGGAGAGCCTCCGAAGCCAAGGTGCACCGCCTGCCCGAGTTCAGGGAAACCGAACGCAGCAGGCAGAGCCCATCGCCCCTGCCCCGGCACCCACCGCAGGCCCCAGTGGACACCAGGGGAGCCTCCCTGCTTCTGGGAAGCCGCTCTCCTCGGGAAGGGATTCTGCTGCTATGAAAATGACGTAAAACAACGCTGTTTCCCAAGGGGCACGTTACAGGTGTGCAGAGTGAGCGTGGGGGCCTCTAAAGCCTCGTGCCGGGTACGTTCTCCTGCTGGAGACTTGGGGTCTTGGTCTCAGTCACGTGGGCTGTCCTTCCTGGGTGCATTCGCTGTCCTAAACATGATTCCTCCACACTCACCAGGACGCCAAAGGCTCTTTAATTTCTGTTTTCCTGTGTCCTCTCCCACTTACTTCAGTCCTCGGCAACTCACTGCCACCTCCCTCCCAGCAGCTCGTCCAACCCCGTGACACTGACGCCCCGGGTCCTCCCTGCGCTCTGCACGGGCTCCGCTCATCCCCGGCCCCGCGAATCGCAAGCTCGGGAGCGGGACCTGAGAAGGCGGGCAGCCCGCTCCGGGCCGTCCCCCGCGCGAACCCCCACTAGCACCGGGCCACGTCTACAGCCAGCGCCACGCGGGGCTCCGGGAAGCACTGGGAAAACGCGGCGCCCTGAGGATCCACGGGACTTGGCAACGCATCTTCCAGGCCACCAGGAACGCTGCCTCGGGGGGGTCACCTGCCACGTGGCAGAGCCCCAGGCCGCCCCCTCAAAGGGCTCTTGTGTGAAGCGTGGGAAGACAGGAGGCCCCACCGGGCACGGGGCCAACCTCCCCCGACCTCACCCAGGTCCTCATCTGCAGGGCTGTTCCCACCCGAGGTCCCCCAGCCCAGGGGTGACAGCTCCGCACCAGCCCCTTTATGGCACTTCACACTCACGAGCACAAGCTGCCTGGCACCCTCCCCGTGACCCGGGAAGGGCATCCTGGTGGCGCTGTCCTCGTCTGGGGAGCAGGGGAAGAAATGGCGGCAGAGTGGCAAAGCCCTCTTTGTGAGGGGCTCATTTGTTATGAGTCTCTCCCCCCAACAGGGACTCAAGGGCCATTTCCCAGGCACATGGGGCTCAGGCTGCCAAGGGTCGGGGCTCAAGAGTGACCCCTGGGGCAGTGACAAGCCTCCCACTTCAGCACGTTCTCACGCACCCCCACGGTCACGAACTCCTGTTACCCCGCGTTCTGCCTCACCCCCACCCCAAGGCGGAGCCCAGGAGGGAGGCGACGGGAATCCCACACGGGGTCATTGGGGGAGAACCCCGGTCTCCTCGTATCATCTGTCCCCCAGGAGACGCTCAGGGAGTCAGCGCAAGCACAGGGGCGCGTGCGGGCCGGGGTCACAGCATGGCTGGCCGCTGTGCCCCAGGGAAGCTGTGCCCTTCTCCCTCAGAGAAGCAGCCGGGCTCTCCACGGGCCAGCCCGCGGCTCAGCCGGCACTCCTACCCCAAACCTCCCACAAGCAGCCAGGGTGCCGCAAGGCCAAGCAGACTGCCCAGAGCCTCATTGTGACCCCAGACATAGGGCCTCCTAGTTGTCCCTGACCTAAAAGCCAAGGGTCTCAAGGAGGTAAAGTGGCCAGAGAGTGTCCCTAGCCAGGTGGGGCGGAGCCCGGGGTCCCTGGTTCCCACCGTTGATGCTCCCTTCCGTGTACGCGAGAGCCCCATCTTCCCAGGTCACCAGCAGAAGGGCTGAGACATCTGGGGGCCCCGTGGAGAGCACCCTGTGAAGGGGTCAACACCCCCATAGTACTCAGGCCACACTGGAGGCACACTTGTGGGGGAGGGGCTGGGGACTCAGCCCCCAAGGAGACCCTTAGTTGAGCACAGAGCTGACGAGTCACTGAGGGAAGTGCCCAGAGTGGCTAACTGACACGCCCGAGTCACACAGCTGCCAAGGGGCAATCTGCTCAGGGCGCAGCACCTCCCTTCACACAACGCAGCCTGCAGCCGCCCCTCGGGGCCGGACTGTGGAGGACACATGCCTGCAGCCGCCCCTCGGGGCCGGGATGTCGAGGACACACTTGGGCTCAGGAAGCACCTGTGGGAGGCTGGGAAGGTGCGTCTGGCTCGGGTGGCCGCACTTGCCAACAGCAAGAGGTCAGTGTCACGACTCAGACAGCCCCAGAACGACAGTGTCGTGAACCTCCCCCAGGAGAAAAGCAAGTGCAGGGCCTTTCGAGAAGGCACTTACTTACCTGGAAATCCCTCTCCTCTAGAATTTCCTTCCTCCATCTCACCAGAAAAGCCGCGCAGACATACAGGTGGAAATGAGAGAAGCCATCGGGTTCAGACTGCAGGAGAGAACACAGGGGACATGAGTATACCCACACGTCCCCGCAGCCACCGGTGGCCAGCTTTCCCCGCCAGGCAGAGCCCCCGGGGAGCTCAGACAGGGCAAAGCCCACGTGACTTGCTCACTTTTCCTTCTCTCTCTCCTTCACATCGGTACAGGCTCCTGACGAAGAGGAGGTGACGGGCTGTCTGTCCCGCCCTCCCGCACGGGTGACGGCCAGCCATAACAGAAGGCAGACCGACGAGCCCGCATTCTGGGCCAGGACCCAGGGAGGACACCTGCCCACCGGGGCCGGGTCACCGGCCGGGGCTCAACTCCGGTCCTGGCTCCCAGAGGACGCCCCCAGGGAAATGAAGCCACCTGGAACCGTGGAACCGGTGGGGCGGGGAGGAGGCTCCTCGCCGGGCGACTGTCCCTCCCGCAGCGGTTCCGCTCGCCCCTCTTCGGGGCACCCCCTCCTCCCGTGCTGGCCCTAGCTCAGGCATGCACTCCCAGCTTCTGAAACTGTGTTCTCAAATCTCAGCTCGTCCCGTTCCTCTTACAACACAACTGAGGTACAGACCAACAACCAAAGATCGCTCAAAAGACAGAATCACAGTGAACCACAAGCTTCTAATCTTTCAGGAAAGCTACCAAGTAAGCCACGGTTCAAAGGAGTAAATCACAGAATGCAGAGAAAGGGTGTGGCCATGCTGGTGGCGCAGAGCTGGGAGGAAGGGAGGACAGACAGACGCTGCGGCCCGGTGGGACTTCATCTCGCAGCCCTGGGCTGCGGACGGTGTAGGCGCGCCCCTGCCCTACACCCCCTCACCTCGCAGGGACCGCGGCTCTGCACGCCTCAGCCCCAGTAACCACCTGGGCTTTGCCCTGAGTCTTTCCGGCGGACAGTAACACAGAGCAGGGCAGGACACACGCCCTGACTCACTAGTTCTTACTACGGCAGCTTCCAGAACTCCCTCAGATGCTCTCCCTGCATCAACGGAGCTGATAAGGTCATTTCCCTCTCGTCTGTTCCTGTGATGAGTGACATCAGCATACTCGGTTCCTTAGGCTCCCTAACGTCAGGCCAACCTTGCATTCCCGGATAAACTTAGTCTGGCCACAACGTATTCTGTTTCTTCACCCCAGCTAGGTCCCGTTCGCTCATGTGTCATTTAGAGGATTTCCACGTCTACCCTGAGACTGGCCCCCTGTTGTCCTTTCCTGAACCGCCCCTGTCCAGCTGAAGCGTGAAGACTGTGCCTGCCTCCTTCTCTGCTTCCACGCTCAGAGTCCGTACCAGACCGGGACATCGCCCCACGCCGTGCTTGCTAGGAATCCCCTGGAGAACATGCCAGGCCTGCCGCTTTCCCGGTGGAAAGATGTGGATCCCTGACTCAAGTTCCAACTCCTCAGACTCTTTCAACATTCTTGAAAATTTTTCTTTCTCTAAGAATTTGTCATCTAAGTTTTCAAATCTGTTCATAATAACCCATTTTTCTTGACACCCTGCTGCACGCATAGCCGCATCCTACTGGAGTCTGAGGAATGAATGCGCTTGTGTGTGCCTTTCCTCACCACCGTCCTCAACGGTGCCCAAGACTAATTTTGTCCGTGTTTCCCAAGAACCAGCTTCTGGGTCCCTGTCCGACCCGCCACTCTTCCGTACTTCCTCCACCTCTCCTGTTGCCCTCGGCACGGCCTTCCCCTCCCGGCACGCCCTCCTGTGCTGCGGACACTGTACGGACGCTAACATACACGGGCGCAGAATGACTTTGAGTTATGTTTAAATCACCCGGTCCTTTCTCGAACGTGAGATGGACGATGATTAGCTCGTTCGTGTCCGGCTCTTCCTCATCTCCGACACAAGCAAGCACCTGAGGCTACGCACTGTCTTCTAGGAGCCCCACGTCCGCTACGTTCCACAGCTGAATGATGTCCTTACTATCCTTCAGTACTAAGAATTTTCTGCCTTATTTTATGATTTACTTGTTTGAACCACAACTTACTTATTAGCATGTTTTTAAAAAATCTATAAACAGCGCTCGCCTCGGCAGCATATATTAAAAATCTATAAACATGTGGCTCATGCTTACCTCGTTTCGACTTCTGAGCTTTTTTTGGTTACTGGCTTATAACTCAGTTATGTCGCAAGAGCATGTGATTTAGGGGCGCCTGGACGGCACAGTCGGTTTGCATCTGACTCTTCGTGTCAGCTCAGACTGTGATCCCAGGGTCACAGGATGGAGCCTGAGTCCGACTGAGATCCTCCTCTCTCTCTCTCTGCACGCCCCGTGCTCCTCCTTCCCCCCACGGTGAGCTCACTCGCGCCTCTCTCAAATAAGTAATCTTTAAAGAGAGAATGTTAGTTACATGATGAGGATTCTTTTATTTTGGATTTAGTTTGGGGAGTGGAAAACAAGTAGCTTCCACAAACGCCCCACAAGGCAGCACATTCACAGATCAAAAGCACAGCGGGGGCCTGGTTTGAGCCCAGCTCTGCCCCTTACTAGCTGTGTCGTCAAACAAAGTATCGGGCCTCCCCCTGCCTCTGTTCCTCATCTGTGAAATATTATGAAGATAAAGTAAATGAAACAACATAAATACTTAGGATAATGCTGGAGCGCAGTAAACAGTAAGTAAATGCCAGCTACTATCACCAGGTGTGTGTTAAGAGTATGTATTCGAGACTTCTTGGATACAATATCCCATATGTGTCCATTCGGGAAATTTAATCAATAACGCTGCTCAGGTCTCCTATAAATTCTTGCTGACTTCGTCACCTCGTGAGCTATCAGTAACACAAATGTGTTAAAATCCCATTACAACAGCGGACCTGATTTCTCCTTATAGTTCTACCAATCTTTGATATATTTGGAAACTGCGTTATTAGATGCATACACGTTTTAAATTATTTTGCCTTCCTGGTGTGCTGATCAATATCAGTGCGTGTGATTCCCCGTATCAGGTGATGCTTTCGCCTCAAAGTCTTCCAGGAGGGGCAGGGGTGTTGCAGGACCATAACCACTTACCAGCTTTCGTCGGGTTCATTTATTTGAAGCAGCTCTCGTTGAGCCGTAACTGACAAACAACACATTTACATACTGAAAGTACATAATTGCTAGGTTTTGATGTACGCCCAGACCTGTGAAACCACCGTCGCAATCAAGAGAACGCACCTATCCATCACCCGCAAGTTTCCCCAGGCCCGTCTGTGCGCTCTCCCCCACAAGCCCCTAGTCCCCAGGCAATCACTGATCTACTTTTGTCACAACAACAGTTCACACTTCCTATACCTTTTCTTTTTATGATTTTGTTTATTTATTTGACAGAGAGAGAACACAAGCAGGGGGAGTAGCAGGCAGAGGGAGAGGGAGAAGCAGACTCTTCTGCTGAGCAGGGAGCCCTGAAGCGGGGCTCGATCCCAGGACCCTGAGATCATGACCTGAGCCGAAGGTAGATGCCAAGCCACCTGAGCCACCCAGGCGCCCCGGACACTTCCTACACTTCTGTGCAGAGAGACCCGTCCGGCACGTGCTTTGTGTCCAGGTACCATGACTCAGCACTATTGCCGTGAGACTCAGCCATGTCACTACGAGGCCACTGCCTGTGACTGCTCAGTAATGTGCCATGAATACCTGTGACAGCTTGTTCGCCAGAGCTGTCTGCCTGTCGACAGACAACGAGTGGCTTCCGGTGTGGGGCCACCACAAACTCGGCTGCCGTGCACGTCGTGTACCAGACTTCCTACGAGTATATGCCTTCACTTCGCTTCCGCGGCTGCCGAGGAGCAGACGGCTGGATCCCACGGACGTGTTTTGACTCTGGAGACCCTGCCAGACTGTTGGGTGAGCGTCTGCACCACTGGACATTCCCACCAGGAGCAGGCGGAGTCCCGGTTCGGTCACCCCATTGTCGATGTATGAAATGGTCAGTATTTTTAAAATGAGCCCTCCTCAGAGGCGAGCCTAGGATCTCACTATGGGTGTTAATTTACATATTTACACTTCTCTAACGACCAACATCTCGAATGTTCTTATTTGACGTCCTTGGTGGAGTGTCTCTCCAGCTTTTTCCCCTGAGCTGTTTGTTTCTCACTGCGGAGCCAGGAGCGACTTTCTGTGCACTCTACATACAAGCCTTTGATCAGCTGCGTGCTTTACAAACACTTCTGTCTACAACTTGTCTTTTATCCTCTTGACATTGACTCTTGAAGAGCATGAATTTTCAAGTTTGATGAAGTTCAGTCTATTCCTTTCCTCTTTCATGGATCCTGCTTTCCGTGTCATTTCTCAGAAATCTTCGCCTAACCTAAGGGCATAAAGGCTTTCTTCTGGAATAGTTTCAAAGCTTTACATTTAGTTCTGCGATACATTTTGAGTTACGTTATACCAAAAAAATGTTCTAAGAAAATGTCGTACATTTTGTCTATGGTGTAGGGTAGGGGTTGAAGTTCCTTGGTTTAAAAACATGGATATCAAAAAAAAAAAAAAAAACATGGATATCTAACTTTTCTCGTGATTTGTTGAAAAGACCACCCTTTCTCCACGGAGTTAGTAATTAGGTAGCGTTAGTCCCCTATTTTCGCTCTTATCAAAGTTGATTTGTCTATCCTAAGTATTCTGCATTTCCATGAAAACTTTAGAGCCAGTTTGTCAATTCCTCCAAGAAGCTTCCTGGGATTTTACTGGAACTGCATTGAATGTGTAAATCAATTTGGGGAATCATATCTCAATGACACGGAGTGTCCTGACTCACGAACACAGTACAGCGTACCACTGACTTAGCTCTTCGTTAACTATTTCTAACAATGCTTCATAGTTTTCAACAGTTATGTTGCATCTTTTGTTAGATATGCCCAAAGCAGCTTATATTTTTGTAACTATTAAAAATAGTGTTTTGGAGCTCCAATGGCGCAATCGGTTAGCATGCGGTACTTACAAAAATAGTGTTTTGAACAAAAATAAACTTAAAGTCAATTAAAGACTAAACGTGAGACCTGAAACCATAAAATTCCTGGGGCGGGGGGCGGGGAACATAGGCAGTAATCTCTTTGGCATCAGCCATAAAAACATTTTTCTGGACGTGTCTCCTCTGGCATGGGAAACAAAAGCAAAATTAAACTATTGAGACTACACCAAAATACAAAGCCTGTGCACACCTAAGGAAACCCACATAAAACAAAAAGGCAGCCTTACCAAATGGAAGAAGGTATTTGCAAACGGCACATCGGATAAGAGGTTAATATCTAAAATATATAAAGAACTTATACATCTCAACACCAAAAACAAAAATAACCCAAGTAAAAATGTTCAAGGCAACTGAATAGACATTTCTCCAAAGAAGACACACAGATGGCCAACGGACACATGAAAAGATGCCCCACATCACTCATCATCAGGGACTTGCAAATCCAAACCACAGTGAGAGACCACCTCACACCTGTCAGAGTGGCTAAATCAGAAACACGAGAACAACAAGTGCTGGCAAGGATACGGAGAAAAAGGAACCCTCACACACTGCTGATAGGAACGCAAACCAGTGCAGCCACTGTGGGAAACAGCACGGAGGCTCCTCAGGAAGTAAAAACAGAACTAGTCTGTGATCCAGTAATGCACTAAACAAAGAAAACAGAAACTAGCTCAAAAGAGATACACGCGCCCAGTGTTTCCTGCGGTATTATTTACAATAACCCAGATCCGGAAGCAGCCCAAGTGCCCACCAAGAAATGAAGGGATAGGTGGCGCCTGGGTGGCTCAGTGGGTTAAGCCGCTGCCTTCGGCTCAGGTCATGATCCCAGGGTCCTGGGATCGAGCCCCGCATCGGGCTCTCTGCTCAGCAGGGAACCTGCTTCCCTTCCTCTCTCTCTGCCTGCCTCTCTGCCTGCTTGTGATCTCTGTCAAACAAATAAATAAAATCTTAAAAAAAAAGAAATGAAGGGATAAAGATGTGGTGTATATATGGAACAGAATGTTCCTCAGCCATAAAACAGAATGAGATCTTGCCACGTGCAACAACACGGATGGGCCTAGAGGGCATACGCTGAGTGAAATAACTCGGGAGAAAGACGTTATATGATTTTACTCATGTGGAATTCAAACAACAAAACAAAGAAAGAAGAAAGAGAGAGAGAAAAACAGACTTCAAATGCAGGGAACTGGAGGTTGCCGGAGGGACGGCAGGTGGGAGGAGGGGTGAAGTAAAGGGACAAGGCGCACACGTGTCGCGACGAGCGCTGAGACATGTACAGAACAGTGGAAACACGCTGCGCACCTGAAACGCATGTGACGTTAGGTTAACCGTGCCTGAACTGAAAGACACTAAGTTAACTTTAAAAATGAAAATGGGGGGCACCTGGGTGGCTCAGTGGGTTGAAGCCTCTGCCTTCGGCTCAGGTCATAATCCCAGGATCCTGGGATCAAGCCCCATATCGGGCTCTCTGCTCGGCGGGGAGCCTGCTTCCCCCTCTATCTCTTCCTCTCTCTCTGCCTGCCTCTCTGCCTACTTGTGATCTCTCTCTGTCGAATAAATAAATAAAATCTTCAAAAAAATAAAAATGAAAATGGTGGTTTCAAAATTTTCATTTCTGACTGTCCCTGGTTGTCGGGATGGATACAACTTACCTGATGTGTTTTTCTCATCCTTTGCTAGTTCTCTTTGTCATTATGTTTGTCTCATAACTGGTACAATGTTGGATTTTAAAAACTCCAGACACGGTCCCTGTGGAGCTGAGCTCCTGCTAACAGATTCCGGAGTCATTCAGAGTCATCTGCATCTTCTCACTTTTAAATTTATAGTTATTCCACTTCTTTTATTATTTTATTTTTTATATTATTTTATATTATTTGTCTTCCTTGTCTACAGCTGGACTGATGTACTTTTCCCCTTATTCTACAGCCCCAGCGAGTCTGGAGGTTACTGAATTGTTTCTTTTATTTTAATAGTTACTCTGCAAACGTCAACGTGCATACTAACTTAGGGTCTTGAGTAATCACGATCTTCATTACCTCCGCAAACAACACAGAAGTCAGGCGTATTTTCATTCCAGGCACAGCAAAGACATACACAGATCTTGGGTTCCCTGGTGAAAAGCTAATACTGGCCTTGGTCAATATGAGTTCTATCTTGATGTTTTTAACATCACAAACACAGACATTCTTCTCACTGTTTCAGATGTAGTTACTCGTAACTTCATCTTTTCCTGATTGTTTCTTCTTGCACCGAGACTTTCCTTCTGAAGTCATTCTCCTTCTTGAAACGGAACCTTTAGCAGCTCCTTCCATGAGCGGGTCTTTCAGTAGTAAACGCTCTCTGTTTTTTTGTCTAAAAATGTCTTCACGTCCTTCTCTTTCCTGGAAGGTAGTTTTGCCGGATACACGATGCCAGATTGGCTCTCGTTTCTGAAGAAGTTACCGCACCGTCTTCCAGTCTCTGCCGTATAATGCTACGTCTGCCTGACCTCCCGTCACAGGAAACCCAGCTTTTCCTTCTGCCTGCTTTCCAGGAACTTGGTGCTGGTGTCTGGCCCCTTCCCTATACTGTTTGTCTGACCAGAGATCTCCCGGGCACCCTGAGTCCTTGGAGTAAGCTGCCCCCATCAATCTGGAAGACATCATCACGTGTCCCTCTGCACTCTCTTTCACGTCTCAGAATTTGGGGTGGGTAAAGTTGAGCTCTTTTCTCTATTCCCCTTTTCACCAGGCTGTCTCCCTGGACAAGGTACTTTCTGGGAGTCTCCCTCCTAGATCCTTAGTCAGCTCTCCAATGTGTCACACCACAATTCCAGGGCCACGAGAGCATCCAGTAAATTCGACCCCGGCTCTTTCCTCGCACCTGCCTTGGAAACTGTGACGGGTCCCCTTCCCTTGTGCTCCTTTCCTTGACTTAAACCCAGTGAGCTTACTGTCTAGCCTGTCTCTGAGAACCCTACGATCTGCAGTCTTCGTAGGTCTCTCTCCAGTTTGTTTTCTCTGCTGATTCTTGCCCCTCGTGGCCTGCTACCTTGTTCCGCAATGGGGTTCCCCTTTTGGAGCTTATGTTACTTGGAACTTTATCTGTTGGAATTTTTTGAAGCTTGCATCAAAAATGATTTTCTTCGGGAGAAAAAAACCGTGTTTACTTCTACCTGAACCTAAGGGCACTATGACCACACACTACTTCCAACTAAATTTTCAGCTTGAAATTTTTTAGGACAAATAGGTCATGGAAATTAGGGCTCCAAACCCTTATAAATGCAGGACTATGGTGGCCTCGCTGAGAGGTTTTCTTTCCTTTTCCTTAAACTTCCATGGCCAAACCCAAGAAAGGCAAACACCAGCACCCACTGAGTCTCGGAACGGTGCCCTGGGGTTCTTCTCCCCACCGTGGCTCACTGCAACCCAGGGGCAGATCCTAGAGAGGAACCGGCAGATTCCCCTGGGTGGACACCTGCTTTGGTGTTGCCCCCTTATCGCTCTAGACTTATATTTTCTCATTATTTCCGGCCAGTGACAGCATCCTTTCCTTTGCAGTTCCGTTTTTAAACATTACAGCAGCGTCCTTCGGTGTACTCTGTGACACGGGCACAAAAGGCTCTGCCCTATTCACTTTCTCTAAATCAACGTTAACTATTTTTTTTAAAGATTTTATTTATTTGACAGAGAGATCACAAGTAGGCGGAGAGGCAGGCAGAGAGAGAGAGAAAGAGGGAAGCAGGCCCCCTGCTGAGCAGAGAGCCTGATGCGGGGCTCGATCCCAGGACCCTGAGATCACGACCTGAGCCGAAGGCAGCGGCTTAACCCACTGAGCCCCCCAGGCGCCCCATCAACATTAACTATTAACATTTAAAACATCTGTGTTGGAACTGTAGCCACTAACAATTCAAACCTGGCGAAACGCCGCTAAGACGTCCGTAACACCAACCCCACTGATCTCCTGGCCCGTCCTCAGGCCCCCAGCCCACCTGCACACTGAGGGCAGGGCGCCCTCTCTGACTAAATGGACGCCTGACTCGTCACAGTGTCACTTCTAAAGGTCCATTGCCTCTAGGATAACGTCCAAACTATTAACATGACACAATCCTCTGCCAAAAGGGACCCGGCCCCACCCCCTTATCGGACACTGGGCCCTCTCAATCTCCCCGAAATGCCAGACCCTCCTAGCCTCACCTCTGCTTTGGTACCCGCTGCCACTACTCCAGCAGCTAATCCTCCTAGAGTTTTCTTGGCCACATAAACCCTATTCGTTCCTCAAGGTCTTTCCCCCGTCTCCCAGGAAGCCAGCTGACCTGGCCCTACTCCCGGGAGCCCGGCCAGCTGTCCTCAAGGTTCACCAGTCCTTTCTCCCACTGCCCTGGGAGCCCCAAACTCCAAGCCCCCCAGCAGGAGCGAGGACTGGATGACGTCACACGCACCCACACCCACTCACTTGGGTGCACAAGGGGAACGGACAGGCGGGCTGCGGAGAGCAGACATGAAGACACACGCCTTTTTCTTACTTATGATGACTGAACTACACACAGAAAACAGGGCTCTAAGGCCTTCGGAGAAGAAACCCGGCAGCACAAGACTGCTAATTAGTATTGCAAATGCTGAGAGAAGGTCTCCGGGAGTATTTAGGGACGTTCCAGAATGATGATTTCTCGAAGGAACCTTGTTCACACTTTTAATTTGCTTAAGGGCCTTTGATTTGAGGGAGTGCAGAGGTCCGCCTGAGGCCAGCCCTGGTGCCTGCCCTCACTGGGACTGCTCCGCTCCGCTTGGGGGAGCTGCCGCCCACAAGACGCCCCGGGGGCCGGCAGAAGGTGGGGTAAGCGTCACCCCCACTTCCGGAGGACACAGCATTAGGGGAAAGCGGGCTTTCACAACATCACTTACGTGGATTATCTATCTTTGATGACTTGGTAAGTTACATTAAAACAGCAAATTAATAAATAAAAAATTGATATCATCATGAAAAAAGAGCTTCTGCTTTAACGAAGCGTCACCCAGAGGGTCACAACCGGCAGCCACACGGGGCGGGCTGGGGAGGAGGGGTCTCCGCGGTGGCGGCCCAAAGCCCACCCCGCCCACAGCTAGCCCCTGCCCCTGCCCACAGCCCACATCCACTCAGCACAGAGGGACGTCCGCTGTCTCCAGGGTCTAGGACATCCAGTCGGGGCCGTCCTGACTGCTGTGACATCAGCCAGGAGGACCCGGCGTCTGGATGGAGAAGCAGAGCTGTGGAGGGAGGAGGACGTGACTCTGAAGAGCCCCTGGTGCGCACAGCACGTGGGCGCCAGACGAGGCGTCAACCCCAGGGAAGGAAGCGCTGGGGCCGCGGAAGCTCCTGGTTGCGAGGGCAGGTTCCAGTAAGGTGCCTCCGTGGCGCCCTGGGGCGCGGAGTACGTGGGGACAGGCCGCCCAGCCGGGTCACCCCCTCTCTACTGCCACATGGGCATGTACCAGGTCGTGTCCCACTGCCTCTGGGACCTGTGCCCTGGTGCTCCTGGCCCAGCACCCGGCCTGTGACTATCACAGAGCCGGAGGGGTCAGGTGAGAAGGGTGGAGACCTCGAGAGCTCGCCCGGGTCATCAGGCAGGACAGCAACAGTGTGCAGCACACGACCGAGCCAGCCGCGAGCAGGGTCCCTGGCCACGGGGTCGCCCTCCAGAACCACCCTGACCTCACTGCATCGGCTCTCAGTCATGATGTCTGTGCTGTCCCCCAACCTGGCAACACCACCCTGTGACCGGCCGCCAAGCAGGGGCTTTGCTCCGAGCGCTGCACTGCGTGGGATGGGGACGGGAGGTGGTGACCCTCCAGCACAGGGTCGGTCCCTGGGCGCAGACCCAACACGTCAAGGGCCAGGCCCTGACCAGCCTTGTGGTCGCAGGCTTCTCCCCACTGGGGTCAGAGGAATGCTCACCCTGGTATTCCCAGAGCCATCTGCGCTGTCCTCCCGGGAAGTCCTAGCCTGAGCCACAGGGCACAGCAGTCTACACACAGCATGACTCCCTGGGGACCGCTGTCACCTCAACAAGGTCAGGGCTGTCCAAGAAGGTGACGGACAAGAGGGAGGAATCCGCCAGGACCTCCGGGCCACGACCGACGAGCAGCACCGGATCACTCCTGAGCTGTGTGCCTGCGGAGTTCCAGCAGGTCAGGCTCCGGCCGCATAACCCCTGCGGAGACGTCCAGTCCCTGCACCGCACAGCCCCACAGTATGCGTCCACCCGGCGATGGCAGGCCCACGGAATGGCGAGCTCAGGGCTGTGTGCCAACAGGCTTCACGCTGGCCTGTTGCTTCTTTGGAAAACCAGTCTTCTCCTAAATGCTCACTCAGAATAAAGTCAGGATTCAGGGGACAGGGAATTCCAGAGGTCAAGGAGAAACACTGTTCCTTTAACCCATAACCTTTTTAAAAATCCTAGATGTCTCTAGCTGAGGAAGAGACAATCCATGTAAGTACCCAGATGAACTTGGAAACGACCATGAAGGAGCCCGCATCCCACTGCGGTTGGATTGGATGGCTAGACGCTCCAGGACCTCCGGCTTTACTGCCTCCAGTAAACTGCGTCTAATCACCCGGACAGCGTTCCCCAGAACCTGCCCTGAAAGAAAGCAGCATGGTGAGGGACATCACTCCCAGGGGAACCCGAGCACTCAGCGCCCCACCTGGCTGCACACACCAGGCAGAGGTGATGAAAGGACATTCAGACAGGCCAGAGCCGTGGGCGGGCAGCAGCCCTCGGGGGTGTGGAGCCCACCCCTACACAACTTTCACTGGGGAGAGGGCTCGGGGCACCCAAGAACTCAACACACCGAGTAAGTGCGTCTTTATGGAAAAGGCAGAGAAAGACATAAGAGAAAACCTAATTAAAGGGGAGTTATACCAGGCCAGCAGACCAAAAGATTCAATACTGAAAAGATGTCAATTGCCTTCCATTTTAATTTACAAACTCAATGTATTTCTAATAAAAACTCAGGACATTTTGTGGCATACGTAGCTTATTCTACGCTGATTCTGAAGCGCAAACGGCCAAGAACAGCAAGACAACCCCAGGGATGAAAAAATAAGGTGAAAATTTACGTCCTGTATCAGGACCCTCTGTGAGACCGATAAAGACCATGTGTGCACAGCACGGACGGAAGGACCCATGGAGCACTCAGACGTGCGCCCAGGCCGATGCAGGCACTCATCTGCGCAGGACGGGGGACACAGACCCACGAAGAAGGACGGCTGACTCCGTCGATGGTACTGAGACACCTGGCTATCCACACGGAAAAAGCAAACATCTGATCCCTACCTCATGCCATACACAGAGCCGAATCCAAGGTGGATTACAAAGCCACACGTACGTGCAAAACCCGCAGGCGTAAATTCTTTAAATCAATAAAGTCAATGACACAGGAATTTCAAACTGCCAGGAGACGAAGGCACTGGAATGAAGGAGAGCAGGAGCACAGACCGCACACACGGTGGGGTACAGTCAGCGGAACGCGTACGTGTTTTAGCTTCTCTCTAAGAACCAGTAGGAGAGGGACAAACTGCTGAAGGAGAAAATGTGTCAAGGATGTGAACAGTGGTCAGCACAAACAGGAAAGCTGCTCCCACACACTACACATCAGGGATGTGCACAGCAAAATGAGGCAAGTAAGAGTTCGGTTCGTGTTTATGGGCAAAACCTAGAAATCAGGAGGAATGCAGAGTGTGGGAGAGAAGACGAGCTGAAAGAAATCCTCCGTCTGCTGCGGGTGGAGGCAGGCAGCCACGGTGGAGGGCGACCTGCTAACATCTCGGTGCTCACACCCTGCAATCCAGAAACTTCCCAAACAAAGCATCTCCCACAGGCGGGTGTGAGGAGACGAACAAAAATGTTCGATGGAGCATCCTGTGTAATTTTGAAAAACTTGCACACCACTCAATGTCTTTCAACGGGAGAAGGCATATAGCACATTGGTACAACAGAAAACCCCAAAGGATGAAAACATGTAGGACACAGCTACAGCCACCAATGTGAATACGTATCAAAACAGAAAGCGGAACGCTCCTCATTTCAGGAAACAAACTGAGGGTTGCTGGGGGGAGGGGGGGTTGGGAGAGGGGGAGGGGGCTATGGACACTGGGGAGGGCATGTGCGATGGTGAGTGCTGTGAAGTGTGTAACCCTGGCAATTCACAGATCTGTACCCCTGGGGCTAATAATACATTATATGTTAATAAAAATAAATAAATTTAAAAAAAAAAACAGAAGGTGGAACAAAACAAGCATACTGCAAAAGAACTGTTAAGCGAGATACCTTTTATACAAGTTTCAGAATGTCCACTACCATACTGTGTAGTATTTGCGGACACGTGCACGTGTGGCAGAAACACTAAAGAGTGCTTAGAGATGATAAAAACCAAATTCGAAGTAGTGGTTACTTCTAGAGAGGAAGGGAGGAAGCTTCAGTGGTACAGGTTCAATTTAATTTCTAAATAAGAAATAAAAGATCTGAAATAAAAATTGAAAAAAAAAAAAGGTAGATTTGACCAAGCTAGGGTAGTAAGTACAGAGGTATTTATCAGATTATCTATGCTTTCTTATGTATTTAACATTTTTTATAATTAGAGAAGAAGACCGGGACGACTGGAGATGGTCTTTTCTAGAGGCGTCGGAGACATGGCTGAGGGAGCGGAGCCAGGGAGCCACAGACGTGTGTGGTTCAGTCCCGTGCAAGACTCCATCTGGCCCCACTCCAGGGCCAACATCCAGACTCTATGGCCCCAGGGGCAGCCTGTCCCTGGATCCTGACCCCGAGTCTCCTCCCAGGTCCGCAGGCTCAGGCTCAGCCCCTCGCGGCCCCATCTTCCCTGTGACCTTCACATAGAGGTTCCGCCTTCCTTTCATCCCTCCCAGGGCCGGGTGGCTGGTACAGCTGCCCCCGCAAGAAGCTCCAAGGGCAGCCCAGCACCGGGCTGCCCGCCCCTGCACTACCGGCTGGTGGGAAGAGTAAATCCAGACGCCCCTCACATTATGAGTTTCTTAAAAGTGCATTTCAGGTCCTCAGCAGGTCTGGTGTTGCTTAAGAGATGACAGAATGCAAGTTCAAAACGACTGCGATTAGCTAAATGCAGATTACTTACACGTGACACGCACTTTCTAAAGTGTAGGAAATAAGGCAAAGAAACAGGTTCCCTTTTACTTTTTATAACAGAGAAACTGTGATAAAAGGAACAATTTTTCACCCTTAATTGCACCATTAAGCCTTCCTTATAATTTTTGGCACTGACATAAAAACGAACAGCCTTCTGGCGCCGGGAGATTTTCCCAAGTACGCGTATTGACGTGCATGTATTTTTGAGGCCATTCAAACGGCAGGAATTGTTTCGCTTTCTTTGTTCAGATTCAAGTGCACCAGCTTCAGCTGCACAAGCAAAGTCTCTGCTATGATTTCCTTTGAAATACTCACCGCGGGGCCGCAGCACCTCGCCATTTCCTGGCAGGCGCGCAGAGCACGGCCATTTTAAAATTCGCACCCACATCCCCGTGTTTGGGGCGCGGGCTCGTAATGGAACTGTAGATCACACTTCACTGTGCGGCTGAGTCCTGTGGCAGAAATGCGCCTGGTTCTCATCCGCCGGCCTCCCAGTGACTGATCTATTATCTCTATGCCAATCTCCATCATCCTTCGCCGGACACGTATTGGCATGTGTCTGTCCACATCTGAGAACGCTCCAAATGGTTAAATGACAAAGGTCACGGCCAATCAAACGCGCTCCGTGTGTCATCGGATGGAGGCCGAGCTGCACGGCCTCCTGAGGGCTGATCTGGGCAAGGGAGGGGGCCTGCAGTCCGCTCCCAGGGCCGGGACGTGGGTCGTGGCTCTAGAGTACCCACAATTTCTAACCAAAATGAACATTTTAAAGCGATGTAGGAGAAAGAGAAAAAACATAATAAAAAATACTGGAACATTTCTACAGTTCCTAATGAGTGTTTATTCTTAGGGTGATGTATTATTCGTCAGTGTTCTCCAGAGAAACAGAACCGATAGTATATAGGTAAATGTGTGTGTGCGCACACACACGCACACACGCACACCCCCTCACACGGAAGGAGACACCAATCGCCTGACTGACTTGAAGGAATTGGCTCCCACGCTGGCAGAGGCTTGCAGCACCCAAAATCTGACGGGGAAGTGGCCGCAGAACCCCTAGAAGAGCTCATGGCGCACCTGTGGTAGGAAGGCAGAGCTCCGTCCTGCTGGGGGAGGGCAGTCTCTCTTGAATTCAGGCCTAGAACTCACCGGACGGGGGGGCTCACCTGTATTGCAGAGAATGACGTGCTTTAACCAAAGTCCACCAACTTAAATGTTAAGCCCATCCAAGAATACCTCACAGAAACATCCAGAACAATATTTGACCAAGAGTCGGGGGTACTATGCCCCAGCCAGGCTGACGCACAAAATCAACCAGCACAGCTCATGACCTCACGATCACCCGGGCCGAGGTCTGCCTTCAACGCTGAAAGACCCCCATCGGTGCAGGGCTGCGTTCCTAGGTCTGTTCAGGAATCAAACAACTGCTGTGGATTTTTAATTAACCAACAAAATCACCAGCATTCCCGCAGGAGCCGCACACTCCTAAGCTCACCGGTAAGAAGCGTCTCCGGTGCTGGGAGAGAGTTCTGGAACCCGAAGGAAGGGCAGCTCGCTCCCCTCCGCAGCACCTGCTCCCACAGCCCACCTCGGCTCCTGGCCCTTCGGGGAGGGGCTGATCCTCGAATGCAAAACAGGCCCTCAGCAAAGACCCGCTGAAGAGGCGAAGCCACCGTGGCCTTGATGTGACCATACTGGCAGGGCCCGCACAGGCGAGGGCGCGTGTCACCACCAACAGAGGAGGAGGGGCCGCCCGTCACGAGTCCACATCACAGGTTCACATCACAAGGACCCAGCCGCCTGCAAAGTCCTGTCTCCTTTATGGACGGAATCAAAGACATCCTTTGTGAGTTATACAAGCTCTGAGGGACGGCGGGGGCCAGAGCCAGCACTAAGTCGTGAGAGGGATCGGCTCTGTCCCCAACCTCCGCGGCCCTCACCGCGGCCCCTCCCACATCCCAAACGCAAACACCGCACACCGGGCAGCCGGGCCCTCCGTGAGCCCACGGCTCACTGCCCGGGCTGTGCACGCCACTCAGGGCCATCTCGGATGCCCTGTCCCAGCTGATAAACTCAACCGTTTTTTAAATTTTGTCAAGGACGTTCCCGGTAAATGAAAAAAAAGAGATCCTGCTGTGGGTCCCGATTATTTTTTCTTTGAAGCAAGAAATGACATCACAGCAGTTAATAACTCAAAGCCTCGATCCTCTCTGTAGACAGAACTTGGCCCAAGGAGCGTGACGGTCAGAGCGGGCAAGTGTGGCTCTGGGGAAGGGACCCGCACTCGGTCCCCACCTGCACAGGCTGATGCCCTGGGGAAGCGGCCCCTGTGGGGGGGCAGGGAGCCCACCGACCCTCCTCAGGCTCCCTCCGGGCCATGCAGCACAGCCACCCCCTGCCACCGTGCTGGCCCTGAGGGCCTGTCCTTGCCTACAGCTCCGCGTGCTCGGCCCAGCCCCCAGCCACCAGCGCCCAGGGCGCCCCAAGGCCAGGAGCATCAGTGCTCACGTGCCAGAGAATGACAAGGCCCACGAGCGCCTTTTCTGCTCCGAGAAGCAGCAGCCTCCATTTCCCCAGCTGGCAAGGGTGGCCCCATGTCCAAGTCCAGAACCAGGACAAGCTCACAGGAGGCAACAGGCCATGAGGGCCAAGCCACGAGTCCACTCCCCAAGGGCCACTTCTGGCTCCCCTCCCTAGAGACTAGAAGCTTCCTCAGAACACATCCTTGTGGGACCCGAGCTGGGAAGAGTCAACAGAGCAGAAGAAACCTCAGCTGACACCTGCCGCCTCCAGGTGAGCACCCGCGGGACCCGTGTCCCCCCAGACAGGGGACACTCTGTTCAACCCACAGAGCGATCAAGGACATGTGCTCGGTCCCAAACGTTAGGTTTCCAGTATCTTTGATGGAGATCCCAGTAACTCAGCTTCCCGAACACGTGGGAGCAGAGAAACAAGGACCACGACCGTGTCTGAGACAGAGCGGGGCGCGGGCTCGGCCGGCCTCCAGAACACACCCCCACCGCCGCTGACACGGAGCTCCTGGTGGCCAGGCCACATGTCACCTGGGTCTTGCGCCAGCTCACTGCTTGGCACTGTTGAGCGGATGCCCTTCAACAGACGAGTGAATAAGGAAGATGTGGTCCATATACACGATGGAGTATGACGCCTCCATCAGAAAGGACGAATACCCAACTTTTGTAGCAACATGGACAGGACTGGAGGGGATTATGCTGAGTGAAGTAAGTCAAGCAGAGAGAGTCAAGTATCATATGGTTTCACTTACTTGTGAAGCGTAAGGAATAACACGGAGGACGTGGGGAGATGGAGAGGAGAAGGGCGTTGGGGGAAATCAGAGGGGAGAGGAACCATGAGAGACTGTGGACTCAGGAACTGAGGGTTTCAGAGGGGACGGGGGTGGGAGACGGGTTGGCCCGGTGGGGAGTATTAAGGAGGGCATGGATCACAGGGAGCACTGGGTCTGCCTACTTGTGATCTCTGTCAAATAAAAAAAAAAAAAAAAAATTTAAAAATAAATAAATAAAAACAAAGTAAAATAAAATCAAAAGTCCCCCAAAGTAGAAAGCACAGAATAAAGAACCCCAGGTACCCAACTCAGGATCCGCCGTGATCATACGTGGCCAAGCCTGTTTCCTCTCTGACCCCCAACCCTAACCACAAGCTGCTGGAAAATTCTGAAGAAAATCCCAGCCATTGCATTGGACCCACAAATAGTTTCTTTTAGAGGTAAGGGCTATTTCTAGATGCCTCACCACAAGACCATTATCATATCCAAAAGCAGTAATTCCTTACGGCGACGGGAGCACGTCCCTGACGGGGCTCCGGACACACCATCCCAAGACACGGCACCAGCAGAGCGCACATTTACGCTGAAGGAGTGTGACAAATGGCAGGTGCCAGAGGGACCGCTGGGCCATCCCTGGAAGTGGGGCTTGAGGTGCTCACTGAGCAGTCCCCTCCCTCCACCTGTCCACATGTGTGCGGACAAGGATCAGGGACGGGCACCTGGATGAACGGGCCTCCCACGCTGTCCTGTGCTCCTCCAGCAGTCCCCACCCTCCACCAAACCGAGCACAGACACACCCAGGATGCCCTGTTTCTGCAGCCCTCGCTCCCTAACGACGGCAGCCGTGCCACGGGACACGGACATGACATAAACCCAGCTGCCCTTCTCTTGCTGCTCTGGCCTGGGCAACGGGGCCCCAGCAGAGAACCTAAGACGGAGGGAGGCAAGGTTCTGTCCCTTCTTCTCCAGACCGTGGGCCTCTTCACGGCTGCCTCGCTCCACACGGGCTCCAAAGACACACACGTGGGCCTCTGAGGGCCGGGGTCTCTGGTCCTCTGGAAGCTCTAGGTTCCCTCCCTCTCTCGCCACTCCGTGCTCGTGGAGGACAGCGGAGCCACTCGTGCTGCGACAGCTGCGCTCCCACGGCGAGCCGAGCTGCTGTCCCCTTCCCCGGGGTCTCCTGGCAGCCCTCACTCCCATCCGGGGGCTGGACTGGAGTCAGAGGTGACGAGTTCGGCGAGAACAGAGGGCGGGGCACGCCCTGGGCCTCCCCGCACACCAGGAGGCACACAGTGTCCGTGGTCTCCCGGGATGGCCTGACTGATGTGCGGGGCTGCCGGAGGGACCCGCCCGCTACGGAGCCCCCGGGAGCCGCCTCCGACAGCTTCGGAAGCCGCCGGTGAGCACCCTCTGCACCCACGACTTCAACAGGGCGACAGGGCAGCTCTTCCGTCCCCTGGGCCTGCACAGCTGAGCTTCTTGCCTACGGAGGAATGTGCCCTCGGAAACTAGGGCATCGCCAGAAAGCAACGCCCGGGCTCACATCTTGCTTTAATTTGCCAGCGAGGCCCCGGCAGCCTGTGAAGGCGAGCCGGTGATGTTCCATTTAGAAATCATCGTGAATTCAGAATCTCACATATCGGATGTGTTTCAAGCTGCTGCCCTGATTCCTCCTGACAATCTCCCCATGTGTGGCCGGGGGGAGCCCCTTGAAGCCGGACTTCCTCTTCCTCCGAGAGGCCCCTGCTTTCCTCTCGACGACACGTTCCAGACTCACCGTGAACACTGCCCGCGTCGGGCTTTCCTGAGGGCCCAGTTCCTTCTAATGGGAACGGCGGAGACTCCGTGGGGCGCTCTTTGCCACCGGGCTGTCGCTGGGCTCGTAATTTACAGGGACAAGGGCTCGAGGATATGATTTTATTTCTTTTAAGGAGAAGAAAAAAGCATGGGTTCGCACTGAGTCTTCATTCATATTTAAGATTATAGGGTTTTCACTTCTTTGATTTTATGCTTGATTCTCTCTTATGTTAAAAATCCTAGTTCCATCGCATTATCATAATTACTTCCTTTACCCTAATACATATATTTATGTGTGATGTATACATTGCAATGCGTGGGTGTATAAATAATAATCTCAAGATAGTGCTAATTTGATTGCCAGGAACCTGACTACCGGACAGAGCTTCAAGTGTTTAGGGAACTCTTGGTCCTTCAGGCGCGTCCTACTAGGGCTGCACATTCAAACTGCCTGAAAGGCTCTTGGAGGTATTCTTCTCCATGTGATTAAGCCCCCAACTCGAGCTCCAGTCAGGTTCATTTTTTAAGTTTTAATTTTGTTCTTGCTTTGGAAGGACAGTTCTCTTATTTGGGTTCCGGCGGGCTTCACAATTACATAACGCGACTCGTCACTGCCAAGTGAGCACCGGAACCAGGCTGCTCCCCGCCCCCCACCAGGTGCCCCGAGCCCGGGCCTGCGGCTTCATCCTGGCACTGACGGTTTAGTATGCAGCAGAAGCAAATGCCTGTGTGTTCGGGAAAGGCGCATGCGTCTGTGTGTTCACACGTGCTCAGATTCTCCCCATCACCCGGACAGGTAAATGGGGGACCGGCAGCCAAGAGCCCCATGGCGGCTGACGGGGAGCACCTGCAGCCCTCCTCGCCCCGCATGCACCACAGGGAACAGGCCTGTGGGCACAGCATCTTGTGTTTTCTCCGACGTACCTTCTGGATGGCTCCTGGGCCGACGGGTCATACATTCAGTGCCCTCCGTGCTTGGTCTCCCTGGGTCCCTGCTCTCAACCTGCAGAAGCATTTGCCGCCACCTGCCGCCTGCACCCTTTCCTGCAAGCTTGAGGAACGGTCACCACGGGCCGAGGGCTCGCCTCTGGCGGGCTTTCCGTGGTGTTACTTCCATGCAAACGTGACTGCATACACCCGGCCGGTGAGCAGAACAAGGGGCTGTGCTGGCCTTCGTCCTGGAAGCTCTTTACTCTGAGATAACTGTAGCCTCTCAGTTCTATAAAACAGTGGAGTGACCCACGTGCCCTCTGCCCAGCCAGGCACTACCCTTCTAACCTACAGGCAAGGGACAGTGACCAAGTCCGCAGCCCGTGCCCGCGCTCTTCACGGGACTTACAAAGGAGCCCTGGGCGGCTCGACCCACGGGTCGCAGCCAAGGTGTGCGACACACGCTACTAAGCCATGGCACGTTTCTCCCTGTGCACACGGCTGCACTGAGCGCTCCTAATGTGGGCACATAATTTTAACTTTACTGTTGAAATAAAAATGTCATTTGGTGCACTCATCAGGGCCCGTGGGTGTGGACGTGGGATGCTCGTGTATCTGTGCGCAAGGGTGTGGGCGTCAGCGTGATGGCTTCTAAACAAAGTCTAGCTGTTCTCCCATCTCCGGGTTCCTGGTGAATAAATGTGAATTCCAGCCATAAAGACGACATTGTCCAGATCCTATTGTTTACACTGGTAAGAAAACGAGAGCTCTCCTCCGCAGCTGTAGTCGTACCAGACGTGGGCTTTACGCTTTCTTACCCCCATGACTTAGGACACACACGTCTGAGACTGTCTCCCTCCAACAAACGGCCACCCTTGATGAACAGAACACGCCTCTGCTTGGGCCTTTTTCATCTCCGTCTCATCTCTCCTGGTTTGTTTTTGCTTGGGGTCTGACAGGGAGGCTGCCCAGCATTTTCTTTCTAATCCTTCCACGTCCCCAAAGGAGTAACTGCTGAGAGAGAAACTTAAGGCAAAATCTGACAAACAGGTTTTGCGAGAAAGTGAAGGAAACACCCATCTAAAGCGTGGGCATTTGAAGTAATGTGTTGGGTGCTTTTTGGAAAAACTGCTCAACTAACTGCTGAGTAGACACAAAAACAATTTTGTCATGTATGAAAGGAAAAGAACGCCGGCAGCAGAAGCAGAACTCTCAGGCTTAAGGAGAGGAGAACGAACCTCTCACTGGGTGACTCTCGCCAAGCCAGCCCTGCCCGTGAGACCCCAGAGCTCTGAACGCAAACGCTGCCCTAAAGGGGGCATTTCCCTTCATTTTCCTTCTCTCTGCACCGCACTGGCTTCCTTCTGGATCTCCATTTCAGAAAATGTAGCATGGGGGGCGCCTGGGTGGCTCAGTGGATTAAGCCGCTGCCTTCGGCTCAGGTCATGATCTCAGGGTCCTGGGATCGAGCCCCACATCGGGCTCTCTGCCCCGCAGGGAGCCTGCTTCCTCCTCTCTCTCTGCTTGCCTCTCTGCCTACTTGTGATCTCTCTCTCTCACTGTCAAATAAATAAAATAAAATCTTAAAAAAAAAAAAAAAAAAAGAAAATGTAGCATGAGGTATGAATGAATCAAGGACTTATCCCTCATTCAGTGTTATGTTCCCAAAATGCCTCACGTAGCTGCCGATCACCCTAAAGTTCCATTCCTTCCCCCACGAGCCCTGCAGAGGGTTGCCGAGCCCTCCCTGAGACAGAGAGCACACACGCAGCTCGGGTCGAGGACCCAGGGGCTGGGCGAGAGCTGCTGCTGACCAGCCTGACACGGAGGACAGAGCCCTCTGGGAAACTACTCCACCCAGAATGCTCTCCTCTTAGCCTCACTGCCGGGGAGTGAACCTTCCCTCCGCCCCAATTACTTCGTAAGGCCTTGACCGCTGAAGATCAAGTCGAACAGATCTGAAGATGGGACTCCAGTGTTCCGCTTACTCCGGGTTTCTGTTTTGACTCTTTTATTTGTTTTGGGTTTTGTTTTCGTTTTTGGATTCCAAATATTTTTAGCCAGTATTTTTTTTTTAATTTTTATTAACTTTCTTTGAGGTATAATCTCCATAAGGTAAGCTACAGAGACCGAATCATACGGTTTAATGAGCTCTGACAAAGGAATGCACCCGCGGGGTCGGCACTCCTATCAGAACAGAACGTGCCCTTCCCCCGGGAATGCCGGAATGCCGTACCATACCGCCAGGGGAAACCGGAGGAAACTGCTGCCGTGATTTTTATCACTACTGATTGAGTCTGTCAGTTCTGAAATTTCATATAAATGAACTCACGCACTATGGACTCTGTGTTTTGCTCCAATCGGTCATAGCGTAATGTCTTTAAAATTCACCCACGCTGTCCCTGGGTGGCATTCCACTCTGCATGTGCTCAGGGGTTCTGCTGCTGATGGACATCGAGTTGCTTCTAGTTTGGGCTCGTGTGAATAAAGCTATGAACTCTTGCACAAGCGTGTGTGTGTGTGTGCACATAGGAATGGAGTTAAATCAGAAGACTGATGCACGCTCAGCGTTACAGGAAACGGGGTTTTCCAGCGTGGTGGTATCGCTCAGCACTTCCAGCAGCCCTGCATGAGATCTTTCCACCCACGTGCCGATGCTCAGCATCGCCCATTCTGTAAATTTAGAGACTGTGGCGCACACAGCACAGCGGTACCTCGCTGCGGTTTAATCTGTGTCTCCCTGATGACTGATGATGTCGAATACTTTTTCAAGTGTTCATTGGCCCTTTGTCTATCTTCTGTTGCAGTATGTCTGAACCTTCTGTCTGGTTTTTTTTTTTATTGGATTTTTTTGTCTTTGTGGTATTGAGCTACAGGAGTTTGTCTCCATCCTGGATAGAGCCCTTCATCAGGCGTGTGTGCGTTCCAAACGCGTCCTCCCTGTCTCCTAACTCTTCTGCACGCTACAGAATGATGGAAGCAAGGAGTCTATCTACACTTGTCTTGCTTACTGTAGCTTTATAGTACATCTTGCAACAAAGGGGTTAAACTCTCCAATTTAGTTCTTTATTAAATTTCTGCATTTCCATATAAATTTCAGAATCAGCTTGGTAGTTTCTACAAAAAAAAAAAAAAAAAGCTTGGTAGGAATTTGGGAATGCATTAACTCTTAAGAACAATTTAGGGAGAATATCTTAAGAGCAAGAGACCTTCAATTTATAGACATGTATTATCTTACCACATATCTCTTCGATTTCTCTCAGCAATGTTTTACAATTTTTATGTAGAGATAAGTGTTTTTAGCTAAATTTATTCCAGGGAATTCTTACAAATTCATGTTATTATAACTGGTATTGGTCTCTTGATTTCATCTTCCAACTGTTCAATGTTAATATACAGAAATTCAGAGGATTTTTACATATTAACCTCACATCCAGCATCTTCATTAGTGTTTTTTTTATAATTCTTTAGTATTCTCTACATAAGCAATCAATAAAGACAGTTTAACTTTTCCCTTTTCAATTGTTAGACCTTTTATTTTATTTTCATTCCTGATTCCCTACCTAGGCCTTCAAGTACAATACTGAACAGAAGTGGTGAGAACAAATATCATCTCCTTGTTCTCAACGCAGGAAGAAAGCGTTTGCCAACTGCACCATGAAGTATGATGTGAGCTGCAGATCTCGTAGATACCCTGCCTCACTGAGACGGCTTCCCTCCATTTCCAGCTTCCCAGAGTACTCTTCCCAGTGGGGACTGAATTTCACCCAATGTTTTTTTCTGCATCTTTTGACATGGTCATATGGTTTTCTCCTTTATTCTGTTAACGGGATCAATGACACTGATTGATTTTGGAATTCTTACCCAACTGTGCATGCCTGTGATAAATCCCACTTAGTCATGCTGTACTGTCAATTTTTATACATTACTTGATTCAATTTGCTAATGCTTTTTCAAGAATTTTGCAACTATTTTAATGAGGAATATCAGCTTATAATTTTCTTTTCTTATATGCCCTTGTCTCATTTTGGTATCTTAGTTATGTTAACCAAAAGAGCTGAGATGTGCCCACTCTTCCGCCACCTCTGGACGAATCTGTATGAGAATGGTTATCACGTCTTCCTTAAATGTTTGAACATTTAAGATGACCAGACAGGTCATCTGGGCCTGTAGTTGTCTTTGTAGGAAAGTTCTTAATTACAAATGCCATAATTTAATGGATACAGGGCTTTTCTGGCTTCTTATTTCTTCTTGTGCAAAGTTTCATCATTTGTATATTTCAAGGAACTTGTCCATTTCATCTAGATTGTTAACTTACAAAGTTGTTAATAACGTTACCTTATTATATTTTAAATATCTGTAGGATCTATAGTGCTGTCTCCTCTCTCCTCTTTACTCATTATATTAATCATTTTCTTCCTTTTTTTTTTTTTCTTAATTATACTAGCTAGAGGGTTTTCAGTGTTACTGATCTTTTCAATAAACCAACTTTTGGCTTGTTTGTTTCCTCTAGAGCTTGCCCATTTTCTATTTCATTGATTTTTGTCTTTTTATTTTTTGGTTCCTTCTCTTTACTTGGGGATTAACTTCCTCTCCCTCTGAAGGGGGAAACTAAAATTATTTATTTTAATCTTTCTTCTTTAGCTATATCCCATAAATTCAGACGTTACATATTTATTATTCATTCAATTCCAAATATTATGTGATTTCCCTTTGACTTCTTTGACTCAAAGGTTCTTTAGAGGTACACTGTTTACTTTGCAAAAATTCAGAGATTTTTAGGTACCATTCTTACTGATTTTTAACTTAATTGTGTAAGTACAGCTAGATAGCAACTCTGTATGATTTCAACCATATTATTTCAATCTTTTTAAATTTCAAGGTAAACTATCTTGGTTACTGGTCATTGTGTATGTGACAAGAATGCTGCTGGATATCTCTGGCCGTTGGATTGTTAACAAGACCAAGTAAGTCGCTTGATGATATTTTTATGTCTCCTGTATCTTCACTGACTATTCATTTTATCAACTGCTGAGATAACATAATGAGAACGTCCAGCTACATTTGTGCTAGATGTCCCAGTAATATTAACGGTCCTGATTATCTTTTTATGGAAACTGTTGTTTGCGGGTTCCCCAATTACTGATTTTGTAAACTCAAATGCATGGGTAAAAAGTTAACAGAGAAGAACATCTTTCCCCCATCCCTACCTGAAAGACCAGGCTGAGACAGAGACGTCTCCAGCTGTCTCCCAGAGCTAGCAAATGAATTTTTTTTTCTAGTTCACCCTTTGCCCAAGAGTATAGCCTCCCAGTGCTCTGCCTTAAGTGCCTTAGCTCCACATTCCCACCAGGAAGGGGCACAAGATCTATATCTTGTCTCAAGGGTGTGTTCAAACCTAAGCCTAGAAACCAGCAGTCCCCACCACCACCAGTTTTTACTTGGGCCTCTGGTTACAACACGACGCTCCTGCAACCTTTCATGCACTTACAAGTTCTTGTGTTTTTGATACTCTACCAGCTCTTGGGTGTGTTAAGGGTTATGTGACATGTCATATTTAAAGCTTAGCACGCTATAAAGCTGCCGCCGACCCACACAGGAAGGGACATAGGCAACTGAGCACACCACCCCCGCCCTGAAACTCTGGGGTTAGCACTGGCCTTTGACAGCTCCTCTCTGTTCAGTCTAACTTCCAGGAGGCTGAGTAGCAGGGATCGTGTCTTACTTGCCTCTGTGCTCTCTTCCTTGCTGGCCTGGCTATAACCTGGAACAGGCGCACATGGGTCTCCTGATGGATGGGGCGAGAAGTGTAGATGGGGCTGGATGGTAAAGATCCTACCGGTCAGCCTGAGCTGTCTGGGCTTTATCTGATGGGCAACAGAGGTGCCAGCAAATACAATTAGGTAGGAAGGCGGGACAGGTGCCCGGGTGGCATGGAGCGTCTGTGCCTTGGGGAACCAACAGAACAATAGAATTCAGGCAGCACTGTTCACATAATCCTGCTCTTCACTGAGAAGCTGGCCATCAAAGAGACTCTAAAGAAGCTAACACTAAAATGTTTAAAGAAAGGAATTAGATAGATCGTGTGCATCTGTTTCTGTAAACCTACACAAAAAGTGAATTTTTCACTTGAATGCATGTAGCTTAGGAACAGTAAAAGACACATTGCACAATGAGCCCACTTCTCTCCAGAGAAAAGATTTCAGAGTTGCCTGGGAAGGGTTAAGATTTGAAATTAGCAAACTGCCTGCTTCCAACACCTCCTGAGTTGTCATGGTGACACTTTCAGCCGGAAGTCATCGATACAGCCTGTCCTTTCTCCCAAGCTCTCCTAGAAGACGAGGTGACACCGGCGAGGGAACAAACAGGCCATGACATCTGGCTGCCCCCTGGGTCTCCACATAAGCCAGGAGCTAGTCCGGATGACCGGTCAGAGGACGTGGCATCATCGGCACCATCACTTCCACTGCTCTGGAGTAAAGACGACGGGATGTCCCATCTGAATCATTTTCTGTTAATAGTTTGTTTTTTAAAGACCTGCCATGGTGTGCTGTCCCCAAGGCCTCCCAAGGACTAAAGGGCCGTCTGCCCTGAACTAACCGGCCTCAGCCTGCTGTGGGCCTAAGTCTGCTTTGTTCCCATATGTTCCTCCTTCTATAGGTGCAGCCTGTGGTCTGGTTGTCGGTTCTCCCTGGCACCGGCATTAGGGAGTTTCTTTTCTTTGGTGCGGGGAGGGTGCCTGGGGTAGGGGGCTCCTGGGCCCAGCCATCTGTGGATTTAACCACAGCCACACACAGTTCGAAACCATACTGGTGGGACTCTGTGCAAAGATGCTCTGAGCAGGCGCAGGAATGCCTGTGTGAGTAATGACCACTGCTTATCACAGGGGACCTTTCTGACATCCATTATGGGATTGGGGCTTCCCAACCTCTCTGTTAGACTCCCGCAGTGCTCCGAGTAGGGCAGGCTACATAGTGAATTCTAGAAAGGCACGGAGTTACTATGTTAATAAAGGTGCCAACAGCACAAAATAGATTCAGTCCTTCAATATCTTGAATAAAAATTGTTGTTTTCTACCGCCTGGAACAACATTATGTGGTTGTGCTTTCCACAACGTACATGATTTCCTATTTCCTTGTGAGTTTTCTGGGTCACATATATTTCTGCACCAAGTCTATACTTCTGCTCCAACAGTTAGAAGATCTCTCAGTATCATTTTTCCTGGAATAATTTGTTATCCATCATTTTTATGGCAGCATTAAATTTTAAGAGAGAATTGAGAGGGATAGAAAATCTACTGCATATTTCCAACCCCAAAAGAAAGCCTTTAATAAATTTAGGACTTCTCAGTTTCACGTTCGAACCTGACCCTATGACCAAAAGGCTGCCTGCAGCCACCGGTCCTCCACGTAGGGGCGTGGGGTGGGTGTGCAACCAGAGGGCGGCTGCCCGCTGGTCCGAGCTGCCAGGGTAGAGCTTGGTCTGCTGAAGCAAGCCCACGACATAGAATGCCAAGCGGCCCCATGGTGACAGCTGGGGCACAGGGCCACATTACCCCCACCTAAACAAGGTTCGGCGGTGTTTACGAGTGCGCCCCACGGGACGCCGGGGAATCAGACCCAGGGAGCCACGAGATCCGGGAAGTCCACGTGCGGATGCAGCCCACCCGGTCCCACGCGAGGTGCGGGGACACGGAGCTGAATCAGAAGGCGCCTACCCTCAAGGGCTTCCTGGCCTCCTCCGTACAGCAGGTGTGGACATGGTGCTGTGATAACACAGTCAGCGTGCTCACGGGGTCTGGCCAAGGGGACCTCTGTACGTGCACAGTAAAGGGGACCCTACCTCTGAACTGCGGTGAAAGGCCACCCCGCTAACCTGACTGGGTAAGTCACTTTCCGCCGTACGCGGGCCCAGGCGCCGCACTGCGAAAAGCCAAGAACACGGTGATTAACAGCTTAATGGGCTTATTTTCAGAATCACACAATTGCCCGGTGCTGGGGACTCAGCGAACGGGGCCAAGTGGCTCCCGGGGAGAAGCCGGGGCCTGGCTCAGGGGAAGGTGGAACCGAAGGGCAGGTCGTGCTGCCCCCATCTGTCACCATGTCTCTGCCTCGGCGGACCATCCCCAAGCACAGCTTTCTAACGCGCCTCTGGCTCTCCACACCGCGCCTACCCACCTGGAAACGTGAAGTTTTACACGATGATACCCTTAGAGACCAAGGGAACACGGGGCAGTGGAGCGCGTAACCACCACACACGGAGGCAGGCATCCGGGGGAGGAGGACGGAGCCCAGCAGGCAGAGCGCGCGCTTGGCGTCCCACCCAGCATGACGCACGGGGAGAAGTCTTCCTCCCCTTCAACAGCAGGAAGATTGATGTCGGCATCATATGGACTCCCTGGACTCAGAAATTCAAATGAGGAAATAACTTTTATTTATTAGGACTGGCTTGTTTGTTTTCCTCCTTCCCAGAGCTTCCACAAACCGCAGCCATAAAACAGCACCAGCAAGTGTTTCTGGGTTGGTGGATCAAGCCACGGGAGGACGGATGGGCAGAGTTTCATCTAAAAGGGCACGGATGGAAATGACAGGGCTTCCCTCTCTCCCTGAGCTCAGGGGCTCCCGTTTCAATTCTGACTGTCAACACAAAGCGTAAACGGGGAGGGCGGTGCAGCCGACCCCCGAGCAGCGCGGGCCTGGGGGAGACACGAGCGTCCAGCATCGGGGGCAGGGAGGGACTCTGAAAGGGGCTGAGGGCGGGCAGGGCCCGGCTGAGGGCCACACACACAGCGCCCAACCTCACGGGGCCTGTGGGCAGCTGGGGTTCTGCACGCCCGGCCTGTGGCCAGGGCTTCCTGGCGGGGAGACCTTGCATCAGCAAACGTCTCGGGAGCACCGAGAGGCAAAGGGAGACAGTGCCCTGCTCCTGGTCAGCTATCCCTCGGGGACACACGCCGACGTGCACTGAGTATTTACGACGGCGATGGGCTCATGGGGTGGGGGGTGGGGGCTCAATCGTGATTTTCGTTTACTTGTTTTATTACAGTTGTTATTCATTCCTCCAGTAGTTTGGGAGACAGACTTCTAGAATGGAGTTCACATTTAATATCAATAACCTCAGGAAATATCTGTCCCCTGAGATTCCCAGAAACGGAACTGCCAGACGAGCGTCCTCAGGGTGTGACTCACAATCACGGGGCAGGTGTAGGCGCTGGTTCACTCAGGGCGACTCTGGTCCCTCCGCACACCGGGGTCTTACGCCGGGGGACAACGTTTACCCGAAAGTAGGCCTGGAATTCAAACGCCTTTGTGCCACGCAAGGCCTCATCCAGCAGCCATCCGGGGAGCCCAACGGGGATAGCACAGTCCCCGGGGCTGGCGCGCACCGGCTATGACGGCGGCAGCGAGCTCCCTCACATTTGCCTGCTCACGAGACCCGAGCACACGGCGCTCAGCCTTCCCCCAGGCCGCTCTCTCCGGCAGGAGGCTGGGGCTCGGGGTTCACCTTCTGAGCAAATGTGCAACACAAATAATGTGACCCTGCGGGGTGTTTGCTGAAACTCTTTCAATCTGGTCTAAACACTCAGAATTTCACTTGGTAATTCCGTCAAATTAACTCCTTTAAAAACTTCCTTTTGCAACTTTTGTTGTATTATTAGATTTTGCAATAGAAGTTATTTTAACAATGTACAATATAATTAGCCACTTAATGTCATTAAGAAAATTTATGAGCCTTTATGAGTTGAAAAACAGCCCCAAATGGTATTTATTAGCTATCCAGGACTAAAAATAGGACCCCGTTGCCTCAGTGAACCACGTTTAAAAAAATGTACAGTCACAAATAATATGTCTAATTATGTATTAAACTAATTCTCGCCTTCACCTTTTGAATTTCTAAACTCCTTACCTCATGTATCATTTTAATTATTTTTCCAGTTCATTCCCAGGGAAACTGGCTGACGGGGAATTAATTAACAGGTCCAATAAGGAGGCTGCCGGCATTGTCCCACCACAGTCTGAGCTCTGGCCTCATTTGCATGTCTCCTTTATTCTCAACAATAGCACTGCTGAGATTTCAGCATGAAATTGTTAGCGCATTAGAGAGGACACAATCGTATCCATTCCCACAGATATTCATCAATTATCACATTTTACTGCGACACGAGTCCGTGAATAGAGCAAGCACTGGAGTCTCTGGCCCCAGGGTCTGAGAGACATGACAGGTATTTCAACACTCGGCCACAGATTCCACCTGATGACAGGATTTGGGATTATCCGGGCCCAGGAAAGATCCTACATGAAAGGCAGGCACTCCCGTCACGTGGCGAGGGGGCCACAAGGAGGGGCAGCATCGAGGCCCACATCGGGGGCGCCCCTTCGACGGCAGATGTCCTGGGTCCCTGCGGGCATCGCAGACGGCTGCTCTAGTCCCAGAGATGCTGGCAGGGGAGGAAGGGCCCGGGGGAGCCAGGTCCTCTCCCTAGTGATGGGCCACACGCAGGGGCTACCTGGCTCAAGGCCGGTGGTGCCACACAGCGGGTGTCCTGCCAGAGTGGCCAGGCCGTCTTCTGCACACGGGTCCCCCACTGCTGGTCTGCCACGAAAACCGACGCCAGCACACCAGGGCCTCCCGAGCACGTACTGCGGACTCCGTCTCCCAGCCGGCTGAAGGCCGCTCCAGGCAGCAGCCATTCTCATGGGTCTGTTAATGCCCAGCGTGCAGCCCTGGGCTGGTCCTGATACCCCGACAGTGTGTCCGTGGCCAGGCAGAGGGACAGACGGCCGCGTGTGCTCCTGAGACAGACAGATGGCGGCCGTCCCCCGGCGGGCTAGGCGGACCCTGGAGAGCCTGAAGAGCAGCGCTCAGCCGGTCACGCGCAGAGGACAGCACCAGGAGGTGTGTGCGGGCGTCCTGTCCCGCCAAGTGAGGAGGGAAATGGCTGCGGTTCTTTCCTAGAGCTCCGGCTCTGGCCCGGGCACCTCCGCCGACTCTGGCCTCACCCCCAAGCGCACGCAAACCTCGCCACCGTACGGTGTGGGGGACCCGGAGCCCGCCCGCAGCGCCTCGGACAGCCGGGCCTCCACTCGCTGGGTCGGTCACTCGGCGCACCGGCCGCTGAGGGCTCACTGGTCTCGCACAAAGTCCCTCGGGAGGGCAGAGAGACCCGTCGCTGTGGGGGGGTGAGCACCCCGCTCGGCACGCCCCGCTCTCCCCCCTGCGTTTCGAGGTTCACCTCTTCGGTACCAGGACGAACAAGGAAGAGGCAGGATTTACTCCTCTAACCACACCTGGAGAGCTGGCAACGGGAGTGGCCCTGGGAGAGAGAAGGAGCGCGCGGGCGCTCTGTGAGGGGCGGCTCTGAAGCAGGCTGGGCACCTGGGTGCAAATGGGGGCCCACAAGAATCCACCTTTTTATTAATAGTACTACCCCTGCTCAAGAAATCCAAACAAGCTTTGTGATTACCTATCCAGACTCGAGCCCTGAAACCGCGTGAAAAGAGCCCGGTGGGGGGCGGGGGGTAAGGACAGACACACAGGTGCACTCTGAGGTCCAGCATGGCCGTCCACCTGGGGAGACGTCTGCTCCGTGGCAACCTTCCCAGGTGGGTGAGCTGCAGAGAAGCCGGCTGCCCCCGGCGGGCTCAGGCCCCGGAGCCTCCGGGCACCAGGGTGTGGGTGGCCACGTGGCGGAGGCGACGGAGCGCTGCCGAAATTCACTCCTCCGCGGCACAGAGCCACGGGGCTGCCCTGCGCTCCCCAGCCCCCGGGCCAGCCCCTCACCACAGTGACGTGAGTAGAAGGGACAGGGTCACCCTGGGTGAGCTTTTCTTCCGCAGAGCTGAGCCAGGATGCCTTTGGGGCACGACAGGTCAACCCACCCCAGCCTCCACCGGACTCCCGGGTGGTCAGCCCCCACTGCCGCCCGCCCGGCGAGGGAGGCAAGGACAGCACTCCTCCCCGCACTGAGGGCAAGTGGCCTTGTGCTTGCTCTCCTGAGTTTGGGGGGGTTCACTTTTCAACAAAGCCACCAACACTTTGAGAGTGACCACATGCTTTACACGTGTGCCTTGGTTTATTTAAATGCCAGCGGCTTAGTTCCCCAACGTGGTTGGCACCACAGTGACAAATCTCTGATGAAGGCAACTGTCCCCAGTCAAAGCCTTTCCCGAAAGCAAACAGTGCCGTGAGGCCCACGACGCAAGGCCCTCCTTTCCTGGGGCCCCGTGTCTAGGAGTCCACTGGGTTCGGTTTCCAGGCCATATCGCAGGTTCAACCCCAAAGTGGGGCTCAGTATTTCTCTAGAACCCCTCCGCCTCCCAGCCCAAGTACCAAAGCCAGGCCAAGGGCAGTGGCCAGGAAGCTCCGAGGGGGATGTGAGAAGCGGCAAGGAGTCCACGAGTCTCCGGTGCTGAAGGACCTGAGGACACGCACGCAAGATGACACGACACGCTAAAGCCCAGCTCCTCTGAGCACCAGGGAGCCAGAGGACGAGCCCGGAAGGCTGTGCCCACGGATGGGGGCTGCAGGGGGAGGACTCTAAGCAGCTCTGGGCTCTTCCTGCCCCCCTCGGCTCATCTGCAGTAAGAGATGGGGAAAGGAAGAGCACAAAAAGACCTTTTAATTGTGTCTGGCCCAACGTAAGAGGGATCCATTCCACTGGGTCAGCCCTTCGCACTGAAAGGCCTCCCTGGGTCCCCACGGAGAAGCAGCCGTCCACAACCCCGACCTCACCGAGCCCGCCGGGTGCCAGGAGAAGCCCCTGCAGACCCCAGCTCACCTGCTCTGCCGGAGAAGGGCCGCCACCTGGGTGGAAACCATGTCCGTGCCCGCACAGCTCTGAAGCCGGAGCGGGGATGCTAACTGATGCTAACGTAAGTGAGGACCGAAATAGACTGAAAAATAACCCTAATTTATAACTGAGATGCCTCTCGTTTAAGAAAACACTGATACATCCTTTAGAATTGCCTCTTCGTAATGACAGAGATTGAAGTGTACAGCACATTTTTTTCAAAAGACACTGTCAGCAGCAGAGAAGAAATTAGACACTTCCAGAGTTAACATTTATTCTTTGTGAAATTTAATTAAAAGCAGCTCACTCCTGACGTGACCTTAACACGCCAGAGACCCCGAGTAGGAGGGAAGACAAAAGACCCTTGCGGCGACTATCGCAGAGTTTAGGAACACCTACACGTTCTCGGGATTCTGCTTTACGGGGACACTGACGGCACAAAGGGGCCCAGCTCTGCCCCACAGCGGGGCGGGCCCACACCAGACTGGCCCCCAAACCATTAACAACAGCAATAAAAAAAGGAACCTCTTTCTTCTAAAAACGCACTGCCGTTTCTGTTCTTAAAACCAAATGCCATCGGGTGAAATGGATCAGACTGAACCATCTAATCCTTGCTGGCATTAACCGCATCAAGCCAAACGGCTCAATCTGTGGACATTCAACGGGGATTTCAATTTCCCTGGTCCCGTGTTTACTACAGCACAAGTGGCCTCCCGTGGACAAAGCTGCCCAGCACAGAGCAACAAGGCTGGCCACGTGGCTGCCCGGGGCCGAGCGTGGCCCTGGCCCACCGTGAAAAGCGGCCTGGGAGCGCCCGTCCACTGCAGGTCTGTGCGCCCCCAGGGGACAACACCAAGTCCCAAAGTGGGGAACGAGGTCTTTGCCGATGTAGTTAGGATGATGTCAGGCTGGACCAGGGTTGGGTCCTAGTCCTGTGACGGGTGTCCTTGTAAGACGGAGGAGATTTGCACGTGTACACCCACACACGCACACACGTGCACACGCACACACACAGAATGCTGTGAATGACACACACAGAGACAGGGCGGTGCATCCACAAGCCAAGGACACCAGGGACTGTCGGCAACCCCAGGAGCTGGGAGAGGAGCGTGGGGCAGGTCCCCCCCGAGATCCTGCAGGAGCCCACAACCCTGGCCACGCCTGCGGCCAGACCTCTGGCCTCCAGACTGAGACATGCCTGTGCTTTGAAGGCCCGTCTGTGGTACTGGAAACACCCAACCTCGGCCTTGACTTCCTCGGGCCTAAGATGAGACCCAGACCATACTCCCCCAAACTTCCAGGGGTCCCCAAAGAGGCTCGTCCCTCAGGCTGAGCGGCACCTGTGCCTGCCCCTGCCCCCACCGCATGTGCCCGCAGCCCTCCCGGCAGGCGGTCCCTCCTTCTGTTCGACGAGCTCCCACTTTCACCCCCGTAGGGCACTGTGGTCACGGAGGGGTCTGTCCTCTATCTCCCCAGGCCTCCTAAGAGTGTTTCAGACGCGTCATCAGCTCAGAGCAGGCCGACCTGTCAGCGCCGAGACTCCATGCGCAGGCCCGGCCAAGAGCGGAGAGAAGAGCTTTCACACACCAGGCATGCCGGCTGCCGGAGGACAGAACGCAGAGCCCTGCGCCAGGAGCAGCCGTGGCAAGAGGTACCATGACGAGTGCTCTTTGACAGCGGGGGACCTTGAGGGTCAGAAAGGGGAACTCATCCGCCAAGGCCCTGAACCAGGGGAGGGAGCCGCCTCCCTCTGGCCCACACGACCTCCCAGAGAAGAATCGATCGCCCACACGCTGTGCAGGAGAGGGTGCCACGCCCCACTCTACGCGCAGGACCCCGGGACTGCGACATGGCCACACACTCACACAGACTCACACAGAGCCGCTCTGCCGCGAGCCAGCGAGTCGGGATCTGAGCCCAGGCCTGGGGAAGGCGAGCCCGTCAGCACCTTGGCTTCGCGAGCCCCTGCCAGCCAACATGAGTAAACAGCAAGGATCTATTACAAAGCAGCCTGTGAGAGACCAAGATGCAAAAGCTGAACGGTTAGAAACCCCCGGCCACTGGAGTCCCTCCCTTTCAGCCAAGAAACAGAGCCCAGCTCTGAGGACGGGGACGCCTGGCTGAGATGCCGGTGTCCTCCCCAGGGAGGAAGCCTGCGGCCACCGGGCACCCAGCAGCAGGACGCCGAAACACCGGGACGGGATGACTCCCTTGCATGTACGTGCGCGCTCCCGTGTTTTAGCATTCAAGGAGCGCTCACAGACCTTCCTCTATGACTCCGACTTCACGCACACGTAGACGTGTCTTGGCGCGGCTGCTGGCTTGGCTAGCTACCGTGGCGCACACGGACGCCCCTGGAGGGCAGCCTCCTGCCGACCCAGCAGGTTACCCAACACGCCGGTCCCGCGAGCGGGAGGCTCTGTGTGGCCAGCGGGACCAGAGGCTGCCCAGGCTTCACGGGGCCAGTGCTCGACGTGGTGCCTGGAGAAACAGGGGTGCGCTGGCCCTGAACCCGACAGGGCACGTGCAGTGGGGCACACCTGTACACTAGAAGTGCGAGACTCCGATATGCTTGGTCTCACACTGATAATCCAACCGAAAGATCATTCCGAGAGACGCCACGAGCCCTGCTTTCGCACACCCTCCCTCCGGTGGTGGCACGGTTCGCCACACACCTGCAGGCCCCCAGACAGGAGGCCCTGGGACCCCCCACAGCACATGAAGGGCCCCCTCCTCCTGGGGGCTAGGAACAGGGGAGGCGAGCAGCTGGCACGTCCAGGACCCAGATGTCACAGAGCAGGGCACCCAAAGGAGGCCGCCCTGGGTGCCGCCCCAGAGGGAGCCCAAGTCCCCCGGCCGGAAGCCCCCAGCCGGCATTAGCGCCTCGAACGTCTGCCGGGAAGGAAGGCTGACTGCCTGCACCCCCATCTGCCACACGCCCCGTGGGACTAGGGAGCCACGGTGTGGCTGAAGGGAGGGCAGCTCTCACTTGCAGAAACCCTGCCTCAGAAGAGTGTGTGGGTGAGGGATGAGAGGCGGCCCGTGGCTACCAGCCCGGCTCTGGGGCCGCAGGGGCAGGATGCGGAGGCCCGGGCGGGGCTGCAGCAGGGGGCTGACAGGCAGGGCTCGGGCTGCACAGGCTTCAGGCACTCTGTGGGGGATCTCACCTCCAGAAGCCCCGCCGCCTGACCTTGTGTGCGGACACTTACGTACACCCCTGCACGAACCTGACGCATGGCTCTCGGCAGTGGACAAGAGTCCCGACGCGCCCCTGCAGACGGTGCCGAGCTGTGCGGCTCATGTGCAGGTCCGAGGAGCGGCTCAGAGTGACATCACACCCTCAGTCCCAGCACCCATGACCCAGCACGTGCTCCCTGTCTCACCAGCTGGGGCCACTCCAGGAGAACAAGGGATGAGAAAGGGCGGGTCCCCCACGACGGGAACCACCGGTCCCTGAAGCTGTCCTTCCCACCACCTGCTCTTCCCCAAACTGCCACTGCTGCAGCAGGAGAGTCTCTGTCCCTCCGCTGATGGGGTGGCCTCTGGGCAAGTGCCTTCCCATGCTGGTCTCCAGCTCGTGCCGGAGTCTGGCCATGAAGCTGCAGGAAGACCCAAGCACCAGGGGCCGTGCTGAGCCTTGAGAGGTGCTGGCAGGAACCTGCCAGCCCAGTTGTGGGCGGGGGGGGAGCCACCGTCAGAGCAGCCCTCCAGCCCCCGTCAGGCCACCCAGCACAGCCACCCCTGCCGAGCCCCGCGAGAGCTGTGCGTCCAGGAGCAAAAGCAGCATTTGCTCCCTCGGCCCCGAGGCTCGCACACGCTTGTGTCCCAGCAGCTGGCGACCCAGACAGAACCCGCGGGCCACTGGAGTGGAGGCCGTGGCCTCAGTGCGGCTCCCCGTGCACCCACAGAGCCCCGCAGCCCTGGGGTCCCTGCAGCTCCTCCTCTGCCCAGAGAGGCTGCCCCTGGCCCAGGGATGCTCCCTCATGTCGAGAGAGGGAAGGAAAGAGCCGCCTGTGGATTCTAGAAAAGGATCCTTTACAGAAAGGATCACTCAGCAAGAAAACAGCACCAACTGATGCCTAACACGGAATTATGGATAAACTGCAAATAATTACAGAGTGAAGGAAGCCAGACTAAAAGAAGCCCTACTGCAAGGGCTCCATTTTATGAACTTCTAGAAGAGGCGAGGGGAAATCCTGCAGACAGCCTGTCCCCAGCACTTCCTTCCCTGCCCCTGGAGCGAGTGGTGGGAAGCGGCAGGATGTGACCAGATGGGACACACCCCTCCCCAAGGCCACCAGCGGGAGGCAAAGGACCTGTGGGAGGAGGTGGAGCCCAGTGTGAGCGGATGGGCCTCGCACTGAGGGTCTTGAAGCTCACAGGCCTCTGAGGCCCTCCGGAGGACAGCATTCAGGGAGGGGGGCTGCGGCCGCCAGGCGGAGGTCAGGGGCCCCAGGAGGAGGTCAGGGGTGCCCAGATGGAGGTCAGGGGGTCCCCATAGAGGTTGGGGGCCCCAGTGGAGTTTGGGGTCCTCAGTGCAGGTTGCGGGATGCAGATCAGTACAAGGCTATACTTTCGGGAGCTCACGTCCAGAGATTCTGAGGGTCCCCTTAAATGATCACAAGTGTCACTAGCAGTAAAAATGTCAACCACGACGTGCTTTCTTCATGGGCTTAAAGACAGGATCTGAGCAGCTCTACGCCAAGGAAGACAGAGGCGTGACTCACACTTAGCAGAAAGCGGCCAGAAGCACAGGCTGCTGAGCCGTTTGTAAGGAACTCATTGGCCCCTGACAGCATTTCCCTGCCGTGTAATTTGGCAAATATTTGCCTGCCGAGCTATCAGCAACTTTTACGGAAAACAGAGTCAGAAACCTTGAACAACGGCAGCAAAGCTTAAGGGAGCCCCACTGCACTAGCCGGGAACGCACGGGGGCCGCTCCTGCCGTCTTCGTTTTTTAATGACACGTAGAGCCGACGAGGGCACGGAACGTGCCTGACAATCAGGCAGAAACTGCCACAGTCCTGTCCAAGCGAGCACCTTTTTCCAGAACCACCAAGCCCCCAGGGTCCCACTTAGGGCCACAAATGCCATTCCTCAGCAGGTCCCAGGAGCTCTGGCTGCTCACGATGGCCCTGGAGTGCCGCACCCAGGAGCAGACGCTTCCCCGTGGCTTGGCGCGAACGGAACACAACACGGCCGCACGCTCACGGCAGGCGCACAGCAGGTCCCCTTCAAACGCGGGTTTTCAAGTAATATTAAGTTCACCCTGTGCTGGCTTGGCCACAGAAGCACCCTCAGGCCTGGGAGCATGCCAGGTGCGGCCACGGCCCGGGCACGAATGACAGCTGCGGGCCACTGTCACCCGCTCCTGCCGTGCCGGGCGGCAAGGGGAACAAATCACCCGCTAGGAAATGCACGATTCTCTACGGTCTTCAACAACCCGTTACTGTTCGCTCCGTGCGGCAAGCAGGGCTCTCCAGGTGCCGCGGGGAGGACCCGCTCGAGACCCGGTATTCAGGTAAGCACTTGAGACCACTGTTCCACACGCGGCTCCAACGGTCTCATCCGCGAGGAGACACCCACTCAAAAGCCGAGCGTGAGTCAGGGTATGAGTGCGGGAGGGGGAGGGGAACCCACCTGTGAAATTCCCCACTTTCTCCTGCTTTTTACGCTCTCTCCCCACCGCTCCTCCCAACAGAAAGGGCCCCACGTATCAGCCAGGCATGTGCCTGGCTCAGTGGCCTCACAAACATGCACTGGGACCCAGAGCAGCGAACTCAGGTGACAGGCAGCAAAGGCACTCACAGAGCAGGCCTGTCCCCTGGCTTCGCCACCTACCGGCTGGGTGGCTCTGCACGGAGCACCAACCTGAGGCTCTCAACTGCGCACGGCTCTTAAGGGCAAGACAAGAGAGAGCAGTGTGGACGCCCAGCACAGTGCTGGACACTGCCACAGCTCTGGAGTGACCGGTCGTCGCTCACGATGCCATGCTGGGGGGAAGGCTACCCAGGGGCCTAACCTCCACAGGGGCACAACGGCGGAGCTGGGATGCTGCTGGCCTGACGGCAAGCCCACGGGTCTCACCGCTCACCTGCCCTTTACCGGTATGGGTGCCCCTCACCCAGGCAGATGCTCCCACCCCCGCCCGACAGGGAAGGAAGCTCAGACACAGAAAGGTAGGGATCGTGCCCACCCACCTCTCCCGGAAAAAACGTGGCATCACTGGTCAGGGACCACGTCTATCTGAGTCCAAACCCGCCCCGGCTCCCTGTCCCTGCAGGAGGCCCGCGGAACCTTGCAGAGGCTTGGACAGAATGGGAAGGGGAAGTGGGGCAGTGGCCTGAAGGTGCTCGGGGGCAGGGAGACAAGGCAATGGACCCGCTGGCCGATGCAATCAGAACTGGGAGGGTCTGGGATGCCTGGGTGACTTAGTCGTTAAGCGTCTGCCTTCAGCTCAGGTCATGATCCCGGGGTCCGGGGATCGAGCCCTGCATTGGGTTCCCGGCTCAGCGGGGAGCCTGCTTCTCCCTCTCCCACTCCCCCTGCCAGTTTTCCCTCTCTCACTGCCTCACTGTGTCTCTCTCTGTCAAATAAATACATAAAATCTTAAAAGAAAAAAAAGAAAGAAAGAAAAGAACAGAACAGAACTGGGAGGGCCACAGAACACAGAGCCAGAGCCCCTATGCCTCTGCTGGAGTCTACACCACACAGACAATCCGAGCTAGAATTCACCTGCAGACTTTCCAAAACGACTGAACTGGACCATCAAAACACCCTGGGTTCGGCGGGGGGAGCCCACAGGCCTGGAGCAAGGGGCTGGAGAGAGGGCAGCGGGCCTAGCAGGAGGGACACACCGCAGGGCTGCCGGCAATGAGGACAGGCCGGACTGGTGCCCTTGGGAGCCAACGGCAGCCAGCCAGGGCAGCAGCAAGAAGTCCAACTGGGAGCCACAGTGGTGGCTGGATGGGAGTGGGCTTTGCGCTGAGGGCCTGGTGACAGAGGATGGGGCAGGGAATGGATGCCCGTCTCCGGCTTCCCGGAGGAAGGGTGGCGGGCCCCTCCCCGTGTCTCAAACCCCCTTGCACTGCCCCCGCTCTCCAGCACCCGGCAGCAATGAGTGCTTGAAGGGTGCGTTCCAGCCCCCGGAGGCACCGGGAACGCGCAGGGAAGGCGTCAGTCCGCACGACCGCCAGCGCAGGCGGTGCGGACCAGCGCCCGGGCCGGCCCCGTCGCCACGTGTTCCACAGGCAACTTCTCTCAGGCCGCTGCCACGTGACCAGATCCGCTCCAAGATCTGTTAACACCCACGGCACACGCGAGACAACAACGCGCCCCAGCGAGCAAGCCGAGAAGCCCTGCACCAGGGAGCCTGCACCCCTGACGGGACCCCACTCACTCCAGACGGCGCCCTCCTTCTCACCCAGTGGCACGGATCCACTGGGGGAGGGAGGTCACCGCCGGCCAGATGGCTCCCATCCACGTTACATGGGTAGCGGCTGACCTGTATGCCAAGGGTCACCTCCTTCAACCAAGCCCATGCCCAGCCCCGCTGGATGGGGCTTCTGCATGGCTTCCCCCATCCACATGGCCTTTCTTCACTCCTTCCCACCTCCCCATCTTGAGGATCCCAGGGCCCGCCCATGTCCCTCTGGCACGCCCATTCCCTACCAGGGGCTCGGAGTACTAGAGGTACACACGTGCACACACACTCAGCACCGCCGGCCAGCAGCCGGCAGCAGGCCAACAGGTGTCCTACTTGGGAGAGCACGGCTAGATCACCGGCTCCCCTCCAAGCTCGGAATGAGTTAACGTTACCTAGTGGACCCAAGTATTCAAAATGAAGGCAAACTGCCCGAAATCAATGTTCACAAATACCAGTTATCACGTTAAAAGCACCCCACTCTAAGCTCGCTCCCCCCGGGGCGTTTGAGATGCCACAGGAGAACTCCGAGTGTGCCTGCAAAGGCTCGCGGCAACAAAGGGACAGGAGGCCTGCTGGGACTCTGTCCCGGGGTCGAGAGGACCCAGAGGGTCCCGGGGAGCACCCACTGCTGCATAGGCAGGGCCCCACCAGCTCTGCGGTTCCAGTTTACCCTCCCTGAAGCCATGGCCCCAAACACGGTCCTCAGAAGAACAGCTCTGCCTGTGGCCGCCCCAGCCCCGGGACCGCGGGGAAGCCGGCGCGGGAACAAGCCTCACTCTGGAACACAGTCCTCCCCTTCTCTCTGGACACAGGACATAGAGGGATCGGGGTTCGGAGAAAGGCAGGGTACATGGGGCTTCGAAATCGCCCACCCCACCTCCTCTGTTGGCCAGAGGCCGTCCAGCATCCCTGCCCTGTGCTCGCCAGGCCGCTCCTGCATCACAGGGCGTCAGCCAAGAAAGAATTCACTGAACACTGAGGCAAGCAGGCATTTACCTGGACGACCAGAACTGCTGTTGGAGACACCAACTCCAGGAGAACCTGGCCCGTGCCCCAGGGAAGACGGGGATGCAGGGTCATAAAGGCGAGAGGTTGCAGTGCCCCCTTGCGTCCTCCACACAAAACTAGGCTACCTGGGATTAGTGGGGTCGATATGCAAATGAGGGACCGATGCCTGTTATACGGGACCGGCTCCTCGGAAGTGGAGACTGGGGAGGACCTGGTCACCGCGGTGAGGACGCAGTCCAGGCCCACAGCCAGCGGCCGGCCGACGGGTTCAGAAAGTCCACAGCTCCTGATGAGGACACGCGTGAATTCCTCCTCCCTCACAGCCTCCCAGCCCTGCTCCGGCTTGCCCGCTCCATCACGAAGCACCGTCTCCTTTGCCGGGATCTGCTCCCCCGCAGCCGAGCACGGGCCCCTGAACTCGCCCGCGGAGCCATCACGCCACACCTACGGGGAGGGCGGCTGCGGGCAGGGAGCACAGAAGCAGGCTCGCGTCGACGGAGATCCGGACCCAGACGGCGGGAAAGCTAAGGACCACAGTCAATCCTTAAACGGTTTTCAAGGCCTGAAAGAGAATGTTTTCCAAATGTGTGCAACTGGGAATACGAAAAACGTGACAAAGATTTAAAAATGGAATCATGTGAAGTGAGCCAATAACCGCGCACCTTCCGTGATAAAACAGAGCTCCGGGGGCTCCGCTCTGGTCCAAAAGGTGCAGCGTGTAGACGGACAGCTGAACACAAGCGCCGGGACGTTCTGCTGCAGCCAAGACGGGACTCCTCGCTGCTCCCCTCACCCCGACTCTTCCACGACACGCCACAGCCCGGGGAGGAGGACAGGGCACCGCACAGATCCCTGCCTCCCCACACAGCTTGCCCCTGACCACACCCAGTCGGGGGCACACACTTGCCCCAGGCTGGCCTCGCCACCTCTGGCCTCTAAGGGTTACGCTTCTCTCCACCCCATCGAGCTGGCCTGCTCACTGCTCACACCCCGAACCCCTCCCCAGAGCACCCTCTTCCCATCCTAAACCCCCACGCATCTCTCCCTGCCCTAAGGAACCGTCTCCTGGAGCTACTTTGTATTTTGGACAGATCAGGAGCACCCAGGGAGCAGGGGAAGCGGCCTTCTCTAGGCACCGCTCCCCACCGGGAACCCCGCGGGTCACAGCCGCGGTTCCGGACGAACGCTCGTGGGGCCATGAATGCACTCCTCGGACCTCGGGAGGTTAAAATGTTCCACGCAGAACCCGCGGATGGAATGAGTTATCTTAAAATGCTGCACAGCCAGCTGCTAAATACGCACAAAACGTCAGAAATGTAACAGGAACCACAGAAACGCAGACTCAAGACCTTACCATCTATGCTCAGTCGAGCCAAGAACAACGGTAATTAAAATGCTTGGTGACGACAAGCACGAAGAGGGCATCCCTCCCGCTCCGCGCTGGTCCCACGATCCACAGAGTACCTGGGAACAGTGGTACCCGCTGACCCCATAACCCACTCCTGCGTATCTGTTTTTAGGGACGGTTGGGAGAGAAGCAGCTTTACGCACCACGTGACCCCATCACAGTGGTGACCCCACGGGAAGACCGCCCAGCACCGTGAGGCAGACCGCAGGGCAGGGCACCCCAACCCCCTCCCCGCGGCTATAAAGACTGAACCGCCACGACGGGACAGCGAGACGAATGCGGGGGGTAAACACCCGTGCTGCCGCGGGGTCATCGTGTTTAAGACACTGCAGGCGAAGAGCAACAGACACACTAACGAACACGAACACTAACGAGGGGCTACTCGTGTGGGGCTGGAGGTGGCCTGGGGGAGGGCTCCCCTGTCCTCTGAAGTTTGCACCACACCCTCTCCCTCCCAGGGAGCTCCAGACTAGGCACTTTGGCAGCAAGCGGCGAAGGGGCCTGCGGGGTCCCGAACCGCGCTCGACCAGCACCAGCCAAGGGCACACGGGGGCGCAGCAAGCCCCGCTCGCGGCCTGTCCTTCAGGTCTGCCAGGGAGCTGGGAGGTTCACATGTGCAAATCTCCGTCCTCACACAGTGACAGGAAGCCAGAGACGGGCCCAAGACACAGTCCTAGTAGCACAAGGCCTGGTCCCAAAGGACCCAGGGGGGAGCCGAACCCGGCTGCAGCTCTGAGTGGTCACGACCAGGGACCCGGGCAGATGGTCGCCTTCTCCTCGTGGTCATTAACAAAAGGTCACAGAAAATTGGACTGGAAACCTTGAGAATACATCCCACACTTGGGACGCAGCAGGCCAAGCTCCTGAAAGCGATTCTTAGGTTCACTTTGACTTTCTGAATTTCTTCCAGAGCACATAAAACGGAAGGTAATTACCGGGGATGCTGGACCTCAGGAGTCTATAAATCCAGGACACACGTGGTCAAGAGGGGCCCCTGCACGGGCAGTCCTGACGCCAGGAGCTCTCTGCACCCCAGCACAGGGTGTCCCCACCCCCAACTGCTTTGCAGTAAGGGATGGCAGGAGCCACCGGAGCACTGGGGGAGTAAAGTGCCCCCAGCCCGTCACTGGGGGGAGTAAACTGCCCCCAGCCCGTCTCAGGCATTCCCAGGCTGGGGGGCCCCACAATTTCAGCCCAGCCCCATGCATGTGGGGGTGCTATAGAGGCATGGAGTCAGGGCACGAGCCAGGAGGCGCAGGGGTGCAGGGAGGTAGCCCAGTGCCTCTGCCTGCCCCCATCATGAATGTCCACCGTGCCACGGCTGCCTGCCCTTTGCCCTCTCAACTTTGCCCTCTGCCTGGCAAGGAGGCCTCCGTAACTAAGGACACAGCCACTGAGGCACTGTCCGCAACAAGCAGAGGAACCAGATATGCTGGGGCCCAAGTCCAGGCCCTGGGCCCCTCGCTGGTGCTGCTGGAGGAGGCCCGGCTCGGCAGCCCAGAGGGGCCAGGCCCTTACTTACTTGACCGAGGGCCGGCGGACCGCCAGCGCCGCTCCCCTCCCCTCCCGAGTAGGACAACATCTGTCCTCGTCCAGGGCACCACTGCCTAGGCCTGGGCCGACCTCGGAAGTGCGTACCCAGAAGACGGGCTTCCTCGTGCGCCTGCCCTCAGGGAGACGCCCCCGGATGGAGCATCCCTGCCAGGGCAGCTCGCGGGGGGGCGCTCAGCCGGGACCTCCTCTCCCAGTGTTCTTGTTCCTTCTTTCCTCCTTTGGGCTGACAACAAGCCTTTCGTATAAGGGACAAGTGAATGAGTCCTTCCTTCTGCCTTCAACCGACTTCCACCGCGTTAGTCCCGCCAGCATGCCACCATCAGGTGAGCCCCGCCTGGCCACCAGGCTGCAGCGAAGCCCGGGGCTCTGAACACAGGTCCTCCCGGCTACGTGAGCAAAGGGAATCAGCAGATTTTGCAGCCAAGGGTAGGCAGAGCTGAAGCAAGGGATGGCCAAGGGAAGCCACCCCAGGGCGCCAGAGCACTGACGCAGAACAGCACCCCCCCCCACGCCCCTCTTCTAGAGCCCAGATGCCGGGACACTGTAAGCAGCCGTGCGATGACCCAGCAGACATGATGTCCCCACTCACATCCCAAAAACAGACGGTCTGCAAACCACCAGCCAGCTCAGCGCACGGGCCTCCCAAGCGTTTATCGCACAGTCCCGTGAACACCGTGTGACCTCTCGCCTCGGTCCCTGTCCTGCCTGGGGCTTTCCTCCCTCCCCTCTCCTGACCCAGCGCCCCCGGTTCCCCCGGAGACAGGCACCTCCTATGTTCTCTCCCTGTACCATGCTGTACCGAGCACATGCCCGTGCAAGTGACCACTGCGGCCGTGGGGACTGTGATGTCCCTGCTCAGTAACAAAGCCCCATGTCAGTAATTTCCCCACAAGCGTATTTGTATCTAACATGTCATGTTCGCCCCTTCCCGACCACGGCAGAGCTCTCGGGCTGTGCGCTGGGCGAGCGCGGGCCCGCTTCATGTGCAGAGCAGCGCCCATCCCCAACCCGGGGCTGGCAGGCCCGCCCCCACCCCCCGCGGGCCGGCCACCCCAGGAGGACACTCGCCCTCCCTCACGCGGCAGATGAGCCCAGTCCTCCCGTGGGTCTCCTCTATCAGTTCCCGTGTTCTTGAACCTTCTGTCCAGAGGCCTAAAGAAGTTAGACAGGCTGCTGAAGGTCACACTGAAGATAAAATATTCATGAATATGTCACCTCAGAGCTCCGCGAGGCCGTGACGAGCCATTACCGCGGTGTGACCTTGAGGCCTCCTGCTCTGTCGGCTCGGGCTCCCAGCCGGGGGCTCCACAGCCCGGCTCGGGGGACGTATGGACCCAGCCTGGGCCCTGCAGCGTCCTGCTGCTCTCTGGCTCTCAGATTCCTCGTGAGCTAGAAGCGGGCAAGGCCGGGGCACTCGCGCCTACGACGGCCTCGGCTCCAGCAGAAGACACTGGAACATTACGCCCCGTTATTTCTGCCCACACATTCCAGTTCCTCCTCCTGAGCCACAAAGACCAAGTCTGAGGCCAACGCCAGGCCCGGCCCCTGGACACAGGCAGCACATGTGTCCCCAAGCGTGTCTCCCCAGCCATGCCTCCTCCCTCCTCAGCCACCACGGGAGGCAGGAGCACCCCCGCCCCCCATGGTCTCTATGACCGATTCACCCCACAGGCATTCCTGGTCATCCCCCGTGTGCGTCCCAGCCAGGGGCTCAGGGACTAAGGGTCCATCCGAGCGACCGCACAGCCTGCGGGACCCGGGGTCCACAGTCCCCCAGAAGAAGTACCAGGACGTGCCGCAGAGACGGAGCAGCAAGTGCTCGGTGAGCCGCCATCCCCTTCGTGGCTCGGAAGGAGCTGGGGCCTCTCAGCCATCAGAGAAGCTGCTGACGCCGGGGGCTCTGGAGAGGACAGGGGGAGAGGCCGCACCGCTGCGGACTTCCCCTGCGTCGCACAATCCCAGTTCTTCCTCAAACCCGCCGGTCTGGGCCTCCAGCCCATCGCGTGCAGTCCGCCTTGCTGAGCCGGTCCTCACCCGGAACTGTCCCTCGTCCCAGCTCCAGGCCTGACTGTCACTTTGCAGCAGCTTTTTCCGGTAGTGAACGAGCGGCCGCTCACAGGCCGCACCACACCGGGCCGTCCCTCCTCAAAGAACTTCCCAGAAATCAAGATTCTATCTGTTACAAATCCAGAGCTCAGGGACTAAAATGTCGACTAAAATTCTCTTCTTGCTCCGAGGACAACTCGGAATTGTACCTACAGAAGCGGGAGATGACTGCCCATGTCAGCGACTGTGTGGAGGCTGACAGGTGTCCCGAGGCCCCCAGCCGGAAGGTCACTCGTTCCCAGGAAGCACCTGGACCAGACTGGAGCCCCACACACCCCCGGCTGGCGGTGCCGGAGCACAGCAGGCCTGGAGAGCGAAGGCGCCTTCCCCTTAGTGTCCCAGCCCTGAGTAAGCTCCGATAAAACCCAACCTGACTGAAATGAGAGTGAAAGTCTTCGTCACTACGGACATTCCAGATACTTCTTTAAGTACTCCTTGCGAATCCCCAGGGCGCTGACGGGAGCGCCGCTCGGGAAGAATGGAGACACCCTGTGCCAGCGCGTCCCTGCGAAGCGATCAGCAGTGAGCCGTCTTGCTGAGCCCTCTCGCTTCTAAAGCCGCGCCCCGCTGACGGTGATCTATGCCTGCTCCCGCAGGAGGGCAACCGTGGAAAGTTACCACCTCCAATCTTAATGGGCTTATGAAGAAGCGTGTTGTAAGGAGGCCTGCTCCTCCAGCTTGGTCAGACGAACCCAATCCATCCGCTTCACCACCACCTGACCCACGCCGAACCCGCGGCGGCACCCTGGAAGTTCCGGAGTGCCGCGGGGCTGTGACCCGCTCCCACCCCACCCCTGGGCAGAGCTCCCATCGGGGCCGCACTCCAGGGGTGCTCTCCACCCCACGCAGGGGTGGCCGGTGACACTCCCAAAATTACCGCACAGCCAGGAGCAGAGCTGGGAGAAGAGGGCCACAAGGACCCCTGGGACAGAGGACGGAAGCCGTGGGCACGACCCGGGCCAGGACTGACGTTCCGCACCGACCACGAAGGCAGGTACAAGCTGCAGACGGAGCCCAGGACACCGCGTAAGTGCACAGCAGCCAGCAGCCCCCACACACCTGCCCCTCCGGCCGGCCCCCCGAGAACCCGCTCCGCAGCACCACTCCCCGCCACCACCCACTCCTCCCTCCCGGCCACTGGGCTCCCCTCACCCAGGCTGCCGCCCAGTCCAAGGGTGCTGGGGGGCCGACAAGGACGACTGACACAACCTATGTGCCAGGCCCCAGCACCCACCACTCGGGACTTCCCGCAGACGGGCTGGTAGGCAGGGAGGTCCGGCCACGGCGACGGGCCCGCGTCACAGGTGGGGCTGGAGGTCCAGGCTCCACGGGCAGGCCTGGATGTGGCCATGGTAACCAGCTCCAAGGTCTTTTACAGGCAGAAACCCAAACCTGCAGATGCTAAGTCATCCTCTGGAAACAGCAGAGCGTGCCCAGCTTGTGAACAAGACCGTGGACCCAGACCTGCTCCCCACGGCCCGTGACCCCGCTCTGCCCCGGCACCCAAACACCTGATGCAGCCAGGCCCACCACACCTCCCGCGGGGCAGGCCGCGCCCACCTGCCTCTAGAGCCTCCAAGCAGGCTCCTCCTTCAGGCCAGACCGCCCTCCTGCCCTCCGCAAGCACTTCCTGGCATCCGGGTCTGGCCCGGGCCTGTCCTCAGCGCCAGGTCTTGCTGAAGTGTCCCCTGGGGAGCTTCCACAACCCCCCCGGGCAGAGTGAGGAGCCCCAAATCACCACCTCGTCACCTCGGGCGCCTGCCGTAACAGCTGTGTGTCCACCTCCCACGGCAGGCGGCGCACCTCTCAGGGCAGGGAGGCTACCTCAGGCACTCTGAGGGACCCAAGGCCTACATGGGGCCCACACAGGCCAGGGATCAAGTTGTAGAAGGTGGCAAGTGGGTGGACAGACAAACGGATACAGGTCATCCCAGACACACAGCCTTGGCACCGGGTCCGACCACACCCGGCATCTGGTGAGTCCAAAGCCAGCATCGTCTCGCCGGCTCCACAGGGACCACCTGTGACCAGGCCATAGCTGTCCCCTGCGTGGAGCGTGGCAGCAGCCTCCAGGCCCTTCCTCCACAGCCCGGGTCCTGCACACCCGCTGCTGCCCCCCGCCCTCGTTCCCAGCGGCCTTCCTCCGGCCCCACACACTCCTTGTTGGCCCCGTCCTGGCGGGGTCCCTCGGGACTCCTTCTCCAAGACTATCTGCTAGAAGCCTGTATCGCCAGGAGCAGAGCTCATGCGGGGGCCTACCACGGCCCCCCTGCCCCCCGGCGTGGCAGCCCCGGGACCACACACCCTGGTGCACCTTCCTCAGCAGATGCACGCGGGCTGCCAGGCTCGCTCGCTGAGGTCAGGGACCCCCGTCACCCATCGCCCTGTCCCCAGGGCTGAGACCAGGGCCAGGCCGGGAACACACACTTAGCAAACATGCCTGGACTGAGCCATCAAGCTCCACCCCAGAGATACAGCTGCGTCCTGCAATGGAGGCCCCGCCTCTCACGACCTCTGCCACGACTTCTGCAGGGACAGCAAAGGTGGCCCCACCGAGCAGCAGGAAAGTGGAACCTGCAGAGATTTCACCTGAAACGGTGCAAAAGGAGCAGGTGCCCGGAGGCTGTGCGCCCAGCAGCAAACTCGGCTGCTTCCCGACCAGAGCGACACGAGGCGATGGGTCTGGACACACAGGGTCCCTAACCACTGGCCACGGCCCCAGCCAATGCCACCAGGTGCTGTGGAATGCGGAGCCATAGCTCACCAAGCGCCCAGCCCGCCCACGGGACCCCAGAGGAGCTGGGCGTACCCAGCTCCACTGCGGGGCCTGAGAAGGCAGTGAGCGAGGCCAGCGCCCCTTCCTCCGCTTTCCCCACCCCAAGGCACGGCGGGGCCACGGCCCACGGCCCCGCCCACACAGCACGCCTCAGAGATGTGGACTCACGTGGCAGCCCGGCGGCTGGAGGCTGCCCGGAGCGACGCAGGCCGAGACCCCATCACCGTGGGCCCGAGCAGGCACAGGAGCCCCGGCGTGTCTGCAGGAAGCAGGTGCATCACGATGGGGCGCCCGTGAGGCAAGCAGGATGCTAGGCAAGTCCCGAGGCTCTGCGCTCCCTGGAGTCCCTGGGGACTGATGGGCCCTGCCCCGGGACATCGGCCGGTCGGCAACACAACAGGCCCTCGCGCCGCTCCCCCGAACACGGGTGCTCCAGGGGCCTGGGGCTGCCAGCCTCGCACATCAGCACAGCACGTTCTCAGCATCAGGGTGCAGCAGCCTGGCCGCAGGAGGTCACGACCTAAGACAGATGGCGTGCGAACGACCAGATGCAAGGATGAGCCCCGCGGCCCGTCCCCCGTGATTCCCCACCGGCCCCGTGGAGAGCGGGACTGAAGACGCTCTCGGGGGTATGGAGAATGGAAGTGTCATAATTAGAATTCAGGTGGCCTTTGGATAACACGAGGAGGGAACTCAATAAATGCCTCAAGCCAAATGAAGTCATCTTGCAACACTCATCTGGCAGCAAGAAATTCGTCCTTTTCTTAAAACAAAACCACCAGGCTGAAGGAAGCGTGAGGCCTCCAAGGGCTCCGTCGGCACCACCCCATTGACCAAGGCCGTCCCGAGCCTCAGGATGCAGGTGGAAGGTGGCCCTCGCCAGAACGCACTCTCTGCCTAAGGGCCAGACCCGCAGCGGCTCGCCCCCCTGGCTCGCTCCCCAAGGACCAGGCAGTGAGGCCAGCTCCCCCACCAGAGCCCCGACGGTGCCCCGGGGACCTGGCCCTTCCATTTCCCTTCAGAAAGCGGTACGTGGTCTTCATTTCAGGACGCACCCTGGCGGCACACTCACTTCCCAATCAGCCTCGGAGGACCCTGGGGAGGAAGGGACCCCAGCCTGTGGCAATGTCCCCGCCACCCAGCGAGCTTTGCCCACTGCGCCAACAGCAAGCTCCATGAGCTCGGCAATGCCCAGGACTGCGCAGCGCACAGCCAGCAACCAGCCCTTCATTCCCTTTCCAGCCCCATCCCCCCCTCCCCTTCACAGCCACACTACTCCGAAGATGGGGGGGGTCACCTCGACACACGCTGAGGTCAGCCCACCCCACCCGAAGCACACCTGTCTACGGCCGTCAGCGGCTAGGGCACAGCTGCCCCAGCGCACACAGGCCTTCCGAAGGAGCTGCCCGCTCCCCACCGTGACCTACCAACCCCGCCAGCCCCTTCCCAGAGCTGCGCCCCACATTCGGCAGCCACTCACTACGTGGGCCTCTTCAATTTAAATTTATATAAACTAAAACGAAAACTGCAGGTCTTCAGTCACACTTTTTCAATGTCGAATAAGCCACAATATGCCCATAGGCTGCCCCACCGGACTCTCCCATCACCCCAGAACCTTCTACTGCACGCACTGCTCCAGAATCCCTCCCACTGGCTCCGTGCGCGGCAGGGGTCCCCTCCTCCCCCTCGCACCCTGGCTGGGCCCCCCCGCACCGTCACATACTCACACGCCCACCCTGAGTCACTCCCACGTCCTGGCCATTGTGAGCTGCCGTGAACACGGGGGGCGGCGGGGGGTGCCGCCTCCGGAGATCCTGGTCTCATTTTCTTGGAATAAACAAGTCCAGTAAAGTTGCGAGTTAAACAGCGTACACGAAACTCAGCTGCATTTTTCCACCCTAACAGAGAGCTACAGGGAACTATCCCACGGACAAGTGCCTCAGAAAGAACAAAACACTTAGTAAATCCAGCCACGGAAGTGACAGGCCTGCATGCCGGAAACTAACACTGACGAACAGAGCCGAGGACAGACAAACCAGCGGAAAGTCGTCCTGTTCTCGTGGACGGGATGAATTAATAGCGAGAAGGGCCCACACCACCCCACACCCCTGCAGACTCACCGCGATCCCCATCGAAATCCCAATGACGTTGCTCGCAGAGATAGAAAAGCAAACCTAAAGTCCGTAAGGAACCACTACAGACCCCGATTAGCTAAAGCAATCCTGAGCAGATCGACATCCTAACCGCATTTAGCACAAAGGAATTACAATCCAGAAACTTCGCCTCAGTCTCCGCCCTGGGGGAAACCTGCAGTTGCCACCCGCTCTGGGCCTCTCTCCTCCCCACAAGGTCACGGGGAGGCAGAGCTCAACCCAGACCGTGTCTCGAGGGTCAGGGACTCCTCGTCAACAAGGCACAAGGCACAGCCTCTCCTGTCATCTCGGGAAGCCAAGAAGCCAGGCTCAGACACAGCGGCAGGTCCTGGGACAGAAGCTTCCCACGACGGGCTTCCATGAGGAAGCCATGGCACGTGGTGCAGGGAAGGCAGCAACGACCCGCCTCTGCGCCCTCCCAGGCCCCTGGTGCTGCAGGGAGAGGCCCGAGGAGCAGGGGACAGTGCTCGCTCCTGATATGCTGTGCCCTCTGTCCAAACCTTCTCTCCCCAGATGTTCACGGGGCTCCCTCCACCCTTCACCTCGGTCCCAGCTCAGACCTCGACCAAGCGGCCATCCCCAAACCCACAGGGAGAACGGCAGCTTCCGGCGCCCTCAGCCCTCCACTATGGCTGCTGCGGCCCCGGCCTGCACATCACTGCCTCAGCTCCCCCGGCACTTGGAGGACAGCAGGTCCAGCCCCCTCTGGGATCTAGGCTTTCGCTCTCCGTCCGGCAGGACAATCTGAGCACAGCACTTCCTTTCACTCTCCCTTACACATAGCTCCCTACTCCTCTGCTCCACAGCAAACACCGAGCCTCACGGGCCTTGCACTTGCCAGGGGCTCACTTCTCCACGCTCCTGCGTCTGTCCCCCTGGGACGTAAGGGCACTCATGGGAAGGAACTTCTGCTCAGCTGGAGGCCAAGGGCCGGCACGCTGCCATCCTCCCTCCACCATCGTCCCGCTGGGAGGAGAAGACAGAGGGAGCAGCTCCAGCCGCGCCTCTGTGCCGTGACCACAGTGAAGGCAGAGGAGAAACTGGGGGCCTGCCTCTGACGGGACCCTTGGCAGGGCTGCCCGCAGCCCCGAACCCGCCACCAGCACAGGACAGCAAGGTCCCTCCAGGGGACAAAGGCTGAAAGTACCAGGTCAGCTTTCTCAGAGATAGCACTGCGGAGAGCTGAGCTCACAGTATCACTGTCCAGTCATGCAGTGGGGTGCCCCACCACCCACCTCCTGCGAACTGGGTGTCTGCGCCCATTCACCTGAGAGCAAAACCCACGTGCCTTCTCACGGACACAGACCGAGAGGCTGGTGGGGGGAAGAGAAGGGGGCAGTCAGAGAAAAACTGGAAGGAAACAAGGGCAGGGCACGGCTGACCAAGGGCCCCCGACAGGTTCAGGACTGACGACCTCACCCCCACAGCTGCAGACCAAGTGTGAAGGGAATGAGCCCAGGGTCTCTCTTGTTGGAGGTCGTCACTAGCCACACGTGGGTGAAGGACCAGAAGCACCTTTCCACAGTCTCAGGATGGGAAGCCTAGTCTAGAGGCCAGGCATGGGCTCCCACAGCCAAGGGACCCCAGGAGCCGGACTGCCCAGGGGGACCGTACGGCTTCGAACGAATGCAAAAGGTGCCTGGGAGCAGGAGCCATCTCCCGGAAGCACAGGCCCCTGCCGGGCTGTTTGCACCTGTCAAATGCCTCTTTTCACGCCTGTGGTGACGCATCTCGTCCATCTTCACGCCACTGCCTGCCTAGCTGGGAGCGGGGCCGGGCAGCTGCTCTCCAAAACCCTTTGTGGGCCCACGCCCCCAGAGAACGTCACGGCGCCTCCGAGGGGTTCCAGAGCGACTGGAAGCTGTGACGGCCCGGCTGGTAAACACCCCAGCTGAGGGAGAGCAATCACCCAAAGGCCTTCCTGTGATTACCACGTATTTTCATTGCCAAAAGATGTAATACAATTTCATGGTTACTTGGGCCTATCAAATAGAAATACCCCCAATTTTTAAGCTATGAAAAGGTTTATGGCCAGGGTAGCATCAGTTGCAGAATGAGTCCGTGGTACAAATGAGTCGATTCACGACAAAATTTAATTTCAGGAAAATTAACGCAATAAAGATGCCACAACTGTGCTTAAAGTTTTAATACCCATTAGGAGTCGGAGGGAAGTGGTGCAGGACCACGGGCGCGTCCGTTCTCCAGCTCCTCACGACGCGGCTGGCTACAGACCTAATTTATCGGGGACGGGGACGGCATCGCCAGCAACTGTGTTTTGAAGGGGCCGGGGTCTTCAACAGCCCAACCCCACAAACGGAGAGCGTTCCCCCGTCCCGGGCCATTAGGTTTGTTTCTACGACGCTACGGAGACCCAGTGAGCAGCACCAGGCTGACGGGCGCCTTCATCAACAGCGCAGGGCAGGCTTTGTGTCCCTGCAAATGTCAGCGGCCAGGAATTCTGTAACTGCCAGCTACGCAGAAGAGCAAAACCCGAGTGGCGGATCGGCACGCGAGCAACGGAGTCACCTGATTTCCGCAGCATTGTCAGAATGGGCAAGGCACAAAAGAGGAAAGCGAAGTCAAAGCTTCAGAAGCCGGCCCCCAGGCGGGACCCAAGGGCCACCCCCACGACCAGAACTTCGGGCTGCTGCGCTGGCTCACTCCCACGACCACAGCTCGGAGTGTGGCACTGTTGGGCACCGGGAGCTCCCAGCCCACGGGACCGAGGCAGGTGCAGACCAGGCTCCTGCAAAGGAAGGGCCCCGGCCTCCCGCCACCGCATTCAGGGACGCACACGTGCTAGGCTCCCACACGGGAGGCCAGCTCCGTGGCTGGGACCTACACCGCCGCCCGGCGCGCCCTTTTCCAGTCCAAAGCCCACGAGGGCCCAGCGCTCATGGCGGCCAAAGCTCTGCCTCTGGGAGCGAAGAAACCAGGCTCCGCGGGGCCTCCTCTCCCAGTCCCACGTCAGGCTCCCGCGATCTGCGAGGGATAATGAGCAGCGGGTGTGGGAGACCCGCAGCGCGGCCTCCGCGTCAGCAAACATCTCTAGCAAAATGGAAAGGTGCTAGAATAAGCAATGGGACACTCGAGGGAACAACGGTGGTTTGTTCCGGAAAACTCAATCTCCAGAAGAAATGAATTTCATCAAAAGCGGTGGAGAGGAGAAAATTTCATATTGCACTGAATCTGTCAGTGACTTTTTAAAAAAATCTTTATTACGAGTAACTCAAAGCAGTGACAACGTGTGAGCCCCGAGTGTGAATGTTTCTGGCAGCCGCGGCACCGACGTCCGTGAGTTACGAGCACCCCCCACCGCACCCCGAGGGCCCCGACAGAGTGGACACGGCTCGTGAGCCCCGGGGACGCCGGCACCACGCAGCCACAATGAAATCCAGCTACAGACACGACAACAGAAAGCGCTTCTTGCCGGTGTCACGTCTACTCGGTGACAGGAACACCAGAAAAGGACACACCCCAGGTGGACCGTGTGTGGGCTCAGAGCCGGCGCGGGGGGGGGGGGGGGTCTCACCTGGTAGGTGTCCCACAGGCAGGGGCGGGGGGACAGCGGGGGACAGGGGTCGGGGGGCCACTCACCTGGTAGGTGTCCAACAGGCGGGGGCGGGGGGGACGGCGGGGGCCGGGGGCCGCTCACCTGGGAGGTGTCGCACAGGCGGGGGCGGGGGGACGGCGGGGACAGGGCCGGGGGCCGCTCACCTGGTAGGTGTCCCACAGGCGGATGGTGCAGCGCAGCGGCACCTCCCGCATCAGCAGGTTGTTCATCCAGCGGAAGGCGAACTGCAGGTACCTCACCTCGTGCTGCTCCAGGTGCCGGTGCACGGGCTCTGCGCGAGACAAACACAGGCCCCGAGGCCGTGAGCCAGAGCCCCCAGGTCGCCCCCCTTCTGCCCGCTCCAACCACAGGCCACGCAGGCAGTGTCCCCAGGGTGCGGAGAGTTCAGCTGGACTCTTCCTCTGGAAAGTGAGTGGCCGCGGTGGCCGTGACAGGAACCGCGGCAAGGGTAGGTCCGGGGCTGCGTGACCCCCTGGAGGTCTGGCCCCGTTTCAGTCCCGGTAATGGGGCAGCAAGACCACTGCTGCCTCGCAAGTGAGAAACGGGCCTGCTCTGGGTCACGCAGGGAGCGCTTGCTCCCGCCCAGGCCAAGTCCACCAGCCCCGGGCTGCCGTCCCAGGAGGGGCTCGGACACACAGGGAGAGCTCCTCGGCTCCCAAAACGATCTCAATTCCCCACCTGCTCCCAGACCCAGCCAGTGAGAGGACAAGCCGGACAGGGCCCTGGGGCCTAGGCTGGGTATCTCCGGATCCCAGGTTTGGGGCTAGCCTCGGGATAGCGGGCCTCTCAGAAGAACCAAGCCTTATGAACCATCATTTCCCTGACGCGCGATCTCCCAGCGGCCACGAACGTCTCCCCCACACCCCGCTACAACAGGCATGACTCCGCAGCGGAGGGCCCTGTGCTCCCTGCCCGACCTCTCTGCCGACTGCCCGGCAACCTGGGGAGCGGGCTCCGGAGCTCCATGAAGCTCCACAGTCTATAAATCCTGGAAGCAAAGATTCTGGGGCTCAGGGTGACCCCACACCCACCCCGCCCCGTTAGGATCCACTCTGCACTGTTTTGTAAGATAAGCAAGTACTGCCAAAGGGTCCTGACTTGGAGCCGGAACCTTCCCGAGCTGATGGAGCTTAATCAGGGCCCAGCAGGCGCTGGGCAAGGCACCCTTGTGCACACCTCTCTTCTGTGAGTTCCCGAGTTCGGTGCACGTTCCTTTGCACTGGGGCTTCCCTTCCCCTGCAAACAGCCCTGAGAAGTGACCCTGGAAAAGCTGACAGGGTTTCCAGGTCTCCCAAATAAAGTTCTAGAACTAACGAACAAATGTTAATGTTCCGCTGCTTACTGGTTTGTTTTTACTTGTGTTCCTGGTAACTTGCGGTACTGCTGAAACAAGGTTTTCCTCACCACTGAGCACTGAGGAGGGGGCTGCGAGGGGCGGGAGGACCCCGTCCTGAGAAACCCTCCACACCTTCCAGTCACTATGGCTGAAGCGTGGGTGCCCGGCGAGGTGCTCCGGTCCCAGGAGAGGAACTGGGCCACAGAAAAGCTCAGGACGGCTCTGGTTCCCACGACCAGAGCCAGTTCCTTCATTGGCTCTGCTACAAAACCCGCCCCCCCCCCCCCCCAAACCACTGCTGTCCGCGGGCGAGCAGAGCAAACACGCCTGGGCACGCTCCCCGCGGCCGGCGGGGCAGGACACGTGTGGGCCGGGCGTGGGGGAGCAGCCGGGCCACGTGGTGCGGGAGACCAACACCACACGGTGAGATCACTCACCACGGGGCAGGGACTAATGACACGGGGCTGAGAAGAACCACACAGGCTCGTCTCTGAGTCCTCGCAGCCAGGCGGGAGCAAGGTGCCAGGGAGGAGGCTAGTGGGACCAGGCCGTGGGAAGACCCAGAGGCCACCAGGCCTGCCACCTGCTGCCTTTTCAGGGACAAATGTAGGGACCAGGGGCTCTGGGCACAGCATCGGGCAGGCTGGGCCCAGGGTGCTGAGGCCAGGAAGCAGGCAGAGACGGAAGGCCCGGCAGCAGGGCTCCTTGGCTGGGGTCTGCTCCTCCCCCCTACAGGCGGCGGCCCCTCTCCCTGGAGGGCAATTCACGTGCCAGGGGAGGGAGGTCTGTTCTGTTTGTGTTTGACTGAGGGGTCCTGGCCAAGCCCGTGCAAGTGCGAAGAAGACCGCTGCGTTCCTGCATTACCAATTCTGTTTGTCCCCCCGTGAAGGCCTAAGGAGGAGAGCATTTCTGCACACGAGGGCCAGAATGGAGTGTGACCGGGGAGCCAGGTGCTACGAGGCTGCAGTCGGCTGGACGTAAACGGGGCCACACCGAGCGGTACGAACAGATCGCCACCAGAAATCTGAAAGCTAGTCTTACAATGAAACCAAATAAACAAGCATTATGAAGTCAACGATCATCACTAATTTTTAGGATAAAACCCAGGCTTTCAATGAGACCTCTTCTTTGCACTAGGGCCCCTGAGCTCAGTCTTTGGTGCCCCCATCCCACAGACCAGGGAATGTCCCCCCAACCTCAGGCGCTGGGTGAACATAGGTGTGAGGCCCTGGAGCTCAGGCCTGAGTGACCACCAGGGCCCGGGGAAGGACAAGGCCAGCCCAGGGCCAGGCTGGTCTGATAACAAGGTGCCGCAGGGGCTGACCTCAGTGGTCCCCACGCTGGGCTGGACAGCACCCTCATCGCGGTGGCTTAGAAAACAGGTTCTCAGGCTCATCTCGACTTTCTCCATCAGAATCTTTCAGGTGGGGTCTGGGAACCCATGTCACTGAGCTCTCCCGAAGCTTTTGATGTGCTGGGAACCCCTCCCAGGGGCCCGAAGGGACAGAGGACAGCAGGACTCCAGCCTCTGACACAGGGTCCCCATTCCAGAAGTTCCGCACGCGGGGCAGAGTGCAGCCACAGGTGGGCCACACTGTGGACTCTGATCACGTTATGTTCACTCTGATCAACATTCTTCTAATGTTTCTGATCAACTTATGTTTCATTAAATACAATTATTTTTCAATCAACTTAATTTCACCACAAAAGAGAAGTTTCCACTTGGCTCTGGTGGCAGGTAAAGCAGCCACGAGCCCGTCCCCGGCGCAGCCCTCAGCGGGCCGCCCCCACAGCCGTCCCCAGCAGAACTGAGACACGCAGCTTTTCACAGACAGGAGACCCCTGTGTCACTAGCCTGTCAGCTCGGGAGCACTTAATGCCTCCAAGGGGTCCTCTCCGGACGTTGTGGGGGTCCCCTAAATGGCACACAGTAAGAGAAGACCGGAATGCCTCCAAATGCACCTCGTCCTCAGCCCTCCGTCCCCCAACACGCTCCACGGGTGTCTCCCTCAGGTGGCACCAGGAACCAGAACCCCAGCGTCACTCACGCTCCAGCCTCCCCCCAGGCCTCCCCCTTGATCTAGTCACGTGCTCAACAACTGGAGAAGTGTCAGCCTGCCCCTCGTCCTGCTGCTACAAATGCCTCGAGTCCAGCCTTTCTCACAGCATCCAGGGCCTGGCCACTTCGGGGCCGTGCCCGCCCGAGGCACATCACCCCTGCACCTCCCGCCCGGACACCAGGTCCTCGCAAGCGTCTGTCACATGGTGAGTGAATGCAGAGAATGCATTCTCTGCAGAGAATGCAGAGAGTGCGCGTGAATGCAGAGAAAATGCGTGACCGGCACCGGCAATGCGTAAAGCCCCCCGAGCCCAGGCTCCCTTCTCTGCCTCTGCTCCCCACAGTGCAACACAGAGGAGCGTTCCCGGCAGTGAGAAGGAACACTGTGTTCTCTATGATGAGCTGAAGAATGATTTCTAGGCTGTTATCAGCAGCTGCATAACTAAACCTCTGGAGAGTTCCGAGGGCCCGAGTGGCCCCTCCATCCAGGGCTGACCTTTGCCTGCTGCCCAAGGGCGAAGCCCCACCGGCGGATGCCCAGCCTCTGCCCCGGCCCAGGGCACTGATTCGAGCGCCCCGGTTGGCGTGAAGTTCAACTATGAGGACACCTGCAAACCGGCAGTTCAGAACGTTTCTGGTTTTCCTGAAGAAGCCTCCTTCACACGGGAGCGGAGTAACTTCCCTGCGCACACAGTCGGGAGCTCGGAGAAGAACAGGCTGGGACAGGCGGACAGAGCCACTGCCTGCAAACAGCCCAGGAAGGACGGAGGCCAGCACAGCCCAGGAGGGACGGAGGCCAGCACAGCCCAGGAAGGACGGAGGCCAGCACAGCCCAGGAAGGATGGAGGCCAGCACAGGGGAGGCTCCTGGGCCAGGCGGCTGGCCCCGGCTGGAGGCTCCTGGTCCCACTGGTCACCCCAGCCTGCCGCTCCACAGGACAGATCGGCCATGCCAGCGCCTCGTCCGAGGGCACCGGACTGACCCCAGGGCTCAGCAGGTCCTCAGCCTGGAGCCTCCCACGGCCCAGGGGCCGGCCCACCCATCCCAGTGCAGCCACCCGGGGACCGGGCACTCCAAACCCAGCAACGACAGCCGTGGGCGGGCCACATTTTCACAGCTGGGAAGGAAATGCTGACTCCGAGTTTCCTTTGTGGATTCAAGTCACGTCTCCACAGGACCACGGCTTCCCATCCTCCGCTCTGGCCCAGTAACACGGTGGATTGTTAGCTGAGGGTCCATCATGCCGAGGGCACTGAGGAGGGGGCCGTCACCCAGGCTCACCCCGGGAAATCTCCAGCAGGTCGTCCCCTGGACCCTGGTCTCCTGCAGGATGGGGGACGTTGTCTGGTCCCACAGGCAGACAAGGAGCCCAGCCAAGCGTGCAGTCTGGGCTCGGCCCACTGCTTAGGGAGAAGGATGGCCAGAGCCAGACGCTCTCAGGACACGTGAGTGGGACGAAAGCCGGGCCACTTGCATGAATTAAGGACAGAACAGCCGTGGTCCCCTCAGCCAGGCCCATGCTCTCCGTGGCGCTTCCAGCCGGCGCAGGACAACGTCACCGGCGGATGAACGGGAACCAGCTCTGAAAACGCACTGGGAGACAGGAGTCACCTTCCTAATGTAAACTCGTAAGCAAACAGATCTGGAAAATTAAACACACGTTTCTGGAACGTCTATCACTGCAGTAACCTCAGGAACCGTAAAAATTCAGTCTTTCTCTTCCACACTGAGTCCCACCTGGGCACGGGGACAGGTGAGTCCTCAGCCCCTCCCCATGAGATGCAGACAGAGGCAGCTCCCGTCTCAGACATGCCGGAAGGAGCCCACCCCAGCCAGAGCGTGATGACCAGCGCCCCTCCTGAAGGGGCCAGGCCTACAGGACCCTGGCCCAGGGGCATGCGCACCCGCTGCCCGTGCAGTGAGGCAGGCTGGGTAAAGTGTGCGCGGATGCAGGCCAGGCAGTGGTGGACTGGACACGGGACTCAGAGCTGCCCCCTGCGTGTCCTGAAGGGACCCCACACTGCCATATGGCTGCAGGGCCTCGCCCTGTGTCTCTGGATACCAGCCCTCGGGGCGCGGTGACTGTCCTCTGCAGAGCAAGGCCTGGCCCATGTGGGAGGGCACGGGCTGCGGGAATGACCGAAAACCCAACGCCACTCTGACCCCACGAGGACACAGGCGAAGTCCTTGCAGAGCAAAGGCTCCTCGTCCATCAGCTCTTCCAGGGAAAACGTACCAGCGCCCCGCGCCCCGCGCCCCACCCCCGGCCCACATACCCGGGCTGCCTGGGAGACGATGCCACAGGGCAGACGAGGCCTGCGGCCTGCCCTCCAACAGCCGAGCAGCTGGGAGGACAGACAGAAAATTCAGCCTTGAACCTCACGGCTGTCTGTTTCGCCGAAGAAACGACCCTGCACGCCCCATGTGCCAGCCTTCTGTGTCCGGTGGGGGCCTTGCAGCTTCTGAGAGGCGCTGAGAAGGCCAAGGCCACCCCCTCGCTGTCCCTGTGGCGGGGTGCTGAGCCCCAGGCGTGAGCCGAGATGAGGGGACCCGCGGCCAGGCCACGCCGGCACACTCAGGCCACAAGAGCACCCGTCGCACACGCGGAGGTGGCTTCTCTGAAAGGGGAGTGACAGGGCGGCCCCCACCGCCCCAGCCCCTGCTCACGCACAGGACTCCTGGCGGGGCCGCCTCCTGCTCGGAACGTGTGGAAAATGCACGACTAAACTCCACGCGTTACTTTCGATTTATAGACGTCAGGGCTGCAAACGTATATGCTGAAAAGCTTCGTCTTTCCTCTTTTGTAAGTAATTGTGAGCAGATGCTCTTCCACTGACAAAGGTAACTCGGTTAGCAGCAGCTCCGAAGTTGAAATTTTCCATCTCACTGGAAACAAGAGTGTACATATACTGAACGAGCAGGCAGGTGTCATTACTGTCATCCTTCGGGTTGAAAGATTTTCTTCCCAAAACCCTCCATGGCGGGCTAGGGTACTGCCACCGTCCCAGAGTCCCCAGGAAGCTGCCTGTCACGTCGACACGCAGGAAGGCCACCGCGATATTTGCTGGACGCTTTTCTCAGCACTTTACACAGCAGATCTACAGACTGAAAATTCCACTGAAACATCTTGTCTTCTTGATTAAAAATAAAAATACATTATGCAAACACACTGTGTCCCAGGATTTATGCTAAAGAGGAAAAAAACGTGGATCCCACTGACTTGGCATAGAAAACACATACTGTTTATGCAGGGCAGGCACCACTGAGATTTATTTGCCCGAAGAGTGAGCGTAATTGCTCACACTTAGATACCTGACAAAGAACACCGCTCAGAAGCCCTCCACAAAGCCCAGCACAGGCATGAATACATCTCACTTCTGCACGGCAAGGCCTGAATAGGCTTTGATTTGGAAGGAAGGTTTCAATTCTCTATCAGTTAAAGAGATAAAAAAGGAACAGAACAAGAGGCCCCTGACAGTGAACACGGGCCTCTCTGCAGCCGAGAAGCCCCGTGTCTGGGCTCACCCACTCTCCAGGTCTGCAGGACCACAGCGGGAAAGCGTCAGGCCCACACGGAGGCAGGGCCCAGCTGCATCCAGGAGCCAGGGGACCCAGGCCTTGCCGTACCGGGGGCACAGAGGATGGCCACCTCCGTGAAGGGGAGGTCTAGAGCTCCCCACTACAGACACCTACAGAGGTGCCCCAAAAGGACAGGGGGTCTGAGCCAGAAGAGGACGGGATGAGCAGACAGGGGCCGTGAAATAGAAAAGAACCCGGGACCTCCAATTCCACTCTCAAGGCGCGGGCCACTCCCCCACAAACCCCTGCGGGCAAACAGTCTTGCCGGCCGCACAGCAGGGGCAACGAGGAGGCCGTGGCCTGAGTCTGGGCTGCTGGACTGTCTTCTCCCTCAGGCAGTGGGCGAGCCTACCAAGAGTGGGCCAGACACGAAGGAAGAATGCTAAGACTTCAGGTCGAGAGGAGAGCCTGGGTTCAAATCCCAGGTCAGCTCCTGGAACGTTCTTGTGGGCTCTCCGTGCCCTGTGGTCCGTCGCCCCTGAAGAGCCTGCTCCCTCACGGCACTGTCGCAGGAAAAGTCCCTGGCAGGCGGTGGCCACCACCAATGAAGGGGAGCCACTGCCCCGTGTGTGGCCAAAGGACGTGGGTGGGATGCCAGGAAGGGCCTACCTGGGCCTGTCCCACAGCGCAGGTGCGCAAGGGGGACTTGGTGCGGAAAATGTGACCGCACGGCGGGCCTGCCCTCAACGGCAGCTGCCCAGTATTGCTATGCACAACGTGCTTCCACAGGAAACCGTTTCCCTCATTAATATACGCTGCTGCATTTCAATAAGCATCTTCAAAAAAACATTTTTTACCTTAGAAATTGTAATGGAAATCAATAGGAAGTAAGATTTATTTAGACAATTTAACACCATCTTAGGAATGTGCTGACGGCGTAAGGAAAAAAAACCCAACCCCCACGCTGTGCCAAGATCCCAGGATCCCAGCGGGTCCCACAGGGGGACCATTCCATACCGTCATCCTCCGTGAGCAAGGAGGGGCTCCCCGCAGCTCACTGAGAACCAGCCACCCTAGACCATGTGCCTGGTCAGAGAGACCTCCTTGTTCCATCACTAAGAATGCGGCTGGCCTTTGCCCCCTTCCTGGAGGGAGGCTCTCAGTCCTGGGACTTCCCTCAGGGCGGATTGTCCCTGTTATGCTAACGAGGGAGGCCCTGGTGAGTGCACCCTCAGCATGGTCAGAGGGGGACCGGCTGGGACCCTCAGCTGCCAGCCGTCAGGGGGAAGAGAGGAGCTGGAGACTGAGTGCAACACGGGGCCCATGATCCAGGGGTGCCCGTGTGAGGAGACCCGATACACTGGACACCAGACCCGGGAGAGTGTCCCGGCTGCTGGTGAACACACATATGCAGCGTGGGGCAGGGCGGGCAATGCGCCCTGACTCCATAGGGACAGGGGACCGTCTACAGGCCCAGACCTCTCCCAACAACCCGAGCCCATGTCTCCCTTATTTTGGCTGGGCCTCCAGATCTGTACCCTTCACGGGAAAACCATTCTCCTTAGTACAGTGCCTTCCTGAGCTCTGGGAGCCATTCCAGCGGATCGTCAAACCGAAGGGAGTCACGGCAGCCACTGAATCTATGGTAACTCGGACAGCAGTGCAGGCGGGCCTGGGCACCTGGCGTCTGAGTGGGGCAGTCGTCCGGACTTGACCTGGGGGTCTGAGCCCGCTCCGATGAGTTGGCGGCAGAACCGCACACCACCGGGGGTGCAATCCGAACACTCCCGCCACCACCCAAGGGCCTGAGGCTGCGATGCGGAAAGACGGTGAGGGCAGAGACCACGCTGCAAACACATTCTCCCAAGATAACCGCTCTGAGGCTGGTTGGAACATCAAGGTCATGCCACGCGACTGCTGTGTTCTTCCACGCTGCACACGATGGGGGGCGGGGTGACGGTGGGTCACACCCACAGGCTGCTAACCAGTCCCCCACTGCCCCTGGCAGGAGAGCCTAGCAGGGTCAGTGCACGGCGGCGGGGAGCAGCAGGGAGCGGCAGGGCATGGTCAAGTGCAGTCACTCTCGGGCCTCGGGTCACAGAGGCCACCATGCTCTCAGGACCCAGGCGCTGGGAGCAAAATTAAGGCTCCGGCAGGACGTGCGGAAACAGCATCTATCTGACACGGCACCACACTATCTTCTCATCTCCAGAGAGGTATCGCGGCGTGTTTTTTTGACAGTAACATTATCTAAAATACAAGTTCTTCCAGAGCGGCGAGGTGTTAAATCACTCTCACTTCGCAGACGTGCTCACGAGCTTCGCAACTCGTGCCTGTTTTCATATCAGGAAGCAACAACCAACCTGATTTATTAGAAAGGAGCGCAGCTGACAGGCGACTTCCCGGGTGCCCCGAGCACAGAGGTGCCGACAGCAGGACAGCCCACCGTGCACGTGCGAGCAGCAGCGGCCGCCCAGGCCCCGGAGGCGGCCGCTGGACGCCACCCCAGATGGGCAGGAGCTGGAGGGGGCCCAGCCCTTGGCTCTCCCACCCAACACCCACACGGGCTTCTAGATGGGGACACGCCAAGGGCACAGATGAAGAGGCCCCGCCTTGGGTGCCAAGATCTGACGGGCCGGCGGGGCAGCCAGGCCTGGTCTGTAGCCGAGGCAGCAGTCAGCATCCCCCCACCCTCGGGAAGGAGGCGGTGTCTGGGCTCGGCAAGCCACTGACAGAGGGTGCAACGGGGAACGGACCTGTGATGGTGGCGAGGAGAGCCAGGCAGAAGCAAGGGCCCTGCGGGGAAAGGCGGGGGGCGCTACGGCATTACCCGTCCTCCGTGCATAAGTTTTCTGATTCTGTAGAACAAATAACCACCATTGATTTGTTATCAAACAGCCCCCATGGCTCTGAGTCCAAGCAGGCTGGCTGGGTCCCCTGTTCAGGGCTTTGCAGCTGCAACGAGGGCTGCGCTCTCATCCAGGGGCTAGACCGAGGAAGCACCCACCTCTGGGGTAATGCTGGGTGTTGGCAGGAGTCAGTCTGCTGCAGGTGTATGACCGAGGCCCCAGCCCTTTGCTGGCTGTCAGCTGGAGGCCACCCACGCCTCCTTGCCATGTGAGCTTCTCCAGGCTGGCTGCCTGCTTAAGAGCAGAGGCAGAATCTAGCTAGTCTGCTAAAATGGGCTCGCGGATAATGTAATGTAATCATGGGGCAGACAGCCCACCACCCCTCACTCCATCAGGCCGTAGGATTAGCCCAAACCCAGGAGCAGGGGGTGTGCGAGTGTGGACACCAGCTGACGGGGCTCCCTGGGAGTCCCCTGAGGGCCCGTTCACTCGCTGCACTTCCCTTGGCAGGAGCGAACCCGTCTGAGCTACGACACACCAGCCCCTGTGTTCTCCTTCCCGGCAAGACAGGGAGGAGGAGGGCGAGAGCTGCCCGCGAGTCCAGCTCGGTAACCTAGCGGTGGCTGTGAGTCAGGGCCGCAAAGCAAGGCTGTGCCTGACGGACACTTCCAAACCGAGAGGCAAGGCCCTTTTTCAAATGGGGCAGAAAGCAGAGAAGAAACAAGTCTGAGCTCAACAAGCACACGGCTCGGGTAAACAGTTTGCAAATCATCTCGTCAGCGGAGAGAAAGCCCTGATGTGACCCAAATCCGCAATGAAGCAGAAGAGGAGGCGCTTCTCCCGGAGGGCTCCCTCCTCCGTGGGCACTGAACACGGAGAACGCTGCCACCAGTGTGCCCGTCTGAGTTCTGACCCGACCCGTGACTCCCACTCCCGGGCCGGCACGCAGGTCCGTGTGAGCCCACACTTGCATCAGAGCTCAAGCAACGGTGCCCACCTGAAGCCCTTCTGACCTCCCCCCGAACTGACTGCCCCTTCTTCAGCTTCCCGCTGGGCCGCCTGCAGATTTCTGTGAGAAGACACGTGGCACTTTAGTGGCCTAGATGGTTGGTGCGGCCATCTCACCATTAAGCTCTGAGATCATACTGGCCAGGCTCCTTCTGATTCCTTTCCACACCCAGGACCCAAAGGGCAAGGCAGTCAGAGTCTTCCATGGAAGTAGAAGGGATGAGGGACATCTCGGTGGCTCAGCAGGTTAAGCTTCTGCCTTCGGCTCTGGTCATGGTCCCAGCAAACCGCGAGTGAACCGGGATGAAGTCTCACGCCGGCTCCTTGCTCAGCAGGGAGCCTGCTTCTCCCTCTGCCCCTCCCCCTGCTTCTGTGCATTCTCTCTCTCTCTGTGTCTCATAATTTAAAAAAATCTTTTTTAAGAAAAAGTGAGAGGGATGAATGGATGAAAAGATGGATAGACAGACACACTGATTTACGGACACTTTGATGGGTGGACAGTGAAATGACGGATGGACGGACGGACAGATGGATAGCGGAATGGATGGAAGGATGATGGACGATGGATCAGGGGAGTGAGGATGAACTGCCGGAGACTAAACAAGAAGTCAGGGGAGGACAGTTGGGACAGATGATCCCGGGGTGCCTATGGAAAAAGCACTTTCCGCGCAAGTTCCAGGACGCCGATATTCTCCTTCACAAGCCATTACTGAAGACCAGAGTCTAGTTGAGGGAACTGACTTGTTTTGGGGGACAGAAGGCATTTCTGTCTACGTCTTCGGACACAGCGCGAATATGTAATAACGACAGTACAACTGAACCACCCGCGAGCACAACAGATCTACTCTGGCTCAGACTCTTGCCAAGGGAAAAACTATCAGAGCACCAGTAGTTTTACTCACAAACTTCAACAGTCGCTAGTCCGTAATCTGAAGTGTGCATTTCAAGCCAGAGGACGCGGCCTGGAGCACGCGTGCGAGGACGGCAGCTCTGAGTCAGCGTCAGGAAGGACAGCTGATGGGTCACCCCAACTCGGCCCGATGCCCCACATTCTGACACGGTGCTCAGGACCCTCCTCGACCCCCTACAACCTGTCAACAGTGCTTACGAAGGGGTCAGGGTGCTGACCAGACCCCCCTGTCCTCCCACATCAGGGTGAGCCCGATGTCGTGGGTTTCCGGAGCACAAGCTCTCCCAGCAGGCCACGTGGTGACATCACGTCTGAGCGCAGAGCTGGCAGCAAATGCAGCCTGGCTCTCGGGGCCTGGACAAGCCCGTCTGAACCCCCTCCCCCGTGGCCCCCCACACGGGCCCCTCTGCTCACACCGTCAGCCGCTACAGGTCCCAGAACAGCACTGCTGCTGCACAGCACCCTTCCTCCGCTCGCCACAGCAGACGCCAATGCCAGACTCCGAGCCGACATCCCTCTTCCGCGAGGATGTCCCCCCGAGCACCCCTGCTGACATCACGGGATAAGCAGAGAGGCGGCCTGCACTAAGTCACTCCCTGACTGCCGTCCTGCTGGCTGCGAACTCACCAACAAAGGCCTCTGTCGAATGCATCCCCGTACACCCCGAACCCAGCACAGAGCACGTTTCACAGACGTTAGCCGAATGTGTGAAGTCACCCGTGTCCCGATCCAGAGGCCACTCAGTCCGAGATAGGGCTGGAGAAACAGCGGGTCCCCCAGAACGTGGGAGAGGGCCCCCAGCCAAGGTGCCCGGATCCCGGGGCGCCCACTGGGAGAGCCAGCTAACGCTGGCACAGGGCCAACTCCCCGCATCCGAACAGCAAGCAGGGGCACACGCCAGGACAAGGGGGCAGTCAAGCGGGGCTGCCACGGGTCCTGCTGCCACCTGGACTCCCAGACCACGACAGAGCCGCCAGCACGGCCGGGAAACTGAGGAGCACCCAGCATGCCCCTGGCTGGCAGGGAAGTGGTACAGAGCCAGGAGGAGGAGGGGCGGGAGGCAGGACACACAGGAAGTAGGCCACTGCGCAAGTCCTCCAGACACAGACCAAGTGAGGGAGCAGGGCCCCGGGGCCACGGGAGTCTCGTCTCCCTCTCCACAGCCCAGCCCCACGGTCACTTCTGCTGATGACAGCCCACGACCGGGAGACTCAGAGGCAAGTCGCCCAGCGGCACCCGTCTGCCTCCTGGTTCAAGCAAGTCTAGATCCAAGGCCTAATCCCTGCCAGGCCTCACACGGTGCTCAGTGCCTCATGAAGTGGACACTCGCCTAGTGTCCCAAGACTCCATGAGAGCAGCAGACCCAGAGTCGTCACACGTTCACGGAGATCCCTGAACGAAGGACACAACCGGACCAAGGCGTGACAGCTGCCAGGAGGCGAGCGGCCCGGCCTGAGCCAGCCCAGCCTGCTGCTGCCGACGAACTATGGGGCTGAGGTCACCTCCCCATACCACCCCCAGGGGTGAGGGATGAGCGCCTGTGACCACAGCCAGAGTACGGGGCACGGAGGCCAGGCGTGGCACGGGCCACACCAGTGGGACCACCAGCCGCGGCGGCCCATGCCCGTCCGTCTCCAGGCCTGGGACTGGACAGCAGAGGCCTTGGGGGTGCCCTGCTCTGGCCTGCCCAGCACCGGAGCCTTCCAAGAACAGCGCCGGACACAGGCCAGCACCCAAGGGCCCGCAGGAAGCGGGGATGGGCAGACAACATCTGACTCTGGGTCACGGGCTGAGTTTCTGCGTTGACATGGCAGTGCTCACGGGCTGCTCTGCTCTGTTCCTGAGTCAGTGTCTAGGAATGAGCCCAAAGCTGCCAGCGCAGAGGGAACCTGTGAAAAGAACATTAGCAGAGACACAGCAAGAGACCAAAGGTCACCTAAGCACTTAACTTACACGTTATTTTTTAAAAATAACCAGAACATAGTTTAAAATGATGAGTCTGTCAAAGAAGGGAGCTCCAGGAAGGGCCCTACCCATCACCAGCGCGTTGCTACAAGGCCCCTTTACCCGGCCCGACAGAAGGAGTCTCTCCTGCTTCCCGCCCTGACAACCTGCCCCAGCCAGAGACCCACCCGCTTCCCGGGACTGCAGTGAGGAGAACCTAAATGCAGCTCACTCTTTGCTTTCTAACCGGCAACCCAGCAGCAGGAGCGGTCGCTGGTCTCCTCCCCTGCACACAGAGACCCCCGCCCCCTGGAAACCTGGCGTGGGCAGAGAGGGTGTCCCCACCCTGCCTCTCAGAAGACTTGGGTACACTGCGAGAGCCAACCGGGGACCCCGTCCCTCCAGGCTCTTGGGGAGCGGCCCCCACGTGCCTCCCGCCAGCCGGTGGAGACAGAGGTCTCGGTGCCCACCTGGGGCTCGGGCCCACCGGCTCACACACGACATTCCCTCACTGCCCACGGCGCCCCAGGACCCCCCACAGCTGACACGCGCACGGGCTCTCACACAAAATGCAGTGTCCCGGCCCGGAGCTACTCCACTGTCCCCTCCTCATCAGGGACACATTCCCTCAAGGACCTGCTGCACCAAGCTGACGAATTCTGAGCATCAACATGATTCACTGTAGAAAAGAGTGGTAACTGGTGAAAACACATACACACAGACACGCACTTCGAGCAGGAAAGTGGCCGCATTAGCAAACCCCAGGAGCGACCAGCCCGGACACCGCGCTGACCTAGGGACGCCCAGAGCAGCGTGAAAGGCAAGGGGGCGGGCAACACGGCTTCCCCAACCGAGGCTCCTCACAAGACGCTTCTCAACACACAAAGAAGCCTGGCGGACAGCCCCACAGCCTGGGATCAAAGCCGGCGTCACCAGCAATGGATGGCCTGCCCCACGTGTCCCCAACAGATCCTTGAGGAGGACACAGCCACACGTCTGTGGATTCCTGCCAAAATCTGGATCTGTGCACCAGGAAGCAACAGATAAGCCCAAATGAACAGATACTCTGGCAAGAAAACAAAGCAACAAAACCCGAACGTGCACGCTTCAGAAGCAGCTAAGTCACGAAACACAAAGAAAGGCTGAGCCTGTCCCAGGCGAGAAAAGACAAGTAAAGGCAGCGTGGGTCCAGGGACATGTGGTGACACCTGGGCGGGGTCTGCAGGCGAAATGCCAGTTCTGCCGTCAAGGTCAATCCCTGGCTTTGGCGGGAGCACGGTGCCTGCAGGAGAGAAGGCTCCTATTCAGGAGAAACACTGAAGTATGCGGGGGTGAAGGCACGAGCCCCTGCCGTGCCCCTGGCACCTCCCCAGGCAGGGACCCCCCAGGCTCCACCCCGCTCACTTGCTCTCTTGGTGCCCCTGGAGGTCCCGCAGCACACGGCGCCCTCCTGAGCTGAGACACAGCGGCCCACTGGGTTCCGCACGCCGAGGTCCGCACGCAGCAATGCACGGGAGGTGACTTCCTGCCCCACTCACGGCCCGTCCTCCTTTCCTGGGCACGAGCCACCCCGAGCGCTCCTCATCCATTTCTTGAAGCAGAACAACAGAAGAACTCCCCCTCTTTCCTGCAGTCATTGTCCTAGGTTCTCGCTGGTCTACTTTCTTCTAGAGGACGGTGTGAGCTCAGATCCTGCCACTGCTGTGTGTCCTGCCTCAGGGAGGGAGCACCGGCCTCGGGACCATAGCAGGGTTACGGAAGCAGGGATGCAGGAGGGACTGTGGGGATGCAGGGCAGGAGTGACGCAGAGAACCTCCTGTGGTCACCTCGCAGCCACGGCTTGGAGCCGCAAGCCCAGGCTCCCTGACGAGGAATGAGCGAGCAGGACACAGAGGCAGCTGGAACTGGGGCAGGGCAGCTCGGTGTCACAGTGCCCCGGGGAACAGCGGAGCAGAGCCTGGGCAACGGGGAACGGACGAGCTCGGGGCTCCTGCGTCACAGATGCAGGCCATGCTGCACCGTGCTCTGAAGACATCTAGGGGACAGGGCGCCAGAGTTCTGGAACATTCCATGGCCATTGCAGTCTGGCTACACAGATGCTCTCTGCACGTACAGCCTCTCCTGGCCTGGCCCTCAGGATGAGTGAACCATGAGGCTCATTCTCCCGGGGAACACACGGGTAAAAGGGCAGGGACCCCAAAGACTCGAGGGCAGATCACGACGGCAGCTTCCTCAGTCATCCACCAAGGACACCACGGGGGCCCACGGTGGGGGCCGGGGGGCCTGGATGCCAGCACCCACACCAGAGTCCAGGCGGCCCAGGCCAGGCTGGCTGAGAGGCCAGCAAGGGCTCGGGGGCCTCCGTGCAGGCCCACCGAGGCTCCCAGGACAGGGCACCCGTCTGCGCACTTTAAATGAGCTGGAGAAGCCTAGCGCCACTTGTGGGTGGGGGGGGGGCTCATGGGAAGCAGGCAGGGGCAGAAGCAGGGAGAACCCTGCGGTGGCCTTCATTCAATCCACAGCTGCTCAGTCAACCCCGGGGGCATCCCAAGTGTGGAGGGCCCAGCAGCAGCTCGGGGGCCCAGCCAGGGGGTCTGCGCAGGTCCGAGCGGCAGATACACAGGAGCTGCACTCTGCAAGGCGGGGAGGTCCTCCGCTAACCGTGCTCAGCCGCTGGCCTGGCCGCCTGGCTGTGCAGGCAAGGATGAGGGCCGAGGACCCCAGCGTGCTCCAGGGCCAGGCCGCTCTGAGCAACAAGGGCCCCTGCCCGGCCTGGCTGCCACCTCCCCACCCCAGAGGGTCTCTCCAGCCCTGGCTCTCTGACTGCTGTCCTCGGGAAGCAAATGGCAGAAAGCACGTGGACAGGGCCACGGGAAGCTCTGCCTGACCAGGACGACAGTACCAGGGTGGCTGCGAGGTAAGACACGGGTCCCGCGGAGCTCCGTCTGCACACAGGGCTGAGCAGAAGGCCACGGGAAGATCAAGCGAGAAAGACACTCAGCTGACTCGCGGGTTTCTTCGCCATCAGGAGGGAGGCATCCACGTGTGAAAAGGGGGTGGGCTCCGGATTCTCACCCCTCTATCACTCACTCACTTCCAACAGAAGCTCCAAGCATTAGCTGTTCTGGGGATGCTTTGTGCAGACCAGACAAAGGGCTGGGGGTGCGGGCAGGGACGCTCGGAGCCCCCATCCCCAGGCGCCACGGTGGGACGGCCTCCTGGCCCCCTCAGCCCCCTCAGCCCTAGGTCCAGTCATGCCACACACAAGACGGACTGTGTGACAGCAGCCCCCACACCAGGTCTCACCGCAGCCCTGCGACAACCTGCTGCACCCCAGGGCTCCCGCAGACGTGGCGCAGCCAAGCTCCGAAGGAAGAATCCGGGGGCCCGTCTCCGTGCCCGTGCCAGCTCCCAGGGAGCCGGCTGCACACACCCCTGCACGGGGCCCCACCCTCAGCCAGGGGCCCGGGGGGTCCCCACACGCAGCAACCAGAGACTGGAGCCGTCACACACACACAAATGCACAGGGGTCTGAAGCCGGGGTCACACAGAGGGACACGGCAGAGGGCGGGAGGTCTAACCTGCCAGAAGAGCTCGGCCTGCCCTGGCCCCTGTGCGGGGACGGGGTGCGTGCCTGAGAGGGACCACGGAGAAGCATGGGGAAGCACCGTGCCCAGCAGGGGGCCCAGCAGGGATCCACAGCCGGAAGCATCCCGGACGCAGGGGTCACAAAGAGCAAAGATGGGAAGTTCCCCATGGTCGTTCATGACAGCCAACGGCTTACGGGCAGGGAAGGTGACCTCCACTACAGAAACTGTCCTCTCCCAGCCAGCCTGGCACGGAAATGCCCAGCTGTAAGGCTGCCTTCTGTCCGGGATTTAAGAGGGACGTCGGTGCTTTATGGCGGGGCCGATAAAACCACTTGTATTTTCCAGCAACTTGTAACCACGAACAAAAATGACTTTCGGGATCCTGTCAAAACCAGAATCTGAAGGCCCGCATTCAAAACCAAGACAACTTTTTCTTCCTAAGGTCAAGGAGAAGCACTGTGTTTGGAAGCGTCTACTTACATTTAATTAACTAGTCCCGGTTTGGCAATGAACCCGGCACGTTAATCTCAGGTTGGAGGTCACAGAGAAAGCATCATTAGGAGAAAATCATCCAAGTCACGGGCTCAGAGGCCTCACGTGCTCGTGCTTCATTACACGCCAGATGGCCGTCACCACCTCCCGCGTAAACACGCTCCCCGCCCGAGCGGCCGCATATACACGGTCACCACAGTGGTGGGCACTCCAGTCCCCACACTTCCAACTGGTTCTGGGGAAGGAACGGCCCAGGACACAGAGAGACCACATCTCCAGCCCCGGCACAGCCGCCCGGCCTCAGCCGCCCCGCCAGCTGGAAGCGCCGTTGTGGGAGACCCCCTCCCCGGCCACCTCCCCAGGCCTCCCGGACAGCCCGGCCGACATGGGAGCGATGATGGCCTCCAGAGGCCATGAGGTGGGCTGGACAGTGGCAGCCAGATGACCTCGGGGGCCTCCCCCCGATTCCAGGCTGAGTCCAGGCCTGTAGGCAAGAACCCCCGGGGGACTGTCAGCGTCCTGTCTCCTGATCCAGGACAGGCTGTCCGCAGCGGTTACAGCCCATCCACACACATCAGTGAGGTCTTGAAACATCGGCTGACCCCTCTGCCCTGCAGGGGATTTAAGTGGGGCCCCACCCGCAAGCCACGAGCTGTAAGACCCTCTTGGGACCCTGCAGTCCAAGCATGGGAGGAGAGCTGTCCCTCGGTTTCAAGAAAACAAATTCCTCTCCACCTATTGAGGGAAACACCTGAAAACAAGCTTAAATTGGGCCCGAGGGGCAGCAAGGCCAGAGAAGAGCAGAAGACCAGAGGGGGTCACCCCATGTGACAAGGCTGTCCCCCCTCGACCCAGCACTCTCTCGACACAGCTCTCTGGCCTGGAAGATGGCAGGAGGGGGTCGCAGGCCTGACCCAACAGCGGGCTCAGAGACACAGCGGGAGGGCCCTGGGACCTGGCTCCTGCGGCAACAGGAGCCGGCCGTCGTGGGCGAGGGCAGAGCGGAGGACGTCCGGCACTGCGCCAGGCTCGGGTCTGGGGCGCCCCGGGCCCCTCTGAGTCACTGGGACACTCAGCTCCCACGTCTCACGGGGAGCTCAGGATTTCAGAGCTCTGGTGGGCGCAGCCTCCCCGGTTATCCTGACAATCTCTGGGGACGGCAGAAAACACACGTGAAGACTGTCAGCCCAGACCGAGGCCTCCCCGAAGAGTGCCGTCCCCGCGACCAGCGCGAGGGCCAGCTCGTGGGAGAACCGATAAAGCCAAGGGGCCGGCAGGTGGCCGCGAGGAAAGGGCCCCACTCAGCCGGCCGGGGGCACGTTCAAAGAGCCAAGACCATTCTCAGACGACCACAACCGTCAGCACTCACCCAGTCACCTGTCTGCACACCCAGTGTCTTCCTGTCACTCTTGCAGTTACACAGCAGTTAGCAGGGGCGCGCGCTCGGATTACAGAGCTTGTCCACATGCCAGCTCGCCCCCTCCCCGGGTGAAAGGGCAGAAGGGCAGGGACTTGAGAGTCTCGGGCAGAACAAAGGCCACGGAGGAGACCCCCAGGGTACATGAACATGCAGAGACAGGGATAACCCACACAGGCTGCGTTCACCCGCCACCCCCCAAATGCCCATTCTAAATCAGTGCCTTGTCTGCAGCCCGCGTGGGAGTAGGTCAAAGCCTCGCACGGTGCGCGAGCCGTCGTGTGTGGACACCACAGTAACGCCTGATCCGTGAATCCAGCAACACGCCAACGAGGAGAGGGCAGAGTGGGCACGCCGGGCGTCCTGCTCCCTGCTGGGAAGCCTGCAGGACGCCACAGGCACGGGCTCAAAGCCGGAAGAAGGGACCCGCTTGCTATTTCAAGATGGCACATTAGACTTTCAGACTTCCTTCCCCTTCTCAGGCTGGCATGGTGGTGGGGCACCGGAAGGCACCAGATGCTGGCCCGGCATCCCAAGAAGAGCCACGTGAGGAGCCACGTGAGGGCTGTGGCCAGGGGCCTAGTGGTGGGCATCACACAGCACACTGCAGCCTGCTGCCCCTGGATCCAAGGCCGCAGGCAGGCAGAGGCAGGGCCCCAAGCCCCCAGGCCACTGCTGGGCCCCCAACATGGGACGGAGCTGGGACAGCTCTCCGTGTTCAGCACCAAGCCGGGACAGGCAGAGCTGGAGGCGAGGCAGGGCTCACCCAGCGTGTGGGGAGAGGGAGAGCAGAGAAGGAGCCGGCTCCTCTGGTGGGGAGGCAGACACTCCACTTAGACTGCTGGGGGAAGTCACCACAGTAGCAGAGGCGATGAGCCAAGGACGGTGCCTGAGATGCAACAAGCACCTGCCGGACGCAGCCTGCTACCAGTCACGGCAACAGCGGCCAAGCCCGGGCATGCGACGGGCTGCACCAGGACCGGGGTGCACTCTCCTAACACATGACTTGGGGTTCCACTACGCTTCCTCTAGTCCTCCGATCTTCTGCCGTACCTGGTACGGCATCCTTCTCCCCAACAACACAGCAAAGTATCCACGCTGGGTTTCAAGTGAAAGCATATTAAATTCGCCTGGCTGAAGGAGCCCCTGGAGGCCCGGCACCGGGGTGGCATTGCTGCCTCCGTCAAGTGGAGGGCCCTGACGTGCATGGTCCCAAGCGCAGGGGTAAAGGACCGCGCTCACCCGGGGAAGACCGCAGCAGGTGCAGGGACAAAGCCCCGGCAGAGCTGGGGGAGCCAGGCGCAGGAGCGCAGCCCGACACGGCACACTCCGCCTCCCGTGCAGCCCCACGATGCCGTGCAGCCCCACGATGCCCTGCAGCCCACGTCACTGCGGTCCACGTGCGCTCTGCCAGCCGCCAGGTCCATGTGTCCCGGTGAAATATCACTATCGTTCTGAATGCTCACATCAGCCATCCCCAGGCCTAACGAGGACGCGAGTGTGGGACGGGGCTGGTTATTTTTCACTGTCGCACGCAGAGCGCTCCACGGCCGGACCGACACCACTGATTTATTCTCTGCTCTCCAACTACTTACCTTGTAGCAGTAATAAAAATATTTTCACTCGGATGGTAATAAAGCTGAAACCAGTTTACTAGATGTAACTGAATTCTATCTTGAAAGAATAAGTCAATTTTAAACTTACAATGCAGACCAGACAACTTTCAGAGAAATTTCATTAAAATCACATTTACCCTAAATTAAAACACAGAGGAGAGGGGAAACGTACAAGCAGACAAAGCCACGCACACACAGGGAGAGCAGTTCCCCGAGAATGCAGTCTGGCATCTGGTTCCCTCAGGGCTGGAAGGGCACAGTTTTTAAAAACGCTAACGGCCACCCTCGGTGTGCTGGGTGCGGGTGACATGGTCGTGCTAACAGGCTCCCCAGGGAGAGGCCAGGGGAGCCGTGCAGGGACGTGGGGCACACAGGGCCCTTGGCTGCCCAGCAAGGCGACCGTGGCCAAGCGGAACCCCCAGACCACAGGCCCCAGCGCTTGAAGATGTGTTAGCCCATCTGCCGCCAAACACCTGCGAGGCAGGAGTGATGAGCAGGGATGACAGCGGGCTCCGACGCCAACGAAGCTTCCAGCGCCTTCGCGTCTGGGTGCGTAAGGGCTCGTGGGGCACAAGCTGCAGCCAGAGCCCCAAGTCGGCTGGCCTCCGAGGGCACACACTGTGCTCACCAGTGGCCACAAGAGTGCGGACGGTCGAGCATTCCTTCTCGGAAGCCCAGCAGGGTGCCCCCAACTTCTCTCCTCTGACACGCAGGCCTGGCCTGAAGCAGCCTCCCGTTCTGCTCGCAGGCTGGCATTTCCCCCTCACTAAGGGACCAAAACCCTGCAGTCAGAGGTCAGCCTGTCCCTCAGTCTGTACCCGTTTACACACCACAGCTTGCTCACTCCTCTTCAAGCCCCCAAAGCCGCACCCCAGAGGAAGGGCTTCCACGTGCCCACAGCAGGGATGGAGCCTGCCCCTCCCGCCACTACACAGCAGGCCTCTCTCCGAGAGCCGGGCTCGCCTGCACTCCTGCCCGCATGCCAGACCACCTGGGCCGGGGACAGCCAGCCTCCTAGACACGGGCCTGCAGACGCACCCCACCCCTGCTGCAGGGAGAGCTGCACCGACTGGGTGAGGTGGGGAGATCTTCCATGCGGCAGCGGACATGGGAACTGGGCACAGAGTCTGCCTCACACACCAGCCCCCACCCCGACCAGCCACGAGAAGCAGATCTAAAAGAGAGGGGAGAAGGCCCATCCTGGATCAGGCCCTGAGTGGGTCCCCAGGCCCACTTTACAAGGGAGCCACCTGGGGAGTGGCCAAGTATCCTTTCACAAAGCCAAGCCCCAGTGGCCACCTGCCTCTGGTCCCTATGGCTACGATCTGAACAGGGAGGGGTGAGGACCCTCTCCCTCTCCCTCATGCTCACACAGCACGCCTGTCTTTCGGTGACACTCGGTCACTGCCCCTGGGAATGAGTCACCTTTCCACTTGTGTGCAGCCCCACGTCGCCATACCACCAGCGCCTTGCAGCGTTTGGGACACGTGTCCCAGGCCCCGGGGAGCACCTCGTGCACAGCACGCTGCTGGGGGCACACCACTGACACACTTCAGAAGCACTCAGGGACGGACCAAAACGTAAAAGCCATCACAGAAGGAACTGCTGCAGGACCCAGAAGCTTTGGGCCTGCCGTGGGACCAAGACCCGGGTGACAACCTCCTGGGACGGTCAACAGCGCCTTCCTGGCTCGGGCACAAGGATGGGCCTCTCGGAGACTCCCCTCCACGGCAGGCCTCCCTCCAGGGAGCGCTCAGGGGCTCCCTGAGCACGCGAGTCACTGAGCGCTTCCCAGGCGGCACGCAGGTAGGCAGGTCACCTCCCCAGCTCTCAGCTCCCGGAGGCCAAGTCCTGCCGCACACTCCGCACACCGGCTACCCCCCCCCGATGTGGCACACTCTTCCTGTCTCCTGTCACCGCCTGCTCTCGCAGAGCTCAGAGCGAGCACCAGAACACAGGGCCGCCGGGACGGAGCTGCAGGAGACAGGGAAAGAGTCTGAAGTGCAGGAAACAAGAACCAGGACCGGAGCAGAAGCTGGGATCACATGTCCTGACGGAGGGAAAGCGACCAGCCAGGGTGCGCCGGCCCGGCTGCTGGGGGGCGGGGGCGTGGCAGCGTAGACCACGCACCAGAGAGGATGCGAACGCACCGGCGCCGCTGAAGGCAGAAGGGAAGAGCCTCCCCTGACACTGCCCGCCCGGGTCACCCGTCCCGCGCCACCACAGGCCAGCCATCGCGACCAAGCTCCTGCCCCTGACCAACACAGGGCGGGTCTCCAAGGTCCCGTCTGCGGTCACTGTGAAGAAAAACCCCACCCGCGGGGCAGGCAGGCTCGGCGTGACCGTGAGCACTCCCCCCGGCGGCCTCCCCGAGACCCCGGCCAGCAGGTCCGAGACGACCTGAAGCAGAGGCGTGAGGGCGCGTGGAAACGCACTCGGTGAGCAGCCTCCCCACCACGTCCACGCTGAAGGCAATGAGCTCAACCTTGGCCACGAACAGGGACCGCCCCACCCCCCAGGACACCGGCGGCCCCTCCTCCGACAGGCTGGTGTGAGGAGCATCACCAGGAGCCCCAGGAACACGGAGAAGCACGGGCTCCCGACAGCAGCCACGTCCACAACGGAGCCGCGTGTGAAGTGTGGGGTGTAGGGCTGTGGGAGCGGGAGCGGGTGCAAGTGCGTGTACACACGCATATTCCTAAATGCCAAACAGCCCCGCTACACGGAGGCAGATCCTCCGCGCCACCCGGAACTGCAGAAGGGGCGGCCTGCAGCTCAGGCGCGGGTTCGAGTCTAACGTGGGCCCCGCTGAGCTCAGCCGGCTCAGAAGCACCAGCCAAACCATCAGGGCCCGGTGAGATCTGAATGTCAGCGTGTGGCATACTTACGCCGAAAAGCTACGATTTGTGTGAAATTCACATAACGGGGAGCTCCTTACTCTGGCTGGCTCGAGACCAGGCAGGAAGAAGGATTCATCCCTCATCCTCCAGGAAGCATACAAGGCACAATCTGGATTAAGACTCCGGCAGCAGACCCTGCTGGTGCTTGGCCCTGGCCTTCCCAAGCAGCCCAGAGTCAGGCTCGACACTAAAGATGGAAATCCCAGGGCCCACATCCACGGAAGCTCTTGGCTCAGCCTGGCTGATTAATGACCAGGTTTCTCTCCTCCTCCTGGCCCACTGGGGCCTCTCAGGTTTACAGTCTCTGGGAACAACTTCAGAGCAGAGCCGAGCAGACTCGGGGCCCAGGGGACAGCAAGCAGTTCTGGGCCCTCAGGGGGTGCGGAGGACAGTCCTGTCTCTGTCCTAAAGCCGCCCCATCACCAGCAACAAACCCCGAGATCCCCTTTACGTGCCCATTTCACCCTCATGGGACACTAATCGCTGAAGCGACGCTTTACGACGAGACTTGAGTCTTCTGGAAAAGCCAAGCATAGACACCACCGCGTTTACCTACCCGCTAAGGCTATGCATCTTCAAATACTCCTTTTTAATACTAAAGGAGGATCTCCGTTATGTTTTTAAACAGAAGACGTGGCAAGTGTTTCATTTAGCTCCTCTTACGTCACAAACACTGCCTGAGGACAGCCCACGGCAGGGCCGCCCAGCTTCCATCACGGGGACTGTCGCTGGAAGGGCGCCAGGGCTGAACGCGGGGTCCGCAGACCAGGGGCTTACAGGCTAACGCCAGATGTGGCTGGCGTAACGGCCACAAATATATCAGGGGTATCGTTTGGTTGTCCTGCAACAACATGCAATTTCGTTCAGGTCCGTTAGCGGTCCAGGTGTGACGCAGAGCAAACAGTCCCGCTGGGGCTTCAGGGCTGACCCTCTCCCGGTCCAAGAAGTGTTCATCTCTGCTCGTTATCACAGCACAGAATCACTAGGTCATTGGTGGGAACTTAGGATTTTACATACAATCAGGGATTGTCAGCAGGGAACAGACTGACAATCACCAGAAACACCGAGCACATGCTCTTACTTGTGACCCCGTCTCTCTGCTGTGACTGGCGCACCCAGCGCTGACCACCAAAGCCCAGGGCTCTCCATGAGCCCCGGGGTTGGGGACGGGGGTGCGCCCGTCCCCCAGCTCTGGGCAGTGGCCGCAGCACAGCACTGGGTTTGGCCAATGAAGAACAGCAGTTTCAGGAACCACTTTCTGTTGGAAGCGGTAAGAGCCTATGAGGACTTCCCAGAATCCTCTTCCTTCTGTCCCAGGACCTGGGCAAGGATGCCCCCCAGGGCGGCAGCTCCCTCGGCCTGAGTCCCAAACCGAGAACCACAGAGAACAGAGTCCCAGCCAAGCCGCGAGGGGCGCACCGGCCGCTGAAGCCGCTGAGACTGGCCCGCCGTCTGCCAGGCCCTTGCCGAGCCCCGTGACCCCCACCGGGGATTCCCGGCCTCCACCCCAAGTTGGGGCCCACACTCAGCCACTCAGGGTTTGGCCAATGTGCATGTTCGATGCACGTCCACTGCCAGGCTCTGCGCTCCCACACCGTCCTGACAGGTCACCCCGAACCAGTCCCAAAGCAGCGCATGACACGACAGCGTGGGTCAGAGTCTGGAAGGTGGCCACCAGAGGAGAAGGAGCTGCTGCTGACGAGACAGGAAAAGTGGAAGGGAGGGAGACACCGCCCATCCTGGGCGTAGAGGCAGAGGGGCACCCGCAGTGGCCGGGCACTGCCAGGGTACAGACGTGGGAAAATCAGCACAGCCTCCGACCTGCAAAACCACCCCAATCCTTAGCCCGTACTGTCTGGTGCAGGCAGACCTGCTCGCCCAGCACAGCTGTGCACACACACACACACGCACGCACCCGTGCACGCACACCTGCATACACACACCGGTGTATGCACACACCTGTGCTCACGGGTTCTCCAGGTTCCGCAGAGAACATTCCAGGCTCCGCAGGAGCGACTGAACCCTCTAGACCTCCAGCGCGCCAGCAGCCCCCACAGGCGCACCGCGGCTCCTGGTGAGTGGGAGCACGAGAGGCACATGGCAGAAGGTGGAGGGTCTCCGGGTCACGGCCAGGACAGTCAGATGCCTCTGATGACTGCGGGTGCAGAGAACCCGCTGGCATGCTGTGGACTGTTGTGAACTGCGGCTCCACACAGCCCCTCCCAGAACGAGTCTGGCCACCACGCGGGGGACAGAGAACTCAAGAGGCTGTTCTGGCAAGCTAGAGGACCGTGAGCCACACCAAACACCGGGGCGATCTATTTCTCCCTGAGATCGAAGAAGAAATGACATTTGGTAGCAGATTAAGAAATCAAACAAATGTATGAGCAAAATTTAAAAAGCCTGAGGTTGCTTTTTGAATAAATGACAGGCTCCCTAACTAATGCCTGAGATCCACCCCCTCCACACACCGCTGCCGTCCCCCCCCCAGCGGGTCCAGACTCAATCCTTCAGTCTCCACACGTGCACCTGGATGGCCCCAAGCAAACACCCCCTGTCGCTCGTTCGGGAGGGGCCGCTGGAGGCTGACTAGCCAAGCAGGAACTCATCTGCTCTGGAGGCTGCTTCCTCCACTCCAGGGTCAAAATAACTGAAGGCAGGAGAAGCCTCCATCACTGGGAAACACACACAACCAAAACAACACGTGACCCCAGACTTCGGCTCAAACAGGACAAGCAGCCGTTAGAAATGGGGGTCTGCTAAGGTCTCCGTGGCCACTCATCCAGGAAATCCCAAATCCTGTCTGATTTGCCGGCAGCCAGTGCCCTGTTCCACCAGACCGCAGACCTGCAATCAGTCTTTTCCGGTTCTGGGACAGATTTTGGTCTTCCCAGAGTGGTTCCATCTGGTTCCAGTCCTCCTTAGATACCCACACACCCCTTCCCCTTTTCCACAGACTTTTTGCACCTGACCCTCCCCACGGGCTGGGGGTGGGTGTTGATTTGCCTCCTTGCGGGGGATTTGGGTTCACAGTCATCACTGTCCCTACTTACAGTGCAAGAGTGGGCTCTCTGCCACCTTCTTGATGCGCACGGTTTCTCAGAGGGAATGCAAACAATGCACATTTGGGTGGCCTTGTGCAATTCCAAGGTCAGTCCAGACCAGCATGCTTGCTGGATTCCTGTGAGTTATATTCTCACCACACGTTGAGGACACTTTCTCATATTTTTGTTGAGAAGTCAGTTCTCAAATAGCTGTTTTTAGAAAATAATCTTTGCCTCCAGCTGCTTTAAGACTGTGTCTGTCGTATAATTAACCTTCACGAGGATGTGCTCACATACAGTTTTCCCATTAGTAATTCTCCTCTGGACCCAGTGGTCACTTGAATCTGTGAGTTGGCACATTTCGGGACTTTTGGAAAATGTCTCCATTATTATCTCTCCAAAGTCTCACTCATTCTCTCTCTTCTCCTCCTGTGACTCCAAACACACACCACTCAGGCTTCCTGAACACACCCTCTAGATCTCCTACCTGCTCTGTTTTCTACATTCTTACTCTCCAGTTTTATTATGGCTCTTTCCTTCCAGTCATCTTCCAGATCATGCATGTTCTCTGTAGCTGTATCTAACCACCACGTTTTTAATGTGGTTATCATATTTTTCAATTCCAAAGATCCTACTTGGTCATTTTTTCAAATCTCTTCTGTAAAACTACACAGTTTTCCTCTTCCCCTGCAGATATAGTCAAGGTTAACTGTTTTTACTCCTTCATACACAGAGATAAGGATAATGGTTTCGCAGTGTGTGTCTAAGAATTACAAAGGCACAGCATTTTGGGGACCAGTTTCTGATATCTGTTGCTTCTGTTGGTCCACTTAAGAGTTTTGAATACATGACAAGCTTTGACTGTACACAGATCATTTTATTTGAAAACTACACGTGTTTGTAGAAATAATTTCAGTTCTGGTGACTTCCTCCAGAAAAGAATCTGCTTGGCCTCTCCCAAGCACTGTGAGCGCCCCCGTGGAGAAGGACTATAGCTGAGTTTCAAACAACCCTGGTCCTCTCAGGTGACAAAAACCAAGATTACCAGACTGTACAGAGGCTGTTTCGTTCCGGGTCTTCCAGACTCTGCTCGGTCCCAAGGTTATGAGCCTGTCTCACATTCTCTGTCTGAGGTAGCTAGACCGTTCGCTGTGGGAGACTGTGCAAACAGCAGCTCGTGTTGGGAATCTTCTTTCTGGACGAGCAGATGCCCTCAGAGCAGCAGCCTTTAGAGCTGGGCTCACCTCTCTGAGCACCAGCATTCTCCTCGAACGTACGCATGGAGTTTTATCTTCTTGCTGGTAGTTCAGCGCTTTTAAGAAATGTGTTTCCTGGGGCGCCTGCGGGGCTCAGGTCATGATCCCGGGGTCCTGGGATCGAGTCCTGCACCGGGCTCCCTGCTCCTTGGGAAGCCTACTTCTCCCTCTCCCGCTCCCCCTGCTTGTGTTCCCTCTCTTGCTGTGTCTCTCTCTCTGTCAAATAAATAAATAAAATCTTTTTTAAAAAGAAAGAAATGTGTTTCCTTTTTATTTCTTTCTCGTTTTCCTTCCTTTCTGTTCTCCCCCTGCTCTCTACGAGCTTCACAATGAATCCTCTTGAGCTAGTTTTGGTGTGTTCAGGGGGCAGCGTGGGCGGAAGCGTCAGACCCACCAGCACTAGAAGTGAGGCTCGTCACCTGTCACCTTGTCCTGTGTTCCGAGTTCCGTGGCTCGAGTCCTCCCCTCTCATTCTGAGGGAAGTCCTTCCGCTTGTGCCCCACACAGCACAGGGGACTCCCCTGGGTTCTCATTAGCCACCTGAGCTGTCCCGAGACACATCGTTACCCCCGCCCAGCGCACACCCTCTCGGGCCGCTGCCGTCTTCCACTCCGCTGGGCTCCGCCACAGACAGGCCCGTCTCTCCTGTCTCCAGCACACACTTTTGAGAAGGGCTTAAGGCTCGCAGAGAGGGGGTGCAACCTACTCAAATTAAAACTTAAAAGTGCTCTTGAGATATCCTTTAGTCAACCCTCCCCACTAAAAATGAGACAACGACACTGGCTCTCTTCTGGTCTTTCCCTCACCTCCTCGCTGTGCTTCCTTCTGTGTCCCCCACCGAACCCCAAGACCTCGGTTCTCCCCCCCACCCCCCACCCCCCCCCCACCCCCGCCCCATGCCACTCGGTTCTTCACAACACAGCTGCGGGACTCCAGGCTTCCTGAACCTTACAGAGCAATTCGGCTCTTTTCTACATGAGTCTTCGCTGAGCCATGCCCCTAAAGACCTCACCTTCCCGTTTTCCTCTAACTTTTCCCAATGTATTGAAACTATTTAAAAAAAAAGTTCACCCATTTTTCCCACCCCAGCCCCCACCTCTTGCAACCACCAATCCCTTCCTTGCATCCGTGAGCTTGCTTTTGGTGTTTCCATCTTTTTCTTTTTTTAGGATTGCACATATACGAGAGATCGCACAGGATCTGTCTCTCTGTCTGACGTACTTCCCTTAGCATAACGCTCTCCAGGTCCGTCCACAATGTTGCAAACGGCAGGATCTCCCTTCTTATGGCTGGATAACACTCCTGTGTGTGCGCGTGTGTGCGCTACAATTTCTTCACGTGTTCCTCTGTCAGCGGACACTCAGTAGTTTCTGTATCTCGGCGGGTGTAAATGTCGCACTCAACATGACGTGCACGGATTTCTTCAAGTTGGCAGTTTTCGTTTGGTTCAGCTAAATACACGGACGTGAAACTGCTGAGTCACACGGTGATTCCATTTGTAACTTTCTGAAAAACCTCCATCCTGTGAGTGGCCGCACCAGCCCGCGTGCCCACCCACGGCGCACAGGGCTCCCTTCTCTGGAACAGCCGTTCTGGTAACGGTGAGACGTACGAGCTCATCGTCCTCTGGATCTGCGTTTCCCCCAAGATTAATGACACAGAACATCTTTCCGTGTGTCTGTGGCCACCTGCAGGTCTGCTCTGGAAACCTGTCTACTCAGATCTTCCGTCCGTATTCTAATCAGAGTTTTTTTTTTTGCTCTTGAGTTATAAGACTTCTTTATATGTTTTGGATATTAGCCCCTTATCAGATATGTGACTTGTGATTGTCTTCTCAGATCCAGTAGGCAGCCTTTTCATTTTGGTCACGGTTTTCTTTGCTGTGCAGAAGCTTCTTAGTAGGCTGCAGTCCCAACTGTTTATTGTTTTCTCGCTTTTGACATCAGATGCAAAAAAATCATAGCCAGGACCTATCTCAATGAGCCTGTGTTTCCTGGTATGAGTTGGAAGGTTTTAGGTCTTACATTCAAGTCTTTAACCCACTTTGAGCTAATTCTGTGTACGGTGTGAAAGATCAGTCCAATTTCATTCTTTTATTTAAATTTTCCCAATACCATTTATTGAAAAGACTGTTCTTTCCTCATTGTATATTCCTGATTCCTTTGTCATAAATTATTTGACCATACATGTGTGGGGTTATTTCTGGGCTCTCTATTCTATTTCATTGACCTACATGTCTGATTTTATGCCAATACCATACTGTTTTAATTACTATAGCTTTGGTAATACAGTTTGAAATTGAGGCACGTGATGCATCCAGCTGTATTCTTCTTCCTCATGATGGCACTCTCTGTTTGCAGAGCCTTTCGTGCTTCCGAACGTATTTTAGAATTCTTTATTCAATTTCTCTAAAAAACACCATTAGAATTTTAATAGGGACTGCAATCAATCTGTAGATTGCTGTGGAGAGCCTGGGCCTTTTATCAACATTAATTCTTCCAATCTATCAACACCAAATATCTTTCCCTTTCCTTTTTTTTGGGGGGGGGGGTATCTTCTTTAACTTCTCTCATTAATGTCTTATAATTCTCAATACACAGGTCTTTGACCTCCTTAGTTAACTTTATTCCTAAGTATTTTATTCTTCGTTTTTTAACTTTCTCTTTCTGATGGTTGCTTATTACTGTAAGAAAACACAATCGACTTTTGTGCCCTGATTTTGTATCCTGCAACGTGACTAAACCCATTTATTAATTCTAACAGGTTTTTTGATGGAGTCAGAGATTTTCTATACATAATATCCTCTTACCTGCACAGAGCGACAATTTCACATCTTCCTCTCCATGGGGATGTCCCATCTTTTTCTTGCCTAATTGCTCTGGCTAGGATTTTCAATACTGTGTTAAAAAAACAGTGGTGAGAGTAGACCTCCTTGTCTTGTTCCCGACCTTAAAGGAAAAGCTTTCAGCTTTTCACAGTTGAGTGTAATGTTAGCTGTGGGCTTGTCACAGACAGCCTTTATTGTGCTAAGATATGTTCCTTCTATGCCTATAGTCTGGTAGGAGTTTTTATCATAAATGGATGTTGAACTTTATCAAATGTTTTTTCTACATCTACTGAGATGATGCTACAATTTTTATCCTTCATTTTGTTAATGTGGTAGACCACACTGACGGCTGTGCGTCTATAATCCAAACCATATTTGGATTATGGATTATGGAATCCATAATCCAAATACGCCTGGAATAAGCCCAACTTGGTCATAGAGTGTGATCTTTTTACTATATTGCTGAATTCAATTTGCTAATATTTCATTGAGGATTTTTATACTAATGTTTATCAAGGATAATGGCCTGTAATTTTGTTTTTTGTGTGTGGCATCTTGGTCCCGTTTCAGCATCAGGATAATGCTGGCCTCGGATACTGTGTTCAGAAGAGTTCCTCCTTCTTCTATTCTTCTGGGACGGTTTGAGAAGGATTGGTATTAATCCTTCCCAGAATGATCGGCAGAACTCACCAGCGAAGCTGCCTGGTCCTGGACTTATGTTTCTTGGGAGACTTTTAATTACTGCCTCCTTCACGTCAGTCTCCCTGCTAGCCTGGGGCCTGGAGTTCAGATGCTCAACTTCACTATGATTCAGTCTTGGCTGGTGGGTAACCGGAATTTACCCAGAGTTCAGATGCTCAACTTCACTATGATTCAGTCCGGCTGGTGGGTAACCGGAATTTACCCACTTCTTCCCGGCTGTCCGCTCTGTTGGCATATACGTGTTCACAGCCGTCTTTGACGGCCCTTTCTGCTTCCGTGGAATCAGCTGTAATTACATCTCCCTTTTCACTTCTGATCTTACTTGAGTCCTCTCTCTCTCTCTCTTTCCTGGTGGCTCTTGCTAAATGTTTGTCAACTTCGTTTACTTCTCAAAGAACCAGCTCTTTGTTTCACTGATCTTGTCTAATATCTGCCCAAGTCATTTATTCCTGCTCTAACCAGGGCCTCCTTCCTTCTACTAGCTTTGGCCTTCATCTGCTCTGCGTTTTCTAGCTCCCTGACAGGTAAAGTTGGGTTGTTTACCTGACACTCTTATCATTTCTTGAGGGAGGCATTTATCACAGGAACCTCCCTCTTGCCACTGCTTTGCTGTGCCCACGAAATTTTGCTATGTCACTTTTCCATTTTCATTTGCCTCAAGGTATTTCTGGATGTCTCTTCTGATTTCTTCTTTGACCCACTGGTTATTCAGCAGCATGTTGTCCAATCTCTCCATGTTTGTGGATTTCCCAGTTTTATTCATGCAATTAATGTCACCGTTCTTAATCAACGAGCCCACGAAGGTGCGTTCCCTCACCAAAGTGCCAAGAAGGTCTGAATCAATGCCGTCCTTCCCCTCAAGTGCAGACAGGAGGCAGTGGGGGGTTTTTTTAAGCAATTTTTCTTCCTAACACATCCTGCCCTTAATAAAATCTTTACAGTCCCTGCAAAAGTTCCTAGTGCACAATTTCTCTCTCTACGAGGTGAGGGATGAAAGTGGGGAGGGCGGACTTCCCGCAGCGGAGGCCTGCAGGAGCTCTCCCAAGGGGCTGCTGGGGGGGCCTGGGTTCCCCCCCAGCCAGAGAGCCCAAACCCTGTCCACTGGGTGCACTTCCTGCTTGGAAAGCTTGGGCATCTAAGGTTTCATCAGAAGAACAGTCACAAACCGGCTACAGCATTTCCATATTTTACATGTCTGTTACATAAAGGAACCTTCTCTGTTGTGAAGAACAGATCCTTTAAGCCAAAAACTTCAGGCCAGAAGTACCCTCCTCAGAAATTGCACTGAAAAATGTGATTTACAAAAAAGCACAGCTTGGGCTGGGATTCCTCTGGTCCCTGCTGCTGCTCTTTTAAACCACCGTCCAGCAAATGCGCAGCATGCTTCTTCCTGAACCACAGCACCAGAGAAAATCCACTCAAGCGTTTCCCCAAACCGCGGCACTGGTACAAATGAGCGCTAACCACGACTTCCTAACCTCCACGGAGACAGAAAATATGCCTTCTGAGGGACACGAGGGGAAGAGAAGAGCCCGCGCAGGAAGTGAAATTCACACCTACTGCGAATCTTAGTTAGAAGAACTGAGAACGGGGCCAGTTGCGAACCTGCTAAACGGGGAGAACCCAGCCGCCTCCCTGAGACCTCGCTGCGAAGCTAAGAATAAACGCGGTTCCACAAGCAGGAAATGTATCTCGAGCAGACAAGTTGGAAAGCAGCTGAATACACTGAATGAAATAAAGTATTATTGGGAGAACCATGAAAACCTTCACCGTATGGAAATGAGGTAATAACCATTAGATCCCTGGTCAAAAATCAGATTCAATCAAGCCACAAAATGGCGTTTGTAATCTGTATGACTACATTTTACAATGTCATTCACAAGTTCCCCAAACCAAGTGCCTTTCTGGGGAGATGATGACTGGAGCGACGCAGCCAGGGGAGCGGTGGGGACACAGAGGCCGGGCCGGAAGCACACCCCTGCGTCGATGCTGGAAGCAAAGGACAATTTCTCTGTACGTTCAGCAAAATCACCTGCCAGGCTCGCATGAGGCTCTCCATGATGGAGCCCCTCTTCTCTGCACCTCACCACCGACCGGTCGGTGCCACAGATCTATGCCTGGTTCTGCTTGGATCACTGCGTTAACGCTCTGTTCGCTCATGTAACGAACTATCGGGAGGCGGTGCTGGGAATGGGCCGGCATCATCTCCCAACTTCCATTTAATTAAGCTCTGCTGTTGCAATATGACGGTCAGCACATCAGAGGGGAAATTATTTTAAGAATGAAGGTAAAAGGTATTTCAAAGCCCCCACTTAAATATGAAAGCATAATCTAAAACGGCCGAGCACACACTATAATTTTCCTATAATATTAAAGATTTTATTTCCAGACTTGGTAATTAATTGGATTCCATGGAGAAATTATGCCAGCATCCTTGATAGCAAAATGATGCACAAAGGCAGGGAACAGTGTGCCAAAGGACAGCCATAAACAACCACGCTGTCGCCCAGATTATGACAATCATCAGGCTTAATAAGGAGTGAGAGCTGCCCGCTCCTGGAGCGCATTCATTACTCCCTGCAAAGCGCCTGCGCTGGATTCTGATTATGTCGCCCTGATAAAAATGAAGGGGAGAGGCTCCTGCTCCAGTGCCCCCCCCAGAAGAAAGCCTGGCCCTGGCCTGCGGGAGCCAGGACCCCCAGGATAGTGAGGACAGCACCTCTCCGGGGTGAGGCCAAGTCCTGGGCCTCCCACCGCCTCCTCCCGGGCCCCAGGGAGCAGCCTCACCGTCAATCCGGCTCGCGAGCTCTTCCAACATTTTCACCTTCGTCTGGATCCCAGGCTGGGCGAACGTATAGTTGTCCTACGGGAAAAATAACCACAAATATCATATGCACAGAAAATAAACAAATAACCCACACCCTCCAGAGGGGAAAGAGGAAAGTGAAACAAAGGTGAACAGTCTCACAGCAGAACGAATTCACCAAGTGACCCGTGCACGCAGCGTGAGGCCCCGTCACAAGGGCCCACCCGCAGCGCAGTCCCATCTGGGGTCAGGACCAGGCCTCCCCGACATTAGGGGGCGAGCACACCCGACTAGGGGACCATCTACTGGAGCATCGTTCTGCGTAAACACAGACATTTACGTCCACGTGCAACAAAGAGGCACAGGCGCGGACGGCTCGTGAGAAGCGAGTGGCTGGAAGCCGCTGGTGGCCGCTGCCTGGGCCACGGGCACTCGCTGGGGCTGGACTCACCAGTGCCAAACGAGCGGACGCAGAACAGCGCCCAGGCCCAGTGCTGACAGTGTCAGCGTCCCACCCCCAGTCCCAAGGCCAAGGACGCGGCCACCGCACAAGGAAAGTACGACCACGTGCCCACTCTCCATGCGCCCAGGTGAAGGAGTGGATGAACCGAGACAGGAAAACAAGGGCAGGCGTCAAGCCGGATGAGTCCTCGGTCCAACAGACCTGGAAAGGAGCCCCACTCTCCTCCTCAGGAACCGCACAGCCTTGGTAAGCCACGTCACCTCTCTGGGCTCCCACTGGCTGTCTGCGCCAAGAGAACAAGGCTGCCTTCTAGGTCTGCTCTAAGGTGTCCAAGAAACCAGGCAGGGGCAGTGCTAGAGGGCCCAAGATTACCAGAGTTGCCAGGCAACAAGGACGGGGCCTCAGCCAGCCTCCCGTCACCTTCAGAGGGGCCGCGGGGCTCCGAAGGCACAGGCCTCCCCGCAGGGAGACACAGGCAAGACAGAGACAGCCCCAAAGAGGTCCACAGCCTATGCCTGGAGCCTGCCAAAAGGCACACAGGGACCAATCCACCAACCACAGGGAATTATCTGGACTAGCCGAGGCCCCACTGCAGTCCCCGGGCCCCGACAAGTCCACAGGAGCGTGAGAAGGACCCGACCTGCCACAGCAACACTGAAGATGAAGGAAGGGGCCAGGAGGCGAAGCACGCAGGCTGGGAACGGTCAGGCTGTGAGATCTCGCTGGAGCCTCCCGCACACCTTGAGTCAGCCCCACAAGACGCACAACCTCCCGTGCTGTGAGGGATCACGCAGCCTGTGCGGTTTTCGGCCACTGAGCCTGTAGCGATTTGTTTCGCCAGCCGCAGGAAATGAATACCGCAGGCTTGGGGGCTGCTCGTCCCTGAGGCCCCCAGGACCCACAAGATAAAAGGACAAGATGAGAATCTGGAGCCCCCTGGCCGATCCTGGACTCCGGAGAGCAGACAGGCCTCGGCCCCAGCACTCACGCGGCCCGTGCTGGGCCAGTGTGGGGATGAAACGGCTCGTCCTCAGGGAGCCACACCAGACACGCTGCACGAGCTGCGCCAAGGACAGTGAGACCCCCGGCCTCTGTAAGGTGTGGGTGACACGGGCGAGGCGCAGGGCAACGACAGCCCACCAGGCAGTCACCGTGGGCTGTGGACAGTGGGGAGTGCTCCTGCTGCTGCCCCGCACCACTGGGCACGGGGGGGGGGGGGGGGCGTCCCTTCAGCAGGGACAGCTCCTGGGCAGCCCCCCCACGTCTCAGCCTGCATTCGGGGCTCAGGAGGGAAGCATGGGGCAAGTCCGGAGGGGACATGCACAGTCCCAGATAGTCAACCGTGCAGACAGCCCCTGTGAGCGAGGGGCCGTGCCCACAGAACTGAGTCCAGACCAGGAGGGGACCGAGCAACCGGTGGCACCAACAGTGGCCGTCAGGAGGCCCCGGGGACGCAGCAACAGCTCCCAGTGTGGCCCGCTCCAGAATCCGCGAGGGGGTTTTCAGGTGGAGCACTCAGCGTGGAGCAGCTTGGGAGGCCGGACGCAGGTGCGGGGGTCCTTGCCACCGGCCCCTGCACAGACACGGCCGCACTCACCGCGCCCACAGTCACTAGCCACACGCAGGCGCAGCCGGCAGCTCGAGCCGGGGCACGGAACCGAAATCTCCTACGGGGCATCAGGGAATGTCCGCAGGCGCGGGAAAGGGCAGAGTGGGCCCCGCCCTCTCGCTGGGGCGTCTCGCCCACGCGGACCGGTGGTGACGGGCTCCGGGCTCCAAACCGTGGCGGCTCTGCCAGCACAGAACCAAGAGAAGCAGCGTGCACCAACCTCACCCGGAGCGACGCCAAGGCACAAAGGACGGCGTCCCTGGTGTGACCGTCTACTGGACCCGACGACAGGCCTGCAGGTCCTGCTAAACCCAGCCCTGGAGAAGGGAGTCAGGACTCACGTTTAATGGGCGAGACTTCCAGGCCTGACGGGCCATGGGTGTCCCTTGAGGGCACACTGTAAGCTTTACCGTAGCTGAACTTCAACGGGGTAAGAAACTGGGGTTTTGGAATTGAGCTTGCAAGGGTTAGCCTCTGAGACTTAATTTCTCCCTGGAAATTGGATAACAGAAGGAGGTTTATATTCAAATGCGGGCATACTGCCTTGGTGAAAGTTTACACGCCACCCCTTGGCCTGGCGGCAGAAATTTCCGACGAGCCAGCCGGAACGACACTCGTGGGTCCGGCTCAGGGAGGGAAACACGCTGCGGGCGGGAGCTGCGGCCTCGGGCAGGCGCCGCGCAGACTATGTCCCTGACGCTCAGTGCTGACAAACTCCGGAGCCATCAGGGAGCATTCTAATACCCTCCCCCGGCGGCCTCCGGAGAGCAACGGGGCGACGGCTTCCCCGGGAGCTGGTGCATTCGAGGGGCTACGATCTCCTCCTCTCCGTCTCCAAGGGGCATCGGCTGGCACCACCCCTGGACCTCTCTCTAGCCCCAGGACGCTCGCCGCAGGAAGGCGACTTATCAGCCGCTAGAGCCGGCAAGACAGACAGGCTGCGTCTCAGCCCTCCTCCCCGCTGTCGGAGCCGGCTACGCCCCGGGCAGGCTGCCGCCTCGAAGGCTCTGCGGCCCCCAAGGGCGCGCTGGCGCTGATGGGGTGTGCGAGCGAGTAATCCTGGATTCGGTCGGCCGGTACGTCTGGCGCTCACACTGAGATAGGATTTCAAGATTCTCATTTAGAAGAAATAAAAGTTACTCTTCGGTCTCCATCTGCCACTGTTTTGTTTTATTTCTCAATTTGTTCAAAACCCGGGTAGGGAAGATAGGTTTTCTTAGAAATCCAAACAATGAGAAAAGAATAACACCTGAGAGCCTCCAAATTAAAAAAAAAAAAAAAAAAAAAAAAAAAACAAAACACCACCTCTGTGTTTTGAAAGGAGAAGAGATTAAAGGATGGGCTGAGGTCTTGGTGTTCTGGACGTGGGTCCCAGGCAGAGAAGACCAGCCTTCAGATGGGCTCCAAACCCAGACGGCAAGATGGGGCTCAGAGGGCAGAGCCCAGCGAGGCAGGGCACAGAGGTGAACGGAAGGAGCCCAGGAGGTGGGTGGCCCTGCTCAGTGGCCAGGAAGCCTCTGAAAGGCACACCAAGGACATTCCAGAGCCAGAAGGCTGACTGAGAAGATGTAAGAGGGAAAGAACATTCTGTGGCCCAGCAACAGCCCCTCTAGGAGACACGTGGTACTCAGGCCTCCTCGGGGACGGGGGTGGGGGTGGGGGAGCCTGCGGCACAGCGAGATCCCAGCGGCACAGCGCCTCCCACGGGCTCTGCCTGTGCAAGGCCAGGGCACCAGGTGCACCTCTGGCCAGTGCCCAGCCCCCGATCCAAACACGCACCTGCTGCGGGAAGCTGTGACTAGGCCCAGGTCGCTACCCGTTCACGGACATATGAACAGTAACATCACCCCCTTCACAACAAGTAAACACTCTTCGCCTCTCTAACTGAGATTTGATTTCAAGTCTTCAAAAAAGAACGCACGCTAGAAACTTAGGACCAGAGGAAGAAAGGTCTGAGGAACACAGTGACCCGGGGGAAGCTTCCATGGAAGGCGAAGTCTGCGTTCGCCGACAAAGCGCGCACGGCCCGCCTCACACCCGTTGCCATCCCACCCCACGCTTCGGCAAAGGCGAACAGCACTTTCTGCGCTCTTCGGGAGGAAAGGGGGGTAACATCTTCTGAAGGAGCACTGCAGAGACAAGCTGAAAATTAACTTCACAGGAGGCGGAGCTGGAGGGCCCCACGGCGCCAGCCGCCACAGCGTCACAGCCCCGCAAGCACCTGTGATGAGGGCCTGGGCCCCCGACCACGGATCCGCCTTCTGGCGTTCCCCCCCCTCCCCGAACACAGCTTCTCTCCGTGCCGAAACCCTTCTCCCCGCCCTCTGAACCTGCTTCTGCAACAGCCCCACACGTCCTTTTTGCAAACAGTGGCCTGAAAGACCTTCGTGTCCGTCATCTCCTGCAGGGGTCCCCAGGCCCTGGACACAGCCCTGGACAAAGTGCCCCACAGGGCTCCCGGCTGCGCAGAGGTCAGAGAGCACACACGGCTGCACTCCGTGTCGCCCATCGGGAAGTCACCCGGACTACTGCCCGTCATGCCGCCATCCAGTCCGCAGCAGAGCAGGGTCACTCCATGAGCTCCTTCATCTCCCCAAGAACCACTTCTGCACCCTCCCGCGGGCCACGCGACATGCCGCGTCCTGGCAGAGACAGCACAAAGAAGAGCAGGGCTGGGACTGCCGTCCTCAGAGAGGCTCGTGTGCAAGGCCAGCCCTCCCTCGGCCGGTGCCGGAGACCCGAGAGCTCGGGAGCACTGCCATCATCCCCGAACAAATAAGAAGGCTTCGCTGGGCCTCGGCCGACCGTGTGGCTTATGCTGAACTGCTTTCCTTCTGGGAGTCTGGAGTTCTGGAAAGTGCCAGGCAGAGGGCATCGAGGTGACAAGCTCTCCCAGAACCCGGAGTGAGCTCCCTCTCAGGTGGCCATTTCAGAGCTGCCGTCACGACTCACCGCTGGGGATGTGACACGTGTCCCATGTGCCTCCACCGCGACGGGACATGAGGGACCTTACCCCTGCCTTCCTCCGGGCCTCCCCAGGCAGCCGGTTCTGCTCGGCATGCTTGCACTGGAACGCATCACGGCCGTGAGTGCAACCATATACGGATTCCCGAGAGGCACCAAACCTTGGGCTGGTCTTTGGGTGCCCTGACACGGTCGGAGAAAAACCACCAGGGCCCTTCTGTGCAAGACACATCAGTTAAGCAGATGTTCCTCACGTAGGACAGCGAGTGCATGAGAAGGGCTCACTGCCAGGTGGGGGCCCCGCCTGCCCTCAGGGCACAGAACAGGGAGCCCCATCTGGAGACCAGGCCACCAATGCGAAGGCTGAGCATGGAAGGAAGGGAGCAGGGCGCAGAAGAGGCCCGGCAGTAGCCCGGAGCGGGCACCTCCCTGGAGGGGAATGAGGGCCAGGACAGCTGGAGGGACAGTGAGGAGGCTGGATAAGGTAAGAGAAGCCCACTCGGAGGCTGGGGGAACATCGGGGAGGGAAGGGTAGGACCAGAGCACAGCCATGGGATGAAGGTACCGACACGGCGATGGGGAACCGCCAGGCTTACAAGATCTGCACTCGGAGAAGACGCCTCTGGCCGCAGGGCACAGAGTAACCGAGGGGCAAAGCGGACGTAGGGGAGTTGGAGGCCCCACCGATGCCCTAATCTAGGCCAAAAGACGAGGACAGCCTCCCGCCAAAGACACAGGTGGCCCAAATTATGCAAACTGCTTTCAACGACCTATATTACTGGTTGGGTTTTTGAACTTGAACATAGAGCTGTTCACTTATTCCTATTAGCTTGCTCCCTTGATTGGTTCTCGGGTGGCATTCCGGGCAGCTGAACACATTCTGAATCTTGATTATGTCATCTATCACATTAGCTGTCCCTCCAAGCTTAGAGGCACTGGTTACACTTATACCCTCAATGTCTTCATTATCGTCTCAGGGAAGAGGGGGAAGGACAAGGACAAGGACAGAGCTCCATGGCGTGTGTCTCCGAGACCACACTTCGGCGGAGGAGTGTCGTACATCGGATCAAGCCAACCGCTCACTTCCTTAGTGCGAGCTTCATTTCTCCGATCTCCTGTCCTCTCCTGTCCTGTCCGGTAAGTGCGACCGGAGCGGCCGCTCCACAAGGCTCTGGGCATGCTAAGTAAGTTGCTGTACCTGCAGAACCTGGAAGCGCCCTCCAGTGGCCACCTTCCACGGTGACAGGGCCAGGGGACAGCAGTGAAGATGGAGGCTCCCACCCAGTCCGAAGGCTCCCACTGGCCGCCGCTCCGACAATGGGGACAAGGCTAAAGGCCTGTTTTCAGCCACTCCAGGGGTTGTCAAGGGTCCGAGGGGAAGACAGGAGGCTGGGGGGAGCACAGGGGATGTTTAAGGCCCTGGAACCACCCTGCACGACTCTACCAGTGGACATCCATTTGTCCAAACCCAGAGAACGTGCAGCACCAAGAGGGATCCCTCGTGTCAACCCCGGACTCCGGCCGGTAGTAACAGATCAACGCTGGCGCGTCAGCTGCGCCAAACACACCGCACTAACGCACGATCTTAGCAAGAGGAGGAGCGGAGTCTCTCAGGACGTGGTGGGGAGCACAGGGAAACTGTACTTTCTGCTGAATACTTCTATACACCTAAAACTGCTCTAAAAAATGAAGTCCATTAATTTTTAAAATTACTCAGTTCATCCAAAAGAACGTATGGGGAATAAAGAGGAAATAAGAAAAGATAAAATGAAGAGAAAATAAATACCAAGGTGGCAGCCTAAGCCCCAGGCACACAAATAACGACCCTGGGAACCTACGAATGTGTATGAACTAAACACACTTACAGAAAGCAAAATCCAACTATACGCTCTCTGCAAGAAACACACTTTAGATAAGAAGACACCCACCGATCAGAAGCGAAGGGACAGAAAAAGATGCACCAAGACGAAGGCAACAGAAGACAAAACGGCTGTGTCGTACCCAATGAAGTGGACTCCAGAACAGGGAACGTGACCTGAAATACTGAGGAGTAGTTCGCAGCACTCAATAAAAAGAAGAACATATAAATTCATCAAGAAACCTAAAAGCTAATTCTACGTGTGTGTATCTAATAAATGAGATCCAGATTATGTGAAGCAAAACCTGACGAAACTAAGAGACAAATCAACCGTCATAACTGAAAATTCCAGAAGTCCTCCCTCAGTAGTGGATAGAAAATGGAGACAGGAAATCAGTAAAAGCAGAGAAGTCTGGACTAACATTATCAACCGACCGAACTTGACTGATATTTATGAAAACCTCTCCCCACAAAGCAAACACACATTCTTTCCAAGGACACATGAGATAGTCACCAAGACAGATCATGTGACAGATCTCAGAATATCAGTAAATTTAATCACCAACGTTAGGAAGAAAAAAGACATCACTATAGTTCCTACAGACATTAAAAGAATTACAGTATTATGAGCAATATGCCCAGAAATTAGACAACTTGTTTAAAATGACCAAATTCCTTAAAAGACACAAATTATTAAAACTGACAACGGCAGGGGGGCACCTGGGTGGCTCAGTCGTTAAGCGCCTGCCTTCGGCTCAGGTCACGATCCCAGGGTTCTGGGATGGAGCCCCGCATTGGGCTCCCTGCTCAATGGGAAGCCTGCTTCTCCCTCTCCCACTCCTCCTGCTTATGTTTCTTCTCTCACTGTGACTCTTTCTGTTAAATAAATAAATAAAATCTTTGGGGCACCTGTGTGGCTCAGTGGATTAAGCCTCTGCCTTCGGCTCAGGTCATGGTCTCAGGGTTCTGGGATCGAGTCCCGCATCGGGCTCTCTGCTCAGCAGGGAGCCTGCGTCCTCATCTCTCTCTGCCTGCCTCTCTGCCTACTTGTGATCTCTGTCTGTCAAATAAATAAATAAAATCTTTAAAAATAAATAAAATAAAATCTTTTAAAAATATATATTTTTTAAAAACCTGACAAGAGGGGCACCTGAGTGGTTGAGTTGGTTAAGCATCTGCCTTTGGCTCAAGTCATGATCCTGGGGTCCTGGGATCGAGCCCCACATCAGGTTTCCTGCTCATCAAGGAGTCTGCTTCTCCCTCTCCTTCTCCGTCTGCCCCTCCACCCTAGTCATGTTCTCTCTCCCTCTCCCTCTGCCTCCTGCCCTGCCTACTTGTACTCTCACTCACTCTCTCTCTCTCAAATAAATAAAATGGTTTTTTTAATGACAAGAGAAGAAAGAGAAAGTCTGGAGCCCTACCTAGAGCAGAAACTGCATTTATACTTAAAACTTTCCCACAAAGAAAGCGCCAGCACAAGACGGCGTCACGGGTGACCTCTACCACAATTTAAGGAGGAAATAATACTAACCTAACACAAACTCTTCCGGGAATTACAGGCCACCATTTCTCTCATGCAAAAAAAGAAAAAACATTAGAAGAAAGTAGAACAGAATATTCCTCATGCACAGAGAGGTGAAAATCTTTACGTACACATTAGCCAAGAAAATCGAGAAATACAGAGAAAGGCTAATATCTCAGGACAGAGTGGGTTTCCCAGAAATGCAGTCAGCCTAACAAAGTTCATTAAGGTCCTTCGCTCTATTAACAGAGTAAGTAAGGAAAACCACATGATCATTTCAACAGAAGAAAAAGCCTTTGACAAAATATCATTTCATAATATTTTCAAAACACTCGGAAAAACAAACCATCATCTAACGTCCTGGTCTTCCTCCTCCAGGTCGTAGGAAGTCAACCCTCAACCTCTTACTCCGTCACATCCCGGCATTCCGCGAACGGAAAGACCTAGCGGGGTAAACCAGGAGCTTATTGAAAATACAGACTCCTGGGGCGCCTGGGTGGCTCAGTGGGTTAAAGCCTCTGCCTTCAGCTCAGGTCGTGATCCCGGGGTCCTGGGATCGAGCCCCGCAAAGGCTCTCTGCTCGGCAGGGGCCTGCTTCCTCCTCTCTCTCTGCCTGCCTCTCTGCCTACTTGTGATCTCTATCAAACAGATGAATGGAAATCTTTAAAAAAAAAAAAAAAGAAAGAAAATACGGACTCCTTGGCTGTGGAATTTGCACTGTCAGCAGCCACCAGAAAAAGGGCGTCTATAAACAGCCAAGGGCCACCATCGGACCGAAGGCTGAGCGCCGGGCTGCGCCGCCCTCCCCAGCAGTGCCTGGAAGGAGGTTCGAGGCCTGCTCCCATCCCGAGGACCCTGACAGCGCGACTCGTGAAGAAAAGGAAGCAAAAGCCGGGCATCGGCACAGGGAGGAGTGAGACTCTGTTTGCAGATGACACGGTCGTGTACGCGGAGACTCCCAAGGCGCCTACGGAAGAGCCGGCAGGACGAGCCCGTGAATCCAGTCGGAGCGCCAGAACGGGAGGCACATGGCGTCTTCCGGAGGCGGCCACGACAGCACCTGCTAGCTGCGCGCTCCGTTACTGTGGGACCACGCCACTCCTGTGCCAAGAGGCCGAGTCCCATTTCCCTCCCTTTGAACCTGGGAGGACTTACGACGGCTTCAACCAACAGGGAAGTGACACTGTGACTTTACAGGCCCAGTCGTGGAACACGCACCCGACCCGCCGCTGGCCGCACATCTTCCTGGCAGCCTCGCGCTCTCATGTAAGGGGTCTGACTATCCTACGGCCACCGTGCGGTGGGACCGGGCAGTCACAGGGAGAGGCCACGAGATGGCAGTCACTCTGCAGTCCCGGTCTCGGCCCCCCCCCACCCCGCCCTGCCTGAGCCCTGGCACCAGGAGCTCCCACATGTATCGCTGAGACCCAGAGGATTCCAGCCCCTAAGCACCAGCCTGGACCCACCTTCAAGTCTCCCCACCTGAGGCCCCACACGTGGTACACGGAGAAGCAATACACGCTACGTCCTGACCGAAATTCTGACCGCAAGAATCTATGTGCATAATGAGATCGTTCTTTACGTCGGGAAATTTGGAGCAATTCGTTAGGAAACAATGCTAGATAGAGAAGGACGTCCGTTCACAAAATCAATTATATTTGTATATAGCAGCAATAAAATCTGAAAAACAAAATTTAGAAAGCTATACTATTTAAAGTAGCATCAAAAAACCCGGACTACTCAGAAATAAATGTAACAACATATGAACAAAACCAACACACTGAAAACGACAAAATGTTTGTGAGGATAAATTTTTAAATGTCTAAGTTGGAAAACTTGGTATTGTTGATGCTATTAATTCTGGGAAAACTGACATACACACTCAACACAGTCCCATTCAAACCCCAGCTCCTACCACTTTCTCTAAGGCTCTTCTGGTAGGAAATGACTAACAATAAACTTTGTATAGAAATATAAAGGACCAGGATGCCTGGGCGGCTCGGTCGTTGGGCGGCTCGGTCGTTGGGCATCTGCTTTTGGCTCAGGGTATGATCCCGGGGTCCTGGGATCAAGTCCCACGTCACGCTCCCTGCTCAGCGGGGAGCCTGCTTCTCCCTCTCTCCCAGCTCATGTGCTCACTCTCTCTCTCTCATATAAATAAATAAAATCTTGGGGCGCCTGGGTGGCTCAGTGGGTTAAAGCCTCTGCCTTTGGCTCAGGTCATGATCCCAGCGTCCTGGGACCGAGCCCCGCATCGCGGGGGGGGGGGTGTCTCTGCTCAGCAGGGAGCCTGCTTCCCCCTCTCTCTGCCTGCCTCTCTGCCTGCTTGTGATCTCTGTCTCTGTCAAATGGGTAAATAAAATCTTTTAAATAAATAAATAAAATCTTTTTTAAAAAATGCAAAGGACCAAAAATAATCGTGTCAATTTATTTTGCAAAGAACAAAGTTGGAGGACTCTCTCTACTAGACTCTGAGAAAAGCTACAGCAATTAAGACAGTACGTACTGGCCTAGAGATGCATTAATAGATCAGTGGAACAGAACACGGTGTCCAGAAATAGACACACATTTATATAATCATTTGATTTTCAGAAAAGGGACCAAAGCAATCCACTGGGGGAGAAAAACTGTTTTCGACAAATGATGCTAGTATGCTAACGAGGAGACCTGTATTTTAAAAAGGAACCACTCTGCCTTCCTCATACCATACAGAAAAATTAAGTCAAGTTAAAAGTCAAAATGAAAATTATAAAGCTTCCCAGGGTGCCCGAGTGGCTCAGTCCGTTAAGGGTCTGCCTTCGGCTCAGGTCAAGATCCCAAGGTCCTGGGATCAAGTCCCGCATCAGGCTCCCTGCATGGCTTGCTTCTCCTTTTCCCATTCCTCCAGCTTGTGTTCCCTCTCTCACTGTCTCTCTCTCTCTGTGTCAAATAAATAAATAAAATCTTTTTCTTTAAAAATTATAAAGCTTCTGGAAGAAAAACAAAGGATAATTCCCTGGCATGCTGGGGGTAGGATTTTTACTTAAATGAGATTTTAAATTTTAAGTTAGATTCCTGTTAGGTAAATTAGATTCCATCAAAAGTAAAATCTTCACGCGTGAGAAGACAGTTTTCGAACAATGGTGACACACCACGAACTTGGAGAGAACATCCCCCGCCCCACTCTCTGAAAGTAGACACGTACCCCAACAGTGCACACACGTTTCCCAGCACAAAGAAGTCCGAGAAGGGAGTCTGGGGCACCTCGCACCCACGGCTGCTGGGGGTGTTACACGGTACAGCCCATCTGGGGGAGAAGCCGGACTGTTTTCCACAAAAGCAAAACACACTCCCACAGCATGACCCTGCGAGGCTACACCTAAGCACCGAGCAGAGAAATGAAGGCCACGTCAACAAGAAGACGTGCGTGTGAGCGTCCACAAGTTTATTCATAGCAACCACGGGCCGGAAACAGCCTGGCTTCCACCGAAAGGACGGAGAAGGCAGCTGTGATAGATTCACGCGGTGAAGCACCACTTGGTAATTAACAGCGATGAACTATTCATTCAGGCAGTGACATGGATTTGACGTTTTTCAAAGCTATTGTGAACTGCATTTTTTTAATTTTCATTTTTAAAGTGTTTGCTGCTCAATGACTCATTCCTAATGAATCCTCTGCGGCAGCCCAGTAACCAACACACTCTCATCTGCTTGATAAACCTTTCTAAAGCGCTGCCAAGAACTCTCCGTGCTATCGACGAGGGCCCTCGCCTGCCATCTCTGAAGCTTCCTCCCCACACGCAGCACGATCCATCTCACGTCTGATGAAGAGCACATCCGAGCAGACCGCGTGCCTCCTTCGTTCTTCCAGCCACGGGGCTGGGCACAAGGAGAGCGAGCGTCCTCTCAGCCACCTTTCCCCGCTTCTTCTGTTTCCCCGGAGCTTAGCTGGGGAACAGCAACGCCCCCAGGCCTCTGGCCGCCACAGGCTTGGGCTGTGTAAAGCTCATTTCTAAAGACCCTGGGCCACCTTCCAAGAGTGCCGTGGGCCCCTCTCCTTCTCGGTACATAAAGCTCTCCAAGGGCTCCCCTCCCCCGCTCTGGTTTCCCGTGATAGGTCTGTCCCATCTCCTCCCTGGCCTTATCTTCAACAGCTGGTGCACAGCAGCGACATCTGAGGGACAGCGGGCCCTGTAGCCTCCCCCCGCAGGGACCGGGCTGGCAGTGGCCCAGACAGCCTCTCGGCGAGTCGCCATGCCACCCTGTTTCCAGCCTTCTCTCTGACAAGTTCCAGGATAACAATGCCTTTCCTCAACACCCGGTCACTCCCAGGCCACCGACCGGTTCTCAGAACTGAGCGATGCTTCCCCGAGGGAAGGAATGGAGCAGACCAATTATAAAAGGCAACGGCCCTTTTCTCCCCGAAGACGCTGGCCTGTTAAGTAATGAAGCCAAGAGAAATCGTGTGACTGCAGGGAGGCGAGCGGAGAAGCCGTAATTCAGCGGGTACGAGCTCGCCGACAGCCCTGGCACTGGGGCTGCGGGGCCCCCCAGAGACGGGAAAGGCCCAAGAAGCCCCCCAACAGCCTGGAAGGCCTCCCCGCCTCACAGAGCCGCGTCCAGAACCTGCCCACGGGCGCCAGCGCCGCATCCATCCCGACGGCAGGTGGTCCCCGACAGAAAGGGCTCCAGACGGGCTCACACCCCAACGCCTCCCCACGGCCTTAGCAACGCCTGCCGTGGAGCCACATGGAGCCTGCGGCACCCAGAGAAGGAGGCACATGGGGGACAAACGCGGGAAGCGGGCAGGGGGCCCGGCTGCAAAGGCAGAGAAATGCCAGGAGGGAAGCGAAAGGCACCATGGCATGCAACACGGCCCTAAGAGAGACACCTGCGCCTGAGAGGCGTTCAGGGTCAAAGGATCAAAGCGGGTTGAGGGGGCCCATCCCCAGCACTGAGGATACTCACCACCGAAGCCCAGAGAACAGACAACGGAGGCCCACGGCCACGGCTTCCACGCCAAGGCTCCTGTCCCCACAGCTGTCTGTGTCCAGCCAGCCCAGGCCAGCCCCGCGCCGTGTGAACCTCCCAGCGCACGGCCTGCCAGGCAGATCCACGCGGCGCACTCCACCACAAAACAAAGGTCCTCTCCCGATCACGTCCACTTGTCAAGACAAAAGCAGCCGTCAGATTAATTAGCAGGGTCCCGGGGGCGGGTGACTTCCACCCAGATCTGCCACCTGGACCTCCTAACGAGCTCCTGGTAAGATTCTTCCCCGGCCAGGGCTGTCCGTGCATGGCTGGGCATCCAGTCCCCTGCCCTCGTTGCCACACCCACACCCCTCAGGAGGCTGCAGGTGCCCCCACCACACCCGCCCCATCTCGGGGACTCACAGCGGCCCCACGGTGGAGGAGGCCTGCCCAGTCTGCCCGGCGCTCTCTCTGCCCGTCCCACCACCACCCGGTGAGGCTCTAGTTTGGACCACGATGGCCCCTCGCTACCCCACACGCCGCCGCTGAGGGTTGTGCCGATGGCCTCCCTTCGTCGCTCACAGAGCCAGCAGCAGCTCCGGGACACCACCCTGCGCACCGAGTCTCTCCCGTGAGACTACTTCACCTGGAAAGGCAGCTGCTTCCTTTTCTCCCAGCACCAAGTCCCCTCCATAAAAAGAGCGTCCCCTAAACGACCCCCAAGTGTGAGGACACCATCCATCAGAAATGAGCGAGCAGGCCCGAAGCCGAGCCTTTCTCAGAGCCGCCAAAGCCGACCCGGCTGCCCAGTCCTGGACCCCGGCCCACTCCCCGCTTCCCCAGGGAATCTGGGTGAGTCCACGGGCCGGAGTCGCAGCGCAGCGGGAGAGCCAATCCCCAACCCTGGTCTGCATGGCTCCGTGGGAACCGCCGGCGCATCTGTTTCTAGAACGTCCCATACACACAGGAAGGAAGGGAACACGCTGGGTGTGCCAGGCAGGGGGTTCCAGACACGGCCAGTAGCTCAACCCTCTGCGGTCTGGGGCACAGTAAGCCGCAGTCTTGCAAGTTCTTCCTGCCTGACCTGCTAATGACTGAGGCAGGGAAGCTAAGGCCTGACTCCGCGGGTCTGAATCCCGACTCCGCAGCTGACTAGCCCCACGGCCGGAACACCTGACCGTCACCGCAGGGGAACCAAGGTGACACCACAGTGAACAAATGCAAAGAACTTGGACGAGCGTCTGCCACTGACAGTATCTCCAGGAGCTTTCGCCAAATTCCTGCCTCTCCCTTTCCCTGCCTGCCTCCTACACACGCACTGACAAGAGGCACCGCTGTCCGTGCCCGCACAGCGCTGACCTGGCAGACGGGCAGACGGTGTCTTCCCCGGTAAATGGATCCACTCGTCCCTCGGCAGTGATACTCTTTATCCCAAATAACGCTTTCCGCCTGAAACTCCGTTTCCTGTCATAATGCGTAAGAGCCACCCGGCTGCCCAGCTCTTATCTGGGTTAGGGCTGATCTGCTGCGTTTCTCCCAACTCCCTCCTTTGTGCCGTTTTGTAATCTCGTGTTTTAGGTGAGTGACTTGTAAGCAGTGTACGGCTGGATCCTGCTTGCAAATCCAGCTGGCCCAACAGTGACCCCCTCCAGAACACCGAACACAGCCCATCTCACCGGCCTCTGCTCTTCTTGCCGTAGCCTGCCTCCCCCGAACCGCCTGCCCCAGCGACCCATCTGTCACCAGCCATTCCCGTGACATTTTCTCTGACCTCCCGCACGTAGTGGCTGCACACTGGTCTCTCCGGGTGTGATTTTTTTGAGGTGCGGTCTTCCTTGAGATTTATTTATTTAGTGACCACAAAAGCCCATGTCTCTCACAGGTGCCAGAAAGTTCCAGGCCACCACGTGTGTGTACCGGGGCTCCCGCCAGCATGTTTTCCCATCCCGGGCCTGTTGTCCACTCTGTCCGGCCCTGAGCTCTCTTCCAAATCCACACCCTCCCCCAGTGCTGCCCCCCCAGGAATTTCTCCTTCTACTTCGATTAACCCTCTCTTCCGCTGTGTCTGATGAACGGTAATTGCCAGCGACCCTGAGTCTGGTTGCCAGAGGTTCTGTCGGTCTCTTTCCAACAACCTGCGAGCTCCTCTCTCAGAGCCTTGTTCTTCGTGGTAATGACTTGTTTGGGGTCCGGTCACGTCACTGCCTCAGGACGTCGAGTCCCTCGGGTGGGTCCAGGCTAACCACGGTGCTGGCTGAGTTTGCTCCGGGCCACGCTCTCTGCCGCATTCTGTTTCTGTCGTGCGCTCACCTTCTGGGGGGCTCTTCCGTGGGAAAACCGCAGGCCTGTGCCGGGAGAACAGCCCCCAGGGTGGTGGTTCTCGGGGGCGGTCAGCCCACTGCCGCCATCCAGGAGACCCTTCCAACGGTCCCTGAGAGCAAAACCATGTTTCTAGCAACAGCAACGATATTTGCCTTCGTTGCCGTGTCGCTGCCTGCACGGCTGGCACGAAAGGTGAAATGGGGACACGCTGGCCTGAGTCCAGGCAGTGCCACCGAACTGTGCTCTTAGTACCACGCGCTCACAGTGAGAAAAGGAAATAATAGGCAGTTCTGCTGAAGGACGTTCTTGATGAAGTTCCTAATTTTAGGATTAATATTGCGTCAGATCCTGACCTTCAAGGAAACGTCTTTTCAACATTCGGTGTGGCCGGCGGGAAGAACGCAGCGCTCGAGATGTCACCGAAGAACCGCGCTTTCTTCTAAAGTGCCCCTGGCCGGCTGCTGGAGCGGGGAGCGGAAGGAGACAGCATTCTTCCAGAAACCTCATTTTCACTAGAGGAAATGACTAACAGGCAAACGGGTTATTCAAACGTGGGTACTTGGCAGACACTTTCCCAAAAATGAACAAAGACTGTCATTTCAAGGAAAACAATCGATACTATGCGTTGCCAATAATAATATTTGCGCACTTAAGCCAAACTCTGAATTTTGAAGAACTTGTCTGCCACTCTGGGCGTACAACTTCTGACAAGATGGCGGGAACGCGCCCAGACGGATACCGTGTGATGATGTGCGGCAGCGTCTACAAGGTCGGCACGCCTCCGTCAGCCAATATTCCCCAAATGGCCAGCGTCTGACAGTACAGAACCACGTGTGGACAAAACACCCGCTCCAAGTGCCAGACAGCCCAACGGACTTCGATGTCCCCAAGCACAAAACGGCGGCCAACATGGCACCAGCTGTCACACGGCAGGTGACCTGCAAGAAGCTGTGTCCTAGTGTCAACAAGCAAACACCCACGGTGGTCAGAGAGTGCGAGGAAAATCCCCCTCCCTCTCCCAACGCCCTGCCTGTGGGAGGCCGGAAGGTTTTCACACGCTCCCACCAAAACCACATCTGTCTGCGGACGGAACACGCAAGTGCACGGAGAATCCGGTGTCTCCTGTGAAGTCAGACCTGAGACAGTCTGACCACGGGGAACTACGGTGCCTTCCTTCTCACAAAATAGTTACATTTCAGAAAATACTCATTTATCACCAAGATATGTTGCTTATAATAGCATCTAACGGGTTCATCATTGTTATTTTAAGATAAATTACTAAATATTTTTAAAGGATCTCTGAGTTGTTAACATAGCAAATACCGCTAGAATTCACCCGCATGAGTCAACGCTCTTTGAGTTCCTCGGGACTCTGGAAGACTTTAAAGCAGCCCCGAGACACGGAACTGGAGAGCCTCGGCAGGAGACCCGTTGTACTTCTGTTTTTAGCAGCACTGGGTGACCCCACGCAGGTCCCGCTTTATCTCATTTCCACCCCTCGCCAGGGCGATAAAACCTTACCTTCCAGCATTACCGGGATCGCTCCTTCAATCCCACCGGCACCCACTAGCGGGGTCATCCTTCCTGCGTCTGGACGGCTCCTCCTTGGCGAGGAGGCTCCGCATTTCAGACACTTCCTGTTCAACATCACCCAGTGCCTCCAGGCATGCACGGGGAGGGCGCAGCTTCTCTGTCACCTTCCTGTGACCAGAGCACTCCAACCCCCACAACTCTGGTGCCCCTCCCCCAGAGTGCCCAGAACTCTGCCCTCCGTTGGCAGCCCGCTCCCTGCACCCTTGGCCACCGGGACATGCATCCGGCGGGGACAGGGTCAGTGACTGTGCAGAGCACCCGTACACAGCAGGTGCTCACCATGCTCTGGCCTAATGCAGAACAGAGTCCCGGACTGACGCCCCAAGGAGAACCTAGTATACAGACACGGTTTTTGCCGTCTAGAACATTCCCAGCAAAAGGGAAGTCATTTCCACTGATTCCAGCTGGACACGGTTATAGAGCAGAGTAGAAAACCACAGGCTTTGGGGCTCACAGGCAGGTCCCACACACGCTCTCTGACCCCAGGCAAGGGACGTGTGTGTGTGCAGGGTATGACGTCTGCTCTGCTGTGAAGCTCAGAGCCATTCGGGGCACACAAGCCATCATTGCCACACCGCGGTCCCACTGTGGCCACCGGCTGACGGCGGGAAACCCCCTTGCTGCGGCTGAGGAGAGCTGGACAGCCGCCGCACGGCCGTGGCCCAGCGACCCAGACTCCCTGTGGGCTCTCTGGCATGTGGATTGAGCGTCGTAACGCGACAGACAGCCCTGAACTTCCTCACATGCAAGGAACCGGCCAAGGCCGGGCTGACAGGACTGCAAGCCTGAGTTCTTGGTGGCTTTTGACCAGGGCAGTGATGTGCTGAGAAGGGGCTCCAGGAAGAGGGTTCTCATGTGGTCTAGACAGCGGCGACGACCGGGCGAGCCCAGGAGCATGAGCCCACGCACAGCAACAGAAGCTTCCAGCTCCGTGGGGCGCTGACACCCGGTCCGTCCTTCCTCCTGCTCCTCCGTCCCCTCGTCCACACAAAGCAGCAGGGCACCCGCATACACCCAACAGCCCCCAGAGGAGCTCGCCCCATCTCAGGGGATGACAGACTTCCCCGAGACCCCCATGCTGGCAACTGGCACCCTCAACACTGCTCACGTCAAGGCCCTGGCTCCCGGTGGTGTGCGGGGTGTGGTGAGCACGCGTGCCCAGGGAGTGCCGCGCTGCACGCACACACACACACACACTCACCCAAGTCCAAGTCCATGCTCTCAGACAGCAAACCTCGGGGGGGAAGAAAAGCCAGTGGCATTCAGTGTACGGCTGATTTTACTCACAAATAGAAGCAGGATAATCTTGTATTTAAACGGCAGGAATTCCATCACTCATGATCACAGAAGTGACATTTGAAATTTATAAAGTCCCACATTACGATTCAATCCCTTTTCTAAAGGGGAAAAAAAAGCCGTCCGTTTCGGGAGAGACTAACACGTGTGAAAACATCGGTGACGGGGAGGTTGACAAACCGACGCTGGGGCCGGAACTGAGCGGGCGTGTTGTTCTCTGTACGAGGCCAACAAGGCCCCTATCTGTTGCTCCGGGAAGGGCCTCCACGTGCTCTGTCGCTCCTCAGTCAATGAAAGTAAGGTGAAGCCACCCCGTTCTCCCCCACACAATCACTCGGGTTAATTCACGCAAATTAAACCTCAGGGCCCGATCTGGAGACTATATCGGACTGTGTCGTGTAAGCGTCTTCCACGGCCTCCACCCCTGGGCGTCTCTGGAATGAGCCCGGCCCACCAGGACCTGCAGAAAACCTCCATCACCCAAACCCTGCTGTGGGCTCTACACACCACCCCGCACCCCGTCACCCTCCACCAAGTCTCACCGCAGTCCCCAATCGGGTCCTCGGGAGCACGCGCCTTATGCCCCCTCAGGGTCTACCCTGTCCCCCGCACGGAGCTCCCGGGAGGCATCTGCCCGACACGCTCCGCCCCCCTGGAAGGCACACAGCCCCCCGCACAGCGCGTGCAGGTAGGACAGGCACGTCGGCACAGAGCGAGCCTCCGAGGGTCCACACCCCTCCGGGGGGCCCATCTACCCCCGCCACGGACAGCGGCATCAAGAGGCTCACGTCCTCCTCCTGCTCTGGTGTAGGGTCCTTCCCCCAAACCACTCGCGTAAAATCACCCCTGGCCCTGGGACACCTGCAGCCTTTCTGCGAAAATCTCCACCATCCGTCCCGAAGGACACCGAGGCCAGCAGAGCCCCGACCCCGGGCAGCAGGGCTTCCGGCAGCTTCTGCTTCCCTCCGGGACTGGGCACAGCTGCTGCTCCCCACAAGCAGACCCCTGGGCTGGGGCCAGCACAGACTGGGTCCAGCTGACACGTGAGGCGCTGAGGCCCGCACTCGGACGCGGTGCAAGGGGCGAGCTGCCCTGCATGCGATCACAGTGATCACAGTGGCTCATCGGCAACAACCCACGTTGCTGCTGGTACCACCTGGCGTCACCGGGAGCAGAGCTGGGGAGCTCGGAGTGTAGGGGGTCAGACTCGCGGGGGAGGGGAGAGCCCCCTGCCCCGGATTCCTCCACTGCTGGAACCCTCAGGACTCCGCAGTCCTCTGCAGCTGCAGGGGTGTGCGGGCACGCGCACGCGCTCATGCGGTATGTCTCGGACACGCGCACGCACACACGCGGTATGTCTCGGACACACGCACGCACACATGCAGTATGTCTCGGACACGCGCACGCACTCATGCGGTATGTCTCGGACACGCGCGCACGCGCACACACGCGGTATGTCTCGGACACGCGCACGGGCTCATGCGGTATGTCTCGGACACGCGCACGGGCTCATGAGGTATGTCTCGGACACGCGCACGCACACATGCGGTATGTCTCGGGCGCGCGCACGGGCTCATGCGGTATGTCTCGGACACGCGCACGCACACACGCGGTATGTCTCGGACCCTGCGGAGAAGGCAGAGTCCAGGCGCAGAAAGGGAGCGTGGCCGAGGGGGCACAGAGGCAGGCATACGCGTCAGGCCCGGGGATGCCCGCCCCCACGACACTGGTTTCAGATAGGGAGCGGCGTCCGCCCAGGGCTCACCTGAATACCGTCCAGCAGCTTGCTCATGCACCAGTACGTGTCGGCCTCAACGTTACGCAGCACGTCTGCGGGCACGCGGGAGACGTCGGCAGTGTCCACGTCCTCCTCCTCTGCGCGCCGGGGAGCATGCAAAAGACAGCAAGCGGTTAGCCCATGGCACACACCACGGGGCGAGGGCGGGGCTGGGCTGGCAGAGACAGGCACGCGCGGGCAAGGTCACGCCGCGGGCAAGGTCACTCTGCGGCCCAGTTTTCTTGCTCGAACTAGATGGCCCCTGGGCTTCCACCTCAGCACTTAATGGTTCTCCACTTTAATACCTAATTAGTTGCAGATAATTAATATTCTAAGTCCTCTTCAATTAATTAACATAATTAATATATTCTAATTATTGCATCTCAGGCATTTCATCTCCTAACAAGAGAGGGCCAAAAACGTTACTTATTCCTAACAGAGACCTGAGAGGTTTTTTCACAAGATTTTTAAAATTCTGCTTCTCATGTGGTCACATATTCATCAGACAATTTCTCTCAAAACTGGCTCCCAAGGTGAGGGCTTCCAAAACCACGTTAGGTGGAGACCCCGCGGCCGCAGGCGGGCCCCCACGGAGGCAAGAACCCGAAGAAAAAGAAGAGGCCGAGGTGCTCCAGTCACTTTCTTTGAGTATAAAAAACCCAGGAGAGAACATAACTTAAACCTTTTAAAACGCAAAACAGACACTTAATTGAAACGGCCTATCAGACATTTGAAGGAACTAATTTTAGGTCCTTACAAAAGCCGCTATCATCTGGCACAACACTCATAAATGTTTTAAAACTTGTGTCCTATTTTTTCCGTTTATTTACCTGTGTTTTATTTTGCAAACATGCAGGGCCTCTTTGCAAGGAAAACGCTCCTGAGGAGAAACACCTCTGCGAGAGCACGTCTGGGAAGGTGCGAGTCGGACAGCGACTCCACGAGCACTGATGGCTCACGCCTGCTGAGCAGCGAGGAACGAGGAGGGGCCAGGCTCGCCTCCCACGGCTCATATGTCCTCGCTCACGAACCCCCGTCTCACGTCTGCTACCCAACCACCGCGCCCCTTGACACCACCCATGCGGAGAAAACTGCAGGCGTGGCCCCGGGGCAGCCCGTGGTGGCATGGTCAGGACACCGGCCCTCCCAAGAGGCAGCCCAACACAGCCTCGCCTCACGTCACAGTCACGGTGAACCCCCTTCCACTCCACTCGCTCCCTGTTCACGACAGACACCATGATGCTGACAACAGGCCAGGCGAGTCCCGACCCAAGCCCAGCCAGGCCCTATGTGTGGGCCACACGGGTCTATGTAGGCAGGCCAAGTCCTGGACGCACAACCGGCCCAGCCATGAGCAGCCACGAGAACCTGTCCCAGCCAGCGCTGCTGAGTCCCCTGTCACTGCATGTCCCTGGGGCATGCGGGAGCACTCTGGGGGGGTGGAGGCCGGGAAAGTCACTCCTCACCCACTCCCTCCTTCACTCCCCCACTCATTCGACAAGCACTTCCGTGTTCTGGTTTCGTTCAGGGATGTATTTGAGATGCAGTTCACATACCATAAAATTCACCTTTTTATAGCACGCAATTCAGTGGGTTTAGTATACTCACGGAGTTAGAGAACCATCACCGCCACATAATTCCAGAACATTCTCATCACCCCAAGCCAGCCCACCAGCAGGCACTCCCCATCCCCCCGGCCCCTGGCAGGCGCCCCTCTATGCTCCACCTCCATGGAGCTGCCCGATCTGGACATTCCACGTGATGGGACTGTGCAGGACGGAGCCCTCCGTGTCTGGCTCCCCTCACTCAGCACCGTGCTCCCAGGGTCATCCTGGCCCCAACCTGGGCCGGCACCTCAGTCCTTTTCACAGCAGAAGAACATTCCAAGGTATGGATGGGCCACACTACCTGTGACTTGTCCCTTGTGCGACACTGGGATGTCCCCTCACTGGAGCAACGCAACAACTGCAGCAGGTGCTCCCCACGTGGTGACTCCAGGGCCTTGGGCACGGAGACCAGTAAGAGGGAGACTCTTCCAGAAGCTCAGAGCCCCTCCCCTCTGATGCAGGACTATGATGAAGAGCGTCCCCAGGCTGGCCTGCCTGGCTCTGAGCGCCCTCCTCTCAGTCTGAGCCTGTCGGGGATCCTTGCCCCATCCCAGCTGCTCTGTGGGCTGTGGGTTCCCCTTCCACAGCCGGGCATAGCTCTGCCCCCTGACCACAGCCCGGCAAGGTGCCCGGCCTCAGAACTCGGCTGTCCTGGGAGGCCAACGTCTGGCCCACGCACAGCCTCCAACGAAGCCCCACTGTGGCCTGCAGGAATGCCGGCTCCAAGGTCCTGGGGCAGCTGGGGCGGCAGGCACCAACTCCGCCATCTACAGAGGAGGAAACACAGCCTCCCCCGGCTCACTGCCAAGCACGCGAGGGCCACCTTGCGTGACACCGTCCTGCTGGAAGAGAAGGCTGGTGGGCACGAGCATGAGCAGCCTCCTCCGTCTCCGGCGGACTCAGTTCCACGTCCCCTCGCCCTAGAGCAGCTCTGATTTTATCCCCCGTCTCCGGGAAGGGTCTCCTCTTGAGATGCTTGCCATCGACGCATTCTCTGTTTCCAGGGCCTTCAAAGCACGAAGAAGTTTCCTCAGCTGGTGCAACAGAGCCCGCCCGGGCCTCCAGCTCCTCCCCAGCTTGCAGGGGCGCTGGGCTCCCCAGTGCAGGACGCAGGCCTCAGAAAGGTTTCTCGCTCTGTTGAGCTGGCTTACTGCCTTACGCCAGGAAAGGTCAGCTGGGCAGCCTCTTTCCGGTATCACCTCTCACAGCGGGCCATTTGTCACTCTTCAACGTAATGGAGTAATGGCATTTAACTCAGAGAATCCCTATGCCAATCTGTCTTCCAAGAGGCCGAGAGAATCGGGATGACCCTTACTGTCAGAACGAGATAAATATCCACCCCCCGGAGAAAACATCTGCCGATGCGGGAGAAGGCGCAGAGGGCAGCAGAGAACACCCTGGAAGGCCTGCATCATGGGCACAGGGTCAGAGCTGAAAAAGAACACTCCAAGGTTGGCACAGTTGCTACAGGGTCCTCCTGGGGGGTCCCCACAGGAAACGGGGCTCCAGTGGCTCCTGGGGACACAGTGGTTCCTGGTTCCAGACCAAACCAACAGCAGAATCAGCATGTTCAGCTGACGGGTCCCGTCAATCAGACGCTAACTTCCTGCACCATCTGCCAGCAGGCCCAGGAGACTCGACGCTGTGGGGTGGGAGGGGGTCCTCAGAGGCAGACCCTGACACGGCCAACGGTCGTGACAGGCTACAACGCAAGCCCACCGACTCCACAGGTAACATGCGCCTCCCACCAGGGCACACTGCCTCCACGTCCCTGAGGCGAGGAGGGGGATCAGGCAGGGCAGGAACCTGAGCGGGGAGCCTCCAGGCAAGCCCTGGGCCCGAGGAGCCCTCTGGTCGGCAGCCGCAGGGCCGGGGCTGGGGCCGGGGCCAGAGCTGGGGCTCTCGGGGCCGAACCCCTGGGCCACGGGGCTGCGCCGTAGCTAATTCTGACCCAGGCCGGCAGATGCTCCACAGGCTGCCCGAGGCCGCCGGCAGGCAGAGGAGCAGGCGGCCGCACAGGGCACCCCTGCACCGCAGTCCCCAACACCGCATCCACGGCCTTCTCCCAGCCAGGCAGGACGGACAGGCCCCGGAAGCCAGCACAGGGAAGCTACCGCGGGCCCCCAAAGGTGGCACCCGTACCAAACACACGGTACCCAGTCATGGAATTCAAGCCAACCCGCTGCTTCTGAAATTGGGGCTGGATCCCGCATCCCACTCCACCCCGTGAGTACAAACACCAGCACCGCACACCGCACACACCAACGGCCCCCGCCTGCTCTCCGCGCTGCCCACAGCGCCAGCCATCAGGGCCCAGCCCTGCACCCTGGGGACACCAGGCTGACAAAGCTGGGAGCCCTGGCCCCCAGACAGAGTGACCAGGAGACAAGCACGCGCACAGGGGCGCAGAGAAGCGTGGCCCAGGCGCGGACAGGTGACCCGCTGTCTCCAGGGGGCCACAAGCGCATATGCCAGCAAGGGACGTAGAAACAGCCAATTAACGTACAAAATATCTCACCTGCCGTCTCAAACCATGAAACGGCTTCAGGGACTGAATTAAATCAATTCTTTGAAAATGATATGCTGCCATATTACTGTTGAGAAAGCAACCTGTAAAATAATCCCATCCTCATCAACGACACCGTCATATCATACACCCCAACCCTCACCTGTCTGTACGCACGAGCACGCAGAGAACACTGCTCGGAAAGACGCCAGCAACAGGACCGTGCTGCCCCCGGGAAAGAATGTCGGGGTGGCAGTAAGCACAACTCTTCCCGTTTTGCAGAAAGGCAAAGAGCCAAAAGAGAACACGTATTGTAACCAGTAACAGTTATGACTTTTGCAACACGGAAAAACGTACCGCTTACGCCGCTGAGATCATTTCACTCAGGTCTATCTTCCCACAGATGGCCCGAGAGAAAAAGTTCTCAAGGGCAGAGGGGCCCTTCGAAGTGCTCTGAGAAGCTCGTGGGGCACTGGGGGTCAGGACAACTGGAGCAGGGACTGCTGCCATCCGGGGCCGGGTCAGCACACCCACCCTACAGGTGTGAACAGCACCACACAAGGAGCACACCCAGAGAGAGTGTGACTAGGCCCCCAGCCTGGTGGGTACATGGTCGGCAGAGGGACAGGGAGATAAAAGGAACCAATATAAGCATGGAGGACGGGGCGCAGGGCGCCTGGGTGGCTCAGTGGGTTAAAGCCTCTGCTTTCAGCTCGGGTCATGATCTCAGGGTCCTGGGATCAAGCCCCGCGTCAGGCTCTCTGCTCGACAAGGAGCCTGCTTCCTCCTCTCTCTCTGCCTGCCTCTCTGCCTCCTTGTGATCTGTCAAATAAATAAAAGAAATCTTTAAAAAAAAAAAAAAAAAAAGCATGGAGGACATTCAGCCACGTAAGGAAAAAACCACTCGGGGATACAACCTCTGCTCTGCAGTATCCAAAAAGCTACCTTCGATACACAAAGACCAGAAATTTCTTGTCCAGAAAACCAGCAGGGTCAGTGCTGGGTAGGGAAGAGGCAGGTTGACGGGCTCAAGACCAAGTCCGTTGTGTGACGAGGCTGCTCGCCAGACAGCACGTCACCCGCCACCACGGATGGACAGGGCGCGTCCTCCGGCGCCAGGGCCCAGCACACCCGAGACAGCTCTCGGAGGGAAGCAGCCCAGCTGACACTCACGGGACCCGCAGGAGGGCCGTGGGCCAGGGAGCAGCCGCGCCTGGCGGTGAATGGAGTCCAGCTGACAACGCGGGCCTCCCGGTCCTGTGGAGATGGGGCAGCGTGAAGGCCTCTGACTCTGCAGGGAGAGGAGGGGAGAGCCGCCATAACCCCAGAAGAGCACAGCCTCGTGGGTGAACACACTCCCACAGTCGTAAAACACGTGTGGGCAAGAGAGCCCGTCAGCACCACCCGCTCCCGCAAGCTTTGGGTCTCCCCTCCGGGACCACACCGGCCCGCTTCAGCGAGACACTGGCACAGGCCCCAGGAACGGCCACGGGATCCCATAAGGACCAGGATGTGCTGGAAAGTAGAGAGGCCCGGCACGTGGCCAGGCTCTGCCTCACCGCAAACCAACTGGGGAGCCTTGGAAATCAGAAAGGGAGAAAAACCTCAAATTTAAACAGAGCGTGTGATGCGGGATCAGTGCGGTAAGTGTAGATGGGGCCTCACCGGGCTGGAGGCGCGGGGCGAGCCGGCACCTGCGGGAGAGCCGCGCAGGTCAGGGAGGGGAGCGCACCATGGCTGTCACGACTGCGTTCGTCACCCGCATCACACAGACCCTGCAATGAACCTCTTCCCGTAATCAGGAGCTTCCCTGGTAATCAAAAATATTCTCTCCTTCGTAAGCTAGCTGGAATCACACCACGGTCTCATCTTCTGTGTTGCCCAACTTGAGAGTTTTAAAATCTGAAAGCCGGACACTTCGGTGATGGAGGTTTCAGCGCTTAATTACACAGATTTGGGTGCCAAGGCAGAGGGAAAAGTCCAGCTTCAGTAAGAGAGAGGCCGCCACTAAGACCATCAATTCACAAAACTCCGCGGCTCAACACGAACAAGTAAGGTCGTCATCAAGTTGGCTTAGCGGGCCAATGTTTAATGTTAATATACATAACGTCCAGCTCAAGGTTACAAACTAACCACCGTCAGAGCTCCCAATTCTGGCAGGTGGCTACGAACCTGCAGCCCACAGACACGGACAAACGGTCCGTGGACGACGGGACACCAGCATGGGATGGTTGCAAGTCAAGGACAAACCAAGGATGATGCCCTTGCTATGGGCCAGGCAAGATGGCACGATGTGGCCACATCCAACTATCCGTCTCCCAGCCCACAGCGGGCCTCAAACGACGAGAACCCAGCAGCACCACTCTGCTTCTCCGCCCCAAGCACACCCCCAATCAGGGGTCCCCAGCCTCGTGCAAACCGCAAGCCGGGGACAGCACTGACAGGGCAGCTGCTCCTCTCTCTGCAGGAGCGCCTGCGACCTGACTCCGGGCCCAGGAGAGCTCCCAACAGTCCCGGGGAGCACCAACAGTGGACACCGTGTGGTACTGAAGGACGGGGGAAGGGAAGTCTGTTTCTTTAATGATCCTCGTCTCTATAACGTCATTTTTGTAAGAAAAAAAAGTCTCAATTTCACCACACTCTTCTGGCTTGACTGGATCTTTGATTTCGTTAATGCTGGGAGTCGGAGATTTTAACTGAGATGCCACTGGTTGAAATACTGACGGACTCTACGAACATGTATCGAGTACTTCCCTGTGCCAGGAACTGGCCGGGGGAGAGGTGGAGACGGAACAGCCACCACGAAGCCTAGAGGAGGGGCCGCACGCGCTCACTCGCCGGCGCGCTCCGATGCGCTCACGCCCCGTTTACTGGCCTTGCTCAGGGTTTCCCGCCCAGACGGATTTACGCAGCGATGTCAGTAAAGAGCTGGCCACGCGGCGAGTGAGCGGTGTGACAAGGGACGGGGGCAGCATGGTAGGTGCAGAAGAGCCGAGTGCCCGCCCCTGGGGGGCCTGGGGAGGCACTGGGGCTGAGCCCTAGAAAGTGGCAGCATCAAGCACGGGGCATGAGGGGACATGGGGCCGGGGGGGGCGGCCGCAGAGCCCAGAGCCAGTAAGCCTGCAGGACGTCCCCATGACCCAGGCAGGGGACAGCTCATGAGGACCATGACACTGCGGCCGCAGCGCTCCTGAGCCGGGCTTCCTTCTGCAGGAAAGGACGTGGGCCCATCCGAGTAACTCCCCACACCGGCGTCTGCGAGTCGAGGTGCAGATGTCCCCATCTGGGGACAGCGCTGTGGAAACAAACAGAGGCGGGGTGGGGGGGAGATGCTCCCAAGCACAGCCCACAGACCGCATCCGCTACTGAGTTAGAAGGGAGAGTCCCCGCCCCGCCGCGGACGCCCCTCCAGAGAGGAAAGCCTGACAGAGGACACGTCAGCGCCACACCAGGAAATGGCAGTCACAGGACCGCCCACGGCCGAGGACAGCAGCTGGCGCCCGGCATGCTCACCCGCGGCATTTCCTGCACCGGGGTCGCCGGCCGCACCCCTCCCCACTCTGCATACCCCTGTAGCACACGGTAAGGACCGCACCGGCCACCCTCTCCACGTCCCCGGCCACAGAAGGGCCTTGGCGACCGCGTGCCGGGCGAGGGCATGAGCGGCCAGCCGAGAGCTTGTGGCCAGGGAAGGACGAGGAAACAGGCACAGCTGAACCAGAACGCAGGGAACGGGATGCCAAGATGCTCCCTGAAGAATGGAAACACTTGAATCCCAATTTCTCCAGTTAAGACAAACACCCAAACTAGTGCTAAACGTTAAGACAACGCGTCAAGTCCAATGTGCGTCTACCGATGGCGATGCCACCAACGCCCCATCAGCAGGAGTCCGCCCAGACCGAAGGAGCCACCCCGCAAACAGCGACCCACGCGAGCAGCGGGCTCTGCCCGCCACCCTGCCGCGCAAGCCCAGGACTCTCTGAAAAGAAGGCAAAACTGCTCTCTAACTAGAGCCCCGGGAACGCTCTAATGGTCGCTGAGCTTGCTTCCCGTTTCTCAGCGAAGCCTGATGCCCGCGTGCGCCCAGTGTCCCACCACAGCGGGCTCCACCCGCTGCCTGTGCGCCTCCCGCACCCCGCCAGCCTTCGCGGGACACACGTGTGCTGGGGCCTGCAGTGGCCTCCGGAGACGCCCTGCGGCTGGAACTGCGCGTCAGGGCATGGGACGACAGCCTCCCTTCATGAAGAGTCACCGCACAGACAGAGTTAGGCCCTCGCTGTTTGTTCACGAGGACAGAGGAGACCCGCAGCTACAAGCCCCTCTCTGAAGGCAGGACGTTCTGCAGAGACGCCCTCCTCCAGCAGGCAGGCGGTGGACCCGCAAACACGGTCCGCTCGCGCGAGTCAGGGTCATGTGAACTCGCGAACTGATCATAAATCAACCCATTAAACTGATCTACTCCCTTTACCTAATGAAGTCAAAAATAATTCCTCGAAGGATGAATGGGTCTTTAAATCAATCAGCAAAATGCTCCCTCAGTTAAACCATTAATAATGCAGCCAAATGGAAAGAAAGAGCAACAAGAGACATCTCGTTCCCAACAACCCGGGTGCACGACCTCGAGCAGGGGATCACGGGATGCATGCACAGGGCCACCCCGTGCCGAAATGTCACCCAGTTGTGTGAGCAGACGTCCCACCGAAGAGATGACGGCAGCCAGACCGCAGTACAACCCCAGGGACACCGGACTCTGCTCGTGTGCATAGGTCAGCAAAACTCTCCCGGGGAAAGCCCAGCACGAAAGGAAATGCTGGGCCACGTCGCCATACACAAATCTTAAATGGTTTAAAGGCAAAAAAATTGGAAAGTAAAACAGATTGAGGAAACATTTGCAACGTATTTCAGGCCAAGGATTAATACCAAAAATTCTGCAGAAAAATATCATGCAACAAGAAAAACATGTAAGTGAGCCCACTGAAAATGATGAAAATATCTGAAAAAAGTTATTTATAGAAGGGAGTCGGTTCAACAGAGAGAACGGTCAAGAACAGCGTCGGGTACAAACACACACAAGCACATATGAGGAGGTGCACCCCCTCTCCCCAGTAACACCTGTCAGCTCAGGGCTTCAGACACCCACCGTGAACCATCTGAACCACGAGGAGCCCCCAAACACAGGCGCTTTGCTAGGGAAAGATCGACGGACTTGAATTCCAGCCTGACAGAAGATGTCAGAGCCCTTCAGAAGCCACAGAGCTCCGCTGAGCCCGGATGACAGGCCAGGCATGTGACGGGGGCCGTGGGAGCCCAGGAGAGTGCGGTCCGGTCCTCCCACGGCTCAGTCTGGCAGGGAGCAGGGCCCCATGGGGTGAGTCCCGTGCCAAGCAAGAACCAGCAGGCCGCCCCGGCGCCCCACCAGTTGGACACTGAAATGGGAGGTCGTGTGCTTAAGAGGCCAGCACACTATGCTAGTAATAACACAGCAAAAAGCCAAGAAATTCATTTACGGAAAGTCGTACCACCAAGTACTTTTGTTGCCGAGATGATACAGGACCTTAAAGTACTGGTTATTGGGAGAGTTTCTGCTCTCACTGATGGACAAGCCAGCTTTCCCTGACAGCTCCAACAAGGTAATTCCGGCGGGGCCGTTTACACAAGACTAAGTTGCCTTCGCTGTCCGTTCCTGGTCCTCGATAAATCACACAGACACGTCAGCTCCCCAGTTCTGCTCGTGCACTCCTGCTAACGCACATCCCAGCTGGGATTCCTCTGATCCCCTTACAGCCAGCCTGGGCTGCGGCATGCCCTAGAGCCTGGCTTCTGGGTGTCACGCAAGAAGAGGAAAATGAGGTTTACGGTCATTGCCTCTGCACGTATTCCAACCATCCCTGTGAAAGGCCGTCTGTGGTCACTCCCCGGGCAGGGCCTTGCCAGGAGCCAGGCTGGCAAGCCAATACCACAGCTAGATTTCCGCAGCCCTGGCCAAGGCCTGACAGCCCATCAATCAGGAATTAATGCATTCCAGCACACTCTTCCCTCTCTGTTACAGCCAGCAAGTGAACCATAAACAGGCAGGAAGAAACTGCTTACACTGGAACTGCCCCAACTGGGCGGAACATAATCCCAGGCAGGGCATGCGGCAACCACAGACAGAACCTGGACGCACGGTCTGCGGACTGCCCCACAAGGTCAGAGCAAAACGGGACCGCTTCCTCTCCATTCCTGAAATAGTCCTGCTCGAGATAACTGATCAACTGTGTGGCTGTTGGATTTGTTAATAAAAAGAGATCTGTTCCCCCACAAGGAACACACCGACCTCATTTAAAATACGGGGCTCCTCCCTTCCTACTGGTCAGGCATCCTGGCTTATGGCTGCTGCAAACACCACAGGCCCCTGGAGTCAGGAGAGCCAGCACGGCCACCGCACGCCGAGAAGCTGCTCAAAAGGCATGATTGTGGCAAAGTCCAACCAATAAACCTCTTCTGAAATGACAGACATCCGATGTACCAACAACCCTGCTGCTCGCCGCCCCACACTAAGAAGCCTGTGGATAAGGAGAGCGTGCCGCCGGCTGCCCAGCCTTCCTGCACAGGTGGCACCCAACCAGGGCTCCAACCGCAGCACAGCCAGACTCAGCACCTGCCAGAAAATCGACAGCTGACAGCCAGGAGGGGGCGGGAGTCCCCCCACATAACAGCAAGCGTCGCCCACGCTCCAGTCCCGAAGCTCTGGCATCACCGTGGGCTCCTAACGGCCACTGCTGCTGGGCCCGAGACCAGAGCGCCTCTCGTCCTAGGAGGCTTCCGTGACCCTGAGCGGGAAGTAGAAAGCGCACTGGGAAATGGGGAAGGCAGAGGAGAGGACTCAGGGGCCGTTGCACTCAGAGCCAACAGGCCTAGCCAGCAGACCGCCACGCCACGGGCACAGCACGTGCGTCCAGGCCTCTGGAACCACGAGGCCCAGGGAGGGGGTGCTGCAGGGGGCAATGTGTCCCCGGGAAAGGTCCCCAGGGCACGTCCGGATCCCACAGGGGTGTGATGACCAGCCTCCGGCTATTTGAATTCACAGTCACAGAAAACCCGAGGAACTGAGAGTTTCGAGTGAGGGGGAATCTGCCATGTCTGACGCCTACCGCACAGGCCGGACAGCCGAGTTGCCGGCGCGCCAATTCCCCACGCCACTTAGTGAGAATTTTCCATGTTATAGACACGACTGGAAGCCAGGCTCTAGAATGGTGCAGAACAGCTAGAGGGCTGGCGCGCCCCGGTTAGCTGGCCACAGCCCTCCTCTGGGATGCTCACAGCACCTCAACACTTCCCACGACGAGGGATGCTCCCCCAAGCATCGAGACCGTGTAGGGATCGGCCCACACTGAGAATCAGTTCCCCGAGATAAGCATCGCCAATGAAATCGGCAGGTAAAGGCTGAGGATAGCTTAGGGCTCCTGACAAATACTGGGGAATTACCTCAGGGGGGTCTGCGATTCCCACGACGACCAGCGTCTCCCAGGACCGCGAGCCCCATAATCCGCCCGAGGCAGCACTCCCGCCTCTGCTCGCGGGGAAGGCACAACCGCTCAGGAGAATGAGGCTGTGCGTTTCCGTATTTTCTGGTGTAACTTTCTTCCGCAAGTGTCTTTGTAACTGTCCCTTGAAGCCATCTTCGACTCACTCAGCTCCCGGCAGGAGCCACACGGAGCAGGAGGGGAGGCACACAGGAGGCGGTCCTCACCTCAAGTGGGGGCCTCCCAGCCGGGGCTCGTGGCTCCCGCGACTCCCGCTGGAAAGTGCACCCCTCACGGGCAGGGCGGCGTCGCCAACCCTGTCGCCCAGGCCTTCTGCGGGGCTCAGGCACGTGTGCCCCCCCCCAGGGCAGCCCCCAGGACGTGCAGGAGCCTCCAGCCACAGTGGAGAACGTGCCAGAGACGAAGCCGCCCACAGGACAAGAGTCCGGGCTAACCTCATGAGCACACACACACTCTCACCACGTCCGACCCGCAGTCTCCGGGGAGCACGCTCTTGTCTCCTTGCCGACCCTGAGGGACATCAGCTGTGTCCACGCCCCCTCCCCACACTATCCCGCCCTTCCGTGAGCTGAGCACACCTGCCTGCTGCTGGCGGGGAGCCTGGCCCCGACTCCTGCGGAGTAAAGCAGTCGCTGACCGAGGGGCTGTGTGAAGCCTTCTGGTGTCAGCCGACCACACGGACTGAAGAAATGGCCTTGGGGCTTCTTCTCTGTCACGTCCGTACCAGGCCCACAAGCTACAGACGCTGGATGGCGAGCCACATGGCGTTTGCGGGCGTGGCCCCCATGGTGGGGCCTCGAGGTGCCCAGCGCCAGCCACCACGTCCACCACGGTCCCCGAAGCCCTTAACTGGTCTGCCGTCGGCGAGACTGTTTTCACGCCCAGTGTCACAAAAACCTGTGCTTCCCCGTGGCGGTTCGTAAGAGCCCCGTAGGGTAACGAGGGCCCGATGCTAACTAGCGCTAGTTACCAGCCCGTGAAGGGGTGCGCGTCCCAAGCAAAGCCTCGAAGGCGGGGATCTGTGCTGAATCACTTTCTTGTCATTTCCCACTGACTGCCTGGGATTCGCCTCGTGCTGGGAGTCCCAGGTGCGGCTTTCTCGCTCTTTGGAGAAAGCGTTTGTCAGGTGGAGAGGGCCCTCGTGCTGTTTTCGGGGCCGGGGTCCTCGCCGGGGGGGGGGGGTGCTGCACCTGCACATTTCAGCTCAGCGGGAGGGCCCCGGGGTCGCATCATGAAGATGCCAAGAGAAAGCAGAGCGCTACATCTGTCCTGACCCCGACCTCGCTTTGTCACGGCGACACACGCTGCCTGCAAGCAGGGAACAGACCGCCCTGCTCTCCTGTCAGCCGTAAGTGACTCCCCTTCCCCAGGCACTGGAGAGAAAGCCGACCTTGGCCTCTGACACCCCGCTCCACGGCACTCGGACAGCAGCCGCTCTGCGTTTGGGCACAGTGATTCCCAGGGTCCTGTGGACCACACAGAGCCATTCCAAAGTCCCCGGGGGCCGAGCTGGGGGTCTGCTCAAAGGACCCAGGGGCCAACGGAAATCAAAAGGCAAACACAAACCACTGGTCAGTAGAATGAAGGAGTCGGAAAATGCCAAGTCCACACTGAGCCTCAAAAGAACATAAAAGACAACACGTGCCAGAAAAATAAAATCACCTACAACAGATACCAGAGAACAAACGTGCCAGTCAGAGCCCCGTGACAGGTGCCAGAATGCTGGGGAGGGGGCGGGCTCGGGGGCACGGAGGGCCTCGGTGGACTCAGGAGCAGAAGCAGAGGGTAAAGGAGCTCGGGGTTGCGGCCCCTGCGTGAGGGAGGACAGAGGCAGGCGAGTGAAGAGGTAGGCCTTTCCCTTCCAAGGCCCCAGGCCTGTTTGTGGCCACAGGGGGACAGCCTGAACCCCGGTAGGACTCGCACATTGGGGAGGGACGCCTGGGCCGGCCCACACGCAACCTCCACGGGCCTGTATGCCCGGCAGGTGGCTGAGCCCCAGCAAGCCCCTACTGTTTGTGCCCCTCACCACCCGCGTGCCAGCCCTGCCCGTCTCCCCTCCCGCCTGTCCCCGCTGTCTCCTCCCGCTGGGCAGGGTGATCACGGACAGAGGCGGTGACGAAACTGACACAGGGCCGTCCCAGCAAACGCCCCCGTCGTCACTCACGTAGCCTGCGGGTCACTTTGCTGTTGCTTCTCACGTGTGAAGTGGGAAGTGCAGGCCACAAGCCCGGGCCGCAGCCCTAGAAGCAACACCACCCTGAGGGGCGAGGCGGACCGTCGGGGACATGTGATCGCCACAGACGCTTCCTCGGGGAGCCACAGCCCGCAGTCACCTCATTTCACAAGAAAATCTTCTCACAAGAAAAGCTTCCCGCATCAGGCGGGTGGAAAGAGTGACCGAGGGCTGGTAGCAGAGAACGCGTTCCTCTTCCGTGGGTTTCACGAAGCGCACACGCTCAGCAACACGGCAGCTCCGCCCCACAGAGAGCACCGGCAGGAGCCCGAGCAGCAGCCCCTTTGGGTAAGGAGGACGGAGGGTCCTTGTCGCTAGAAATAAACGCTTGGTTCGCTCAGACTCAGCATGTCCACAGGGGCGGCGAAGGTCGAACGGAAACTCCGAAGGAGTCACCAAGCCCACTGTCTTCTGGGGAACCCGGAGGGCAGGGCCCCGGCAGCCGGGGGAACACATCGGCGGAGAGGAAGGATCCGTGCTGAATGAACACGTCTGACCAGTTCCAGCAGCTCTCCGACAGCAAGCCTGCCACCCAGGTGGACAAGGCCAGGGACCCCTCCCAGACTGCCCTCCCCGCCACCGCCAGCATGCGGACAGGTGGCTGAGCAGCCCGCAGGGAGCGGGGTGAAGACGCTAGCCGCCGTGGGACCACAGGCACAGTGAGGTGGGGTGGGGAGCTGGGGTGCCAAGCTTTTACACACCCCTGGGAACTGGGGGCTCTCGGATCTCAGCCACCAGGAGACCCAGAAAGACCTGATGTGGTTTTCGATGCTGGCCCCGGAGAGCACGAGCACCCAGGGAGGGCAGCACATAAGAAAATTAAAGGCACCGCAAGGTCTTTGGGCGGTGCCCTCCCTCAGGACCGGTGGACGAGGGCCACCACCTCCAGGGGCCCCGCTCCCAGACTGTCCCCCTCCTCTGGGGTCCCCGCACTCCTGGCCCGCCCTGACACACCCATCCCTGCCACATCAGAATCCGGTCTCCAACCTGGAACGCAGGAGATGTGGGGTTTCCCTTCGGGAGTCTGCCACGACTAGGGAAGGGGGACGAGGTGACAGGTCTGCTGCCTGCACGGGGGCAGAGAGCTCCTCTGACAAAGGGCTCAGCCACGGCACCTGCTGGGTTGCTGCCCCGCACCTCACTGGCACGGCTGTCCCTTTCCTGGAGGAGAGGCAAGCTAGTCTCTCAGCAAAGGGCGCGCTGCCCTCCCCAGGATGGCCAGGCCATGCTCCACCCGCAGCCTGGCGGCCTCAAGGAGCAACTCTGGCCTCCGCGTGCACAGGGAAGAGGCAGCCGCACTCACTGGTCCCGAAGGCCCCGGCGTTTGGTGCCTGGACCGGGCGCAACAGCTGCTGAGAAGCTAGAGACACACTGTGACCCCCAATCGTGACGCCTTCGTGGTTCCCTGTGGATGTCAGGGGGCGTCCTCGACCGCCAAGCTTCCCCTCCCGGCCCCCCCAGCTAAGCCCTGCCTCCTCGGGGCTCCTTCGATCTCCACCAGACCCACTCCCAGGCCTCCCTGCAGGAGTGGGTTCAGGCTGGCTCCTGTTCCCGCCTGGCAACAGCAGAGACGGTGTAAACCTCGGGTCCCAGGGAGCCGGAGCTCAAGGGTCCACGGGGGTTTCCCACTGAAGTCCCCACACAAAAGCCAAGGGGAGAGAGGCTCAGCCAAAGCCCCCCAGATCCCCCCTCACGCCACCGTGCCATCACCGGAGACAGGGGGCGCCTGCCTGGACCACGGACAAGAGCGTCCGCATGCTTTCCCGAAGCACACCCTGAGAGGCAGAGCAGGGCGGAGAAGACCTTCTGGAAACCCCAGGACAAGTGACTCCACGTGGGGAGCGTCAGGCCGGCTGGGAAAGAGGAAGGGGCCTTCCGCGGCCGGGTTGTCCAGCTCTACGGACTTGGAAGCGGCCTTCCCAACAGTGCCCTGATCACGATACGCGGCCCTCGTGAATAGCCAGAATACAGGAAGCACACGAGACAGAAGAAAGCAGCCATCGGGACCCGTGCAGGCTCAGCTAACAGCCTGGTGCAGGTCACTGTGCTCATTTGCTAGGACGACCGCACAGTCTCACGGACGGGCCGGCCCCCACAACACTGACTGTCTCGCAGTCTAAGAGGTCCAAGGTCAGGCGTGGCCAGGGCTGTCCCTCCTGGGCTTGCAGAGGGCCGTCCTCTCCCTGGGTCCTCACATGGCCGTGCCTCTGGGTGGGTCTGTGTCCTGATCTGCCCTTCTTCTAAGGGCAATGTGTGCTGAAATAAGGCCACTCTGGTGACTCGACTGAGCCCCACTGTCTCTACAAAGACTCTCTCCAAATGTAGCCGCATGCTGAGATCCTGGGGGTTAGAGTCCAACAGATGAGTCTGGGGGAAGGGAACAATTTAGTCTGTAATGTTCACACATGCACACGTTTCTTAATAATCCAGAACTGACACTCTGTATGAAGTTCTATTCCCACTGTTTTATTTATACCTGGTCTCCTGTCACGTACTGAAAAAAGCATTTCTTAGGAAATCGAGTTTAAGCCTACGCGGACATCACGGAAGCACAAGTGGCTGAAACGTCCCTGACGGCTGGAACTCGGGGTTGGTTTGGGGCTCCTCCCAGAGCATTCGCTGTGACCTGAATCCCCCACACCTCACCCTCCGCGGCCTCTCTCCCCACTTCGAGACAGGGAGGCACCGAGCCTTCCTGTAAGCGTCAAAGTGCTTCCCAGAAAGGCTTCACAGACAGATTACAGGGTGTCAATCTCCTCTCACCTGAAAAGCACCGAGCATTACCTTTATTAATCTTGGCTAATTTGACAGACAAAAATAGAACTGCCGTGCCGTTCCCATTTGCATTTTCATTACTTACAAAGCTACACTTTTTCAGCTTATTAGTCATTTGTGCTTCCAACTTGGTAATGTTTCTACCTTTTCTAAAAAGCGTTTTTTAACTAGACGTCTGCTTTCCACAAACATTAGAAGTGATTCTTTTTTTTTTTTTTTTTTTAAAGATTTTATTTATTTATTTGACAGACAGAGATCACAAGTAGGCAGAGAGGCAGGCAGAGAGAGAGAGGGGAAGCAGGCTCCCCGCTTAGCAGAGAGCCCGATGTGGGGCTTGATCCCAGGACCCTGAGACCATGACCTGAGCCGAAGGCAGAGGCTTAACCCACTGAGCCACCCAGGCGCCCCTAGAAGTGATTCTTAAAGCCCGGGGCGCGCACTGAGCTGCCCCGCCGGGCCGGCTCTCGTGAGCGCGTGAGGTAATTCCAGCGCCGGGGATAGTAAGTGGCTGGAGAAAAGTCACTCTGTTTGACCTTTCTTATTCAACATTAGGGCACTTTTAATCAAATATATCAATATGTGCTAATTAACCCTGCTTAGGGTAAGTCAAAATTAACAAACCACGTCAATGATAAATCAGAACGCCATAACTGGTGTCCGAATTTTTATAAGGAGCAGAGCACACAACACCAGACGGAGTATAAGCTCGCCACCACACAACCACACCGCACACTCCACAGCGCGTCCTCCGCACTCTTGTTAGACTCACAAAATATGCTTCTGAAACGAGAAAAATAGCTGTCAAGAGCCGCGTCTTATTATTCAACTATTAAACTTTCTTAATCATCAATCAGTTTAATTGCCCCTGACATGGGTTATAAATAACATTTTGTGGTTCAATAAAATACTACAAGCATAACCCCTTCGCTCCCAAAGCTGCTCTGAAATTCTGCCAGGGATGTTCCAGAACAGCCTACACCCTTCACTGGCCTCAGTCATTGCCATGAAGTCCTGCCTTGAATATTCCAGAACGATTTACGCACCCTCACTGGGGTTTGGTCATTTCCATTTCCGTTGGATAAAATATCCTGAAGCATTTTTCTAATTTGTGCAAAAAAATGTGAAGCAGCTGCCGTATTAAATTACACGGCATTATTTTCTACTGGAACTCTGATGGGTGGATGGCCCATCTCTCTCTTGTCCAACCAGTCAGCTGAATGCAGACATCGGTGCCGAACCCCGTCCCCTCCTCCAAGCCAATGGCTCGGTGCTGCACGCTCCTGCTCTCCGCCCAAGCCTGGGGCGGCAGCAGGTGCAGAGACCGCAGCTTCCCTTCAAGGGACTGAAAAGTGAGAGATGACTACGACAGATGCTGAGACTTAACTACTGACCACGGTACTTTCCCTTCATCAATCATGACCCAGATGCCACGCACAGGCTGCCTGCGGCGGGCACGTCATCCATCTTCAACAACCTTGCCTGCTCGGTGTCAGTGACATTTCAGCAGAGGGGGTGGGGCTCGGCAAGCCTGGGGGCTCGCTCCCAGGGTGGGCCCGCTGTCTGGGAAACACATCCACACAGCCGTTTCTGCTCCTTCGTAAAACCCGCATCACCGCTGTCATCAAGGAACTGTGGAGCTAACCGTGTTGGCGTCCGTCTCGCCTGACCCCGGGCAGGCCCCAGTACCCTGGGGGGGCCGCCTGCACAGAATCACCTAACAAGTTCCCCACACACACTGGCTGCAGGCGGAAGGCGGAGAGAGGCACACAGCACACGGGCCCCCGAGAAGGGGTAAAACCCGTCCTGCTTGGAGGTGGAAGGTTCAGGAAGGCTTCATGGAGAAGGGAGCCCACTGCTTCAGGCCTGAATGATAGCCAAGCAGAGTGTCTGAGACACGTGCATCCAGGAGCACCTGGGGGCCGTCGGTTGAGCACCCGACTCTTGGTTTCAGCTCAGGTCATGATCTCAGGGTCATAGGATGGAATCCTGCATCACACTCTGCGATCAGTGGGCAGTCTGCTTGAGGCTTCGGTCTCCCTCTCCCTTTGCCCCTCCCTGCCGATCACACCCACAGGCCTTCCCTCTCTAAAATAAACGAAACCATCTTAAAAAAAAAAAAAAAAAGGTATGCGTGTCTAACCACGTAACTCTCCTGAGTACAATTACTGTTCCACGGACTCCCGGCCCCCACTACAAAGCCCAGGCCCACTGGCCGGTATTGCCGGCCACCAGCAACAGTCCCTGCGTCTCACGGCACAGCCCCGAGACCTCGCACCACCAGGTCTCGCCGTGGGCCCCACGTCTGCCTCACATGCCTTTCCCCTCCTCCGCTGAAGTCGTCCCTGGGCTGACCACCCTGACCACCACTCACAGCACCGCAGCAAGCACACTGTGTCTCTCAGAGTGAAAGACGACCACGTCACCTGCTCCCCGACACTGGGGTCCTGGGAGCTCTCCAAGAGCTACAGCCCAGGGCCTGGTGTGGAGCTCAGCACAGGGAAAGCACTCAAAAATGTCTGGGGGACAGCAGACGCACAGATGCACAGATAAAAAACGAAATGCTTACCCAGGCCTTTGTGGCTTATAAAGGATTTTCTGTTAAATGAGATCTTTGGGGTTTTATTGTTTTTTAATACAGATGATTCTCAGAAATGGGGTTTTAATCAAAGGAAGTACACTGAACAGAAGCCTAGAGGCTGGGAGGGTCTCCGAACCACAGGCAGAAGGGAAGAGGGAGAAGAGAGGTGGGGGACAAGCGGTCAGTACTCTGCATCTGGGCAAGGAAGTTACTTAAAGCGCTACGTAAAGACACGGTCAGGGCCGCGCTCTGGAAAGGGGAGCCCAGCAAAGGCCGTTACGGGAGGCCGGGCACCAGGGTGGGCACCATCAACTACAGCCCTTGGCCATGAAGGGGAAACCAATGTGGTTTCTGGTCTGCGTGAACACTTAAGCCACTGATTCAACTGCCAGGCACTGAGTGAAGCCCGACAAAGAGCCCTTCCGCGGGCTGAGAGCAGAGCCAGACACCGGGCAGCAGACACGCCCCACTCTGCGCTACGGAATCCTCGCGCGGAGTGGATAGCAGGCCTCTCTCAGCTACTTGAGAGGAGAGAAAACAAACCAGCAAGGGCGCCGGGGGCACGCCAAGTCCCACGGCCTGTGAGCCAAGCAGGAGCACCGTGGAGACCCACCTATCAGACCACAGTGCCTGACAGGTCGCAGCACGGAGGTGGCGTTTTACAGACGAGGGTGATCTCCACCGGCTCCCCGCGCTCCTGGAGAGTCTGAACTCCGTAAGCAGGTCGGAGCTCAGGATCTGGAGTTGGCCAGTCAGGACTCAGCACCTCTTGGAAGTGGACATGAGCAAACAGGTTCATCGGCACGACCCTCAGCGTCTCTCCTCTGACCTCCGCGACCATCAGCAGCACCTCCCCCTGGAGGTGGTGGGAAGATACACACACAGAGAGCCACGCTAAACCAAGTGCCTGATCCGGTGCGCCCGCACCCAAAGTTAACACTGGTATCGGTCACCCTCCAGGGAATTCGACCAAATTGTGCAAGTGGAACAACAGTGTGGCACAGCGGATTTCCCAGAGGAACTATGCGGGACGGAAGACGATGGAATGACGTCACTAAAGAACAGAAGGAAAACAACTGTCCAGCCGAGCGCTGCTCAGTGAAAACACGCGTCACAAAGGAGATGACACCTTGTTACACAAACACAAGCCACAGTACAAGAAATGCTCAAGAGAGTTCTGGCAGAAAGACACGCTACGAGTCAGAAGCGCAGATCCACACGGAGACATGAGGAAGACCGGTAACGGTAAAGAGGAGGGAACGTGGGGGTGCTATCCTTCCCCGTCATTCACTCGGAGTTGACGACAAGACCCCGGGCGTGCGGACCTCGGTTTGGGATGCCGTTCTCCAGTGGGCGGGCCTGGGCCCTGCGGGGGACCGCCACATGCTCACAGTGGTGCAACTGTCATGGGAGCCCAGGTGCCAAGGGAAAGAGCGCCCAGCGGCCAAACCTGAAACGATGTGAGCAACAGAACAGTGTAGCAGGCTGCACCCCGAGATGCAAACAAGATCTGTGCGGCCATCCTGACGCATACGGTCGAAGACAGGAACAGCAGGGAAAGGACAAAACCCTCATGCAGAAGCACTCTGAATAATTCATGCACACACCGCGCCCTCAGGAACGGGAGGAGGACCTCCCTCCCCACACTCGGGAGCGGACTGTGACTCCCAGAGAGGACGGGGGGCAGGGGAGAGAAAGAGCGACTTCTCTGTGGGGAAACCGGACAGACACACCCCAGCCAGCCAAGCGAGGTCAGCACCAAGAGCAGTAAATCATGTTGACGGCATGTGCTCAGGACCGGATGGGATGAGAACAGTCACTTCTTTGTCATTCCACCTGAAAACCCACGACCCCAGTCTAATTTCAAGAAAAACACCAGACAAACCCAAATTTAGGGACATTCGACATAATACTTGGCAAGGACTGAAACTGTCAAGGTCTTTAAAAACCAAGAAAATCTGAAAAACTGTCCCAGTCTAGAGGAGCCTAAGGGCACATAACAATTAAATGTCGGGTGATTTCTGGATGGGATCGTGGAAGTGCAATACACACTAGTAAAAACCAGGGAGACCTGAATATAAACCATAACAGCTTTTCAGTATTGATTCCTTAGTCGAGGCAAACGTCCTCACGTATGACATTAATCACAGGAGAAATGGGCAGAGGGCAGGAGGGGACCCGTGCACCGTTTTTACAACTCTTCTAGAACTCTGGAATAGTTCTAAAATTCAAAGTTTAGGTACAAAAACAACAAGGTTAAGTCTCAAAACCAAAACATCCAACAACGTACAACACACACACACACACACACACACACACACACACACGTCACACGGGGCCGGAGACAGGAAGCAGGAGCACGACGCTGCAGAGTTTAATGCCGTGTGTCAAGTGGTAAAATATTAAGAGAAGGTAGAGGCTGTGACAGGTTAAAAACAAGTACTGTAAACCCAGAACAACCTCTAAAAAATGAAGAAAAAGAAGACATGTAACTAAAGAGCCAACACAGGAGACAAAACAGAAGCGTTCTAGAAGAATTCAATCTAAGAGAAGGCGCACGAGAGGAGCCTGCGGCGGGCGGGCCGGCCCACCACGCGGGTCCTCCAGCCCCGGGGCTGACATCTGGGCTGCACAGCAGCACCCCGAGGACCCCCCCACCAGAAAGGGGGTTCATGGAAAGGAGGCCTGGGCACAGGTGGGGCTCCACAGTGGCGCTGTCCCCGCCCAAACCCCTCGGCGCCCAGTAAGCGAATGCGGTCACAGCCAGGCCAGGACTCAGGGGAGGGACAGTGAACTCAGCGCGAGGGCCGGAGTGACATCCACAGGGACAAGCTGGGAGGTCTCACTGCTGAGGGCAGTGGGGCCACTGAGGGCCTGAGTGGAGGGAGGACGTGTCGCTCTGGACAGGATGTCCAGAAAAGCCTGTCCTGGAAACAGCAGCCAGGAGGTGCTTCTGAGGAGAGAGGCCGGAGACGGAGCGACAGACGACCAGTTGGTCCTGGCCCCCAGGAAGGATGGGGGGCTGGAGAGGAAAAGGCCATAGGAGGCAGGATGGGCAGGACCCGGAGACCGACAGTATGAGGAAGGGGAAGCAGAACCAGCTCACATTTCCGACGCGGGGCCCGGGCAGAGGCACGGATCCAGAGCCGGAGAATCCCACAGGGCCGCGAGTGATGGACAGCATGCGGCAGCCGTCCCTACGGCCCACAGCAGTTCCTGCGCCTTCCAGCAGGTGCCAAGGAGGCAGGTGGTCACACAGGAGCGGAGCTCGGGGCAGATCAGGGCTGGAAATCAGAGAGCTGAGAGCACAAGGTCTCAGCCCCGCAGGTCAGGCCTCTTCCGTCCGGGTCTGGTGCAGCGGCGCCCCTTCCCCAGACAACATGCTCGCGTGGGTCATTAGGCAGTTTCAGGTTCTCAGACCTGCTCGGACCCCCGGACGCCCAACAGAGTGGAGTATTGAAGCCAGACAAGAGGTAAGAGGCCATCCGAGTCAGGGAGGAGGTACAGGACACTACAGCCCGGGACTGAGGCAACGGGGCAGGGGCGGTGGGGCAGCAGCGTCCTCCTCCTAGAGGCGGCCAAGGGGACAGCTCCAAGGAGGGCGCAGCCAACAAGGGGACAAGCTGCAGGGGGACACATCAGCTGCGGAGCTCCGGGGCGTGCAAGGCAGTCACCGTGATATCAGAGCGCGCGTGCTCCCCGAGCCTCCGCAGCGACTGCTCAGGGCACGCCCGTTCCAGGCTCTGGGCGCAGTTTCCAAAACTAACACCAACGGCCTCCTCTCCGACCCCTCAGAGACTCCGACGAAACACAGTAGCTACTCCAACTCTGGTTAGCCAAGTGCAACTCCCAGGGGCAGGAAAGGAAGGGGGCAGTGGCCTCCGGCTTCCTCTCCCGCACATCCATGGGCCCGGGAGCCCTTCCCACTAAATAAAGCTCTGCGCTCCAGCCTCTGCTTCGAGCAGCACAAACTCCATTGGCTATAAATCAGGTTTTATGAATTTCGTATGGATCTGAAAGAAAACCCATCAGTCACCACGAAGGCGCTCGCCCACCCCACATCCCCGCCGTAACCGGGCAGCTGACAGAAGGCGCTCAGCCCTAATGACACATTATCACAGAGTCGAGCACCACGGGCTCAAAAGCAGCATCAAAAGCTGGGGACAGCCCCCACCCCTCGCGAAATACCACCGCGTCAATGCAGACGTCCGCTGGCTCTCAGTACAATCACACCACCTGTACGCCCCCCTCCACTGCCCTGGGCAAGGCGGCACAGCCTCGATCACTCTCAGCAAACACATAATATGTGCCTCACAAAGCCAGCTGTGGGGGCCCCAAATTAGACACTGATGTCCAGCCCCAGAAACTGCTATCGCTTTAGAATGTTCTTTCGAAGTGGTTTCATGTTTTATTGGCAAAATGGTGTATTATTATTGCAATTATAATGATTTAAATATAAACACCATTAGAGCTATAATCACAACGCACGTGTACTTGGTGATTTGACTCCACAGCACCGTGCTACACTCCATCATCAGCCTCCCAGCGAGAAGAAATGCGGAAGGCATTGTATCTCTTTGCAGATGGCGAGTCTACAGCCGGGAAGCAAATGGCAGACCCGAGGCTGTGTGCAGAACGACGGGAGCTGGGACACGGTGGCGTACGTCGGCCGTAAATACACACACGCGCACACACACGGCCCTGTCCTGGGAGTTCACGGGGAACGTGAGCGAGAAGTATCAAAACCCTACTGTAAACCAGACAGAAGCAAGGCAGAAGGAATGTCGTGGGGGGTGCTGGGCCATGACTTTTCTCTCACACACACACACACACACACACGTCAGCTCTAGAAGGCATGTTTCGGGCAGACACACACAGGGCATACCCGGGACCCGGCACCTGACGTCCCTCCCAAGTCAGGGCCTCGCCCTGCCAGCCCTCCCTGGGAGCGGCGACCCCATCCTTCCCGCGAGTGTGGGGAAACCCTGGGGTTACCCACCATCACGTGCTCTGTCCCAGCTCCAACCACCCACCAGCAAACTCTCGCAAGCTTACCGCAAACCAGCCGAAGCCAACCAACCAGTCGCTGCCCCTCGGCGCCAAGCCGACACCTGCGTGAGCCCAGCGAGCCCCTGCCCACCCCGAATCCACCGGCTTCGCCCTTCAACCTGCTCTCAGGACGGTCTGCGAACAACCTACTACAAACAAAGCCTCATTAACCCTCTGCTTAGAACCCTTCCTCTTCCAGATCAAACTCCAGAGTCGTTCCACAGGACCTGGGCCATCATGGCTTGGAAATCCCTTCTCTGGCCACACAGGCCTTTGCACAAGCTCTCGGGCGGGCTGGGCCACCTAGGGACCCTTGTCCTCGCTCAGAACATCCGGTGACGTGGCAGACTCTCATGCAGAAGCCGTGCTTTAGCAGGAGACCCCGGCCCCCTCACGGAGGTCTACACACGGGCCAGGTAAGAGAGCCTTGGAGTCGCGGCTGCCTGCCCACGCTCCCCGCAGGGCACCTGCTCCCGCGGTGAACCACGGACGAACTGCTCACACTATGTGGACAGTGTCGTCGGCCTGTGTCCATATGCTTGCGGGTGTCTCTCTGTCTGCCGGCCCAGCACACAGGGCCGAGTCTGTATGAGGGAGACATGCCTGGGACGTGCCTCTCCCAGATGTCCTGACTCCTGTGACCCATCTGTACGCCTCTGTTCGGCAGTGTCTGCAGGAGAAACCGCTTCCATGGAGAAAGGCGGTCTTCACCCGTCTCACGGGTCTCTCGGTGGCAGGGATGGGCTCCGCTGAAATGACTGTTCTTCCTTTCTTCCTGAGAAGCTGCAGCTTCTGCCCCACGGGGACACAGGCCGGGGAGAGAAAACGCCCTCTGTGCCCCATCACAGGAGTCCCACACCGAGCAGACACCAGTCAGGCAGAATGGCACCAGCCGTTCCGGCCAGCACAGAGCGGGAGGCGGACACGCAGCCAGGAGCCCGCGACACCGCGGCCGGGGGGAGCAGGCCCTGTCCCGCGGGAACCTAACGAGGGGAAACACGCGAGAGGCAGGACCAAGAAGGACTCCTGCAGAGTCATGGTCGCCTACAAAAATGACGCCTGCTGGCAGGTTCTCCAGAGATCATGAGAGACAACCTGCTCCCGCTTCTTCACCAAAGTCTCGCTCGGGAACGAACTAAGCCCACGGGAAGCAAAGGAAACATGGCAACCACCTTGTCGATTTCGGGGTGAAAATATAATGAGAATCTCTTCTGCTGAAAAAGCTTTGATTTCTTTCTCTTTCTTTCACATAAAATGTTTTCTTTGAAGATAAGCACCGCGTCATGCTTATCGGCGTGGTCTCGGCGGTCTCTCTCCTTCTGGCTGGCGCTCCAGCCCCCTCCTCGCCGCCCTCCCCGGGCATGTTTCCCAGAAAACACGCCGTGGCTCTGAACACCTCGCTCGGGCAAGGCACAGAGAGCGTCCTTGTCTCGCTCACAGCCGGCATTAAAGGGCGAGTTTATCAGGTGAGCGCAGGATTCTAACAGCTCTGGTCATTTCTCTGCGTCTCTCTTGCAAAGAAAGCGCTAAACAACCAGGTCTCCCGAGTTCGCGAGAGAACGGAAGACGGCGGCAGAACCGCCACAGGGGACCGCCGAGCTGCTGAACCGGCAAGAACCACCTTATTCATGACCCCAGCGTGCCCTGGGCAGGAGTCCCCGGCCCACCCCCAAGCCGATACAGATCAATCCATGTGCCTCAGAGGTAGACACGGAGAGACACGGACAGGGAGGGGCGGGGGTGCTGCACCCAGTGCGGGTGGAGTCAACATCTAAAGAAAAGCGGGAGACACAACGTCACGGACAGACAGACGGACAAATGGTGAACAGCAATCATGGCTTCCACAAGGCCTTGAAACACGCCAACATTCAATCACTGCAACAGACCCCGTGGCCCGGATAAGCCCACAAGGGCCTGGCTGGAGCCTGCCGGAGCACAAGGGCCTGGCTGGAGCCTGCCGGAGCACAAGGGCCTGGCTGGAGCCTGCCGGAGCACTGGTGCGACTACCCAGATATGCGGCCGCTCGTGCCCTTCCCCTGCCCCCTGCAGAGAGAGGACAGAGAAGCGAGCACCCCGGAGACCACCGCTCCCCAGGAATGCACACAGCTTCTGAAGTGAGGACCACAGCTGCGGGACTGAGGGACACAGAGGAGCACGACCTCAGCCAGCGCTCACCATGTGAACTCAGACGCCGCCGCCCAGAGCAACTGAGGCGGGTCCACAGACCACATCCACACAACACGGTGACCCGGGGAGAACGGACGGGCTGGGGACAAACAGCAGACATGGCAAGAGCACCCCTACAGAAAGGCAACACCCCAGACAGACAGGCACAAGGACACACGGCAGTGACCCAGTATGCAGCAGCGCCCTGAACTTGGCGCCCAGGTCCCTCGATCTCGCAGGGCCCCCACCACTTGGTCTACACCGTCACCAAAACCTTGAGCCCGAAGTGCAGTCACTCGTCCTGGGGAAGGCCAGCCCGGAACAGCACGCTGGACGGCGCCAAACCCAACTCTAGAGGGAGCGGCCCCACTCTCCCCAGTGGCGGAGGCCACGCCACACAGCAACGTGGGAACAGGGAGCGACCATGCTGCGGGAGAGCCTCAGGGACGCGGGGCACATGCTCTTCCTGACCCGGCCACACGCACCGACGTGACAACAAGGCCGGAGGACGAGACCCAGGGCTTGCTCTCGGTGCCGTGCTCTCGGGAGTAGAGTGGGCGGGGTGCGGCCTGCAGGAATGAAACCCTTCGTCCCTGTGCAATCTGGCATCGTAGCAAGTGCGTTTGCCGCCCGTGAGGCCCTTCCTGTGCATCTGCTGAGCGCCCCACGGGACGGCACACGGAGGTGGCACCTTTGTCCCCGGCACCCTGATGCTAACCTCTGCTCCACCAGACTTCCGGACCGCAAAGCTCCCACGTACTGCTGCCCCCAACACTGCCCTTCAGACAAGAAGGTGCAGGGTCCTCTGAGGCCCAAGGGCCCGGCTGAACCACAGACAGGGAGGGAGACATCCAGGCCCCGGCGTGTCGGGGACACTGTCTCCCCAGCGCCTCGCAGCTCACTGACCACACTCGGTTCTGGGGAGGAAGCGGCCGTATGTTCTGGCCGCTCTCTCTTCCCGACGGTACACGCTTTGCAGGCCAGGACGGCAATGCTGGGGACAAGGCATGGCCACGGCATGGTGGCCTGAGCAGGTGCCCAGCACACAGACTGGACCAAGAGGGCGGCTTCACTGGCACGCACGAGGATGTTGACCCATCTGGCAGAGGACACAAGCCTCAACGGAGTGAGCTGGCCGATTCAACAAAAACCGCCATTCCGTCATTTCCAGAAGCTGTGTCCACCCACCTCTGGAGGACGACTGTGAACACAAGGTCATAACTGTACAGCGAGCTACTGGGCTGTTAACAACACTGCCCTTCAAGCCAGAGCTGGAACCGCACAGGACAATGGTGTTGCTTCCACCAGAGATAAAATTATTCTAAGTACTTGGTCACAGTTCTGCTGTGTGAAGCAGTAAAGCAAATTCTAATACAACGTGTAAAACACTCGTCAGAAAGAGGAAACATGGCAAGCAGGTCTGAGCTGTAGGAGTGTGGACGAGTCCCTTATCCCCTTTGTGCCTCAATCCCTCCTCTACAGAAGGATGTTATCCCCGAGCCCACCGGGAAGGCACTAGCCACCCCGCCCCGCCGGTGAGCTGAAGTCCGGACACCATCCACAGAGTTCACACGGATAGAGGGAACCCTGCGAAGGCCCGCAGAAGACAGAGCAGACGGGCTAGCCCACCGAGGGAGGAGTCAGAGCCAGGAGTCTGCCCAGACAGCCTGGGGTCTCTGACCTCGGACAGAGAAATGCCGTGAGAGCCGTGGCGACAGCCTGGGTGTGGACGCCAGCTCTGCCCAGCAGCAGCTGAAGACCCACATGGGCTGAACCCGTGCACCTCCGGCTGTCCGTGTGCAAAGCGGGGATGAACTTCACGGAGTGGTGACACGGAACAAGCAACGCTCTTTGCAAGTGTCGGGCCACGGGCGCCGGGAAGCTCAGTCAGTTAAGCGTCCGACTCTTGATTTCAGCTCAGGTCATGATCTCGGGGTCCTGGGATCGAGCCCCGCACCCAGCTCTGCGCTCAGCGGGGAGTCTGTTTGAGAGTCTCTCCCCCTCCTCCCACTCACTCTCTCCAAATAAATAAATCTTTGAAAGAAAGAAAAGAATGAAGTTCCTGGTGTACAAAGTAAGTGCCAAGCAGAGGTTAGCTGCTACCACACCCACGGCCACGGCCACCGCCACCATCATACCCTGCGGCACCCATTTCTCCAGCTCCTCCCGTAACTACGAACGGCTGGACACAGTGAACGCCGCGGCTCCCTCCCACAAGGTGAGTACTACGAGCAGAGCCCTGGGCCGGGGGCTTTGACGGAAGTCTGCGGGACAGACTGGAACCGCAAGGAGACCAGCACTTTGAAACTAAAGTCATGACCCGCCCGCGGCTTGTGAGGAGGCGCAGCCTCTGGAAAGGTGAAGCTGTGACGCTGGACAAGCAGCTTCTCCCCCACACGCCGTCCTGCGGCCCCGCCCAGGCACAAGGTGACAGAAATGATCTCCTCTGCACAAACAAAAATCTCGGCCTTCAAATCAACCTCTATTTTCGGTCTCGGGGATCTAGAACATAAATCAAATGTTTGCAGCCATCCAGGGATACGTTTTCCTTTATAAAAAAAAAAAAAAATGATGAAAACAGAGGTACCTTAATTTTACAGACCCGAGACCAACTAAACACAAAGAAAGCACCAAGTGCACAGACTTTAATGGCAGGAACAAATTCAAATTCTAAAGGATTTTTAAGTGAATCCAGCCAGCATCCAGCAGCACGAGAAAAGGCGCTCGGCAGCACCTGTCACCAGAACTAGAAGCCAAAGCCGCGAGCTGCCGAGTCGCCCACGAGCACGGCGCAGCGGAAAGACTGGCTGTGGCGACGCGGGAGAGCAGGGCCTCCCACGCTGCTGCGGGCCGCGGGAGACACGGCAGCCCCCGCGGAAACCAGTCCCGCGGCTCCTCCGACAGTTAAACACCAGCCCCCACGTGACCCAGCAATACGCTCCAGGTGTACACCCGGGAGACACGCCCGCGTGTCCACACACTCACGGCCGACTACTCACAACCGCCAAGAGGGCTGCGGACTCAGCACGGACGGGCACAGGGTTTTCTCTGAGAGGTGGAAACGCACTGGAATTTGTGGTCACGGTCACACGACTCGGGACTTCACTAACAGCCGCTGAATGGCCCACCTGAAGAGAGAGGCAGGTCCTGCGGGGGGGCAAGCGGGGGAGCAAGCGGGGGGGTGCCGACGGACCCGTCAGTGGCTGGATCAGACAGAACATCCCAGCAGGGGACAGGGAGAGCTGGTTTCCCGCCCCCTTCTCCATCAAGCCCGCACGGCTGCACCCTGCCGCCCCGACACACAACCAGTCAAGGCCTCAGCTAAAAGCCGGCTTCGTCCTCCAGGCCGCTCCGTGTTCAAGGAGATACACTGCAGAGTTGTGTCACGTGAAGAAAACAATCACAAAGCAGCTTCTGCCCCTGGGCTCACGGCTGCGGGGCCGATGCCAGGCCACCTGCCACCACCGGCTCCAATGCGCAGGCCACGAGACTCATGGGTCACACCGAGATGAGGCCACGGGGAGGCGGGGAGGCCAGCCCTCTCCAGAAGCGAGGCAGGCAGCTCCCCCCGGAGTGCATCTCTCTCCTCGTAATTACATTAACCGCAATTAGCTCTCTCCTCCTTCCTAATTCCTCTGCTCTGACACCTGCTTCCACAAGTCCTCTGGCTGCTCAGAACCCCACCCCCCTGCAGGCACCAGAACCCGCGCTGGTCTTCCCCGCGCTCCCAGAGGCACACAGCCTCTCCGGCCCGTGGCCCTGGGCGAGCATGCCTGCGCGCCCAGGGCTACTGTGACCCCGCAGTGGACACCAGGTCGTCGGAACGAAATGATCTCTCGTGTGCTCAGCCCGGAAATAAACTCAGCGATGACAGACACTTCATTTCTTCCTCAGAATTCAGTCGCCCTTAAGGAAAAGTTTCATAAGTAATTAAATTGATTTTCCTTTCTGCTCGGGACACAGATCTATTTAGAACCGCCAAGGAAGAGAAAGCGCCTGGTCGGGGAGGACACCTCCGGGAGGCCGACGGCGGAGCACGGGAGGAGCTGCGTCTCCCGGAGCCCGGCTCGCGGGGAGCCTCCGAGGACGGGGAGCCAAGCGTGCCCCATCCTTCTTCCTAATTGACATGTGCTGTATACATTACATCCAGAAGGGTTTCACGGGCACTTTCTGGATCCAAAAAGGCTCTTAAATATTAATGCAGTCGGAATCCTTCCTGAATACTCTTCAATTCTTATGACTGAAGCAAAAACGGAGACGCCTGACATGAACGGCGCAGTTAAGCAGCTGGAAGAAAGTGAGCCGAGTGGACCCTTCTGGTTCCCCACCAGAGAGTCCCCGAGACTCCCCGAGGACACCAGTCATGCTGGGATGCGCAGGGCCCTCAGAAGTCAATAAGACATCTTTATAGAGAATGAGGGGAGAAACACCTCGGAACAAAGTTGAAGCAAAACGAAACAGAGATGGCTCTATTACCGGTCGTTACTGCGGACGGCGCACGGCGCGGCCTGCCCTCCCAGTGAGGAAGGAACGGACACAAGAACACTGGCACCACTCACTTCTCCCGGGTCTGGAGTCCGACCTGCTGCAAGGCCCATGACCTTGACCAGCTTTCTCCACCGACGGAGCCTGGTTCTCCCAGCGGGAATGGGGAATCCTTCTCTCACTGAGTCCACGCAGAACAGTGGGGACAGTGTCCGACCCTCCAGGAAGGGGCACTCCTGCCGAAACAACTCCAGGCCTCATTTTTCTCACAGGGAGCGGGATAAAAGAGGAGAAAGGGCCAGCCATCCAGGTCCAGGTTTTGTAAGTGAAGTCACCACAACACCAGCTTTTAAATTTTCAGAGTCAGCCAGCCACCTGCAGAGCACACGCCGGCCCCACATCTGCGAGCCCAGCTCCGCCCCATGGCCAACAACCCCATCAGATGCTCCAAAGCCGCCAGGGTCCCCAGCAGCGTCCCAAGTCCAGAAGGGTGCCACAAGCCCTCTCTGCCATTCACTGTCTTGAGACATAAGAACCAGGGGTCATCACAGCCTTCCAGAGACTGGTCACGTCACAGGCAATGCAGGGGCACTCGCCCCCAGCGGAGTCCATCTGACAATGACCAGCAGTGACTCTACACCCACATTTCCAGAAGGCTCTCAGACACCCCAGGGGACCACCTACAGACTCCAGGCTGGACACTGCAAGAACCCATAGCATATCAGGGAAAACAAGCGCCATCTGTCATCCGAGTCCAATAGACACTTTCTACTTTTATGTATTTTTAAGTCCTTTTACAAATAATTTACAGAATTTAAAGAAGAGGAAATGTAAAGGACAATTTTGTTAGAAATTTTAACACAATTTTAAACACAGTAGAATTTCCCCCCATATTTTCCTAGTTTTGAAGAAACAAAATGCTTGAAACAGACAACAGCCCTTGCAGCAAATCACGGCTCCCCGTGTCAGGACCGAGGCCGGATCACACCCGCGTCGTGAACACTGGGGACGACGTACGACTCCCGTCCAGCAGCGCCTCGCTCGTCAGGACTGCGCTTCCTGCCGCACCGACGCCGTCGAAACGCGATCGTGCTTTCCGGCGTCAGGTTCTTCTCTGATGCATCCTCACTTATCATGACTTCTGGTTCTTTCACTTGCTTTGTTCAAATTCAATCAAATTCCTCAATTTCAAATTCATCTCCAGAAAGTTCCAGTTGATTGTTACTTACAGTTTTGCCTTGTTTTCAAAATGCAATACTTTTAGAGATGTATTTATTTATTTGAGAGAGAGTGAGCGAGAGGGAGCAGGGGGAGAACAGAGGGAGGGGGACAGAATCCCAAGCAGACCCTGCACGAAGCACGGAGCCCAACACCAGGCTGGATCCCATGACCCCAAGACCACAACCTGAGCTGAAACCAAGAGTCACCCAACCAACTGAGCCACCTAGGTGCTCCCAAAATTCAATCCTTTTGAATCTGTTGTGGGCTACAGCTTTGTTGAAGAGAAGAGAGCCCTCTTCTCCGTTGTGGAAATGCAAAGAATTTTGACTTTTTGATTTACGGAGGCCAGTCAGAACGACGGGCCAGTGCCTTCCTCCATTTACACAGCTTCTTCCTCACGCCTTCCCGTCACCGCTTGAGCACACTCCTGCTTTCAGCATTGGTCACCTGCATCCAAGTTTGACCCACACACGTCAGTCATGGAAAATAAGGGAATACAGATCTTTCTGGCAAGAGAGGACAGTCCTCATACTTGCCACAAAACACTGGGTGACGACGTCCTTCCTGCCGAGCGACGGACTGGACCAGGGAGCGGCTTTCCTGCAGGCGCTGAGAATTCCACTGTTCAGGCACCCACGCTCCACCCGACACAGCCAGCTGAACGTCGGCGGGACATGCAGACGGCTGCCTCCACCTCTCTGCACCCAACCTCCAATCCACCCGACAGCAGGCGAGGGCCTTCTCTGCCGTCCTCCTCGTCATTACGCGTGGAACAGAAAAACGCCAGATGCTCCATGTGCAATGAAAGCTTAAAAAAAAAAAAGGACTACAAAAATGCCTCCAGACCTCGCTCCCACAGTGCTGACAGACAGTGCAATCCCCTGGGAGACACGATGAGAAAACCGAAGGACCCCACAAAGGGACGGTTTATTTCACGACTACACGATTCTTCTGGATGATTCCACCTCTCATTCTCCCACTTTCCACGTTAGTCTTGGTTTTACCATAGTTAGGAAGAATCAGTGCGTAATGATACAACAATTCCTAGGAGGATAAACCAACAAAATGTTTTAAGATACAGAAAAAAAATTAGGACCTTCACGATCTGACACTGTATCTCCAGTTTATAAAAAGGTCCCACGGACTACATGGTAGCTGCAAGGTAAGAATGGATTTTCTCTATTTTTCAAAAAAATAAGCTGATTTTCTCCCTGAGCTTTGAAGAATAAGTCATCAAATATCAAATCTTACAAAGAGTTTGAAATATTCAAACAGCAAACTCAAAAACGAAAGCACTGAAATGGACCCCGAGGGTCTGCAGAAGTTCAACAGCCTTCTCTGAAACTGAAGAGCACACGTGTGGCCTCAGGCCGATCACGGGTCTGCCGGCGAACCCCACCTGCCCCCCTGCCCCCAACACCCAACGTTATGTTTGAGAGGTGTAAATAGAAATCTTCAGAGTGCTCACCAACTTACAGAATTTGACAAAACTTTGTTTTTCTAAGGTTTCTTACTTATTCATTTGAGAGCTACAGAACGCACAAGCTCGAGAACACAAGCAGGGGGAGCAGCGGAGGGACAGGGAGAAGCAGACCCCCCAGTGAGCACGGAGCCTGATGTGGGACTCGATCCCAGGACCCTGGGATCACAACCTGAGCCCAAGGCAGACGCTTAACCCACTGAGCCCCCAGGCGCCCCATCAACAAAACTTTAAACGGTCCCTCGGTCGAGCCTAGTTACGGAGGGGCAGAGCAGGTAAGACGCTCTCAGCTCAGGTGGGCAAGTACCCGGGACGGCCTGTCAGCTCGGCCGGCTGTGTCTGTGCACGCGGCAGCGCCGTGAGGGCCCCTCCTCACACTCTGCTCCTTACTCGGGGATCCATCGCACGGCCTGAGCGGCTACCTGACAGCCCTTGTCCGAGTCCGACAGGAAGATCCATAATTATGTCGAGCCTGTCTCACGCTCTGCTTGTCTGCCTGTCCGCAGACCTCGCTTGGTGATGGAGGTCATCAAAGGGGGGCCGGAAAGCCGCCCAGAGCCCGGGGCTGCGGGGGGAGCAGAGGAGGGGCGCTCAGGCCGCCTGCACGCCGCAGTCGTTTCTGCAGGACTGCTGAGTCCCGAGAGCTCCCAGAGTGGGGCGCCCGGAGGGGAAGGCACACAGCGCCCCACAGACCCTGCCACAGTGCCGCTGGTTCTCCCACGCCTGCAGCTTGGCCACCTGACGTCCGGGACCTGACTCTCCTCCAACTCGACCTCTCTGCTCCCTGCTCCGAGGGACGCTGGGCAGTCATCATGCCTGACTCTAGTTTTTTGGGGAAAATGGTCCTGGAAGGAGCACCACATGCTAGGCCTGGCGCTGGATGCCAACAGCTCTGAGACAGGAATGGGGGCTGGGCGGGCCTTGGACAGAAAAAGTCCGGAGGGGGAAATGCTAGTAACAACGGACAACGGCTGCCGCCAAACCACCCGTCTCCCAGCAGTCCCTCTCCCAACAACCCGGAACACGAAGGGGAAAATAAAAGTGCACTAAGACCACGGCCACAGAGCTCAGAACGTGTGAATGCCCGCCCTCAAAAGAACGGTCTGCGGAGCAGACATGCACATGGTCCCCTCGTTCCCGCCACCACCCAGGGGAGCCGGCCACTCCGTGCACCGGGAACCACACCCAGGGCCCCTGCACCCGAGGGCCAGCACCACTCGGGATCATCGGTGCGGAGGAACGGGCGGGCAGGATACGACACCGCACGGCAGCCCCCACGCGTCCACCTCCTGCCGGAAGGCACGAGTTCAGAGTGGCGGCCCTGGTGACCCGGGGGGCCTGACGGGTGGCCTCGGGCAGCCCCGTCACTGCGCAGGGCCTCCCGGGCCCAGAGGTGAAGCGGGTCCTGCAGGGATGGCCTGGGTGACGGCACCAAGTGTGCGGCCATCGATGCAGTGAGCCCAGGACGGCGCCCTTCTCCCGGGAACCAAGCCCTCTCCGGCCGGCAGAGCACACGGGCCTCCCACACGGCTCACACACGGCCGCACACCAGAGTCAGAAGAGAAACCTCGTAAGGTCAGAACGAGGTACTCCTTCATGATTCTTCAGTTTGTAAGCAGGGATTTTCCCCCAAGATGTAGCACAGAGTTAGAAACACAAAGAAAACAACAGATCACACAAGATGCCATAAGGGTCTCCTAACTGAATGCCATCAATTAAAAAAAACTCCCAGTGACATTTCTATGGGTAAAATGAAAATAACGTGGGACGCATCAGAGCCCGGAAGAGAGAGAAGCGCACCTCCAGCCCGAGCCGCGTCCGAGCGCCGAGCACCGTGCCCACTGTGAGCCGGGCAGTCCCCTGCAGCGGTCACCCTGGGGAGCCCGGGCACCGCCCACAGACCGTCCCCTCTACGGCCTCCCCGCTGCAGCACTCCGAGCAGGGCAGTGTCTCCAGCGCTGTCTGCCATCCGCAGCGGGGGCACAGGTCCCAGGCCAGGGTCCTGCCCTGGAGAAGCTGCCCCCCTCGCCAACGGCCTACAGGACGCACAGTACTGGAAGGCCCGCATGCAAGCACGTGTGTGCGAACAGGCTTAGGAAACTGGAACGAAACTGGCAATAACTTGGCCTGAAAGTGTGGCCTTGGGACTTTGACCATCACCTTGGATTCAACAGAAACACGTCAGGACACTGGAGAGCAAGGAGGACAGTCACTGATGCGTGTCACCTGACACCTAGTCTCTGACTCTCCGACTCTAACAGGGCAGGACGTAAGAAGGCAGGGAGAGCTCCCATTTGTGGAAGGAGGAAATTCTTCAAATATAAGTGACAGAGCCTTCCGGGAGCCCAGGCTGCCCTGTGAAGCTTTACTGCTGATGGGGATTCCTGACCCAGACCCAGGAAACGGGGTCCGTGCGCAGCTTGCAGGGCTAGCTGCCCCTCCGGGGTGAGGACCGGTGGGCATGTGCACGCTTCAGGGACCCAGGAGCAAACCTCCCGGAGAACAAAGTCACCCGGAAGGGGCCGTGGGTCAAACATCATGCTTCTGCAGTAGGGGCACGTACCAAGCACGAGGACTGTAGTCACCGGCTTCCCAGTTTCATCGCACACCGCTGCCGCGTGCACACAGGCACACACACAGGCACACACACACACATGCTGGTCTTTCCTGAGTTCCTAATTAGGCCCGCTGAGCAAGATTCTTGCAGGCTGAACACTCAAATGTCAATACTGGAGAGTGTATTAATTGCTCGTGGCTCTCCAATTAATTCTCCAAGTCACTTAACAGCTTGGAGCTCTGGCCCGTGTCGAACAGGCTCACACGTAAATACGAAATACCTACCAGCGAATTCAGTGCATGTGTAAACACACAGACACAGACGCAGGGCCTGCCTCAAGGTGGCACGTCAAGGACCCGTTAGTATTCAACGTTTGGAACACACTGAGGCAGGAGTGCCGTGCCATCTCTCAGCAGGCTGGCGGGCGTAGGCCCTCGAGCATCTTTCTGGAAGATACCCCACAAAGGTCATCAAGACCAGAAACATTCACAAGCACGATGCAGAAACGCCTCGTCTAAGAATGCATGACAAGAAAACAGTCCAACATGCAATCAAGAACTCATTTCCAGACACCACACGTATTAGCAATAACGGTGAAAACACAAACACCACACAGATGTTCACCAACAGAAACCCAGCGAGCTATGCTCTCGTCTCACTGGAACGAGAGCTCTAGACGGTCTGAATGTCTCCATGCGCCCCCGAAAATCCACACATTGAGTCCTGACCCCCAGAGATGACGGTGTTGGGGCTGGGGCCTGGGACAGGTGCTTCGGAAGGAGCCCCCACGGGTGGGTCGTCTGCACAGCCCCATAGGGCCCCGTGCTCCTCCGCCACGCGAGGACCGGCGAGGAGAGAGGACGTGGGCTCCCGAGCAGGGGAGCAGCCCGCACTGTGCACTGAGCGCGGCCACGCTGACGCACTGCCCCACACTACGGCCTCCAGACCCTGAGAGACCACTTCCTGCTGCTGGAAGCGACCACTCTGCGTTCTGTCGTCTGTCACTGCCGCCCACGTGGATGACGACACGGACTCTCCTTTCTTTCTGAAGAGCTCCACTGAGCACCAACTCACACGCCACACAACGCAGCCACACGAAGTGGCTTATGACGTGTTCGCTAAACCGTGCAACCACTACCACACCTAATTTTAGGACGTTTTCCACCACGTGCCCATTAAAAGTCAATCCCCATGACCCCACTGTGTCCCCAAGACACAAGCGACCACTAATCTATGTTCTGTGTGTAGAGCTCTGCCTGTTCCGGACGTCCAGTATCCGTGGATCCCGCACCGTGGACACTGTGTGGCATGGCTCATTTCACGTGCGGTCCCCGGGTCCCCATGAAACGGTGTGTCAGCGCCTCACGCTCTCTGTTCCAACTCTGCCGTCACGCTGCCGGGGTGCACCCCCTCACTACCGTAGGCGACCGCTCGCAAACGTCTGGGCTGGCTTTCGTGTCCGTGGGCTGTGCGAACGGTGCTCCCGTGGACGCTCACACAGTCACTCTGTGTCCAACTCTCCCGTGAAACACCACACTGTCTGCCAGGGGCGGGGGCTACGCCAGTCCCACGCTGCCCTCAACAACGCGACAGGTGTCCACTTCCTCCGCACCCTTGTCGACATTTCTGTTGTCCTCGCTGATTTCGGCCACCGCGGAGGGCATGAAATGGCCTGTCGCACTGGGGTTGGGTTTCCGTTCCCTAAAGATCAACGACATCGCGCCTCTCCTCACGTGCTTACTGGCCATTTCTACACCTTCTCTGGAGAAATGTCTGTGCAGACACTCGATCTGTGTTTTCGTCAGCTCGTCGTCTCCCTGAGCTGGAAGGCCCCTCGTGGCCCTGCGGACGGCAGGCTCTTCTTCCCGTACGGCCCGGCCTGCAGTCTGTCCACTTTGCTGGTATTTCTAAAGAACCAGCTTTGGCTTTGTTGGTTTCCCCTATTGCTTTTATACGATTTCACTTATTTCTGTTCCAGTCCCGATTTCCTTCCCTCTGTTTGTTTTGGCTTCAGGACGCTCTTTTTGTAGTTTCTAAACCTAAAGAGTCAAGTTAACGATTTGAGATCATCTTTCTAAGGCAGTCACTGACGACGAGGGGTTCCCCTTGAGCACAGACCTGGCTGTACCCCACAAGGTTGGGTGTGCTCTGTCTTCATTTACAATCCTCCCAAAGTTACTTCTAATTCTCCTTACGATTTCTTCTGACGCACTGCCTATCTCTACACATCTGTCAATGCCTTCACGTTTCCTGCTGTTACTGATACGGAACCCAGTGTCCTCGAGGTCAGAGAGCACTCTCTGCATGACCCATCCTTTCAAATGTGCTGAGACTCCCCGTACGGCCCAGCACGTAGTCTATCCCGCACACCATTCCCTACGCACTTGGGAAGGGCATGTGTCCTGCTGCTCCTGGGTGCCGGGCTCCACCCATGGGTGAGGTCTAACTACTATTCAGTCTCCCAGTCTGCTTTCTAGTTGCTAACTGACCTTCTGACCAGTTTCCCACCCATCACTGGAAGTCGTGCGTCACTATTTATCAAAAAGACATTTCATGGGGCGCAGGGTGGCTCAGTCAGTTAAGTGTCTGCCTTTGGCTTGGGTCATGATCCTAGGGTCCTGGGACAGAGCCCCGCATTGGGCTCTCTGCTCAGTGGGGAGCCTGCTTCTCCCTCTGCCTCTGCTTCCGCCTGCCACTCTGCCTGCTTGTGCGCTCACTCGCTCGCTCTCTCCCTCTGGCAAATAAATTTTTTTTAAAAATCTTAAAAAAAATTTTTCAAAAGAAGTTTCATGACTTTGGAAGATGCTTATATATCAAGCAAAAAGCAACATTAAAATGTGCGTGCATAACATAATTGCCACCACGTTAAAAAAAAAAAAAAGTACACTGACACAAAGGCCAGAAGGAAATTAACAAAAACAAGCCAGACGTGCACCCATGCTGAGTTTTCTAGCTTTTAACAAGTCCATTACTTGCATCATCAACATGTTTTTATTTATTTTTTTTAAAGATTTTATTTATTTATTTGACAGAGATCACAAGTAGGCAGAGAGGCAGGCAGAGAGAGAGGAGGAAGCAGGCTCCCCACTGAGCAGAGAGCCCGATGCGGGGCTCGATCCCAGGACCCTGAATCATGACCTGAGCCGAAGGCAGAGGCTCAACCCACTGAGCCACCCAGGCGCCCCTCATCAACGTGTTTTTAAATGAAAAATAGGACTCCATCTGAGTCACCAGCTCTGCAAGGACGTGGCACCTTACTGTCCCTGCAGGGACTGCAAAGCCAGCTGCCCTCCCGTCTCGGGCTCTAACACCCCAATCCCCAGGGCCCTCTGCCCTCTGTGTTCCCACGTGGAACCAGAACGTCCACACGAACACCCTGTTCTCAGACGCACTCTGCGAACAGCACAGGACCACAAGGCACCTGCGCCATGGCGAGCACGCACGGAAGCCACGCAGGAGAGGCTCCGAGCCGCAGCCCCGGTCCGTGTGGCCCGTGGAGAAAACAAAACGCAACGAGACAAGACGTCAACGCAAACAGGGAAGTGAAGGCCCCAATTTCTGAAACGAATTCACCAGCGGCAGCAGCTCCTCCCCACCCCCCGCTGTCACCAGAGCCCAATTCATACTCGGAGAGTGGAAGCGGGACGAATGACCGCACCGTGCCCCTTTGGTGGCTCACAAATCCCCCACGTGCCTTCCCCCACGCGGCCGCCTGGCCGTGGGAACGGACTCCCTGGGCTCCTGCACTAATCCCAGCCCCACAAACCCAGGCGACGCGGAGCGAATGCTGTCTTCTCAGAGCAAAGCTAACGCACTGAAAGACGACCTGCACTTGTGAGATTGACTGACGTACAGGAAATAAAAATGCACATTCCCAATTTTCTTCAGTAAATACGTTGTTTAATCCAGCTCCTTTCCATGTATGCTGTTGGCAGTGATTTACCTTAAGAGAAAATGACACCACAATCAAGCCGATCAGAGCCCACACATGCTGATAAAGAGAACCAATGGACAAAACCCCCTCAGCGTCCCGGCCATTTCTCCCACAGGCCCAACCCACACGCCCTCAGCCTGAGGTGTCCCTCCAAAGTGCCCCACCAGAACTGTTTCTAAATTTAATAGCACGGAGGATGGGGGCTGGGGGATCCTGCTTTGTTTTTCACTCTGCCGAAAATATTTAAAACTAAAATATAACTCTCTGCTCAAATTGTGCAATGCAACATAAGGGAATGGTTCTTAATTCTAAATCAAATTTAACACTGTTAAAAGGAATATGACAGTTGCCGCTTGAAAAATACAGTCTTTACTTTAAAATTACACCATGCCTGGAGGGAAAAAACCTTTAAAAAAAATCCAACAACAGTAGAAGGGGTTCGTGAATTATGCTATATTATCTCAATGGACTGTTATGAGCAGGAGGTAGAAATGATCACAAGGAGTTCTTAATGATATAGGGGAAAGCTTGTTACAAGGTCAAGCGGGAAAAAAGCACAACACAGAATTTTATACATGACATGCCCTCAAGTAATTACAACGCACAGAGAAAAGACAGAGGAACTTTACCCAGTAGCAGGTACAGGAGGGCCAACGCAGGCGTGGCTCCATTCTGCGCCTGCCTGCCAGGACACGTACAGGACAGGAATGAGCCACCGACAGGGGCCTGACACAGAGGACAGGTGGAAAAACACAGCTCGGGCTCAAGGCTAGATGAGCCACTGGGACCCACATGCCAACCAGAGCCTGGGAAGGAAGAAACCGGAGCCAAGTCTGCTTCCCAGCCAGCAGCCCGGGGAAGAGGCCGGGCTCGCTCGAGGCCTGGCACAAGCAGCAGGAGGCACGGAGGAGGGCCCGCGACGGGAAGGCACCAGAACAGGGAACACCATGACTCCACCCGGAGGCACGGAAATGGGCCCAGGCAGATGCAAGACTCCCCCGCCAAGCTGAGCAGCCCCGCTCTGATGGGAAAAGTGAGTGCAGGGATGGAGAGAGGGGGAGCTCCTTCCCCAGCTCTCCCTGCATGGCTGCCAAGAGACATAAACCCAGGTTCCCCTTGTCAACAGCGTAGCTGTCAAGGTCAAGGCTCTGGCTCTCCGCCACGCTGCCTCCAGCTCCCAGCTCTACTACACCGAGCACTCACAGGCTGAAAGGCGTGCGTTCTCACCACACAACACACACCGAAACCCTGCAGGGACCTGGCTCGACACGGGGCCTGCCGACTTCCGGTCCGCACCGAGCACACGCACACGCGAGACACTGCAGCTGCTTCGCGGAGCAGAAACTGACGGGGCGACCGGGGGGGGGGGGGGGGGGAGGGAGACAACACGGGGCACGGCGGCGAGGCGCAAGTGAGTCACAGGACTCACAGGTCAGAAGCGACACCTGTGACTCCCACCACCTCTGAGAAATACAAAGCCATAGCAAGTGCTGGCAAGGCCGGGGGCCCAAGGGGACCCTCCCGAGCCGCTGGCGGGAACATCAGTGGAGCCGTGGCTGCCATCTGACCGCCGGGTACACAGATGCCCAGAGGGACAAAGGCACGGGCGTCTGCACCAGCATGCAGGGGCTCACAGCAGCAGCGCTCGTGGTAACCGGGGCAGAGAGACTCAAACGTCCGCCCAGGGCTCTGAGGGGGCACAGTGCGCCGTCGCCATGCAGCGAGAGGCCGCCCGGCCACAAGGACTGCGGTGCCGGCACCTGCTGCCCATACAGACCTCGAACGCGCCAACGAGAGCGGCCGGTCTCAGAAGACCCCCCGCCGTTTGATGCCATTTCCAAGAGATGTCCAAGAGGCAGCCCAGGAGACAGAGCCGAGCTGTGCTTGCGCAGGGCGGGAGGCCGGGAAAGGGCCGAGGGCCACTGTGGGACAGGAGTGCTTTTCAGGATGGTGAGAAGACCCTGAAATTTGGGCAACGGCTGCCGTGTGAGAGCACCGACTGCCACGGACCGTCTCCCTCGCGGCGGCTGGGTTTTACGGTGGGTCAGCTCTATCTCGAGGGAACTATTTGTCGGGCAGTAACCGTAACGACCGGGTGGGGGACGAAGAAACTGCCTTCTCCAGACCTTCGGGGAGCCAAGCGTCTGACCCACTTACAAACCCAGCAAACCAGAGCCCCCTCGGCCCGGCGGCTGCCGACACGCGTGCCCGGACCTCTGAGCCTCCGTGCAGCGCCTCCCGTCTCCACAGCCACGGCCCACACGGCCGGACACGCACCCGGGCTTCCCCGCGCCCAGCAGACACGGCCGAGTGCCCACAGGGACTCACCCCATGGGGACGTCCTCCCTCATCACTGCGCCCAGCGTCACTTCCTGCAGCCCCGCCACTGCACTCCCGCCGCTCCTTGCAGCGACGCCCTGGCTGGTAACCACAGCGGCAGCGGGGCGACACGGCGTCCAGAAAGGCTCCTCCGAACCCTCGCCTGGGCTCGCTTTCCCGCACCCCACACGCCTCCAGGTAACACGAATGTCCGTTTCTGTTCACGTTCTTCATGACCGGTTTCAAGTCTGTCTTTCTGCTGTAACCACGAGCTCGAGGGGGCAGGACCCACACTTGCTTCGCTTGCCTCCCGGGAGCCAGGAGGTGCCCGCTCCACACGGGGTGACCTGAACCGACGTGGTCTCCACACCCCGGCACTCCGCCCAAGACCGGCACCCCAGCGCACGCCCCCAAAGGTCAGCGTGGATGACCACACTTGTGCCCGGGGGCAGGCGGGCGGGGCTCCAGACCACTTCCACAGACCTGAGGCTTCCCAAGGTTAAGGGGGGGTGGACTGGCACCAACACGTGAACACGCCCAAGCCCGGATGGCAAGAGCTAAAAGAACACACGCCCACCAGCAGTCTCTGAAGGCCAAAAAGCAAGGTACGTCCACTTCATCAACTGCCCGAAATGAACGGTGTATTTTGTACAAATGTCCCCAAACCCCCGGCACACGCACTCAATGCACACGTGTGTCCTGGTGCATGTGTGAACGTGAGCAGACGTGTCCCGGTACGTGTGCGTGTGCACACGTGTGTGGGGGGCCATAGGGAGGCAGGGAAAGAGCACAGATCCCATCCCCTCCGGTGTTCCTCTCTTCTGGACAATGACCCCCGCGGCCCAGCCCCTTCACCCCAGCCCGCTGACGACTCCGGCCAGTGCAGCAAGGACGGCTCCGGCCCTCCGCCACGAGCTGGTGGTAGAGCAGTTAGGACAGACTTACTTACCACATTAATTAAATGGTCTATTTAACATGGAATATCAAGTCTCTAATCACATCTCGGCTGAACTTCTTCTTTCAATTAAGAACCCTGAGGTCTACTGACAGGTCCTACTGTTCTCGGGTCATTAAGAACATTTTCCTTCTCTGTCAAGCGCGGGAGGAAGCCCCAGAACGGCTAGAGCGCCCGCCCCTCCCCCTGCCCCGCACGGAAGAGCTGATTAGGGAGGGAGCCACGGCAGTCCTCATCAGTTGGTTAGCAATGAAAGACCCTCCTCCGAAACCAGCCGCGCGAACAGTGTGCAACCAAATGCACTGAACGGGTGTGTTCTCGTCCTCAGAGGACCATCTGTCCCAGCCAAACCTCCTCCCCACGACAGCACCCAGGATGGGACGGGGAAGTAGCTAGAGACACAATCTCATAAAAACAAACAAATATCAAGTCAGGAAGGTTTACATAAGACAAATTAAAATCGGGTTTTAATAAAAATGCTACACGCAAACAGCAAATCCCTCCTTTGGTTATTTACTTTATATCCACAGATAAATTAAAAAGTAGATTCCGCCCTTATATTTTCAGAATTTTTCTAAAATTTAACATGTGTTCATAACAGGTACGGTGATATTACAGTTGACCGCTGTAACGAAATGGGAAAAAATACACAGCCCTCAGAGAGACCGCGTGGCCCAACCGAAGTCTCCGTTAAACCAAATATGTTGCTTGCAATTAACATTCCCATAAGATGAGCCGCTGCTCATGTATCAGAGGTGGGAAGGAGACAACGAGTGGCAGAAGGCAGTCGGAGAGGGCTCAGGTTTAGCTTGTCAGCAGAACTTTCAACTAACACTCCATCACCTTGACCTGATCCATCCAAACCCACCCCGAGGAAGCCAGCGCTCTGCCGGTCATCACAGCACAACCACACCGCTCGTGTTACCACAAAGAAGACAGTAAGAAGAGAAACCGCGTCTTCATGTCCTCTTTGGCAGTCCAACACATGAATTTACAGACTTTTTTTTAAAGCTGGCATCAATGAGAAAACTATTACTCTCTATTTTTAGTTATCATTACAACATTTAACTTAATGGCACCTCTCAACATGGGTGCATAGTAACGCGGCAAGGCCACCAAAGTTCACGTTCAAAGTCTGCGAGAAAAAAACATCATGATATGGTCTTACCTATGTGTTCGCACATGAAGACTACAAAGAAAGGAGTGACAAGGTCATTAATCCCCTGAACATATCCACTGGCAGGGTGACGTATCGCCCATATAAACAATATCCTTTCAAAAATCTGCAAGAAAATTGAACAGGTGGTGAAGCAACAGTAAACACATCAGAAACTTTAACACGTATGCATTCTTCCCCTCAAAATACATACCCACAACCAACATTTTTCACTGTCTCTACTATTCAGAGTAAAACCGTAAGCAAGTATTAATTGCTACTTAATTTTTTCATTAAATCCCCATTTCTGAACTTCTTACTGACTTAGAAGCAGCTGCAGTGTCTCCCTGAGCCCCGGGCTCAGCCCTGCCCCACGAGCTGGCCCCCAGAGAAGCCACACTGGGCTGCCCCGGGCCCTGCGGGCAGAGACTGCACACGGCTGCCCGGGACGTGGTCAGGCAGTCGAGCAGCACTGGCCTGCGGGTGCGTACTCCCTGCACGTGGAGGGACGGGAGAGCAGAGGGCCCGGCAGGCGCGTGGGCAGGTGCACGCACGGACGGATGGGTGGACGGAGAGAAGGCAGGCAGCGCGGTGGGGGGAGGGGGCTGGGGTCAGGGCACGGTGGGGGCGGGGGTGACACAGGGAAAGACGCTCTGAATATCGCTTGTACGGTAAACTCGTTGCTTTCCATGAGGCAGCGCCGATACTGACATTCCATCAGTCGCAGGCGTATAATATTTGAATAGGAGCGCGGTATTGTAGCTGCTACAAAAATGGTCCTCTGTGATACACGGAAGTCTAATTAACACCTGTCACCATACGGCTACAAATGTCTTTTCTCGCGATGAGGACTTTTAAGATCTCTTAGCAACTCTGAGACACGCTGGCACGCCACACACTGCATGCCCTGACTTCCTTTCTGTTGACCCCCTTCACCCACAGCCCCCCCCCCCCATCAGCACTGTCTGCTCTCTGAACCCATGCGCTCGGCTGGTTTCTGGTTGGTGAAGAGAAGTGTCCGTCGCGCAGTCGTCACCAACCAGGTGACCTACTGCAGCGCCGTCCCCGCCGGCCGCTCCGGCACCCGGGCCGCGGACACAGCAGTGCCTCAGGCTGCTCTCTCCTTACAAGACCCTCGCCGCTGAGCTGGGCCTCAGGCTAAGAAGGCACACGGGGCAGGCTCAAGCAGCAGATGCCCACACAGAGCGTGAATGGCCTCACTTCCAGACAAGTCCAGCCCGCAGGGCTAACTGCACGGGTCTCCGAGGAGGTCAGCCCCTCCCCACACTGCCCTCCCTCCGAAATCTCACCGAGCGTGTGGTGTGCAGCCCCAAATCAGCACCCACCCAGCTCTGCAGCAAGGGCCCAGGGTCTGGATGGGGAAGTCTCTTAACACAGGGTCCGCGGTCAACGGGGGGCACCACCTAGAATCCAGGCCCCCAGCCCGGTGCCCGCCCGAGTACCCCACCCGCTGCTGCTCCCAACAGGTACCAGGAACCACCACGTAGGCCGGGGCGCCTCAGCACAGAGCCTGTCCCAGCGGGCAGCTGCTACGCCCCTGCTGAATGAGTCAGGCGTTCACCACATACGTCCATACACGTGTCTCCTTTTCCAACCGCTTTCTAGCGAGAACCAGCAAGAATATTCAAACGAGCAAAAAACCAAAACCACTCAACATAGGGCCCATCGGCCACTTCTCTTGTGCAGACGCCACGGGGCTGGCACTGCGCCACCACGTCAAGTGCCCTCGCCCTGATGACCCGCCAGGGCAGGGGCCCAGTGGTCAGACAGGGACGCGGGGTCCATGGGGGACAGGACCCCTCTCGCAGACCCCAGTCACCCCCACCCCAGCCCCTGGGCAGTCACGCAGCAGTCACGGCCTTGCCCGGGCACCTGGACACGAGCAAGGCCCGAGACAGTGTCCTAACTGCACATGGCCTTTCCTCGCCATGCACAGGGTGGAGGCCGGCCAGGGAAGCGAGGGCACAGTCAGCGCCGAGGCCGCACCGGCGGCAGAGAGCAGGCAGGACAAGGCTGCCGGAGGCCGAGCAGGAGCAGCACCCGGCAGGACACTCGTGACAGCTCAGCACACAGAGCAGTGCAGGGCCGCGGAAGTCAGCGGAGCATCTCACCAAGGACAGCCTGGAGCACGTGTGCAGCTCCTGGCAGACTTCCAGCCCACACGAGAAAGTTCTAGCAAAGACAACCAGCAAGGTGGAGGGCTCACTCGCATGCACGCTCAGTCACCACGTGTCCAAGAGCAGACGAGCCCGACAGTGGAGATGCGTTCCCACCGTCCGCTCCCCGGGCAGCCCCCTGAGACCCACGGGGAAGACAATCGGCCAGAAGACCGGGATCCACCTGCTGTGGCCCGAGCCTCTCTTGGAGAGTCTGGCTCCTTCCAGTCCCAGCACAGCCTGCTTCCCTGGCACAGGGCGATGATCAGATGGCCCCAGGACCACCCAGGGATGGGACTGCTCACATGGCCCATGTCCCCTACACAGGGCTCCCCTCAAGACAGGGCAGCAGGGCACCCAGAGACGGGGTCAGTCTGCTCTGAAAGCAGCTCGCAGGCTGGACGGGGAGCAGGGCACCACAACAGACCCCTCCATGCTACAAGAGGGCACCAACGGCAGCGCCCTGCAGGTCCGGGAACCCGACGCGGGCAGCAAGGACATCTGTGGTCACCACACGACAACCAGGCCTGAGGAGGGCTGGGAACGAAGCAGAAGCGTCAGCCCCACAAACATGTGGATGGAAGGGCTCCACAGTGGTACACACTGCGCTCTGGAAGGCCCTGAGGGCAAAGGAGAGATGGAGGGGTGCCCTGAGGGCAGGAAGGAGTCACTGGGGACAGCCCTGGACTCCACGGTGAAATACGTGGCTTCAGTCAGCAACCTAACCCCAATAACGACATCGCTCACGTGCTCACACAACAGCTGCGAATGTTGATGAGATGGGCCTCACCACCTCCAATCAGCTCGTCCTCCTCTCGATGTTGAGGCCGGTACAATTACTACCCCATCGTCAGATGATGCCACAGACAAGCCCTGAGATGGCTCCGGGCCCCGCCTCCCACCTTCTGGTGCACACACTCTGGTGGTCCCTTCCCCAAGTGTGACCATGCCCTACAACCTGCTTTGCACAGGGGACAGGATGTGCACGACTATGTCACATAAGACGACGCCTGTCCTGCCAGGAGATGCTCTCCCTGCTGACTTCCAGGACACAGGCTACCACACCGTGAGCTGCACATGGAAAGGGCCGTGTGCCGAGGACCTAAGGGTCTCTGAGAGGCAGCGGGGAACCCAGGCCCCATCTCCACAGCCTACCAGCCACCGAGTCCTGCCAGCAACCACGTGGGTCGGCACGTGGATCCTTCCCCAGTCAAGCCTCGAATGAGTCTGCAGCCCAGACCACACCTGACTGCCACCTGGGGAGATTGTGAGCTGAGACACACCCAGACTCCTGACCCACAGAAACTGCAAGACAAGGAACACGGTAAGTGTGTGTTGTTTTGTGTTAGGTTTGCGGCGATGCCATTACGCAGAAACAGTGATTCACACAGATGAGGAAACTCCAGCAATTTACCCAGAACAGTGGAGCTGGGCGTCCGTGCTGGTATCCGACTAAACGGGGGTCTCGTAAGGATTACAGAATGCGAGCACTAGTCTGCGGAGTCCCCAAGAGTTGTTGTCACGTGGAAATCAAAAAGGATGGAACGCGAAAAGGTGACAGATGCGCAGTAGGAAAGAAACGGCAACGGGGATGAGCTCTGGGGAGCAAGCTGCGTCCAACTGCTTCGCCTGCGTGAGACCCCGCAGGGGCCCGGTGCGCACACGCGCGTGTACACAGGTGCATGCTAGGTGTGCGGGCAGGTGTGTTGTGCATGCGTGTCTGTGTGTGCGCAGACGTGAGGTATGTGTACACGCAGACGTGAGGTATGTGTACACACAGATGTGTGGTGCGTGTGTGTGCAGGCTGGTGTGCGGTCCGTGTGTGTTTCCATGTGTATGCGCATGCCAGAGAAAAAGTCGGAACTCAGGGCCCAGAAATCTCCTTTCCTGCTTCGCAAACTCCCGACCTGGGGGGTGAGCACATCAGCCGTGGAGTGCTCCCACCCTTGAACTAAGGCCGGACGTTCAGAGCACTTGGCTATCGCGTCTCTCCCCAGAGCGGCAGAGGAGCAAGAAACACACAGCAGGTCACACTGTGCGTCGCTGGTGGCCGCCCGAGACACAGAGGGTAAACTCCAGGCCATGACTCCAAGGGGCCGGACCTGCCACTCCTTTCCCCACCTCTTCGCCTCCACTGGGTCCTCCCGCACCAAACCAGCCACTTCTGTCCCCACCCCAAGGTGTCTACGCTGGCTCCTTCCATCTGCAGCGCCCCACTCCCCCACCCCCAGCACCCCAGATCTCTAGCATCAGGTCGCAGCTCCAACACCGCCTCCTGAGAGATAACCTCCTGGACCATCCCAGCTGGACAGCAGCCCCTTCCGAGCCTGGAGCTCAGCCACTTGCCCATGAGCCCCTGAGGAAGGGTCGTCCTGCATCCCGTCCACCCTGTGCCCTCGGTCCTGGCATGGAGCCGGTGCCAAGGAAAACCCTGGAACTCTCTACGGCTGAAGCACGGCATGAATGATCTGCAACCTGCACCCTCCTCTCTGAGCCCCACTCGCCTCTGCTCTCCGAGGTCCGCGCCACCAGTGGGCCCCGGACCATCCTGCTGCACCGAGATCCAGACCACACCTGGGTCCGGACCCGCGTCACCCTTCTGTTTCTCCTTCAGTGGTGCTCCAGGCCTAGCTCCTCGGAGGACAAGCCGCGGGACGTCAGGGCCCCCTTGCAGAAGAGATGAAGCAGGCCGGGGGCCATGGAGACTCTGCTCCACTCCAGGGAGCGGTGGGGGCAGCCTGTGGCACAGGGAGCCCCCACGAGGAGGCGACGGGCGAGCTGTGAAGGCGGGTGCTGAGGCGGGAGGAGCAGAGAGCAGAGGCGGACGCGGCCGGGAGGCCGGGGGACCGCGCGGGACTCAGGAAGACTCGGTCCCGAGCGCGGGGAGCTCACGTTCGTCGTCAGAAGACGCTCCTGCTGCAAGTCCAGGTCTGGGCACAGGGAGCGGGCACAAGGTGGGCACAAGGCAACGCGCCCACGGCCGCCCTGTCGGCACCAGCCCCTCACCCTCAGGAGAAGCAGCCGCGCTTCCTCCTCGGCGACCGTGCCGCCCGCAGGCTGCCTCCGGGCCCGTCCGGACGCTTGACAGCGGCGCCCAGCGACGTCCGCCGTGCTGGCTGCTCGCCAGCGTCCACGCAGACGGAGTCACCTGCGCGGGCCACAGTGAGGCTCACGTGCGATGGGCCCCGACACACGCGCCGAGTGTGCCCTCGGCTCCTGCTGTCCCACAGCGCTGCGCCCACAGCCACTCGTCTCCTTGTGTATTATTTCCCTCTAACAGCAGCCATTAATTTCGAAAACAAGAAAAAAACCAGGATTGATGTTTCTTTGGCAGAAGGGGCAAGAGAAAGTAAGTAACCGGCCTAAATGTCCTTCAGCCTCTCTGCACCCTGTCAGACTGTCCTGACACACCGGGGACACACCAGGAAGCCATGGGTGGCCCCACCTCCGACCAGAGCACCTGTGGGCCGCAGGTCAGCACCCCGGCCCCGCAGGCACCCCCAGTCCTTCGCCCCCGAGTCGGCCCGCGGCTCGGCCAGACGCCACCCACAGAGTGTGCCGCAGCGGCGCTGTCTCCACGGGGGCGGGCAAAAGCCGCTCCTGCGCGAGGGGACAGAGAGTGCAGCCCACTGACTCCCCAGAGGAAAGAACTTTCCATTAATTACAATAATGTTGAAAAGATTTCCACACAGGGAGAACGCCTGGTGACCCTGGGAGCTCCTAAATCCAGACCGTGGAGGGAACAAAGTCCTGAGTGGCCAGCCGAGGAGGGTGTCCCGCGGAGGGGAGCCGGACAAAGGGGCCTCGGCGGAGGGGGCCGGCAGGACACGCAGGCAGCCAGAATCCCAGGAGCCCCTCCTGAGGGCCCCATGGGTCCCTCGTGCCCCAGCTCCGGCCGCAACCAGGCCCCCTGGCAGCTCCTGGCCCCTTCCAGGGGGGCTGGCCGCAGGGGCTGTAGCAGGACAGGGGCCCCGTGGCCCCAGGAGACGGGGCTTCTGCGGGACACCTGTCCCAGACCTAAATCTAGCAGCAGCCTGACTGACCCATCCACTTGGGGCTGCTCCGGGAGCGACTGCAGGCCAGGCTGCAGAGCTGATGGGCAGGACGAGGCCCACATCAGAAACGATGCATGCCCTTGCTGGCTGAGGGCTGCTTTCTCTTTGTTTTTTTCTCTTCACTGACTGCGACTTTATCCTGGATCTTTTGTCTTAAATCACGTCATCCAACTTTGCTTTGCTTGTGTTTGAGATCACAACACCAAATACAGGTCGGAGTCCAGGTCACTCTGCATCGCTCAGAACTCCCTCCCCGAACCACCCAAGATTGTCCCAGGGTCCCAGGGTGCCCACGGCCTCCCTCTGCCGGCTCCCGTCTCAGGGATCCTCAGCCCCATCCCCGACAAGGTCTGTGAAGACCCAAGTGATAGCACACCCCACCTTAGATCCCACCCCTGCCACACGGACCAGGACAGCAAGCGTGACCGTGAGCACATCAGGATGGGACCTCTGAGGGTTACCCCGAAAATATTTTTCCATTTGCCTGTCATCATGAGCTCCCAAGAGACGAGACACCACTGAGAGCAAGTCGTAAGGCAAGGGACCGCTGTTCCCAACCCGGGGGGATGCGCGCTGGGGGGCTTCTCACCTGCGCCCGACACCGCCGCTCCCGTTCAGAGCATGCACCAAGCCCCCTCCGAGCTCCTGCGCTCAGGCTGGCAAGAGACAGCACCAGAAGGGCTTTCCTATCACCGTTTCTGAGCAGGCGTTTTCAAAGTCAACAACAGGACCCTTTAAGGGGTACAAGCACCAGTTCCCTTGAGTTCACACCCAGCGATGGGCCTGGGGGCAAACTGGGCACCGGCATTCGCTCCTGCTGGCTGCTGCATCCCCAGGGCCCTCACTCCGATGCGGTCTCGACTACAAACAAAGTTAGAGGACTCTCCTGAAGGACAGCCGCCGAGGTCAGCCCACACTGACGGCACAACCCTGAGGACGAGAAGCTCTTGCCCATGCTCCCGCGCCCTACTAAGGAAGGCGCCAGGAAAACAGGGCGCTCTGGCCACAGCCAGGCCTTTCACTGAGGCCGGAGCTAGCGAGAAGTCCCGCCAAGGCAACGCAGGAGCCGGCAGGTCACCGAAGTCAAGGCCCAAAAGCCAGAGGAGCCAAGCCAGGAATCAGGCGGAGCGAGCCAGCAGCGGCCTGAGGGGCGTGGGACCCTGGGCTAGCACCTGTCCAGCCCCTGCCGCGGGGCCAGCACGGGGAGGCGTCGGGACAGCACTGTTGCCCCGTGGCCAAGGCAGCTGAGCTTGGGGCTGGAAGCCACCTCCAGCGTCTACGCCGTGGCCGGCACCACAGGCACCACCAGGATCCCCAGGCCTGCGCTGCCTGCCAGCAGGGCGCAAGGCAGGGCCACGGGGGAGGCGGGACAGCCCAGCCAGGGAGTCAGGACATTCTTCACACAAGGCTGCTGGAGGACCAGGTCGGGAAACAGAGGCTCCCAGAACTGGGACTCGGGGCCACATCAGCAATTCAGTGTTATCCTCCAAATTCAAGCCCAGTGCTGAGGACACAGACCACGCCGAGGCCTGCGTGTGCGCTCACACTTCCTCAGGGGGTCACAGCCCCCACCACGCCATCTGCCGGAGACTCGGGTATCTCGGGCCGCTGCGGCGGGACAGGTGGAAACACGGCGGCTGCTCGCGAGGGCAACTGCGGGAGCCAGAGTGGAGACGGGAGGGAGCTCCGTCACAGCGCACCAGCTCAGGATTAAATACGGTGCTGTCAGTCTGCGCGGCGGCATCATCTGCCAAAGGACAATAAGCAGGGTGCCCCGCAAGGACGGGGGCGCTCAATGGAAACACAGGACGACCAGAAACGGCTCCAACAACAATACACATTGGATCTTACTTGCTATTAAAGTTCTGTTAACATCCCTGATGTGCTTGTCTTTGCTAAAGAGTCGGAATTCATTAAAAGTAGTTCAAGGGGCGCCTGGGTGGCTCAGTGGGTTAGGCCTCTGCCTTCAGCTCAGGTCATGGTTTCAGGGTCCTGGGATCGAGCCCCGCATCGGGCTGCCTGCTGAGCAGGGAGCCTGTTTTCTGCCTCTCTCTGCCTGTCTCTCTGCCTACTTGTGATCTCTGTCTGTCAAATAAATAAATAAAATATTTAAAAAAACAAAAGTAGTTCAAACTTCCAACTCTTCCCGAAGTATCTTTTCTACAAACGGACTGACACTGGGCAACAGCAAAAAAAGACTCGCTGCCGTTACCACCAGGGCTGAGAACACGCGAACCCGACAGTCATTCCCAGTTCACTCGCTTGCCGGACTTCAGGCATCCAAGCACCAGGCATCCAGTTGTTCTCCTGAACAACTCAAAGGACATTCTTGCACGGAAGGCTCCCGGGAGGGGCTCAGGAGGGCCCTGTCTTCATTCTGCAAACGTGCTGTGCTCTCCACGGACCCACCAAGGCAGGACCCGGCCCGGCCAGCCCTGTGGGGTGCTCCGGGAGCCGAGCCACTCTACAGTCTAAAAAACGAAATACACTGAGCCCAAAAACGTCTCTGTGTTCATGAGGACTTACAAAAACCTCACTTCAGAAATCGGAAAACCTTCTACCGTATGTATGAGCCACATGACTTCACAGCACACAAAGACCATGGAGACCATCTCTGTGCGAGGAGCGACATCATCACTGTCCTGCTGGGAGGACTGCGGGGCTCACATCCCTGGAAACCCGGGAGCAACGTGGCCCAGAAAGAAGTCATCACGGCGCAAGCATGTGCAACGTGATCCAAGGAACACCGGCCCCACGTGAATTCTACCCCTGATGAATGACACCAAGTGAGAGCCCGTGACACAATGTGGGTTACAAGGCAGCCACCTACCACATAAGATTAAGCTAGGCATACTGAGACGGCCACTGACGATGTGTCCCAACGCTAATTAATAACACAGAGCTCTCTTAAAGCAGGCAATGAGGCCATGTGATGTGTGAATTACTTTGACACTCACCTCCTTCAAACGTGACAATTTACGCCCCACATTCTGTGGCCACGACAGGTGTTTGATGACGTGAGCAAAGGCACAGATGGCTCACCACACTCAAAGCACTCTCAAACAAAACGTCACCGCGTCACTGTTCCTAGACCAAATACTCAACGCAGCAGACACGGCTATACACCAGAGCGTCCTGAAGAATCAGGGACCGGTCAGAAAGAAGCAGTTTTCAAATTCAGGAGTGACCAGACTTCCCTTCTGGCGGTGCGGCAGGTGAGACGGCCACTGTCCTGCTCCTGCCAGGCCCTGGAACACACACTGCCTCGATCCAGGAAGACTACAAGTAAATCCACCACGTTAAGAGAATAAGGAGGTTGGGCGCCTGGGTGGCTCAGTGGGTTAAAGCCTCTGCCTTCGGCTCAGGTCATGATCTCAGGGTCCTGGGATCGAGCCCCGCATCGGGCTCTCTGCTCAGCAGGGAGCCTGCTTCCTCCTCTCTCTCTGCCTGCCTCTCTGCCTACTTGTGATCTCTCTCTCTCTCTGTCAAATAAATAAATAAAATATTTAGAAAAAAAAAAAAAGAGAGAATAAGAAGGCAAAAATGAATTCTCCTACCAGATGATGAGGGAAAGGGCCGGATAAAGCTCCACACCATGAGCAAGGCACCGCCCCTCACATGACAAAGCGTCCATAAGGCTTAGAGTGACCATCCCAGGTCGGCACTGTGGGAACAGGCCTCCCGTTCCGGTCAGGAATGATGCCGGGAATGACGGTATTCAGTGCTATGGCAGGAGTCTTAGTCAGCAAAACAAAACAAAGCATGTATCAAAACAGAAAAAAAAAAAAAAAAAAAAAAAAAAACCCGCCATTATTCACGAGTAACAGGATCCCCTTCTCTAAATCTTCAACCACATCCACACACAGCACCTGAGAACGGATGAAAGAGGTTGGTAACATGGGCCAGAGAGAAGACTCGCGGACAAAGTCAGCCGCCTCTACGGAGTATCACAAGAAAACACTGTTAAAGGATCCAGAGAACTAAAGAAATGCAAAAACAAAACGAGAATTCTCTCCAACTGATGGGCAGGTTCTATGTGATTTCTGGGATTGTCATGAAACTAACGAGCTGCTTGTACATTTCCATGAACAGCCCAGAAACAAGAACAACGCACGGGCAGCCCAGCCTGCAGGACAGCAAGACCACAGAAGCCAGCACGGGGACAAATGGACAGACCGGCAGAATGGAGGACAGCCCAGACGGAGCGCACTACGTGTGGAATCCTGATTTAAGGCCGAGCTGACCCAAGGAGGAGAGGGGCTACAACAGCTTATCCACGCGGGGAAGGTGCTCAGAAACCAGACCGCCACACCAACTCCACGCACACGAAGCCCATTCCAAACAGACTGTGGCCCTAAATCTAAAAGGCAGAACTTCAAACTCTGGAAGAAAGACTCAGACTTCTTTGAAATCATGAGGTCAAAAAGAATGTCTTCAGGTGCAAAAAGCCGGGGCGCCTGGGTGGCACAGCTGGTTAAGTGTCCAACTCTCGGTTTAGGCTCAGGTCGTGACCTTGGGGTTGTGAGATCGAGCCTTGTATCACCGAGTTTGAGTTTCTCTCCCTCTCCCTCTGCTCCTGCCCAACGTGCGTGTGCACTCTCTCTCTCTCTTCCCCTCGTTCAAATAAACAAATCTTGAGAAAGCAGAAACAGCTGTAAAAAGGTGTGATCATACCAGCAATGATCGCGGAAGTAGCCACAGTGAATCATGAATGTCTCCTCACCAACAGAGTGAGGAACAAGCCGCGACCGGAACGGAGAGGCACGTATCCATCCCCATCTAAAACAGAATCAGCTTCCGAACAGACTGAGAACTCCTTTAAATCAACAGAACAAACTAGCAAACACAAGAGAAATATGGAACAAAAGCATTTCTCAAGAGAAGAAACACAAATGGCCAAGAAACCTATGAAAAAATACCCGACTTCGCGTGCATTTCAGGAAGTCAAAGTTAAAAGGCCAACGGGACACCACTTCATGCCCTGAGGCAGGACAGGCGCCTCAGGCTGACAATCCCAAGTCCAGGCGAGGGACAGCGCCGGCCACTCTCCCCAGCGCCCCAGTCAGCGTGACCTGTGCGCACCTGAGCCAGCCCCCGGCGCCCCTCCCCACACACGCCCCAAAGGGGCTCTGTACGTGCACACCCGACTCACAGGAACGTGCCCAGCGACACCCTGAGAAAACGCAGCCGGTGCGAACGGCCCGAACGCTCGGGCAACGTGAGACTGGAGGGAGCCGCGCACAGACCAAGCCGCGGAGAGCGACGCGGCACTGGGACACGAACGCCAGCTCCAGGCAACAAACCAAGGGCTATGACTGAAAGAGCCTCCACAAATATATTTAGAATAATCCCATCAGAAAATGAAAACTAAAAAAGGCAAAAACATATGCAAGCATATAAACACATGACAAAACCAGACAGAAAATCAAGAGACTAGTTAACCAAAATACAAGAGAATGGCCACTTGCAAATGGTCGCTTGCCGGGAGAGAGGGAGGCGCGTGGGGAGGAACACAGCGGGGCGCGTGGGGAGGGACACGGGGGTCTCACGGACACCAGCTCTAGCTCTTCCTTCCGCGAACAGCACCTGTAAGTGAATGCTTACTTGTCTCTTTGAATCTACACATAAATGTCACAGACCTTCGGCTCTGATACGTTCTACCGTAAAAACAGAGCCAGAAAAGGAAAGGTCTAGCGATCAGATTCCCAGAACACACACCAGGAGAGTTTAGTGAACTAATTCTCTAACAAACAAGCACTTCTGGGTGCTCACAAGTGCATCCCCACCCCTGGGGAGGAACAGCTCAATTACGGGCCCAAGTGAAGAGACAGGGAGGAAGGAGCCACGGGCAGGGAGGGCACAGGGCGTGCCTAACGCCCGCAGGACTGTCCAGCACCACCTCTCCTGTAGAAGGACCCACAGAACACCCACACGGGAGGCCTGCAGGAGTCCGCGTGGCATCACTCAGCCGCCGTGCCACGTGCCAGGCACCACCACAGGGACTACGGGAGGAAGGGGACCCCAGGCCACGTCCTCAGTCTGACAAGACAGAGCCGGGTGCCCAGTCCTGGTCAGAATCCTGGCAGAGAGCTCGCAGGTTCGCTGAGTCGACCCAACAGACCCGTGCCAGGCAGCCGGAACGGGGGACACCAGCGAGCAGGCTGCTGCCCCTCCAAGCAAGGTCCAATGGGACCGAGACTCTGGGCTGCAGTGGGAAACACAGGGGCGCTGCCGGGCCAGCCGTGGCAGAACAGGTGGGGCTGACCTGGCCGGCTGGGGCCGAGGTCTAGGGGGTTGGCCAGGCAGAGCGGACTGCTGAGGAGTCCTCCATGTGCAAATGCCAGGAACCCACTTGGATGTGGTCCCAGATCGTGGGTGGCCAAAGGCAACTCCAGAGCCTCCAAAGCAGTCTTCCTCTGGCTACTACCGGCCCAGATGTGGGCAGGGCGGCAGGGCCCACACGTGTCCATACGAGAGCACAGGAAGTGCGTAGCCACGGGCAGGAGCCCGCTCTGAACGCCCCCTGTGCCCCACTGCTATGTGCCTCCTAGAAAATGTCCATCCTTCAGGGCCACGGAAAACTCATCACCCTCATTCTAAAAACTGCACATAAATAATGTGGCTTAAAAAGCCTGCATGTTTCATTATCCTCTGTGTCTGCTGAAATGTAATGAGACAATTAGCCATTCTGCATGGCTAACTGGAAAAGCATCTTATTTCCCTAATTTGTGCCACTGCTCTAAGAAGCAGACAACCGGAGGGCAGATAACGTAACGAGCACAGAGGCAAAGGCACTCGGTCGATGATGAACTTCCCAGCAGAAAAGGTCCAACGGCCGTACTTGAATACGGTCCTTCTAATACACTCGCCGTACCCACCACCGTAGCCGTGGGGCCGCTGCTCAGAATTCGTGTGTTTCAATGTAGCAGATCTACTTTGTTCAACACTGGACAGAAGGTTAAAAAAAAAGTCAAAAAATTAGAGGGCCCAAAGTTAAGAATTTTACTTTTAAACAACAACATTGGATAAAAACAGTAATTATCAATTTCAACAAAATCTCCTAAATCCCATGGGGTTCCAAGAGGTGCTCCGGGCACCCGAGACACAGCCAGGGCCCAGCCCCGTCCTCCAGAAGGGACAGACAGGCAGAGCGAGTCACAACAGGAACAAGAAGTCAGACACAATGGCACAGGAGGCGCCGTGAGAGCATCATCAGAGACTGCATCTCTGACAAGATAACCTTCCAGAAAGATCTGAGGCCCAGAGGGAACCCGACACTCCGAGGTCACGGGTGAGAGAAAGAGGAATCCCGGCAGCGTTCCTCCGACAGGTAGCCATGAGCAGCGGCTCCGTGTCACATGCGCCTGAGGCACCGGGGGCAGATGGTCTGCTGTCCTCCTGGGACCTGCTGGACCTGGGGGAGGGGCAGTGACCTCCTGACCAAGGCTGCTGGCCTCAGCCGTGCTCCTGCTGCTCCTGAAATTCGGCCGGGAGCGGCCGGGCCAAGGCCACCCGCCCTGCCATCCATGCTGCTCACTTCAAGACCTTCCGAGCAGCCGTGAGGCACGTCCTGAGCCCCCAAACGAGCTGAGCCTCCATGAAATCAGGACCTCCAGGCTGAGCTCGCCCAGGGAACAAGCAAGCGAGAGGTCTGAAAAGCAATAAAACGGTGAGCAAAAATGGAACAGACGCGTCATGGAAGAAGACCTACACACAGCAAATCAGCACATGGGAGGACGCTCACGGTCCTCAGCCATCAGGGATCTGCAAACGAGCCCCGGGGGTACACCACACGCCCGCTCAGCGCCAGCAAACCCTGAAACGGCTGGCGACACCGGTGCGACAAGGTCACGGAGCAAGGACGCGCCTACCCTGCCGGCGGGGGCGCAGACTGGGACGGCCCTCGTGGAGATGAGCGTCAGTTTCTCACGCAGCGGACCCCCCCACACGGCCCACACAGCCACCGTCCCGCGAGGCACGCAGCACGGGGGGACGCATCCCCTCACTGGCGCTCCGCCAGGAGGCCGACAGCAAACCTGCGATGGCCCACGCGTGGGAAGAGCCCGAGTGGCCACCGGGGACTGGCGAACCCATAAGCCCACTGAGGAACACGTGCAGACCACGGAGTCCTGCTTGGCGGGACCACGGGACATCGGGGACGAGCGTCTGAGCACCAAGAGGAGGTGCTCGTAGAAGGCTGCGCTCCGTGGGAGGCCACCTGCAGGAAATTCTGAAACAGCCGAACCCCAGAGACAGAAAGCAGCTGAGTACGCCATAAGGGCACCAGCGGGGACAGAGGCTGACAGCAAAGGGAACTTCTCAGGGTGATGGGAACGTTCTAGATCATGATTCGGGTGGTGGCCATATTCCTACAGGCAGGAATCAAAACTAATCTAACTATACACTTTTTATTGTCCGTCCACTAGACCTAAGTGAAGCCACAGGAGGAAGAGGGCGGGCGGAGGGGGAAGGGTACCAGAGCAGAACTGGGCCCGTCCGCTGCATGCATAAGAGAGCGTGTGGACGGACGGGAAGACATGCCACAACCCCTCGTCCTAAGCAGTCAGAAGCCCCGGCCTCCAGGGAGGCAAGTGGACCAACTACAGTCTGAGTGACATTTTCCAGGTCTGTACAGCCAAGTTCAGCCCCGTGACTCCGTTCTGGCTGCGGAATAAGAGAAGAACTGCGAGCGACTTCTACAAACGAGCTGGAAAGGGAAGGGCATGTCCTTCTCTGTGTGTCTTCTCCTTCCTGCTGCTCCGAGACAAATGTGATGCAGACAAGCTAGACAGAGCGGCCGGCTGGGGCCGCAAGGGGGAAGCCAAGGCCAGAGGAGCAGCTGCCTCACGGTCAGCGAGCTCGGGCCTGAGACAAAACACCCTTCTGTGCGGTCGGCCACGGGCTGTCTGTAGCAGAAATCCCTGGGCCGAGCCTCTGCAATGCCAGACACCAGAACCGGGTTTGCCTTCTGCCCATCCCAAGACCACAGCTCTCCTGAAGCCCCTTGCTTATCGCATCACTCCCCGCACGCCTGGGCAGGGTCTGCAGCTCCAGGGGACGCGCGTGAGCACAAAGCGAGAAAGCATTTGTAGCAGAGAGAAACCAGCTGCTGGGGGAGAGGCACCTCAAAGCAACAGGACCAGGGTCCCAGGACGTCACAGACAAGCAGACCCGTCAACACCAGCCACGGGGACTATACCCCAGCTCCGGAACCCAGAGCCTGTGAGCTGTGCTCCACAAGGAAGGTGTCGAGTGTCGGGAAAACTAGAAAAATGAAATGAACCAAAGGTCGTGGCCGACTCTATGTGCCATTAAAAACATGAGTGAGAGAGGCGACTGTATGTTACCTCTCGTCTTCCAGATACAGTAGGTACAACCGCTAAAACAGACAATCAAAAAGAATTGTCTCAAAATGACTGCTTCCGTGGAAGACTAATTTTCTCCCTTTGTGTCCTATAATCTAGAAGTACTTTTGCTTTCATAATCCAGGATTTGTGTCCAACAAACTTAACAAACAGACAACAACAGATAGCAAAGTTTAAAAGTACATTTACGGGAGCAATTAAGAGGCAAAGCAAATATTTCAAACGTTAAAAAAAATTTTAAAGAGATACTGTCTATAACAGCAACAAAAACCACGGTAATTAAGAATGACTCTATTAAAACACACCCAAAACCTTTCACGGAGCACGTCCTACGCCTACACTGGAACAGCCCGGAATGGGGAGCAGCCACAGGTTCGTGAGCGCACAGACCGTATTTCACGGAGAGGTCCATCCCCGCTCCGGTGCTCAGACTCCGTGCAGCACCTGCCACATGACCAGCCACAGTAAACACCAACGGGGCACACGGAAGCTGGGGCCGCGTGACCACGAGGCTCAGGTGAGCGCACGGGGGCCGGAGACCGAGCGGGACAGGGGGAGCTGGGGCTCCACCTGCACACAGGGACACGCCTCATGCCGCGCAGCTCACTGGAGGCTGTGGTGTTGAGGGAAAACGCCTTGAATCCTGGACAAAACAGAGCCCATGGAAACATGCGTGCGAGTGTGAGAAGGACGAGCACCAGACGGGAGGCTGCAAACACGGGCAGACGAGGTGGAGGCCATGCACGAGGCCAGGCCTGACAGGTCACGTTATAGGCAAGGTCACTGGACTCCTGCCTCACGCGGTGCACGGCTGGGAATGACAGACGCGTGGAACGTGCAGGTGTGGAGAGTAAATGTTAAAACTTTCAGGTGAGCGCGTGCGAGAGGCGCTGCATCAAGTACGTGGAGATTTCTTTTTTTTTTTTTTAAGATTTTATCTATTTATTTGACAGAGATCACAAGTAGGCAGAGAGGCAGGCGGTGGGGGGGGGGCGGAAGCAGGTTCCCTGCTGAGTACAGAGCCCGATGTGGGGCTCGATCCTGGGACCCTCGGATCATGACCTGAGCTGAAGGCAGAGGCTTAATCTACTGAGCCACCCAGGTGCCCCCGTGGAGATTTCTTAAGAAAAGCACATGAGGGACACCTGGAGGGCTCAGTCGTTAAGCATCTGCCTTCAGCTCAGATCATGATCCCAAGGTCCCGGGATCGAGCCCCGCATCAGGCTCCCTCCTGGGCAGGAAGCCTGCTGCTCCCTCCTCTACTCTGCCCGCTCGTGCTCCCTCTCTCCCTGTGTCTCTCTCTGTCAAATAAATAAAATCTTTTTAAAAAAGAAAGAAAGAAAAGAAAAAAGAAAAGCACGGGAGTGCTAATCATAAAGAAGACACGAAGAAGTCTGAACCCATGGGAACGAGGCACTTCCGGTCACCAACAGCCACCAAGAAGGAAGTAAGAAGCGGCCCCAGCACGGAAGAGGACAATGTGACACGCAAACTGACAAAGATTTAGAATCCCTAACGTACAACGATCAGCAGTCAATAAAAAGTTAGATCAAGAGCGGCGCCTGGGTGGCTCAGTGGGTTAAAGCTTCTGCCTTCGGCTCAGGTCATGATCTCAGGGTCCTGGGATCGAGTCCCGCATCGGGCTCTCTGCTCAGCGGGGAGCCTGCTTCCCTCTCTCTCTCTGCCTGCCTCTCTGCCTGCTTGTGATCTCTCTCAAAGAAATGAATAAAATCTTTTATAAAAAAATCAGATCAACAACCCAAAAGAAAAATGGGCAAAAGAATCAAGCACGTCACAGAGGAGGGAGCAGAAAAGCTCATAAATATGGGAACAGGTGCTTATGCCATGAGGCACGAGAGACACAGAGACGGAGGCCACAACAAGAACACGCACCTCAGGGACACGAGGCGGGCAGTCCCCGTGGGGCTGAGGAGCACAGACCTCACACTCGATGGGCGAGCTCGTGAGGAGCACAGCCCACCGGGGAGCACGCTGACACCAGCCTGCGGGCTCCACAGGCCCACACCCAAGCACACGACCAGTCCCCGTCTTCGGCAACGCCCCAGAGAAACTCCTGCCTGTGGGCACCCGCGAGAACGTGCTGGAAGGCCCTGATCCCAGAATGAGGGACACCACCCAAACGTCCGGCAGTAGAAGGGCCGCAGAAAGGGTGCGATATTTAAATGACGGACAATTCTACAACTGGCCACAAGATCGGCTGAGCCTGAGAAAACAACGCGGAGGGAAACACAAGCTGCCGAGGGACAAGGCTACCGGAGGAAGGAGGCGCCCCCGCTGCTTCTTAGACATGGACTGGCCACAACAGCACACGACGCATGCTGAGGTCGTGCGCAATCACAGAGTCAGGAGGCTGGTCACATCCTACAGGCCTTTCGAGAGCGAGGTGAGAACCGGGAGCAGCTCCAAAAGCTCCCACACGAGGGGTCCAACGTGAGCAGGGTTCTTGGCCCTCGGTGGGGGTGAACACGAGCGCGCTCTCTACCTGCACACGCCCGTGTCCGTTACACGCATCAGTATTACGCACAAAACATTTGAAGAACCACCAGCGATTCCTGTCCATGACTATGTTCCCACAGGCCACCCCCAAACCCGCAGCAGGTACGCACCCCATGCACCAACCGCCTCCCTAGTTCCGGGGGGACCCACCACCCCAACAGAGGGAAACGCCCAGATGCCGGCTCTTACCTCCGTCACTTTGGGTTGAAGAATCAGCGCTTCAGGACTCATGCGAGGGATGTCGATGTGGATCTGCGGAGGCAGGAGGAAGGCGCATCATTACAAGACGACAAACGTCCCCGCAAGCACGTGTCAGAGCAGCAGTTAAAGCTACAGCAGTGCCTTTACCCCAGACTCTGGGCCGCTGCCACCCTGGGAACAGGAGCCCGGCTGCAGACGTGGTGGCGGCTCCCACCTGAATGGGGCGGCCCCAGTCCCAGCTGAGGGCTCGCCTGACGCTTCCCAACCGAACAGCGGCCGCGCGGTTAGGAAGAGAGCGGCCCTTAGCTCTTTAGCAACATGATCCATAGCAATTAGTAAACATTGATTTCCAGCCTCTGACACGGGGAGCAATTCAGGTGCATCGACAGCGCCCAAGTTCTCGGCGGTGACAGCTGCATCTTGGCACCCAGGCCGCGTGCTTCTCCCGTTCACCGAGTCCCTGGGGATCCAGGGCACTCCCCAGAGGAAGCACCTGAAATGCTAGTGTCGGCGGAGCCCGGCCTGGCCCCGCCTGCCCTGCACTACCGCGAGGAGCCCCACTGCCCAGCAAGCACCTGCGTGTGCCGGCAGCAACCCAGTAAGAGCGTTCGGGGCTTGAGTGGGCCCCACGGGCTGCCTCCGACATCCCATGAGTATCTGCCACCGGCCGACACGTCACCACCCCTGCCACCCAGAGAAAGGTCCAAAGAGGCTGAAGGAGGACGCGCCCGCACATTTTAATTCCAAGCGGGAGTCCACGATGCAGGTCCGTCCCCGTCTCCGCGTGAGGACCCACTGCCCACAGGACCAGGACGGTGTCCTCACTCTGCCTTACTAGCACTACAGCCCCGGCCACGTCACTGAGGCCCTGGGGCTCGGCGTCCTCGTCTACACCAGAGGCTGAGCGGTGAAGAGCACACAAGGCGACGGGAGCCAAGGGAGTCCCGTCCACTGCGCCATGCTGCGGCGTGGGGGCTGCTTCCCCACTAACGGGCTCCGGCCTGGGACTCTTCCCTCAGGCAGCCCCCAACCAGGGGAAAGAACCGGGAGGGAGCCAGGGGCCAGTGGACTCAGCATTCGGGGAGCACGGACCACGGGCAGCAACAAAGGGTGGTGGGAAGGAAAGAGGCAAAAGGAGCCAGAGAGCAACCCAGGAAACCATCAGCCTCAAGCCCTCCGAGCAACACGGGGACGATCCAAGGAAGCAGAGACGTGCGTGCGACCTGCTGTGCGACGGAGGCCTATGGCCGGCAGTGCCGGGAGGGGCGGGCGTCCCATCCAGACTCGGGGCCAGAGCACGCCAGCCAGATCTCACCCCTGCGCCAGGGTGCCCTCGCAGCCTTTCACATGTCTGCCGAGTAGCCAGGACAGCAGGCCCCACAACTACCCCCGCTGTCGTCTGCACCAGCAGGAGGGGACGTCCAACCTGAGAGGCGGCGCTGCACGAGGCTGGACACGGGGGGGCTCTGTGGGCCCCTCCAGGCCACCCGCTCCCCATGTACAGGACTGAGGTGTAGGGGAGGCCACGATGCTCTGCAGAACTCCCAGAGCAGGGAGGGCACAGAGGATGAACCTTCAACCTGACCAGCTCTGTGTGCTCTGGCCATGACGTCTCCCACCTGACAGTCGAGCCCATGAACAGAGGACACAGAGGGACGTGAAAGCAAGCCGCAGCCCCGCAGTCCCGCCGCCTCCTGGGAGTGCGAGAGGGCGAGGCAACCAGGAGGAGTGGAGAGCAGGGAGATACCAGGTGCCCGAGCCCCAGACCAGACCAGACCAGCTCTGCCGGGATGGAACAGCGGGTCTCAGACAGAAGCAGCAAAGACAGCGCCCACCGGGTCTACCTCCAGGAGGTGGGTCTGTAAAGCCCGCGGGCCAACCAGCCTGCCACGGGCTCCCTTGTTCTCAGTTACGTTAATGGGGAAACATTTGGGGAATTCGCTATAATATGGAAGCTTTTTATTAGCTATCAGAGTCACTGAATAAAGATGCAGGTAACCCGTTTTTAATTAACTTCCCCTTATGAAATTCATAATAGAATACAGCCTGGTAAATCTTATAGACAGATGCTGGTGTCGGCCTTTGGAAGTGTTTTTCTTGAATGAAAATTCATGAGAAACGCATTCAAAACAACAGCAAATTGGTCCATTCCCTCAAATCACTGAAGCGGAAAGATAAGCCAGGCTAGCACTTCCCTCACCAAATCCAAATGCAAGCTCTCTCAAACCAGTTTCTCGAGCCCTGGGAGCCACTCAGGAGAGGCTGAGGCTGAGCCAGAGGGGCAGAGGGGCCCGAGGCAGAGGGGCAGCGCCCCGGGGGCTGGCGGGGGCCACAGAAGTGGGCTCCTGCCTGCCCTCTTCCTGGTCCTCGCACAAGCATGACGTCCTGCTCCCAAGCTCCGCTGTACCCCGTCCGTGAGGAAGACACTCCCCCAGAACCCGTGCCACCGGACGCAGCTCTGGCGGTCAGTCAGAGGGAAGGCCCGTCCTCGGACCTTCTGACAGAGCTGCACCAAAATGACGACGAGATGCGGCGAGCCCACATCTGAGGCAGGAAAACTTGGCAAGGCTCCCTCACCTAGAAGCAGGATTTCCACAGGAAATATTGGGTGCTGACATGCTCAGGAAAGCCAGAAGTTGATTTCCGAAATCGCAAGCAGGGCTACCAGTTAAGAACTACCTTTCTGGGGGCGCCTGGGTGGCTCAGTGGGTTAAAGCCTCTGCTCAGGTCATGATCCCAGGGTCCTCGGATCGAGTCCCGCATCGGGCTCTCTGCTCCTCGGGGAGCCTGCTTCCTCCTCTCTCTCTGCCTGCCTTTCTGCCTGCTTGTGCTGTCTCTCAAATAAATAAATAAAATCTTTAAAAAAAAAAAAAAAAAAACTACCTTTCTGGGGGCACCTGGGCGGCTCAGTCAGTTAAGCATCTGCCGTCGGCTCAAGTCACATTCCCAGGGTCCTGGGACCCAGCCCCACATCGGGCTCCCTGCTCAGTGGAAAACCTGCTTCTCTGTCTCCCTCTGCCCCTCCCCGCTATTGATACACACTCTCTTTGTCAAATGAATAAATAAAATCTTTCAAAAAAAAAACTACCTTTTGTTTAAATGCAGCACAAAAATAAATAAGAGAAGGAATGAATGAATGCAAACCATTCTGAATTCTCATGTATTACAAAGAGAGAGAATGACAAAACCCTCAAAGAGCTATTCTAATAGCAAATTCTGAATGTATTGGGAACTGTAAATCAATTTTAAGTACTTTTCCCATTATACACACCGTCTGTCAATGGACTGTTCAAGAAGCCATAATTATACCCATTTTGCATTAAACTAAACAGCAGAACTATTAAGTGGCCACACGTGTTGCTATGGACTGAACCATGTGCCCACGAATCCAGCTGACAAGCACAGTTCTCATCCGTCTAAGCCCCGTCCCTTGGTGCCTCAGCGGGCCCAGAGCCCACGAAGCCCACGGAGACTGCTCTGACTGACCCGAGCTTTCAGGCCAGACAGCAGCTCACAGAGCCAAGAGGGGCCCCCGCTCCCAAGCCAGGTCTCTGGGTCCTGGTGAGGGATGTCAGGCATGTTTTATAACTCCAATTAAAACACCCTTTTCCCTTTTGTAAAAGGAGCCAGAGATAAGCATACCACTGTCATGGTGACCATAATACCACTATTAGAAGCACACCATTACTTATCTCAAACTTAACCATCAGAAAACACTAACCTGCGACCCGAGCAGGGGCATGCTAGAGAGAACAATCCCTCCTACCGGTCACCCCCAAGTTAAAGTTCTTCACGTAACATGAGACACGGGGGAGAGCCCACCTGCCTGTAGGTGTCCTGGTGAACGTCGTCGTTCCGAGAGTCATAATAGTGCTCAATAAAAGCAAAATATTCTTTCTGTTTTCTCTGGAGAGTGGCTGGTCTTCGGTCCACATTGGCAGGAAGGTAACCCTGGGTGAGAGAAGGGACAAAAACAGAAAGTATGCCCGGTTAGTGCCAGATTCGCCGTTCTGACATGGCGCTCTGAAACCGAACACGGGGGAGCAGGCGTGAGTTGTGAGAACAGACACAGACGTCAAGGACATCAGCTAGCTGCCCTCCGAGGCTCGGACCCGCGCGGCCTGCGCCGGGCCAGCCACAGCGGACTCGGTCACGGCGCGGGTGCCAGAGCGGAGCCCCCGGGCAGGCTGAGCCTTCCTGCTCCTCTGAAGCAGGACTGACACGAGCCCCTGGCTCCAAATGCCTCGTGTGCCCCAAAGGATTCCAAGGTCTGCACGGTCTGACACCAAGAGAACACACGTGTACGTGTGCCTGCTCACACATACACACGGCAGAGGCCTGCACGCACACGTGTATGTACTACACAAACACACACGCACACACACACACAGATAGGCTGTCGCCTACGCAAGTGTTCTCCTCTCTGCAAAGACCGCTGGGCGCCCGGCAGCCGCAGCCCCAGTCCAGGAAGTGAACTCAAATCCGGACAGGCCAGGTGGCTCCCGGGGGACACGAAGGGCCCCGACTCTGGGCCACAAGCCCTGGTGTTTTATATGCTTTTTATTTCTTTGTTTCTCCCTCTTAAATCAACGTTACTGACATAGCACATGTAAAATGTGCCCCTTTTAAGTAAATAGTTCCGTGACCCTGGACGAGGGCACAGAGTTATGTACCTACTGGCCCAGCGAAGCGACAGGGCATTTCTGTGACCCCAAACCCTCCCTGTGCCCAGAGCCGCCCACCCCCACACTCGCGAGCAGAGAGCCCAGGGAGCACGAGGCCTGGGCTAGAACATCATGAACATAGAATCATCAGGGAACCCACGCTCTGTCTCCACTCAGCCCATGGTCTGAGTTCATCCGAACGGAAGCATGAGCCAGCAGCGACCCCCTTGGCTTACAGGGCAGTATTCCACGGGACGGATGGGCACACTGCCGGGCCGCTTCCTGGGTGCTGAGCGTCTGGGCTGGTGCTAGTTTGGGGCTATTATGAATAAGGCTTGTTACAAATATTCTCATATGAGGTCTGCATGGCTGTGCACTTGGATTTCTCGTGGTTCCACAGCTAGGAGTGGACTTTCTGGCGCACGTGCAGGCACGTCTCACTTCCTAGGAAACTGCCAGACCTTCCGCAGAGCGATCGTGCGGTTTCCCGTTCCAGCTAACAGTGGATGAGAGTCTCCAGTGCTCCACGCCCTCCCTGACATGGAGTAGTGTCCTTCTTTAAATATCAGCCGTTCTGGGGGTGCGCAACTGGCTCAGTCGGCGGGACATGGGACTCTCGGTCTCAGCATTGTGAGTTCGAGCTCCATGTTGGGTACAGTGATTACTTTAAACAATAAAATAAAGGGGCGCCTGGGTGGCTCAGTCATTAAGTGGCTGCCTACCACTCAGGTCATGATCCCAGCATCCTGGGATCGAGTCCCACATCGGGCTCCGTGCTCAGCAGAGAGCCTGCTTCTCCCTCTGCCTCTGCCTGCCACTCTGTCGGCCTGTGCTCACTCTCTCTCTCTCTGACAAATAAATAAAATCTTTAAAAAAATAATAAAATAAAATAAAATCTTTAGACAAATACCGTATGATTTCAGTCATATGTAGAACTTAGGAGGGGCGCCTGGGTGGCTCAGTGGGTTGAGCCGCTGCCTTCGGCTCGGGTCATGGTCTCAGGGTCCTGGGATCGAGCCCCGCGTTGGGCTCTCCGCTCAGCGGAGAGCCTGCTTCCCTTCCTCTCTCTCTGCCTGCCTCTCTTGTGATTTCTCTCTCTGGTCAAATAAATAAAAAATCTTTAAAAAAAAAAAAAAAAAAAAAGAACTTAGGAAATAAAACAGATGAACACGAGAAGGGGGGAGAAAAAAAGAGGAAAGCAAACCAAAAGTGACCCTTAACAGGGGGGCCTGAGTGGCTCAGTCGCTTAAATATCAGCCTTCAGCTCAGGTCACGATCCCAGAGTCCTGGGATCGAGCCCCGCATCGGGCTCCCTGCTCCATGGGAAGCCTGCTTCCTCCTCTCCCGCTTGCCCTGCTTGTGTCCCCCTCGCTGTGTCTTACGCTGTCATATAAATACGTACAATCTTTAAAAAAAAAAAAAAATTCTAAAAAAAAAAGATCTCTTTAAAAAAGAACCTTTAAAAAACCAGAATCAGCAGTTCTACTGAGTGGCTCTGACGGCATGTCCCTGCTTGGGAACGACGAGCGCCCCCCAAACACGCACACACACGCCCGTCTGCCCTGCTTCTCTTCTCCGGTGAAGTGTCTGCTCAAATCTTCTGCCCATTTTCTACATCGGATTGTTTGTCCTTCTAGTGCGTTTTCTGGCTCCATATTCTAGACACAACTGTTGTGCCTAGACACAGGAAATACACATGATGAGGATACTGTCCTCATCTGTGGCCTTTTTGTCTCAAACAGCAGGAGTTTTCATTTCCACGATGTCCAACTTGTAAAGTTCTTCTTTTCTATTTAGGGCTTCTTCTGTTCTGTGTAAGAAAGATTTTCTCGTTTCTTCCCCAGATGTTTTACAGCTTGACCGGGGCACGTCCTGCTCATCCCTCCAGCAACTCCTCGATGGGATTTCTTCCGGAAGCTTGGCCGGACACATGAGGCGGGTTGGTCACCCCGAGCTCCAGCAGCACCTGGCAAGAGACCCCTCCAAGCCAGCCCCTCAGTGCGCCCGCCGTGTGACAGTCACATTTTTATTAAGCGAGTCCATGTGTGAGCAAGAAGGGAACGGATGAAGAAATATATCCTATATGGTACTTTCTGGCTTTTAAAATGCTCCCATATCCGGGGCGCCTGGGGGGCTCAGTCGGCTGAGCGTCTACTCTTGATATAAGCTCAGCGCATGATCTCAGAGTCCTGGGATCAAGCACTCAGCAGGAAGGAGAACTCTGCTTGAGTTCTCTCTCCCTCTCCCTCCGCCCCTGCCACATGTTCTCTCTCTCGTAAGTAAATAAATCTTTTAATAATACTACTAATAAGAGCGTAGGCACAAGCAAAGGAAACAGTCAACAAAACAAAGAGGCAACCCACAGAATGGGAGAAGATATTTGCAAATGACAGTACAGACAAGAGGTTGATATCCAGGATCTATAAAGAACTTCTCAAACTCAACACACACAAAACAGATAATCATATCAAAAAATGGGCAGAAGACCTGCCTCTCTGCCTGCCTCTCTGCCTAGTTGTGATTTCTCTGTCAAATAAATAAAATATTAAAAAAAAAATGGGCAGAAGATATGAACAGACACTTCTCCAACGAAGACATACAAATGGCTATCAGACACATGAAAAAATGTTCATCATCACTAGCCATCAGGGAGATTCAAATTAAAACAACATTGAGATACCACCTAACACCAGTTAGAATGGCCAAAATTAGCAAGACAGGAAACAACGTGTGTTGGAGAGGATGTGGAGAAAGGGGAACCCTCTTACACTGTTGGTGGGAATGCAAGTTGGTGCAGCCACTTTGGAGAACAGTGTGGAGATTCCTCAAGAAATTAAGAATAGAGCTTCCCTATGACCCTGCAATTGCACTACTGGGTATTTACCCCAAAGATACAGATGTAGTGAAAAGAAGGGCCATCTGTGCCCCAATGTTTATTGCAGCAATGGCTACGGTCGCCAAACTGTGGAAAGAACCAAGATGCCCTTCAACAGATGAATGGATAAGGAAGATGTGGTACATACACACGATGGAGTATTATGCCTCCATCAGAAAGGACGAATACCCAACTTTTGTAGCAACATGGACGGGACTGGAAGAAATTATGCTGAGTGAAATAAGTCAAGCAGAGAGAGTCAAGTATCATATGGTCTCACTTATTTGTGGAGCATAACAAATAACATGGAGGACATGGGGAGATGGAGAGGAGAGGGAGTTGAGGGAAACTGGAAGGGGAGATGAACCATGAGAGACTATGGACTCTGAAAAACAACCTGAGGGTTTTGAAGGGGTGGGGGGGGGTGGGAGGTTGAGGAACCAGGTGGTGGGTAATAGGGAGGGCACGTACTGCATGGAGCACTGGGTGTGATGCCAAAACAATGAACACTGTTATGCTGTAAATAAAAAAATAAAAATAAATAAATAAATTTAAAAAAAAAAAAAAAAAAAGAGCGTAGGCGCAGAGACAAGCTGTGGCAGCCACCCTGTGACCACGCGGGAGAAGCACCGGCTACAGGCGCACGGAGAAGGGCTGAGCGGAAGGAGGGCTGAGCTCAGAGCCATGACCTTGACAGTGACGTGGGCCTGAAAACAGCCACAGCTTTTCAGCTGTGCGGGTGCCTCTGTTCCCTTTCCTTCCTGGAGGCGCTTCCATAACCATCTATTCTGTTCTCAATTACACTCTCGCACACAATTGTTTTAACACATTTGGGTCACACCATTAAGCTTCTTCTTAATAAACAGATACCGAAACAGAACGTGTGTGCGCACACTCACCCAAAACGTGTGCGGAATCACTGCCAACTGACCCCACCTCGAGGCCCGTTGGGAGCCTCCCAGTCACTGCCCTTCAGCCCCTCACGCCGTCTGCCTACTTCTGATCCCATGTAAGCGGGATCGTTTTTTCTGTCTGGCTGCTTGAACTCAACATTACATTTGAAGAAGTTGCTCATTTCTGCGACACGTTAGGAGCAGTTCTGCGTGTTCCCACGTACAAAACCCACTCCACCGCTTACAGACATTCGGGTCACTACCCCTCTGTTATAAACACTCAGTTCCCGTCCTTCGTGGCCCGTGGTACGCATCTCATGAGATACATACCGAGGAGGAGGACCCCTGGCTGTGCCTCCCTTTCACAGACCCTCCTGCAGAATTTTCCAGAGTGCCTGCACCCCCGGAAGCGCACGTAGGCACCACCCGCCCACACTGCTGCCGTCAGTCTTCATCTCAGCCGTCCCCGTGGGCCCGCGAGATCGCAGTTAGAAAGGGGCTTTAATCTGTAATTCCCAGAAGACTGACAGGTGCCACTGCGTGTCCTCGTCGGTGAAATGCATGTGCAAGTGTAGCCCCGTTCTCTGTGAGGTCATCCCCTCGCCTGTGCTCATCTGTGTCTGTTGTACCATCCGCATGCGGGTCCTGTCTCCTCCTCCCTCCTTGCCTTGCCTTCCTCCCCGTTAATGAAGACAACTTCCTAACCTTAATGGAGCCCCTTTTATTAATCCTCTATGATTAGTTTCTCTCATTCCTTTGTAAGAAAATTTCCTGTACCCAACACTCAGTGCCCGCACATTTCACCTTCAGACCACGCCCGGACTCCCGCGGGTGAGCGGTGATCTCCTGTGCGGCCAGCGCCCCGCCCGAGCGCCTCCGCCATCCGCCTCTGCAGCCAGCTCCATCCAGAACACGCGGCCGCATCACCCAACACAGGGCGCTCTTTGTGTCGGGTGCCCAGCCCTGCCCCTGCTGGGGGGCCGGCCGCTCCAGGGCCGGCGAGACCTGACGGAGGACACAGTGTCATCATGTCACAGACGCCTTCGGAGACCACTGGTTCGAGAACCACCGGGACCCACCGCGCCCACCTGACCTTGCCGCCACCTCCAGTGTCCGTCCTCTCCCGGAGAAACTCACGTACCTGAAGTCGCCACGGCCACAGGCTGAGCAGCCAGGCTGCTCGCCCGGGCACCGGCCTCACACGGCACGGCCTTCAATCCCGCTCGGGGGCCCACGGATGTTATTCCACGTAGAGCAAGGACGAGGCTCAGGAGTTTCGTCAGCAAGGCAGGGTCACGGGGCCGGAGGGCACAGTGCGCCAGCCCTCTTCTGGGCACCTGGCTCAAGTCACGGAAACTCAGGGAACAAGTCCGCACCCTATGGAGTCATCTACACACGCCCCCCCCCCCACCCCCCTCAGAGCTCCGTGCGAGTCCCAGGGCCCTCACACCTTCGCAGGCCGGGCTCAGCACCAGGAGGTTCTCGAACCAGTGGTCTCCGAAGGTATCTGTGACATGATGACGCTGCGTCCTCCGTCAGGTCTCGCCGGCCCTGGAGCGGCCGGCCCCCCAGCAGGGCAGGGACGTGCACGATGCTGAGCACTGCTGTACACGGAGCTCTGGAAGCAGCCAAGGCTTCTGACTGTGGCCCTGCCCGGAGGCGGATGCCCTGCCCACGCTGGCTCCCCTAGCTCTGGCTCCCAAGGTCAGGGCCTCTCTCTGAACTCCCGCTCCGGGGCCGGGGGCTCAGAGGTGGGCTGCTGGGTGCCGGCAGGCGTGGTTGAGCCACTGCGACAGAACCCTGTGCGCCCCAGGCCGCAGCAGCAGAGTGGCCCCTGACCTTGGCAGCAGGGCTGGCCCTGGCCCTCCTCTAGTCTGTGTGCAAGGGCCCGCGGCGGCCCTTCCCCGATGACAGTGCCTCCCCCAGCCCCACGACGTCGGAGCAGCAAAGAACGTGTGGCCACGGCGTGTGTACATCGTCACAGGAGCTCGGCTCCCAGCACCGCAGCCGCGCGCACAGGCACGGAGCAGGCACAATGCACGCCTCTCCGGGGTGCACCCACCTGGAGCTCCAGGAGCTTCTCCGCCGCTCTGATGCACGGGCTCGGCCTGCCCTGCCTCCGCCCACCAGACCTGGAGCTCCAAGCTCAGGAGGGCAGGAGTTCTCGCCCTGCGCTCATGAGGTCTCCACCCTGCCGAGCCGCCCACGCTCAGAGTCCCGTGGGGCACAGCACGGATACTCAGTGCAGACTTGCCGTGCTGTGCAGCGGAACCACCATACCCCAGGAGCGCCCCAGCCCTGGGTGCCCACGGAGGAAGAGGTCTGAGCTACCATGAGTCAAGTATCAGCACACAGTTCTGGGCTGGCTTTGGATCAGTCTGGAGTCGGCCCTGGTGCTGGAGAACACAGCGGTGCAGAGGGAGAAACACAGCAGATGCCCTGAGAAAGGTCACACGCCTGCGTCGAGCACCCCAGGCAGCGTGTCCAGGCTGCCGCGCGGCAAGGCCAGAGCAGTGGCAGGTGAAGAGTGGGGACACGTGTGCAGCAGCCAGTGGGGGGCCCCACGTGCCAGGCCCGGGCCGCCTTCCACCCAGGGCCGTGGGGCAACGAAGGGTATGAGCCTGGGAACAGTGTGGGCAGCCTTCTACCCATCACACACGCTGCCACCGCAGGCTTCTTAGAGACCGTGAACAAAGACTCACCCTCCTCCCTACTCCCAGATTTTTTTTTTTTTTAAGATTTTATTTTATTTATTTGACAGAGAGAGATCACAAGTAGGCAGAGAGGCAGGCAGAGAGAGAGGAGGAAGCAGGCTCCCTGTGGAGCAGAGAGCCCGACGCGGGGCTCGATCTCAGGACCCTGAGATCATGACCTGAGCCGAAGGCAGCGGCTTAATCCACTGATCCACCCAGGTGCCCCCCTACTCCCAGATTTTAACTTCACTTATTGAAAAGAGAAATTCTAAAAGGCCAGGATGTCATAACGGGAACAGAGGCAATAAAGCCCCCCGCCACACACTCCTGATCCTCCCATCCCTAAAGGAAAACACACGTGTGCAAGTTGGGGCCTTTGGATAATTAAGCCAGACTGGAAATTATGCGAATGAAACATATCAAGTATGCAATGAATTTTAAATGACAGAACTACAGAAAACTTAATTGCCGTATTAGCATGCTATAAAAACACTAATCATAAATGTAAAACAATAATACCTGCATATACTTCATCAAAATCGTTCCCGTGACACGCTTCGAGGGGCTCCCTCCCGCGGGGTCAGGTGTGAACCCCCCTCGACACACCACGAGAAAACAGTGACGCCAGCACCTCACGGACCACTCTTAACCATTCTGCTCACCAGCATAAATGTTACATTTAATTGGTTTTTGTTCAATGTTTCTGAAATAGTTATTTAAAAATGATCCAAAAATACGATTTTCTACAGCACTCATTTCTAAGGAGTTACTGCCATGCTTGCAGGGAATTTAGATGTTGAATGGCATTAATGGTGGTTTAACGACACGTCCTAGACTAGAGTACATGTTAGTCCTCCGTAAACGACAAGAGCCACGTTTCCCATCCCTCTCCATTACGGAGCATTTCCTACTCGTCCATTAAGAACAGTGCCTTCAACAGACCACAGATCACGTTAAGGACGAACCGTGGAAAGACGAGGGAAAAGTCATCATCAGTTCGCCAGGTCCTGCGTTAGACTCCCATCCAAGTGCAGCTTCGGTTGTCTTTTTCAACTGGACAAATGACAGATTCTCCTCGGTCCTGGGTTCCGGGTCCCGGAAGTGAAGGGCTGCGCCAAGCCACCCACCCCACCCACTCGGCTGAGCCTCTGGGACAGTACGCACTCAGTCAAGACAGGCACCTCGGCCCAGACGTACTGCCTTCAGTGGGTCCTGAGTCCTGGCTGGTCAGTGCATGCCCTGCCCTGTCCCACATGGAACCTACACGTTCTAGAACAGCTGTCTCCAGCCCTGGGCACATGTGAGAATCCCTGGGGAACCCAGAGATCAGTAGTTCCCCCAGCTCCCCAGACACTGACGTGCACCCAGACTCCTGAGAGAAGGGGCTCCTTCCCATGGGGTAAAACCCCAGTCTGTCCTGGGGAGACAGAGAAAGGTGGGAACCCCCTCTCTTTCTACAGGCCGCATAAGGGACAGCGACTTGGTCCTCTTCCCTTCTCATCTCGCCGCACCAAACACAGTGCCAGAGACACAGAACGTGCTGGAGAAATGCTGATCAAATGAATGAAGGCACCAGCGAAAAGACCTTCCAAGAGGCTCCCGGCTCTCCCGCTCCAGAAAGAGCCTCCTCGCCCCTCACTGAAGCCCTTCACAATCTGACCTGCTCCTGTCCCTAGCTCCCCCCACTTCCCCACCCCCGCCCTAATCCAAGCAGTCCGCCTGCCACTCCTGGAGGCCAGCTCACCCCGGCTCCTGCCTGTCCAATCCCGGCTGCATCCCACAGGCTGAACGCCCTCCCGCATCTCCCCGACCCAAGGACACCGACACATCCTTCAAGATGCTCCAGAAGCACCCCCCTTCCCCGAGAAGCCTGGCCTGCCATCCGCAGGAGTCTGCACTGCCCTGGAACCTCGACTCCCTGTCTGGGTGATGCCCTCCCTGCCCCTGGGCCACTCTGGAAGGACAGGTTTTTGCTCTCGGACCCCAATACTTCTTTTTAACTCATCCATCAACCCAAGCCTAAAAGAGGTCCAGAACTGACAAGTTCATCTCTGTCCTTCCCAGGCCCCAGCCTCCCACCTTATACCACCCGCAGACCCCAGGAAGGGGAAGCCCAGCCTCGGCACGCACGCCCCTGCTCTGCGGCCGCCCTCCTCCCCTCCTGTGCCCCACGCATCCCCCCCGTCATCCCAGGCCGTACTGCGGCCCTGACCTGACCCAGCCCCTCTTAACAGGGAGGCCTAGGATCCGATTCCCCTCTGTCTCGGGGCAAGGGGCCCCTGCAGTTAACAGGTTACACGAATACATGTGCCTGAGATGCCCGGACGTCCTTTCCCTTGTGTCCCCAACACTCCTGACAGACGCTGCCCACCTGCACCCACCCTCTCATTCAGACCCACAGCGCGGAGCGTCCGTCTCCTCCCCCTTCCACTATCCTGCCCAGTGAATCCCAGGTTGCATGCTTGCCCAGCCGGCCATTGGGCATCGCACACAGTGTAGCCCAAGGACAATGCAGACAGACTGAGAACCAAAGGAAAGGAACGGGACAGAATCATTCGTGAAAGCTTCCCACCCAGAGGCAGCACAACCTGAATACAGACAAAACTGCACTCTAAGCTCTTAAACAAATTATCGTCAAAACTTCCCGCAGCTCTACCAAAAAAGCTTGTAAGCTGTCGTAGAGGACATTTGGAAAAGTAGATATGAATGCTTAAAATAACAGACACCAAACAGAAACATAAGCAATTGCAGCAGGTCTAATTTTAATTGCAAGAGAATATTTAATCAATCAATATCCACAGTTGAGAGGCACCCGCATTTAGGACTAAGAGATACGAAGCTGCAAATTTATTAAGACTCATTAGCAAGAAAGAGTTTTAAATACTGGAAGTCAGACCCAATTCAGAGTAAACACCTAGAGTTCCCTACTGATTTAGCTCCAAAAACGATTTAAAAAAGGAAAGAGAAGAATGCTGCCTATAAACTGCTCCCAAGTTTTCAGCAGGGCCAAGCTCACTTCCGACACTAACCTGAGTGAAGCCCACGGCCACCCCACCCGCCCGCCGGGCCTTCTCCAACATCTCCGTAGTCGGGCAGTTTAGAGCCGAGGAAGTAAGTGAGCCGGAACCCGGCCTCCATCATGGAAACACAGACACTTAAGCATCCATTTCCCCCGACATCCCTACTAAAGTACATTAAAAAACAAAAAAATTGGTCAAACATATTTCACTGTGATGGATTCCTAAGAATTGAAAAAGTCTTCTAAGATGGATCCTTTCTCTATCTCAGGTTTGAAAATATTAAAGGTTTTTAGAATAATAAAATCAGAGAAAAAGAATACAGCTGTCACAAACAATTACTTATCCTCCTTTTCTGCAGCCTTGTCAAACCAAGCCTGAAATGAAGCGGAGGCCGGGAAATGTCACCCGAGCTCAACAAAGGCCCGGATCCCCGCCGCAAAGACGGGGTTAGGGTTAGGGCCACACTCGGGCCAGGCCGCGCTGTGGGAGGCCCCCGGACACTTACTGAGAGCAGCTTCCAGGTAATCGGACGAACCGGCTTCGGGATTCCGGACCAGCTCAACTTCCGCAATTCCTCTGCGGACAAGAAAGGGACAGAGAAAACAAGGTTTACAAACAGCAAACTCCCCGCGAAGCTTGGACTCGCTCCGTCAGTGTTCCGGGACCAGGAGGGGCCTCGTAAATGAAGCCAGAGCGACGCTAAGTGAGAGAGATTTCAGGTTCCTCATACATTTCCCAGTATACCAGAGATGCCGAGCGACCTCCACCCCAGCGGAGCTAAGTGTCCACACTGAAGCCACACGGAGTGCACAGTGGCTAAACGCATGGCAAATGTCCCCGGAGCCACCACGGGACAGGTGGGGCACCGCACACCCTCCTCCCTGGGGCAGTTGAGGCCCAGGGGCATGGCTCCCCCCACACGCCCCCTCCTTCTCTCCCACTACTTCTCGCCCTCTGCCCCCAGCAGCATCTGTCCGCCCCGCCGACACCGCCCAGTGCTCCCTTTGTCCTGCACCCCGTCTCCCTCTCACCGCTCCCTGCTCGCGAGCACGAGATGCTTTCTCGGGGCTGCTTTTGGAAGAGCTTGTGTCACGGAGATACGCTTGCCTTCACGCTGCACCATGTGGTTCAAGGTAGACTAATACAGTGTCCCCACAAATACCCACGGCGGGCCAGAGGCACCGGGGCCCAGAGCCGCCGGTGTGGAGCCACCCGAAGGCACCAGAGGGCTCAGCCCGGACACAGTGGTGAGGGGACCAGCCCCTGCAGTCTGGCGGACCTTCTGTGCCTCCCCGGTGTCTCAGCCAGGTGCCCCGAACGGCTGGAGAACACATTTCAATTTGCAGGTATATCAACAGTCAATCCCACAGACAACGAAGTAATTACTTCTTTCCTTGAAGTTAGGAATCCACCATTAGGCACTTCTAACAGGAGCTCATGATTAATGCCAGGAATAAAAGAAACGATTAAAGAGACTTTGGTAATATGATCAACAAAATACAAAGTCCTGACATCTAATCTTTTTCCAATTACTACAGTCTAAGTAAAATAAGTACAGAATAATTGGGGGACGGCACCAGCAATAACTCGCACTTCAGAGCGGAATCTCGGAAAACAGCGGATCTTCCCCCGCACCCTGAGGATATCATGAAAAGGAGGAACCTAATATCCGAACACCAATAATGTAATGTTTACCATCATGTTCCCAGGGCCTCTCCTCTGCACAAGGCTGTTTTCTGATTATGGTTTACAGGAAGAAAGCCGAGAGAAATCTCCATTGTTAGCGTTCTCCGAACCTGTCTCCTCCCAGAAGCAGCTCACAAACACGCGCCCTGAACGCCCGTCCGGGACGGAGCTCTGGGTCTACGCCAGCCTCAGCGTGAACCGGCTGCCTTCGCGGGTGCTGTGTGCTCCCACGGCAGCCCGAGTCCGTCACGGCTGTCCCCGCCATGGCACTGAGGAGCAGCCTCAGAGAGACTAGGTGACGTGGCCACAGTGGCCCAGGAACTGCGTGACCTTCACATCCCAGAATCTTTCCACTCAACTCACTCCCGTTACTAAAAGGGCTTCCCATGACACAGACAAATCTCACTCAGAAATACGGACAAAAGGCCCAAAACGAAATCCTCGCAGATCGAAGCACAACCAGATGTTCAGAGACAGGCCCACACGATTTACTCCGGGAATGAAAGAACGATGCCCATCAGGACACCTCCTAGTTGCATCTAGGTGCGCAGCTGGGTTGACGGGAAAGACACAGGGCCGCTCCGCTGGATGTGCGGTGTAGCCTCTCCCCCGGACCTGTCTGCCCCTCCACCTTCCTAGCAGAACCCCGGTCCACAGAGTGACAGCCACCCCGTCACCCCTCCCCGCAGCCCGGTACTGAGGGGGGTCAGCCCAGGGGAAGCGGAACGCGCCACCAGAATGGATGGCTTGTCGCAGAGCTGAGCCCCGCCATCGCCCACGAGGGACCGGGAGGCGAGCCTGGGACCCGATCTGAGCCGCGGAGAAGACAGCAGGGGAGCTGGGGGCCGCCAAGGAGAAAGCCCCACCTCGTTCTTCAGAAACCTTCCGGGGGCAACAATCTCTTGCTTCCCCGGCAGGTTGTGAGGGTCAGATGTGAGGCTGGGGCTGCTGCACCCACCAGCACCTGAGCTGAGGAGGAACCCACGCAGGGAGGCAGCGACGGGGGCTGAGCTCGGCAGGATGGGCAGACACCAGAATGTGCCAAAACCAAGAGCTCTCCCCCGCCAGCAACAAAGCAAGCAAACTGTTACAGACCTGAGCTTGACGGAAAAACAGACACTCCCAGAGAAAGCAAACTGAAGCTTTTACTAGGGGACGCGGAGACACACAGGAAACCCCAAGCGCCAGCCCCCCAGCACTACGGAGAACTTCGGGGGCAGCAGTCAGGGCACAGTGGCCCGAGGGCATTGGGTGCACAGAGAACTGTGTGGTGCAGGATGGCATCCGGACAGAAGACTGGGAAGGATGGGAAAGGCAATAGTGGGATGGAAATTCTGCCTGGCTGGGGAGCCCTCCTGAGGAAACGACCACCAAGAAAAGACCCACAGATGAGGAGAAATTACTGCGGGAACAGGGACTGGAAGGGGATATTCCCAAGTCCACGGGACACCTGACATGAAGTCCTGGCCACCGGGTGAAGAAGGGATCAGAGGGGTCCGTGGTCACAAGTGGACACTCGATGGGCCACTTCTGAAGCCCGGGGCAGAGGGGACAGCGGCTCAGAGGGCGGCCGCATACGGTGGAGCCGCGACCAAACCCGCCCCCTGGACCAGGCCGGACACCACGAGGCCATCCGCCGCCACGCGGAAGCTCTCGGCGTCCGGCGCAAAGCCCAGGAGACGCCGCTGGGCTGTACCGTGTGTGTCCTGCGGCCTGGAGAGGGGGCACGAAGCGCCTCTGGGAGAGCAAAGGCCTAGAGCAGCCGGTCACACTGGGGGAGGGGCGCGGGACAGGACGCGCCCCCACGAAGCAAGCGGGCAGGGGCGCAGCGCTTGAGAGCCCGGCCCCAAGGAGCGAGGCCAGGCCGGGAGCTCGGGGCGCAGACGAATGGGCCGTATCCACCTGCACCGACGCAGGAGTCCCGCCGCCTCTTAAATCGAGGGCCCGTCCGAGAAGGACGCCTTCTGTCTCCGGAAAAGGAAATCAGACCCTGAGTCTTCCCAGGAAAACTATTTCCAAACGAGTAAAGATCCAAAGACCTAAACGGAGCACGTGTGCATGCGCATGTGCACAGGTGGACGCGCGTGTGAACAAGGGATAAAAAATACCACAAGAAAACACAGAGGAGGATTTTATTTTTTTCCGATGGGAGAAGACTTCCCGGCGAGTGACGTATCTGAGAACTACAGGTACGGTTAACAAGCTATACGAGAGTTTGAAATGACTATGGTGAAAGCCACCATAATGCTAAAAAAAAAAAAAAATGACACACTTGGGGCGCCTGGGGGGCTCAGTCAGCTAAGCGACTGCCTTCGGCTCAGGTCATGATCTCAGGGTCCTGGGACTGGGCCCTACGTCGGGCTCCTGCTCAGCGGGGAGCCTGCTTCTCTCTCTTCCTCCCTTTCTTCCTCTCCCCTCCTTGAAATAAATAAATTTCTCTCAAATAAGTAATAAATCTTATTAAATATGACAGACTTGAAAAATACGTGCAACGTATAATACACAAAAGTGAGCACCACTAATACAGAAAGGTCGCGGAAAACAGAATGAGCCGTCTGTACGAAGTGGGAACTCACAGAGGAGGAACTAGACATGGCTAATACATGTAGCCATTCCTAAGAAACGCCCATCTTCATGGGCACGTACTCAATGGTGATTAAGGAACTACACCATTAGAAAAAAACTGTCACAAATTACATTCAGTGTCAAAGGAGCCACAGCCAGTACTGATGAGCCTCTGCGTGAGCAGCTCCTCTCGCCGTCTGGTCAGAATGCATATGAAGAAAACTTTCTCTCGCTCGAATTGTTTCTTCTTTTTTTGTTTTTTTTAAAGTGGGCTCCACACCAGCAGGGAGCCCAACACAGCGCTCAACTCCTGACCCTGAGATTAGGACCCAAGCCGAAACCAGAAGTCAGATGGCTAAGCGACTAAGCCGCCCCGGTGTCCCCTGGCTGGTTAATGTGGAAGGGGTATAACATCCGAGAGGCAGCTTCCCTTGAAGAAATCCCTTCCCCGGGGACATCTGCAAGGGATGACTCACAGGGTGTTCATCTGAGCCTTGTCTCAGGAAAAATGAGAATCAGTCGGAGTGTCCATTAACAGGATGATTAAAACACCATTACATCCGCACGCTGGACGGTAACACCGCCACGGAGAACAGGCACCCTCCTGGGTAAATAAATCAGTCTGTGAAGACGAACAAGAGAGTAGAGTGCAGATGCGCTGAGTACTTTTTTAAGATTTTATTTACGAGAGAGAAGAAAGAGCGTACAGGGAGCAGGGCAGAGGGAGAGGGACAAGCAGACTCGGTGCTGAGCACGGAGCCCAACTTGGGGCTCAGTCTCAGGACTCTGAGATCATGACCTGAGTGGAAATCAAGAATCGGACGCTCAGCCCACTGAGCCCCCCGGGGGCCCCACACCGAGTCCTTCTGTACATGCACGCCGGAGCCTGGAAGCACAGCCAGCCTTGGGGGAGGGATGCAGAAAACGGCTCGAGGGTGGCGGAAGAAGTACTTTCCATTGCACACCCTACCGTGTGCCCACAGAGCTAGAATTCCTGTGACGTCTCCAACTTGACCTCCAACTCTTCAAAATCCACCCACTTGCCAGGCCCAGCTCAGCCTCTGCCGGATCTATGAAGCCTTCCTGACAACTCAGGCCTCACCCAATCCCCTCTTCCACGAGCGCCGGGAACACCCGGGGCCAGCCCACCTCACCCCCATTCAGCGCCGGGTCTGAGCACCGATCTCACGTCCAGACACGGCTTATGAGTTCCTGCGGGTCAGATGCCAGGATTCTGCTTCTTTTGTGTCCTGAGGCAGAGCCTTGCCATAGCCTGGCAGTAAGTGCTGGAGAGAAGAACGTCCGGTTCCTTCCTCTACCCCTGCAGATGTGGTTTTCTTGGGGGGGGGGGGCTCATATTTTTTAACTGACATAAAATTTATAGGCAAAGAAGAATTTAATCCCCCAAACAAGATACAGAACATTTCTATTACCCTTTTCTGTAATTCTTTGCTCCCTCTCCAAGTTAATTCCTTCCTGATAGCGATCGCCACAGATTATCCTTGCCTGATCTTAAAATTCATACAAGCAGTACTTACAGAACCTACCTGCTGCTATCCTGCTTCTTTCGCTCAAAAAATGTCAGAGCCATAATGCTGCGAGTACCAGTGACTCATTCCTTACGAGCACAAATACGACTCTACGCCAGGCACGCATCACGCCGGCTTGCATACTCACAGACAGCTGGGGCATTCACAAGCGCTCGTTCCTATGCTGAAGCAGCCACGACCGCTCTTGCGGTCTTGTGTCGTGTGGGTCTGTGTTTCATGTGTACGAGGCAAACAGGAAGGAGCAGAACTGCTGGTCCTAGGACAGAGACAGATCTACCTTTATAAAACACTGCCACACGGGCCTACAAAATGCTTGCACCATTTTGCACATCCCACCCGTAATGCATAAAAGCTTCAACTGCTCCACATCCTGGTCAAAATCCAGAGCTGTCCGTCCTTCATGTTAGCCATTCTAATAAGGCATCTCATTATCATTTTAATTACCAATTCTGAGATGACTAATGATGTTGGCATTAAACAGATTTTCGTGTGCTTTCTGGCCATTTCTATAGCTTCTAAGATGCTTATCTTGAAATCTTTTACCCATCTTTTTATTAAGTTGTTCATCATCTTATCTGGTACTGATACATTTTTCTTCTGATTCTAGATCATACTTCCCTGTTTCATTGCATGCCCGGGGTTTTTTTATTATTATTGAATGCCAGACGTGCCAGTTATCGATTTATTGTCTCTGCGATCATGGAACCGGGACTTGTAAATACTTCTCCTTGGTCATCTGGTATGATCTCATCCTTTTCAGTACAGAGTGAAGGAGGGACATTATAGGGGAAGGGTTTTCTCCCTCGAGTCCTCATACACCTCGTTCGCCAGGCTCCAGCCCACAGTTCCTACAGTGAGTGCTGAGTCTTCTTCAGCACTCGCCTGCCCTGGAGGCTGCTTTCTCTGGCATTAGCCCCCTGCAGAGCGCTGAGGTCCTGGGCACACAGGGTTTCTCCTGCATTCAGCTGGTAGAGACAGCGACTCCCAGTTCCCAGTTCCTGCAGCAAGCGATGGCCAGCAAGACCCAGCAGCCACGCCTCTGTGAGCTCTGGGGACGCGCTCCCCTGCTCACGGACTGTCACCTCACTCACGAACCGGCCAGCACTCCACCAAGGACTTGATGGCCCCCCTCCGCAGGCATGTGGGCTCCATCTCTGGAAGGAACACTCTGCTCTCCAGCATGGGCTCCGTACAGTCTGTCTCAGTTTCTGTTCCCTTCCTGGGCTGCAGCCTGGAAACTGCTTCCAAGCACAAATGCAGTAAATGTAAAAACCACCTTGTGTCTTATCTTCTCCCAGGGATCACAGCTCTGCGTTGTCTGTGACACGATGCCTGACAAGGGCTGTTCCACCTACATGGTCCAAGTCGCTACTCATTCACGACAGAACAGCAATTCCTTCGGCAACCAACCATTCATGGTTGAAGCAATAGTCAACTAACATATTTTTAAAGAATTGCTTGTCTATATTCATCCGGGATATTGGTCTCTAGCTTCTTTTGCTCACAATGTCTTTGTAAGGTTTTCCTATTAGGGTTATGCAGCCTTAATAAAATGAGTTGAGAAGGGTTTTCTCTTCCTCTTTTTTCTGAGACAGCTTTTGGAGAATTGGTATTATTTCTTCTTTAAATGTTTGATAGAATTAGGAAAACCATCTAACCCTGATACTCTTCTCGTGTGAAAGCCTTTTTTTTTTTTAAGATTTATTTATTTATTTGAGAGAGTGAGGATGAGCAGGGGGAGGGGCAGAGGGAGAGGGCGAGAAATCCTCAAGCAGACTCTTCACTGAGTAGAGCCTGATGTCGGGATTGATCTCAGGACCCTGAGATCAGGACCTGAGCCAAAATCAAGATTCAGATGCCTGACTGAGGCACCTAGACTCCCCTGAAGGTTTTTTTGTTACAATTTTTTTTAGGGAGCACCTAGGTTAAGCCTCGGACCTGTGAGTTCGGCTTAGGTCATGATCTCAGGGTTCTGAGATCGAGCCCCACATCTGGATCTGCACTCAGTGGGGAGTCTGCTTGAGATTCTCTTCCTCCGCCCCTCCCCTACTCTCATGCACATGCAAGCGCCCTCTCTCTCTCTCTCTCTCTCCAAAAATACATAAGTAAATCTTTTTAAAAAATTTAATTGATGTAGGCATATTAAGGCTTTCCTTTTCTTCTGATATCAGTTTTATTAGGTCATGTGTTTCAAGGAATATGTCCATTTTGTGTCAGTTCTTGAATTTACTAGGATAAAGTTGCAAATAATGTGTCCTTATTATCTTCTTAATATCTGTAGGGTCTGTACTGATGTTTCCTCTTTCATTTCTGATATTGCAATTTGTGTCTTCTCTTCTTTCCACTGATCAAATCTAACTAGAAGTTTTTATTGAACTTTGTAAAAAATGAACTTAAGATTTTCTTGATTCTTCCTCCTGTTTGTCCATTTTCCAATTTACTGATTTCCACCCTTGTTTTATTTCCCTTCCTTACTTGGTTTCATTTAATTTCCCCCTCTTTTCCTAGCTTCTTAAAGTGGAAGCTTTGATCACTGATTTGCAGATAGGCATTTAAACACATAAGCTTCCCTCCAAGCACTGTTTCACCAGTAGCATACAGGTTTTCATAAGGTATTGTCACTATCACTCAATTCAACATAGATTCTTACTTGTGATTTCTTTGATCCATGAGTTACTCCAAAGTACGCTGACAAGTTTCCAAATATTTGCTGATTTCCTGGGTATCTTATTGCTACACTGATTTCTAAATTAAAACATCTGGTCAGATGAACATGGTGTTGTTTCAGTCCATCGATATTTATTATGACTAGTTCTGGCAGGGCAGGTATATGGTCTATCCAGTAAGTGTGCCACATGTCCTTGAAAAGAATGTGCTTTCTTCAGTTGGTCTATGTCCACACGTGGTGGATAAATCAGTGGATCCAGTTGGTTGACGGCAGTATCTTCCACATCTTTACTGATTCATATCTTCCACATCTTTGCTGATGCTTTAATTTACCTTTTCTATCAATTACCAGGGAGAGATGCTAAAATTTCTGCCTATGATAGTGAATGTGTCTCTTCCTCTCTTCATTTCTGTCCATTTTCGCTTCATGTATCATGAAGCTGTATTACTAAGTACACATGCCTTTAGGAAAGATATATCTACTCAATGAATTGGACCTTTCAACATTATGAAATATCCCTCATTGTCTCTTTCTGAATGTTTTTTTCTTATATTACTATAAACAAATCAGTTTTCTTATGACTAGTACTTGCATGGCATATCTCTTTCCACCCTTTTAGTTCAACCGCCGAAGTGTTCCTGTTTAAAGCTTGCATTCGGCTTTCCTTTTAGCTTCCTATCCCTGTATTTCTTGGAATCGTGTTGTAAAACCACTAGAAATGCAAGAAAAACTTTAATAAGCAGAAAGCGAATGAGAAATAAAGAGCATGTCTTCCTTCCACAACAGAGAACTTGTTTTCTGAAAATTAACATTTCGCAAAGTTTCGATGAAAACACCAATATCATAATGCCATCTTCATCTCTTCTGTAAGGCTCTACTTCCCAAAACAATTCCCACTTGGAAAACTGCCACAGCAGGCCCTCCCCCCAGCACCGAGGACCAAATGAAGCAGAGAGGTAGCAGACAAGCACAGACGAACAGACAGAGGTTGTGGACGCCATGGACCTGGGCTCAGGGGCCAGCAAGAACCTGCGTGGCCTCGGACAGTCCCCTTAATCTCCCAAGCTCCAATTTCTTCCTCTGAACGGAGAACAAATTAAAAATACCAGCCTCACTGAAGTCCCAGAATCTTCCCCAGGAACAGAGACAACACATGGGAGAGCATTTGTAAGCAGTGACACACTCCACAAACGCAAGACGCTTCTGCTATGCTTACTGATGCAGTTATTCAGCGCACAACGTGAACCCAAACCATGAAGCCACTGCGACTCATTCGTCCTAACTGGATGTAAAATATCACATTTGAGACTGAACCAGAAATCTGTCACAAAATGGTGCATGCAAAGAATTCATAATTATAAGCACCTTTTTCAGAAAAGCCAGGAATAACAGAAAAATCAACCCATAATTTAAGCTATTTTTTTCCTAACACAAAGTTCTTTCTAACTGGTTTTAATCCTGATTTTTAAAAATCTTTTCTAGCAATAAAATCAGGGGGAAACACGGAATGAAAGTAAGAAATGCATGTACATTGCAATCACTTAAGCTTAAATGGGAATCTAATCTCGAAGCTGAGCACTCACCAGCAAAAGGGTCTGCAAAGCAAGCACATTTCTTGTTCCTAAAAGCCACCGTCCAGGAGAGTCTCATAAATCAGCCCACTTGACCAACGCTCATCAAGCACCCACTCTGTGTAAGATGCCTCTGGGAAGAAGGCCACTTAAACACGGGCCCTCCTCGGAGTCCGTCACACACATTTATTTACCCAGTGAACATCGACCGAAGCTTACCACCAACCGGGAGCCAGGCCAGCCTTGGAAGGAACGATCAGACCCAGTTCCTACCCTCCAGCAGCTCAAGGGCAAGCAGAGAGGAAGAAATCAACAAAGCCCGTGCGAAGGGGTGCCACGTGATAAAGCGGACATGGGATGCCGAAGGAGAGACGGCCTCTCCTGCAAAGGGCGACATCGGGAAAGACTCCCAGTGAGCTGCTGCTTGAGAGGCACCTGGAAGCCAAGTTAAAACCCAGATGTCCCTCCCCGCACCCTAGACCTCACCAACATGACGGTAAAGGAATATAAGGTCACAAACGAGGACAAGGGCACGAAAGAGGAGACAGCGCAGACAAGAAGCAGCAACAAGCCTTGGAAAGACGGAAGACTCAGAACGATGGGACGCAGGCGAGGGTGGGAGCTTACCAGAATGGGGAAAGCTAAGCCCACCACTGGCAGAGGGGAGGCCAAGCAGAATCGGGGGGGAGGCGTGCTAACCACGGCCCAGAACCCCCAGAAAGAGTTGGGGGGCCTGCTCCCCAGGCACAGGAGGCAGTGAGAGCCCCCACCCAGGCAGGAATCATGGCCTTGCCTCCCAGATTAACAATTTTGGGCTAAACGAGACAGTTGACCACAGGTCTTCCCGGCTCAGTCGAGAACCTGAGTCACAGTGAGTGCCAATGTTCAAGAAACAGTGGGGGAAGGAGAGGCTGACCCTTACACCTCCAGAGCAGACAGGCGGCAACAGCACACCACTAACCGCGCGGATCTGCAGAACCGGCGTGTTGGGAAGAACCCTTCTGGGACTTTCTTCTATCAAGAGGTAAAGAGCACCTGCAATCCTGAGAGCTCTGAAGAAGATAGGTAGGGGCGCTCTGGGGTCTCTGGCCATTCCCTTGGCTCACAGACCTAAGAACCACACGCCACCGGCAAGAAAACACACGGCCACGCCGGCTGTGCCGCTCGCTGCAAAACCCCCAAAAGATAAATGCTGTAAAAGGACTGAAAAACTAAAACAGAGATGCTCTTTATTCTAGAAACCGCACTACATTTAACAGTTAAGGCCACTTAAGTGAGGTATAACACATTTCTAAGAAAGAAGCGTATTAATGACTTTCAAGTGCCCCTGCACAAAGAGAGCGGCCTGGGCTAGCACGGCCTCCACAAGGAGCCACAGACCCCATCCCCCTTCCCTGTCAGAACCTCGCTCCGTACGCCCGTTTACACCGCACAAAACACTCCTACGATTAAAACCGGCTAATAATGCCTCTCCCGTTCACAGGTGCTCCGGCACATTCCCTAGGCAGAACAGGATTCCTCCCTCGAGTGATTTCAGAACAAATTTCCAGGAAGCATTTTATTCACCGGAAGACACTGGCCAAGTCAGAACCAGAAAGGAACACGGTACAGTACTGTGTGTCTACATGAAAAAGGATTCTGGTAATCTCACGGCTTTTCCTGTCATCTGTTTACAGCTTCCTTGGCTTGCTGGTTTTGACACAGCTGTGTGTATCGCAAGTAGAATCCTTTCCTTCGTTTCTTTCACTTTCTCTCGTTTTCATAATCTACCTCAGTGAACACACCCAATTTATTCGCAGTGGGGAAACCAAATCCTACCAAGGCAGAAGTCACTCTGTGACAAGTCGCTTCACTCTGTGACAGCGCCAGGAAAATAACTCTCCCCTCCTCTCTGGCGCGCGTCCTGCTACTGCTTGACCCTCCCACCTGCGAAGTCCGAGGCCACCTGCCCAGCCACACTGGCCCTCGAAGGCAGACCCCATCCACAGCTCGGCACATCCTCACCATCAGCTGTTCTCCTGCAAGAGAAACTTCTCTTCCTGCAGATCAGCAGCGGAAGCATCTGGGATGGCTCGAGGCTTTCCTACAAGGACGCCAACAATAGGCTTGCCCGTGACTGCTTCATCGCGAATGCGTACCATGGGACTCAGGCCCCATGAGGCTAAATCAGGGATGCACAGGGCTGCGGCAGAGCTGGGGGGCGGTGGGGGGGCAGCTGCCGCAGGAACAGCCTGCAAGCCTACAGCCGGCTTCCATGCAGCCCCTGCCTCCAGCCGATCCTCCTGGCGACCAGCGAGAAGGAACGCATATTCAATGTTAAGAGTCTTGGATATCAGTAAAAAGATATAACCCAATTAAAAACAGGCCAAAATACTCAATAGATTATTTCTTCCTAAAGTATACACTAACAGCCAACAAGCATGAAGAGATGCTCACGTGTGACAAAACACAGCATCCTTTCTTGACAAAAATGCTCAACAAAGTAGGTGTAGAGGGAACATACCCCAACGTCGTAAAGGCCATATACGAAAGACCCGCAGCTAATTTCGTCCTCGACGGGGAAAAGCTGAGAGCCTCCCCCTCTGGTCAGGAGCACGAGGATGTCCACTCTCACCACGACGATTCAACACAGGACTGGCCTCAGCACTCAGACAACAGAAAGAAATAAAAGGCATCCGAATAGACAGGAACAAGTCAAACTTTCACTGTTCGCAGATGACATAATACTCTGTATTATGTAGAAAACCCAGAAGACTCCTCCAAAAAATAATCAGAACTGATACATGAATTCAGCAAAGGTGCAGGATATAAAATCAACATGCAGGAATCCGTTGTATTTCTATGCACCAACAACGCGACAGCAAACAGAGAAATTGAAGAGTCAATCCCATTTACAACTGCACTGAAAACCCCAAGGCAACTGGGAGTAACCCTAACCGGAGGGCTAGGAGATCTGTCCTCTGAAAACTCCAGGACACTTACGAAAGAAACTGAATAGGACAAAAAGAAATGGAAAAACAGTCCATGGTTCATGGATTGGGAGAACAAACATTGTTAAAATGTCTATACTACCCAAAGCAATCTACACATGTAATCCAGCCCCTGTCAACATACCACCAGCCGGCTTCACAGAGCTGGAACAGAAACAATCCCCAAATCTGTATGGAGCCACCAAAGACCCCAAATAGCCAAGCAATCCTGAAGGAGAGACGCAAAGCCGGAGGCGTCAAATTCTGGACTTCAAGCTCTGTTACAAAGCTGTCGTCATCAAGACAGTAAGGAGCTGTCACGAAAAGAGACACATGGATCAACTGAACAGAATAGGGAACCCAGAAATGGACCCATAGATGTCAAGTCATCTTCGACAAAGCAGGAAGAATATCCAGGGGGAAAACGGCGGTCTCCTCAAGAAATGCTGTAGGGAAAAGTGGACGGCCACATGCAGAATGAAACTGGACCACTCCCTTACTCCACACACAAAAATAAATGCAAAATGGATGAAAGACCTAAATGTGAGACAAGAAACCATCAAAATCCTAGAGGAGACAGGCAGCAGCCTCTCTGCCCTCGGCCATAATGACTTCTTACTCGACCCGTTGCCAGAAGTAAGAGAAACGAGCAGAAATGAACGGTGGGGCTCACGCAGATCAGAGCTCCCGCATGCAGCAAAGGAAGCAGCCAGCAGCTGAAAGGTGGCCCGCGGCGCAGGAGAGCACATCGGCAGCCCACGTCTCTGGGAAAAGGCTAGTGTCCAAAATCTGTAAAGAACTTATTGAACTCAACACGCCAAAAACAAACAATCCAGTTTGGAAATGGGCAGAAGACACCAAGACATTCTTCCGAAGGAGACATCCAGATGGCTAGTAGACACGTGAAGAGTTGCGTGACATCACTAGCCATCAGGGACATGCAAATCAAAACCACAATGAGATGTCACCCCACACCTGTCAGGACGGCTAAAAGCAACAACGCAGGAAACGACAGATGTTGGCGAGGATGCGGAAAAAGTTTAACAGTTAAGTCCAGTTAAGTGCATTTCTCGTTACACTGTTGGTGGGAATGCAAACTGCGCAGCCGCTGTGGAGCAGGATGGAGGTCCCTCAGACAGTTAAAGGTCAGCTGCCCTACAACCCGGCCATCACACAACTCGGTATTTATCCAAAGGATATAAAAACACTGATTCAAGAGGCACCTGCACACCAATGTTTACAGCATGGTGACCAACAACAGTCAAACCATGTAGAGCCAATGTCCAGTGACGGAAGAATGGAGAAAGAAGATGCAGTGTGTGCACACACACACACACACACACACACACACACACACACACGGGAGTATTACTCAGCCATCAAAAGGACTGAAATGTTGCCATTTGCAACGACGTGGAGGGAGCCAGAATGCACCATGCGGACTGAAATAAGTCCGTCAGAGAAAGACGAGCTTCATACGACTTCACTCATAAGTGGAATTTGAGAAAGAACACAGATGAACACAGAGGAAGGAAAAAATAGAAAAGAGGGAAGCAAGCCATCAGAGACCCCTCACTGGAGAGAACGAACTGAGGGTTGAGGGAGGGTGGGCGGGGGGTGGGCTAGAAGTGGGACGGGCATCCAGGAAGGCACTTGTGTAAGTGACGAGTCACTGAATTCTACACCTGAAGCCAATACTACACTGTATATTAACTAACTAGAATTTTTTTTAATTTGGAAAGAAGAAAGAAAAGAAAAGGTGCTCAGCATCGTCAGCATGAGGGAAATCAAAAGCATGGTACGATGCCGCACCGCAGCCACTCGGGCGGCTGCAATGAACAATGCGGGAAACCGGATCCTCCCTCCAAGGTGAAGTCACCAGCGGACGCAGCAGTCGCACCCCAGGTGCGCCCCCAAGGGGAAGGAGAACACGTCCACACAGAACCGCGTACAGCAATATTCACGGCAGCGGCGCTTCTAAAAGCCAAAACGTGAAAATACCCCCAACATCCACCAGGTGATGCACGGACGAGTGAAGTGTGGCCCGACCAGGTAACGCGATATTATTCTACAAAAAAAGAAAAACACCTGCTACCACGTGGACGAACCTTGAGAGCGTTACACGAACTGACAGAAGCCATTCCCAAAAGGCCACACGTTACACGATTCTACTTAGAGATCTTCCTCGACTTACGATGGATGCGGCTACAGCCCAACGCACCTATCTTCACTTAAAAATATCGTAAGCTGGAAATGCACTTAATATACCGAACTTACTAAGCATCACGGCTCGGCCCAGCCGACCTTCAACATACCGTGCTCAGACGCTCACGCGGGCCTACAGAGGGGCGGTCAGCTCGCAGGAAGCCGACAGTGCAGGGCTGGGCAACCCGTGTAACCTACCAGACACTGTACGGAAAGTGACCAACAGCAAGGGCACCCGTGGAGCGCTGCTGACCCCCGTGATGGCGAGGCCGAACAGAAGCTGTAGCCGCTGTCCCGTGTCACGGGAGCGGAGCGTACCAGGGTCACCAGCCCAGGGAATCAATAGCCCAGGAAAAGATCCCAGCTCAAAATTCCAAGTACAGCATCTACTGAATGGGTATATCTTTCACACCGTCGTAGAGTTGAGCCGTTTTAAGTCGGGGACTGTCTGTGTACGAAATGTCCAGAACAGGCAAGTCCATAGAGGCAGAAAGTAGACTAGTGACTGCCTAGGGCTGGAGGAGGGGAAGATGACTGCTAATGAGCACAGAGTCCCTTTTCTGAGTTCTCCAATGTACTGTCGTGACGGTCACCCAACTCCACAAACACACTGCCAACCACTGAATCGTACACTTACACGCTGAACGGTGAATGGTGAATTATATCTCAATAGAGATGTCGTAAAAGAAACTTGGATGAGGAATTTCCTAAAGGCCATAGAACCCCAACTGCCTTCTAAGGAAGGAGGACTGGGAAGCGGCTCTACTGGAGGGAGTCTGACGACGGCCTTCGGCGTGTAGATGTTCGATCACAACTGGGCAAGGAGAGACCAGAATTTGGAAGGGGCCCCACGCCCCTTAGAGCAGGATGGTGGAAGGGCAGGGACGGCCTTCCCAGAGACTCCCAACTTCATTCCACCAACCAGAGCCCGGGCAAAGGCCTGTCCCAGCAAACGTGTCACTTCTGGTTTTGTTCGCAGCTGGCGGGGGGGCCCGTACACCGACCCAAGGCAAACTGCGCCCGCACGGAGGAAGCCACGGCCCAGCGGTGTGCAGAGCGTGGTGGGTGCGGGCCCCAGGCGTCCACACAACTCGGGAAGTGCTCCAGGCTTCACCAAGCAAGCAAGGCTGAAGGCGATTGTACGACTACCCAGCAGGGAGAGACGTCACCAGCGCACACCCCAGCCTCTCTGAAAACGTTCACATCCCCTGGGCCAGTAACTTCGCTTCTGGGAATTCGTCCGAAAGAAGTCATCCAAAATGCAAGTAAGTATTTATGCACCAAGATGGTCACTGCAGCTCTATTTCTAAATTTTAAAAAATATGATCTAAACGTCTAATGGTAGAGATCTGATGAAATCAGAGTTATATCCACTGGTCACTCACAGGAAATCAAGAAATACACCCAAAATGTTTACGGGGCCACCGGTGTCTCGAGGTTGGCAGCAAGGAGAAGCAAGGTGCAACTTGTGAGCTCATCCTGCAGCCGGCCTCGCCCAGCCCCTCCCCTGCACAGAGAGCTCACCCAGCCACCCACTCTCACTCTGCAAGGCCTCACAAGGCCCCTTCTCCCTTCAATACCATCGATCCCACAGCCAGCGTCGCGTGGCATTTCATTAAAGGGAAGGCCAATGCTGTTTCACGTTAAAAATCTAAATCCTTTCAAGCAAATTAGAAGCTGGAGGTTTGCTTCTCTGCTTTCCAGTGGACCCACTAAAGACGGTCCTCAGCCTCCAGAATTCCGGCACGAAAACACGCACATATATGCGGCGGGACTCAGCTCCACCCCTTCTCGGTCGGGTTTGCCAGGAAAGCACCTGCCGGGTCAGTCCATCTCTCAACAGGCAAGGTCAGTAACAAGGCTGGGGCCAGCAAGGACAGTCGTGCTGGTGCCACGGTGCTTCCGGGTCAATGGGGCAGGCACGCAGAGGTCCCTGAGAGCTTCTGGCCACAGGATCGTGTCTGGTTAGGACCCCGAGCTTATCACAACCTCTTCTGGTTCACTGTCCCTCCTGCCGTCGTTCTCCTTGCCTGCGCCCCCATCACTCTGGAGAAGCCCCCTAGACCGAACACCCTCAGGGAAAGGCGGGAAAAAGTGTGCCGTCCCCAGTCTCATCCGCGAACACCTCCCCACTCTCTCTCTGCACCCTGAGGGCCAGCGAGCACATGCCTAAAGGTGCCACGTAACCGAGGAACCCACCAGACAGGAAGCTGGATGCAGCCCACAGAAAGGCAGAAGACAGTCCTGTCGGTGATAAGCCCAATTAATTTTAGATAAGTATGCAATGTAATTACAAAGGCAAAGCAACATAATCCCATAGTCCCCTGCATATAATTTCACATGTAAATGCACAGAAGGCAGGCTCCGCCAAGAACCGACCGTCCACCCTCCTGCAGGCCCACACGGCACAGTCAGGCTTGCTTCATCGTGCCGGGGCCTACGCCTGGTACCATGAGGGTGCTCACACCTGGTACCACGAGGGTGCTCTCGCCCAGAACCCCGGTGTCTCTCAGCAGTCCACTGCTGATCCAGGAAACCGACTCCAGGGATCCAGCCCTGGCTCCCAGCCTGCCCCTGTGCCGTTTCCCCCACACCAGAGCGATGACCCACTTCCCGCTCCACATGCACACTGCTGTCCACGCCAGCACCATCTAGGTCTGGTTCCAAGTCTGCCTGCACCCTGACCTCAAGCTCCCCGAGGACGGGAGTCGCAGCTCCGAACTCCTCCCATTATGGATGCACAGAGAAGGTACTAAAAAGGTGACCAACGATACAGAAATCCACCTCTGCCAAATGACACAGGCAGAGATAAGGGCTCTGGGTCAGTCCACGGAGTCACTGCTCTAGGCACAGGACGCGTCACCAGCTCAAACACAGGTGCGAACAGGGAGCAGCGAGGAAAGACGTGCTCTCCGTCACCAGAGGCAGGGTGGGCACAGGGTGAACTGTCTAAAGTCGACACCTGTGGGGCGCCTGGGTGGCTCAGTCGGTTGTTCAGCTCAGGTCACGATCCCAGGGTCCTGGGACTGAGCCTCACATCAGGCTCCCTGCTCCGCGGGAAGTCTGCTCCTCCCTCTGCCTGCTGCTCCCCCTGCTTTGCTCGCTCGCTCTCTGACAAATAACTAAAAATCTTTAAAAAATAAAATAAAATAAAGTCCACACTTGAGGGCATGATTAATAGTAATAATAATAAAGTATTAACAATAACAAGTATTAACAATTACAAGGACAACAAGGGTAAACCAGCACGTCCAATATCTCAGGCCTGTGATCAAGCCGTGAAAGGGTGTGGACTCCGGTCCTCTGGGTCGCACAGGACGAGGAGGCTTCCTGGGGCACGGAGACCAAAGAAAACGGAGCAAAGACACGGTCCAGAGAGGAATGTGATCTACTGTGAAGTATTATTATTTAACTTCTGTCCTAGTTGCTTTATACAGCTATCTGTCGGGCCATCAGAGAATTCTGTGTCCTGCTATACATTGTAATAGTTCCGATTCCCAAGATAATAATCAGCACTCCAGGGTCAGTATGCTCCTGTGCCTGGATGGAGCAAAAGGATGACCAAGTCATTAGAAGTCTGCGTACGAAGGGCACTAAGTACCAAGAGTCTGACCTTCATCCCGGAAGCAGCAGGGAGCTGTGCTAGTCAAGGCAGAGCCATGTTTCAGTGTGACTCACCTCCTGCCAGTACACGGAATGTGTCCCAGGGAAAGAGGGACACAAGGCAGCAGAGATAATACAGGTCTAAACAAGGGCAGGCCCATCAAAGACAGAGAGGAAAGACAGAAAGAGGGAACGCAGGAATATTTTGAAAGAATGCCAACAGGAAGGCTTCCCCATAACTAGACATGGATAGAAAGAGACGGAAAGGTTTGACGATGACTCCCAAATTTTACCCTGGGTAAACAAGACTGGGGACAGCTCTGAGTTAAACTGGAAGCGGGTGGGGAGGGCTAGCTAGTTTAGAGGAAGGGGAGGGTGGTGGAACACCCCAAGGGACATAACATTCAGTGACAGGTGGCAGGTGCTTCAGAGATGATGACAGTCACAGAAATCCAGGGAGGAAAACCTTTCAAGAAGCGCTCCCTGGTACAAAAGACTCCGGGTCCGAGCAAAGCCTGTGAAGGTCCCCCCTGGGCAGAAGAACAGTGGCCGCCTCCTGGAGCTGCCCTGTCCCCCGCGCTGCCCCGGCCACTCTGAGCAGACCGCTCTGCTCCACTCAGCGCCGCGCCTCGGCCTGGAAAGCCAAGGGCAGGCCGCCGTGCGTGCTCAACCCGCCCGTGCTGGAACACGGCCTCCGCAGGCTCCCCATCCCCAGCTACAAAACCGGAAACTGAACCGACCTTCTCGGCTCCTGCTCAGCTTTGGCACTGCTGGGCGAAGGTCACACCATCGATGACCTCCAAGAGACGAGTTTCAGCCAAAGGGGCGTTAAGATCTAGATTTCAGGAAAAGGGCACTTACAGAACACTTCTCTACCTCAAACCACCCCTGGAAGCAGCTGCAAGGGAATCCCCAAAGCCCCCGAATGAGGTGTGGCATACGGCGCTCCTGCCGGCCAGAGGGCAAGTCCCGGCAGAGGTCAAAGCCGGCCGCGCGGGGACAGCCAATAGGCCGGGGCCTGAAGACCACCGATGTTCAGAACGTGTCACGCCCACACGTCCACGGGGAAGCGGCTTCTGGCAGGAGGCATCTGAGCCGTCAGCAAGCAGACCTTCAGCTCACCCTGGATTCACCTGGCCGGGGGCTCAGGGGGCTCGAGCAGAACTCCACACAGTGGGGGCTTCTGCACAACGGTGGCCTAAAGACCACGGACTTCCCCCGGAGCTGGAGGCTGGAAGCCCAGTATCAGGAGGCTCTTCCTGCTTCACGGACGGCGCCTTCTTCCCGCACCCCCATAGGGCAGACGGGCCAAGTGCTCTCCGGGCCTTTTCCATTGGCGCACCGGTCCCGTTCGTGGGGCTCCACCCTTGCAGGGGCCCCCCCTCTAACACCATCCCCCCGGGAACTGAGTTTCAACATAAGAAACTGGGGGGACACAACATTCAGCTACAGCACACCTTTGTCATCCCTGCACCCCCCAAGCAGGCTGGAAAGTGACCAGGGCAGGAGGCTGCGGGCAGCGCGTGGAAGACCAAGAGAAAGGCGGGCCGGGACGAAGGCAGAGGCGGCAAGGCCCGGAAGCATGTAAGGATGCATGCCAAGGGGCAGGCCTCCTCGATCCCCCCAGCTTTCCTCGGCTGTTTGCCTCCCAAGCTCCCGGTCCTACAGGCCCTTCAAGGTGCTGCCCACAGCAAGGCAGGTTCCCACAGGAGCGGCCCAGGGGCTCTGGGGTCCAGGCAAACGGACAGTATTCAAGGCCGGCAGGAGGCGGGGGCCTCGGGGCCCAGAAGCAGGCTCGTCACAAGGGGACCTTCTCCTATCAATGCGTCGCACGCCATGTGGCCTTCTGTGACTGGCTCCTTGACCGAACACAGTGCTTCCGGGCCGTCCGGGTCCGAGCACGCGTCAGCACTTCACCCCTTTCTGCGCCGAGTAACGCTCCACGGCTGCTCCGCGGGGATGGCGTCGGTTTACACATTCCTCACACGATGCACACGTGGGCCGTCGCCACTGTGGGGTTCTTACGAACAACGCTGCTGTGAACGCTCACGCACAAGTGTTTATGTGGACTCATGTGTCCTATTCTCTCGACGGGGACCACCGGGGCGCATGGCGGCTCTCAGTCCAGGAGCTCAAGGAGCCGTCAGACCGCGCTTCACAGGGGCTGTGCCACCTCCCAGCCCCGCCAGCCGCGCAGGAAGGCCGCGACATCCTTGCCAACTCTTGCTCGTGCCTTTTTCCATTCTGGTCAGCGTGGCGGGTGTGACCGCTCCACGGTCTGAATGGGACAATCCGTACTTCCCAAAATCTGGGGTCCAGTTTTAGCCCTCCCTGAAAGGGTTCCTATTTCCACTGCGAATTTCCCACACACACGCGCATGCATGGACACACACTCACACACTCACCACGCCGCAGCAGCCCTGACACAGCAAGCCCATAACACGGCTGGCAGACAAGACATTGAACGTTATCCCCCAAAGGCTACCATGGTGGTGGTGGCCCCAGCTTGGCGCTCCCCGGCTGTCCTCACCATCAGCCCACGCACCCACCCGCCACTGTCCCTCCCTCTGCTTTTACACCCCCCCCCCAGGCCGGGGTCAGGAGCCCCACCTGCCCCCCGAGCAGCACACCTGCCAGGCAGCAGGCGCGTGGAGGGCCTGAACGCAGAGGAAAGCGGCGCCGCACCCCACTGATGCAGCAGCAGCCCCGGGCTGGCTATCTTCCTGATGGCCCCGGGACACCAGCCACCGCCCAGCCAAAGAATCACCGTCACTGTCACTTACCTGAGTTCATGCGCGCTCACGCGGCTGGACGCATGATTAACAAGAAGAACTTAAATGAAGACAAACACAGCGTGTTCTGCAATCCGTCTGGCCACCTGGCACAGAGCGAACATGAACCACCCAGTGAGCCAAGCCAAGGCTCCAAGTGGTAGTTACAGAGCGTGGCAGAGTCCGCATCGATATCCAGCACCCCGTTTTGTCTTTGCAAGTCTTTCGCGAGAAGGCTGAAGCCCAGAAGTCACAGGACCAGTCGGAGACGCCTCCGCGGGAGAGAGGCAGAGACAACAACTGGCCCCTGGTTCTGGTTGTCGCTGCTGCCTACTGCCCAAAGTCCTTCTGGGCTGAGATGCGGGCAGCAGGCAGGGGAACGTGGATTGGCCACCCTGACGAGCACAGGGCCCGGACGGAGCTGCGCTCTAACGAAGACGACAGAGGGCCAATGGCACATGGCGGCCGTCCGAAGAGGCAAGGGAACCCGAGACTACAAAACCAGGGAGCAGACAGGTCCCCTCGCCCACACAGGTCAATTCAGAATTCCAGAGAAACAGAGACTCACAGAACTGGGTCTGGGGAAGGAAGGGAGCTGGGGCCTTGCCGTCCAGCCCAGGGGCTGCCAGAGGAGGGGGCAGCAGAGCGAAAGGAGGGCGATCCACGATCCAGAAGCACCTGCCACATGCCCTGCTCGGGCAGCGAGAGCCACATCCACAAGGAGAACCTGCAGCCAGAGCCCGCCTCCTGGCAGAAGGAATGTCCCACTGTTGGAGTAAGAGTCCCACAAGTCCCGGGGTCTAGCCCAACACGTGAACTCTCCTGCTCGGTCCCCACGGCCACCGGAAGAGAGAGTCCACCCCCCACGCCACAGAGGAGGCTAAGGAACCTGCTCAGCCGGGGCAGCAGAGGGGGCGCATGGGGAAGGGTCCCCCCCAAGGTCCTGAGCAACAGTGGAACGCTGTAGGGGTTCAGGAGCCACGTCGTGGAGGTCTGTCAGCGCACACAGCGAGGGAGGAGGCCCCGGTACCGGTACCGCAGGCTGACACACAGTCAGAGGGAACCACCGAGCAAAACACACATTGCTAACACACACACACACCCCGCGCCGCAATCCAAGTGTGTGTGCGACTACTTAGGGAAACACGTCATGATGCAGTCAAAACTGTAACAATATTTACGGCTATTTGCAACAGAAATAGCATGCAATAAAAAAGTAATACACAGTAACAGCACAAACATCACCACACAGCTGCAGCCACGGCAGCCCGAAGCCCCTGCTGCGAGGAAGAGGCCGCAAATGCTCCAGGGCGTGTGGCTGGGACTGAGGCTGCAAACCTCTGGTCCTCCCCCTGCTGGCCTCTGGGAGCCACAGCTCAGCGCGCAGGGAGGACAGGGCCACCGCTGCTCAAGGGCAGTACTTCTGGCGCACAAGCACCCTGCCCAGACCTCGCCGTCACCAGCCCAGAGTCAAGGCCAAGGGGCTCTCCGCTCACCGCCACCCCGCCTACAGCTCGCCACCCTCCCTGACCTCCAGGCTGATGGAAGGTTGCCACCCTGGGGTTTGCACTCAAGGGTCGGCAGGGGGGCGGGGGGGCGGTGCACTCGAAGATCCCCGAGAATACTCTTCTGAGCCCCTCCCCCATACCAGGTTCCTGGGGGGCTGGGAGGGGCAGCCGTGAAAGAGCCACAGAGCTGAAGGCCAATGAAATCTTTCAAAGCACTCCTAATCAGCAACGCCCCTCTTCCAAGTAACTTAGATCAAATCCATGCTCCCAGCCAGGGTCCCGTCACATTCATCCTAAGATGGGACCCAGACCCAGAAAGAATGTGCTCTGTGGGCAGTGCATTCGAGGTCCCCCCAGTGGGGCCTCCCTGGAGAGGCCCCTGGATGCTCTAGTTTCTGACTACTTCCCTAGGCGTCATCGGAACGGCCTCTTAGGTATTTTTAATATTTTCTATGTAAACGTCCATTGGGAACTAAGACATTTTGCATTTCAAACCCCATCTCCCCCCCGCGAAATGAGTGGGGCTCCTCTCTGCAAACACAGGGAGCCACCGAGCCTACAGGATTATCCCATGTATCTTCCAGTAAGGGATTGTGAAGTCCTACTTGGGCAAGACAAAGCCCCGACGCTCTCAGCTGACCTGGCAGGCGTGAATTAAGGGCATGAGCAGAAATCCAGCTGCATCTCCCTCCCGTCGTGTTGGCACAGGGAAGGGAGGGGAGATGGCGAGGAGAAAAGGCTTATCAGGAAAAGACAAAGCAGCAGAAAGCCCGCACTCCTGAATCCGGGTGTAGGAAAGGTACCTTGAACGAGGGAACTGGGGAACACGCAAACTATAAACCGGGCCGATCCTGCACACGGGAAGCTGTTCCATGTGCCCCTGGCAGACGGCGCCGAGCGGGGCTCCCCTCCGAGGAGTGCTCTTTCAGACCTGCCCGGCACAGGCCCTGCCCAGTGACCGCCTGCCGGTGTCCGGAGGCGCTATGTCTTCTGCTGCATTCCTCCAACGTGGAGATACAAACATCCAACCTGGAGCCGTAAAACACCCCCGGTGCCTCCGGGCCAGGCCCACCCAGCACAGGGTCTCCAAAAATAAGGGAGGGATCGCTAGAGATCTAGTTTCCCAAAACGCGAAGGCTTCCCCCAGCCCCAATTCACACAGGATCACATGACTCCCCGCCTCCCGAGGTGGGTTGGTACCCCCACCCCCCAGCCCGGGAACCCCGAACCCACAGGCCCTCTCCTGCACGTTACTGTCTTAAAAGAGCAGGAGTTGGGGGTTTTTGGTTTTTGTTTTTTTGGACCACATACGAAAGCGCAGAGAGGTGAAATGCCGTGATGTCTGGAACCTGCTTTGAAACACCACAGCAAAGGAAGAGGAAAAGAAAAGGAGCCAGATGAGGCCACCACAGCAGCGTCTCGGTAACACGGAATCCTGGCTTCGCCATGCCGTGGTCTCGACCTCCGCGTCTGTTTGAAATTGCCCAGAACACAACGGTTTGAAAGCACGGGAGAAGGCAAAGGTGGCACGGGCCTTGTGACAGTGACCGACCCCACTCGCACTCTGGAAAGCTGCGCCTGTTTCCTAAGGAGCAGGGCCTGCCCCCTTCACATACGGGCCCGCACCACAGCCCCACGGGCCACCCCGTGACCCCGCATCTCTCACAGCACGCCGGCTCCGAGGTCTGCGGCGCAGGCGAGGAGGGTGGGGAACACACGCCCCCCACCACAGCCCCGGCTCGCTCGTCCTTCCAGCTGGAAGAGCCCCGCAGCCAGCGCTCAGCAGCCTCGCCACCGAGAACACCACAGACAGCACGGCAGGTACACGCGTGCTGCAGAGGAGACCACCGCCGGGCAGGGGACAAGCACTGCGCCCGCTGGGCCATCCAGACATGTGCGAGCGTCGTCCACAGCCCGTGAGCACCCGGCACGAAAGCCATGTCTCGTCCCAGGCAGAAGGAGGGGTAAGAAGCATCTTCTCCTTTACACATAGCGGGGCTTCTCCAACACGCACCCCGACCCCCGGGCCCTGGCTCGCGTGTGGCCCGCTGTCCGGCGGGCCGCTGCCTGAGGGGCTGCTGCGAGGCGCGCGCGGTCCCCCTGGACATGCCTCGTCGCCAACTTCCCTTCCCGAGAGCTGGCGACCGGCACACACAAGAACAACAGACTGAAGCCCCCAGCCCGCATCAGCCCCCGATCGTCATTCTATCGCTTTCAAATAAAAGAGCCTAATATTTCGAGCATAATGATTTTAAGGAGCTCAACAATCTCTTTGCATGCATTATTCATTTTGTGACACAAAACTGTTATTTCACTGAGATCACTGTAAATCGCTACATGGAGAGCCGGCTTGCATGAACAATTAAATGATAGATATGATAAACCAGATTTATAAGCTTTACGTTCCGATGACATAAATTCCTTGAATGATTTAACGCAGCAGAACTAGAAAATTCTTTCCGCATGCCGGGTTCGTGGATCTGCAGCTCCCCCGTCAGCACTGAACAAAAACTGACTACAGACCGAAGAGAGAAATATTTCATAAAAGGTTTAATATGACTATGGTAACCACAGCAACTTCTTTCAAAAATGAGTAACAGCTCTGTTAGGTGCTTCATTAAAATTTTTTCAACCAAATACTGCCCTTAATCTTCTCAATGGAACAAAAGGCTTACTCAGAAAACACGCGGAAGACTGAGCATAACGTCAGACACGACCGTGCGCCTGAGCTCACACGTCCTTAAGTCTGAAGCAGAGAGAAAGATGGAACCTCACTGGCTCAGACTAGAGAGTTCGGCAGTCTTCCCAAAATAATGAATTAAAACTGTGCTTGTCCCACTGTTTGGCTCTTTCCTCCCCGACTCCACAAACCGCAGCCCATGCTCCCCACCGCCCATGGTGACCTCCTGACACAGGCAGCCCAGGCCAGGAACCCGGGGCTCCGGGGCTGCGTGTTCAGGAATCAGGGTCTGAATGGGGGAAGCCACCTTCCGAGCCACCTCTGCAACACCCACTGTGCCTCCTGAGGCCCAGGACCTGCCGCCCCCAACCGGGGCTCCCCTCCAGCGCCCCCGTCCAGAGCCACGCTGGGGCCACAAGCCCGCGGCCGGCTCAGATGTGCAGTCCTGCCTCGCTGCTCCGGCGCCGGCCAGGAGGATGCAGAGGTTTCCTCGTGCCTGTGACCGGGTAAGGTCTCAGCGACAAGGCCGTCAGGAGTCATGCAGAACTGTCCAGCCCAAACCAACCATGTGCAGGACCTCCTGGGCCCAGCCCCCACCTGGCCCATTCGGCTGTGTTAGACTGGTGCACTGTCCGCGTCCCCCCAACTCCCCCCCCAACTCCACCAGTCCCCCAGCCCACGCGGCCCCTCCCCAGGCCGCCCACCCGATGACCCACTGCGGCCCGGGGCACCAGGCTCCTGCCTAGCCCCGGGACTGGCTGCGCTGCCGGGCTCTGGGGAGGCACTGAATGAGTGTCTGGGGGATGGCAACAGAGGGATGCCCAAGGCCCTCACGAGGATGCGCTGTGTTGTCGCACGGAGCTCAGAAGCGGCTCAGGAGGGAGAAAAGAGAAGGAAGGCCTCCGCCCCCAGCAACAGCGAACAGAGGAGGCTGGCTTGGAACGGCACTGGTGAGCACATCCAGCAGCTTCCTGAGAAAAGCACCAAACCTGGCCTGTCCCCTTGTGTCCCCGCAGTGAGCCTGGCCAGCCCTACCCATGCCCGCGCTCTCACAGGCCGGCCAGAGACCACACAACCCTATCAGGACTGCGTGGCCCACCAATCTCTGGCCGGTGGCAGGCGACCCCCCCCCCCCATACTTGCTGGCCACAACATGGCCTGCGCAGGCATCTGTCTGCGGGAGGGATGGGAAGCAGCTGTCCCCAGTGATGCAGGAGCGGCCGTCCTGAGAACCCGGTAGGCGTCAGGTGCTGCTCGCCGCGGGACGTCTGTTCTCACGCCTCAGTCTTCACGGAACAAGATGCACTTCACCTCCACAAACACAAGGAGCTTGACCTCCTGACCCCAGAGAACCAGGCTGCCATACAGCCCAGCGTGCCGGGTTCACTCCCCATCTGTCTGCTGTTGGCTGGTACCTGCAATCCCTTGACCTTCAAAAGACACAGAGATGATACAGTCCTGCTACAGACGACTTTGCAGAAGTCTCTAGGAGTCAGTCACAGAATAAATGCCCCCCTCCAACTCCAAACCGCTTCTGACTCAGGGCAAAGGCTTCGCCCAAAGCGTGCTACGGCCCCACTGTGTGGTCCTGTGTGTGCAGACCACAAGGGGCGTCTCTCCACAGCTTCCTGACAGGGCGCGGTTAGCATGCAAGACGGCGGCCGCCGGAGCCGGGAGCCTCTCCATCACGCGGCGTCCCGGGCGGAAGAGCTAACAGCACCGTCTGTGCCCGTCACTTCACACCCACTGTCGCCTCTCCTCCGCAGGGCGGCTAGCACTATTCTTACAAAAATGCGCGTGACGCTCACAGGGATGACGGCAGCCGACACTTGCGGGCACTGCTCCACGCAGGGGCTGCTCTAAGAGCCCGCGTGTGCACTGGGGGCACCAGACGCTCCGAACGCCCCTGGGGAGCAGGCATCGTCGTGACTCCCACTTGACAGATGAGGACACTGACGCAGGCACACAGAAGTGAAGGCTCTTACTGCCCTCGTCCTGCTAGAAAGTCCTGCTCAGCTCACCGGCAACCCCGTCCAGGCCATCATCCATGTGGCCCTTCGGCTCCAGAGAGCAGGCCCGCGCACAAACCCTCAAGGCGCTACGGCCTTCCTTCCCAACTCACCTACCAAGGCTGCCCGCTGGGTGTGGCTGTGCGGTCGGCGCACTACAGAAAGGCTCCTGGAGAACTTTCTGGGGGTAGGGTGAAGTTCTACAACCTGACGGCGCGGACGTGTGTGCTAAGATCTGTGCATTTCACGTTGCACATTTTACCGCCAAAAATCAGCCAGTCTAGTTAGTGGCACACATACTTAACTGTTTAGGGGCAAACTGGTATCTGCGTCCTCCTCTGAAATTCGTTTGTTTAAAAGATGGATTAATGGATGGACAGATGGAGAGAGACGGAACGTACTCCAGATGGTGGCTTACACGGTGATCAGTGACAAGCCTTCCAGCCTCTCTCCACATTTGACTGCTTCACAATAAAGTGTTAAAAATAAACTACTCGTCCTGGAACCCACAGAGGCCCAAAGCCGGTGACTGGTCAGCCCACTTGCATTCTGTCCGAATAATATTCCACCCTCACGTGACCCAAAAGAAAGGGGCCTGGTATTTCCGCTCTGGGTTGCTCACGACTTTGCTGGAGAATGCAAAGTTCGTGCCATGTGCTTTAAACCAAGGGAAAGGCTCGGAAGTTGCAGTGAAAACATTTCTACCTGTAACTTACAAATCTGTCCGTGTTTGCTTCGTGTTGCTGGGCCGCACCGCCTAACGGAGCTGTCTGTGGGGCCAGGGACACCTAAGTGCAACTCAGACTACACACTGTCAGGAGTCCTGGCGGAGGCACTGAGTGGGGCCGCACCCCAACTCCCCTGTGCCGCAGGGCCACATCTGCCCGGACGAGGGAAGCCTAGTGAGCACACCGCTGCTGTGTGCCCCAAACCAGGTCCCAGGGACACCTGGCCACTCCCTGCCCCAGAGCCCACGTCAGCCCACTGCCTCTTTGGAAACACCACTCACAGTCTCCACCTACAGGAGCCCAAACCCCTCTGCTCATTTGTTACCTTCTCGAAATTGTCCCCTGACCACCACAGCCTCCTCCCTTTTCCGAACACTCTGCCTTTCCCAGGGGTTCCTGAGTCTTGGCACCCCTGGAACCCTGCAGTCCCCAAGGACGGGGACAGGTGGCTCTCCAGCCGGGCAGCATTGGTCCAGCGTAGGAAGGTCTGCAGGAGTCACGGAGCTGATGACACCCCCGGATTGCCGGCTGCCAGCCTGAAAGACCCTCAGAGCACACGGTGGCCTGGCAGTTGCTGTCACTGCTTCCAGGGCCCCCCAGGCAGGTCCGACTCGGAGTTCTCCACCCGCAACTCAAGGACACTAGCAACGGGGCCCGACATAAACTTGCAGGAGTACAATACGTCTGTCTATATAAAGTCCAGCGCAGGGACTGCGTCGCTAACGCGGTCCTAACTTTCTGTGGTGGCAGACGGAGACCAGACTTCCTGGGAGCGCTGCAGAACACACAAGTGTCAAATCTGCGTCATACTCCTGAACGCACGTGGGACCGTGTGTCCGCCACGCCTCACCAAGGGAACTAACTTCACTCCGTGGAGCCCGAGCTGTGACCCTCACGTCCAAACATCTCAGTCCCGTCACGAGCACCGGCAGCTGAGGACAAGTCAGGGTAGACAGGGACCCTAAACACTCCCGAGCCAGCACGCAGGGCACAGACGGAGAAGCGTGTGAGACAGACGTGCGTGTCTCCGCACGAACCTGCCAGCTTCAAATCCCAGCCTCGACAGACATCTCACACGGTGTCTCCGGGGATGGCCAAGCCCCCACCCCACTCGGGCAGGGTCTCACACCGCCGGTACGCTTCATTCCGCTTGTGCTTCTGTTCACACCCACACTCGCCCGACAGGAAGAGATGCCCCCCCCCACACACACGCAGCTCAGCGGGGGCAGGTGCCGTGGGCGCCGTCACACTCTCCCCTTCTCCCTCACTCTTCCCAGAGCCCAGCAGAAACCAAAAGGGAAGACGCAGCCTGGAAACGCCCGCGTGAGAAGGTCTGCCCAGCGAGAAAGGCGCTTTCCCTCTGCTGCTTGACGTGCGGGGTCGCATGTCCGCACCGGTATCTAGAAACTCACCCCAGAGTTACAATTCACTTACGAAACTACTTACGGAACTGTTTATGGAACAATGCAGAATAAGCATAAAGACAACTTTTTAAGTTCTTTTTGTTAAAATATTAAAATACTTCATTAAAACAGACAAGCGATGTTTGAGGAGAATTTACCCTTTCTCGTAGATTTGTACCGTCCTGACTCTCTGGTAAATGGGGCACAGCAAGACTTCCAGAGAGGCAAAGTGACCTCTCCAGGCCCAGAGCCACAGCTCCTCTCTGCACCTGCCCCCCAGCCCCGGGCGACCCAGCCTGCAACGCGGCCTCCCCCGCCACGCTCACCAGCTCGGCCTCTCTCTGGGCCCCACTGCCCTCTAGGACACAAGTCTAGAGGTTGGCTGGAAAAAGCAAAGGCATGACAGAAATACTGACTCGCCTCTCCAAATCCGCACCTCCCACTGATTAGCCCGGACTTTCCAACACAGCTACCACCAAACCGCAAGCTTCCGTGATCAGCTAACTTCCGTTTTTAAAATATTCTGACGCCACTGCCTGTCCTTCACTTTACTGACTCTGCCACAATGATCTACGGCCCCTTCTCTTCCAAATGGATTGCCAAACAGCACTTTATTGGGGATTTCCTCTAAAAGGCAATTGGAGGTTCCTGCAACACAATTTATAGGTGCATTGTTTCCATTTATTTTAATTTTATTTATAGCCTCCTGCCCAGAGCCTGTTGGGCCCCGGCAGCTATAAATCAGAGATCACAACACAGTGCTGCTCTGTTCCTCTGCTGACGCCCGAGGATCAGGGCATTGTTTGGTGAGCTCTAATATGAATGCTAATTACTTTTCCAATCAGACCACGGGTGTGAGCTCACTTGAAGAACTGCACAAAACAGAAATTCTTATATACTAGATCTGGTCTTGAACCAGAGGACACTAGGAGCGTCCGACTAGGAAAGGAACGCGGCCTGCTGCAGGAGATGCGTGCTCTGTGCCCCAAGCGCGAGGCTTTAGTGCAGACTCGGCTTCGCTCGCGGGATGACCTTGGGGCAAGTTCCTTGACCTCTGTGAGACTCCTGTTCCCTCAACTGTGAAACATGATGATGGCCAAGAGAATCTACTCTGCAGAGTTTGCCGGAAACCAGGTGAGAGCCCCTGCAGGGCTCCCCAAACAGCGTCCCCCACACAGCAGGCCCTCCACGTCGGGGTCCGTCTCCCCACCGACACGCTGGCAGCTGTCGGCCCTCTCTGCCCGCCCCCACCTGTGCCACTGGGTCATCTCAGCCACCACCATCTCGATCCTTACACAGTGACCAGCCACCCGGTGTCAAAGCCACACAACCTCACTGCTCCCCTGCGGCCCCTCGCCCCGTCCGTCCCCACGTCCTGGTGCTGCCACCTCCCTCCGGGACCCCTCTCGAGTCTTTCTTCACCACCCCACGAGGACGGCACGACCGTCACCCCTCCCCGCCTACACTCCCCCTGAATCTAGCCTCACCTCTGCACACCCCCCCTGCTTCCTAAAACTTACAAAGAGGCTGGCTGGTAGGCTGTATCACAGACCCAAAGACTCACCTCAAGGAAGAATTATCTGTTCCTGCGTGAGGGGGACGCTGACCCTGGCCACCCGCCACCCTCTGGCCAATGGAGCCTAAGTGGAAGGACACACTGCACCCTGACAAAAGCTTCAGGGGCCCTGGGAGCTTCTGCCCACCCCTTGTTTCTGCCATGACAGCAGCCCCAGACAGAGACCGCACCTCCAAACGAGGGCCTGGGCCGAGGACCTGGGGAGCTGCTGGGGGCACAGCTCCAGCCCCCTGAAGCCACACGGAGCATGCAGCCGTGGGACTCCCCAGCCTCCCTCCGGAGGGAGGGGCAGGGGAGGCGCCGTGGGTGGAGATGGGAGGTTGCAGCGACCAGTTCCGGCTCGGGGCGCCTGTGCTGGCACGGGCCACGCCCCTTCCCTGCCCATACCCACCTGGGCCGTGGCACCGTCTCCCCACTGGACCCCTCCTCACCCAGCACACTGCAATCACAGGGACAGGTAGACAACCTGGCCCTCCAGCACCCGGCAGCACCCTGTTCTCTGTACCTCTCCCACGCTCCCAGGGTGCCTGGCGGAGTTGGCACCGATCTGCTCGTTCGTGGGGCTCCTGTTAATGCTTCACTGTTGAGAAGTACAGACTCATTCGGTTTTCATCAAATCCTTTCCATCGAAGCACGTAACGCCGAACTTCAAAGCTCTGGTCCCCAAACGGGAAGAGAGCCAATTTCGGAGAGAAAGGATACAGATGACCTCGGAGATCTACGAGGAGTGCAGGAGCGGGAGACCTTTGGAGGCACATAAACGCCACTGCCCCCATCGCCGTGAATGATGGCCGCACTGTCGCTCCCCACCTCGGGCAAACAGGCCACTGTAAACGCTTATTTTATGACTCCGTCTTTCATAAATTATGCAGGAAGATTCTCCTAACTTGGCTCTTCCCTGGCCTTCCCGACGCAGTACCACTTCGGCGGCAGAGCTAACTACGCGGATGTCTTCTCTCCGCGCTACGGAGTCAGTTGTACGACTGTCGTCTCTGATCAGCAGCAAAAGCAGAGGTGACTTCACGAAAGTCTGCGAGCTCCGGAAAGGAGAAGCCACCACGGGGTGTTGCTCCTGAGATCCCCGCTCTCGCCAGGCCCGCGAGGACAGGGAGCTCCAAAGCACATATTTTAACAAACTCAAGCTGTCCCCTGAGCCTACAGGGAAGAACCTAGTCAACATGCAGACTGTGAGGACAGCGAGTGGCCGAGGCCACGGGGGCTGTGAGACCGCCAGGGGCTGCCTGCACGGCGACCCTACCAGGATGGAGAGCAAGGGACTATCACCTGGTCTGGGACCTGGATGGGGCACAGGCAGGCCCAGGGAGGAAGGCGGAGACCCCAACTGCATGAGCAGAGCAAGGAGGTTTGTAGGGGGGGCAGGGGCAACACAAAACAGGAGACCACCCTGGCTCTGATCCTAGTCGGGGAGCCTGGTGAGTACATGACCGTAGGGACTCTGCTTACCCTGGCGTCTCGGGCCGCTCCCCTGAAACTGGGATAACCAGGATTTGCCACAGAGGTTGTTCTGAGCACGAACAAGTTCAGCTGGGTGAAGCACTCAGAACAGCGTCCGGCAGGTCAGACGAGCACTCGGTGTGAGGGTTTGGATGTGTGCGTGTGCATATGTGCGCACATGAGGGGCACATCCAAAGGGCAGAGAGGAGCCCGCCCAGCGGGAAGTAAGGTGAGTGGCAGAAAACAGCCAATAACGAGGCAAGCAGGTAGGCAGAGGCCAGAGAGGGAGCTGTGCCCTCCTGGGGGGATCCTGTAAAGGTTTTACACAGGAGCTGACATGGGCAGACCAGCGTGGCAAGAAGATCACACGTGGAAGACGGATGGAGAGAGGAGGACCATGCAAGAGGGCCAGCTAGGAGACTCCCAAAACACCCAGGTCGGCAAGAATCTGACTGCACAGCAGACAGGGGCTTATAGCGGCCAGGGAAGAGCTTGGGAGAAACGGCCCTTAAAACCAGGCTATGAGGGTGCCTGGGTGGCTCCGTGGGTTAAGCCTCTGCCTTTGGCTCAGGTCATGATCCCAGGGTCCTGGGATGGAGCCCCGCATCGGGCTCTCTGCTCGGCAGGGAGCCTGCTTCCTCCTCTCTCTCTGTCTGCCTCTCTGCCTACTTGTGATCTTTCTCTGTCAAATAAATAAATAAAATCTTAAAAAAAAAAAAAAAAACCCAGGCTGTGAATGACCAGGAGGACAGCAGGCCACTAGGAAGGCTCCCAGCCTGCTTCCTCTTTCAATACTGTCTCGTCTCCACACATTCTTAAAAACGGACAAGGAAAAGGGCGCCCGGCTGGCCAGTCAGTGCAACGTGCAGGCCTTGACCTTGAGGTCTGAGAATGAGCCCGGCGTGGAGTGAAGAGATTACTTAAAAATAAAATCTTTAGAAAAAGAAAACCAGACAAGGAAGATCTAAGCGGAGCGCTGGTCACACAGGCCCCCACGCTGGGTGCCAGGAGCCGCAGAGAGCATGGGCGGCCCCACCGCGAGCTGCTTCCCCTCTCAGGAAAAGGCTCCCTCAGCTGTCGAAGTCACGCGACAGCCTCACAGGGGATCTTGCGGGGCCACGGTACTGGGAAGAGGGGAGGCCTCAGGGGAGAAGCAAGATGGTGTCACACGATCTGCGGAAGAGCTACAGAGCACGAGTAACTCTGCTCACATGTCTGATCCGAGACTTCGCAGCTGAGACAGCCAAATCCCGGCAGAGCATCCCGGACGCCCCAGCAGCAAGGGGCCTGCCGTCCTGTGGACCCCGGGCACCGCGTCCAGGCTCTGTCAGGGACCTAGAGCTCCACGTGGAAGGCACGCCGTTGTGCTCCAGAAGCCCACCCGAGGCAGCGACCCCAGCCCCGGCACGGCCACGCACAGACAGACCACGCCACAGGTGTCTTTGGGCCGCAGGGACGGCAACTCCACCTGGGCAGGCCTCCCGCCGACACAAGGCGGCTAAACCATCTGATGCACAAGTTCAAGGTGCGGCTCCCTGGGAAAGGAGAATGGGAGGTTTTAAAGGGGCTGAAGTCTCCTGGGGCAGTGTGGGATGGAGAGTCACATGGTAGAGGGCCCGTCTGCAGCAGGAGGGCAAAAGCCCACGGCATCACGGGGAAGCAGAGTGTGCTCTGTTCCCCGAGCCCGACAGCCTGCATGCCAGCCGGCACGCACCGACGCGGCAGGCCCCGCGGGCGACACGAAGCCAGCGCGCACCCGACGGTGAAGACCCATCAGGGAGAAGGAACAAGATCCAAGCCTCCGCCTCGCCGAGGTCCGCAGCCCAGAGAGCGGGGACGGCGCTGCGGGAGCCGGCAGCCCTCGCTCACCTGGGGTGGCGGGTGTGCGTGGAGTACAGCTCGGGACACGGATGATCACCAAACAGTGCTTGAACTGTGCGACTTATAAATAGATCATATTTAACATAATTTGCTTTCCAGGCACAAAGAACACGTCAATCAACTCCACAACACGACAAAGGAAAGAGTCTCTGTTGACGGCTTTCTGGCAAAGGATGAAAAACAGATTTTACAGTGAGCTAATCTGTCTTTCACCAAAAAAGGGGGGGTGGGGAGGAGCTGAAACCGGGTTTGCGTTTTTATTTATTCATTCAACAACCATCTGTGTGGCCCCCGTGAGCCAGGAGTTGGCCTAGACACCGGGGCCTCCACTTCTACCCGGAATCAGACTAGCGCTGGCCCCCTGCCTCCCAGCTGTGCCGCCCACTCACCCGGTGGGCCGCCTCCCTGCGCCGGGAAGGGCAGCCCCGAGGACTGGCATGGGACCGACGACAGGCCCGCCGCACTGAACACTGGCATGGGACCGACCACAGGCCCGCCACAGGCTCTCGACAAGCCCGCCGTACTGTTAACTCTACAAGACCAGGGTAGTAAGAAACCAAGAGCTTGAGGCTCCTTTAACCGCAATTCTCACATAAAAACGTCCCGGGTCAGTCCGCACCGGGGAGAGCGGAGCTGGGGGAGCAGACAAGCCTTGAAAACAGGAGCCGCCCGATGTAGCAACTGCTCGACACTCAAACGGGAAACCAACGGCAGCAGACCCAGCCGCCGGGCACGCTCGCACGTCAAGGGACTTGAGGAAACTGCTCAGAACAGACACTCCGACTCAGAAAGGACCAGGGCTCAGGGTGCTCTGGTGTCTTTTAATAAAGGACTCCTTAGCACCCGGCGGGCTAGAGCAATCAGCCGGCAAGGGAGCCGGGGCTGAGACGTCCCCACGGGTCCATCACCACAAACGCCTATCATGTTTCTTCCCTTCTGAAACGACAGTGGTCACCACCTTCAATGCTCATGCACAGGCGGCAAGTTACAACGGAGGAGGCTCCGCAGGCCGGCGCCATGTGCCCCAGCCTGCAGAACCCGGGAGATGCAGCCCTCTTCTCCCTTTGGCTCCCCGGCATCCGCCCCGCTGTGCCCCAGGCCCCGTGCAGAAGGGTAACCTGCGGGAGGAAAGCGACGATGGGTGAAGCCGGACTTGCTCCAGGCAGGGAGGCTGACGGGCAACAGGGATGCATCCAGCCCAGGAGGACGGCTGTGACCTCTGGCTGTCCCTTTCTAAATGTACCAGCATCCGGCTGAAAGTCTGTGGGACCCAGAATCTTAGCAAACGCACAGACTCAGAGCCCAAAAAGGTGGAAACAGGGCAAAAAAAAATTGTTACTGCCTCTTCTTCAACACAAAATGGAACACGGAGAAACACTAACCAGAGAGTAAACAAGAACACTTCCGCGATTCTCTAGAAGAACTGTGACAATTCAGGGGTCGTCATACTTCCTTTGAGGCAGGATCTGTGCCTAGGTGGAGAGCACGGGTCCCAGAGCCAGACTGCCGGGGGCCACAGCCTGACTCCATCGGGGACTGGCTGTGTGACCCTGGGCAAGAAAACTCTGAGCCTCACCATCTGAGCTGTGAAATGGGCAGGTAACTCTTAGTTCATACGATCACCATGAGAAATACATGCCAAGGGCTTCGAGCCCCACAGCACACCGTCCCCAACGCTCCCCAGGGGTTCCGGGCACTGTGCGCTACCCTCGTCCCACTGCCCACCTTCCCCCTGCGGCCCACCTTCTGGCACGACCAAGGGCTGATGACCCGACCGTGAAAAGCCCTCTCCCAAACACCGTCATAGGGACATCAGCTCAGGAGCCGGACAGCAGAGACACAGATGGCCCATAATATGCGAGAAAAATAAACGATCAAGTTTTAAAAATAGGCATATCCTCTGAAGCAATAATTTTACATCCAGTAATTATCCGAAGAAAACAACCAGAGACGGGAGCAAAGATGTGAGCATGGGGATATTTAAGGCAACACTTAGCGGGGGGAACTTGGAAAAAGCAAATCTGTAACAGTAGGGGTGGCCCAATAAATCGTGGTGCATCTGGACGACGGCCTCCTGGTGGCCAGCACAGGTCTGCTCGCAGGCGAGTACCGAAGCATGGGAAAGGGCCCGTGACTTACTGCCCAGTGAAGAAGGAGCACCCCAGTGTCTCACCGCCTAGATGAACTCCTGTTTTAAAACGCTTTTTCACATCACATGTTTAATATGGAGGAGCAATTTTTATTTAAAACAACTCATGATCTTCTCTAGCAAGGGGGTATTACATAATTCATACCAGTGGAGAAAACAGATGTCTCTACGTCTCCGTTTTGCTTCCAGCGTCCAGTGGAGAAGAGATGAGACACAGATTATCAGGCGAAGCCACCGCTGGTCCCTGTGAGCCCCATCAGAGCTGGGGGCACAGCGGGGATTAAGGGGAACCCACTCTGGACAATTAGCCCACAGGAGCCAGGCTTCTCAGGGAGAGAAAGCAGGCCCCCAGCCACCAAGAGTGGGAGAGAAGAGAAAGCTGGACTCCCGGCCCAGGGAGGCAAGAGCACTTGTAGGAAATTCCTGGCAGCACAGGGAACTGGGGGCCGCAGAGGGTACCGGTATGGGGCATGGATGTTTAACAGATTTGATTATTTACACGCTTTTTCTGTGAACCTGCTCTGAGACGCCCAACCTTCAATGAGGCCCGCCGCACGCACAGGAACTTAGATACAGGAAGTGTGCTCCCCACGCTGCAGAGCACGGAGAGAGGCGGGGCGGGGGGGGGGGGGCAGCTGCAACCCCACCACCCAGCCAGGCACAGGCACCAGGCTCCACAGGGCCCAAGCCAAACCCGGTCTTTCCACAGGGCGCCCCCATCTCCACGGCATCCAGCCGCAATGCACGCTCACCTGACCGCCACCCCCGACGGTCCTTCCCTACCTCATCACCTCCAGACCCTCAGCAGGTCCATCTCTGCAGCCCTGAAGACCGCCCCAAAGGAGCCCCGTGCTTCCCACCACCTCCTCTGCCCAGCCCTGCCCCACACGCCACGCCTGACCCACGACCCTGAACCAACCCCACGCTGACCACCACAACTCAGTCCCGCTCCACACACCAAGCCTGCCCCAGGACCATGAACCAGCCCCCTAAGTCCTCCTGCATCCAAAGAAGATCCCAACCCCGACAAGCTCTCTCTGGGTGAAAGCCCACAGCTCCCAGGAGGTCTGCGGACTGGGGCCCGAGTGCCTCTGCAGGAGCTCTCTGCCTGCCTGCCCCGGCTTCTCTCCAAGGCCACCGGCTCGAGGAGCCCCTGCTCTGTAGAGGGTCCTGCTCCCAAATCGCCCCGCCAAGGAGTCCTCATCTTTCCGTCTAAGCTCCCGGGGCCGACAGGCAGCCCCCTTCCACCTGCCCCGGGCCTGTGCTATCAGCGTGGGAGCCACAGGCACACGTGGCAACGGGGCACCGGAGACGTACTCTCGCTGTGACAAACACGTCGCGTTCAAACACTTACTACCAAAAGTGAGTGTGCGTTATCTCGCTTGCAGCTTTTGTACTGATTAAATATTAAATTCGTAACGTGTGAAGATGGTATCTGGTATGTGTGGGATCGATAAATAAAATGTATCATGGGAATGACTCTGCCCCGTCCCTCTGCACTCACTCGGCGTGGCTTTGAGAGTGTTGAAGCCACGTCCGCAGCTGGTGGCCTCTCACCCACCGCGCGGCTGCCGTCACTGCCTGTGTTCCCTGCGCGCAGGTGGCTTGAGGCGCGTGCGGCTGGGCCTCTGGGTCACAGCTGCATTCCCAGCCCCAGGAACAGCACCTGCCCCGCCACCGCTACTCCAGGGCCCAAGCACAGTCAGCGGACCCGATTAAAGCAAGAACACAGGAAGAAGCCAGACCTAGAGCCAGAGGGACCAAGAGAAACCACGTGATGATCACAGCTGCCATTGACTGAGTCCTGACCGTATGCCCGGCACCGTCCTCAGAGCGTGGCTCACGTACCCTCGCGGTGGCACCAGGATTCAAGTCGAGTTGTCTGGTGGCTGCCTGCCCTCAGACTGCCTTGGGCATACCGCTGGACTGACTCACACACGTGCTGAGAATTCACCGCCCGGACCGGACCTTCCAGAGACAATCCACCCTTCCCAGCGGAGCGCAGGCGCAGGAGGTACAGAAACACTGACCCCACAAGGGAGGAGGGGGGCCGCGGTTCAGGCAGTGACATAAACAGTAACGAGCTCTCAGTAGGGAGGACATCCTCTCTGGACTTTCCCCATTACGGTAACGTGTCATTTCTCTCATCGCAAGGTCTCTATTCTCACACACCTCATACTAACGGTGACCGCAGACACCGAGCCTTACGGTGGGACCTGAGGTTTGGTGGTGCCCTCCCCCACCCAGGTCCGCGTGGCTCCAGCCACAAAGGTTCCAGGTACGGGCTGAATACTCTTGGCTCTGACTTTCCTGATACCCTCCATCCAGAACGAGAGCGCGCACGAGCTGGGGTTCTGAGGCCGCTGCCCGGGGAGAGGCCAGGGGCTGGTTTTGCTGTGTTTCATTACAAGCTCCCCCGGAGACCGACTAGAGCGGGACTCCCGGCTGCCGGAGCATCTCAGCTCCGTGCCTTTCCGCAAGTGGCTGCATCCACACAGCACCTCTCCCTTCACCTTCCACCCCTGCCCCTCTCCCTGGTCCGGGGCCTCCTCCCCGTGCCAGGCCTCTCCCGCACAAGCCTGTGAGTCTACCACGTCTGCCCAGGCTCTCCATAGGCCTGGGGCCCGACCCACTCCCGGGAAGATGCCTAGAAAGGGATCTCCACGTAAATGAATGGGCCAGCGAGCGAATGCGGGAATGAGCTGGGGGAGAGTGCGAAGACACGGAGTCAGAAGGGTCGCAACCTTGTTAAAAGCGCCCACCAGCCCGGAGGGACCCAGAAGGCCTGAGCAGAACAGCCCGAGCCAATCACACGTGAAGAAGGAGGACTGCGTGCTCTGAGTAAAAGGCGCCAGTGCCCGGGCACCTCAATGCAGACACACGGGCGTGGGTGAGACGGAAGGGCAAGCCGCGCAGGACGACACAGTGACCCAAGACACCCCTCCATTAAGGGGCTGGGACCGCTGCGGAGATGAGGTGCTCGAGCTGTGACTCGGGGAGTCCTTGTGGGGTTAGTCACAACCCCAAGTAACAACCCCCTACTGCAGACAACTGAAACGGCCGGATGACAGGGACGCGGCCTCAGACGCACTCCAGCTGTGAGCCAGCAGGAGGATGACGCACACGAGTGACATCCACGGCCACTGGCAGCCGTGCGTTCAAGGACACTGCTGTCGAGGGCAGACGAGCATTTACAGGAGGTAAAGACAGCGAGGTGCAGGCAGGTGCGCCCCGTGTCCCCAAATCTACCAACAGGAAGACACACACACCGTAAAGGTCCTCCCAGCCTCCCCCTGAGCCACGCAGGCACCCCACATCTGTGATTTTTAAACATACTTCATATCAGGGCGCCTGGGTGGCTCAGTGGGTTAAGCCTCTGCCTTCGGCTCAGGTCATGATCTCAGGGTCCTAGGATCAAGCCCCGCATCGGGCTCTCTGCTCAGCGGGGAGCCTGCTTCCTCCCCTCTCTCTGCCTGCCTCTCTGTCTACTTGTGATCTCTGTCTGTCAAATAAGTAAATAAAATCTTTAAAAAACAAAAATAAATAAATATCCTTCATATCAAAGATGAACACACTTAATACTCCACAGGAAAGGGCTCTGTTCCTGCCACTCGAAGGCCGAGTGGAAGAGGACCACGGAGCCATCTGAACACGCAAAGGGTCCAGAAAAGCACAAACCAGCACTAGCCTCTGGGTCCTGACTCAGGTTCCTCCAAGGCCCCCTGGCCTTGCTCTGCCCCACTTTCTGCTCTCCACCCAGGCGCCTTCCGATCTCGTTGCTGGCCCAGAAGGTGCCCCTCCTTCCCCGGCAGACCGGGGGTGGGGGGGGGGGGGGCCTCACCCTACAGGCCTGGCCAGACAGCACTTTGGCAGCTACCTGGGCACTTGAGGACCCACTGCTCCCACCCCCGGCCAAAACCCTGGGGGAGCTCGCTCCAACGCACGGAACTCACACGTGTGAGCCCTTCCCACGCTCCACGGTGATTATCCGCGACCCAGCTGTCCCCCAGAAGCAGGAGCCTCTGGACTCCCTGTGCCTGGCCTGGGAGCAGCTCTCCACGCATCTTACTGGAATAAAATAATCAACAATGATTTTTGCTATTCATAAAAGGGCTCTTCTTCCGCCCCAGGAAGATGGAGGAGACAATGGAAAGTCAAAATGAAAATGGGATTTATCTCTCTCTCAAAAAAAGAAAAAATCAAACACAGTGGCCAAAGCAAATTTAAAATCTCATTGAAAATAACAGTAAGTTAAATGCTACACACTAAAGATCAAAAAATGACTCTGCAAAATAGATTTCATATTTTACTATTTGGTTTAGGTAATGGAGATAGAATTTTCAAGCACAAAAGGCCCAAATCTAGAAAGTTTTAATGACTTCTGATACAAGTGGCACACATAAGAAAATTCGTGTCTCACTGATTCAATATATATTTTGTTGAGGAAACAGCCACGAATAAATGGGAGAAGAGAATGGACTTTCCTGAAGTATTTAATAGTCTGATCTAGAAGATCATTACAGTAAAGGGACAAGCAAATGAAACCCAGTGACCTGCATACAGAAAGAGCTCCGGGCCGCGGGACAGAGGAGCAGGGGCACACAGGCAGCGCGGGCCCCATGCGTCCCGGGGCACCCGCCGCGGGCGCCCACGCCGGAGGACAGGCTGCCGAGGCGCAACACGGAGAGCGCCACAGAGAGCGTAGAATGACTTACGCAGAACCAAAGCAAGAAAAGATTGATGCTAAAAGTCAAAATAGGCCCATTTAAGTTTAGAAGGACTCGGAAACATTTTCACGTAGGTTGATGGTAGTTCCTAAACCTGGGAAGAGGAGTGTGATAAAACAAGGGTCAAGAAACGTATTCTGAAGTACTGAGTCTCCTGCTGCCTCTTGAAAATGAACACACCGCATGCCTTCGGCCGACTCCCCACCAACACACCCCGAAACCCCACTGGGCTCCAGCCCCAGGGCGCCAGTCCAAAGGCGTGCAGGACCCAGGGCCTCCAGAAGGGCAGCAGGCCCGAGGCTCGGAGCAGGCTGGGCCCCGGGCAGGGGCGGGCCGGCCCACTGGGCCAGGGTGGCTGGGGAGGATCCAAGGCCAAGCATCCAACAAAGTGAGAGACCCAGGTGAGCCGCACAGCCTGTGTGTCTTCAAGGCCAGCTTCACAGGCACCGCTTGTGATCCTCGTAAACCATGAATGTTCCCACGTTCCCGTGTCGGTCCCCCACTACCAGGCGGCTCCAAACGGCCTCATTATATCCGAGCCTGCTGTGACCACAGGGTGTGCAGAGAAGAAAGGGCTGGTGCCTGGAGAAAGCAGGAGGAGGAGGAGCGCACGGGAGCCAAAGCCTCCATGAGAGCCGCGAACGGCACGAGGCAGTTCCAAACAGCTCCAGCTCAAAGCGCGGCTAATTCACTCGCTGCTCAATCTCAGAGTCACCGCGCACTGGCACTTGCGGCGGGATCTTCACAGAGAAACAGAAGCCGGATTAACCTCCCCAAAGCACGGTTCTCATCAGTCCACTCCCTGCCCGAACACCTTCCACGGCTCCCAGTTGCGCGCGGAACAGTCGAAGGGTCAGTCTCGGGCCTCGGCTGCATCGGACCAATTCCTCGCTTCACTGACGAGGAAACTGATGGAGTAACCCGAAGGTCGGACCCAGGCAGATCTGAATCCAAGATCTCACCATCTCCTCACCACGGCCCATGTCCTTCCCACTGCGCCACGGCTGCCTCAAAGCCACCCGCCTCAGTCCTAGGATCGGGCGGCCTGCGCTGCCGGCCTTGCCTACCACTGCGCTCAGAGGAGCGTCCATCCCGCGCGGCGGCGTGAGAGCGCAGCCTCCCTCAGACGCGCCTGACTCGAGCGTGGACCGGGACAGCTTGCTTCACCTGGAGCCCCTCTGCTGCCCGACCACAGAGTCGGTCCCCACCACCATCTCCTCACAGGCCTTCCTGGCAGCCCAGCGACAGGCAGCTTTCCATGGTGGCCTCGAGGACCACCCGGTGCCTGCACCCGCCACAAGCAGCTCATCAAATACCTGGACGCCCGTGGTCCACCATCACAGGAACGTGACGTCAGCTCAGTGCCCTGCCCCAAGAGTGCCTGGTAACGAGTCACGTCGTGGGCCACAGCCCAGTGACCAGACCCTGATACACAACCCAGCATGGACATGCTCCCTGGAGGCCAAAAGCCACCAAGGCCGGCTACAGGGCACACCACAGCCTGGGCGTGCAGCAGCCCTGCCCCACCCCCTTCGCAGCAGATTAGGGATAAACCCCCCCTCCTTAAGGTCAACCTTGCCCTCCATGGGCCGACCAAGAAGCACCAGGAAACCCCGCTGAGAAGGTGGACGCACGAGGCCATGAGTAGTGAACGAGCAGCCCAGGTGCGCCCGTCACCCGGGACACGCCGTCAATCACCTAACACAACAGTAATTCCACCCGACAAACACGCCTGATCTTACACACACAGCACTCACCTGAACAGAACGTAAGGACAAAGATGTAAGCTTCAAACAAGAGATGGCGAGATCACAACCAAGGCCTTCCATCACCAGGAAAAGTGAGCGGGCACGCCCAGACCAGGGCAGACCGTGCGGCTGGGGTGCCGGGCTCCCGCGCCTGTTTCTGAAGCAGATTCCCTCTCCCTCCGCATCGTAAACTTCTGCAACAACCAGGGTGTGTAGGGAGGACAACAAAATTGAAGGGTGTGTGTGTGTGTGTGTGTGTGTGTGTGTGTGTGTGTGTGTGTGTGTGTGTGTGTATTTGAAGGTTTTATTTGTCAGAGAGAGAGAGAGACAGCGCGCGTGCACACAGGCAGAGCAGCAGGCAGAGGCAGAGAAGCAGGCTCCCCACTGAGCAGGGAGCCCGATGCAGGACTGGATCCCAGGACCCCGGGATCATGACCTCAGCTGAAGGCAGAGGCTTCACGGACTGAGCCACCCAGGGTTTTATCACTGCTGCACAAAGACCTTTTTCCCAGGGAAAGCATTTAGTCGCAAAGGACTGAAATATTCTGGCCTGGAGAAAGGTAAATGGGCAGTCCCACGATGAATGACGTCCTCACGGCCCGCGTGGGTCCACCCGCCATCGGAACACCGACCGCACACGGGACATGGGGGTGCGGGCAGAGGAGACCCCGGGAAGCGTGTGCGGCAGGGGCGCAGCGACCCGGCGAGGAGCCAGCTTCCCCTCGCCCACCTTCGGATGCCGTCTGAAGACTCGCCCAAGGCTCCTCGGGGCCGGCTGTCCCACATCCACGAACGGGACCCAGACGGCATAAAAACAAGCAACCGCTTTATCTTTCCACTGTCCCGGAACACCAGCTCGTGGTACGGAGTAAGACCAACCCCCCCACCACCACCACCGAGGCAGCTCAACAGAGAAGCAGGTGCACGGACTCTGGAGTCAGAGACACTTCTATGCCGGGGACTCGCTCTGAGACGGGAAGGCCACTGCCGACCTCGGCCAGCTGTGAGAGCTCTGCCAGCGGAGCGGGCAGTGCGCTGCCTCCGACAGGGCTCTGGGGGGCCGCAGAGCTGACACACCAGCACCCAGCGCGCTCGGGCAGCTGCCATCCAGGAAGGCACGCGCCTCCCACCCCTCCCTGCTGGACCGCTCGGCCTCCACCGCCCACCACTGTGCCCCTCACACACAGCTCTGAGCCTCTAGCGTGATCCTGACGGCAGAGGTGCAACGCGGGCACACCTCAGCGGCCCCAAGGACTCACGCGTGAGCAGGAAGTCGCAGCGCTGACGCGGCCCTTTCTCCCAGAGGTGATTCAACCCTGAATTCAGACACGCCTCACCACGGGGCCCTCCTGAACGGGGTGACCCAAGGGTCAGGGCAAGAGCTCTCTCTTCAGCTGATACAAGAACAAAAAGCCTCCAATTCTGTAATTGCTGCTATACAAAACACGTGTGCGGACTAAATTTCTGGTCCTTCTTTGGCACCAAGAATATTCTGGGTGGTGGATCTACATCGTGAACGTACCGGGTGCTCCTGAACTGTGTGCTCCAAATGGGCCGCTGTATACTACGTGGGCTTGGCTTCGTTTTAGAAAAGGATATTTTCCTTGGAAAGGCAACGGTCTGTACGCCATCTGACACGCGCGAATAGAGAGAGGGCCGCGCACATCTGCTAAGCACCACCGGCCCCCACGCGCCCCGATCCACACCAGGTGAGAACAGGCACATGGGGACGAGCGAGTGCACTGCGGCTGTTTCACGGAGAGCCGCGGGACACACCTGTCTGCACACACGCTCGCACGGCAACCTGACCGCATGCAACACTCCTGGCGGCAGAGGACGAGGACGGGACCGCCGGCCCACAGAGGAAAGGGCACTCCCTTGTCATCACGGAAGCCCGCAGTGACCAGTGGCTGCTTTAACACTGCATGACGTGGCTTTTCCAATTAATTAAAAAAAACCAGTAAACAGGAAATAAAAATAAATATTACCAGCTCCCAAACTTTAAGTGACAAACGCTTGTGTATTCTTATCTTCCTCCTCCTCCAAAACAGTAAGGAACCTTTCCGCCAGTGTAAACTATTATGTATTTTGAATACTTATATTAAACGTCTAGATTTTGATTAGACACATAAATTAAATGCTGATTTAGACAGATAGGCAATTTTAATAAAAATTTTAAGTAAAGATCATTTTCAAAACATTATACAGTCATTAAAAATGATGGTTATGAAGACTGTAGCAACATGGCAGAGACTCATAAAATTAACCGGAAGAAAAAAGAGGAAAGAAGTCTAGCTCTATTCTCACCGCCTCCATGGGGTGAAAACGATGGGGGAAGGAGGCAGAGGGAAAAGAAGGTGACAAGTCGGGAGGGCAGGCCCACCGTGGGCCAGGCGCCAGGCTCTCTGCAGATTAGCTCATCCAGCCTCCGAAACAGTGTGACACAAAGTGCCATTATACCCATTTCACAGATGAAGAAAGTAAAGATTAAAGAAGCTTTAAAATAAAAAACAAAAAAACTACGGCAATCACTCTGCTAGTGAACAGCAAAGCGCGACCAGGACCCCTCAGGGCACCCCCCCCTTCCCGTGCCCGTGGTCCCCGGGGCCCTGAGCGTCTGTGGCGGGTGGCGGGCTGCCCACGCGGCTCCTCACCTGTAACGTGCAGGCTCGTCCTTGTAGAACCGCGGACAGATACACGGGTCACACCGTGCACTGAAAAGTGGGTTTAAAAAGACATCCCTACCTAATTTTCTTAAAATAACTTATCCCAAGAACACGACATTGGGTTTTTTAAGCATCTTAAGCAAACATGAACTTTTTCCCTGTAGGACCAATTTGAACATCGTGTAAGAGCGTACCAGAAAGCCTTCCATTTACATGAATCTCCAGCGTTGGCAAAAAAACAAACCAAAGCCTTACCTGGCAACGCTGTCCCTCCCCCCGGTACCTTCCGGACAGAGGTGGTTCCCTCCCCCTCTTCACTCTTGCTGGCCGACTTAAAGTTGAACTCCCTCCCCGTGCTAAACCCAGCTGCAATGCCCAACCGGGTTATTTTCCATCTCCCGAGCCTTGCACTTGTACTCATTACGCATCTTCCTATTTTCTTACTTCAACCACGGAGGAGTTAATCCCGCATCAAATCTCTAACAAGGACTTCGGGGCTCCCGGAGCGTGCGGGGAGCTGCAGTCCCAGGACCGCGGGGGCTCCGACCGCAGGCGCCCCACCTCCTTCCCTCCCTCGGTCTTTTCACCCGCAAAACTGGGACCACGGGGGCCCGCCAGCTCATCTGTCACTGCGGGTCAACACCAAATCCGCGAGGTATTTTCATGGCCAAGAGCTTCACAAACAAAAGCCGTGCTCCTCACGGTGACCAAAGCGGGCCATGTCTCGCCAAGCAAACGGCTACCACAGACAGCGCAAATGCTGACTCTCGTGGGACGGAGTCTGGAGGAGGAGCCTCCAGGAGGTGAGTGGGTCCGGAGGGTGGAGCCCCGTAGACGGGGTTAGCCCCTGTAAGAGACCCCGGGGGGCTCCGTCCCCACGCCTGCCACAGAGGACACAGTGCGAAGGTGCCAAGTGTGACCCCGAGTTCAGCCTCCAGAACTACAAGAAATCAAGGCCTGTTACTAGAAACCCCCAGTCTGCGGCATCCTGTCCCAGCAGCCGGAATGGACTCAGATAAGAGCATCGTCGCCCCATGTGAGAGCCGTCCTCCTTCCCTTTAACGTACCGGAACCCAGAAGCCCCCCCATGGCTCAGAGGCCTCCCGGAGCCAGGCAGCACGTGGAGCCCAGAGCTGGGTGCACACGCGTCCTTGGCAAGGGCTCCTGGGTCCACGACCAACACGTCCCTCACAGGCCGCCGTTCCAGACCCGGGGCGGGTGGGGGGGGGGGGGCCTGCCTGCCGCCTCGCTGCCTCGGGCTCCTGCCACCTCTCCCCCAGGCTGAGGGGACAGCTCACCGGTGAGTCACACCCAGAGGCCCCGGGGTTAAAGTGCATCAGCACCTTTTCCTAAGTGAACGCGGTCGGCAGCCACCCTGAGCCTGCCTTTCTTCTCGGCTACCGGAGCAGTTCTCATCGTTGGGGTCTTTACTTTCATTAACAGATTCCAGAAAAGACCATATTCAAACAAAAATATCATTTTCTTTGCAGTTTCCAGAGCTAGACACGTGGCTTGCAGCGGTGTGTGGCCCTTCGGAGTCTCAGCTCCGTTTCTGGGAACAAAGCCAGACACCGAGGAGAACTCATTCTGAAGGCTGTGTCTGCCTGTGAACTTGAGAGGTGTGACCACCGCTCCCTCCCCACTGGATATTCTGCAGGCGGAGATACTCACTCTCTGGGTCTCTGCTCTGCATGAGGCTCAGGCTGAGACCCCAGCACACAGCCCCCGACCTCAGGGAAGTGGAAATCCACGGAGCTGACACAGAGTGGCAAACGCAGGCGGCTGTCTCCCCAATATCCAGCTTCCCCCTCTTCCCTGCTACCAGAACCCCAAGTTCTAAGTGTCAGTGACTGACCCCACATGAGAGACTTACTTGTCGGGGTCCCCCGCAGCCAGGGATGGACATGGGACCCAGCTCTGGTCAAACCCCTTCCTGAAGAGAATACAGACGCGTGACGATTGCCCTTCGCCTCACACGAGCTGACGACCACCACCTCACGGCCACGAGCTCAGACCCCTGATGCCATGGCAGTAACGAATGCCAACGGCTCCCTACCCCCAGCATCTTGCTGAGAAAAATAAACCCCTTTTTGTTTAAAAGTCCCCAAGTCAGATTTTCTGTTACCTGCAGCCAACACAAATGCTCCCCGATCCCCCTCAACGCAAGGCAACCCGGTCAGCCGATGAACCAGGGACGTGGGTCACCACCATGGGGACACCCACCAGCACCGTTTCTCCAGACCACTCCGGGACCGGTCACCGGTCCCTGGAAAACGAGGGCAAGTGACAGAGCGTCCCGCAGGAAGATGGGCGTAAGTCACTCACCCCCGACGAGCGGCAGCAGCGCAGGGAGCCGAGCACCGCACAGCGCAGGGAGCAGCTCTGTCCTGGCGCGCTTCCCCCTTCCCTTCTCTCCCCTCGCACACAACACAGGCTCCACGGCCTCCCCACAGCACCCCAATCTACAACAGAAGGTATCAGAGAAAAGACAAACACGTCAAAGACTGCTTTCTAAGACTGCTACTTTAAACCGTAAAGGAGACTCACAAACATTTTTTTAACATTTGCTTTTAAGATTATGCGCAGAAAGCCTTCATTCAACAGAGTTCCCCGAACGGGCCCTGAAAGGTCTCCTGTCAAACTGAGGGTTTCCTCGGCTCCAGCTCCCGAGGGCCACCTTCCTTTCACCGACTCACGCTCGACTGCGTGTGTCTCAAGCTCACCGCTACAGCAGGTCACTCACGCCCTACACCAGTGGTGGGCCCAGGGCGCGCTGGCGCGGGGGGCGGCATGTGCCCCGGGCCCTCCCGTTCCTGTCCCAAGCCCAGATGGCCCCCGGGGGGGCAGCTGACAGGATGCGGAGAGCATCGCGGCGGACAGACCACCGCACGGCGGCACGTCTACACAGCAGGCACATGTTCCATTTCGGTTTGCCAGTTTTGTCGTCGTTCCTGTTCCCTAAAGTTCCAACAACATCCAACAACATCGCCAAGCTCCGATGTTCCCAGAAGCGCTCGGGTGGGAAAATGAAGTGGAGGAAGGAGTCGCACGGCCCCTCACACCGGGGGACGGGGGCAAGAGCAGGGCCCACACCAGGCAAGGCTCCGGAGGCCGGCAGGGGTGGGCCGGGAGGCGGACGGGCAGCCAGCGAAGAGCACACACAGCGCGAGCTCTGTCCGCAGCGGGAGGAAGCGCAGGGCACCCCCGAGCCGTCGCTGCACGTTACAAATTACTTGCTGCATAACTGCTTTTACAGAAACAAAACCGGAGACGGAGGGCTCTGTGCCCCAGGAAGGGGAGTAGAATCTAACGGCTGCTGAGCACCACCAAGGACAGGTGTCTGCCACGGGGCACCTGCGCGGCTGGGCACCGGGGAGGCAGCAGTGCCCAGGAACAAGCAAGCGGACGAGTGGGCAGAGGGTGAGGTGCTCTGCAGCGACACAAAGCCTGCTGAGGCGGGAACAAAGAGGGCGAGGTGTTCTAGGGCGGGAGGACATGCTGCAGCCGCCCATGGCTCGGTCAGGAGACCACACGGCGAGGTGGCCTGTGAGCAAAGACCGGGAGGAAGTGAGTCATGCAGAAATCCAGGGCAGAGGCCCCAGGCATGGACGTGCTGGTATATTCCGGAAACAGCAGAACACAGTGAGGCAGGGACGGGAGGAGATGAGGCCCAGAGAGGGATGGGGCAGGTCCTGCCCAGCCTTGAAGGCTGTCATCAGGCCTCTGGCTGGCCTGAGAGCCCTGGAGGCTTTGCAAAGCAGCTGACCTGGATCTCATTCCGAAGGACCACAGACACCACGTGCAGCACGGCCTGGGCACAGTTTGCCAGGGGCCTGGTGAGGAGCCTACTGTCACCGGGTGAGAGCGGGTGGCTTGGGGCAGGGCACGGGGCAGAGGTGCTGGCCATAAAACCAGGGAGATGCGAGACTGATGGGCAGTGGCGGGGGCGGGGCAGTGAGGCGACAGCGGAGAGCGATGGGAAGGGGGAGCGGCCGTGTGCGGAGAGGAGGGACCCTGCGGCAGGGCACGGGGGTCGGGGGAGAAATCGGGGCATCATGCATGCACCGCGGCTGCCGCCTTTAACCCAGAAGCACCTTTAAAAATAGACGACCTGCTTGAAAACAAGCTCCCTCGGGTATGTTCCCGAGGAAAGGTGCCTTGGCCGCGTCCCTGCGGGCTTCAGAGAGATGCTACAGGGAGAACCGAACACGGGGTGCCACAGAGGGCCGGCTGGAAGGTGCAGACGGGGACAGCACCGGACAACGCCAAGGAGCCTCAACGCACAGGCTCTGGCCAGCCGGCCACACCCTGTGTCACAGACAGGGACGGGGACCCCACGGTGGCCCAAATGCTGGCTGGCACCTGTTCACACGCTCAGAAGGTACTGCTCAGTGCACGGACACCCGGGACCTCGAGAGGTGGAGGCCACAAGAAGGGCGGCGGCAGGGCCCAGCGCAGGCTCCGGACCTGAGTCGCAGCCAGGCTCTCAGACTCGGTGGTCTCAGACATTCAGCAGCCCTGTTTTCAAAGCTTCTTTGTTTCACTAAAAGCACCTTTTCCTCGGGGCCCCTGGGTGGCTCAGTGGATTAAGCCTCTGCCTTCGGCTCGGGTCATGATCTCAGGGTCCTGGGATCGAGCCCTGCGTCGGGCTCTCTGCTCAGCGGGGAGCCTGCTTCCTCCTCTCTCTCTGCTGCCTCTCTGCCTCCTTGTGATCTCCATCCATCAGACAGATAAATAAAATCTTAAAAAAAAAAGTACATTTTCCTCAAGCCACAGAGAGGAGATAAAACTGAGCCTTCCAAAGAAAGCTGCCCAGGCTTCCGGGCAGCCTGAGTGGGGCAACCATGACTTTTCCCCTCTTTACCCTCCTAGTTACCTCCCCAAAGCCCCACTGGCTCCACAGGGCACAGAGCCACACTGTGCACCTCAGGTAAGGGGGGCAACAGGCCAACTGAGTCATTAGGTCCAAATGCATTCGGCCAAGGAGAGGGGGTGGGACGAGAGAATCCTGAGCAGGGGAGAGAACAGGAGGGTGGCAGAGGAGCAGGCGCAGGAGGGAGGGAAGCGGGCAGTGGGAGAGAGACACAGAGCAGCGATGAGGAGGGGGGAGGCAGGGGTGGAGGGAGAAGAGTGGGAGAGAGGCGCAGGGGAGGAGGGGCCAGGAGCAGAGGCCAAGGTAGGGGGAGGAGCTGGAGGAGGGGAGGGGTGCGGCAGACAGGGGAGAGGAGCGTCCCTTCCCAGAAAGCAGCGCGGCTGCTCTGAGCACTGAGCTCGGAGAAGGCACTGGGGCCCCAGGAGCTGGACAGGACACAAAGGCTGGTGGTCCTGAGCCTCCTCGCCCTGGGTCTTCACTCTCCGGTAGCTGCAGGGGACACTCGGCGCTAGGGCCAGGGGCCAGTCCTCCCAGGGAGATGGCAGGGAAAGACATAGTCAGCTGGAGCTCTCGCTCTCCCTGTCCTCCAGCCCAGTCCTCCAGCACACACAGCCCCCAGGGCCTGGTGGTTGTTACCTGGCAGCGAGGGCGGCAGGGCCAGTGCCTGGCCACTAGAGGGCAACGCTGGGCACAGCCGGCCCCCCGACACACACCTGGCCAGGACCCCAGGGAGCAGGAGTGCCCTCCCAGCTTCAGGGGCGTCCCCCAGTGCCCAGAGGAGCCCTCTACTCCTGCTCTCCGACCTTGGGTATGAAAAGGGCCCCTCCTTCCTCAGCCCCCAAAGAGCACGGCGAAGGCTGGAGCTTGTGTCCCCAACCAGCTCCCACGCCGTGGCCCTGGCTGTGGGGCCGCAGGACCGGCCCACTGCGCCGAAGACTCGAGCCCCTCAGCGGCTGACCACGGGGAGCAGACGGCCGGCGCCGGGCTCGGGGCAGTGTGCACACAAAGGGACTCACCATATCCATTTAGCGCCCTTACCTGCCGAGCATCACGGCTCGGCCCAGCTGACCTTCAACATACCGTGCTCAGACGCTCACGCGGGCCTACGGACAGGCGGTCAGCTCGCACGAAGCCCACAGTGCAGGGCTGGGCAGCCCGTGTAACCTCCCGGACACTGTACGGAAAGTGACCAACAGCAAGGGCACCCGTGGAGCGCTGCGGACCCTCGTGATGGCGAGGCCGAACGGAAGCTGTAGCCGCTGTCCCGTGTCACGGGAGTGGAGCGTACCGGGTCACCAGCCTGGGAATCACTAGCCCGGGAAAAGATCCAACTCAAAATTCCAAGTACAGCGTCTTTTCACACCGTCGTAGAGTCGAGCCGTTGTAAGGCCGGGGGCTGTGTGTATGAATACGCCCGAGCGCCATCACAGCCAGCACGAGTGAGGGCCCAAAGTGGCCAGAACCGTGGAATTATATGGCCATGCCACTCTCTCCGGCCCTGTGTCACAGGTCCCTGACTCTGTGTCCCCAGGGAAAGACGCCGCTCCGTGTGCACCAGAGGCCTCCTCTCCACAGCCCAAGGCTCCCACGGTGCCGTCTTGGCCTCCCTTGCTCCCAAGTCCACCTGGCTTCTGTGCAACCAGCTGCCAGGGCCCCCCAGCCTGCCCTGCAGCCCCGGGGAAAGAAACGGCCTCACCCACCCACCCCCAGCCCCCACCCTCGGGCCATTCCCCAGTCGACTACCCAGCTTGCCCCTGCCCTCCCATCCCTCCCCCTCCACGCTCCCAAGGGACCACCCGCGACCCAGCCCCGGCCCCACGCTGCTGGGACAGGCTGGCTGCAAGTGGGCCACGGCTCTCCTTCCACAGAGGACAGACCACTTTCAGACTCCCGTGCCCAGCTGCGCCTCCTGCTTCCAAACCTCCCAGAGGCGCCGCGATGAGCTCCTCCTTCTGGCCTTCGGAGCCCTCAGGACCTGTCCCTTCCTACTTGCTGTCTTGCTCGCTGTCCCCCACCAGGCCAGGGCCTCAGCGGCCGGGTCCAGCCTCAAGCGTGGGAGCCGTCGCACCACCAGCCGTCCCGGAAGGCCCGTCCCACCTTCAGCTCCACCGGGGGTTAAGGGGCCCACTCCGGGGGTCGATTTGCGCTCCACGGGCGCCTTAGCCCCTTCTGGGAGCTTCTGGAGTGCTGAGTGTGAGCGTGTGTGCACCTGCCCATCTCCTCACACCAGAGCGTCCACTCCTGCAGGGCAGGTCCGGGGGCGGGGGTCTGGTTCCCTGCGTCTCTCCAGCGCCTGCACCCACAGCAAGTGCCCAGTGGATCCGGCTGAATGAGTGAACCCTGCGGCGCTTTCACAAATGACCGCCGGGTCCCGGGACCCTGCAGGGTGGGCCTCGTTCCCCCAGTCACCCGCTGAGAGTGGATCGCACAGAGCCAAGGCCTGGCACCAGAGCCAGACTGCCTCCTCCGGTCACCACGGCCCTGCAGGGCTGTCCTCCAGCTGCAGGCCCGGAGGGGGCTGGGGCAGCTACCTTGACCTCACTTCCAGGGTGAGTGGCTCCACTGCCTCCACCCCCAGAACACTCTCTCCTCCCCACCTCCGTCTACGCGGACACTCCAGCCTCGGGCCAGACTGGGTGCTCAGGCAGGGGAGCTAGAACGAGCCCAGGCACCCAGCCTCGCTCCCCGGCAGACACGGCTGAAGGCCCGGAGCCCCCATGCCCTCGAGGCCACAGCACTGAGACGGGGTGGCTCCGAGGGCCTCCGGACCGCGTGTTCTGCCCCCAGCCCAATGCCGCCCCCACGCACAGACGCACGCGATAAAAATGAACGCCTCCGAGTGTCATCTTCTTGGGCTTCAAAGCAGCAGCCTTTTGCACGAGTAAATATTGAGTCAATGCTAAGAGCAGACTGAGCTGTTAAGTTCTATTTGCTACTCTCATCCCCAGGCCCATGACAGAGCACAAGCTAAACAAAGAAGAACAGCTCTCCGCCGCCGAGACGACACGGAGCAGGTAGAATCATTTCTGTGGGCGCTTCTCACGTCGCTGATTTGCTTCTCCAACATTGGCAAATATTTGCCACTTATGTCTTTTATGTAACGTGGAGATAATATATTCCACTGTCTTCCAAGGCTATCTTAAATGCCTTATAAAAACAGGCAATTTACTGGCTATGTTTCCTCCTGCCACTAAATACAAATCCAGTAATGTTTAACTTTGAAAGCTTTTTGGTGTGAGATTTGATACTTAAACAGAATGCCAAAGACAGAAAACACTGGTAAAGCCACCGGCCCAACAAGAGAATCTTATTTTTAACTGTTAACCTTCCCTCCTGTCCGTGCCTACCCGCTTTCCCCACGAGTCCTGAAAGCTTTGTTCTTTTTTTTTTAATATTTTATTTATTTGACAGAGAGAAATCACAACTAGGCAGAGAGGCAGGCAGAGAGGCAGGCAGAGAGAGAGGAGGAAGCAGGCTCCCTGCAGAGCAGAAAGCCCGATGTGGGACTCAGGACCATGACCTGAGCCGAAGGCAGAGGCTTAACCCACTGAGCCACCCAGGCGCCCCCTGAAAGCTTTGTTCTTAAGGAGGATTTTAGTGTCCACAAGTCAGTCCGCTGAAGACGTCCATGAGAAGACCACGGGAGCTCAGCTCCTGACCCGGAACTGCAACTCCCAGCATCGGATCTCGCCCTCGACAACTGCCTCCGTGCCCCTACTGTTAGAAACCACGTACCTCAACCAAGAGAACACGTGCAAACTGCCTTGACTCAGCAGTGACCACACAGTGACCATGCCCGTCAGTGCTCTGAAAATCAAGGTCAAGGGTAAGTAAACAGGCCAACACAAACGAGCAGGGCAGGTGACTAGCACCGTTCAGACTCACTGTGGGCTGCGCCTGCTCCTACGCATTCTACACGCACCTCCTCCCGGGCTCTGCACCGCAGCATGGTTAGCACCACTGGGACCCGAAGGAGGACCCCAGAAGCACTCCCAGGCTTGCTCCGCTCACGGGGCGAGAGAGCGCTGAACCCGCGCTCCCCACCAGTGGTCATCCTCAGAACCCCCGCCCTCCCTGCACTCTGGGACCTGGCCTCCCCACACGGCCCCAGGGGCGCCTGTATGCTGCTAAGCTGGAAAAGCAAGTGGCTGAGGGACATGCTCAAACCCCACAACTAGACTCCCCAAAGCCCGGGGCACCTGACTTCCCAGCGCTGTGGGTGAGATTTCCACTCCAGCTGCTCCTCTTCCCGACCCACACTTCGGGACGCTCGATGACCATCACTAGTCACCAGTGCGGAGCAAGGATCATAGGTCCGAACCCACTGCAGGGACACAAAGTGGGAAAGAAGCCAAGTGCCCATCGGGAAGGGCGGTAAAGGCGTCCGGGGCAACCAAGGGCAGCATTGCACAGCCCGTGCAGGTCGGGCAGGTGTCTAGCACTAACACGGGAAAGACGCCACGAGGTTTAACGTGGGGAGCAGAGTAGCATCACCACGTTGGGGGGGGCAGACCATATAAATGCACAGACCCCAAAGCGTCTCTCCACACACGATTTCCCAATTACCGCAGGATGACAGTCCCCTCCCCGGGCAGAACTGACAGCCGCCATCTCCAGCAGAGATCGGCGTGCACTCCTGACCAGGAGGACCAACCAGCTCTGGGGCCTCTCACACGATGACAGGCACCACAAACCTCACAGGTGACATTCCTACCCAAACGACCGGCCCGAACCTCGTTGGAAGGACAGGAGACAGCCCCCGCCGAGGGGTGCCGCACAAGGGCTGACCTGCCCTCCTCCAAAGCCCCAACACCCAGGAACACAGGGCACACGGGGACCCCTCAGCTGACGGAGAGGACAGACCAGGAGACAGACACAGCGGACGTCACAGGGACGACTGGCACGAAGTGAACGTGGGCCGCGAGGCAGTTGGCGCACCGTCTCGCTGGGCAACGTCCTGACTCTGACGACGGTCCTGTCTGATGCTGACGGTGTCTCTGTGCTTAGAAAACACAGTGACGCTCTCGGGATGCAGCGTCCCCAGCGGACTCAAACGGTTCGGGGAAACACACAGCCACACGAGCACGCGCGCGCACACACACACACACACACACACACACACAGTGAAGGTGGGGCAAAGCGCAAACAGTGGCTGAACTGACATAGGAGTCGCCTGTACATTCTTGCAACTTTCCTCGAAATGTGCAATTACACCAGAGTGGGAGTGTAAAACGTCATGTGCATCAACCGTCCCAGAAGACGCCCGAGCCACGGGAAGGAGGGCAAGCCGGGCTGGGGAGAAGGAGAGCGACGTGTTTTTACTGGACGTCCTCCGGCATGCACGAGCAAAACAATCAGGAAAGTGAAAGTGAAGAAACCGTCGCTAAGAACCCCGGGCACCCAGAGGGGACCGGCATCCCGCATCCCGGGGGACTGGGCCCATCCTTCCGCCCCCGCCTGGCTCCGCCTCCACCCAGCTCCTTGCTGGCAGCCCATCCCCGTGCCTCAGGTGCCACCTGCTGGCGGAGCGGGGCACTGCACAGTCTGCCCCCCCCCCCGCCCCCCTCCCAACCCCCGCCCCCATGCCACCCCTGCACCTGCCCCCCACCACGCGTGGTCGTGATCCCACGACCACGGCCACATCCCACGTCCCTGAGAGCTCCCCTGGCCAGCAAGACGCCCGCGGCAGCACGGTGCTCCACGAGGATGAGGTGCACAGCTTCGAGGGGTGCTCCAGCAGGCGGACTTGGAAGTGGGCACCGGCCTCAGAGCCTGGGGGCAGCGCGGCCCCATGGCTACTACGGTGACCCTGGAGAACACCGGTGACTGTACCGCCCCCTGCTGGCCTGCCCACCCATGCCCAGCCTTGGCTCCCGGGGTGCTCTCGGCCGTCACACACTCTACACCAAGGAAGGTGTAAGGTCAGCAGCACCCAGGACCCCGGTCACCAGCTCTGTGCCCCCACGAGCACTCAAGAGCAGGGAAGTCCACCGGTCCGCCCCGCAGGGCCAACGCAGGGCAGCTCCACAAAGACGAAGGGGTTCGATCGGGGCATTAAGGACAACAGAACAGAAAACGCCAGATCGAAGGCACCGCAGCCAGGACCAGCACTCAGCTAACGTGAACCTTAAGGACAAACGGTCAACTCTGTGACTGGCGGGCAGGACCCCACAAACAGACCACCCGACAAGCACACCGCACGCAGGGGCACGCGTGCCCTCCGCCGGCAGGGACTCACCGAGGTCTGTGTTGGGGCCGGCAAGGAGTTGCTTGAACTTGTCGAGCCGCGAGGCCTCCCGTTCACTTAAGGCCGAGCTGCTGAGCGCACTGGAGTGAGGCGCGCCGCCCAGGGCGACCGTCACCGAATGCGGGAGAGACTGGGATCGCTGCAGAGGGACAGTGTCGCTGGCGCTTTCTGTGGGCAGAGAGAGCAGGGGGTGAGGACGGCCTCCTGATGCTCCGCAGTAAGAAGACCCCCACGTGTGCCGCTTTCCCCTCGTGAATGCCGCCGTGCCTCAGCTGTCCCCCCGTCCCGTCTCGGGCCAGTGCAAACCTGGGTTACTGGAGCAATAAAACGAAACTAGCGAACACCCAAAAGTTCACTGGCCCCAGAGAATGACTCACTCGGGAAACAGACATGCCTCATCTGAAAGCAAGACGACAACCAGAAACGCCCAGACCACCTCACGGTGCACCCCTGGTCAGGGCTCCCATGAAGCAGGCCTGCCCGGGGGACACAACGCAAGGACCTGCAGGGGTACAGCAGGGATGACGCTGCCTGCGGGGTCCCCCGGGCGTGAGCACAGAAGGAAGCCACTGAGTCACGTGTGGAAGGACATGAGCCCACAACGGCACGGAGGACTCTGCACCCCTGTGGGTCTCCCCAAGCCCCGTGAGGGAGCTGGGCAGGGACATGGACAACAGGAAGCACAGGAAGCTAGAGCACATAAAAGCGGGGGGTGGTGGGCTGCAGGCGGGGGTGCCCAGGATCCCCCCTCCCAGGGCACCACCTACCACCACGCCCAAAGGCCCATGAATGGGGACATGCAGGCCGAGGTGAAACCGTGCATTAAATCCAGGAGCCCAGGCCGGGAAGAGCCACAGGAGAGAGCCCAAGGTCTCACACCCACTCAGAAAAAACCACCAGGGACCAACAAGGGGCCCACAAGCAAAAGGTGGGGACAGGCTGCACGGACCCAGGTCTAAATCCCCCGGAATGGTCAGCTCTTCCCAAACTGGAAGTTAAAGCAGAGGGAGAAATCGACTCCAGGAGACGGGACGAGAAACAAACAGGGAGACGGAAACGTGCCGGCTGCCGTGCGCTGCTGCCAGACCCCCAGCTCCCTCCTTCCTGCCGACTCATGAGCCTAGAAACAGAGCCTGGCAAGGCTTCACACAGAAACCCTCGGGCTACGGGGGAGCACTGCGGCCCACGGCCTCTGGGCAGAGTCTGGCCCACTTAAGCGTCCAGAAAAGCCTAAAGAAGTGGGTGTCAAGGTGAGAGCAAGCCCGGCCCCTCCTCAGGGCCTCCCCACCGCCTGCACTTGGGGAGGCCCGGGGCGGCTATGTTCAGACCCCCTCCTCCCCGCCCTCGGAATCTCTTACTCCGCTGTGAGTCATGATTCTTTCCTTAGGAAAGACGAGGGCAGGAGGAGCGGTCCCACGTTCTACCGTAGATCCAAACGGGCTGGGTTTGACTTCTCCAGCATCTCAGAGAGCATCAGTGTGGTTTACTGGGACACGAATGGACCACTTGGTCCCGGGCCGAGCCCACACCCAGTCCCCCTCTAAGATGGGACAGACGGGGTTTGCAAGGCACGCGGATGCCCCTCCCCACCGAAGAAGCAGGAAGGCCAACAGCCATGTCTCCCTGCTACTGTCAACGAAAACACATCAGCGTCCCCCTTCCAGGGCAGCCAGTGTTGACCCAGGAGCCACTCGCATCTGGGTCCCCACCAGGAGTGGAGACGGTCCTCCCCAGCCACGCCCACTGAGCCCTTCACAGCCTAAGGCACGGCCTCGCCATTACGCCAGTGGTACCCTAGACCAAGCAAAGTGCACCTGCCTTCAGGTACAAAGGTACAGACTCCTCAGACACTGACTAAGAAAGTCAGGAGAGTCAGAAGGTAGTAAGCAGCCCGAGCACCCTCCCTGTGGCTTCCCTAACTTTCAGGCCACCGTCTGCCCAGGGCTGGAGGCCGGAGTCGGGGGCAGCTGGCAGGTCCCTTGGACACCGCCACATACGGGGTGACATGAAACGTAGCGTGCGGGACTGTGAAGATGACAGAGCGCCGTTCCTGCGAGCCATCACACAAAACAGGCCTGACCTGGCCCTGAGCCGTGCGGCCGCTGCAGAAACAGGACATGAAGGTGAGGAGAACCCACCATCACTGGGCCCTGGGGACAGCTCGGTTTAGCTCAGTGACGTTCGTGTAATGACAGAGAACACCAAAGGGAAACAAAGGTAATGGGACATGGTCTCTGCCTTTGGGGAACCTGCAAACCGTGCAGACGGGGTATGCAGTCGGGCCCAGCCCCCAGCACCTCCCCTCAGCCGGGATGGCCTCCCGTCCTGAGCCTGGACCCTCACCCTCCTGTTAACCTTAGACATCACCTCCTCCCTGAAGTCTTCCCTGACATGCCCCTGGCCCTCCTCAACAAGACAAAACCGGTACTTCTACCCTTGGGTGCGTCTGGGTCCTGCCCACCGCTCCAAGGCTACATCCCACCCACGGAGGCGGACGACTGTGACCCCTGTGTCTCCCCACTAGACTGACCATCAACACATCCACACGGGGCCCAGTCCAGTAAGAATAGGACGGACGTGGGGTGCCTGGGTGGCTCAGTGGTTTAAGCCTCTGCCTTCCGCTCAGGTCATGATCTCAGGGTCCTGGGATCAAGCTCCGCATCGGGCTCTCTGCTCAGTGGGGAGCCTGTTTCTCCCTCTCTCTCTGCCAGCCTCTCTGCCTACTTGTGACCTCTCTCTCTCAAATAAATAAATATTTAAAAAAAAAAAAAAAAAGAACAGGACAGACGTGGTCTTTGGCCAACACCGAGTAAGCCATCCCCATCAGTAACCAGCCGCCCAGAGAACTGAACACGGGCCCACAATTTCTGCCCACCACTGCCCACCACCCGTGGGGTCGGCTCCCCGAGAGGCCATCTCGGATCCAGAGGGGCCTTCTCCCCCTCAGTACTGTGCGCCGTGGGCTGGAGCTCCCTGTGACGCCGGGCACCCCTGGTCTCCACCTACTTCATGCCAGGGGCACACACTCCCCGCCCCAGATGTGACCATGGGAAAGGTTCTAAAACATGACCTCATGCCCCCTCAGGGTAGAATCACCCACGGAGAGATCCTGCTCTCTGTGGTGGGGCCAGAGGCTAGCAGCAGGCCGTGGCGTCAGACGCCATGGACTCAAAGCCCTGCCCCATCACTTAGCGTGCCGGGTGAGCCGCGTGACCTCCCCATACCTGCCCCGGAAGCTTTCTCCTGCGGTGGCCGCAAAGTCGGAGGGGTCTGTTCGCGACGAGGGCCTGCGACAGTCCTTGTCCCACAGTGAGCGATGGGTAAATGCCAGCAGCCATCAGGACACGAGTTGTTCTCAAAGGAAAGACAGCTGCCGCGCAGGGGGACGGAGGCACAAAGCAGACACGGTCGTCCGCCCCCTTCCCCAACACGAGCCGCTTGGAGCATCCTTCCCCTGGCTTCTACGGGAGGGGCCACCCCAAGGCTCCCCGCTCTGGCTGGAGGCAGCCCAAGGGCCGAATGCTAGGCAGCCCCAAAGTCTGCGCGCTCAAGTCCTACCGTGGACGGGATGGGGTCAGGAAGCAGAGCCTCAGGTTTAGAGGAAGTCACGAGACTGGGGTGCCCCAGTGGGATTGGTGCTCTCGGAGAGTCACGAGACAGCTTCTTTCCCTCTCTCGTCTCCCCAACACGAGGATACCATGAGAAGGCAGCTGCTTGCACCCCGAAGACGGCCCCCGCCAGAACCCAGCCGTGTTGGCCGCCTGACCTCAGACTTCGCCTCCAGAACGACGAGACAGAACTCTCTGCCGCTCCCACACCACCCGCCTGCGGTTCTCCTGCCACAGCGGCCCCCCGCCTCCCAGAATGAGACCCTGCCCTCCGCCGAGATGGCACCCGCCCCCAGCAACCGCTCGGATGGCAGGTGCCCCAGAGGCTCTACCCAGGCCCCGGCGGCGGGGCGCACAGCAAAGGGCAGGGGAATTCAGGGCGCCGGCGCACGTGCAGTGGGACGCATCTGAGGGCACCGGCTGGCCAGGGTGCACGGGCAGCGACCGGCGTGCGCCGTGTCCGACTCAGGGATCCTCGACCACTCGCAGACGCCCTAACCAGATGTTCATTTTCAAGCTCAAATACTTTGAGGTTCAGCCTATTTTAGAGAAAATAGTTTAGATTCCAATATGAAAACCGGAGGGAAGAATGCATTCACAGCACCCCCTACAGAGAAGTGGGACGTTCGCACGTTAGCTCCCAGGAAGGCGGAGGGACAGTCGCCAGCTCCGTGCGTCCCAGCAGAGCAAGCTGAGGCTGCACGAGGCCCTCTTCTCCCCTCTGCAAACCAGGGCAAGCCCCCGGCCCCCAGAGACCCTGGGAGAGGGAGCCCGTGAGTCTGCGGCTGCATAGGCCGGGCCCTCTGCGACCGTGGCCCGCGCCTCCCCCCCTCACCTCCCTGGAGCTCACGTGTCCCCCGCTGCGGAGGGCGTCAGGATGGTGTGACTGAAGACCATGCCCCAGCTCCAGCCTGCTGTGACCACGACCCACCTGTCTGGACCCACAGCACTTGTCACCTCCCCGCACACCCCAGGCCTCCTTACTGATCGTGTGAGGGTGTCTGTGCACACCCCTGCCGCCCCACAGAACACACGCTTCAGGCCAGGGACCTCCTTGGGGCACCCCAAGCCCTGAGAGTTGTGCCTGACCCATCACAGAGGCTCATCTGCTTTAGGTCACAGAAACCCCCAAAACAAAAAGAGCAAAACTAACAAGCACCGTCTCCAGAAAGGCTACCAAGCGCCAGGCCTGGGAGTACAAGACACGCGCTGATCCCATCCTTGAGTTTATGACCTGAACGCAGTGATGCCACACCCCAGACCCCGCCCGCTACCAACTGGGCCCACGTGCAGGTGCCCTGGGGAGAGGGGGGTGGGGGGAGTGTCACTGGAAGCTGCCGAAGGAGGGGCAGGCCCTGCGTGTGCAGCTGGCCTGACCCCGCAGCTGGAAATGTCCCGCCTGGAACAACCGAGGCGCACTTAGAGGAGAGACACGGTCCCCCGGAGCCTGGTGCTCCCCGCGAGCCTCCCACAGCCAGCCCACGGAAGCCGCACACCACGCCCCTCCACCTGGAGGAGAGGAGCACTCAGCTGGGAGCACAAAGAAAAGTCCCCGGCTGCCTGGAAAGGCCTGTGGACATGCGGATCCCAACCTCCAGGTCTTTCAAAGGCATGAGCCGCCGCGGCAAACAGGACAGAACCCCTCTAACCACCCAGTCAGACAGGACTCGAGCCCCTCTCCCCATGAGCTCTGCACGTCACCTACTCGGGCCCCCGCCCCACCTGCAGGACAGGACGTGTGGCTCTCACTGACGGACTTCACCAGCCGGAGGTCACCGCTCGGGACCGGAGGAGGCTCTGCCGAAGGCTTTGGCTTCTGCTCGGGGCCCGGCGCCTCTCGCCGCTTGTGGCGCTCCTGCCGCTCGCTGTGGTTGCGCAGGACGCGGTTGGCCGTCTCCATGACCACGTCGGTGTTCAGGCTCTCGGCCGCCATGGCCAGGAGCCCGTCGTCGTCCTCGCCGGCATCCCAGGCGTCGCTGGTGTTGCTCTCAAACTCCTGGAAGGTGCTGATTCTCTTGGCCTTCACAGGCGTGGTGGGCACCTTGGGCGCAGCCTTGAGCAAGCTGCAAAGCAAAGGCAGACTTGTCCTCTCGGGGGCTGAGAGGACTCGCCCCGCGACTGGTGGGAAAGGAGCCCCTGGACGAAAGGTGCGCCTTCCCGCTCTCAGCGTCAGCTGAGCGGAGGGTGAAGAGGCTTCCGAGAGAGGACTCGGGCGCCCGGGACACTCGGTCGATGAAGCGGCTGCCCTCGCCCCCAGTCATGCTCTCGGGCTCCGGGACGGAGTCCTGCCGCGGGCTCCCTGCTCAACTCCGCTTCCCCCGCTGCCTCCTCCCTCCCCCACAACTGCTGCGTGTGCGCGCGCGCTCTCAAGCAAATAACGAATCTTTAAAAAAAGAGAACTCCTAGAATTCAGTGGCAGGAAAGAGAGGCTCTCGAGGAGCCATCCCGCTGAGCAGTCTCTGCTCGGTGACAGAAGCCATTCGGGAGGAACCCCAGCACCGCACAGTCACGGCCTTCAGAGTCCCCAAACCTGCCATGGGCCGGTGCCCGCCAACCTCCCGAGGCAGCAGTGGGGCGGGGAGGGGCAGGAGCGGCTGTTCCCACCCCCAGGCCTCTGGCGTCTGGACTCGGACACAGCACCACTAGACCCGGGGCCCCCACGGGGGTCCAGGAACATCCGCCAGCACGGGCCGTGGGGCCACACCTCCCTCTTGTGTGCCCGCCTCTGGAGGAGCCCAGACACCGAGCAGAGAGTGCAGTGGAGGGCAAGGCAAGTGAGCTGAGTGCCGCGAACAGGCCCGGGGCCAGGCCCGCCCCCCACCAACTAACGGGGTGCCAGGCACGTGCTCTCCTGCCCAGGCCACTCCACTCCGGGCTGGGCTTCCTCCTCCCCCATTCTCCAGAGGACGAGCCCTGCGAGGCCCTGACACGTGTCTGCTCATGGAAGACTCCTTCCTCCTCTCAGGACTCCCAGGCGGCAGGTCACCATGGCCCCCAGGAGTGGGCGGAACGCGGCCGGAGCGCAGGCCTCACTTACGTGCCATGTAGCAGCGGGTCGAAGGGGGGGTGCTGCGCGCCGTACACGTGCTGGATGCTGTTTGGAAGGAAAGGAAAACCGGTCAGCTTCTCTCTGGCTTCCTCCAGCACCCACCACTAACTCGGGAAAAGCACCGGCTCCCAGGGAGCAACGCCCCATCAGCTGCGCAGGTCCCGGGGCCCACCCGGAAGGATGAATGGCACCGCACAAGTCCACGCCGCACAAACAACGCGCACTCAGCCTGTCCGGCAAACGGACCTCAGCCCGGGGAGCTGCAGCCCTGACCGCATCGCCCGGGCCTCAGGCAGCGCTGGTGAGCGGCCGCTGGGCGCCGGGAGCCCCTGGCGTCGCCGAGTTCAGGTGGCCTCCGCTCTCAGACTGTGTGCCACCGGCAGGACACAACCGAAGGCTGAAGTGCCCGTCTGGTACCATTTTGTGTACAGACGAAACACAGCATCACAAGAGGAAGATGAACGTATTTTTTAGAAGACTTAGTGGTTTTATTATACAAGTCTTCTGGGGGCGCCTGAGTGGCTCAGTTGGTTGAGCATCAGGTGATGATCTCGAGTCCGGGATCGAGCCCCACGTCGGGTTCCTGCTCACAGCGAATCTGCTTCTCCCTCTGCCTCTGCTGCTCCTCCGCTCATGCACCTGCTTTCTCTCTCTCCCAAATAAATAAATAAAATCTCTAAAAAATAAATAAGTAAATTTAAAAATAAAGTCTTCTGCTCGTCAGAGTGAACTTGGAAGATGGACGGAAACAAAACAGCCCCTGTGGCAGACAACCACAGCAGTCAGCTGGGCGGGCGCACCCCACACCCCTTCCTCTGCAGGGGGGCGTCCAGCCAGGGGAGGCCCTGTGACCCGGCACAGGTCGGTCACCACAGTGCTGGCCCTGCCTCATCTGCCTGGAGGACTGGTGTGAGGCCTAGAGGTTCCCAGCCACCAGGCCACCGTGCGTGAGGAATGAGCAGGAGATATAAACCATCTGAGAACACAGGCGTGGCGGGAAGACCAGACAGCGCACGGAGTCCTGGGAGGCAGTGCGGCCCCGCAGGTCCAGGACCCCAGGCCCCTCAGATGTGAACCAAGCAAACCCCAGTTCGGTTCAGCCACTAGCAGTGAGGCCTCCTGGTACAGTCCTGTGCAAGAGACGCCAGCTGGCACCCTCAGCGGGACACGGTCGGGGGTGAGCGTGTTAAAGCAAACGCATACACGGAGGCCTTTCGTGCAGAGACGAATGTTTTAATTTTTAAAAACAGAAGGAAATCCTACCTTTTTCACTAAGCATTACATCATGACTGTGTCCCCGTATCACCACCATTCAATGTACTTCAATGCATTCACTCACCCAACGTCCACTGCTACATACCAAAAAAGGTACGCTCTGCATTAAATTTAAAAACATAATCACGAGGGGCGCCTGGGTGGCTCAGTGGATTAAGCCACTGCCTTCGGCTCGGGTCATGATCTCAGGGTCCTGGGATCGAGCCCCGCATCGGGCTCTCTGCTCCACGGGGAGCCTGCTTCCTCCTCTCTCTCTGCCTGCCTCTCTGCCTACTTGTGATCTCTCTCTCTGTCAAATAAATAAATAAAAATTAAAAAAAAAAAAAACATAATCACGAGACAGCCCCACGAGACATCTCTACACACTTCTCTGCAACGCCTTGGGAATCTATAACTAATTCCAATTGTTAAAAGTTTCTAGAAGTTCTGGGGCGCCTGGCTGGCTCAGCGGGTTAAGCCTTTGCATGATCTCAGGGTCCTGGGATCGAGCCCCACATCAGGTTCTCTGCTTAGCAGGGAGCCTGCTTCCCCCACTCTCTCTGCCCGCCTCTCTGCCTATCTGTGACCTCTGTCTCTCTGTCAAATAAATAAATAAAATCTTTTCTAAAAAATTAAAAAATTATAGTCCTAAGCATAGAAAAAATAATTCAGAAAATAAATAAATACAGTCCTAATATGGAACAGGCACCAGTCTTCGCTGCCTCTGCCACGTCCCCGGACAAGACAGCCATTAGCTTCACTCCGTCCCACCGTGTAACCGCACCGTCGTTTGTCTATCCAACGTGGATAGCGACCGTATGCGCCAGAGGGCGTCCGTCCGCAGCAGCGCGGTTGGCAGAGCCTCGGCCAAGTGTGTCGCGTCCTGACCCCAGACCCTGCAAGTGAGCCGCCTCCCTTGGCAAAGGGGCTTTGCAGATGCAACCTGAGACACAAGCCCCGGGCGGGCAGCCAGGGCCATCAGGTGGGCCCAATCTAACCGCGAGCCCCTAGAAGCCCTGCCTCCTGAGAGGGAGCACAACCACAAAGAATGCTCTGATCCAGGCTGCACCGCTGGCTGTGAAGATGGAGAAAGGGGACCACAGCGGACCACGGGCCAAACAATGTGGGAAGCCCCTAGAAACTGGAGAGACTAAGGACATGGCTTCTCCCTAGAAGGTCCGGAAAGCCCTGCCAACACCTTCATTTTAGCCCAGCAAGCCCCACGCCAGACTTCTGACCACCTGAGACAGAGTGTAACTGGTTATAAGCCAAGAGGGTTATGCTGACTTGTCAGAGCAGCAAGAGAATGGTGACAGGCGACAGATCCGCGTTCCTGGCTGATGGAAGCTTAGAGGTCTCTGTGGCTAAGTCAACCTCACTCTTCGGCGTTACACAGGGCTCTCCTCTGGTGACGCTACTTAAAAAGGCCCACCCCCAACTGTCTAAGTCCATCCCGGCTGCTGAAACAAAAATACCACACACGGGCAGCTTGCAAACAAAGACGTTGATTCCCCACCGTTCTGGAGCCCGGGGGTGCAAGGTCAAGGCAGCGGCTGATGAGGTGTCTGGTGAGGGCCTCGGCGGGTGCCTTCCGTGGCGTACTCACCTGGCGGAAGAGGCAGGGAAGCTCTCTGGGGTCTCTTTTATAAAAGCCCTAATCCCACCACGGGTGGCTCCAGGCTCAGGACCTCCTCACTGCCCGGAGCCCCCATGTCCTAACACCACCCGGGGCTGCCAGCGAGTTCTGGGAGCACAGGAACACTCAGCCCAGCAGACCTATGGAGATGGTGTAAACCTCCAACTGGGTCCTAGTTCCACACGTCTGCGGTTTTGTTTTTTACTCACAAGTTTTCAGTTACCTAGAATTTATTTTATTTTGCTACAGACTGTAGAAAACTTTTTTAAAAAATAATCCACTGCTCCAATGACACTGCTTAAAAGCCTCTCCGATTCCCTACTGGTCTGCAGACACTGTCTTCAATATACACGAGATTATTCTATACCGGGGCATTTTTTTCAGTTTTCCACTCGTGCCTCCGTGTTTGTGCCTGTGGCACAACATTTTAATTACAGAAAACGTTCCCTTATATCCTAAAATGGCTCGGCAAAATCTAATGGACCTCTTCTGGCCCCCACTTTGTGGCGTGGTGAGGAGTATCAGGCAGCCAAAGCCAGGCACACTGGACGCCAAACTCGTGAGAATCTTTCAGTTTACCGATAAAAGTTTTAAAAGTGCATTGGTATTTACAACAGCCTAAGAGAACAGAAACGTGGAACCTGGAATACTTTCAACGGAACAGTCCTCAGCTACGAAACACAGCGCTGGCTCATGCAACAACATGAAGATCCTTGAAAACGTCCCTCTACGTGCAGGCCGCCAGGCATAAAACAACGCCTGTCCTACGATCCCACTGACACGAAACATCTAGAAGGGAGACGGGAGGTAGACTAGTGGTTGCTTGGGGTGGAGGATGGGAGGCTGGGGTGAAGCGAAGACGACAGGGCTTCCTCTTGAGGGACAAACATATCCTAACGTTGACCACAGCGATGGTGAGCTAAGTCTGCGGAGACACCACAATACCACTGACTTTGATCGTTAAACCAGGCAATGGTGTTGTACGGGAACTTAAATTCACATATTATTATATGCGAATCTCAATGAAGATTAAGTTTTTAAAGGCAGCGCAGCTTCCAGCTGGCTCCCTTGGGTTCTCCCTTGGAAGCCAGCCACCAGGCTCTGAAGAAGCCCCAACTAGCCATGAGGGAAGCCCGCATGGAAGCACAAGAGCCAAGAGCTTCAGGGGAGGTCCCAGCCGAGGGCCGGCATCAACCGCGACAGGCGTGAGGCACGAGCCTTCTTCTGATTTCCGTCCCGGCCTCTGAACCGCCCCAGTGACACCATGGAGCAGAGATGCGCCATCCCCACTGTGACCAGTCAGACCCACAGAATCCAGAGAGTTGGGGGGGTCTGTTGTAGTTGTCGTTTCAAAGAGAAAGTATCAGCCCACGGAGGTCAAGCACAACCCCTCTGTAGCGTCCCTTTCCAGAAATCTCTTGGAGGCTCCCCTGACCTTGGTAGAAGGTTTCCAGTTTTCAAGAACCAAACAGACTAGATAATTGCTTTCAGCTTTAGCTTCCTCGTCCCAGAAATGGGAGTAAGAACTTACAAGAAATGAGACCGTCATACTGGCAGCAGCTTGGCGACCGCGGGGTGACCTACAGGCAGCATTCGCCAGTACTGTGCACCTACCCTGCTGGCTTGCCCCCTTCCCTCGTGTCTCAGGATACGAAGACGGCTCCAGACCAGCAGGCAGGGGGTCTCTGCCCTCTCTGTGCGAGGCACCTTCACGAGTCGCACAGCACCGCGCGCTGCGGGCCCCTCCCTGCCAGGACGGCGCCGGCGCCTTAATTCTTCACGGGCACAACACTGTGTTTATTGAGCAGAAAATGCTCCAGCAAAGTTCAAGCTCAGACTAAAAGGCATCTCGTTTTATCTTATTAAAATTGCATTTTTATCTAGCCTTGCATCGCTAAAAAGAAAAACAGGCTTCAGCGAAGCCATTTTAAAAGAGTAAGTGGCAAGGAACACGCCCACCTCGTTCCACATAATGAAATCGTCCTTTAAAAAATACGCTCCCCGTAAACTTGTTAACAAATAGTACTGCTTAAAAACACCACAGTAACTCTTGGCTTTAAAGAGGACCCCAGCGATCCCTTACGGAAAGCAGACACACGACATGACGGCACTTCCAGGCACACGCCGCGAGAAAGCCTCGCGTAAGGACACAGGGGACGGGTCAGCGGTGCCGCAAGCACTAAGAAAGAAAATTCAAGAAAACCCTTCATACGTTAACAAGTGAAGAATGAATTCACATCATCCGTTTGCCCATTATCAGCTGGAACAGGAGCATAACGGAACACTAAGCACAGCAAACACGAAGGAAATGCAAGAACCAAGATCGGTAAACTGGTAAACATTCCGCCGAAGACTAACTTGCATAGGCCCAGTTTGACGTCACTTACAGAAGGTTTTAAGAAGAGATAATGAAACTATCTATCATGTTGGAGACATACACAAGTAGTCAAACTCCTGGTGTGTGACGGCCACAAAAACAAATTCTGCATAGCCAGGGAAGCAGAGGGGTGGGGAGGCGGGGACACCGCGTCCAGGGAAAGGATGCGGTGGCTTCAGCTCTGGAACAGCGAGGTGTGGGAACAGTCCCCAGGCCCATCAACGGGCGGCCTAGGCACACCAGAATGTACTAGCAGGTTCCAACGAAGAGCAAAGGGCTGATACCCACTCCCACGTGGATGGAGCCGAAAATGTCACACTCAGGGAAAGAAACTGGTCACGACGACCACAGTCCTATGATCCACACACAGGAATGAGCAAATGTCCAGAACAAGCAAGTCTGCAGGAACAAAAAGCAGATGCGTGGCGGCCAGGGGCCGGGGAGGAGGGAACGGGGAGTCACTGCCGGGGAGCCTGGGGTTTCTCTGCGTGCTAAGGCTCATGTTCTAAAATTGACTGTGGTGATGACTGTCCAACTCTGCAAATAGACTAAAAACACTGTACACTTTAAGTGAGCGAACAGAGGCTATGCAAATGACGGCTCCACAAAGATGCTGAAAGGAAGGGAGGGAGGGAAGGAGGGAGGGAAAAGGCAGGCAGGCAGGCAGGGAGGGAGAAAGGGACGGAGTGCCAGAAGGAGGAAGGGAGGGGGGAAGCAAGAGGGTCTCCTCCCTGACCAGGCATCCGGGAAGGCTGCTGTGCCACGGTGGGTGAGGGGGGAGGTGAAGCAAGCACCCCTTTAAACCTTCGCAGGCAGACCTTTGAACAAGTCCGAGTCCACCTCTGCAGCCCCGAACCACAGAAGCCCCTAAAGCTACCCGCACAGAACCAGACGTTCTAGCAGCTTCCAGTGAAAATGACAGGCATGTATCAGCCCCCCCAAGACCATGAAACTTCAGAAGGATTCACTCATTACCAGCAGGTAACTACCGGGACCACAGCTTCATTCTCTGGGCAGGACAGGTCTCCATCCTGATGACCATATGACCGAGCGGCCATGAAGGATTCTCAGACGGAAGAACAGATACACGAGAACTCACGAAGCGACACGGATCCCTCCTGCGGCCCCACAGAGGCTCCCATCCAGGTGAGGGGGAGGCGCCAGGACCAAGGACAGCACCGCACGGGGCACGCCAGGGATGGGCAGGGGGAGAGATGTCCCAGGGATGGTGCCCCGAAGAGCACCCCCCCAAGACAGCCCCAAGTTCTCAAGAGAACACACGCCTCCCGCACAAGGCACAGGGAGCTCCCACTGGAACGTCACCGCCAGGAAGGGGGAGGCAGGGAACGAAAACGGTACAGCTGAGGTTCAGGCAGGCAGGAGGTGGGAAAGAGGGACACCCCCAGACAGAGGAGGTCACAAGTAAGGATGGGCTGGAGACACGGGTCAGCCAGGGGAGGCCCGGAGCAGCCAGTGCTGGCTCCTCAGACTCAGCCCCGCTGCCTTTACAGCTCGGGCCGGGCAGAGTGTAATGCACCAGCACCCGAGGCTGTCCAAGGGCACACCTGTGACGCCAAGGGCTCGAGCCTGGCCTTCCCTTGGAGGGCACCCTTCAATCGGCAGACACTGGCTGACCCCTGCTGTGGGCCGGGCCGACACCAGAGCTGGGGCGGCGCCGGGGAGCAGGGACACGGGGACAGCTGGCCCCCGGCTCCGGCGATGGCGGGCGAGCATCCCAACACGGGTGAGCACAGCAGTGGGAGAAGCAAGAGGGAATCAAGCAAAGTCACGGGCAGAATTCCAGAAGAAAGGAGGAATGCTGCGTGACGAGAAGGCAATTCTCTCCCACATATCCCAGCAAACACGTCTCTGGTTTAACTCTCTCTCTCTCTCTCTCTCTCTCTCTCTCACACACACACACACACACACACACACCAAGGCCCTGGCACACACACACACACACCAAGGTCCTGGCCTGGAAACGCAACTGACAGGCCGGGGACCAGGGCAGCTACGTGAGCCTTGGGGAAAGGCTGGAGCAGTGGGGCTGTAGCAGCCCCAAGGGAGACAGTGAGGCATGAGAGGAGGGAAAGTACAGAAAAGAGACATCCTAAGCGTCAAAAAGGAAACGAAGAGCCTGACCCAGCACTTGGGAGGTGCTAGCCTACAGCTCAGTCACGGGGCGTCAGCGGGCAGGTCGGGAGCCCCGCCGCGGCCAGCAGCCTCCCGGGCCGGGCCCCCAGACCGCGCCGCGCCCCTCTGTGCGCAACGGCACTTCTCTGAAATAGGAACTCAGTTAGCGACTGACTTACCATCAGGCTCGCGCAAACACACAGCGATGTTCCCCGGGTTTATCAAATACTCAGGAGAAGTAAGTTTTCCAAGGGAATGAACTTCGGAGGGCTTCAGAGGAAACCGCATGAAACGCCATCATCACCACAGCAAACGGTTCCATCGTCCCTCCGCCCACAGCAGAGTCTGGGACTCTCGGCCCCTGGAGGCAACTGCAGGAGCACTGGGCCCCACGGACCCCGGTCAGAGCGTCTCTCCAGCCGTCCCAGCTCACACAGCCGTGCCACCCCGCCCGGCAGCAACGCTCAGCCTGTCCCACACGCTCTCGGCCGTCTAGTGCCCCCACGGGGCCATGAGCTCCCCACAAAAGGGATGGGACTTGCCTCCTGTCACGCTCCTTGGGGCCCCCAGAACCCAGGAGAGACTCGGGCAATCGTTGGGTTGATCAGCAAGACGCCCCACGGATGTCTCCTGAAATAGATCTTGGAAATGAGCACATTTAGGTCAAGCATTCCTTCACAGGAGAAGAGCACCGTGTGAACGCACAGGGACAGGGGACAGGCTGATGGCTGTCCAGTGGGGGAGGGGGCGGCAAAACGGGAGAAGACGGGTGGGAGGCACCCACTTAACCCAGTCCTGGGGAAGTGACGTGTGCGCACGGTGACTGCAGCTATAGCAACGCTGTGTCGCAGCCTTGACCGCGGCTGAGAGAGAAGCGATCCGAACTGTGTGTGGTGACGGAGGTCAAGGACAGGCTTGGTGACCGTCTCAGGACACACACACCAAATCATCACGCTACGCGCCCGAAGCTCACAGCGTTCCACGCCTGCCAGACCCCAGCCCAAACAAGAGCGATGGGTGCGTGTTATGGAAAACAGAAGGCGAGAGTAAGAAGCAAGCAAGCTTGGGAATTAGCGAGAAAAGCACACAGCATGGGGGCCGGCCACCCCCAAGTCCCATCCCCCTCAATCCTCCTGCCCCCGTCTGGCCTCCAAACGCACCGCACCCAGCCCTTCTGACCCTGCTCTCCGACCCCACGCCACACCCCCTTTCCTGCCTGGCCTGTCCGGAGGCTTCTGAGGCTGCCGCACATTCCTGACCTCCACTCCCCAGAGCCAAGGACCCAACCCTGCCTTCTTCCCACTTTATGGGGTACCATGCTCTCTCCTGACGCTCCTGCCCGTCTCCAGGTAAAGGTTCTCCAACAGCTGCCTCTGGGCACCACGGCCAACTCAGCCACACCCTCCCCACCTTGCGTTAACGGGGCCACGACAGAAGGCAGCTCTGCCCCAGGGGCCACGCTTCACGCCCACTCGTCACGGTGTCCAGCTCCGGGACAACCGCACGGACCAGGCAGAAGACCGACAAGCCCCCCAGCCTCCCGCACCCTCCGCACCCTCTGCCACCAGCTGCTCCCCGTGCTCCCTGGGCTGCCCGTATCTGTGGCATCAAAAACCTACCTGCTGTCCCCATCACCCTGGCTCGGGGCTCAGTCTCTCCTTCTGACCAGGTCACAACCCCTTCCATCACCTGATCTCCACGAACAGCAATCCAAGAACCCAAGAGCCCCCTTCCCTCCTCCCCGAAGCACGCCATCCACATCCAGCCAGTCTCCGGGTCCTCCGAAACCCCGAACCGTTTCCCACATCTCCAGCCTCCCTGCTGTCACTGTCCCGCGCTGCTGCCTCTGGTTCTGGTCTCAGCTCTGCCAGCCAGGGGACAGCTTCCTCTGCAGCTCCGTCTGCAAGGTCTTCCTAGTGCCCTTGGGGAACACGTGGAACCTTCCCGACGCCTCTCCCGCCCCTCCCCACACCACCACCCTTGCCTACGGCCAGCGCTGGCCTCCAGCGCCCCCAACCCCAACCCCCCCTCCCGCAGTCTGACGACCCGACCTCATCCTGGTCCCTGCTGCTGAAGCTCTTCTCTCTGCTGGTCACCTTTCCCTCAGCTGTGCACACGACACCCCCACAGCCCCGCACAGACCTACAGGAATGGAAGGTCCTTCAAGGTCCGGTTTGAGGTCACCTCCGCCCTCCACCAGCATCTCCCTCCCCTCGCCCTCGCTGCCCCAGGCTGCCCTGCAGGGGGTCCAGGCCAGCAACTCTAGGGCCTGGTGGGCACACAGAAGGCATCCAATAAATGCTTACTTTGTTATACAATATCTGAATGATTGAGCCTTTTACAGGAGAAGGAGTTAAGTTCCACAGGAGAGACAGGAGAGCGCCCTCCGACCAGCTCCCGCATTTCCCTTGCCTGACGCAACCTGGCAACCCGGCAGAGCCGCTGAACATCAGGTGCGTCCATGAAGCCACGTTTGGTTGAGACAAAAAATGCCACGACGGCTCTAGTGACGGGTTTGGGAGCAGAAAACTGATCCGAGAGAGAAAACAAAATGGGGCCCAGAGCCACCCGTCCTCCCAGGCAGTCCCACACACAGAGTGGCAACCGGGGTCCAAGAAGGACCCGCAGCGCAACCGGCTGGCAGGGCGGGGTGGCTGCCGCCGGCGGAGGCGGGCTCACTCTCCGAAAGGCAGAGGTGGCCTTCCGCGCTCCTCCTCCATCCCATCAGACAGCCCAACGCCCTGAAAGGAGGAAAATACCATCGCAGGGACGTAAAGCTTTTCTCCTCCCAGAGCCGGCCTGAATTCTGGACGCAGAGTGCCCCAACACTCCTTTTAGGTCCCCGCCCCAATAGCACGACACATGGTCCCACCAGCTGGCTGCCTTCACCACCTGCAAACAGAGTCGCCGGAAAACAAGAGAAGCAGGTGCGTCGGCACCCTTGAAAGGGCCGTCCCCCGTCTCCAATGTCCAGAGTGGCACCGAGGGACCCGTCCCCTTTCCAAGACCCTGCCCTTCGCCCTGCTCTCCACGCACATCATGCCCAACGCCCTGTGACATCCCAGTCACCCTGTGGAGGGCTTTCCATGAAGGATCAGGAGCTCACCCAGAGGACAGGGACCAAGCGCTGTTTGCCTCCTCTGGCATAAGCCTTAGGGCCAGCAAGCCTTAATCTATCTTTCAGTTTAGGACAAATGTTTTCTGAGAGAAGGGTCATTTCAAAACTGGAGCAAGATATGTGCGGGAACAGGTGGAGAGCTGCTCCGCGGCACGTGTAAGAACCGTACCGAGGGGGGCTGGCCACCAGCAGCACGGCCAAACTCAAGTGCACAGGCGGTGTGAGAAGGAAGACGGCAGACGACGGACATGCCCACCAGGGCACGGGACGCACACCAGACCAGGACGGCTCCTCCACAGGGCCGGCAAACTCCAGACCCTCGGAAGATGGACCCCAGGACGGTCAAAAACACCCATAAGGGCCCCAGGGAACAGAGCTAATGCCGTCGGGGTTCAGAAATGTACGGCCCCAAACTGGCACCCGCCCAGACTCAGAGGTGGCTCCCTCGCTCGGGAGCGGCAGGCCAGGGCACACGTAACCTTGGCGACGCCCTCCATGCGGGGAGGAACACACATGGGCAGGGCTGCCACGGGGCCTGGTGCGCATGCTCCCAGGCCGGCTGTGCGAGCGACGGCGACGGCATCTGCAGCCCTTAATTTAGGCGACCGCAGACAGCCCGCACTGTTCTAACCACTGATGGCTACAGGCACCTCTGCGACCCTCGGCACTCGGGCTGGAATCTCCACGTTAACCCCCAGAAAAGAGGAAACAGCATTTCAGAATGGGGGAACAGAAAGACTGGGGATACTCAAAATGAAAGTCTCCCAAGCCCAGGGCTCCAAAAATGGGAAGAACCCAGGCTGCCCCATTGCCTCTGGGCCTCCCAACCCCTCTGCCTCTGGTCTGTGGAGGGAACATCAGGGCGAAGCCAGAAGACGCTGTTCCTCTCCTCCCGAAGGAACCCCAGACTATGCAAATCCGAGCGCATGGGAACCAGGTTCCCCACCCCGTAGGCCTGAGGAGCTGGGCGAGGGCTGAGCCCAGGGAGCTCTGCTACTCGCCCGCAGCCCAGGCTCCCTGGTCGGCAAACCCCGGCCACAGGGAGGCCGAGGGCGCGCTCCAGGGCTGGAGCCTGGCCGGGGAGCAGCAGTCGCGCAGGTGCAGCGTCACGAGGCCCACGCTGCCTCACGCCGGCTGGGGCACAGCCCCCCCAGGACCTGCCGCAGCCGCGCTCCCAAGGCCGGCCGTGCCCGTGCCCAGTTGTGTGCAGCATCCCACGCGAGGCCCGGGCCCCCCGAGAGGACCCGTGCTGCACCCCAAAGGGCCTGCAGGGCCAGACTCCACACTGGGCGTGTCTGAACATGGAGAAGCTGAGGAGTGGTTAGAGACAGAGCTGCCCGAGAGGCCCGGGAGGCCCGGGAGGGGCAGGTGTCCCTCGCTGGCCCCGGGTCACTGTCCTCCGTGCTGCACGCAGGCAGGGCTGGCCCAGGGCAGCCTGCGGAACAGAAGAACAGAAGCGTCTGCCAGGGCACTTCAACTGGTTCCCACCCACGACCTCCGACCGCGCCTTCACAGCACTCAGGGAATGGAATACTTCCTCTTGCTCTCGGTTCTTAAAAAAAAAATTTAATCAAAGTCATTAGGGATTTATTTAATCATTTCTGTCCACACTTAAAATTGACACTTAAGACTCTTGACTTGCTACATTCGACAAATACGTAAGAGAAAAAACGTGACTCAAAATTATTTTTCAACATTATTTCCAAGCCAGCTAAAAGGCATTTAAATGACATGAAACAGGACCACCAAGAAACAAGCAAGCAAAAGGACTGTGTACATAGCACCGCGCCCCTGCCAGTGCTTCCCAGGCGCGGCGCAGTAAGACCTTCTCCACGCACAGACCCAGCCCAGGGACACACGACGCCCCAGAGAGACCCGCCGGCTCCTCACGAGCCGGGCAAAGAGGAATAAACATGCAGTCCGTCCAAACAGCCACTTGAAATATACAAGCAAGGAAATAAACAGGTTTCCAAAAACAAGAACGAGCTGGTCAGGGCCGCAGGTCCCGGCTTCTGAGAAAGGAGGCAGGCCTCCGCCTCGCTCGTGGACCCAAGGAGACACAAGCTATGGGCGGAGCCCTTCCAGCTTTGCTCCTGCCCTTAGGGACAAAAAGCACTCTGCAGAGGTGGGCGGAGGGGGGCCAGACAGCTGCGGGTACCCGGTCCACAGTCAAGGGCAGGACTTTGCCGAGCCGGGTGTGGAGGGCCACCCACAAACCTTCGCATCCGACGTCCCTCCAGCACGTTTCTCTGACCACCCTCCTCCCGCCCAGGGGTTTTTCTGCGGCTGCTGCTAGGGATCCGCCACATACAGCGGCTCACACACACGCATTTGACATCTTCAAGTCCGGAGGTCAGAAGTCCAAGGCAGGTCTCAGGGGGTGAAAGTCCAGGTGTGGCCACTGCACTCATTTAGGGACGCGCGGGGGAGTCCACGTCCTACTCCCGCGGGCTGTTGACAGAATTCTGTTTCCCGCCGTTGCAGGACCAAGGTCCCGGCAGCTTCGGGCAGAAGGCCACTCCCGCGGCCAGAGGCCGCCACACCCCCAGGGCTGGGGGCCCCTTCCTCCATTTCCAGAGCCGGCGACGGCCCACCAGACGGCCGACCAGCGTGCGGCTGCTGTAGGTCCTGACCACTCGTCCGTGCTCGCTCCGCTGACCCGTCAGGTCACCCAGGACAAGTTAATGTCTCGGGTTCCGCAGACATTCACTCTCCTTTACCAGGTGACCGGGTTCTAGGCTCCAGGGACAAGGACATGGACCTCTTCGGGGAGCGCGACTCTGCGACCACACCCCATCCCTCCGGCCAGAACGCTGCGGGTCACCTCAACCCCCAACAGCCGACGCTGAGCCGTCAGGGAACCCCGCTCCAGCCACAGCCTGAGGGCAGAGCCAAGCCCCTCCGCCACCCCTCCTCTCCCCGACACCGTGGACAGGACCGAGCGCCGTCAGTGCTTTCTCGGGGCTCTTTTCTGTGGCCTCCCGCGCCCTGCCCGCCTCCACCCGTCTTCTCACAAGGCTCCCGGCTGCCGTCCGATGAGTGCCGGCGGCCTGGCCAGACCCGGAGCTGCCGTCTCACGGGCTCGGAGACGCCTCGGGCCGTGCCAGCCGGATGCTGAAAGCGCTCTCCCAGCACCGTGAGCTGGCCCCTGCTCCGGCTCTACCCCAAGCACCCGCAGCCTCGCCGGATGCGATCAGGCCCTTCTTGCCGCCGTCCCACTCACAAATGTCACCTTCCCAGGTCCCGCCGGCCACACAGCCTCCTGCGGAACAGCCGAGCTGCCACAGCCCCCGGCGGACCCACACGGGGGGCAGCCTGCGCTCGCACACACGGTGGGCCGTGATCTCGTCCGGCCATTTACAGTTACGTGTGACAAGAGTGCCACCCGCAACAGCAGAGGGCAACAGCCCCTCGGAAGCCAAGCGAGTCAGTGACCCAAGAAAGGATGAACCGCAGAGACCGAACCTGTCGTGACCCCCACCTTCCACCCCGCCCCCCCCGGTCCGTATGGCGCCGCCATCCTCTCTCACCTGGATGTCGCCACAGCCTGGGAACCGGTCTCCCTGCTCCTGCCCTTGCCTTCCCAGCCCCTCACCTACCATCCACCCAGAGGCCAGGGGGATCCCGCCATGCCTCTGCCAAGACCCTCCAAACCACTCCCCCATCACAGTAAGAGACAGAAAGCCCACGTCTTTCCACTGTGACCACGAGGCCGGCCCCCAGCCCCTTCCAGATCTCGTGCCCCAGGACTGTCCCCGTCTTCCCTCGGCTGCGGTCACCAGGACCCGCGCACTTCTCAGGCACACCACTGCCGCGCCCGACGGGGGCCCTGGCACTCACTGGCCTCCTGCCCGGACCCCCGTCCTCCCAGCCACCCGGGGGCCTGTACGCCCACCTCCCGCGAGTCTTGCTCAAATGGTGCCTCTTCTGGGAGGTCTGCTCTGGCCATCGTAGCACCAGGAAACCCTGCCCACGCCACGTGCCTCCGGACCAGCCATCCGAAGGCTCTGTTTGAGGCCTCCATCCCAGGATGACAGCTCCCCCTTCTCACGGGTGCTCTCTTCTCAACTGAGCCGTGGTCTTTATTCTCTGCCCTTCCCGCTCCACGGCAAGCTCTGTGAACGCGCTGGCTCTGATCTGTTTGTTCACCGTCTATCTCCGGAACTGTGATGGGCACTGTGTGGGTCAAAGAGCTACCAAATGAACAAAATTTCCAAATTCTCAAAGCTGCTCCAAGAGGCCTTCTCTCGGGCTCGTCAAGGAGAACTGGACTCGACCACGTAAATATGTGCCTGGAGGTCCCGGCCGCTCAGGACGAAGCCGGCTTCATCCAGTTACCCTGGCAGAAACCAACGGCCCGGTGTTGACGGAACGTGGTGACAGTCACACGGAGATGAGTAGAAAAAAAAGGCTGAAACCCAGACCACAGAACCAAGTCAAAGACGCTTCCAGCGTATCACACAGCCTGCCTCATCCAGAAGAGAAATTTCTAAGAAGTTCCTGCCAAGAAGACAACCTAAGAACCGGTGTGAGCAGAGGACGGGGGGCTACTGTAAGACCACCTCTCACGCGGTGCGACACCCTGGCCAAATCACTACTCCCTCCGGGGGCTCAGTGGGTTAAAGACTCTGCCTTCGGCTCAGGTCATGGTCTCAGGGTCCTGAGATCGAGCCCCGCATCGGGCTCTCTGCTCCGCGGGGAGCCTGCTTCCTCCTCTCTCTCTCTGCCTGCCTCTCTGCCTACTTCTGATCTCTGTCTGTCTGTCAAATAAATAAATAAAATCTAAAAAAAAAAAGAAAGAAAGAAATCACTATTCCCTCCAGGTTAACCCGGAAGGCGTAATGAACCAATCACCATTTATCAGCACTAACAGTGCAAAGGGCAGGAAGGCACGCTCCCAAAACTCGCAGAGCTCACGGTCTGGAGAAGAAATGAGCACACACCAGCGATGCTGAGTCTGACGCACAAACGGTACTTCGGCCCAGACTGAAGGAAAACACACAAGGCTTTACAAAGAGGTGCACGGGAGGTGACTCTGGAAAATTAAAAAAATAAAATAAGCCAGGCAAAGGGGGGGGGGCAAAGAACATTCTGGGCAGCTCGGAGAGGTTGAAGCTGACAGAGTATCACACAGCGTGGACAGCAGGGAACCTGCGAGTCGCGCAGTACCACGGAGGGTGACATTCAAAGCAAGGAGGGTGGGCGATGTGGCTCCAGAACCAGGCAGGGATCGGGTTACGAAGGGCCTTCCGATGCTGCTCCACATGGCATCTCAGAGGAATCACGCAAGGGCCTTCACCCGCGCCTACCTCAGCAAGTGTCGGCTGCAAGACAGCGTGCGGCTTTGTAACTCCGAAACACTAGGAAGATGCCACACTTGCAGCCACCAAGAATCGTGCCGGGCAAACGGTAAGAGCTCAGTGACCACCTGCTATTACATCACAAGGACGTATGATGAGGGAATGATTGCTAACGATGTGTTAAGGGCTACGCTGTGTGAAAGACCCCTTAACAGTTCTGTGTTCGTGGTGAGTCTGTTCTCCGTCCGTCGTGCTTCCCTGGGCTAAGGTCCACACTCCAAGAGCGAGACGATCCTGGGACGCACTGAAAGGGCCGGGAGAGCCGCAGGAATCGGGCCAGGGCGCTGCCAGCGCTGTGCTCGTGCAGGTAGGGACTAAGTACGCGGCGATCGCCGTAGGAAGGTGAGCTACGGATGGCCGAAAGAGCCTGCCTTCGCAACACCTCCTGGTGCCCAAAACAGCAGCACCGCCAGAGCCAGACCGTAGGAGGCGCAGGCCACAGGCCGCCGGGCAGGCGTTTCCAGCCGGCCCCCCATGTCCTCTGTGCCCTGCTCTCTGCAGTGACAGCCTCCGGCAGCTCTCCAAGCCTCCACTCCAACTCTGTAACTCGCAAAAATGCTTAAGACACGCAGAGCGCCAAAATCAGAAGGAAACGGAAGTCTGTGTCTGGTGACGCAGAGCCTCACAGAAGCTGGGGACCAGGCGAGCGTCCCATGCCCATCATAGCATGAGAGAAACTACAGGCTTGGAGTCCAAAATCAAGGGGCTAGCACGGCCATACTCTCTCTGAAGTCTTCAGAGACAATCCCTCCTCGCCTCTTCCAGCTCCCACTGGTTGCCTGGGACCTTTGGCCTTCCCGGCCTTGTGAACGCGTGGCCCCAATCTCCGCCTGCACATGCCATCTTCCCTACGTCTGTGTCTCTGTGTCCAAATTTCCCTCTTCTTTTAAAGACGCCAGCCCCTGGACTAGCGCTCACCCTCACCCAGTAGGACCTCACTTTAACTTGATTACCTCTGCAACGGTGCTATTCCCCAGTAAGGTCACAGTCACAGGCTTCCAGGTAGACAGCACTGTGGGGTGGGGAACACTACTGAGCCCAACACAAGGACAAACTACCAAGAGGCACAGCCATCGGTCCAAGCGTTACTCACCGTGATAACTCCACGCTGCAGCTCGACTATCCTTAGAGCTCGGCTGGCTAAGAATCCGTTTACTTAGACTGAGGAACAACCAAAACCTGAACACCCAACGGCAACACACAAAAGCTCTCCTGCCACGAGGCTCGTGTCTCCCAGAGTCTATGTTCTGGAGCGTACGTCTCTGTCACGCCTGGGACCTCCTATCCTCTGCCCTTCCAGAATTTTCACATCACCTTGACCCTGACATTGGTTTTAAAGAAAGCTCTTCTCTTCCTCCATCACGCACAACCCCAGGCGTGAAGCGGGACGTCTGGCCGCCTCTGACAATCCCCTCCGAAGTCAGTGTGTCTGAGCGGCCGGTAACTCACTGCTCTCTGAAAACGGAACGTTTCTGGCTGAACACGGTGAGTTGCAAGCTCACAGCTCTGCCACCCCCCGAGTGTGGGCCCCGTGCAGCCAGCAAGAATGAGCTGGGCTTGTCAACGGTTCCACGAGGAGGAACTCTGAAACCGCCGTTCCTAACTTTCAGTATTCGGACGCTGGTTTCCAGAGTAACCGCGCCTAGGAATCCTGACATCTGCTTCCCTCTAGTCCCGCTCGCCAGCCGCTGCGCTCCTCCGAGGCACTGTCCACGCGCTGTCTTCACGCTCCGGGCCAGGCCAGCGCTCAGCGACGGCGGATCAGGACTTTGGAGCCCGGCAGCTCCCAGGGTGCACCCAGGCCACTGCATGCACTTCCTTTACTGGTTGTTTTTTTCCTTTTCTTCCTGCTGCTGACTCAAGAAAGCAGACGGCTGAGGCCAGAAAGTGGGGTACGTGGAAATTCACCGGGAGTCCCAAACCCACTCGAGCGACGCCTGCGGCTCCAGGCGAGCACCGCCGGCGCGGCACAGACAAGGAGGCCATTCAAGCGGGCCGAGCCGCCACGCCCCCTCGCAGAAGCCGCCGCCCGGACTCCCCGAACTCCTGGCATCGCGACCCGAGCCCGCCCCTCTCGGCTCCCCAGAGAGCCCCGGAGCCGCACGGAGGAGAGCCTGCCGTGTCGGGACACACGCGCGGGCCGCTCCGCCTCCTCCCTTCCTCGACCTACGTGCAGCCACCGACCTCCCAGACCCTGCGCTCGACCCCCCTGTGCCCTCGACGCCCCTCACGTCCCCAGCGGTCCTCCCGCAGCCCAGGCCACCACTCCCCAGAGCCCGACTCCCCCCGCAGCCCAGCGGGCCAACGCGCCCGCCTGACCTCTGACCCCTGACCCCGACCCGGCCTCCCCCGTCACACCCACCTGCCCGGGACTTTGCTGTTGCTCCGCTTCCAGAACTGCCTCCTGGCCCCGTCGCTGGCCATGGCCCCTCCTCATCCCTCAGACCCGCGGCCCCGACACCCCTAGCGCAGCCGGCCGGCCCCGGCGGCCCTTTCTCGAACCCCGGGTGGCCCCTCAGCTGTCCCGGGACTCCCGAGCCTGGAGCCTAGAGGCTCTTCCGCCTCCTTCCGGAAGTTGTGCCTACGCGCGTCCGGAAGTCCCGCCTCCGTCCCAGGCGCGCCAGACGCACGGCGCGGACGCTGACGGAGTTAAAGGGCGACGCTGGGGAGGCGGGGTGGTGGCTGCGGCCCTGGCGGCTGACGGGGCCCAGGCCCGGCTCCGTGCTCTGCAGCTGGGCGAGGCGGCGGGAGGGGCGTCGGGGGTGGTGGTCGGGGCGCGCGGGGGGGGATAGTAGGGGCGCAGCCGGGCGGCGGGGCGGGGCGGGGCGGGGCCCGGGGGCGCGCGGAGCCCGGCGCCGAGAGCGGCAGGTAGGGCTCGCGGAGGGCCCGGAGCCCGTCAGGGTGGCGTGGGTCCGCGCTGGCGCGGCGGCGGGCGGCTCCGGCGGGCGGCCGTCTGCCTCGGACTCGGCTCAGACCCGGGGTGCTGGCGTCGGCCCGCGTGGGGCGCCCTGCTCGGCCGGGCCTGCTCCTCCGCCGGCCTCTGCCCGGCCAGGGCTCTCGCGCCGGTTCTTGCTCGCGCGCGCTCCGAATGCTTGAACAGAAGGCGGCTGCGGGGCCGCCTGGGGGCTCGGGGGGTCAAGCCTCTGCCTTCGGCTCGGGCCCCGCGTCGGGCTCTCTGCGCCCCGGGGAGTCTGCCCCGCCCCGCCTCTCTGCCTGCTTGTGGTCTGTGTCAGTACATAAAGTCTTTTTGAAAGACGACGACGCCGTCTGCACCGGTGACACGACAACGCGGTCGTTGGGTGTACTGGGCTCAGCCAATTACCTGCTGAAGCCATTTTTAGGATCGTTCTATGTAATCGGACACGGGCACCGGGGCACGCGAGGGGACCCGCGCGGCGTGCCCTGGACTCCTCTTGGTCGCAGGCAGGGTCCGAGCGGTCAGGGGGGCCGTTCAGGACCGCCTGCAGTTTAACCCGCGGGGAGCCCCTTGGCCCGCCTCCGGCAGTTCTCCCGCGAAACAGAAACGGGTTGCACCTGTTTTCCCACGCCTCCTGATGTCCTTCTTGCCGTTTGCGAGGTGCGGCACTAGATGCTTCACAGGCGTGCCTGGGCCGGTGCCAGCCGCCCCAGGGGCTGCCCCTCCTGGAAGAGCAGAAGGGCGCGCTCCCCTCTGGGACACCAAGGTCTATGCCCTTCGCACTGCGGCTCGCATCCACCCTGCAACAGTCACACCGCGGCAGGTAGCTTGTGAGATACCGCTGGGCGGGGCCCATGTCTTCCGCCTCTAAACGTTGGTTGGATGAATGACAACCATGGGAACTCTCCAGGGATCCCCTTTTGTCAACATAGAAACTCTAGGAATCTTCCTGGGGTGATCTCAATGGATCCTTGGTGATCCCCCAACTGACACACACTCAGTAGGTCCTCAGGGCTCCTTTGCTGCATCGCCAGATGAATTCTTCCAGGATCCTGTCCTCACGTGACCTCGGACTCACCGGCAATCTTCCGATGGATGAAGCATCAGTGGATCCTGAGGGACTCCCTGACGCAGCCTCAGGCAGTCTCCTGGGATTCTCCTCCTGAAGCTCAGAAAAGCCCCAGGGATCTCTTCCCAATGTAAAGCCCCGAGGCCTCAGAAATCCTCAGAGACTGGCTCCTAACAGCTGCCTGGGTCCCCTGTGGACATCACAGGGGACCTAAAGAGTTCTCGGCAGCTCTTCTGGCTCGTTGCAAGAATCAGCGAGGTGACAGGACAAAGAGGATGGAAGTAGAGTTCACAGAGAAAAAATGGACATAGTCGGCGACCGGCTGGATGCAGTGATATAGCATCTTAGATCGGCTGTCCCTATGGCTTGAGGAGGCTTTCCTGCCTCGTGTCTCCTGGGGGAAGGAGCAAGACTGACACCAAAACTGATGAAGGCTTCAGGACCCACCGAGCACAGGGTTAGTAGTGCCAGTGACGGAAACATCAGCCTGTTTGCAACCTACATTTACAATTGGTTTAGGATGAATTGGGTCAAGGTCACAGATGTGAGGCCTCAGCCAAGCATGAGGTTAGAGGACAGATTAGTCTCCAGATAAGGGATGGGAGGACCTGCCGGGGCAAAGTCACAGGAATACGTCAGCATCATGAGCAACATAGTCAAAACACAAAGCCAAGAGGAGACCATCCCCAGAAATGGATTTTGGCCAGGGGGCATGGCAGGGATAGGATGTGAAACAAGCATCTAGTAGAAGGCCAGGTGCAGAGACCAAAGCATAGCAGATGTAGAGTCTAGGAATGGGATGTCTGCAGGCATCAAGCAGGACAGATGCAAGAACCAGAATGAATGACTCGGAGCTTTTGGTATTCATGTGTGCAACAAATAATTTTTAAAGATTTATTTATTTATTTGAGAGAGCGCATGGGGGATGGGGGCAGGGGGCAGAGGTGGAGGGAGAGGGAGAAGTCCACTCCTGGCTGAGTGCAGAGCCCCAACACAGGGCTCAAAGCCATGACCCCAAGATCATGACCTGAACCAAAATCCAGAGTCAGAAACTCAACAGACAACCACCCAGGCACCCCTTGCAAAAAATAATTTCTGAAAATTTATTCATTTGAGAGAGAGAAAGACCGGGGGGGGGGGGAGGAGAAGAAGCCCCACTGACTGAGCTGGGCACCCAACGCAGGGCTCGATCCCAAGACCACAGGACCATGACCTGAGCCAAAGGCAAATGCTTAACTGACTGAGCCCCCAGGTGCCCCAACAAATAATCTTTGAGCAGCAAACACAAGAAGCTTACTTTCACTAAGATTTAAGCTAATGGAAATTAAATCTAAGGAATGCCGTTTCACACGTAACAGATGGGCTAAAACTTAAAAAACCTGTCAGTGCCAAAATTGACAAGGATGTGGATTTGTGAGCAGTGCAGAATAAACTGATTCATTGCTGGTGGGAGTACAAATTGATTTAGTGATTCTCAACAGCCATCTAGCCATTTCTAGTAGTGAAGAATGCATATATGCTACAACCCAGCAATTCTACTCTTGGTGTGTGTACCTTAGAACAACGTGCCCAGGGGCACCTGGGTGGCTCAGTGGGTTAAAGCCTCTACCTTCGGCTCAGGTCATGATCTCAGGGTCCTGGAATCGAGCCCCGCATCGGGATCTCTGCTCACGTGGGGAGCCTGCTTCCTCCTCTCTCTCTGCCTGCCTCCGCGCCTACTTGTGATCTCTGTCTGTCAAATAAATAAATAAAATCTTTTTTTTTTTTTTTAAGATTTTATTTATTTGACAGAGAGAAATTACAAGAGAGGCAGGCAGAGAGAGAGGAAGGGAAGCAGGCTCTCCGCTGAGCAGAGAGCCCGACGCGGGACTCGATCCCAGGACCCTGAGATCATGACCTGAGCCGAAGGCAGCGGCTCAACCCACTGAGCCACCCAGGCGCCCCAATAAAATCTTTTTTAAAAATGAACAACTTGGGGCGCCTGGGTGGCTCAGTGGGTTAAGCCGCTGCCTTCGGCTCAGGTCATGATCTCAGGGTCCTGGGATCCAGCCCCGCATCGGGCTCTCTGCTGGGCAGGGAGCCTGCTTCCCTCTCTCTCTCTCTCTCTGCCTGCCTCTCTATTTACTTGTGATCTCTCTCTGTCAAGTAAATAAATAAAATATTAAAAAAAAAATGAACAACTTGCCCAAATGGGCAAAGACAGGAATATTCACGGCAACACGCTGCTACAGCCAGCGAGGGCGGATCATAAAGTCATCTATAAGAGAATTGACAAATGATACATACTTACTCTATAGGAGGCTGTATGGTAACAAAATGAATAAATTAGTTACATGTATCAACACAAATGAATGTCACAATGTTAAGTGAAAAAAAGTTGAGTATGAATGCACGTGCTATTTAATTCCAATTTTTAAAGTTAAAAAAATGCTAAACACTAAATTCAGAAGAGGGGTTGCCTCTGGGTATTGGTTGGGACTTTGATCAGTGAGTAAGGAATTCAAGGGGCTTGAGTTTTATTGTCCTGCTTTATTTCTGGTGGCAGAGGGAATATATGCCGCTATTGTGACATTATTTATGGTTTCTCCCATGTTATAATGTTGACAACACATGACCACTGCAGAGCTCTTACTGCGTGTCTGTGACCACACTCGGAAAAGGATTAGACAACGAATGAGCAGTGTTCACTAAGAGGATGGAGGGGTTGGGACAATCGATAAGATCTGTGATCGTAGTTTAAGGACAAAATGCAAGGAGTGGTTCCAAGGAGAGGGAGCGTCGCCAGGGCAGCAGGGAGACAAAAGATTGGAGTGCTGGGTAACAGGTGAGTCTTGGCCACGGCAGCAAGTGATATAGGTCGGGTTCCCCCAAGAGGCGGATGCTTGCATGCGGGTGGCTTCCTAGGGAGGAGAGGTTGAATGGTAAGGGGTCCCTGGCCCTGCAGAGATATCCTGAATTGGGACCAGAGTGTGGGGCCTTTGCACTGTGCACAAACCAGTCATTGCATGGCGGTGTCCATGCAGCTGTGGGCAGCTCCATGAGGGACTTCTCTGAGCCATCAGCAGCCAGCACTCCCGGCCACAGAGGAAATGAAACCCTCGTCCTCGGGGTGAACCTGGACAGCACACCGTAGTGCTGCCTGCAGTCCACCTTGGCACCACTCAGACCCCCGAGTGTCACACAGGTCACCATTGGAAGAGCTTCTCCAGGATTCTGCTTGCTTCCTTTTGTGGAAACTTACAAGAGGAAGGTTGACAGAATCTTGGAGCCACATCAGTCAATCGCTCTGTGCCCCGCCCACTTCCTATTCCTCTGCCCTTACCCACTGCAGACTCGCTCTGCGGAGGGAATCTCTTGCAGATTCTGGATGAGCTACCTGGTGGGGTGACCCAGACTCTCATCCCAGAGGCTTCAGACCCTCGATCATCACACCCCTCTCAGCCCACAGCTGCCGTACTTGTCCACATGCCATCAAAATTGGGCAGAGGGGTCAGTTCGTGTAGGTGCCAGACGTGTAATCCGGGCAGTAGCATCCCTACCCCCCCTGGTGGCCGCAGAGAGACCCCTTTCTTCGCCCGGTTAGTCTGCTGGCCCAAGGAGCCTTGACTCGACATTGAATCAGACTCTTACCGCATCCTTTTCTGGCAGCATTCCCCCTCTGGGGCTCGGGACCTCTAGAAGAGGACACAATCACAACTGTGAGAACGGAAAACAAAAGCGGATCCAGTCCCGCATCCCTCCCCCTGATTCCCACACCCATGTCTTTACTTAAAGGGGTCACGGGCACATAGGGCGCCCTGACTCAGGGGCTATCAACTCTGAGCTGAAAGGAAGCTCCATTGCTCTGTCTGGCAGCAGCTTCTGTACAGTGCAACGTACGTGGGAGGACCCCTGCGCCCCGCAGCCACGGGCTCACCGCTACCATCTCCTTTGCTGTAAGTGGGTCCCCTGGACCAGCGCAAGTTTGCACAGAGCCTGGAGGCTGGATCAGACTCCCTGAATCCCACACACAGGGCACATGTCCGTGAATCACCGGGTCCTATTGCCTCCGCTCACATCCCCCGAGACCAGCCTACGCACAGGGGATGCCAGCGAGAGTAGTCTGGCCGGGCATCCGTTCCCCGCGGAGACTGCTGGGTTCTGCTACGGAAGAGCGGCGGGCTGGGCGTCGGTGGACAGCCGCGCCGCGTGCCGGCCTCACAGGCTGTGCCCTCTGCTCCCGCCACCGAAACCAATGAGGAAAGACGCGCCGCGTCAGCCTCCACCGCAGGGGTGTGGACGTGTGGAATCTGCGGCTGCTGGGGGGAGGCTTGGGAGCACTGAGTCCTGTCCCTCCCCACCTGCTTCATGGCTCAGGCTGTGTCCTCTGTCCCCCTTCCCTCCGACTCGCCAGCGTGCCCAAGGTCCGAGGCCTAGCTCAGATGACACCTTCAGCGGGAAGAACAGGACGCTGGACTAGGAGCGCTTTGAACCCACACAAAGGCCAGAGGCGGGCGGCTGTTGTGATGTTCTGTTGGCTGAGTCACTCGGTGCTGTAGGGGACTCTGAGGTGCACTCTCCCCCAGCACCCAGGTACCCAGTCCCCACTGCAGGGACAGCTGGTGCTGCCCATGGCCAGCCCGGACTCTCTGGGAACCGTCTGTCCTGCGTCCAAGGGAGCTGCCTCACCGCCAGGCCAGCCTGTGCCCAGTGACTGGCGGGTGTGGAGAGACAAAGACCCAGCCCCCTGTTCTCACCTCATGCCACCCCGGAAGGGCTGTCCCAGCTCTGGGCTCTCTAGGCAGGTCAGATCGGACAAGGTCATCGTGCTGCGTGTAGTTCAACCTCTGCTCGTCCCATCCTGCCCCGCGTCCCTCACTTGCTCACGGGCACGGCTCCCAAGGGCACCCTTGGTGCAGCCGTGTATGTGCGAGTCAGGGTTTCCTGGGAAAACAGAAGCAAGGCAGGGCGTGTAAATGGAAATGTATTATAAGGAATTGGTTCGCACAATTATGGAGGCTGAGAAGTCCCCCGACCCAGCGCCTATAAGCCAGAAGGAGAGCCGGCGGGGGAAGGTGAGCTAAATCCCAGCCCAAGCAGCGAGGCAGGCAGGAACAGGACGAGTTCCTCCTCCTCCTCCTCCTCCCTCTGTCACTGAGGCCCACGCACGCTGGGGAGGGCCGTCTACTTTCCTCCTTTGCTCCGAGTCTGCCAATCCAAACTCAACTTTCACCCGGGAACACAATGCAGATACACGAGAACGGAGTTAATCCTGGCACACCATGGCCAGTCTGTCCAGCTGACACAGAACATTACCCATCACCCAATAAACCTCCTCCAGGGGCATTTCCTCAGATCCACTGGCTCAGACGAGACTAATACAACTGAGCTCAGGCGTGCTGCCTCATGGTCACAAGATGGTGTCCCAGCTCCGTCTATCACATGCTCATGCCAGTGTCCCAGCTAGACGGCAAGGGAGGGAGGCCCAAGGAGAAAAAGAAAAAACGACTTCTCCCCAAGTCCTGTTTTATCCAGGAAGGGCAACCCTCCCCACCCCCGGCGGTTCCTTAGAAGGCGGAACTGAGTCAGGCCCTGAAGGAGAGACCAGTCACTAGGGAGAAGCGGCTGCTGGCTTGGACTCAGTAGAACTTCCCCTCGGGGGGAGGAGAGGTCACTTCCCATCTAAGCAAAAGGTCTCAGCCCACTAGGAATTCAGGCTGCTGTTTGCAGGGAGGCAGGCAGATTGGCTGGTGGGAGGTGGAAGGTGGGAGATACCAGAGGCACCAGGGAACGTTCCCAGGGCGTCACCTAGAACTCAGAAAACACAGCCTCCACTCCTGACTCCTAGTCCCACGCCCACCACTCCCCACCCACACCCACACCCCTGCAGCACACCGACCTCGGCCACCCCTGACACCAGGGGGGAAAGGCCCCCAGCGGCCTCTTGTGGAAGCAGAGACAGGAGACAGGAGCCAAACGGGACCACTGACCGAAAGAAGGAAGGGGGAAGTGCCCAGCCCACAGGCGCTGCGGGTCAGCCTCAGGCACCGAGTCCTTCCACAGCACCCTGTCCCCACCACCCCGGGCTTCTCTGCCCTTTGCCTTCACAGACAGCTGGAGGTGGCCCCCCGCCCCCCAGGGAACCTGCTCCGTCTGAGGGAGGCTGTGCGTCTGGGGGATGGGACGCTCTCTTTGCTGGTGCCCGACAAAGCCTCTTGTGGCCAAGAGACCTCAGACTGAGTTTTCCGCCGCACACTAACTCCTGCCTTGCAGAGGGGAAAGGAAATAAATCCCCATTCACAATGACCCAGAGCAACGCAGGTGCCCTAAAATCTTAGTCAACTTCTGTCCATCTGCCTCTGGTCAGTTCCAGGGACGGGCATCCAAAACCAAAACTCTTACTAATGGGGAGAATTTAAACCAGAAATTTCTGTCTCCCAGCAAGAGGGCATGGGATTTGGCCTGAACACCCGATCCAACCATCATCCAGTGGTCCCCACGGTGGGGGGCTGGGAAACAAAGGCTGCCCTGGTGAAGTACCAGGCCCGGGCACTGGGCGGCAGACTGCGTCCCCAGCAGCACCCCACAAAAAGAAGGCACACCCCCTTGCCCAGAGACTTACTTCTGAGGAGCTGCTTGAGACAGGCCTGGGGCTGGGCAGGAAGTTCTCTCAGCCCCCACCCCAAGATTTCCCTGCTAACTCACCCGCCTGCCCGCTCAGTTCTCATCAGCTTGGCTTGAAGCGAAGTCTTGGTTTTCTTGACCTCCGGTCATCCGGGAGGGGCAGAAAGGATCTCTTCTCAGCCAAGTTAATTGTTCAGGCTTCTCTGCGTTTGGATGGGCCAATTTCAGGCCTGGGATGCCTCGATGTGTCTCTCGGGAGTTTGCTGAGCGAGCCACCCCAGCTACAGACTGTGCGGGCTCCGGCTGACATCCCGGATAGCCCACGCCCCTGAGTGCAGAGAGGACAGTCCTGTTTGTACGGGTATCCCAGGGCTGCCAAGGGAGATGACCACCAGCTAAGGTGCTGAAAACAGCTCAGCTTGTTTCCTGCAGTTCTGGAGCTCAGCAAGTCCAAATGCAGGGTCACAGAAGGACTAGACTCAGGGCATGGGCAGGGATGCCTTCCTTCTAGATGCTTCCTTGCCTCCCCAGCTTCTGTTAGCCACCCACTGTCCCTGGCTTGTGGCCTCTGCCTGCACCTGGAAAGCTCCAGCCTCTGCCTCTTCCCACTCCAGTTCTCCCAGACCCTTCTCACAGGGACCCGCCCAGAGCACCTCCGCTCCCTCTCCAGGCTCTCAAATTAATCACGCCCACAAGCTCCATATGAAGTAACACACTCAGGGTCTGGGTTGGGGGGGGGGGGGAAGATGCAAAGATCTTTGGAGACCATTATTCAACCAACTGTCATCTTTCATGACATCTAGCAAAAGTTGCCAGTTTTCCCCCCATGAATGATGGGGCCCTCCTTCCCGCCCCCGCCCCTCACTCAACTTGGTCCTTTATAGAATTCAGGGTCTGCCCCCAAACACATCCCACTTCCTAGTACAGATGAGTGCGTGAGTGGGAGTCTGGAGAAGGGCTGGAACAGGACGATGGCCCCCTTGAGGTTCCAGCGTGCTTCTGTGGACCACCTGGACCATGTGCCCACCCCTGAACCAATCACCGTGGCCAGAAAAGGCCACACTGGTGTATGGGAGCGTAAGGGATGATGGGAGTCCATCCTTCCAAATACTGTGGCTGCTACCCAACAAGGGAGGGGTGGTGAGGATGCCAGGGGGACCCAATGGTTATTACACCACCCAAGGTGGGAGCCGTGTTGACACACTGACTGATTTTTAATGGCCTAAAAATGCTGACTTATTTGTTAACATTTTTTGACTGGACAAAATATACATATATGCCTGGCACAGTGTGAATATATGGAAATCTCACAAATACAGAAGTAAAGGGGGTCTGGATGGCTTGGTCCATTGGGCATCCCAGACTCTCATCTCACCTCAGGTCTTGATCTCAGGGTCGTGAGTTTGAGACCAGCTTCATGCTGCTCGTGGTGTCTACTAGAAAAAAAAAATAATAATAATAAATAAACAAATAAATAAATAAGGAAGTAAAAGTCCCCAATAGGAAACAGTCCAATTTTTTTTTTTTTTTTAGATTTTATCCATTTATTTGAGAGAGAGAGAGAACATGAGAGGAGAAAGGTCAGCAGGAGAAGCAGGCTTCCCGCCGAGCAGGGAGCCCGATGTGGGACTCCATCCTGGGACTCCAGGATCAAGACCTGAGCCGAAGGCAGATGTCCAACCCACTGAGCCGCCCAGGCGCCCAGAAACGTCCAATTTAAAAGACTAAGTGCATTTTTAAAATGTTTTGAGGAAACCGATCACGGGACACATTAAAGAGGCAAGGCAAGGAGCAAATGAACAAACAACAATGGACTTTAGCAATGTTTACAATTAAAAAATCAAGGACACGCCACTTGCAGACAGACCAACGACGAGGAAAACAGACAGCGGGAGCAGAAACGAGCGTCCCATCTGTGCGGCACCGTGTGACCAGAAGCATCTAGAGCCCTGAACACACGTGTGCCTCGACCCTGCAATTGCCTCCAGAGGAATCATCCTAAGGAACGGTGGGGCGAGAGAGCCAAGGTCCGTGCCCATGGGGTTCACTGGGCTGCAGACAGCGGCGAGCCGGCAGCCGTCTGAACGAGTGAATGAGGAAACCCCGATGCAGGGCGTGAGACCCCCATGTAACAGGGTGAGTGCAGCCTTTAGAAACAAAGACGTGGATCTGCACTTCCTTCTTACAGAGAAAAGTGGACGGCTAAGTGGAAACAGCAGGTGGCAACCTTTGTTGGAAAAAGTCTTATCTGGGGGCGCCTGGGTGGCTCAGCGGGTTAAAGCCTCTGCATTCGGCTCAGGTCATGATCCCAGGGTCCGGGGATCGAGCCCCGCATCGGGCTCTCTGCTTGGCTGGGAGCCTGCTTCCTCCTCTCTCTCTCTATCTGCCTGCCTCTCTGCCTACTTGTGATCTCTATCTGTCAAAAAAAATAAATCTTTAAAAAAAAAAAAAAAGAAAAAGTCTTATCTGCAGACACGGAAGAAAAATTCTGGAAGGGCGTTGCGTCAGTTACAGTGACCCAGATGAAGAAAGCACAATTAGCTGACGTAAACAACTAAGGGTTGGATGGGGTCAGTGCTTGGCGAGTCCGCGTAGGAGGAAGGCTTGGACATGGCTCCAGCCCGGGCGCAGACGTGCTTCTCTGCATGGTTCTCAACTCTGTGCCCCTCCAGGCGGAGACCTCGTCCCCCAGAATGCCGGCACAGGGCCTGCGGGCTTCCCGCTCTCCTCTCTGCGGGACAGTGGGAGTCTCGCTTCCCGGAGCTTCTCTCCAAGTGCAGAGGGGACCCTCATGGCCCACCTTAGGCTCAGATCACCTGCTGACCCAAAGCAATCACTCTGCCAAGGAGGACAGGCTCACTCGGAAGACGCCGACACGCTCCCACTGTCTGCCTCCGGGTGGAAAGTAGTAGGAAGCTGTTTGTTTGAAAATATTTTGTATGTTAAGAAACTTCCAGAAACCTTTCCAGGCTTAACTTCCACACGTATCACGTGACCTGCGTCATTGCAGTAAAATTCCCTCTTACGGACGCCGGCCACCGCTTCTTCGGACACTCCTCGCTGCGTGTCCTGTGTATTTTCTATGGGCGGGTTTCAGTATTTTCTATGGGCAGGTATTTCTGCTTTGGATCCAGCCCTGCCCCGTCAGAGAATCTTAGTTCTGATGGTTTCTCTTTTTTTTTAAACTTATAAAATAAGTTAAAATGTTTTTATTGTAAAGAAAAGCAAGAAGGCAGAGACCACGGAGGGCCTTGCCTGATGAACCTGGGAATGACCGCTGGACTTCAGGGACGAGAGAGGTCAGGGCAGGTGTGCGCTGCGGGAACCGCCTTCAGACCACCTGCCCGGTGACTCGTCCTGGAGCACGATGCTCCCAGATTGTTCTCCGGACACCCTGCCGTGGGACCAGTGTTGTCCCGGACCACTGCGTGTGCGGGTTTTGGGATGACATGGCCGTAATCGGCCCCTTTCCCACAGGAGAAGCTGCAAGACACGAGCTGGGGAAGGTTGGAACCACATTCCCTATGCGTGGAGAAAGGGGCAGCAGATGAGGGACAGGAGAACAGCCTGGACCTGGCCGTTCTGGAGCCTCACCTGTCCCTTACCCACGCAGAGGCCCATCACTCCTGCGGTGGCCATCCTGGGAACTTTGGCAGCCCACCGGGAGGCAGGCGTGGGGCCAACCCCAGACAGCCTCAGCCAGGGTGGGCTCTGAGACCCGGGCATGTCAGACTCACTGCAAAGCAGCGGTCACAGCTGAGTCGTTGGGGGGGTGGGGGAGGGGAGAGCCATGCTTCCCTTTCCATTTACCTTCCCAGCAAAGAAGGAAAGAAATGAAATTTGCTCATGTTTAGACTATGAACCGATAGAGGTACATGCACATAATTTATAAATAAATATGTACAGATTTGTGTTTTAAAAAATTTTTAACCAATAGACATGGGAAATAAAGTTAGAAATGTTCTGCTACAAACTGCTCTATTTCTACGTCACGTTCTACTGCCAGTAAGTTAGTGACACCCTCTTTCCTTCTAAAGTACAAAATGCCTCCCCCCCTCCCCTGGCCTGCTTGGTGGGCTTGCTCCACGCAAGCTGGCTTTTCCAGCAAATGGGAAAGGTCACGTGTTACCCTTACACCTGTTCGGCGTCTCTCCGAAAAGGGTACAGTCCGGCATGCCGTTCCCCAAACCCCCACTCCCCAAGCAGGGGCTGTGCCCCGCCCCATACATTGTAGCTGCTTCCAGCCTGGTGCTGCCTTGAATTTAAGGTTACAAAGTTTTCAGTGCGGAAAGTATATTTGCAAATGGGGGCAACCTGCCCACGCTTCCTCTAAGATGCCAGTTGGCTGGTAAATGTTTCCTCTTGGTTCCAGGTTTGGGGTGAACATTACAGTGCAGAAACTGCGACGGGCTCAGGTGCACGGGGAAGAAAGGCAGTCAGAAGGGCAGGGACTGCGGCGGCTGGAGAGCAAGGCGACGCACCAGCGCAGGCACGAAACACGCTCTGGGCTTGCCGGGTGCACCGCAGAACTCCAGCCCAAGTTACTTGTTCTTACAGCCCAGAAGCTCAGTGAACTGCACTAAAATTGAATTCTGGAATCCGGTCTTTATGCACCCAGCTCTGTGACAATAACAACAAGCCCCAAGGTGCGTGGGCGCACTGTGGGGTCTGGCCACTCCTTGTCATCCTCCTATTTCCGGATGACCTGTAGATACGGCTGATTCTTCCAAAGGAGGACGGTAGCTGCTCAGCCAGATCTCTCTGAGACACGGTGCGGGGACAGGGACAGCCCTTCTGGGGAGGTGAGGCTCCCTGGTAATGCATCTGAAGATGCCCCCTGCTCAAGGGACCAAGCCCCAGGGCAGACCTGCTGTCAACTGACCCTGGGCCCCATCGCAGGGACTTTGGCAATGCCTCAGCTTCTCCAACACTGTGTGTCCCCAGGCACAGGCAAGACCTCAGGAGACAGCCTTAGGCAGCAACAGGGAGGCTCTCAGTGCAGGAACTTCCCAGTCAACCTCTTACTGCACACGCAGTCCCTCTCAGCTCTCGCTCTTGGCTCTCGCGTAGCTTCCCACGCCCCTTCCCCTCCACATCTTCAGCCCTGCAGTCCCACATCACCTGCCCCCACGCACCCCGGACCTTCAGGATCTGGATCCTCCCAGACACTGGGGAGCAAGGAGGCTCTGCGGGGAGTCGAGTCCCTTGCTGCAGCTTCCACCAGTGACCTCTAGGTGGCACGGAGCGGCGCGAAGATCTGGGCCCTGCTCCAGGCCGGGAAGGAGCAGAGGCCCGCGTGGAAGACGCAGAAGGTTTGCTGGGAGTGGGGCCCTGGTGCTTGAAATGTGATGCCTGGGCGAAGTCCCAGAAGCCCTGTGGGAGGCCGGTCCTCCAGGGCTTCCTGAGCCTGGTAGCCTGCTCTGTGCCCCAGACACTGGGACAGCCAGGGAGCCCGAGACTGGGACCACCCCCCGCCCCCCGCACACCCCCAGCCCCTGAATGTGAACTGTGTGCCGGAGGTGCTGCCGGCAGGGGCGGAAGCCCAGGCCAGCCAAGCAGGCACGAATAGAGTCCCTGGTGTGGGTCCATGATGCCGGGCACGCTGCCAACAGACGGGGCTGGCAACACCCCCTGGGCCCCGACGCTGCGGAGACGCCTCCCCTGCCTCGCTCCTGGCGTAGAGCGGGCTGCACCTGCAACCTGGCCCCGCGGCTCGGGCTGCGGCGGTTTCTGGTAGGCGACAGGCTCCCACCCCACCGGGCCTGGACCCAAGGAGAGAGCGCTGGAGGAAGGAGGTGGGACACTTAAGGGCGCCTGCTCTCCTTTCAAGCCCCAGGGAAGCTGCTGGTGCATGACTGGTGGCTGAACGGGGGCTTCCCTCGTGGGCTCCCAGCCCCGGGGGTCACTCCTGCGAGCCGTCAGAGCGCTGCTGGAACCCCACGTGGAGCAGCAGTGGCCCCTGGGGATTTCGGGCTCCTGGCCAGGAGCAAGCCTTGCCCTCCCCGCCCTGCCCGCTTCCTTCTTTCCTCGCTCACTCCTGTCAACCACTGACCCCAGACGCTCCTCCACGGCCGCCCGCCTCGGCCACACCTGGTGTCTGAGCGGCCTGGCGTCCTGCCTGAGCACAACTGGGCCGTGGGAACAGTCATCATACCCATGGGGACGAGGCGCCGGGGGAGTGTCAGGGACCGAAAGTTTCAGGGAAATCGGCCGGACCGTGTCTGAGCCTCCCTCTTGCTGGTCTCCCAGGATGCCAGCCAGTGCCAGCCTCTTGGAGCCCTGCCTGCAGCCGCAGCACCACACCGGACGCCCAGGGTCCATGTTCCCTCCTCTTCCGTGCATCCCCCCGCATCCCAGGTATGGCATCCTCGCTCACTGTAACCCGGGAACGACGCCAGAGCCAGCCAGAGAGCCGGCCGGGGTCAGGCAAGCCCAACTCCTTGGAACCGGGCTCAGCCGGCCTCTCCCTAGGCCTCACCTTCTGCATCTGTGAAATGGGGGTGGTAACCAGTCCTCCGTGGTCTCACGGGTTCTTCTGGACGCCTACGCCTGCGCCTGCTGTCAGCAGCACCAACAGACCCCGACTCGGAGGCCTTTGATGCCGGGGGCGGTGGGGGTGGGGAGAAGGGGCAGCCTGGTAACAGAGCATCCTTTAAGTGTCTCCCCGAGGATCTGGATTCGCACTGTGACTCATGGTCATGCTGGCTTCCGCCCGTTTCCTTATTGGAAGAAGACGGTAATGAAAGGGTGATTTTTTTTTCTGCAGTTTAAGCAGGAGACAAAGCAGGCTCTGTGCACCCGGAGACTTTGCCCTTCCTGCTCGCTTTCTGCTTCCAGGGAAGTCACAAGGTGTACGGAGAAAAGAGCAGGTAGAGGCCGGGAACCTCACAGCTATCCGAGCTGCCAGTGGCCCGGAGCCCTCTCCTCCGCACCCCTATTTTGCCCGACGGGCAAGCTGAGGCCCGGAAGTGAGCACTCTATGAAAGGCTGAGCTGGGCTGAGCCCCAGCCCTGGACTCCCAAGCTGGCGGGGGCCACTGCTCCTCTGCCCCAAGAGGAGGCCACCCCCACGGGGGAGGAAGGACAGAGGACAGAGGCAGAGGTACAGCTCCTCAGAAGAGGGAAGGGTGCCAACGAAGGGGCAGGGTCTCTCTCAGGGCCTTACCGCTGGTTCTCGAGTTCTGCAGGGGCTACAAGAGCAGATCAGAGGGACGATTCCGAGAAAGACCACTCTGCTTCCTGACCTTCCGAAGCACTTGCCCACAGGAAAGCCCAGCTGCCTGGGCCCGACCACTGAGACCCACGCTTCTCTTTAAAGGGGAGGGGGTGGTTTGGTACCAAAAAGCGTATTCGGGGCCCAGTGTCAGCAGGAAAGTCCCTGAGTGACCATCTGGCTTCCTGCACCTCCGTGCATGCTTTCAAGGGAATTAGGGCCTGGCAAGGCCGGGGGAATGGCCCCCGGTCACCTGGCTGGCCCCCAGAGCAGCCCCAGACCAGAAGACAGCCATCAGCACCCAGCCAGGGCTCCCCTCACACCAGCCACCTGTGTGGCTCAGGGACACTGGCTCACAGCAGCAGAGACATGTCGCCGGCTCTAGGCCAGGCCCCGTGCAGGCAGCCGGGTGCCAGGTGGCCTCTGGGGCTAGGACAGTGATCAGGGGTCCCCAGGGCCAGGTACAGAGCAGTCCAGTGCCTGGACTCTGGACCCTGGGTGGGACAGGGCAAGGCAGGACCCCACTGTGCCTCTCTGGGCAGGGTGAGGACCTCCCACCACCTGATCGGCCGGGAAAGTGTGCATTACCAGTCCTTGCCCCCCCAACCCCACTGAATCGGGATCTCTGGGGGCCATGCGCCCCCGCCTCCATACACCCTCAGCCTTGGGTCATGGGCAAGCAAGAGGCAAAACTGGGCCTGTCCTCAGAGACAGGGCACCCCCAGGACTCCGCCTCCCCGTGGAAGAACGTTTGGTGTGGAATTTTCCATGACCCACAAAAGTGCAGGGAGGCTGAGGCCGATTGGCTGGCCTCCGGCTCACGTGCAGCTGCTAATTGGCGCAGCCTGTTCTAGTTCCGCTCCAGGCCTAAATGAGGTCACCCGCCCCGTGCTGCCTGCGGCGAGCCCAGCTGGAGGGCCCGAGAGCCCGGCGGCCCCGGCCGTGCCTGGGGGAGGCTGGGAAACCTGGGTCAGGCCAGCCGAGGGTGACTGCCCACGTGAACTGGAAAGCCTGGCCAGGATGCGGGAGGAACTGGACACCCAGGACAAGCAGGTGGTCCCGGGGGCCTACTCTGTGGGGCACGTTCCCGGCCAAGGGGGTCGGCGGCGGCTCTGAGTGGGGAGAAAGGTCAGGGCGGCTGACCTGACATTTAAGAAATTCACGTTTTTGTGCAACCGTCGCCTGTGTGTATTTCCCAGGAATGTGCTCACCTCGAGAGGAAACCCTGTCCCCATCCACAGGGCCTCCACGTGTCCCCTGGCCAGACCTAAGGGCCACTAATCCATTTCCTGCCCCTCCGAATTTGCGGGTTCTGGACTCTTCCTCCGAACGGGGCCCCACGACGTGCAGATACCCACATCCCACCGACGTCCGCGTGGGGAGTCTCTGCCTTCTGCCGCTGGCAGCCTGTGTGCGCGTCCTTGTCCGGGTCGCTGCTTTCAGATAGTTTCGAGTCACAGGCCAGCTCTGTATTACTGCCGTTTTGAGGGGCTGCCAAACTGCTGCTCGGCAGCCGCTCCATTTTGCCTCCCCGACGCCCCCCAGCAATGCACGAGGGGTCCGTCTCTCCACGTCACACCAACCCCTGTTACTCTCCATCGTTCTGTTACAGCACCCCAGGGGGCGTGACACGGTAGTCCTTGGTGGTTCTGATTTATGTCCTAATAACACGAGCATCTTCTCCCGTGCCCCTGGCCATTTGCAAATCTCTGGTGTGGATACAGGATACAGGTTTGATTTCTTTCGGCCGTGATTCTCCACGCAGTGGCTGTTTCAGGTCTCCGTTTTGCCACGGTGGCTGTGGTCTTGTGAAAGCCATTCTGCAGAGCCCACCGTCAGACTCCGGACCCGGAGCTTTCTGGAGAGCCGACCCAACACAGTCTCTGCCTGTGTGCTCCCTCCCCTGTCAGTGGCAGACATCACTAATGGATCACAGCACTCGAAAGCCCAGCGATTTACCCACCCGGCCCCTGTGAATATGCCCTTTGTTGGGCTGTCTGCCCTTGAGGAATTCGCTCATGAGGGGGAAAGGAAAAGAACGGACACAGGTGTCCAGGGGCAGAAACAGAAGCCTAGAGCCGGACAGTGGGCCCCAGGGAGGATTAGGGCTGGTTCTACCCAGAGGAGACACAGGAGCAGTGGTCGGGATTCAGGGGGCTAGTAAGTAACACTCTTCCCACGTTCAGAACCGAGTGAGAGGCGAGACCCAGAAAGCCAAACCAGATCAGCCTGTCAGCTTTACTGCTGATAAAGCCAGGCTGAGCCTCGCAGAGACGACCCGTCGTGCCCACCAGGGGGGCCATACTCCGAAAGACAGGTGAGGACAGGTGCGGGCCAGGACGAGCGGAAATGGGGATCACCCAGCCCTGCTTAGGGGCGTTGCGGAGGACAGTGGGGAGGCTCCCCAAAGCGTTTGGAGAGCTAGTCTGTCACCCGGGAACGGCACTCCCCGGCACCTACCCGACGGTGCTGACGGCAGGTCCGCACACAACCTCGCGCACGGAGGTTCACGGCAGCTAAAGAGCGCCAGCGCCCCAGCGCCCAGCACCTGCTGACAGCAGGCATCCCGCGTGGTCCAGCCCGATGACAGCGGGTGTCATTCTCCCATGCCAAGGAGGGCCCCCCCACGCACACTCCCACATGGATGAATCTGGAAAACCTGATGCAAGGGGAGAGGGACAAAAGTCCCCACGTTGCGTGATTCCATCCATAGGAAACATCCAGAATAGGCAAATCCGTGAGGACAGAAGGTAGACCGGGGGCTGCCAGGGGCTGAGGCGGGAGGGGAGAGGCGGTGATGAAAATGCTCTGAGGGCGATCGTGGTAAGTCCCCTGATGACCAGGGAATCACGTGCCCTCAAGGAGGGAAGCGTGTGGTGTGTGACCTACCGCTCAGCGAGCCTGCGCTGGCGACAGCAAAGCTAGGCGGCAGCAGGTTGGACGCACGGCCCTGGCCCAGGGCAGCCACCACTGAGCGGCCGCTTTTTCTGGGCCCTTGTCTCCTGTTACTTGGCTTAACCCAGACCCTTCCCCACCCCACCCTCCTCTCCCGATCTTGACTCTGACCTGGGGCTATGGCTCCCACAGAGACTGCCCACTCCTGCTTGCACGGTGAACTCTGCACCAGGGACTTGGAGCCTGGGCCAAGGGACCCACTGAGGGACCGTTCCTGGCTCCTGCCGGGGCGGGATCCTTGTGCACTCAGTATATTCACCATCTTCTCCTTGAACTTCCACAACCCTCTCCTTTGTGATTCTGTTTCTTCACTGTGGAGCGTAAATACACATACCCCACTGTTACGTAGTCCTCGGTCTCTACCGGTGAATCATAACCTTTTTTATTGCTTCAGACTGTATTTTTAAGTAATCTCTTCACCCGACGTGGGGCTAGGACTTACAACCCCGAGATCAAGGGTCTCGTGCTCTCCCAACTGAGCCAGCGAGGGACCCCAAAGGATGACCTTTTAATTTCTGCCTTCGGTTCAGGTCATGATCCCAGGGTCCTGGGATGGAGCCCCGCATCAGGCTCTCTGCTCAGCAGGGAGCCTGCTTCCTCCTCTCAGTCTCTGCCTGCCTCTCTGCCTGCTTGTGATCTCTGTCTGTCAAATAAATAAATAAAATCTTTTAAAAAATGACCTTTTAAGTGTAGCTTGACTCCTGTGGTTCTAAGCCAGGTACCCCAAATGGGCTGGTCTCCGTCTGGGTTTTGTTTTCTTGCCTCGTGTTTGTATGTTGTATTGGAATTAGTTGCCCATATTTAAAAATCACAAGGCCCCTCTCTCCTTCTACACACACACACACACCCACACACACACGCACGTGGGGTTCTCCCTTCTCTGTGAAGCCCCAAGGCTCTGCTGTCTGGTTGCCTCAGTCCCGCCACTCCCTGATGTCTGTCCTGGTGTTTCTGTATATAACCCCAGATTTAAACTCACCTTGGTCTCAAGTTAAAATTGCTCCACTGACTTTGCTTGCATTTTCATCATTAGCAGACTTTTACGGCTTTTCTGCCCTCTGCCAGCCTCTGCGCAGGCACCGGGGACTCGAAGATGAAAACGAGGAGGCCCCTGGCCTCCCAGCCCGCCCAGCCAGTACCGTGGCCGTCTCCCGTGCCTGTCCACAGCCTCACCTACCACCTTCTCTCCAGCAGCCTCCTGCTGGGCCAGGCCCGGCCCAGTGCACGGGCCCCTCGAATCCCGCACGTGGAGCGCCAGTCACAGGGAGGACTGGCCGGCCCTGTACTTGGCTTTTCCCAGGCCCCCAGCCCATTTTATGGAGTCGCTCCCCAAAGACTGTGCCTCCTCCAGAGCCTCTCACTTGACATCTAAGCAGAGACAGGAGTGAAGGGAGATCCGGACCACGCAGCCAGCGGAGGGTTGACGGTGGGGGAGAATGTTCAGAGTAACAAACCAAACAAACCAGCACGTTCAAAGGCCCTGAGGTGGGATCACACTTGGCTCTCCACGAAACACCAAGGGGAGGATTTGACTGTGCAGCATGAACTAGGAGCAGAGAGGAGGGAGGTGGGTAAGAAGAGCCCTGAGGCCAGAGGGGGAGGATTTGAACGTAATCTGGATTTCCATCTAAAATGGATCCCATTGGCTGCTCAGTGGAAGCCCGGAGATCAACTGGTTCCAGGAATTTTGTTCGAACAGGCTGTGCTTCCTGGGCTATGGAATTACTCTCCTCACGGGTCCAGATGCAATTTTTAACCTCAGCTCCTAGACCACAGCAATTTCCTGTAAGGAGTTTTAGAGATAAGATACAGGGCTTGTAAATTTCCCTATCCCTGGATTGTCTGCCAAAGTCCTTTGTCCCTTCTCCTGGGAGAGGCAGCCAAGCAAGCAACCAGGCAGGCAACGGCCCCAGTGAGACAGCTTCCTCTCACCTCCAGGTGAACAAAGCACAGGGCCCTGGGATTATTAGGACATCTGAGAAATGGCTTAAAGGGGTTCTTGTTTATCTTTTTGTGGTGAGGATTCCTTGGATGTTTCCATGATAAAAAAGATCTTACCATCACTTTGGTTTCTGATGTAAGGAGGGAAAAATTCTTTCTCTGCCTTCAAGGTCTTCTAGGGCACTAAAAAAATGAAATTTACAGGAAAGAGATTAACAGGAAAAACAAAACAAAACAAAAAAACAAAGCCTTATTACATGCACACAGCGGCCCAAAAAGGACATTGTGACCAACTGAAGAAATGACCAAGGCAGGGCAGTTTTTGTGCTTTCCAGACAGAGACCTAAATCTGGGAGGTATTGATAGGACAAAGAAAATATCACTTTGGGAGCTTCAGTTGGTAAGAAATTCCAAACAGAATTTGGGCTGGCACAGTAAATTAGTGGGTGGTGAGGACAGCCTTCTCGACCCTGGGTTTCTTTTTCTTTTCTTTTCTTTTTAAATTTTATTTGTTTGACAGAGAGAGAGGGAACACAAGCAGGGGGAGTAGGAGAGGGAGAAGCAGGCCTCTCGCTAAGCAGGGAGCCCCATGTGGGGCTCGATCCCAGGAGCCGGGGATCATGACCCGAGCAGACACTTAATGACTGAGCCCCCCAGGCACCCCCAGGATGTCTTATCTCTGGTGATAAGGATGTCTCTACCTCCTGGGCCTGGGATGGTTCCTTTCCCGTGGGAGATTAATTGCCTGCTTTCGGGGCACGGAGGAGGGTCTGAGTGGTCTTGCGCAGGCTGGCTCTCAAGTAACTGTTCTTTAAAATAATCAATACGCCAAGGTAGCCCATTTCCGGGCGGCCCTTGGCCCCACCCCTGGTGCGGGAGCTTGTGCACAGAAACAGCAGGTGTGCGTGTTGGAGCTCAGACAGCAGGGCTCAGAGCCCAGCTCCCAGAGGAGACTGCCCCCTGGGCCTCAAGGCCCTCCTCTGTCAAATGGGGACAGCTAGCTTTCTCTCCTCCTGACACAGAGTAAGGCACCGGTGAAGGGTGGGCTGCTGTCCCGGCAGCGAGAGCTGGGTCTCCTGAGCTCTGCCCTCCTGTCGCGACTGTCAGTACTGACTCTGGGCGGCCCCTGCCCTTTCCGCATGCCAGTGTCCCCCGTGCTCCTCCGGGATCTCAGCTCCACACCCTTCTCCCGGGCAGCCTTCCCGACCCCCAGAGTCAGGCCAGGCGCCCACAGAGCCTGGCAGAACGTTCCTCCTTTCCTTGTCGGGCTCTGCTTTCGGGGTTGGGAGCCCGGGCACACAGTAGGGCTCGGCGAGCATGAGCCATTCCAGCACCTCCTCAGAGGCTGCTGCCCCCCTCTGGCCTCGGTTTCCCCAGCCGTAAGGTGTCCTGAGCAGACACTGTCCGCACTGTCTGGGGTCCAGACGTTCCCACGCCTGAAGTTCAAGCTCATCACTTCCTCCTCCGCTGGTTGTTGTCCACGCGGACCGTACGAGGGGCTGGCCTCGGCGCCTGTGCACAGACCGTGTCCTGGGCTCCCACGGACCGGGCCCCCTCACTGCCCTGCAAGCGTTTTAGGGGACTTTGCGTTGTTTCCACACCAGCGGACGTCAACAATTCTCCAAGATCAGCTTGCGACTCACCATGTTTCCACTGATTTTTTTTTTCTTTCTTTTCCTTTTCTCCCTTTTTTTTTTTTTTTTTTTGGTCTGTTTTGTTTCTGTTTGGGGACTCAGTTCTAGGCTGTGTGTGCGGCAAAACTTCCGGATGGAGCACACATCGAGTCTGTTTGCTCCTCATGGTTGACATCCTCTTCCTCCAGGTGTTGGGGCTCTCCGAGGCCTGTTTCTCCTTCTGCTGAGGGGCACCAGCCGCACGCCGCCCCCTCTGCTCCCCAGGCCCACCTGCTGCCCCGCCCCCCCGCGCCACTCAGATCCCGGCTCCCTCACTCCCCTTCCCGTCTTTCACAGACCTCACACGTAAGAAGCCAAACACCTGCGGGCGCTATCTCCCCCTGCTTATCCATCTGAAAATCACAGTGTGCGGCTTCCACCGTGGCCCCGAAGTCCTGGGCACAGGGTCAAGTTTCCCCCACCCCAACCCCCCCACTCCAGCTGACCAGGGCTCCATGCTGGGTCACAGATGTCGCCAGGTGGGGCCTCCCCAGGGCATCCGCTGCAGCGGCCAGGCTGGGCAGTTAGCAGCCCTGCCCCCTAAAAGTAACCGAGGCCACAATGCACCGGGCAGAAGGGGACACTTGACCACAGACCCCAGCAGAGGCAGGCTCACCTGTGGAAGGAAGCCGTCCCGCCAGTGCCTCAGCTGCCCTCCCCCTTCCTCCTGCCCCTCCCCTCCACCCCACTACCCTCTACCAGATCCCACAACAACCACCTTAGCTGACTCTCAGACCACCTGGCTGGCCAGATTCCCTCCAGCGGCAGGGGTGAGGAGGCGGGAGCTCCCACCCTGAACTGCCCCAGACTTCACCCCACAGGAGCCAGGCTTTCCCCCAGGAGCGTCTGCTACTGAACCCACAGTCCCCGCCGCAGACAGCAAACGGGGCTGCTCCCCGTCGAAGCAGCATGTCCAGGTGGCACAAGGGTGGCCTTCTGGGCCCTCCAGCCCTGTTTCCTTCCCCAGTCCCCAGTGGGCACCTGGAAGCCCCTGACGCTGGTTCCAAAGCTCACGGGGACTGTCCCCTCGCTTTCAGAGCAGTATCGATCACCTCGAGGAACAAATGAGCTACAGCCAGCTCGGTGACAGGCACCCCACCCATCAGGGCTGTCCTCCCAGCAGGCCTGCGGAGTCCGCGGGGTCCAGACCAAGCCCAGTCCTGGCCTCGGGGGCCTTTCCCCTCGGTGTGGCGCTCTGCACAGCTCCCAGGTGTGCAAGCAGCCCGGATCCCGCACCGCGTGTGGCGTGATTTTGGGCTGGGCCCCCTTCATCAGCCCTTCGGCTCAGACCCACCCTGCGGCCACTGCCCACTGGCACCTCTGTCCCGGCCCGGGATGGAACGGACTGGCCCCACCAGAGTGCCCAGGGTGAGTGCCCGCGGAGGGAGGGTGCGGGCTGCGGCCTCTGTGGGTCTTCTGTTCTCACATTTCAGACTCTCCCACGCGGGTGCGCCACAGCAACACCCACCCCTCTCAGAACTTGAACAGGTCAGGTTAGTTTGGTGGATCTCAGTCTTTCCATCTGTAAAAGAGGGTAAATAACGCCCATTCCCAACAGCTATCGTCTGGGCCACACGAGCAATGCAAGGGTGCTTTGTAAATTCTCAGCTTGTTGTCTAAATGTTTGAGCCGCTTTGGGCCTAGGACACGTCCTCAGAGCAATCAGCCTCGCCAGGCTGCAGCTGGAAGGCCCCTCCATGGTGGAGGGCAGGGGGCCGCATTCCTGTAGCCAGCGTGTATGGGGACAGGTGTCTCCTCACCCCACCCAGCAGGGTGCTGACGTCAGGTCGTGGCCCTGACTTCAGGCAAAGGAAGCTTGGAGAGATAAGCAGGTGGCCATCCCAGCCAACAAGTCCAGGAGCTCCCGGGACACAGGCAAAGTAGGTCGGAGGCCACCGAGGTGCTGGAAGGTGTGGCCAGTGCTTGGGCCCTGCTGGTGGCCGGGAGGGGTGAGCAGATCTCAGGCAAGGATGACCCGGTGGGCGGAATCTTCGTGGGCGTTGGTGGCAATACTATGGGGCTCGATCGTATCTCTGGCTAGGGGAGTGGGTGTGGGCCCCTGCTGGGCCGGATGTCTGGCCTAGACAAGCTGGCCAGATTCGGGCCGCAGCCCAAGCCTGCACACCAACCACGGACAGGGGCAGGTGGCAGGCAGGGCAGCGTCAGGCCAGCCCAAGCTTCGGGCTGCTGGCTGAGTCGACGCCCTCTGGCCTTGCTGGCACCCGGGGCATGTCTAGCCAGGCTGGGCCACTGACACTGTTCTGCAGCAGCCCGGGCGGGACAGGGGCCACACGAGGGGAGGCCTGAGCGTAAGTCTCACGGGGCGAGCTGCCTGGGGACCTGGTGGGGTGAAGGAGAAGCTGAGTGGAGGTTTCCCAGGCCGACCTTACGGGAAGGGATTATGGCCAAGGCCCAGCCCCGGAAAGGCACGGCTGCCAGGACAGAGGTGAGCCAGACAACGGACGGCCAGCAGGGGGGCGGGGGTGCTGTGCCGCTGGTCGCCTTCACAACGAGCCCCTGAGGCCCCTCACCAGCGCGTGACACACAGCAGGGGCCTGGCAGCCGCTCTGGGCCCTAGTGCGGAGCTCACGTAGGGAGTGACATCCCCGCCCCAACCCAGTCCCCCTCCAGGAAGCGCATCGCCTGGCGAGAGCCTGCATTTCCTTTCCTTCTTCCAGAGTGTAAGCGAGGGGTCCTGCACTGGCCAGGCCCCTCCTCAGCCAGGCCCGGGCTACAGCCCGCCCCCCGCCCCCCGCCAATGTGGAAGGTCACTGTATTACTCCACTGGGGCCGCAAACCACCACAGAGCGGGGGGCTTAAACAAGAGACTTATTTTCTCACAGTTTTAAGCTGGAGGTGAGAACTGCAAGGTCAAGGTGCTGGTTTCCCGATGGGGACTCCCGCCTCGGCTTGGAGACGGCCACCCGCTCACTGCCTCTTCATAGGCCTGACCCCCTGTCCTGGTCTGTGTCCACAGTTCCTCTCGAAGCGCACCGGTCGGATCCGGTTACCGCCCGCCTACCTTAATCCGCTCTCTGAAGGCCCTGCCTCCTGAGCAGCCACACCTGAGCTCCCTCTGCAGGGCCTCATCGGTGCTCTGGGGTGGATGCTTGGGTTTGCCCTGCAGAGGCGGGGTCTGCGTTCTGTCTGGGTTCCCACTTTGGCTACGGCCTTTATGAGCTGCTGTGCGGCATTAAAGGCTCTAGATGAATAAGCTGGGAGGGGCAGAGGGAGCCAAGCCCAGCGAAGCCACAGGAGGCGGCCCGGGCAGGGAGACTGGCATTTCTGCAGCCCTGCCTGCCCACCCACACTTTCCTGCCATCCTCCCCCTCGAGATGCCCTGCTGACACCAGCCCCCCGCTGGCGCTGGCGCAAGACTTCCAAAGAAGTTTCATACCACATTTCCAGAACCTCAGAGCAGCAGCCGTGGGAGGGAGGCAGGGCAGGCCTTCCTTCGTCCACCCCACTGGGCTGGAGATCAGGGATGGCTTGCCCAAGGGCAGGGCTCAGACTCACCCACAGCCTTCTGCCCTCTCCTCGCTCTCCCTGCACCTGGCCTGAACAGGGGCTGGGCTCCCAGCGAGGAATGAATCACAGGGAGCTGGCAGGGCAAGGCCTGTATTTGTGGCTACCCAGTGCCAAGCACAGGCATGAAGTCCGCCCTCCTGCCATCTGTAGGGAAGCCTCCTGCCAGGGGAGCCACGGAGAAGCAAGGCTGGGCAGGGAGAGCTGAGGGGGAGGCAGATGGCTCGCCGGGCCCCTGCAGTCAGACCTCTGTCACTTCTGAGCCCCGTGCCTGCAGACAAGTTACTTGGCTTTCCCGAGCTGCAACTGCTTCATTGATAAATCGGGGACCAAACGCTGGCGTGCTCACCCCATACTCGGACTGTTTTCAGCGTGAGAGCTACAGGATCCACGGGTCCCTGCCCTCTGGAGCTGCGTGGGGAGGGGCAGACATGCTCTGAGGGCAGGGCCGGAGAGGGCTGCCATGGTCCATCTAGCTTGGAGGTCAGGGAAGGCCCCCCATGTGGCTGAGCTGGGCCTCTGAGGAGGAAAAGAATCCAGAGCACAGGGATCAGAATGACACCTCCTCTCCTTGGGCCGACTCAGGAGGGGAGGCTTCAGCTCCCTGTGTCCCCCCCAACCCCACCCCTGCTTTATCCCAGGCCCCTAGGAGGAAGACCTCCTCCCCCCGCAAGCCTTCCTTGGTTGCAGGTTGCAGGCCCCCTCCCCTCGCAGGCTGGCCGTGAGTGCCTGGGGCAGGGGCTGCAGGGGCTCTGGGACAGCAGCCTCTTCAGGTGAGCAGGGCACGGGGAGCCCTGAACCCAGACCGCCTCCCTCAGGTGCTTGCTCCATCCCATCCCTGCTGAGTCCCCAGTGCCTGAAACTGGTCCCCTCAGGAATGTGGGGAGGGCGGCACCTGCCTCCCCGGCCTATAAAGAGGAGCCTATGGTAGTCTGGGGGTGGGGGGCGGACAACAGGGCTCGGACCTCCTACGGGTGCCTGTCCAGGCCTTGGAGCTTACGTGTGAGAGGAAGGCAGAGCCAGCCCAGCTCTGGGGAGGACATCAAGCCGCCCATCGGGGCCACATCCGGATTGGCACAGGTGTCCCTCGCCCACCTGGAGGGCCAGGCCTGTCCGCAGGCGGCCCAGGCACCATTTCTGAGCCCCGGCCATTTCGACCCCACCTGTCATCAGGACCCACCAAGGAGGCGTTATTGAGCTCCAGCTCCCGCCTGGCAACTGTGACCCGGACCCCAAGACCAGCGGCGAGGGGAGGCCCCCCTACTCCCGGGCCTGCGCCCTCCGGACCATCCCAGAGCAGCACCCCGGGTCCGCGCGGCCCGAGTCCCGCCCACTGCCCTGCTGGGCCGCTCGCCCCTCCCCCGCCCAGTCCTCGCGCCCCCAGCCCCCTCCTGGGTCCCAGGCCGACCCTCTTGTCTCCCCCCCAAGCCGGCCCCGCTTCGATCCCCCACTCCCTGCACCTCCCGGGGCCCCCTCCTTGGGACCCCCACCTCGCGCCGCGGGCCCCTCCTCGGAACCCCCGCCCCGCCCCTCCCCGCCCCGCCCCTCCTCTCCCCTCCCCTCCCCTCCCACCCCCGCGCCGGCCCCCTCCGCGTCCCCCGCGGCCGCCCTGCGTACGGGGTGACGCAGCGCCGCCCGCCCCGCGCGCCCCGCCCGCCCCGCGCCGCCGCCGCCGCCGCCCGGGCTCGGGGGCCGCTAACGGTCCCGCGCCCCTCGGCGTCCGCGCCCCCGCCCCGCGCCCGGCGAACAGGCGGCGCCGGCGGGCGACGGGCGCGATGGGGGCGGCGGAGCCGCTGCGCTCGGTGCTGTGGGTGAAGCGGCAGCGCTGCGCCGTGAGCCTGGACCCCGCGCGGGCGCTGCTGCGCTGGTGGCGGAGCCCGGGGCCCGGAGCCGACGCCCCTGGCGCGGGTGAGTGTCGCCGCGGCCCGCGGGCTCGGCCGGGGGTGGGGGCGGGGAGGGGAGCGGACGCGGCCCGGCGCCCGGGGCGGGGGTGTGCGCTCCGGGGACCCGGTGACAAAGGGCGAGTCGGGACGGTGCGGGCGGGGAGGGCCGGACCCGCGGTCCCCTGCGCGGATGCGGCCGGGGCGGGTGAGGCTCGGGCGGGGCGGGGTCGCCTGGTCGCGGCTGCATCGCGCAGACCGGCCCGCGGGGATCTGAAGGGCACCTTCTGGGTCAGATGGTCACGGATGGATCCCGAGGGGTGCGGGCGCCCCGAACTCGGCTTCGGTTTAAATCAAGGACGGACGCTTTTCCTTAGCGGGGCCCCAGCGCGCGAGGCCGCCCTGCAGGGTCGGGGACTCCTGCGGTGAAGGGGAGGAAGGAGCCGGCAGCCTTCTGTCTGGGACGTGCTCCGGGGAGAGTACGTTTTGGTACAAAACAGGCGGGGCACATGACCTTCAGAGGCCCTCCCGACTCGGAGAAGTGTAATTTGGATAAACATGGAAAGGACACACCGGGCTCAAGGCTCTCTCCCCAAGGAGAAGGGGCCAGGGGCGCCCTGGCAGAGCTGCTGCAGCGAGGGATGGGCAGAGGCTGATGAGGGAGATGTCATTTGATCCCGGGAAGGAGAGGGGAGGATTGCCCCGGGCGGTGGTGGACAGCGGGACGGGGAGAGGCTTCCGAGGCAGAGGAAGCCCAGGGCTGGGCAGCCTGCGTGTGTCCCACTCCATTCATTGGTCTTGTGCAAGTTTTCATGGAGGGCCTGCTGGGGAGGGTGCGTGGTAGCCTATCCTCGGCTCAGTGCACATGGCAGCGTCCCTGCCTAAGCGTCCCTGCTGCCGCGGGTCATTTTCCCTGGAAGGGAGACCGGGGGGTGCACCAGCAGAGGCAAGTGTGTCTGAGGAGAACCCCCGCCCCCCGCCCCCCCCCCCCCAGGAGGAGGCAGGTGGCTGCGGTCCAGGGGCAGCCAGCAGGCCTCCCTTAGGTGGCTGCATGGGACTGCAGACCTGGAGGGACCGTGCCGTGGGGAGAGACTGTGCAGGTGGGAAGCACAGCAGAGGCCCAAGACCAGCCCCCCCCCCCGGAGGGAGGTGGGGGAGAGGAAGTGGGGCCCTGTGGATCCCGGGGGCCGAGGTAGGATCCCTTCCTCTGTGAGTGCTTGGGAGCCGCAGGAGGGCTTTATCCAGCCCTATCTTCCTAAAGGATCCCTGTGGAGTGAACAGAGGGGGTGAAAGGAAGTGCAGTGGGGAGGCTGCCAACCCAGTTCGGGCCGGAGTGGGAGTGAGCAGGGCGGGGTCTGCATGAAATGCGGAAGTTGAGAGAGGGGAGCACGGCCCAAATATACAGCCCACTGAAGTCAGGGCGGCGGGGATATATTGTTTTCATTATTGGAGGTGGGCATTGCCGAGGTCAGGATTCCCTCCTGGACAGGGTGTGGGATGACTTTTAGATGCCCTGGGGGTGGTCAGGATGCTGCAGGCGCTTAGTGACCCGAGATGGGGAGGCTTAGCTGGTTGGGGGAGGGGTGGGTAGAGCTGGAAGGGAGGTGGGGCCAAGGCCAAGGGTGGCCTCAGACCCAAGATCAGCACTTGGTTTCTGGCCTTGGGCATCAGAAGCCCTTTCTGCAGAGAGCCTGTCTGTGGCGGGGTGTGTGAGAGTCTGCGCCTGCGTGATCTGACTGAGGTCCCTTTGGGAGAAACGTCTTGCCTCAGATCTCACCCTCGGGCCCCCTGGCACCACCCAACAGGGCCCTCTGTCTCGTTCATTTTCTCTCTGGCGGTGGTGAGTGGTGCCTGGCCTGGCCCCTGGGGCTTCGAGCTGTCGTGTTGGCATGGGGACTCCTCTCAGCCATCGTGCTGCTCTTCTGGGTCCCCTTCCCACTCGACCCTGCAGGGCCACTCTTCTCATACTTTACTACTGGGGAGACCCAGCTGTGGAGAGTTTAAGTCACTGCCCCACTCATGGTCCGGCCGTGAACTTGGTGGGTCCCTGCCGGCCAGTGGCAGTGCAGACCCCGCCTGTGGGCTGTCCGGGTGGGAAGGCCCTCCCTGCCTGCTTGCGGTGTGGGCGCCCTCTGCCTGCCCAAGGTCTCTGGCTGTCAGACCGGGGCGCTGCTCCCCTTCCGCTGGCTGCTCACGTCCAACAGCCACCAGTCCTCTTTCTTGGGGTGGTGGTGGTTTGGCTCTTACAAACCGTGGCGGTGCTTTGGGACCGGCTGGGCCAGAGCTTCTCCACCCAGAGCTTGGTTCCCTCCCTGGGGTGGCAGGGGGCTGAGGGAGCCCCTGTGGGTGGGCCTCGTCCCAGGAGAGTCCTGTTCTCGTCACTTGGTGTGCTTCCCAGCACCGTGCCGAGCACTGGGTAAGCGGAGCTGAAAGGGCTTCACCAGCTCTTTGGGGGTCCCCATTACCCTGCACCCCCAAAAGGAAGCAGGCCTGTGGGAGACGAATATCACTCCTGTTTTCAGACGCAGAAGCTGGCGCTGCCCACAGAGGCAAAAGACAAGTGCTTTTTTCTCTGCAGGTCCCTGTGCCGGGAACGTGGCTCAGGGTTGGACAGCCAAGTTAGGACTGGGAACGGGGAGGGGCAGGGTTTTCTGGTCCCTGAGAGGGCCCCTCTGCCCCTGAGGATGCTGCGGGAGCGGCGCCCCTGGGGGCGAGCCTGGTCGGAAGTGGAGCCGACTGAAGACAGGAAACTCCGCAGAGGCGTCCTGGCTCAAAGTGGGTCGGGCTCGCTGAGCCTGAAACGGACTGTAGCTGTGTCTGGGTTATACCCTCGGACTCTGAGTGCTTTCTTTCAGGGTCGGGGCTGGCAGGAGTGTGCGTGCTTGTGTATGAGTGTGCGCACGTGCTGGCTGTGTGTGTGCACACGCGTGTGTCTGGGGGCGGGGGAGACACTGCTACCCAGGCTCCACCATTGAAGGAAAACCCTCCCCACCCTCCCACCCGCCCCTCCTGGAATGGCCCCCACGCCCCCCCCACCCCACGGGTGGTGAGCTCCTTGGCCAGGTCACTGCTACATCGATGACGGGTTTCTCTAATACCGCCTGGCAGTGCCAAGCAAAACGTAGGCAAACCACAGATACTGACAGACAATGTAAAATCTGGAAACACAGACAGAAAAGCAGGTACATAGAAATCACCCGTAGTCTCACCCTTAAGCAGTGAATACTCTGGTGTTTTTGTCTGTGTAGACGCGCGTGAAGGAAAAGCAAGGGAAACATCCTGCAGAAGGTTGTTCAGAGGTACTCCTGACGCACTTAAAATGCGACTTTTAAAAGTCAGCTTTACCATCTGACGTCTGGCGTTGGCTCAGGTCATGATCCCAAGGTCCTGCCTGCATCAGGCTTCAGCCCAGCAGGGAGTCTGCTGGTCTCCCTTCCTCCGCCCCTCCCCCCACCTCGTGCATGCTCGCGCGTGTGCTCACTCTCTCTCAAATAGATAAAATCTTAAAAAAAAAAAAAAGTCAGCGTTATTGCGGTATAATTTGCAGACACTAAAATCCACATGTTTTAAGGGTATAGTTTAGTGAATTTTGGTTAATATATGCACCTGCCTAAGCATTCTCCCATCAAGATATAGACATTCAGGGGCACCTGGGTGGCTCAGTGGGTTAAAGCCTCTGCCTTCGGCTCAGGTCATGATCCTGGAGTCCTGGGATCGAGCCCTGCATCGGGCTCTCTGCTCAGCAGGGGGCCTGCTTCTCCCCCTCTCTCTGCCTGTCTCTCTGCCTACTTATGATCTCTGTCTCTGTCAAATAAATAAACAAAATGTTAAAAAAAAAAAAAAGATATAGACATTCAGATCAGCCCAGAACCTTCTGCCGAGCTCCATCCCTGGTCTCAGGGCTGCTGCATCCGCAGGGACGGAGTCGACCTCTAACAGAATTTCCTGTGAGTGCAATCATGCAGCATGTGCTCTGTCTCTGCTTCTTTGTCTCACTTAATCTTGTTGTAATTCATCACGTATCAATGGTTGGTTCTTCTTGTTACAAAGTAATAACTGTATTGTAGGAGAAAACCAGTTTGTTTATCCATTCAGGACCATTTCCAGGGTTCGGCTGTATGACTAAAGATACTGATCATTTGCGTACAAGCCCTTTGAGGAGCATATGCTTTCCTTTCTCTTGGATGCGTAGTTAGGAGTCAAAAGCTAGCATAGAAAAGCTTATGTCTTGGGGCGCCGGGGTGGATCAGTGGGTTAAAGCCTCTGCCTTCAGCTCAGGTCATGATCCCAGGGTCCTGGGATCGAGCCCCACATCGAGCTCTCTGCTCCGTGGAGAGCCTGCTTCCTCCTCTCTCTCTGCCTGCCTCTCTGCCTGCTTGTGATTTCTGTCTGTCAAATAAATAAGTAAAATCTTTAAAAAAAAAAAAAGAAAAAGAAAAGAAAGCTTATATCTTAAGACATGATTTTTCTTGGTTGCGCAATATTTTATTACACGAACACTACAAAGGCCCTTTTTAGTCGATGATGTAAAAGTTCCTCAGTCAGAATTGGATGGATTGAAGATTTTCATGTAAAGATAGAAAGAAAACAGAGGACAATTTTGCAGTCTGGGAAGACCTCACTGACCAAGATGGAATCCAGACAAAAAGAAAAATCTAGATCAGGATCTAGATTATTTCAATAAATAATAAATACTTTTGGTAAGACTCCATAATTTAAAAAATGATGGGAGTGATATTTGCAATAAATACGACAGTCAATTAATTTTAAAAAGCCATTGCAAAGAGCACGTACAGGCTGTTCACGGAAGAACACAATTCAAGGGTGGGTGATGAGTGTCTGGGGAGATGACGAGAGCAAAACAGCACAGAGAGGGAGCGGATGCGACGGGCCGGTGAGCTGCTTTGCGGGTTTGGGAAATTAATGTGGCAACATTTTGACAGTGTTATTTATTTATTTATTTTTCAAGATTTTATTTATTTGACAGAGGGAGAGAGAGATCGCAAGCAGGCAGAGCAGCAGGCAGAGAGGGGGAAGCAGGCTCCCTGCTGAGCAGGGAGCCCAAGGCGGGGCTCGATCCCAGGACCCTGAGATCATGACCTGAGCCGAAGACAGAGGCTTAACTCATTGAGCCACCCAGGTGCCCCAGAGTGTTTTTTTTAAAAAGGATGTATCATTTGACCTATCAGTCTCCTGTTTGATCCTTTATCTCAAGGGAAAAACACTAGTATTTGAGGAACCTTTGACGGTGGAGAAGGCTCGTCTTCTGTGTTTTCTAAGACACCGCTGATGGTGTTGGCTTTCCTCCCTTCCCCCAATTTCTCTTTCTTCTCTACCGGTCCAGACTTTGGCACACGGACTCTCTTCCGGAACGCAGCTGGTTTCTGCCTTCAGCATGTATCTCGTGAGCGCACAGATTGGGCCCGAATAAGGCGCCCTTTGTTCTTACGGACTTGGGCTGACTTCACGGTCGCAGGTGGACCCAGGGCTAGGTCTGCGTCGTGACTTCCCTTGCGCTCAGCCTCCAGCTTTCCGAAGACACCTGACTGCGCGCCGGAGCCGGCCGTCTCAGACTCTCAGACTCACCCCCGCCACCCGCCGCTGCGGGTTCTCCTGTGGCCTGCCCGCCCACCCCCGTCAAGTCTCGTGCCTCTCCTTGCCCACCCCTCCCCCGACCCCCCGCATGTGCTGCTCTTTCTCCACAGCCGGCTTCGGACGCCTTTGCCCACTGCCCGCCTCCAGGCCTCCCCTCTCTGTCTCTCTCGTTCACTCTCACCTCCTCGGAACACGCGTGCGATGGCTGAACCCAGGCCCTGGGCTCAGAAGTCGGGAGAGCACCCTGAGCCCGGTGCGGGCAGCCAGCTAGGCGCAGCTGCCCGAGGCTCTGCTGGAAAGTTCTTCCGCACGCGCCATTCTCCGGCCCCATGGGAGTCCTGCGGCAGGCGCGTGGCCGCACTCAGCCTCCTGATCCGGCCCCACGGCACCCGCCCTCCCTGCTTCCTCCTGCTCCCCGCAGCAGATCGTCTCCCCCCCCCCCCCCCCCCCCCCCCCCCCCCCCCCCCCGTCCAGGCCCGGCCCCGCTAGGACACTGCCCTTCAGCCGGCTTCGTCCTCTGAGTTTCCTGTGGCTCTGCTGGCACCCGTCTGCTCTGCGAGTTTGGCTTTTTAGATTTTTGAACATATTTGTCTTCTCTCCCTGCGTTCTCTCGGAGGGGAGACACCAGGGTCCGCTCGCCCCGTTCTCCGGAGCGCCCCCGCCAAGCAGCGGGAGGAACGGGCAGGAGGCATCACGGCGGGTCCCGGGGCCCCTGCAGGAAAAGGCGGGGGAGGGGCGCCCAGGGATCCCTTCCTCTGTTCACCATTCAGCACCCCTGCTTTTCTCTGAAGGGCTTTGAAACCATCGGGGGTGACTCAGAAGTGGGAGAGTTCACGCAAAGCCCACAGAGTCTGCACAATCCTGAAGGGTGACACCACAGATCCCAAAGGGCCACGTACCACATGCCCGGCCGACCTGTTCCATGGTGCCCCATCCGGAAGCCCCGGGTAAGGCAGGTCGTCAGGTCATACAGAGCTACGACCTGCACGTCCTGATGGGGCGGCATCTCGGTATATCCAAGCAGGGAACAAATGGCAATCCCATCGACCTTTTTCAGGAAAGAAGAGACCGTCTCCTGATTTGGGGAGGAGACCCTGTAGGAAGAGGGGCTCATCCTCTGCGGCCTTAACAGGTGCCGGAAAACGAACAGCGGACGCCCCCGCAGGGCTTCCTCAGGCACCCGCCAGCCGGTTCCTATCAGATTCCCTGATTGCGCAGTAGCCCATGGTGGTCAGATACATTGTGATTTTTCTGAGGCTACTCAAGGTTAACTCTTATTTGCTACTCTAAAACATGCCCCAACATTTTCTTAAAGGGCCAGATAGCACATATTTTAGGCTTTGAGAGCCACGGCTCCTCAACTCTGCTGGTTTAGCATAGAAGCAGCTATAGACAGTGTGTGAATGCATTTCTGTGGCTGTGTGCCAATAAAACTTTATTTATAAAGGCAGACCGCTGCTGGAGCTGGCCTGCAGCTTGCTGACCCTGCTCCAAATCCTTATTTGTGAGGAGGGAAGAGCCATGTGATGTATTGTACAAGCAGCTAATCCAGATGACTAAAAATACTTTGACCTTCAAAACAAGCAAGCAAACGAATCTGGTCGTCTGGAAAAACCGATACAGCTTTTAGGAGACACACCCATTTGGGTTCCGGTCCCACCGTGCCCTGGTCTATAAGCAGAAAGCTCGTCCTCCTGCTGAGGAATAGCATATCCACGCATGGATGGGGCTCCGGCATCAGAGCTGGTCCAGGTTTCACCCAAACCTGCCTACACCCCCCGAAGACCGAAATAGCTGAAGGGCAGGGGGACGTGTTGAGGTGACCTGGTCTGAGGTGGTGTCTATCCTGTAGCCCGTGGTGGAGGGTGTGTTCTGTTGCTGGAGAAATGTGACGGGTCCTGTTGGCTGATGATGGTGTTGGTTCTTAATATCCTTGCCCATCTGTCTAGTTGTTCTAATGATTGTTGAAATCTCCAAATATAATTATGGACTTCTGTCTATTTTTAAAAAATATTTTTGTTTATTTATTTGGCAGAGAGACAGCGAGAGAGGGCGCACAGGCAGGGGGAGTGGGAGAGGGAGAAGCAGGCTTCCCGCTGAGCAAGGAGCCCGATGTGGGGCTCCATCCCAGGATCCCGGGATCATGACCTGAGCTGAAGGCAGACACTCAGTGACTGAGCCACCCAGGTGCCCCGACTGTGGACTTCCCTATTTTGCCTTGTAGTTCTATAACTTGTTGCTGTATGTATTTTCCTGCTGTGTTGTTTGATGCGCGCATGTTCAGGATTGCTATATCTTCGTTCGGGGTTCACCCTTTCTCGTTATGTAGCGTCCGTCTCTGTCTCTGGTCGTTTCCTTTGTTCTGAGGATGACTTTATCTGTTAACAAGCCACTCCTTGCTTTCTTTCAGAGAGAGAGAGAGTGCATGCGTGCATGTCCGCACGCGCGCCCGCACACACACGAGTGGAAGGGGAGGGGCAGAAGGAGAGGGAGAGAGAGAATCCCAAGCAGACTCTGAGCTAAGTGCAGAGCCTGACAAGGGGCTCGATCTCATGACCCTGAGACCTGAGCTGAAATCAGGAGTTGGACACGTAACTGACTGAGCCACTCAGGTGCCCCAACTCCAGGTTTCTTCGGATTAATGTTTGCATGACGTGTCTTTTACTTTCTGCCTGTTCCACTGTTGGATTTGAAGTGAGTTTAGACTACATAGGGTTTTTAAATCTGTCTTCTTTTTTCCTCACTCTCCCCTACCTGTCTCCCGAGCGCACAGAAGGCTCAGACTTGGGCCCAGCCCATCAGGCCATACTGTTGGGTGCAGGAAGGGGGTGTGCAGTGGCCCCCTCCTGGCCTGTCCTACCTGCTCCCTCTTGCACAGGGCTCTGGCGTTGCGTCATGGAACAGAGCTACGCCCCTGATTGTGAATTTGCTTTCACTCTGGTGCCGGCTGGGCATCCTGCGTGTCTGTGGGGCTGCAGAGTGACGTGCTCCGGCCGTCTAACCCCACCCCATCTCGTGACACACACCAAGTCCCTCTCCTGTTGGGTACGAGACTGCTGTGGTGCGCAGGGTTGCCCAGGAACGTGGAGCAGGAAAGCTGATCGGCGGCAGCCACTGCTTCTCATTTGAGTCGTGACTGTCGAGTAGATTCGGTCTGAGGGGGTCACGACCAGACAGACCCGGCAGGGGAGACAACGGGGCAGAGCGCTTCAGCTGCCCCTGGCTGGCTTTGCCCAGACTGCTGCCAAGCTGGGGGGCTCGTGGGCGTCACCTGTGACTCTGCTGGGATACGGTGGCCACTCGGTCCTCACCTTTATCGGGGGAGCTGCCTGTCAGCACAAGCCCCTCCCCGTGAGGGAAGCGCCAGGCGCCGCACCCGTTGTCAGCAAAGCTCGGACTTGCCGGGGAGATTTGCTTGCGACGTCTCAGCCTGTGGTTGCAAAGGACTTTATGAGAACGTTTTTCTGAGTCTGCAGTAATCGTAATATCTTAACCAGGACCAGCGGCCCTTACAATGGGTTTCCTATTGCTATTGGAAGACGGCACCGGGAGCTTAAACACACAGAGGCGTGTCGGAGTCCCGCCGAGGTCTGACAGGGAGAGCGGGGCGGCTTGTGGCCACCACAGTTCTGGCTCCGGCGAGCTGCGTTCTCAGGAGGATTCTTTATGAGATGCTGGAGACCTAACGAGATGGCCTGCCCTGGGACAGTAGTGCAAGGACGTTCTAACAAATGAAGGTGTTAAGTCCTTCCAATTAGACACTCCCACGTAGCGTGCTGTACTCGCTGCTGGATTATGGTTTAAAAAAAGGTCTTTTCGGGGGCTCCTGGGTGGCTCAGTGGGTTAAAGCCTCTGCCTTGGGCTCAGGTCATGATCTCAGGGTCCTGGGATCAAGCCCCGCATCGGGCTCTCTGCTCAGCAGGGAGCCTGCTTCCTCCTCTCTCTCTGCCTGCCTCTCTGCCTACTTGTGATCTCTGTCAAATAAGTAAATAAAATCCTTTTTTTTTTTTTTAAAAAAAAAGGTCTTTTCACCCATTTCTGAATGGTTTGTGGCTGTTCACATGCACGCCTTGCGGCCTGTCTCAGCCCGGGGTTGAGGTGGGGGCCCTTCGGGAGGGGGCAGGCAGGGGGTGCGGCGGAGAGGACCACGTTCTGCCAGAGTTAATTCTGGGCCTGCCACTCACCGCCTGTGGCTCGGACGCGTCGTCCGACTTCCCAGAGCCGCGAGCTGCGCGAAGTCCCTGTGCCGGCCGCCGTCTGGAAGGCGGGGAGCCTGCTTGCCCCTGGCATCGCCGTGAGGCTCATCCGCACATGTGAAGTCGGCGCAGACCTCACTCCCCACGGCCGGCACCGTGGCTGTGTCACCGCCCATCCCACGGCGGGGCTGTGCCAGGTGCCCAGAGGCGGTGGCCCGTGGGGACACACAAGCAGGCTCATCCTCGGGGAGTAGTGACCCAGCTGGGAGGCAGCGCGCAGGCCGTGTGTGTGTGTGTGTGTGTGTGTGTGTGTGTGTGCGCGCGCGCGCGCACGGAGGCCGGGTGAGTTCACTCCCTGCTGCTTTGGAACCGGTGACGCGGTGGGGACATGGTCGAACTGTCGTCAGCGGAGAGGAGCGGCCAGAGCCCGTGGCCTATCCTGAGGTTGGTTTCTGTTTAATTCTATAAGATAAAAATATCAAGCAAGTATTCAGAATGTCTGGTTTTCTTTTCTCCTTTGGTTGAACACGTGCCTCTTCTGTATTTTCCTTGACTTCGACCTGGCTCCGTGTTTACAGCAGACGTAGACGCTACTTTAAATATCCATCCCCAGCTGCAACGTGACCCTGAACTAGTCTAGGGCCCACATCCCTGCGACGCGGGACTGACGGACTGTTTCATGTCCCAGGAGGGGGAGGACAAAAGGAAGAAAACACTTGCCACAGAGCCTGTGAGTTTTCCTCACCAGCTTGTGGTTTCTCCCAGCACGGACGCGGGCCGCGTCTCCAGACCAGGTGCTGCCCTCGGCGCCGTCTGCCCAGGAGGGGCGGTGCCCGTCTGGGGGTCATGACCCAACACCCCGTGTCCCCGTCTTACTCTTTGAACACGAGCGGCTCTCCCTAGTCGGACGGGTTTTCTTCCTCCGGAAGCAGACAGAGTCAGTTGTCATCGATACGAGCCTCTGCAGTTCCGTGTTTATAGCCGACCTCGCCTGCACGTCCATTTGTCCAAATCCGGACTGTCCGTAGCCGTCCGTCAGTCTGTGTCTGCGGGATTCCAGATCGGGTCTTTTCAAGACCAGAAAGAACTGGAGCCCTAGTGGCGCGAAGAGAGAGAGAGCAGCCAGGAGGGAGCTGCGTGCGGGGCCCCTGCCGTGGGGGGCACCGGGCAGAGGTGTGTCTGGACGAGCCTGGCTGCTGCCCGCGTGTGACATCCCGTGTCGCGCTTGTCGGCTTGCATGACGAGCTGTTTCCGAAGCACTGAGGACCGGCTCAGAGTGCTGACTGGGCCGACCCGCCAAGGGGTGATCGGGAAGGTTGTAGACGTCTTCAGATCTTCTCCGATGCCAGCCTTCGGGTTGCTGCCTCATGGCACGGAGCTCGCGGGGGCCCAGGACGCGTCTGGGATGCCGATACCGACTCCAGGGGAGCAGGCCCCGGGACAGGGCGTCCTTTGTTTAAAACTCTCTTGTCTGGTGGCTTAGCGAGACGTTGTCGGGACAGACAGTGTGAGGAACAGATGCTCGTGGAGGTCAGGTCAGAGCCTCTCGAGTGGGTCGGTTTTCCAGAAGGGCCTGTGGAACGCTCTGCATGCTGTGAAGCACGAGGCCGAGGTGAGCCAAGGCGGGGAGGCCTGGGGAAGCTCTCGGGAGGGGACAGAGCTGGGCGGGCGGGGCCAGGTGGCCAAAGCCAGTGTGCCCTGTACAATAAGTCCTGTGTGTGTGACCGCCCAGCGTCCCCCAGGGCTGGAGAGCAGGTGGACGGCAAGGGCCAGAGGTCAGGGTGATACCCAGGGGCAGGTGACCACCCGTGGGGTCGCTGTACTGGGAGCTAGGTGGGGGGTCGCTCTACCAGGGGGGGGGGGCGTGTTGCCTCCAGTCCCTCCCTCGGCTGCTTGTGAGCGCACACACACACACACACACACACACACACACATGCGTGCGTGCATGCGCACACAGAGCCAGGACAGCGTTCCCACGGGGCCTTCGGAGCAGGAAGAATGGACAGGCCAGTCCGTGCTGGCAGACAGGCGGCTGGGAGGGGATCAGGTGGCACTTGGGACATTTGATCGTTCTCTCTGCTCTTGAGAGGAGACCACCCCCCATGGCTCCCCATTCAGCACCCGCCCGCAAAGTCAGGGCTCCACCCCTGAATCGGGACGGGATGGCCCTTCCTGGGCCCCCGGGCGGCTGCAGGCTCCCCTGTGATCTCACCTGAGCCTGCGAGGAGATAGTGGGAGCCCACGTCCTCTTTCCCCGCGGCCCCCCAGGAGCAGGGATGGGGCACTGTCCTGTAGTCGAGGACAGCAGCTGGGTCAGGTCACGTCCTGTGTCTGTCCTGTGGGGGGGGGGCACCTGGACAGACTTCCTTTCCCAGCTCAGGAAGTTTTAAAAATCACCACTGAAAAGAGCATCTCAGTGTCATAACTGAGTGTTGTGGAGCGGTCCTATGTACGGTGCCCGCAGCACCGGCCGCTTCTATCCGGCTGCCTTAGGATCGGGCTGAAAATCTGGGTGAGAACCCTCAGTGCTGGCCAGCGCAGGCGCTGGGATGAGAACAGGGGGTGGGGGTGGGAGGGGTCTGGGGCCCACACTCGCTCCCGCAGTCGCAGGCTTTGCCAGGAAGGTGGGTGGTGGACGCGCTCGGGTGTTGATTCACCTGCATGGTGAGCGGCGGGATGTCCCCGCGAAAGATTCGAACAGAGCACTGCCACGTCCCCTCGGGGGACCCGGCTGGAAGCCACCCCAAGGCGGGGAAGAAGTCAGGCAGGGCTCCCGGGCAGCTGTGCAGTGGGTGCGAGGATGGAGGGCTCTTCGCCGGCGGGGGGTACAGTGGGGAAGGAAGCTTCTGGAAAGGGGCGGCAATCCGGGAAAGATAGGTTTAGATTTCAAAGGCTGGGTGCGAGGCCCCTGTGGGACACACACACACACGTACAGGAGACGCCTCATCCCCTGTGCCCCCAAGACTGGCCCTCGTTTCCTCTGTGTTTTCTGTGTAAAGAACAGGTTGCTGAGCACAGTGATCCCCTCGGGCAGTGGTTCTCTGCCAGACACGGTGCCCCCAGGAGACGCTGGCCGATGTCCAGCAATGTTAGTGTGCCCCCCGGCATTTTTTAAAAAAAAGATTCTGTGTATTTACTTGACACGCAGAGATCACAAGTGGGCAGAGAGGCAGGCAGAGAGAAAATGAGGCGGAAGCAGGCTCCCCGCAGAGCAGAGAGCCCGATGCGGGGCTCGATCCCAGGAGCCTGAGATCGTGACTTGAGCCGAAGGCAGAGGCTTAACCCACTGAGCCACCCAGGTGCCCCTGCCCCCCCGGCGTTTGTGGCTGGAGCCCAGGGATGCCAGGATGGCCCCACTGTGAGAGGTGCCCACGGTTCCGGTGAGCAGCCCGGTCTCAGGGAGTTTTGTTGTTTCCAGTCCGTTTCCGTCCGTTGGAGGGACCTGTGCAGTCCAGAAGCGATCTCACCAGGTGTTGAAGAGGAGACGTCAGGTTGTTATTTTGTGAAGTGACAGCTGGGTGACTCCTGGGAGCCTTGGCCAGCCCCTCCCTCTGCAGACCGGGCTGTGCCAGCCAAAAGGAGGCAACGATGAGGAGTGAGATCCGAGGCCATTTCCCTGGGAAGATGCTTAGTGCATTTGCAAGGAAAGTGCAGACTCTGGTGGGGTCAGGGGTACAGCGCCCCTGAGAGCAGGGTAGGGGTCGGGGAGCTGCTGCAAGGGCGGGCCAGGCTGTGGGCCGGGGCGGTGTGTGCCCTGGGCCCCCACGTCCTCGTCTGGGGTGTCCCGTCCGGGTGAGTCCTGTTCAGCGCCGTGGCCACCAGCCAGGTCCAGCCCCTCCCGAAAGGAAGCTTTGCTCACACGGGGCTCTGATCTCTCATCCCACTGCCGCTCTTTTCCGGAAGACCCTTCCTCTTGTTCCTAATCTCGCATTGCAAGGCAAAGACGAGAGGAACGCTGATAGCGTGTAGGACATGAAGTGCCGCCCAATTCCCACCGTGAACTCTTTGCAAGCCCCCGTCCATTTTCTGTACACGCACAATGTTCTGTCGTTCCCACTCGGGCCCAGCGTGTTTGCATGACACGCACTGTCCCTCCCGAGGGCCCCTGCGGGCCAGCATGAGGAGGCCGGCACAGGCCGGTTGCACGGTAGCCTCGGAGGAGACTGGTGGAAGCCGGGTGACACGTTCTGTGTCCTGCAGGGACTTGCCGTCTGTCTTTTCAGATTCTTGGTGGAGTTCTTTGCCTCCCAATTAGAGAGGAGAGTTTTGAAGCATAGGCCTTCTGCCCTTGATGTGCAAAAGTGCAGCGAACTGGAAAGGAAACGAGCGCCGGGCCCTGAAGGCTGGTCCTCAGCTGGGCACAGAGGAGGGGATGGGAGCCTGGGGGAGACGGAGTCTCGGCCTTTGTGTCTCTGACAGGAAAGGACCCTTCTCAGCCCTGGTCTTATGTAACTTCCTGAAACCCCGTCCATTTGACACAGTCATCCTCACGCACGGCCGTGAAACACAGGCTCAGCTCATGGCCAAGGTGCTGACCGATGGGCCAGGGCCAGCTGCCCTCCGCGTGCCCGACCCCTCCCCCGTGCCGCCCTCTGCGTGCCCGGCCCCTGGGCTCCTGTGTTCCTGCAAGGGGCAGCCCCTAGACCAGACCCGGAACAGTGAAGTGTGCACACAGTAGGGATTTTAACCTCTCTGCAGGTGTCGATCCCCCGAGAGAAGACCACTCTGTGCATCCCTGCACGCGTTCCACACACAAGCCACGCTCGTGTGAACAACCATGTGTTTGTCTTGTTCTCACCCAAGGAAGCACGGGGAGGCCGACCGTAGCGGAAGACAGGAAGGTTCATCCCAGAGTCCGTCCCTTGCGTCGTGTCCCTTGTCCTGTCCCCCAGTTTTGGTGACCCAGGAGCAGACCTGCGTCCGCCCAGGCCTCCCTCTGCCCAAAGCCACCTGAGCTCCAGCTCCCCCGAGGGGAAACTCCACGAGCCTCGAATCCCCAAGCCCTCCGTCCCGTCCCTCCGGCCCTGTCCCTCCCTCAGCTCCTCCTTCTCTCCCAGGCCACCTTCTGAGCGGCTTGTCCTGGCCTCATTGTGGTCTCTGCTCAGACCCTGACCGCCCCCCGCCTCCAGCCCTGCACTGTGTACCCCTCCTGTGCCCTGTAACCCCGACATGTCTCCACGCAGCCCCTCGGTGATGGGGGCGGGTCTGGTGCCCAGTGGGTACCCGAGCGAGCGGGGTGCTGTCACAGCGGCGTGCGACGTAACGGGTGAGCCGCGTGCGGGACTCGGGGGACCGCAGCCCTGGGTGTGCCGGCACCGGGGAGCAGGGCACGGGCGACATCCTGACATCTCATGCTTCCTCCTTCGGCTCTCCGAGTCGTCCAACCGAAGGAGCAGGAGTAGGAATTGCTGATGTGTAGACTCTCACGTGCGTCATCCTGGGTCGTGTGTGACTTGGACTGACTTAACCGCGTGATATGGATACGCGTCTCTCGCGCGGTTTCTTACATCAGCTGGTTCGTCTGAGTATCTGCCGACCGCGCACTTAGCCTGGGTCACAGGGTCTCGGCTGGTTCTCACCAGCAGGTACAACCAGTGCCCAGGGCTGCGGCAGCGCCTGACGCCTGTTCCCAGCGTCTGAGATGGCCGTGGGAGCGTGAGACCCGAAGGGGTGGGTTCCTGACTCTTCCCACGGCATCCCCGAGGCGCTGCCGTGAGCCTGGCCCTGCTCGGTGCCCCGGACACACAGACCCCTGATGGCTCCTCCGCGTAGAAACACTGGTGCAGGCTCGGTGGGGCCTGAAGGAGGGCAGGCCAGCGCCCCACAGGTCGAGCAGGATGTGGGGAGGCAGGCCGTGGGACGGCATCGGGAGGGAGAAGGCAGGGCACCCTGCAGGGAGGCCTCCGTGACACCCGCCCCCCTCCCCCGGCCTCTGAACCCCGCCGGTGCGCCGCAGCCCTTGCTGCCCTCTGAAGCCCACTTCTGGTTCTCTCCAAGACTCTCTCTGCCCCGTGCCCCGGCCAGTCTGGCCCTGCTGGGCATGGTCCCCTCCCAGCCTTCCAGGGCTCCTTGAGGCCCACGCCCATCGGCATCTTCCCTGATGCCCACAGGCAATGTCTTCCAGACCTTGGGAAGTTGCTGTGATGCCCCAGGGGTGGGTTTCTACAAGCCGAGGCCAAAACCGAGCTCTCCAGCTCCATGTGACAGCCAGCCCGGGATCAAGCCACAAGTTACGGTGCTCTGCTTGGTAAATGTGGACCGTAGATCCGAGCAGCCATCCGCGGACTCGCTTCCAGAGTGCAGCCTGTGCGGCGGGCGCTCGCTGTCCAGTCTCCACTTCCAGGCCCCCCGGCCGGGCTGGTACCCAGCTCGCTTCTGCCCTCTGGGCAGCTCTGGGAGGGGCCTCCGCCAGGCTTCCCGCAGTCCACACCGTGGGCTGCCGTGCGCCCCCAGCCCGTGCCGTCCTCCCCCTCTGATGCCTCCCTACCCCTGCCAGGCCTTTCCAGAGCCCCCCCCCGCCCCGGCCTCCGCCTCGGGGACCCTGGCTCTCCGGGGCACATGCGGTAGCCCTGGGTCCCACCTGCCCCGTGGTTCGTCATGTGCTTCCTTCGCACTGGGATTCCTGAGCCAGACTGAGGACAGACACTGTCTTGAACGTCTTTGCCCGAACTGAGCACAGCAGCTGGCCTGGAAGGTCAGCAGAGCAGGTCGTTGGAAGAGCTGGCAGCCTGCGCCGACTGTTGGATAAACGTCCCCTCTTCCGGTAACACTGCGTTTCCCAAGTGTGCTTAGCTCCGAGTTTAATACAACTGCGTATGCTTCTTTTTTTTTTTGTCCTTTTGGACGTCTAACGAGAATATTAAAGCAGAACAGTCCCAGCATTTTGGGATGGATTTCCTTGTGTTGTGAATTCTGTGCAGTTCATCTGATGTGACCATGTGGTCTTTACAGATGCCTGCTGTGTGCCCATCTCCGAGATTATCACCGTGGAAGAAACAGACACTCACGGGAAGCGCTACAGCGGCAGAAAATGGCAGAAGATGGAAAAGCCCTTCGCTTTCACAGGTGACGGAGCACACCCCCCCCCCCCCCCCCCGTCTTCCTGATTTCACACAGGGAAAAGGTGACATTTTGGTCCCTTGTTTGACAAGCTCAGTGTTTTTCCCCCTTTTTTTTTTTTTGATCTTTTAGAAACTGCCTTATGTAATTTTCCCCCAAGATTGACTTTTTTTTTTTTTTAAAGATTTTATTTATTTATTTGACAGAGATCACAAGTAGGCAGAGAGGCAGGCAGAGAGAGAGAGAGAGAGGGAAGCAGGCTCCCCTCTGAGCAGAGAGCCCGATGTGGGACTCGATCCCAGGACCCTGAGATCATGACCTGAGCCGAAGGCAGCGGCTTAACCCACTGAGCCACCCAGGCGCCCCCCCCCCAAAGATCAACTTTTAATTAACGTTTCGATCATCTTGTTTCTCACTTTCTTTGTTTTTTTTTGTTTCTGTTTTCTTAATGGGTTAAAAGAACTGAGACGCAGGTCTTTTTCCTAATGCCTCAGACGTGGCTCGCGGGCCCGGAGGGGGTTCCACGTGAGCCCGTGGGCCGGGGCGCGCTCTGACCCGCCCGGTGTCTGTCTCCGCAGTGCACTGCGTGGAGAGAGCCCGCCGCCGCCGCTGGAAGTGGGCGCAGGTCACTTTCTGCTGTGCCGAGGAGCCGCTATGTCACCTGTGGCTGCGCGCCCTGCGGGAGCTGCTGGGGGAGCTCAGTACGTGCGTGTGTCCCCCCCACCCCACGAGGCTTCGCTGCCTCGTGCACAGCTTCCTGTAGCCTGCGGGGTGAACGGGCGTGGCGTGGGCAAACTGACCGATGTACCCGTCAGAGGACCAGCCTAGAGTTGCCGGCCGCCCCCCACGTGGCCTCCCGGGGCCGGGGCGCTTCACCCACCGACCAGCTGGGACCCGGGGCGCAGGTCCCTGGACCTGCGGAGCCTCGGTTTCTATTTCAGGGCTGTGGGGATGGGGTCCCTGCGTTGCAGGTGAATGTGGGGAGTCAAGCAGGTCATGGGAACGCACCTCTGACGTCTGGGGGGGCCCCGACATCTGAAATGTGCATGGGTTGCTGGGCGACGAGGGTCCGTCTGTCCAGCTCCCCGGAAGAGCGCATCCGTGATCCCGTTTCGTGCTGTCTGGTTACAGTCTCAGTACGTAATCTGGTCCTTCAGCTCTAACCACAGAACACAGCGTGTAGAGGGTGGTTTAAGTTAATCTGGCGTCTGGATCCAAAAAGCGAGAATTTACTTGAAGGTGGGTGTGGCCCACAGACGAGCTTCCGAGAGACGTCCTGGCCCGAGCCGGCCCCTCGTACCTGCAGGTGTTGGAGGATCTGTTCCTTCGGGTGTCTCTGATTTTAACCCTGCGCGATCTGTCCGTGGTCTCCCAGAAGCAGCCTAGACCCGGGAAGCATCCATATCCCCCGCGTGCAGCTTGGCCCGTGTCACCAGCATCCAGATCCCACACCAGAACCGGCCAGTCCCCTGGGGCCCACTGAGCACCCCCAGTCGCTCCCCCACGGGGTGACCACTGCCTGGCTTCATTTTGGGCTTCGTAGACATCAGGTTGTACCGCAGACGCTCCTGCGTCTGGCTTTTTGGCTCAGCGTTCTGTCTATGAAGCTATAACCAGGCGGGGGTGGTGGTGTCCGCTGCTCGTCCCTACTGCAGACCCTGTCGTACTGAACATTCTGGCTCTTGTCTCGTGTGGACACATGCTGGCCTTTCTCTTGGCTCTGTCCGTGGGGGAGGGGTTTTGGGGTGGGGGGCGTGCGTGTGTTTCCCTGGTAGACCCCGTCAGACCGGCCTCCAGACCGCGGTGCCAGCCGCGCTCGCCCCAGCAGACCCGCAGGTCCCGCTCAGCCCGCATCTTGCCCACACCCTAAAAACTGTAGCCCCGTTGATGGGTGTCGGGAGCCTGGTGCTCGGGCGTTGACGTGCCTCTCCCTGACAGCTACTGAAGGTGACACGTACATTCCCATGTTTAGGGGCCACTTGGAAGTCCCCTTCTCTAAGGAGAGTGTTCAGGTCTTGTGTCCGTTTTTCTGTTGGGTTGTCGGTCTTTCCTCCGCATTATATGGATGCTCTTTGCGTGTCGTGGATCCAGACCTTTTGTTGGGTTTGTGCACGACCGATCCCTTCTCCGTTCCGGGGTCTGCCTTGTCCCGCTCTGGGTGGCGTCTGCTGGCGAACGGACGTCCTCGACGCTAACATCCTTCTGGCTCTCGCGGTCAGTCACGTCCTGTCCCATGTCCTTGTCTGCTCCAGGGCCATGAGGGTGTTTTCTCCTCGGAGCGGTGTTTTACGGTTCACATTCAGACCTGCAGTGTCCGTCCGGGGTTGGTTTTGAGTGGCGACGGCTCATGTAGACACGGGTCCGTGCTCACCCCCCGCTGTGGCCGGGGGGACGGTCCCCGCCCCGTGCACGGCGACGTCTCACACACGTCTTCACTTCTTGCTTCGCTGTCAAACTTGGAGCGAGTTTCACTTTGCACCAGTGACTCGGCTAAATTCTCTTATTAATCTCACTGGACTGATGATTCTTTTGGATTTTCCTTAAGCAGAATCGTGTCCCCGTGAACGGGACAGTTTCGTTCGTCTTCGTTCTTGTGCCTTTTTTCCCCTTTCTTACACACCCCCTGTGGCGGGTCCCAGCGGGGACGAGCGTCTCAGCCCTGCTCGCGGGGGCAATTTTCAACACCTCACTGTCAAGAATGATGTTTCTTGGGGTTTTGATAGATTAAAAAAAAAAACATATGAAGGGGGCACCTGGCTGGCTGAGTTGGCGGAGCAAGTGACTCTTGATCTCCGCGTTGTGAGTTCAAGCCCCACACCAGGTGGATAGAGATTCCTTAAAAAGTAGAAATCAGGGGCGCCTGGGTGGCTCAGTGGGTTAAAGCCTCTGCCTTCGGCTCGGGTCATGGTCCCAGGGTCCTGGGATCGAGCCCCGCATCGGGCTCTCTGCTCAGCGGTGAGCCTGCTTCCTCCTCTCTCTCTGCCTGCCTCTCTGCCTACTTGTGATCTCTGTCTGTCAAATAAACAAATAAAACCTTTAAAAAAAAAAAGTAGAAATAAATACAAGTTTAAAAACCAGGAAAAAACATCCTAAGGAAGTTCTTTTCTAATTCTTAGCTTTCTAGACTCTGTTTTCTCTTAAACCACGGCTGATCGTTGAATCCGATACATGCTTTTTCCGCATCCCCGGAGGAGCTTGTGTGGTTATCTTCTTTTGGAGTTAAGGTGTGAATTATTGCTTTCTTGTGTGTAAAACCTCCATCTTCCCAGGAAATCCACTTGGCACGCCTGCTCACTCTTCTTATAGGTTTCTGAGTTGACTTGTTGACTTTGTTAGGATTTCTGCACCTTGGCTTGGGGAGAAGGAGAACCACTCATGCATCTCTGGACTGGGTTTGCTCCCGGGTGCTGGTGGCTCCGTGCTGGTTGCAGAGCGGCGCCCCTTCCTTCTGTTCCGTGGGGACGCTCCCGTGATGTGGGGCTGTGGTTTTCCCGAAGTCCTTGGAAGCATTCCCTGGTGAAACCATCTGGGCCTGGATTTTCTTTGTGGGGTTCTCATTAATGACTTCGGTTTCCTTATTAAATTTCAGACTGTTCAGATTTTCGATTCCTTTTGCCAGCTTTGGTAAATTATATTTTTTGAGAATATTGTCCATTTATCCAAGGTTACAAATTCATTATTAAGAAATCCTTTCACTTCCCTTGTAATACGTACAGACTCTGGGGTAATGTCCCCTTTCTCATTCCTGGTAATTACTAGTTTATTGCTTCTCCCTTCTCTGTAGCAACTTTATTAGGGAATAGTCAATTTTATGAATATTTTTGTTTTTATTTTTTAAAGATTTTATTCATTTATTTGTCAAAGAGAGAGAGAGGCAGGCAGAGGGAGAAGCAGACTCCCCACTGAGCAGAGAGCCCGATGCGGGACTCGATCCCAAGGACCCTGAGATCATGACCTGAGCCGAAGGCAGATGCTTCACTGACTGAGCCACCCAGGTGCCCCATTTTTATGTGTCTTTTTAAAGAACCAACTTCCGGCTTAATTGATTTCCTCTACTGCACATCCCCCCACTACTTTATTGTGGTTTTCAACCATCCAGAAGACGTGTAAGACTTATATCATGAACAGGCACACGCCTGCCGCGTAGAGGCCGCAGGGCTTGGCGGTTTGTGGTCTTTCTTTGCCAACGTCTATGTTTCTGTCCGTTAATGAATCGTAGTCTCTGCCGAGTTTCAGAGGAAGGGACAGTGGGGCCGCTTTACACACGGCAGTGGGCATCTCGTGGATCAGGGACCAGCCTTTGCCTGCCGTTCTGAGCTAGAAATCCCGCGCAGTGGACTGGACAGACGGTGAGCTGAGACCCGCGTGGCTGGAACACGCACGCACGTCGCTGCGTCCCCCAGAGCCCCGTGAGACATAGATCGCCCCAGAGTTTTCTCATGGTCCTTCCCGTTGGAGCAGAGACAGCCACCCTGTGGACAGAGTCCCATCAAAGGGGCCCCTTCAGGTAGAGCTGTAGACCGTCCAGTGACGGTGCTGACAGGATCCGCGTCGGCAGGATTCCAGTAGTCTGACCCATTTGACGGCCGAGTAGTATTCCATTGTGCAGCCGGACCGCGTCTGGGGTGTCAGCCCCCAGCGGATGGACACGTGGGTGTTTCCACTCGGGGCTGTTGTAACTTCTGTGTGCAGGAGTTTGTGTGGACTCGGATTCTCAGTTTTTGGGGTTGGGGGGATATACTTTCATGTGACTTTTATCGATTGCCAGTAAAGTTAGGTTCTGAGGGTCAGAATCTATCCGAGCTGACCCCAACACAAATGTCGGCATGAGCCAGGTGAAGACGCTCTCTGGACGGGGCTGAGGCCCGGGGCTGACGGGCTGTCTGGGCGTCTCACAGTCTGTCTCTCCGTCCTCTCTGTCTCTCCGTCTGTCTCTTCTAATGGTCCCGTCTGCACGTGTTTCTTCTTGTTCTCTGCAGACTCGCCTTCCCGAAGTCACATTTTATAGGACCAGTGTCTCAGTCAGAATTCTGGATTCTTGGGGATTTGCAGATCCACAGAGCTCCTGGCCATTCTGATAGACCCCCCACTCTTCTCCGCCTGCCTGTAGATTAGGAAACGCCTCAGCACCGTTCTTTAACCTGGAGTTAAATACTCTTTACCAGGCGGTACTAAGCAGGGTTCTCAAGCTCCAGCCGTTAGATCTCCTTCAGCGATGCGGTCTTTCCTGTTGACACTTGCTGCGTTCACTGTGATTTACACGTCGTTGTTTTGTAGCATCGAGACCAAAGCATTTGCTGGTGTTCATTAATCCGTTCGGAGGGAAGGGACAAGGCAAGCGGATCTACGAGCAGAAAGTGGCGCCACTGTTTACCTTAGCCTCCGTCACCACCGAGATAATCGGTAAGCGTCCGTTCTGTTACACGTATAGAGCGACTCTGAGCACGGCTTGTGTGATCGCTAGACAAGGTTTTGTCTTACGAGTTTATTCTAAACAGAGTGAAACGCGTTGTTTTATACCCCAGAATGAGAACAACACGGAATAAAGAACGGATACTCTTCTAACCAAGTCGTAGCCTAAGAAACACTTGAGAGAAACGCTAAGAAGGCGGAAGGGTAAAGATCAGGGACAGAAAGTTCTCGCGAGCAGAGAGAAAAGCAGTTAGTGAGACTTAGGAGGAACTTCACAGTAAGTGACACTTGAACAAATGTAGTGTGACGCTGTGTTCGCGGCCCCGATTTTTAGTGCAAATTCTCGACGCTGGGCGGGGGGCGCAGAGGCGCTCTTCTCCTCCCCCTGACCCCGTGCTCTGAGGTCTGTGCACACTTCCTGAGGGGGCTTTCCCGGGACCCCAGCTTTCTCGCTCTTGCCCAGGGCGACAGTCGGGTGTACGAGTGACAGGCACAGAGGTGCGCGGCCACGTTTTACAACAGCGAACGGCGAACCAGCGTGATGCCCGCCGGCAGGAAACGCGGGGCTGCAGCCGTGTCCCTGTGACTCTGAAGGCACAGCACGTGGACCTTTCACGTGGTCTTTCCAGAGAACTTTTCGCTGAAAAGAGTGTCTGGGATGAATGTCGGGAAGTCTGGGGTACAAAACTCCACGCAGAGTAGCGTTTCTGTGGTGTTTTGCTTCTTACTTTGAGTACACGGTCTGCGGGCCTTGCATCTTCAGATATTCTGAAATTTTCTTCAAGTTTTATTTTATTTAAAGTTTCAGCATAACTGGGGTAATAAGGAAAAACTATAAAATAATAATGTATACGTAACATAATATAGAACGTTATATAATATAATACTATAACATAATGTTACTTTTCCTCACAGTGACTGAACATGCGAACCAGGCCAAGGAGACTTTATATGAGATCAACACCGACAGATACGACGGGTGTGTGCTGCTCGCTCGTCCGACTCCACGTAGAACACGTAGAACACGTAGAACACGTAGAACACGCTGATCAGGCCTCACCCATCTCCGTGTGGTTCCCTCCCTGTCCTTAGTTTTTCTGTTTGTTTGTTTTTAAAGATTTTATTTATTTATTTGACAGAGATCACAAGTAGGCAGAGAGGCAGGCAGAGAGAGAGAGAGAGAGGAGGAAGCAGGCTCCCCGCTGAGCAGAGAGTCCAATGGGGGGCTTGATCCCAGGACCCCGAGATCATGGCCTGAGCCGAAGGCAGAGACTTTAACCCACTGAGCCACTCAGGCACCCCCTGTTCTTAGTTTTCCTCCTAATTGTCACGGGAGAAAATCAGAGATAGAGAAGCTCCGTCGTGCTTCCTTCTACGATATGGTGCCACCGCTGGCTGCTGTCCTTGTCCGTCTCCTGCCTCCTACGTAGACGAGTCTTCCTGAATCCTTTGTCTGTTCCAGACCTTCCCCTTTTGTTCCTAAATGTTTGAGGGCGTGTGTCCTAAAAACAAGGCTATTCTGCAGAACAAATACCATGACAACTGGGGAGACCACAGGACACGAGGCTCTTACCTGTTTGCTGTCCCGCTGGGGTCCCACTCCCCTGTCCCATTGTCCCTCACCGCGGGAGAGCGCTTGTGACAGGCTTTCTTGGTGTGCCTGAGGTTTTGAGACCACAGACAAGTCTTTCCATTGCACCCGCAGGTTTGGGTGTCTGATGTCTGTTCTTGGGTCGGCCCTGGCTGTGCCTGCCCAGCTGTGCAACATAGGGCGGGGCGGGGAGCTGCTGCGCTCTTTCCCCGCGTGCAAGTCCGCATCCATGCTGTGTCTGTCTCTGCTGGCGCGTCAGCCCCAGAGGGCCAGTGTCCTGGGCTCTGCGTGCAGCTGTCCCCCAGCCCTGGCACAGGCCTAGCGCACGGCAGGGGCTTGGTGAATGAGCGCTCGAGACCTGGGGGAGGATGGCTGCCTCCGCAGGGGTGAGGACCCAGGGCCACCCACAGGCTGCTGCTGAGGGTCAGGCGTTCTGGAAGGGCCCTTAAGGCCATGTGGCGAGGACTGATGTGCTGGGATCGGACCCGGGACAGCTGAAGGAGATTATGCGCTGTGTGCACAGCCACTGGAGGGCAGCAGGGGCTACACCTGGGGGGACAGTCTCTAGGAGGTCTGGGGGAGACCTGACTGGTCTGGGTGATGGAACCCTACAGATGACACGTAGGCACTTGTTAGAGGTGGGGAGCTGAAGTCGGTTTTGGAGACAGCGGTGCAGCCAGCATGGAGAACGTGACCGGGTGGCCCCCGGAGCCCAGGCAGCGTGGAGGTTGAGGGCGGCTGCGGGGCTGCGGGCTGGTCTGGCAGGTGGAGCGCTGCGGAGGGAGACATCTGTTCTGCTTTTGTCTGCTATTTCTTTTCTTTTTTTAAAAAGATTTTATTTATTTGACAGAGATCACAAGTAGGCAGAGAGGGAAGCAGTTGGGTTGGGGGGGAAGCAGGCTCCCTGCCGATCAGAGAGCCCAATGTGGGGCTCGATCCCAGGACCGTGGGATCATGACCTGAGCCAAAAGCAGAGGCTTTAACCCACTGAGCCACCCAGGCGCCCTGTCTGCTTACTTCTTAGCAGTCTGGCCTGAAGGGGAACCCCCTGCTTGTGGGCCAAGGGGAGGGCATTCTCTGCGATGAAGGGGGGGCACCAGGGGGAGGGTGCGACCTTGTGGGGACAGCAGAAGGGACCCTAACAGCCCGTGTCCCTTGCAGAATCGTCTGCGTCGGTGGAGATGGCATGTTCAGTGAGGTCTTGCACGGCCTGATCGGCAGGACGCAGCGGGACGCCGGCGTGGACCAGAACCAGCCCAGGGCAGCGCTGGTGCCCAGCCCGCTCAGGATCGGCATCATCCCCGCGGGTAGGGGCGCCGCCTCCCCCCTCCCTCCCCCACTTCCCCGGGGACGCTCCCTCCCCCTTTCTTTCCCCCACTTCCCTGGGAGCATCAAGCTTGGTTTTCCTTCAAGGTCATTCTGCTCGAGAAAGGGTGATCTCACCGCCACCCGGGGGCACAGTTTGTTGAGAAACAGTTTCTGACCGAGTACAGGACCCTGTTTTGCGTTTGAGGGAATCTTGTCTTCCTTCCCTGGGCGCTGCTTCCCATGGGCACTGAGAAGCCGGTGGCTGGGGTACAGTCAGCTCTCAAAGGACTGACCGGTTGGGGTGTGGGGGGGCCTGGGGGACACGGGGACCCCAGAGCACAATTGGGGAGAAAAGAAGCCGGGGAGACAGGTGGTTTTCTGGAAGTGGCTTGCAGCCCAGGCTGGTGGGTGCTGGGGACTGGTCGGGGCTCACAGCGTGGGGCAGGGGTGACTTCCTGTGTAAGACAGGGAGGGATGAGGTCCCGGGCCTGGTCACCCCATGGGCCCCTGGGCTGTGTCCTGAAGACGTCTGACTCCGTGTGGGTTTTATTTTTTTCAGATTTATTTATTTATCTGAGGGGTCGGGGGAGGAGAGAGAGGACCTGAGGCAGACTCCCCACCAAGAGTGGATCCCAACACGGGCTGCGATCCCATGACCCTGAGACCATGACCTGAGCCGAAACCAGGAGTCAGACACACAGACTGAGCCCCTCAGGCTCCCCTGGCTCAGCGTGTTTGGTGACTGTGGGAAGTACTGAGTTCTTTGAAAATCACCACGTTGAGTTACATAAATTGGTTCGAGGCTTCGCGAACATCGCCCGCAGGGAGGAGGCAGCCCGGTCCAGTGCCCGGGTCTGCCCCGAGGCGACTGATGGGGGCTGTGTCCGGGCAGAAATCCCACGTGCCACGTCCCCTCCCACCGCTCGCGACAGCTGTGAAGGAGCTGCTGTCCTGGTCCCACTTCATGGACCAAGATGAGCGGCCCAAGGCCCCCCGAGGGTCCTCTCTGCCCCGCCACGGTCAGGAAAAGTCGGACGAACGTTGTTCATGCAGCGGCGTGTTTTTTCTTGGTTGGTCGCTGCTCACGACTTCTCCCCAAGTTAGGCTTTTCTCTTTGGCCGCGTGGGGTGTGTTCTGGGCGACGTGAATTTTATTTCTCTGGTAAACTGTTTTTCCGTGATGGCTTTTACAGCCACCGGCCTGCAGTAGCATGACCACGTACAAGCCCGAGCTCTTCACGTTCAGGAGCCGCTCAGGAGTGTTGTGGGGACAGACGCGCCTTGTGCTGTGGGCATTCTGGGCCTTGGGGGTCAGTGGAGGACAGGATGGGCGTGGCCTTTGCCCACTCAGGGGACCAGCGCACCGGGAAAGCAGAGCGGGCACGCTGCGGACAGTGGCCAGGAGGGGCTTCTCTTGCTGGGGCGCCCAGGGCCCTTTCTGAGAGGCGACAGGTGAGGGGCTGGCCGTGTGGGGACGCGGGTGTGCCAAGGGTCCGCTGGGGCAGAGTTGTGCGCCCAGGAAAGGGGACCCACCTGGTAGGGGTGCCAGGAGTGGGGTCATCGAGGGGCCTGGACAAGGGCCCAGCTTGGGGCTCGAGTCCTGAAGGCCACGCGATGAGACACAGAGGCCAGTGGGCAGCGTCGTCTGAATGGACTTGAAGGCCACCCCATGCGCTCTGTTCTGGGTGGTGTTGCCTGAGCCCTGGGGAGGACGCCGGTGCTTAGGCCGGTGGCCGTGTGGCCACTGGGACTCGGGTGTAGTTCTGCCGCGGAGCCAGCAGGCATCAGGTGGAGGGATAAGGGTGACCCCGTGATGTCGGTCTTGGTGCCCCGGGGGCACAAAGACGAGGCGTTGGGTTGGGGGCACGAGTTCTGATGGAGATCGGGGACGGGCTCCTAGGGGACGCCGAGGCCAGCACTCAGAAGGGGGTGCCCGGCGTGGGGAGGAGCAGGCCGCGGGGCCTGGCTGGCGTGTGGCAGCCCCGGGGCGGCTGGGACGGCCCGACACAGAGCACGTTAGAGACCCGTCACTGCTCCAGCCGCCGTGAGTCCGGACCTGCTGATGCCTTCGCGGTTCTAGTCTCCTTCCACTTGAGGATCTAAAAGAGGGAAGCAGGTCCACAGAAGGAGGGGCCTCTCCCTGGGTCCCTCTGTCCCCATTTCTGTGCGGCACACCCGAGCCCCCGCGCCTCTGCAGACTTGGTCCCGGAACCCCGTCCCAATGCCCCGCTGGGGCCAGACCTTGGTTTCCAGCCAGGGCTTCCTCTTGGTCGAAGCCCGGGCCACGCAGATGTCTGAGGAAATGCCCGGGGAGTTAGGTCACATCCGAGGGATGAGCTGTTGAAAGCACACTGGACGGTAAAAGGAAGGAACAGGGTTCAGGGGACTTGCCTGCGGGCACCCGGGTCCCCCCAGCTGCACCAGGCTGGCCTCTTCAGACCATCGGGGGCCACGCGCAAGCTGGAGGCTCTCTGGACCTTGGGCAGGTAGTCCATCCGTCCGTCCGCCATCACGTACCCTTGCGACGTGGCTTTCCCTGCCCCGCGGCGGACCGGCCGCTGCTGTGGGCCGAGGAGCGAGTGAGGCGGTGCCCCTGGGGTGTGGGGAGGCGCACGGTGGGTCCAGGACACAGAGAGCCGAGTGGGGGACAGGCTGTTGCAGACGGGGTGCTCTGGGAGGCCTCTCGGGCTGACACTGGTCCAGGGCCAGGAGGGTGGTGAGGGTGGCCCTGCCTTTGGGCCGCAGTTGTCCTTGGGCAGGAGGGAGTCTGGCTCTGGCCCGGAGGCGCGAGCAGGGAGCCAGAGGCAGGGCGGAGAGGGGAGGGGCAGAGGCGGGGGCCCGAGAAGGGTCTGGAGTGCCTGCAAGCCGAGCGATGACCTCCTTTAACAATCCGACTCGTTAGCAAAACCATCCCCGAAACCTGTCAGGTCAGGTCACCGGCCGTATTCATTGCCGGGGGACTGGGGGACAGAGAACGCGTGTCCTATCCAGGGACAGGGCCCTGGGAAATCCTGGAACACAAGTCCGCGGGGCCCCACCCCAGTCTGGACGCCTCGGCCTGTGCCGCCCACACGTCTTTAGATGAGACGTGTCCAGCAGCGTCGGAGGAGTGAGATGCCGTCCCGGTCAGTCACGAGCCCGGCCCGCTTGGCTGTGGCTCTGCGGGGTCCCAGCACGCGCACACGTGAGCCCGAGAGGATCCGTCACGAGACTCTGCTGCCCCAGTGCGGGTGTCCGGCCCAGCGAGGCCTCGGGTGTCTCGGCCGCGGTGCGGGATGGGGACCAGACGCTCGCCGCTCTGCTCTTGCCTGCGGTCCCTGCGGGGTCCTGCGGGGCGGGAGGCCCCGCGACTGCGAATGCAGGCAAGTCCGGGCGTCTGTGCGGCGTGTGTCGTGAAGGATGGCTTGCCCGGGTCTCAAACAAGGCCCTGGCTGTGCGACGGGAGAAGGGGCTCCGCGGACATTCTGGAAGGTTCTGGGGACACGAAGAACTAGCTCGGGGCACAGCTGAGAGTAATTAAAATAGCCCTTTCAGGGTGTTCTCTCAGGCGTGTTCCTGCTGGTTTTCCGGGTCCCCTTCGTTCTAAAGAGGAGCCTGTGGGAGACTCTGAAACCGCACAGGTTTGCTGTTAATGTTTAGTATTTTAAGACTTAACTCCTACGGTCTTAAATGTTTATTTAAAAATTTTTACGTTTTGGCTCGTTTTTGAAATGCGATGCTACCGACGTCCTCAGGTTAAGATGAACAGAGCAAGAGAAACGCGCGTATTAAGGCGTACGTGCGCGTTTCCATAACTTACAGCCATCAGGAGCGCGACGTCGCTCAGACAACGTCGAGCTTCCCCTCGGGCGACAGACTGGACCGGGGTCTGTTAGTGGAAGACGTGACACGGGCTGGCAGTCCAGCGCGTCTGTTTTCCGGTTTCGGGGGACATCACCGACGACGGGAGACGCGTCCATCGTTGGGGGCGGAGGACGGAGCGTCGGGACCCGCCGGCGTCGGGGCTGCTGGGCCGGCTAACCCCGGTCACCCCCTGCCGGGTCCCGGTCCGCGGCCAGACTGCGCGGTTCCAGATCCTGACGCGCACTTTGCTCCGGGAAGTCCCACTAGGCTTTTTCAGCCAGTTCAGCTCGCTCAGCCCTGTCCCCAACCTGCTGGGCCCGCGTCTCGGGGCAGTGGGGTTCGGGAGTCAGAAATAAGAGCCGGGACGCTCCGCCCACTCAGGCCGAGAGCACTGACCTGGACGGGCCCCGGCTGGAAGGAGGACAGACGTACGGAGGGTCCCAGCACGATCACCATGCCAGGGGATCCTGGCCCTCGCCGGGTGCCCTGAGGTCACCCCCAGCTTACGGTCGAGCACATCAGTGGGAGGCGTGTGCTCGCTGAGTTCCGGGGGGGTCCCCTCCCGTCTGTCAGGTGGCGGCTGCTGTGCGTCTTTGACCAGCGATGGGCCCCAGAGTGCTCTGTGGACCGGGAAGCGCTATCGTCGGGACGCGGGCTCCCACGGGCCTCTGCGGGGACCTCGCAGGTTGCCCTCGTTCTGCATCCACATTCCCACTGCTGACGGCTCTGCGCAGGTGCCCGTGGTCCCGGGGCCGCTGGCGCGTGCAGGGGGGACATACACGCCCTGCAGAGGGTGGAGACGCCCCGACCCCCGCCCCCGTGTCTGGCGCTCCGCTCCCCCAGACAGGCCCAAGGAGCAGGCCAGAGAGCTCCGTGAGGAGCGAGTTGGTCGTGTGGGCATCTCAGCACGTCTGACGAGCTCCTCTCAAGACGGCCAGGCCTCCCTTGGCACGAGGATTGTTTAGTCCTCTGGTCTTTTCTTCATCCAAGGCTGGAAGGAAGCGCGACCACCCTGTTGGAAACCTGCTGCAATTTTAAATCATTACGACGCCATCGAAGACCTTCCTTTTCTTTTCCCTTCTTTAGGGTCGACAGACTGTGTGTGTTTTTCGACGGTGGGCACCAACGATGTGGAAACGTCTGCCCTGCACATCATCGTGGGTAGGTCCCTCCCCGAGGGCACTGACCGTGGGGGAAGCGGTGGTCTGGGGCTGGCTTCTGGGCTTCCCTGGGCCTCCTGCCTCGGGGCTCTGTGTGGGCCGTGGTCTGGCTTGGATCCCTCCGGCGTCCCTGCCCCACAGTCGCAGGCACCCTTTGGCCCAGCTGCTGCCTCAGTGTCCCCTTGTGCGCCCAGGCCGACCCCCTGGCCCCAGCATGCCCCAGGCTTGCCCGACGCTCTGCTCTCTGGTGCCGTGTCTGGGACGCAGCCCCTGCCCTGTTGGGACAGGCTTGCCCAGGCCCGAATCCACACGCCTGCAACGTGCTTTCACGCGGCGTTCCCGGCATTTCCCGGGCACCTGCACGCTCGGCCCCGGGGCAGGAGGCCGTCCGTGCTGTTGGTCGCCGGCCCCGCAAGCACGTGGCTCCCTCCCTGACCACGGTGCGTCTCCCGAGAGACCCGAAGCCGCGCAAGTGCTGCTGGCCAGTGGCGTGTTGACGATCGTCTGTTTCGGACGCGGGCGCCTCCCCCACTTTCGCAGCCGGAACGCGCTCCCTGGGGCCCCACAGGACGGCTTCCAAACCTGTTCTGGAAATGCCCATTAAATTCTGTCGTTTGAGTGACACGCGGGCGGCCAGGCCCCCCGGGGTGCACCCCATCTCCCCCGGTGCTGGTCGTCCGCGTCGGCACGTGCTCGCCAGGCCCCGTCCAGGGCGGGAGGAGTGCGGCGCGAGAGTGGGGACCGCTTCCCTCCGCAGGGGACTCGCTGTCCATGGACGTGTCCTCCGTGCATCACAACGGCGCGCTGCTGCGGTACTCCGTGTCTCTCCTGGGCTACGGTTTCTACGGGGACATCATCAAGGACAGCGAGAAGAAGCGGTGGATGGGTCTCGTCAGATACGACTTCTCAGGTGAGGCCCGCCTGACCTCCGGGCGCCACGCCGATCTCCACGGCCTAGAGCCACAGGGGCTCGTCTGACGGGTTCGGGACGCCCGCGGGGCAGGGCCCGCACCCCGAGAACCCCTACCCTCGGCCCCAGAGCTGGAACTGCCGGGAACTGGAAATCCACAGCAGACCACGCGGAACAGGCGGGTCTACTCCCATCAGGGGTGTCCCCCCCAGAAGGGGTCTGACGGTGCGCAGTCCGGTGGCCACGCCTGCCGCCCATGCGGGCTCCGGGGCAAGTGTGATCAGTGCCATTTGTCTGGTCGCGGCCCTTCCCGGTTCACTTTTGGGCGAATCTCTGTTAGGTTCAGTCCGAAGCATCGCAGGGGTTAACATCTGGGCCCTTGTCTTGGGAGAGAAAGGGACAGTAACTTGCTGGGCTGAGGCATCGCCGAGACGGAGCGGAGTTCAAAGAGCGGAAGGTGAATCGTAGGGGCCCCGGAGAACTGTCTGATAAACCAGAGTCCGGGAAAGCAACGACGGGCACTGCGTCCCTGCCTCCCGGCCGCTGAGCTGGCCGTGTGCCCTGAGCCCGTGGGGCCTTGTCGTGCCCCACAGTCGCCCCTCCACAGGGACACGTCTCCTCCCCGGCCTGGAGCCCGACACGCCGCAATGGCCCAAGGTGGTTCTGAGGCAGAGGGGAGGCTGACGTCTTTGGGCCTGTGGGACATGCAAGTGGTCTGAGGACGGGACAGGCAGAGATGGGTCACTGCCCTCCGGGGAGAGGCCGCCCTGCAGGGTTCCGGCCGTGCACCCTTCACGTTAGCAAGGAGCTGGGTGGGAGGGTGTCGGGGGGAGAAGCAGGGGGATGAGCAGCGGGAGGAAGGCGGACTGGGGGCCACTGGAAGTGGCTTCTCCACAGGACACGTGCTGGCTCGTTTCCCGGGGCCCAGCCACACGCCAGGTGCTGGCAGAGTGGGCCAGGGCCCGGGGTGCTGTCCCCATCACGCGGGATGTGACCGTGGCCTCCACCGTCTGATGTGGGGCATGGTGTCACTGTTCCACTCCCAGGACACGGCACGGTCCCCACCGTGACCCGGGCCCCATGCCCGTGTCCTGCGGGACTCCCTGCACTGGCGGGCTGGGTTCCTGCCTTGCTCTCAGGGGTCAGCTCGAGGCTGGCCAGGCCCACTGAGAGCGGACGGCTCCCGCAGTCGGCCCCAGGGCCGGCCACCGTCCTCTGGGCCCAGTGCTGCCGTGAATTTCGTCAGAGTTCTTCCCGGATGCCAGAGCTGCGCTGGGTGACCCCGGGCGGCCGAGGCTGGGGGACGCCAGAGCTGGGGCCAAGAGCCTGGGAGGAGCAGACGGGATGTGGGGGCTCCGCCCTTGGGAACGTCTCCCTCAGGCCGCGTGGACGTCAGGGGCTTCAGCAGACGCCAGCGACCTGCAGGCGGGGCAGGAGGGGCCGCTGTCAGGAGCAGCCCTGGTGACTAGGTGCCCTCTCTGCTCCTGTCACTGCCTCCCGGGAGGCACTGGTGGTGTGGGGCGGCGTGGCCGGGAGGTGATGCGGGACCGACTCCTTCGTGCTCTGTTCTCAGGTTTGAAGACCTTCCTGTCACATCACTGCTATGAAGGGACGGTGTCTTTTCTGCCGGCGCGACACACAGTGGGGTCTCCGCGGGACAGGAAGCCCTGTCGGGCAGGGTGAGCACCCCCTTCCGTGCGTTTCTGCCGCACGTGGCGTGAAATAAAGCCAGGCCGTTTGGGGCTGTTTCCCTGTTGTGGGCGCATGGCATCGTCTAGTGTCGACGGGGGAGGGTGGCGCTCGCGTGCCCAGGAACGGAGCTCGGCACAGGGCCTCTGGGGTCCCGCGTCCCCGCGCTCCTCCCCTTCTCGAAGTGAGGGACTCGAGACCACAGAACAGTTAGAGGCAGATGCTCCTTCTGCCGTCGCGTTGCCAAGCTGACTGCTGAGCTCATCAGGGGCATAAACCCTTGTACCCCGGGGGACAGGGAGTCCAGGGGGCCCCGGGACCGCAGACGCCGTCCACACTGACCGTGGAGTTCCCAGTCGTCCACTTGCTTGGTAGCGATGGGAACACGGGAAACCAGTGTATTATCTGGCCGTGGAATTTGTACCTTTCTCGGCCTTTGCTCCCGCTGGAGCTCCACGAACCTGGGGCCACGCAGACCTGGCTCCGAGCGCCGGTTTCCCGGCCTCGCAGGACACGCCCTGCTCGTGCAACGCTTACGCGTGTTAGAGCAGGACTTGACCCGGGTCACTGTCACAGGTCTAATCTGGAGAATTCAAACCGGCGTGCAAAGGAAATATTGTTAGCTCAGCCTCTGAGACCGAGCCCGCTGTCACAGGAGCGTTCCCACCGTCCCGTGTCCCCGCTGAGTGTCCGCGCCCGCAGGAAGGGTGGTGACGTCCCTGTCTTTCAGGTGCTTCGTGTGCCGGCAAAGCAGGCAGCAGCGGGAGGAGGAGCAGAAGAAGGCGCTCTACGGTTTGGAGAACGCGGGTAACGTCTCTGCCTCCGTGTGCAGAGCCGCGCCTTTCCGCGCCCTGAGGGCGTCGCGTCTGTCCCTCTTCTGGTGCCACTCCGCACCTCCCTTTCTCCTGGGCTCCCGCGGGCAGCAGACAGCGGCCGCTTGCCAGCCTTCGGGGCGGCGCAAGTGGCAGGGAGATGCCGCGGTTGGACGCCAGCCCGGCTCCCGCCCGCCGCGATGCTCTGCCCGGGGCCCAGCGAGCTCTCCTGCGACCTGCCTGTGCTGCGCGCCTTTGGGCTTTGCCCGGCGCTTGCGAGGGAGGGGGCGCAGCGCCGCCGCAAACTCCGTGGACGTGAAATTCGGTTCCGTAGCAGTTTTCCTGTGTCCCAACATATTCCTCTTGATTTCTTCCGACCACGTAGAAATGTGAAAGTAGCTCGCAGGCCATGCTTGGCGGTCGGTCTGTGTTTGAGATTGTCCAGAAGTCCCCACGTGAGGACCAGCGAAACTGCGCTGTGTTCCGGCTGGCCACCCTCGGCTGGCGGCCGGCACAGGATTCTTGGTGCTGGTGCCAGGGGCCCGTCGCGGGGGAGTCTGTGGCGAGGGTCTCTGGGTGCCCGCCCCGAACGTCCCGTCCACGACGCCCCTTTCTGCTTCAGAGGAGGTGGAGGAGTGGAAGGTGGTCTGCGGGAAGTTCCTGGCCGTCAACGCCACAAACATGTCCTGCGCTTGTCCCCGGACCCCCCGGGGCCTCTCCCCGGCCGCGCACTTGGGGGACGGCTCTTCTGACCTCATCCTTATCCGGAAATGCTCCCGATTCAACTTCCTGCGGTTCCTGGTCAGGCACACCAACCAGCGCGACCAGGTGAGCGGCGGGAGACCCCGCGTCCCGCAGCCTCTGGAGGCCCGCAGCTGTGGGTGTGTCTCTGTTTTAGGAAGATCCAGGGGTGGTTTTTTGTTAAATTGTGCTTGAGGTCTACTCTAACGGTGTTCTTATGTGGCTTTAAACTAGCGGTTGTGAAAGAAGTAAGGAACTCTACAAGTTACAGCTAAGGGACCACCAGCATATGCTTTTCTTTGTATTTTTAAGGTTTACTTGTATTTGAGAGAGACAGTGAGCGAGCAGGGGAGGGGCAGAGGGAGAGGGAGAGAGACTGTCCAGCAGGATCCCCACTCTGCACAGAGCCCAGCGGGAGGCTCGGTCCCAGGACCCGGAGATCGTGACCCCAGACGAAGCCGAGAGCCGGTCGCTCTGCCCACGGAGCCGCCCCGCCCGAACCCTTTAGAAAGTGCCCGTCGCTGCGGCGGCGGTGGGAGGTGGTGTCTGCCGGCGGCGCGGCCCACAGCCCAGCCTCCCCGGCCTGGCGCCCGAAGAACTCCACCCCCTTCTGTGTCTCTTGGTAGTTTGACTTCGCTTTTGTTGAAGTTTATCGTGTGAAGAAATTCCAGTTTCTGTCGAAGCACGTGGAGGACGAGGACAGCGACCTCAAGGAGAGGGGGAAGGCGCGCTTTGGGCCCGTGTGCAGCGACTCGCCGCCCTGCTGCTGCCCCGTGTCCAACAGCTCCTGGAACTGCGACGGGGAGGTCCTGAGCAGTTCCAACATCGAGGTCAGGTGCGTGCCCTGGCGCGTCTCCCGGGGCTCCACGTCCCCCGTGTCCCCGTTCCGTCAGCTGCTTTGGGGAGGGTGCTGCTGTCCCCACGGACGTCACAGCATGACCCGTTCCTTATTCGCTCGACGGGCCGGCAGCCCCGTGGACCTCAGGTGGCCCTGGCTGTGGCCGGAGCTGGGGGTCTGGCTCGCAGCCTCCCTGGGGGTGGTGGCCCCGAGGCCGCAGGAGAAGCCGCCGGGACAGTTGTGTGCGCAGGGACTCGGCTTTTGTCATTTGACCAGTTAAAGATGTGGAATTAGTTGTAATGCTGGTTTAAGGATTGACTACAACATGGGCAACTCTGAAAACCAGGAACAGCATTATTTGGGAAGCATATGGTCTGTATCTTGCTATCATTACCATGTTTGAGCAGCAAATGCCTTAGGTTTTTTTTTTCTTAAGATTTTATTTATTCATTTTGGAGAGAGCATGAGCAGGGGAGTGGTGGGGCGGGGGAGAAGCAGGCTCCCCACTGAGCAGAGAGCCCGACGCAGGACTCGATCCCAGGACCTGGAGATCATGACCTGAGCTGAAGGCAGGTGCTTAACCATCTGACCCACTCAGATGCCCCAGTCACGGGGTTTTTCTTACTGAGCATCTTGGAGGAGCCTGTGACATCATTAGTAAAGGGGGAAGGTGGCCCTGCTGGTGGGGACCACGCGGACCCCTGAGCCCCTCGGCGCTCATCCTCATGCTTGTCGTGGAAGGTGGGGTCTCTGGGGCACCTCGGCCACCCATGGACCCCTGGGGCGGGGCTGGGGTGGTGCTCCTTTGTCCCGGCTGACCGGATGTCCTGCACATCCCACATGGGGGGTCGCCCCGCACGGAGCCCTCCCTGTGGCCCTGAAAGCTCGGAACACGGCCATCTGGGGATGGTCATGCTGCTGAAGAGGGGGTGCCGAGTTGAGCCCGGCCTTCGGGGCCCTCTGCGCCCGTTACAAGACAGGCCTCTGAAAAGTGTGGGTAAGTCACCCTGCACCCCTGGCCTGTCCCTGCGGGGCCGGGCCCAGAGCCGGCCATGAGGAGACCCCCAGGCCCCTCCACCCTCGACCAGCTGCTGGGCCGAGGGCCAGAGGGTCCCGGGGGGTCACGCGAGGCCCTTTGTGTCTGCAGGGTCCACTGCCAGCTGGTTCGCCTCTTTGCGCGGGGAATCGAGGAGGACCGGAAGGACCTGGACAGCTGAGCTGCCCTCACGCCCCGCCTGCCGCGCTGTGCTCGGGAAGCGTGAACGTTATTTAAGAAAATTCCTGCAGTCCAATTACGTTGATATATACATTTAAATTTAGAAATTTATTTTTGATAGTTAGATCTTGATTTTAGACAAACTACCTTGGTCAGCAAATCCGTGAAAGTTCCCGGCCTTTTCAGCGCTCTGTGAACCTGCGGGCCGCATTTCACAGACCTCGCCTCCGCCAACAGCCCCTGTCAGTTTGGGGCTCTGACTTCTTAGATTTTAGGCCGACGGCGGTTTTCAGGGGCCCACCCATGGCTCTGTCACCGTAGCCTTAGGGATGGTGGATGTGAGGTCCCAGCATCTGGAAGGGAGGCGTCGAGCAGCTCACCGACCCTCTCCGCAGGACGTACTCGAGTGCGTGTGCTCAGGTTTTGGAACACATGGGTTGCCTTCATGTTATCTTCACCTGAACCTGGGCTCGGGGCACGCTTTCTGGATCGAGTATGTCCCGGGCGGCATCGGGGACCTCGGAGCAGGACCATCTTAGGAAGAAGGACACTGACAGGAGAGACCCTGTATCTGCAAAGTCCCAGCCCTTGCCTCCGTTGCGCCGGTGCATCTGGGGCAGTCGGCCGGTGGCAAGAACAGTTGTGAGTTCTGGACATGGCATCCGTTTTAAATTGAGAGGACCCACGCTTCACAGCGACCCAGTGGGTAACAGGAGGGCTTCGTGGGGCCGTGGGAGGAAGCGGGCCCGCGAGGGGTACAAATCCGCTTTGTGAACTGTGTTCACTTCCGGCCAAGCGCCCTCGCCCCGTTGGGGGGTGGGTCCTGAGTTCCTGCGGCTCCTTGGCCACAGGCCCCAGATCTGCGCACGTGCTCCAGACTTGGGCTTCTCTTCACGCTTCATTCCATGTATGTATGAAAATGTCCTCGTCAGCGGGAAGTGGTGTCCCCACAGCGAAATGTTTGCGGATGCACCAGAGCCCCGGCCGCCGGGGTTCCCTGGAGGTATAACTGGTCCCCGGGGTCCCTCGTCGGCGCTCTGGCCTTGTTTTCTTTGTATTCACACTTAGGTATGTGGAAGACGCCTCGAAAATAGCTTTATTTGAAATACAAGCTGTGGCTTGGTCTTTGGTCTGCGGAGACGGAGACAGCCTGACTGTCCCGGGCGGCGCGGGAGGGGGCGCTCGGCCGTTTGGAGGGGCAGCTGGTCCCGTTCGCTCGACAGACCTCCGATATTTATCGAATCCCCTTGCGGTGTTTGTGTTTTGGAGTATATGTGAGATCTCCCGCTCCACCTTTCTGCCCCGTCCAGGTCACACCAAAGCGAGCTTTACCCGTGGCCTTTCCAGTAGACCACGTCACCACGTAATCGTACAAAGGCAACGGTTTAGCAGGTCCTGGGCGGGCGCAGTCTGGGTGTGGAAAGTCAGTCCACGCGGGCTCTTTCTGATTCCTGGTGCTCGCGGCTGGTTGGAAGGACGGGCAGCAGCTCTGTGCGGGGGCAGCGGCCACACGTCAGGGCCCGGGGTGGGGGAGCCAGAACCACGCTGTGCGACGGGCTCCTTCACAAGGTTTCCCCAGAACAGTTCCGGCCTGTCCTAAAACCCACTGCCCATTTTAGGAAACTGGTCCAGGCCACGATGAGCATTTTCTGTTCACCGAGAGAGCTGGCCCTGTCCCCGGCTTCCCGCACGGCTGGCCGCATGCCGAAGTCCAGAACTGCAGGCCTTGGGGCTGTTCTCGGGGCCCGAGTGATGGTCGGGACGCCCCGGGAGTTCCCGATGATGTGCGCACAGTCCGGAAGGACTGTTCAGACATTCCCCCGTGGGCGAGAGGCTCGGATCTCCGGGGAGGCCCCACAACCACTGGACTCCAGGGTGGTGAAGGAAAACCCGGACCGATGCTGGGTCAGTGAAAAGTTAGGGCCATCTGGAAGGGTTAGTCTGTTTTAACTTCCTTGGTGACTCCTCAGTGCGAAAACACCAGGAGCCATCACGCTCTGACCCTTTCCTGCTGCTTCTCACCAGGTGGGCACCTGGGGGGTGGTCCCTGCCGCTTGGGGGCGGTTGCGACAGCTGTGGTCCAATCCTGGGTAACGGGCGAGTATGGCCTGAGAGGGTGGCTTCATTTTCTTGTAATCTTGCTGGTTTCAAGATTGGAAAACGGCATATTTGCTCTGGTATGTTTGAGAAGACAACAATAAAGTTACTTTGGACAGAGTTTGGTTTTCTTTTATAAATTCTTGTTCTTGTTCAAAGCGGAGCATGTTTTGTGAAAACACCTGCACACTTTTGTTTTGAGAGTGAGCAGGTGCACGGGAGCAGCGGAAGGGGAGAACCCCGGGCAGACTCCCCGCTGAGCACAGGGCCCAACCGACCCCCAGGCTCGATCCCACGACCCTGAGTTCATGACCTGTGCCGAACTCAGGAGTCGGACGCCCGACCACCAAGGCGCCCAGGCCCCACCCAGGTAACAGTGTAAAGGACAAGAATAAAACGACATGGGGTTACCACCCAGGCCAAGAGCTGGAACTCCCCCGAAGTCCCCGTGCTCCCTTTGTGGGGGACCCCTGTAAGAACGTGGGCCTTTTCTCCCGCTCCCCCGCCTGCTGCCCGCGTGCTCGGGCGCGCACAGCCCCGGAACCCCAGCCGGCAGGAGCAGGGCCCTTCTCTCCCCGCACACTCACTCCCTGCCTCGTTCTCCTGGAAGGAGTCACACTGCGCGTCTCCCGGGCCCTGCCGCTTCACGCTGCACATTTTGAGAAGACGTTTTCATCACGAGGCTGAGCTTTTCGTTCCGGGAACGCGGCACGTTCCCATTCATAAAGCCTCACTCTGTCTTCGGACAGTTCTCCAGCTTCCCACAATCTCGGAACCGTTCAGGTATATTCCCAACAAACTCTTTCGGGATTAAATTTTTTTTGTTTTTACATAGAAATCTGATTTTTTTTAAAGGGTATCATATGAAATCCAGAAATTGTGCCTCTTACTATGAAAACTTATCTGCGTGGGAGCAGAGGAGACTCAGTCGGTGAAGCGTCTGCCTTCGGCTCAGGTCGCGGTCTCGGGGTCCTGGGATCGAGCCCCACATCGGGCTCTCTGCTCCGCGGGGAGCCTGCTTCCCCCTGTCCCCACTTGTGCTCTGTCAAATAAATACAATCGTTAAAAAAACCCTTATTTCTAGATCTGGGGTTTCCCACCATACCATCATCTACAAGTAGGAATAGCCGAGTCGCTCCAAGCCCAGGACCTTGCCCACTTGTCCCCCATCTGTTCCAGGTCGGACCCCCCGTGCAGACGGGACAGCAGTGTCTCCCCCTAAAGGAGTGGGTCCCCAGGCGCCTGCCCCCCACCTCTGCCACCCGTGTCCTGGGAGCCCTGCACCCCCGACAATGCCAGCCCGTGGCTGAGGAGGCACTGGAGATGGGGTGCGCTTCCCAGCTCTGGCTCGGGGGAGCTGATTTCAGGGGCCAGATTGCTCCCCCAGACCCCCCCACCCACCTCTGCACACTCCCGCAGGGCAGGGCCTCCTGGACTGACCCACGGATCCCTGCTGGATCATCAGGTCGCCGCAGTGGCCGCCCACCCCCACCCCCGCGACCCCTGCCGCCCGCCCAAGCGGCCGGCCCCTACTCCAGCCTCCATCGCAGGGGATGCGTGAGGACTGAGCTTTGCATGTTGGTTCCTGCAGGCGAACAGCAGTCACCACCGGCTTCCGTCCCTAACTTGACGGCAACACCTCTCGGCCACACGCGACCCCCCCCCCCCCCCCGCCCCGTGCACTAAATAGTTTCAGCGGCAGCTTTTGTGCCGCGATCGTTTCAGTGCTCCTGTCCCCTGGGGTCCCAGACCCTCCCCAGGCCCGGGCGACTGCTCCTCCGACTTGTGGCCAGAAGGACAGATTGCGGGAGCCTTGGCAGGGGCTCAGGCTCCCAAGAATGAAGGCCCAAAAACCACGGGGCCACCAAGGCACCTTCTTTGGTTTCAGGGTTGCCCGGGTGAAGCCAGGAGACGCCCCTGCAGAGGACTGCTGTAAACGCACCAATGGAAACACACCGGCCCCAGATGAAACCAATTCTACCGAATACGGTCCCCGGGGAGCTCTTACAGGAGCCAGGAGACCTATTTCTGCTGCTCTGTGGACACATTAAATAACGAAACAGGCAAACAGCCCCATCGGCGAGGGTGGGCAGGGAGGGGTCCCTGCTGCCCACACCTTGGGCTCCGGCCCCTCCCTCCCCCTCCCCAGAACAGGGGTCCCCGCAGGGCTGGGAGCTCATAGACCTTACCTGTCGGGCCGTGCGGTCCCAAGAGCGTTCACCGGCTCCCAGGGACCACCGGCCTGTCACAGCACGGTCCCAGGCCCTGAGGCTGCCTGTAGCGGACGGACGGACGAACGGGAGGATGGGGGCTCAGCCAAGCGCAGGGCCGGCCCACCAGGCCTGACATCTGTTCAGCTCCCGCTCACTGCGTGGGACCTGGGTGGAGCTGTGGGCGCGGGGCCAGGAGGCTGGCGCCCTTGGCTGTGCCCAGCTCAGCTCCACATAGGACTCTGGTGGGTTCAGATGTCGCCAGTTCCTGCATCCCTTCGTCCACAGTCATTGTCTCGACTGGCTGAGCCACGGCTGCCACCGGGGACCCCTCTGCCCAAACCCAGGGGGCGGGTTCCAGGTTGCACCTGGTCCCAGAGATGCCCACCCTTCCCAGGGAAGTCCTGCCCAGGACCTGCACCCCAACCCTGAGGGTCCTTTTTCAGGCTCCTCCATGTCTGGCAGAGTGATGGTCCCACTGCCCTCTCACCCAGTGCCGGGCCCTGGATGCCCCGAACTGGCCTTCCAGCCTTTGGGAACCTGGACTCCTGCTTCCCCTCGATGTCTGCACCCCATGCCCCCTGCCACACTCCATGGCCCCGCCCCACAGCCCACCCCCCCAGGCAGCTTTGGATCCCAAACCCCTGCCACCCTCCAGCACTCGTGGTCACGGCGGTCCTAGGCCCCCAGGAGGGGAACCAGCCTGCCCCACTCCAGCTGCCGACAAGGCACAGGGGCCGCGCTGGGGAGGCCAAGCACCCCCCACCCTCCCCGGAGCACAAAGCATCTGAGGTTTATTTAAATAAAAATTATAATTTATACAAGACTTCTTTAAACAAACAAGGTTTTCTTAAAAAACTGTTACAGGGTTTTGCATCGGTTTTTCATACAGTACAGTCCTTCTGTTGAACAAAGTGACAGCAGGAACGATTACTTACAGATCCAAAACAGACTCGAGCTTTGGACCTAAAAATGTAACATTCACTCTAGTTCAGTGATTAGTCATAGAAATTAAACATCTGCCCAGATTTACACAGTCTGACAGAAACCCCAGGCTCTTTCTGCGGGGCAGCGGGGAGCCCCCGTGGGCCCTGCACCCCTACCCCGGCGCCCCGCGGCCGTGCTCTGCACGTGGTCAGTTTTCATCTCCCTTTCTCCTCAGAAGGGACTCGAACCAAACCACCCGCTCTGCTGAGGAGGGCGAGCCCCACAACGCCAACCCCTTGGCGGCCCCAGGGAGGGGTATGGGCAGCTCCCGCAGGGTCCCCCTGAATGCGGCCTGGGAGGGTCCCCGGGGTGCCTGAGGCCTCTGCGGGGCCCACGGGAGCTGGTCCCCTGCGCCCACGGTGGGAGCCAAAAGCAGGACTCAGAGTGGTTCTGCCTTCGGTCCGACGAGAGGCCGGCCTGCGGGACTGTACGAACTCCAGCGCCAGGCAGACCGGGGCGGCGGGCGCCGCGGGTGCCCTCAGACCCCACCGGCCGGGCGGGCTGTGTGCTTCATCAGGCTGGTCGGCGCAGCTCCCTGGGAGCGCGGCCCGGGCCCTGGCGTGTGGCCCCGTGGCCCCCCGCGAAGGAGGATGCGAGCAAGGCCACTGGGCCTCACCCAAACCAGCAAATTAGGATTGGAGCAAAGGTAAAAATTACATCTGAAAAATGATACAAAAATAAGAAAAACAGCTTGCTCTCTGTAAAAAATATAATCTTCTGTTTCTTCAAAAAACAACAACGTCAGCGACACCCAAGGGACGCAGGGCACGCCGAGGAGCCGCTGCCATCCAGTCGGAAGTGTGCTGGCCGGGGGCGGGTGCGGGCCGCCGCGACCTCAGCCTGTCCTTCCCCGAGGTCACAGGCCTGTCCCCAAGCCAACCCAGCCTGCAGACAGACCCCTCCCCCCAGCCCCGGCCACCAGCACACTGGCAGGTATGGGGCGCGGGGTGGGGGCTGCTTGCTCCCACCGCCGGGGTGTGCAGACCACCGGGCCCTGAGCCTCTGGGCTCTACTCACGATCACTCCCCGCCGCCGGTGAGCCCCCCAGCGGCCCCACACAGCTCCCATGGCAAACCGGCGGCCAGCCTGGCCCACCGTGCGTCCGGGCCGCTCCCGCCCCAGGGCCCCAGAGCACCCCCCCCCCCCCCCCCCGCTCCCGCCGTCAGTCTTGGAGGCCGCTGCCGCGAGGCCGCACCTGACCCTGCTGCGGCTGACGTTGGTCTGAGAACAACCCGCGCTCAGAGGGCCCGAAAGCCCCTGCCAAGGGTCTCCTTCCCAGAGCGGAGAGTGACAGACGGGCTTCCACCAGCAGGCGGCTCCCTGTCCGCGAGGGTTGCCGACTCCCGGCCTCCCGGTGGCTCGTCAGGCCCAGATGGCCAGTGGCCTTGGTGGCCCCCAGGCCCCCGTGGACAGTTGGCACCGAGCCTAGGCCAGACCGAGCCGCGCCCCATCCCGGGCCCCACTTGAGGCCGTGCAGCAGGCGGCCTCGCTACAGGAAGGAGCGAGACCCACGGGCCCGCCCAGGGTCGTCGGCGGGGGCGCCCCTGAGCCCCTCCTCACCGATGTCCTTCATGCCCGGGAAGAGCGACGCCGGTGCTCGCAACCGTGGCTTCGGCATGCAAGCGCTCCGGCCTCCAGAGGGCTGGGCACGGCGGGCGCGCGCTCTCCGTCCAGGGTGGCGGGACGGCGGCTGTACTCGGTGGCGGCCGGCACAGGCGTGTCCTGAGTGTCCTCCTTCCCGCTGGCCTCCGAGGATCCCTGCCCTCCGTGTCCGTGTGTTCGTGGGACGCGCCTCCCCCGTGGGATGGGCGGGTGCCGTCCGAGGCCGCAGCCCCCGCATGAAGGGGTCCAGGAAGCGCAGCGTGAACACAATAAAACCACAGATCGGGGGAATTATTGCGAAAGATCAGGAAGATGTCCAACTGTTTTTTCCACTATCAAATTGTTAAAAACAAAAACAAAAACAAAAACAGAAATAAACCGAAAAACCAAACGAAAGCCTTCCAGCATCGTCCCGGGCAGATGGACACTAGCTGTCGCCGCCGGCCGCCGCGGCCGCCGTGATCTTCATGTACTGGCTGAGGATGGTCTCGAAGGCCTCGTCTCTGTGCACCATGGCGCCGAACACCAGAGGCTGCCGGGACGGAGACGCGTGCTGACCCCGCGCAGCCAGGCCAAGCAGGGCCCCACGGGGTCTGGTGCCCAAAGGCAGACCCTCCGACCCCCGCGCGGGCGCCAGGCCCACCTGCAGCGAGAGGCTGGCTCCTCCCGGCTCCCCCTCCCTCCCTGCGGCCCCGGCAGTGCAGGAGGCTGCTGCAGCCACAGCGAGGGAGAGAGAAAGGGGCCCCCTCGGGTCCCGAGCCGGTCGGTGGCTCTGCGCGTGTCCCAGGGATCTGGAGCCGCACCCCCGACCTCTCTGCCGTGGCCCGGCGTCCCGCACCGCACTTACTTTCTGGGTTGAAGGCGTTGACACAGCGATCCCCATGCCTGAGCCCGGGAGGACAGAGAGGACCTTGTACTGAGGGATGACGGCACGTGGTCAGCATGGAACCTCCCAGGACCAGGACTAGGCCTGTCCCCGGGCACTCTCCTCCCAGGGGCCCACGGACAGCCCCATGCAACCCTGCCTTCCTGACCACAAGAGGACAGACTGACTTCACGACCGAGAAACCAGACCTGCCCATACCCTATCCCACCCTCTCCCAGCAGGCCCGAGTGGGACGGGGTCTCCCTAAAGGGCAGGGGGAACGTCCCCTGTCCCAGCCACTGCATATCTGTCCAGCGGGAGGGGGTTTGGGGTGGGGGCGAGGGGGTTGTGCTCCTGACGTGCCGACGAGCTGCGGCCCACTCCCGGCCTAGGCTGGCCTGTGTCCCAGACGCTCAGACCCTGGAGGAGGGGGGCACCCCCTCCCAAGTGCATGCGCCAAGCCCTTTGGGCACCGCACATGCCCTGCCCTGTCCAAGTGACGCTCTGAGGGCTACTGGCTGAGGACACACCCAAGGTGGGGGGAGCATCTCAGGGCCGAGGGGCGGATACGCAGTGGTTAGCGGGGGCTCGGGCACCCGGCCAGGCCCACCTTGTTGTGCTCCCCTTCCCCATCTGTGGGAGGGCGCCTGGAGCTGACCGTGAGGACAGGGGGCAAGCCCGTGGTATGCGGACACTCTGAGGGGAGCTGGGGGCTCTGCACGGGGACCTTCTAGAAGGGGAGCCCTGACGCAGGCACCCCATGTCTCCCGACCGCACCACTCATCACCGCGAACATATCTGACTTCCAGCCAACGCCCACCAGCTTCAGGGCGGACGGCCCCTCTCCTCTGGAACCGGAAAGGGGTGGCGGAAGAGAGGAGGCGAGGGCCGCACTGACCTTCTGGATGTCCGTGATGTCCATCAGCTTGATGACCTTGTTTCTCTTGGAAGAACCGGATTTGGAGCTTTCAAAGCACAAGTAACTGCAGGAGGAGGGAAGACCTGTGGCCTGTGGCCCAGCGGCCGCACAGGAACCCGCCCGGGCTGCTGCACCAGGATCCCCGCGCGGCAGGCAGAGCGCCCCTTCCAGCGGCCGCCGCGCACCGACTTTCCCCAGAGCCGGCGCTCTGAGACAGGGCGACGGAGGCTGGCGGCCTACGCTGCACCTGAGCCGCATTCGCGGGCGTCCCGCATCCTGGGGGTGTCCCCCTAGAGCCGGCACGGTCCCTGAGGCCCGTCCCTTGAGCGAGAGGAGCTGGGCAGGCCAGGGCCGCGGCCGCCGCCGCCCTGAGGACGGGGCACGGGGACCGAGGGCCCGCGGGCACTCACTTCTCCGTCACGTACAGAACGCCGTTGCGGATGTAGTCGGTGGGCATCTTCCGGTCCCGGTTGATGAGGCAGCAGCGCCAGCCGTGCTCGCACACTGGTGGGGGGAGGGGGCCGTCAGCCCTGCTCCCCAGGGCCAGGCCAGCTCACTCCCCAGCCGCCGGGAACACCCACAGGGAGGCAGGCTGCCCTCCGCTCTCCTAGAAAGCAGGAGTCTGCTCCGGCGCGGGAGCCGGCGGGGGCTTCCGTCCCCTCCGAGGCGCACACAGCTCACGTGGTGCGGACGGACGGACCTGCCACCCCCACACTCAGGGGCCACGTCGGCACGGCCCGGGTTCGCAGGGTGGGGGGACAAGACAAGGTCAAAGCTCAGCTCTCCGTGGCCGGCAGTCACACGCTGTGACCCGCCCGGCAGCTCTAAGGGCCCAGCTGTCTGCCCCCAGGTCCTGGCCGGCCCCTCTGAGTTCCTGCAGCTCGGCCACCCACGGCCGAGGAGACCGCACCCTAGGAGCACGGCCAGCGACTCCCGCCTGCTGCCCAGAGCCCTCCCGGACCCCCAGGGCCTGTCCCGGCCGCCGGCCCTGGCGCAGGGCGAGCCCCCTATCCGGCCAGGGCGGGCCACAGGCTCCGCACACACATACCGGCCAGCGGGCGCTCGTTTTCTGTCAAGTTGAAGATTTCGTGGAAATTGCCCTTCTTGGTACCGTGGAAGCGACCAGCTTCCTCATCCTTGTTGAGGCCGGCGGGCGCGCTGGAGACGTAGCTCCGCGAGGAGGCCGTCTGTAGCTGCCGAGAGCACATGGGACGCCCCATTAGCCACGCCAGCTGCGGGTGGGGGACAGGGACGCACACAGCCCCCCGCCTGCCCCTGCCCAGCTGGAAATGGAGACGAGCAGCAGACGCGGATGTCCAGATGTGGGGCACGGACCCCTACAAGCCCCTGCCAGGGGCTGCTCCTCATCCCAGGAACCCTGCTTCCCCCAGCAGCGCCCCCACTCCAGAGGGCCGGGCCAGAACCTGCACCCCAGCACACGCGGTCCACATCCCGGGCCACCAGGTGCTCAGCACAGAGGCCATCCCAGACATTTCTGAAACGGGAACTGGCCGGGGCACAGCCCACGGAAAGTGACGTTTAAGGTCAAACAGTCACAACACAGCAACGCACAGCATCAGGTCCCCGCAGGGGAGGGGTTTCCACACGGACACCGTACCTTGTCGGACCCTGACAGCTGGCCAGGACGGAGATGACAGACAGACGCATGACCGAGATGAGAGAGAAAGAGGGTCCCCGCGACGTGAGCTCACACGTGGGGGCTGAGCAGAGCTGCAGGCAGACGCTGTGGCGGGGTCCCCCTCCCCCTCTCCACCTCCGGGAATTCCACGTCCTCACTCCCCTTCTCTGTCTCTCCCGAGACTGGCCAGCACTACATGGTCACCTCCGGAAGGCCCCGTCCTGATCGCCCCAGGCCGGGCTGCCTGCCTCCCCTTGCGCAACCAGAGCTCGCCTACCGGCTCACCACGACCCTGCTCGTGCGCAGAGCCTCACACGCCGCTGACGAGTGTGGGCTCCCAGCAAGCTCTGTAGTCCCAGAACCTGGGAAGACTTACCCACACCTAACCTTCACCTGACCCAGAGCTGCCCTCCCATCGCGGGGTCACTGGACACCCTGTGCTCAGACGACACTCACACAACACAGCGATCCACGTCACCTCCTTCAGGAAACCTTCCCAGACCTCCCCAGGAGTCCTACGGGACCCAGAACCTCCCGCGCTCATCTGAGACCCTGAGAACGCCTAGGCCAGCTCATCCTCTGTGTCCGAGTCTGGGACCCAGGGACCAACGCCCACAAAGCCCTTCCACTGTGAATAAAATACAGGCCCCATGCCAGCCTGTGGGCATGAGGTAGGCCCGAGCCTGAGCTGGGGAACAGAGGGCCAGAGAGTAGCTCCCACCTCCCAAGGCCCCCAAGCTCTAGGCAGACATGACCAGCACCCCGCACCCTGCCTGCCCTCGGCCTGGGGGCCAGCATGGCTCAGGCAAGTCCGTGGAGGGGCGATTTGAGGGGCCTCGAGGCAGGAGGGGGCCTCCGGCACAGCCTTCCCCAGTGGCTGCCCGGGGCCACGGGGGCCGTACTCTGCCGGCTTCAAGGGCCCCACGAGGTCAGGAAGACGGCAGCCTCCCCACGCACAGGGAACAGCAAGGGTGCGCCCCGCCCGAGGCCAGCCTACCCGGCGCGACACGGCGGTGCTGGAGCGCTCCTTGAGCTGCGGGTCCGTGGGCAGGCTCCTCCAGACGATGTAGGGGGTGTCGTATTTGGCTCGCAGTCTCGGGCAGCGTTTGAAGACGAAGTCGATGAGGAAAAACTTGATGCCGGCGTAGAGTCCTAGAGACAGGAGATGACAGTCCCTTTGCGGCCAGGGCCCACGGACGGCCTCCCGGAGCCCAGGTGTGGCCGGCGCAGGGCAGGGGAAGAAAGAGTGTGAGGTGACCCGGCCAACGGGGTGTCCACTTCGGTGTCTCGCCACCTGCGACCCTCGGCGGCCCCTGCTGACCACACCACCTTGCACACAGACGAGCCCACCACTCATCACCCCCCGAGGGTGACCTGAAGGAAAGCGCGAGGGACCCCCCGCCGCAAGCCTGCCGCCCTCTGATCTGGTGGGCCGGCAGCCATCACGGCCAGGTGCCCCCCTGCACCCCGGGCCCCCGAGAAACAGGACTGAGGGCATTTCACTTTGGTTGGTGTCAGTCCTTGTCCCCAAGGCCACGCTGTCTGCCAGCCCTGCTTGTCCTGACAAGACGTGCAGGGGGAGGGCCAACGAGAGACCAAGGCGCCAGTGGCTCGCCGGGAGGTGGTTGGTTGGCAGGTGGGCACCGCCCCCGCACTGTGCAAACCCCGAGCTCAACGCCCCCGCTCAGATCCAGCCGTCCACCCTCGCCCTGACTCCCGCACTGCAGACGCGCCATGTCCGCTCCAGGGACACCGAGGCCCCGCAGGAGATCAGAGCGCAGGGTCTAGCCTGGGGAGGAGGGTGCAGCTTCCTGGGGCGGGCGGGCCGAGTGGGTTGGGGCAGCCTCAGGACCATGGCTTTGGCCTCAGGGCAGCCTCCGCACTGCCCCACACCCTCTCCCTACCCCGCAGAAGCCCCAGGCAGGGGTTCGGTACAGGGGTTCCAGCAAACCCATGGGGGTATTCGAGTTGTCCTGCCATCCTATCCCATGGTTTGAAAGAGGCAGAAGCCACGTCGTGCTGTCAGCCCTGCGGTCAGCGCCTCCCTGAATTCTGCACGCTGCCCACCCCGAAATCGAGCTCTGACCGCCCTGTCTGCAGGTCGCCCCTCCCGCTTCCCCAGCGGCCCCGTCTGGCAACACTGCCTACCAGCCCTTCGGGGCAGATCCTGAGCCCTCCCTGACCGTCCGGTCCAGCCACAGCTCCTGAGGTCGGGCTCCAACCACAACCAGGGCCCCCCTCTAGGGCCCCACAACCCCCACACACCTGCCTGCCCACCCACCCCAGCCTCGGGCTGCTCCTGACCCGCCCAAAGCAGACTCCAGAAAGCTCACCTTCTGCTCAGACCGCACCGCACAGAGACGAGGCCACTGTCCCCCGTGACACCTGCACCCCACGTCATCTCCCTTGACCCGGCCCCCCTCGGCCCCCGTGAGCGCTCCGAGCTGGCTGACGGCGGTCCACGGCCGACGCCTCCCAGCTCCCCGGCTTGGCGGGAGCGGGGCGGGGCGGGGGGCAGCTCTTGCCAGCAGAGAACAGGCTCGTTTTAAGGAACAAGAATCACGGCTCTGGGGTTCCGACGGGCTTTGCTTCTCCCAAGTGTGAGGTTCGAACGGAAAGCCGTGGGGCGCGGCGCCGGGGCAGGCAGGCCGCACGCGCTGACAGCGGCCCCCGGGGGCCTGTGCGTTGGGCGGACGCTCTGGAGGCGGCAGGCCGGGACCCCTGCGGCCCCCTCCCCGGCACGCGCGGCAGCCCGGACCCCGGCCCTGGCGTCTCCTTACCCACGGCCAGTCCCACCAGGCGGTAGGGGAAGAAGCAGGAGGCGAGGAAGGCGGCCCAGAGCGCGACGTACAGCTTCTGCGTGATCTCGGGCTGGACCCACATGAACAGGCTGGAAGGGAGAGGGGGGCTCAGCCGCGGCCGGGGCCGCTCCCCAGAAGGTGCGGGCTGGGGGCCGGGACTTACTTCTTGATCTTCTCGAGGATGTCGGCCATCTTGCCGAAGAGGTTCTGTGTGGAGAAGCCGCGGTCACCACCGGCCCCGGGCCGTCCACACGGCGACATGGGGGGGTGGTAGCCGCCCCCGCGAGGCCACGACTGGAGGTGGGGGGCACGCAGAGCGCCGCTGTCCCACCCAGCCACTCGCAGGCTGAGGACGGGGTGGTGGGTCCCCGTGAAGCCCAGGGAACCGCACGGACGCCGGACACAGGCCGTGTCCCTCCCAGCAGCTGGCCCGGCCCCGGCTCAGCGGGTCTCCACCCTCCAGGGCGCCCGCCATCAGCCCAGACCCTCTCGCCAACCGTGGCTGTGGGTGCTGCCAAGGGATCGACGGGCAGGCTGAAGGCAGGTCAGCTGACCACAGACAAGCCAGGCCTGGGGTTCTGGTGGGGTTGGGGACCCCCCCGGGGCTGGGCAGACACACAGACGCCCCCGCGGCCGGAGCCCGAGAGCGGTACCTGGGCCTTCTGGGCGACATCCAGCACGAGCTGGAACTTCTCAGACACGGTCAAGTCTTCCTTCGGAGGCTCCTGCAGCCAAAGGGGACAGAGAATTTCCACCAGAATTCAGCAGCCCAGAGCAATGGTTCACAGCAGCAGCCCAGAGGCCTCACAGCCCCAGAAGCAGGGTCCCGCATGCCCCCGCACAGAGGGGCTGGCTGTCCTGGCAGACGCCCCCCTGGTGCCCGAGAGGGTGGGCGGGCAGCAGCAGCCCCGAGCCAGCAGGGGGTCACGCTTCGACGGCCCATCTTCAAAGGTGCGCCTGAGACCCTGTAGCCCTCCACCCCTCACTCGGAGGGAAACTGAGGCGAGGGGGCACGACCTCCTCCTGTTTGTCTGAGTTCATTTAACAAGAACCTTCCAAGGGCCTCCTGGATTCCAGGGCCCAGCAGATCACAGTTCGCTGATCACTGCTCTACTCGACCTCTGGTCCGAGAGGCCCCCTGGTACTCCTTCTCCCCGGTCCAGCATATTATCCCCACCAGCAGGGGTGAGGACAGCCCAGGGCCCAGGCCAGGTGAGGACCTGCTTCCCCTGCAGTGAAGCCGGGGCCAGTGAGGGGCACTCGGGGTGTCGGCTGGCTGGGGGTCAGACTGTGGCCATCCGGGGCTCTATGCAGGGGGAGGCTGGCCTGCTGCTTCCTGACCTCCACTTGCCAGGCAGGGGTCCCCTGGGCATCCACCAAGCAGCACCCAGAGGCTCCGGGAAGCTGGCCGGGCTGCGAGAGACCTTCACCCTCCCAGGACTTACCACCGGTTCAGAGACTTCAGGCACGATGCTCCACTGTATCCTCCAGCCCCTGCAAGGACAGCGTCATGTGCCTTTCACAGACGGACAACATCGAGTCCCCCGCCCCGTGCTCCCGGTGGGGAAGAAGTGAGGGACAGGAAGGGCTCCGGAACCCCTCTGTCTGCCGCCAAGACCTGCAGGGCTGCTCCCTGGCTCTTGAGCAGGGACAGTTCAAGGTCACCACCAGGAGCCTCTCCCCTGGGGGCCCAGAGGTGGAACAGAAGATCTTTCAGAAGAAGCCAGCGAAGAAGTAACGGCGAGTGCTTTGGCTAATCGTGCCTGGTCTGGGCACAGAGGACCCCTTCCCGGGTACGTAAAGATACTCTTCTCTACAAAATACGTTTTCAAATAACCCTACTTAAGCAGGCTCAGAGATGCACCCGGGAAAACTGTCAAAGTCTGAACTTCCCCACAGCGGAGTACAAATCGGCCTGCGGCGGGGACCTGGGGGGCTCAGTCGGCGCAGCGTCTGCCTTCGGCTCAGGTTGTGATCCCGGGGTCCGGGGATGGAGTTCCATGTCCAGCTCCCTCCTCAGCGGGGAGCCTGCTTCTGCCTCTGCCTGCTGCCCCCCCCCCCACCCTGCTTGACTTTCTCTCAAATACATAAATAAAATCTTTTTTTTTTTTTTAAAGATTTTATTTATTTATTTGACAGAGAGAGAGATCACAAGTAGGCAGAGAGGCAGGCAGAGAGAGAGGAGGAAGCAGGCTCCCTGCGGAGCAGAGAGCCCGATGCGGGGCTCGATCCTAGGACCCTGAGATCATGACCTGAGCCGAAGGCAGCGGCTTAATCCACTGAGCCACTCAGATGCCCCCATAAATAAAATCTTAAAAGAAAAAAGAAAGTCGGCACTGCTAGGGCGCTCCGTGGGCCTCCCGTGAAGCGAGGGTCACGGCTGTAGCGTACAGACCAGGCAGCTGGGGAGGAGGGGCTCCCCGCGGGGCCCCCCGGAGCGTGCCCAGCAGACTCCGTGATTGCATGGGCCGTCCCAGGGCACAAAGACTCCACAGCCCCAGCGAGCCCCTGGGATGTCACAGCTGAGCAGGAGCTGCTGGGGGGACCCCCTGCTGGTCTCCGAGAGAAAGGACCGCTGGGGAGTCTGCGGAGCCCCGACTGCTGGCTCCCGCGGACCAGGCAGGGGTGGGCATCCTCCTGGGGGCTCGGGAGCCCAGCCTCCCCGGGGACCACCCCCAAGCCCCACGTGAGGCAGCCCCAGCTCAGGTGTGCCACGGTTGTGTGTGTCGTTGGAAGACAGCCCAGTCCCGTACGCAGGACAAAGCAGCTCACCTACCTGGCTATGAGGTAATTGAGAGATAACCTCAAAATCGCTAGAAATAGGAACATGGGGATGGCCCAGCCATGCCACACGGCGTTCATGTACACCTGCGGGTTTGGAGAGAGAGAGTCAGGCAGCCTGACAGGCCACGTCCCTCCCCCTGCCCGCCCCACCGGGGAGGCAGCCATGCCAGGAGGTGGGGAGCCCAGGCCCCCAGTGCTGGCCCCAAGGAAGGGCCGCGGGACAGAGAAGCGCTGCAAGGAGCTGCTTTCTCGGTAGGAGCCGCCAGTGCTCTGGGGGTGCAGGGAGCGGGTGTCCCAGGGAAGCAGCCGTTGCACGTAGCCTGGGGTGGGCGGAGCATAGCGGACCCCACGCCGAGGTCCCTGCCAGCCCTGGGGGTGGCTCCCTTATGCTGGAGCCGGCAGCACCGCCGGGTCTCAGCGTGGCCGAGCGAGGCGACCCACTGCTGGCTGGGAACCCCCCGCGTGCCGTGTGACAGGCCCGAGCGGCTCGGGCTCCTCCGCTCCGGCCCACCGGGACAGGCAGAGCTGCCGGCACGGAGCAGACGCTCAGAAAGGGGCAGAGAAGGGACTGTGGCGGGTCCAGGCAGAGGCCTGGAAGGTGGGTCTGAATGGCGGGCACATCCCCTGGTGATGGTAGGCAGGACCAAGGACCAAGGGTCTCCTGGAGCTCGGAAGGGTGAAGGCGGGGCCCCTGGGGTGTGGGCGGGGCTTTCGGGGTGAAGGCGGGGCCCCTGGGGTGTGGGCGGGGCTTTTGGGGGTGAAGGCGGGGCCTCTGGGATGTGGGTGGGGCTGGGGCCCAGCCACTGAGTCCTGGTCTCAGTCTGTGTTTGCAAAATGCCCGTCTCCACCCGCCCCGGGGCTGGCGCCAAGCTGTGGACTTTAGGGAGGTCTCAGAACCCTCTGGAACGCAGAGATGGGGACTTTGGGAGCTGCGGCCACCCTTCTCTGGCCTCGGGGCCCAGCAGGTGGGTGGGCAGGCTGTGTCCTCCTAGGGTCTCATGTAGGGCTGGGGATGGTTGCCATAGGACCATCCAGGCACGGCCGCTGGGTCCGTGTCCCCCAGGGCACATGGCGATGCCGGGCTGCTGCTCTCCCATCCTGCCCCAGGACTAGTAGCTCAGAGAGTCTCAGCTTGGCCTCAGGCCACTGGGCGAATGCCAGGAGCCTCCCCTAGATACCCAGTGGGAGGAGCCCGGGGCCCCTCTGGGCAGACGCGCCTCCCCGCTGTCCTCTCCCTGACTCGTCCAGGAAGGCGACTGAAGCATGGACCGCGGGCTGCCACGGGGATGTGTGTGCGGACACGGGCCGACCTCCGGCAGCCCCCACGCTCTGGCCTGATCCTGCAGTGACCCTGTGGCTGGGGAGCGACACGGCAGCCACTTTCCAGACAGAAGCTAAGGGGTATGTGTCCCGAGGGAAACCGCGGGGACGGGGCTGGCTGGCTGCCCAGAGGCTTGGAGGAGCACCACCCCCACCCCCGGCCCGGGAAGCACGCACAGTGAAGGCGATGGCGGACGTGTAGACAGAGTACCAGTCGGATAAGGCAGAGAGGTTCTTCACGAAGCTGGTGACAGGCTTGGCGCCGCGCTCTGGGGACAACACACCGCAGTGAGGGCAGCGCTTGGGCACACCCAGGAGGGCAGGGGGGCAACAGCAGCGGGAGGGGGAGAGCCAAAACGAGCAAAACTTTGGCTTCTCGTGCGCCTGACCCTCGCTGGTGCTCCCCCGGCCACTCCAGGTGCTGCGGGCCATCGACAGCCTCTGCGGGGCCACGCCGGCCGCCTGTCCCCGACCCCCACACCTGAGCCGTGCACACGAGAGAGGGGCCGCTGAGGGGGCGTTCCTCGTCACCGCCCGGGCTCTGGCCAACGCGTGGGAAAGCACCACTTCTCACGGGGCCTTCCTGGCCTGGAGGGGAACGGTGCCCCCGGCTCAGGGCCAGGCAGACAGTGCTGGCCCCGTCCCGTCCTGCTCTAGATGGACAAGGTGGGGCCCCAGACGTGCTTCCAAAAGGAGCCTTCTTCCTGAGAACTCTTGGGGAACATCCTTCTGAGAACACATCTGGTAGCTCGGGACTATAGAGCCGGCCCTGCCGGCTACACGCACGCAGCTCAGGCCCCGACGGTCCCCACAGCCGCTCACAGACACGCGAGGTACTCACTCAGTCGTCTCATGTTTTCCGTCAACCTGAGAGAGAGGGGGAGAGACATGAGCACTAGCCCCTCCGCGCCTCTGCCCCCGACACCCACCGCGGGGCTCTGCTGGCACCGGGGACACGGCCACACCAGGAAGCATGTCGTCGCTGCTCCCTAACTTGGGGTGTGGAGGGAGATGTCTCACCCACGGAACTGTCCCTCATCTCCCGCCCGCAGCCCTAGAGCCGGAGTCCCCCAGAGCCTACAACACAGCTAGGCCTATGCGAGAGCACTGAGCGGGGGACACGGCGGTGCCACCTGTCCTGGAGCCCTGCTGCCCGTCCTCCGCCAGGAAGGGGGTCCCTCACCCAGGAAGGTGGGCACGGCCCGGCCCTGGGAGCCGCCCCGGCCACAGCCTTTCGGGCACTCGGACGCTGGCCTGGCCGAGGCCTCGGTGCGGTGACTGCCCCCCGCCTCCGCCAGGGCCCCCACCTCCGGGCGCTGAGGGGCTCCTCCGTCTCCACGGTGCTCTCCTCCGGCTGGAAGCGGAAATCCTCCACGTACTCCCCAAACTTCTCATAGAACCACTTCTGGACACGGGGGCACAGCCCCTGGCTCCGCCGGTCTGCGGGCACGGAGGTCCCCGTGAGGGCAGGCAGGGGGGCGTGAGGAGCACCGACAGAGGAGGGTGAACGCGCACTCCCCAACGCCAAGCCTGACCCGCTTCCACCACGAGGCCCAGCCTGGCTGCCACAGACCACATGGGGTCTCCACGGCCACACGCGCCCCAAGCTGCCCACCCCCGTGGGCTCCCACTCCTGGCGTCTGCGTCACCCTCCCTTTCTCTGGCAGGGGCCCCAGTGAAGGACGTGGCCTCTGCTCAGCTCAGCCAAGACCTTCGGAAAGGGACCCACATCCCAAACTCAGAAAACCAGGCGGAAACACGGAGCTTGGGTGCTCTGCAGGGCACGGATTCGCCCGCAGGGGGCGCTGTCCGGCCGCAGGCGAGGTGGGGGACGGCGGGAGGTAGTCAGCGCCGGCTCTCCCAGGGGCTGAGGTTTGTGTACGGAGCCGCCCAGGCGCAGAGAAGAGGCAGCACTCTCAGGGACGAAAGGGCTGAGGAGGGCTGGGGGCTTGTCGCCCCTGCTCGGGGCGTGAATGTGTTTGCGGGCGGCCAGGCAGCGGTGGGCAGGCCGGAGTCTACCGGGCCCGCCCGTGTTGCCACGAAACCACACTAAGGATGCCGAGATGTGGAATCCACATCCTTGGGACTTTCTCCAACCACTTAAGAATGTCAAAACGTTTGAAACATGTGAAGTCAGGTGGGGGCTATAGTCGGCCGAGCCCCAGGTCCAGGTCGGGCCCCCTGCCCCAGCAGACCAGCTCGGGCACCGCGACCCGTTGGCCGTCCGCCCCAGCTGCAGGGTGGGGAGCACTGCGCCCGTGCCCTCCCTCCGCCCACACAGAACCCACCACACCAGCGACCACCGCTACAGAATGGACCTCGGCCTGGGCTCCGAGAGACTTGGGGTCACCCCACCTTCCACCCTCCCACGTGCGCAGGAGACCCCTCAATCACAGGGCACAGCGGGGCCCTTAGGGTCTCTGCTCCTGGCGTGGGTCCCGGGTCTTGGGCGCAGTGCCGGTGACCCGAGGGGCACAGCAGCCAATTCTGCACCTGCACCTGCACCGGCCTGCCTAGGGGTCCCGCACCAGGGTCCCGGGCAGGGGGCATCTCCCCTCTGGAAGGCAGGACCTGACTCCGGGCCAAGCTAGGCCTGCACGTGACAGGCTTCCCGTCCTGAGTGTCTGTTTCCTCACCCGTACATGAGACGGGCTAACCCGAGGCCCTTCTGGGGCAGCTGTGTGCTCCCGGCACCGGCAGGGGTGCTCACGAGGGCTCAGCCTGGGGGTCTGGGCCCCAGGTCGGGTGCCGGGAGGGCCAGGCCTAGAGAGCTGGACGGAAAGTCCATTTGCTGCCGGCACAGCTCTGGGAAGGCCGGAGGGGTAGTCAGGCAAAGAAGCTCAGAGAGGGAGGGAAAGGTGCAAAGGGGTTGTGCATCCCGACCCGACGGGGGCCGGGGCCCATCCTGACCATGGTGGGCCCACTGCCCGCTCGTCCCTTGTCAGGACCGCCCGCCTCTGCACGCGGCCACCAGGTCAGGGGCCAAAAGCCAGTGCGGCAGCAGCGGCACCTGAACCCCATCAGGAAGGGCTGAGGCCACGGGACTTTCCACAGGAAAATGAGGTCCTGTCTCGTTGAACAACCTGTGTTTGCTGCAACAGTTCCTGATCCACAGCTGGAGACGCCTTCGCGGTCCCACGGGCGCAGGGCCAGCACGCCCCCCACCGCCCAGCCCAGCTGCCGAGGGGCCTACCTGCTCCATTGTTGACCTGGGCCTGCCCCTTCGGAGGCTGCTGGGCCGCCGGCTCCTCGGTTCTTAAAGAGGGAGAAGCAGCAGCAAGAATCCCGTTAGTTAACATGGCGTGCGTGCGGGCTCTGGAAGGCGCTGTCCTCCCGGGGAGCCTGCCCCACACGACTGGTCGCTCCAGCCTGCGGGGCCCCTCTGGGAGCTCAGGGCTCGGACCCGCTGGTGGGGCAGGCCGGGCAGCTCAGAGCCGCATTCCTGATGGGCACGCTCTCTCCTAATTTTTTTGATAACCAAATCAAAGAAGTCTCATAACGACGCCACTCTTGCCTGTGCTATGAACACACCTACTTCTTCATCGTGACGTTCAGGACAAACAGCCCTTACGCGGCTTCACCAGCCTGTGACAAGCAAACGCTCATCTGCGGACACGTTCAACAGGCAGCACGTGAGGCCAGAGGCTGGGTGACCCCCTGGGCTGGCCAGCTGTGCCCAGGTCCCAGCTCGGCCCGTGCCAGCCACCTGCCTGGCTTCCTGCCCCCGCGGCCCAGCCACCGCGGACCACAGCCGTCACCCGGCCTCAGAGCGCTCTCCCTGGGTTTCCAGCCACCTGCCACACCCCGACTACTGAACCGCCTTTCAGCCCAAGCCTGACGCAGCTGATCCAGCCCCTGCCCTGGGGGGGCTCTGACCGGGCTACAGCTCGTGCCACGGCCGACCTGCCTGACTCGCTCTGCACCGGCCCAGGCCACGGACGCACCACACTGTTCCTGGGGCTCCTGGTCCAGCAGGGACCCCCGGATGAGCCAGAAGTGGTGCCCCAGGCAAACGTCAGCAGGGTCCTGTGGGGCACAGAGGACGCTTCCACGACAGAGTCAGCAGGGCTTGGAGACCCCCGGCCCGAGCACGCCCTCGGCTGCTGGGAAGGAGGGGCGCGGTTTCTGCTCTGCTCACGGTGCGATTTCACGCCACGCTTCCGTGAGCCAACCCGCTCTGCGGGCTTGAAACCCTGACTGTCACCTGGAGCAGGAGGCTCTAGGACAAGCTGGATGGGGACAAGCAGGGAGAGCGAGGCCTGCAGCCTCACCAAGCAATGGATGGGGAAGACACAACACAGACGTGAGGTCCCGGGGAAGGGAGCCACGTCCGGGAGGAGCGGGCCAGGCCTCCACACCAGCCCCTCCCTGCAGCCTCGCTGCCCAAGCAACAGTCCACGTCCCGAGCGACCACTGACAAGTGGGGCTTTCCTGGGAACGGGAGAGGAGCCCAGGGCACACGGGAGACACCAGGACCTGGCTAAGGGCCTTTCATTCCCAGCCGGGCATCCCGGCCTCGGGACCAGGTTGTCTGTGCCCAGCCTGGTGGTTCTGGAAGACATGGCTCACCCGAGAAGCACTAACAAGCCAGACCCCTGCCCAAGCCTGGGGCCACGTGGCCACCACGAGGACTTGCATGCCTGAGGGACACGGCTGGGGGCTCCCCGGGGTCCTGCGCTTGCGACTGTTCGGTGCGCACGGCACTGGCTACGTGGTCTTTCTAACGTAACCCCTGCTAGAAACACCCAGATGCTCAGGTCTTTGTGGGCTACGAGCTGGCTTTGGGGGAGGAAGTGTACCCCCTTCCCATTGCCCCCCACACAGGACAGATCGGTGCCTCTTCCACATGCTGGACAGACAGACGGACAGCAGGGCAGATGGTGCGCCAGGACGTTCCAGCCCACGAGTCCTGTCTGCAGCTCCGGAGAAGATGGGAAGTGAGCGGGGTGACCTCGGGGGAACATACAGGCCGCGCGACCTCACTCACTCAGAAAAAGGCGGCCTCGGGTTTCTAACAGCTGGATTCCTGAAAAGTCTCTGAACAATCTACGCCGGCGTCCCGTGACCAAGCGCACGAGACGAGCTCCAGGGTGGAACGTGCCTGACGTGTTTTTTTAAAGTCCACAAGGAGCGCGATGCCAGGCCGGGTGTGGGGTCACTCTGCCCTGACCCCCCTCCCCGGGGCTGGGGGCACCAGACCATCGCCAGGGTCCCTTTCATCCCACACACCTCGGCCCCAGCGAGGCTCATGGCGGCGTGGCCAGCCGAGCCCCGGCGCGGGACGGGCAGCAGGTGGTGGCAGGCCGCGCCCGCCAGACAGGCCGGGCCAGGAGGGGAGTGCTTCTCTGCGGTGTCCGGACCCCCAGCGAGGGAAGGCCTTTGCCACTAACAAAGAAGCTTCAACCAAGCGGATTTGGGGGGAATTTTCTTTAAAACCCAAACAGAGGTTTCTATACACTGTAATTACCACGTTTCAACCCTGGAGCTCGTCTGCAGCTCGGGGGCGTGTGTGCCCATGTGTGCATCGGGGGTTCCCCTCCACATGCTCACCCACCGGGATGGCCCGCGGCCACCCCAGACGGACACTGAGGTCAACAACGGAAGAGGTCATCAATCGCACAGAACCTGCTTGGCCCTGTACCTCCCCCTTTCAGGTCTCCATTTCCAGAAGGTTCCTGAACCCCCACCCCTCTGTAAAGCAGGGGAGCAGCCCCACAGCAGGCCCCAGGTCCCTTAGCTTCCACGGCTCTGGACGGCTATTCCTTTACTGTGACCACCCAGCTGGTCCCTCTGTGTCCTCGGAAGCGGATAGGGCTTTGGAGGAAGAATGAGGAGGCTGGGCTGGGCTGGGGGGGGTGGGGGACGGAAGGCGGGGCCCTGCCAGGAGAGGGCAGGCCCGCGGGCTCAGCTCGGGCGAGCACCTCCCAACCCCACCGGGAAGTGTTGCCTCCCGCCAAGGCTCCGGCAAAGCCGGACAGAAACACACAGCTGCACCGGACCGAGCGCGTTCTCCGGGGGACACGGTGCTGAGATGCACCACGGGAGGCTGGCCGTGGCCGGCGGGTGGAGAAGACACCCACAGCCGGCCATGCCCCCGGGACAGCGCCAGGCCCTGGCTCTCTCTCAGCGTCCACAGGTCAGGTCCCCGGCTGCACACTCCGCATAATGAAAACATCGAGGGATGGGAAATGTTCAACGTCAGGTAACGTGCAGGTTGAGGCCCCTGTGCTGGTGTCTGGGAAGGGCTGCCGGCCTCGTGGCCAGGACAGAATGCGGAAATAAGGGACTCCCCTCCCCTAACAAGCTCGAGGCCCCCCCACGGAATCCCAGAGAACCCCACCAGAGCCCTGTGGGTACAGGCAACTCAGCCTTACTTCAAGGTTGCCCAAAAGCCCATAGGAGTCGTCGGAACTGGCTGCCGGGAGCGGAGAACCATGGGTCAGCCCAGATAGGAAGCCAGCTCTGGCTGCAGAACAGAAGCCGTTTCCTTCCCACCAGCCGAGCCCCATGCATCGAGGTGCCCAGAGGGTGGGTGTCCTCAGAGCCACAGAAGACACTGGAAAGTGACCGGCCCTCGTCCACCCCATGGACAAACCTGTTCTGGCTGACCTCTCCCCGCAGCAGCCTCATCTGCCGGGCGACCAGCTTGTAGGCCGCGTGGACAGACGGGGAGCCTCCTGGGGTTTCCAGAAGGAGAGGGAGAGCACGGCTCTCAGAACCCACAAATACCCTCCTGGAAGGACCCTCTTCTCACAGGCAGCACCGCGAGGCGGTGGCCCAGCTCGTGCAGGCAGAGGGGTGGGTGCAAGAGGAGGCCACGTGTGGGGACAGCGCCGCCCCACGGCAGGGCCCACGTCATCCCGTCCAGAAGCTGGGGAGGGACGCTGCGGGGATGAGGGTGACCGCTGTGGCGGGCGAACCCGGCAGTAACTGCGTGCAGCGGGATGGCGCGGGAAGGGGAGCTGCCCGCCTGTGGGGGGCGCACGGGCAAGGAAGGGCTGAGTGGGCAGTGGGGCACCCTCGACCCCCTCACCTGGCCTTCAGCACTTCCTGGACCTTCTGCTCCAGCTCCATCCGCCGCTGCCGCTCCCGGTCCAGCTCCTGCCGGAGCATCTCCGAGTTGGTCTCTTCTCTGAGCTTCCGGAGCTCCTCCTCTGCGGGGAGAGAACCGCCAGGTGACCGGCGCTTGGACCTGCTCCGCCCTCCCAGGGCAGAGGTGCCGAGGGCGGGGGTGGTTTTCAGAGCCCTTGCACAGAGGGCCCCGTCCGCACCAGCAGGGCCGTGGCAGCTCCCCCGGTCCTCTCTAGGGGACACCTGCGGGGGACTACCAGTCCCGCTCCTCTCCCGCGAAGGCACAAAGCTGCAGTGAGCAATTCCGCACCAAGCAGAACTGGCGCAAGTCACACGCACGAAAGGCGGCTCGCCGCACCACCACTACCAGACGCCCCAAGGGAAGGGATCCTGGTGGCACCTGGTGACCCAGTGGACGTCGCCTGGACACACACATGCCCTGGGCATGGTCTGAAAGCCTCAGCCACAGAGCTGAGCCCCTGCCCGGGCCTGACAGATGGCTCCCACCACCCAGCTGCTGATGACCCAGGGGCACGGCGGGAGGGCCAGCGGGGAGCTCCTGCGGTCCGAGCCGGAGCCAGGATGGGGCGAACACGAAGGCGGCAGGCTCCCGGGGGCAGAGCAGGTGGCAGGCCCAGCAGCAGCCTTGGCCCTGAGGCAAGGAGGGGCCTTGGAGGAGCTGAGGGGGGCAGTCACCAGGGAGATGGGGCAGGGGCAGGGCGTGCAGAGCCCGAAGGAGGACCTGATGTTTATTCCAGGACGGGTGGGAACCAAGGGCCATGCAGTCGTGGTTTTGACGGCGATGTGGTAAGCTAGGTGACGGTCCCCCGAAGAGGTCCTGACCTAATTCTGGGACCTGGGACTATGTCCCCTCCACAGACAGAGCCCTATACTACAGAGGTGATCCAAGAAAGGACCCTGAACGGGGACCATCCTGGTCCTCCAGGCCCGGTGTAATCACCGTTACATAAACCAGTGGAGGCGGGAGGGTCAGAGGTCAGGCAGAGGAGACTGGCAGGCGCCGGGCTGCTGGCGTGGAGGGTAGCAGAAGGGGCCGGCAGCCCGGGATCGTGGGCTTCTCGAAGCCAGGTGAGCCACGGAAGCAGATTCTCCCCCAGATCCTCCGGGGGGCACAAAACCCTGCCAACACGTGACCCTCGTTCTGTTGACTTCTGGCCTCCGGAACTGTACGAGAACAAACATGCGACTTAAGGCCCTTGGTTTCTGGTGCGGCAGTGAGAGGAACTCCCACGGAGTGGGGCCCACATGGGGGCTCAGATCCTGAGTGGACGGTTCACTGCGTCTGCACACGCTGGACACCCCAGCCCGGAGACAGCACTACACAGGCTCCGCCGAGGCCCCAACGCCTTCCATCTGCCTCTGTCCCCCGACCGTCCCAGAGGGGACCACCAGCTAGCATCCGCATGCAGGCGAGGCCTCCACTTCGGAGACCGGATATGATGCAGGTGAGTGTATCTTCACTCACGCAGCCAGGACGAGAGACCGTGGGCCCGATCCCCCCAGGTTCCGGAGCTGCGAGTCCGCGGTCAGGCGCCGGCCGAGCCCGGGTAGCGCCGCTCTGCAAGGTCCTCCCATGGCAGAGAGGAAGGGCTCAGGCGTCTCCTCTTCTCCCGAGGGCACTCACCCCGTCCTGGGGTCTCCACCTCCTAACCCCTGTACGTGTCTGGGTGGACACAAACATCTGGGCCCCAGTAGGGCCCAGCCAGGCCCCAGCCAGGCACGCGGCCGGGACACGGTGTTGACAGTCAGGCTGCCCGCCCCGCTTCAGCCCTTCTTGCATGTCCCCAGGCGGCCCGGCCAGCCCTCCTGCTTGCCCTGCAGAGCCCGCACACACACGATTCCACGGCGCTCTTCCGTGACCCCAGGGCCGTGCCGAGGCTCTGACCAAGCAGCTGGCCCAGAGCAAGCAGAGCTGCAGGCGGGCCCTGCCTTTCACACTGTTCCTGAGATGCCAACCCTGGTCGGTGGGCACTGCCCGGGAGAGCACAGGACCCCGGCTGTCCCTGCAGGCGAATCCTTTGCCGTCCCGCAGAGCCCCCGCCACCCAGTCACCCCACAAACATCTGGGCAATGACACCTGGCTGCAGGCCACTTTCTCAGTTCTCAAGGACTAGGCCGAGTCCCCTGCAAGCCCAATGAGCAAAACATCTGTACCACGATAAAATGCAGGGGAATCCATCCGGAAATCCCAGGCCGTCTCCTTCGGGCCTAAAGCTCCTGCGGATGGGCACCCAAGTCTAGTTTCTAAACTAGGCACACAGCAGACCCTCCGTCACAGCCCCACGATGACACAGGGCAGGTCCCTCTTCGCCCTGCCGTGCCCCCGCACTTCCTGGGTGTCGCCCTGACTTCTCGAGGTTCTCTACCGTATCCTAGAGGGGTCGGCACCCACTGGGAACAGATGGACCATGAAGGCGTGAGGGGCAGACAACCAGCGGCCTCGCAGGGCAGGGCAGGGCTCCCCATGTCCAGATAGGATACAAATACATGGTGAGATGTCCTGACTGCCCTACAGGCAGGTGCAGGGGGGACGCTGCCCAGCCACGAAGCCCCCTGGGGATAACACAGCCTAAACAGACACCTCTGCACGCCGGCAGGGCTGCTGAGGGCCAAGACGGGAGCTCAGCCTTCTCCACGAGCACTGGCCAGAAGCTGACGACCCCATGTCCCCTTTTTAGCCAAGAGTTAAAGTCGCCCAGTGAATCTTCTAGGTCCGCAGCACCCCAGGGCCCGGGCAGGACTGAAGCAGGCTGTTGAGCCGCGGGTGGCTGTGGTCCATGCAGTCCCCGTGTCAGACCGGCGTCCCGCTTCTCCACAAACAAGCACCACACAGCCTCCTGCAGCGGGACACCTGTGATGACAAAGGGACCGAAACAAAGGCCCGGCCTCTCAGGGACATGCACGGTAAGGACAGCTGGCTGGGGGGAGCCCTGCTGCTCAGGAAACTTCTCTCGGGGGGGAGGGTTGGGGGGGTCCAGGGAAGTGCTTGGGGCAACCCAGCAGCTTCCTTTCAGGTCCCCGCTGCCTCAGACCAAAGGACACAGGGCTGAGCCCAAGCCCCCAAATTCAGGCCAAGGTCAGTCTGGCAGCTGGAGGCCCCAGGCGGGTTACAGCACGACTGGGTGTGAGCAGCAGGACTCCCTGTCCGGACGGCACACGGGAAGGCAGAGACCCTCCGGCCTCAGGAGAGCCTGTGGCCCCGGCCACAACGTCTGCCTGAGGAGTTCGCGGCTCGCTGGGTTTTGTCACGAACCAGTGAGAAACCGTGAGGTTTGCCGCGTGCCGGGACCCGCTGGCTCCGTAAATACGTGGTGTTCGGGGCCCTCTCGTGTGCCCGCCCTGCCGGGCCCTGTGCCCCAGCCTCCTCCAGCTTCTGCAGGCCTTTCGGGGCGCCCCCCTGCAGAATCACCAGAGAAGACCCTCCCCAAAAGGCGCCTGGGGGATGCCACGCCAAGCCCACAGGGAGCAGTCCCTGCTGGCCCCCCCCAGCCACGGTTTCATCCCCTCCATCCTGGGGTGAAGCAGGGTGGCCCTCCCACGGTCACCTTCCTGGAAGACGGAGGTCCTGACCCTCCTTTAGGGGCACAGGGCCAAGCAAAGGGGAAATCCGAGACGAGGGGGTGGCCTCTGCCCAGTTAGACCCAGAAACAGGGCCCAGTCCAGGGCCCTCAGCCTTGCTGATGGAGCTGCATGAGCTGCATGTGCCCCCCACCCACCCCAGTAGCCAGCCAGGCTCCTCTGTGCCCAGGGGACCTGCGGCGGGCAGCCAGCACGTGCGGGACATCCCGAAAGCGCCGCAAACCATGTACTCTGCTGGTCTCAGCTCCGACCCCAGTGCCCGGCGGGCCCCTCCACCCTGCAGTCTGGCTCGGAACAGCAGTCAGCGTTCTTCAGAAAGCCCGTCAGAACCCGCCACTGTCTTGCCTCCACGTCAGCAGGGTTTTGTGATCAAACCCACCCACTCAGCGAGGGCCCCACCCACCTCACCAGCTGTGTCTCCCTCTGCTCTTGCCTCGTCTTTGCCGCCGGGACCTCCTTTTAGGTCTTCAAATGCCCACGGTCCGACTCTGCCCCAGGACCTTTGCACACGCTGATGCCCCCTCCCTGCCTCTCAGTCCTAAGCTGCCATTTCCCAAGAAACCTCCCTGCCTGACGCCCCCCACAAACAGAACGTGGCATCCTGTCACGTGGTCTCCTTCCTGTGGGTCTTCAGGGGTGGGAAGGGGATTCCTAGCGGTGACGCAGGTCCATAGGGCAAGGCTCAGCAAACGTGACCACTAGTAACACGCTTCTCGGTCCACATTCATGTGACCCGGGCCCACGGCCCCCGTGTGTTTACTGCCTGGGACAGTCCAGGACCCAGCCTGGCTCCGGGAGAAGCCAGAGAAGGCACGGGGAACGGACAGCATGGGAGCGAGGACAGTGCGGCAGGCCCTCACGCGACATGCCTGGCGGCCAGAGCAGACGACGGGTGGTGAGCTGGATGGCAAGACACCGGTGGTGGGGCAGGGGCTGGTGTCTGAAGGACACAGTGCACAGCCCCCATATCTTGGGCCCCGGCCTTCCCTGATCTCTGCCCCTGAGGGTCCCCGGTGATGGGGGACCCAGAGCCCTAACATGTTACCAGCCCAAGAGCCCCAGCCCCCACGGGGCCCTCCCCTCGGCCCACATGAAGCCCGGCGGCCCAGAGAGGCCTCCCGCTCGCACACAACTTCCTCGGCAAACACGCACTGCGCCAGCGTTACACACCGGGCTCTGACGCCCTGGCCAGGGCAGACTTCCCGGGGGACCCCTGCGAGGCGCCCGCGTGTGTACTGGCCCCAGGGGGCCTTAGGAGGCGGGTCTCCTGTCCTGACATAGGCGGGGCCCTGGGACCCTCTTCCCAAAGGGCAGGTGCCCACTGGCCGTGGGACATCTCTGTCCTCCCATGTGTCTGCAGAGTGTGGCTCCGCCACCACCCATGGGACTCCCTTCTGCACCATGTGACCCTCCCGTGGTGGGCCTGGCCTAAACAGGTGCCTGTAAGGAATCAGTCTGAGCACTCGGGGTCAGCCCGGAGAACTCCCCCCCTCAGATCCTCACCTCGAATTACGAATCCCTTGTGCCCAGCAAGGTGACCAGTCAGTCACCGGTTCTGGTGACCAGGCTGCACTTTCGGGGGTCAGGATTCTGCCCCCCACATTCCTTCCTGAGACAAGACACTGCATCCAAGGAGCCGTGCCGGCCCCCCCCGGGAGAGACTGACGAGCCCCTCTGTCTGTCCACCTGGCCCAGAGGGGCCTTCTTGTCCCGGGAACACACCTGTTCTCGGCTGTTCTGAGCACTTCTGGGCCTCTGCGTGGGGCAGGCTGCAACCAGCCTGCCTCCCAGGCCCAGGGAGCCACCCTGGTAAGGGGGCCGGAACACCCACTCGTCCATCCGAGCCAGGGGCTGAGTGACAGGCGGGGTCCCCAGGAGTGGGAGCCCCAACCCATACATCTGGCTGCTTAGTCACAGACACGCACGGCAGAAAGGCCACCGTGTGAGCGCCCACCAGCCCTGCCCAGGATGCGCCGCGAGGTTCCCGGCACAATGATCTGCTCCCTTTCAGGGACCGGTGTGGCCACAAGGGCCTGTGACATCTGCCGACCCGGCACAGACAGCCAGGGGCCATCGGAAGCCTGTGGGAGACTGGGGGACCCAAAATGCCTAAGGAGTGAGTCTGAACCCCCAAACTTTCTAGGATCTGAGGTCGCCCGTGAAAGACAGAAGTCAGCACTCATTCACTCCCTCCCTGAGCTCCTGTTTACGGGGTCCCCGCGAGAGCAAAGCAGGGCTGCGGGCGTGCGGCACGGGGGAAGCAGGGACGCTTCCCGGCACACGGCCCATCACCACCCTCCGCCCACCAGAGCAGCTGGGCAGCAGACTTTCTTTTTTCCTTGTTTCTTTTTAAGATTTAATCTACTTATTCCTTTTAGAGAGAGAGAGAAAGGCAGCACCCACACATGCCGGCGGGGGTGGGGGGTAGGGGGAGAGGGACAAGCAGTCCCCACGCCGAGTGCAGAGCCTGACGCGGGGCTCCAGCCCAGGACGCCGAGATCACCACCCAAGCCGAACGCAAGAGTCCGGTGCTCAAGCCCCTCAAGCCACTGAGCCACGGAGGCTTGACTGTCCAGTGAGGCTCGATGTCCTCAACCATGCAGTCCCCCTCCTGCAGCGCAGGGTCCCAGCGGGCCAGGTCCTGCTCACGGAGCAGCTTTCAGGGTCCCCGACAAGAAGACCGTCGGGTCGGGCTTGCAGCCCCCTCCTCACAGGGACCGCCGACCGCTGCTTCCAGAGGGACACGGCGCGCGAACCACAGACGGGAGCCCCGCGAAGAGGCGGACGGCAGCGCCGTGTGGCCAAGCGAGTCGTGTGGCAGCTGCGCATGCGCTGCAGCCGGCAGGCGCCCCCGGCCCGAGAGCAGGGCAGGGCTGGCACGCCTACGGTCACCCCGGGCACCTCATCCGCCAGCAGCCCACAGCCACCCTGGCTCAGAGGGAGAAAGACAGGAGGCCTGGGCTCCCGCCCACCGCGCGCCCAGACGGCACGGGCCGCAGCCCAACCCCGCACCCCAGCCTCCGGGGAAGTCACTGGGAGGAAGGAACCAGCTTCCAGGCTATTTTTAAACCTGTAAAAGTAGAACTCTTCAAGCAGGAGTCCTCTCGGCACATAATTCAACAGGCCCAGCCACAGCCAAAAATAAAAATCAAGTGATAATCCTTAAATAAAACTCCTTCCCACCGGCCAGGCCTGCAAACAGAGACCACTGGAAAAGCTGAGCCGTTTCTGCCGCCTGGCCAGGTGGCAGCCCAGCGCACCTGGGGGCCCCGGCTCCGCCCCCTCACCTCCCTTGCCAGCGGAGACTGCGAGCCCAACTCACTCCTCTGGCCATCGCTGGGGACCCTTCTAGAAAGTAGGACCACGTGCTCAACCGCGACGAGTTATCGGGTTCTGAGAAAGGGTGCGGGTTTACTTTCAATGACCAGAGAACCAGCCACTGAGGCCTCCCTCCCCTCAGCTGCTCTCTGCAGAGGGACAGTCGTGATTGGCGACGCCTGGCTTCTACGGGCAACTTCCACCCGCCCCACCTCCCAGCTGCTATGCTCCTCGCCCCCGCGGACGAGCAGTCAGCAACCACGCCCTTGGACACCCGCGAACAGCACTGCCTCGAACAGCTTCCGCCGCTGAGATGGGCTGCTGAGACGCCGGCCCGTCGCGGTGTTTCCAGGTGTCTCAGGAAACTGACGGGGGGGTCTGGATGAACGGGGAGCGTGTTGGAAAACATTTCAACACGTAAACTCATAAGAAACAGGGTCCCAGCCTATCCCAGGAACCAACAGCCCTTTGTGAGAGATGGTGGGCTTCCTCAGGCCGACCGCGGTCCGGGCTCTGGGACCCTGGACCCGGTTCTGGAACAGAGTGTGTGGGCGCCCACCCCCCCCCATCCACGGTCCCTCTCTCTCCAACGCAGCTCTCGGCGCCGACAGCTGATCCCTCCGGGCTCCTGGCTGTCCCTGGGGCGGGGGCAGGCAGGGGCTCTGCTCCCCAGCAAGGTGAGATCGGGCCGAGCCTCCGAGCGGGGGAACAAGGCTGGCACCCAAAACACGAGCTGCAGGCCCCAATGCCAGACAGGACGGAGCAAGCGTGGGGAGGACCAGAGCTGGGCCGGCGCCCTGCGGGGCCTGGAAGGGTGTGCAGAAGCTCAGTAGAGACAGTGTGTTTGTTCATCCACTCGTGCCCTCACCCACGGACCTACCCATCCACCGTCCACCCCCCACCCACCATCCACTCACCCGCCCACCAACCATCCATCTGCCCACCCATCTGCTCACCCACCCACGGACTCATCCGCCCCTAAATAAGTCCACTCAGATACGCACGGAGCATCCCGCAGCCACCTGACCGCAGGCCCGAGCTGCGGAAACACAGAGATAAGGCAGCAGCTACCTTCCCGCTGTCGCACGAGAATCCAGCTCAGTAGAGGAGAGGAAACGCGGATGAGGGAGCGTGGGGCAGCCCCACCTCACAGGACAGCCGTCTCTGCCAGCTGGGCCTCACGCACACCGGTGAGGGTATCAGCGGCAGGGGACCGGCCAGGAGCCGGCCGAGGGTGGGGAAGGACGCTGCCCCGGCAGCCTCTCTCCCCCTGTGCCCGCGGGAGCTCAGCTGTACCACCTGTACGTGGGGGGTCACATCCTCCCCCACCCCAGGGAGCGGTGAGGGTTTGGGGGGAGATGCAGAGCACCATGGAGAGAAGTCCCAGAGCTCAGGGAGGCTCCTGCCTCAACATTCTCCAGGGAGCTCTGCTTGGTCACCCTCCACAGGGCCCGTCAGAGAACACTGCCGGACCCCGACACAGCCCTCGGACACACAGGCAGGCGCGTGCCAGCTTCCTCCCCGACCTCACCCCTTACCCCAAGACCCCCGCAGCCCTGAGTCCCAGAGAGCAGGGTCGGCACAGGCAGGACCCGGGGGCCTCTCCTCTGAAGGGTGTTCAGGCCAGGCGGGGCGCTCGGCTGGGACGACACGGCCTGGGGTGGCGAGCTGGCCTCCGTGCCCAACGTCCACGATCAATGATTACAGGCACATTCTCACCCGGCAATGGAAGGATTTAGAAATATGGAATTCTGGCCCGTTCAGTGGGTCAGACGGGTCATCTTCTTAGGGGCCAATTCCATTTTCTCTGAGATAAAGCTCACGTGATCCGCACACCCTGGCTCACCTCCGTCATCTGTCCTCACCTTCTGTACCAGCGAATTCGCAGCAGAACCACAGCCAAACAAACAAGAAGCCAGACCCCAGACGGACGCCTACAGGCCCCGATCCGCTCTCTGACCAACCCCACACCTCGCCCTGCTGTCCGCAGGCCTCGAACGGCCCGACCCCCCAGCAGCGGGCTGCGGGCAGCTCCCCGGACCCTCCTGTTCGCAGAGGACGTGCTGAGTGAGAAAGCGCTTCCTCCTCCCGCGCCACCCAAGCCGGCGGCTCAGAAACTTGCTTCCCTCCAGGGCCCTCCTGCTGAGTCTGGCACTCAGAGAGACACTTGGGGCTGCAGGAGTGGACTGGTTGCTTCCCTGACCAGCTTCTCTGGGAACCCCTCCCGCACGGGCAGCAGGGAGCCACGCTGACCTGCCCCGTCTCCGAGCAGGAAGGGGGGCTTGCAGGGGCGCCGGGGCCCGAGGTGGGGGGCCTGCCCCCAAGAACACGGCCTGCAAACCTCTGCCGTCCGCCCACCTGCATCCACGGGGAACCCGCACGCATCTGGCACCGGGAGGGTGTCGGTGGTCCAGGAAGGATGGTCCCGACCTCGAGGGCTCAAGACCCCAGGGTGGGGCCCCCTGGGAGAGGACCCCCAGCCAGTCCGGGGAGGATTCCACAACCTTCACCTCAACATGGGAAGAAGAAACCTCTCGGCCACAGAGAACCCAACACGGGTAAGGGAGCCTCAGGCTCAGCCCGGCCACCAGGATGCCCCCGGACCCCTGAGGCCCCACAAGCCTTTCCTCCAAGATCCAAACTGCACACCAAGTCCCTATGGGGAGAGCCTGCGTGTGCCGCTTACAGGGCTGGAGAACCTCCTTTCCCAGGGCCCCCGCCCAGCTGGGGACAGGGAACTGCAGAGAAGCGAGAAGAGGGCGCGGAGCTCAGAAGGCCGCAGCCGCTCAATGAAAACGAACGATGCTCTCAACTCCTTCATGAGCCTCTTGAGCAGATCCAGGCTCCTGCCTGCCGTCACGAGCCGGAGCGCGCCCAGCTCCCGTTCCCCTCCTGCGTCATTCCTCCCGGGGACATCTGTCCTGTTCAATATTACATGGAGAAGCCAGACGCTGCACACTCGGGCTCCTGCCTCCTCCCCACGGAGAATCGCCTGCTTTCGGGGAGAAAGCACTACAGGTCGCTGAGTGGAATTTCCACGCCGACCGCACGGGCTTTCGCAGATGGGGATGCTGAGGGCACAAAGGACACAGGTCACAGCGGGGTTGTGCCGTGCATGCGGGGTCCACACGGCAGACGGAGCACGGGACATGTGGAAGGACCATGCGGAGGGACCTCGGGGAGGCGACGTGAGCGTGGACAAAGCGAGACCAGGACAGGATTTACCGTAGAGAGACGGTCAGGACAAATGACGCACTTGCTTCCACGACAGTCAAGGGAAGGGTCAACCACAACATCGCAAGGCGGCCAGTCAGCAGAGGAGCGAGAGTGCATGGGAAAACCAACTCCGCGTCGCGGGGTACACCTTGACTGCAACCACGTAAATAATCTTAGGCAATTACAAAAAATAAGATTAGTTTTTAAAATGAACTGTTCAAGGACACCTGGGGGGCTCAGAGGTTTAAGCCTCTGCTTTCGGCTCAGGTCATGATCTCGGGGTCCTGGGATCGAGCCCCGCATCGGGCTCCCTGCTCCGTGGGGAACCTGCTTCCTCCTCTCCCTCTGCCCCTCCTGCTCGTGCTCGCTCGCTCTCTCTCAAATAAGTAAGTAATCTTTAAAAACCAAAAATGAAAAAGATGAGAACTCTTTACGACAGGTGTTAACAGGACAAAATGACACTGTGTGCCTGCTGACGCAGCACCACACCTGGGACGCTCCCGACCTGACCTCCCCGTGGGACATGGGACACACCCAGACCAAGGGACCCGTACTCTTCGAGAATGCCGACATCGGGAACACAAAGCCAGGCTGAGCCACGGCTCGGTGACAGGCGCCTGTGGGCACAGGACACTCGCAGGTAACGTGTGACGCGTGACCAGGCCCCTTCTGCTGCAAATTCCAGGACATCCTGCACACACAGTGAGGCCGGACCGGGTCTCAGGTTGGAGGAGTGTCTGGTGTCCACGTTCATCTCCAGACAGTGACACCCGGACTCACAGGTGAGAGCAGATGCTCGCTCCCAGGAAATCCACAGAAGCCATCAGACCCCGAGGGACACTGTGTCCGCAGACAGCCACCAAACAGGGTCAGAGAATAAAACACACAGGTGGACGGAAGGAAGGATACGAGACAGGCGGGCAGACAAACAGGGTCAAATGCCCTCCTTGGGGACAATCTGGCTGGAAAGGCCACCGGGTGTTTGGTACCCTTCTCGTGACCTTCCTGTGACTCTAAATTGGGTCAAAAGAAAAAGTGAACAGGAAACCAGAGCAATCGCTCAAGACCTAAAGCAACAAGAAACACACGGGAGTCTGTACCGAGTTGATGACGTCACCACAAAGAGGGGAAAGGTCACAGTCCCGTCCCCGTACCAGCCTCGTGGGATCGGTTCCCCCGAGCGCAGAGGAAGTAGCGAACACAGCGGGGCCACCGTGCGTGGGACCTGAGCATAAAACGAGCGAGGCCTAGCCCTTGTCGCTGGTGGGAACCGGACTGGCAGCAGGAGAGGCTCCGAGAATGGTCTGGTGAGGTCGAGTGAAGCCCTCGGGGTTTGGGAGCAGGGGCTGGGAGAGAAAACACACCGGCGGCCACAGCTGCCCCATGGGGAAGGAAACGCGAGGGCCTGCCGACAGACAGATGGACGGGCGGACCGAGAGACCCAGCGTGGTCCATCTACACAGTGGAGCAGAAAGGAAGGACACGCTCACATCTGCTGTGACCCCAATGAACCCGGAGGGCGCTGTGCTCCGTGAAGCCAGCCTGACACAAGACACACACCCTGAGGCTCCACTCACAAGAAGGCCCCTGGAGGAGTGAGCAGACGGTGGGACGGTGGCGCCATCGGCAGGGGGGAGGGGCGGGGACACAGGGGCAAGGTTTCAGTTTCAAGAGACGGCCGCACGGTGGTGGTACAGGAACGGGTCAACGCCCCTGAAGGGCACACGTCCCAGTGGTTAAGATGGTAAATCTTAGATCATCTGTCCACTTTCTCATTATTTTTATTTAAAAGAAAAAAACCCAGGGGACGCCCGGGTGGCTCAGTTCCTTAAGCGTCTGCCTTCAGCTCAGGTCACCAGCCCAGGGTCCTGGAATCCAGCCCGCATTGAGCTCCCTGCTCAGTGGGAAGCCTGCTCCTCCCTCTCCTCCCTCCCCTGCTTGGGTTCCCTCTTTTGTTATCTCTGTCAAATAAATAAATAGAATCTTGAAAGAAAGAAAGAAAGAGAGAGAGAAGGAGAGGGAGGGAGGGATGGAGGAAGAAAGAAAGAACCCCCCAAACCCAATGGTCTTGGATACAAATTCAAGCTATTGGAACGAACTTGGGATGCCCTACCTCTGCCCACTGGGAAGGCCGGAAACACCGAGAGCAGTGAGTACCCCCAGAATCCTTATTTACCTTCTTAAAACCACTTTTGACCAACAGGAGCCAGAGGAAATGACTAATTCCAGGACAGGGGAAGGGAATGTTTACGAGGAGCCTGGGAGCGGGGGGGACCTGGGTGGCTCAGCTGGTGGGACATCAGACTCCTGATTTCAGCTCAGGTCATGATCTCGGGGTCCTGAGATGGAGCCCCACGTCGGGCTCCACGCTCAGTGGGGAGTCGGCTTGGGTTTCTCTCCCTTGGTCCCTCCCTCACCCCCACATGCACGCATGCTCTCTCTCCAATAAATAAATCTGGGAAAAAAAAACAACAAAAACCAGAGTGTCTCGTCACAGCACAAAGCAAGGGATCGCTCAGGGAGGATTGGCTCATTTCGGAAGGACTCAGAAGCAAACCGGAAGAGGCTCCCACCGCCCAGAAGCAGGTCTATCTGAGCACCCGGGGGCAGCGGCCACAGTGACCAAGACAAGTCAGCTGTGTTCAAGGCCATGATCTCATGAAGACCCCAACAAGCCCAACACTCTCACCGATCACCCCCGGAGGATGGTCTGAGTAGGGAATCGGCTCCTGATTTTGGAAACTGGACGCTAAGGGAGATAACTCAAGCATGTATCTGAGGGGCCAGCCCTCGGAGCAATCGAGTAGTCAGGGTTTTAGAAATAGGTCAGCGAGCAAACGGAGAAAGGCTGGAGGGGTAGAAAGTCATCGTTCTGTAACCGACGGATCGAAGCCCTGTGACCAAGGACGGAAACCACCACAGGGAAGCCGCCGCTGAGGGAGTCCTCCCAGAGAGCGCCCGGGGGACGCGGCCATGCTGGCTCCGTGGGGAGCCCACGGGGTCGCCCCGGGCAAGGTCCAGGGTGCAGACGCCCCCCGCAGCGGGCCTGGGTTCCACCACAGAGAACAACTCAGAGAACCGGCACGACCGGGGCCTGAAGAGGGGCACCAGCCACTCAACGAGGGGCCTCGGGTACTGCCCCGGGAGTCGCCAGAAAATGAGGACACTGTCGGGGAAATCTGCGCTTAGGCTGGGGGTCCAAGGATCCGAAGGGCAATGGATGTTTCCAGCTGTGGTATCAGACCGTGGCTTTCATTTTTTAAAACACCAGGAGCTGCGACTGACAAGTACAGATGAAGGACAGGGGCTGGCCGGGACTGGCTTCCAAAGCCGGCCTGGGGGGGGCCACCTGCCCGCCGCTGGCCGCCTCCTGCCAAAGCTACGAGCACGTGAGACACTCTGCTTCGGTACATGCTCAAAGCGTCCCGTGGTTTAAAGGAATGTCCGTAACGGCCGCTTGTCACAACCGCTCATACGTGTCTGCGACACGGGCTGCCCAAGAGAAAACGAGACACTCCTCCAGCAAAACACTGAGGACAGACCACAAGGACGGGCCGAGACGCCAGCTGTGCCGGGCGGGTGGAGGCGGAGGTCCAGAGAGGCGTCCCTGCGGGTCCCAGCCATCCTGCCTGGCTGTCCACCCGACGGGGACTTGCACCCCACCCGCCCCGCCCCTGCCAGGGAACCCCCGCTCCCCTCCCCGGCTGGGGCTCCCTGGTCAGATGCTCTCGCATGGACAGCGCTTGGCTCTGCCTCACCAAGCCCCATGAAACCACCCCTATTCGGCCGCTTGATTCACCAAGGCAACGGCACCAAGTCCCACCGATGCCTTGGGCAGCGTCTGTCCAGCTCCGCCAGGACCGGCCAGGGCACCAGTGGGGCAGCCGGCCCCTCCATTCAGGCAGAGCCCCCCTGCGGGACCTCAGCATGGGCCAACGTCACGGGCACCAGGTCACCAGGGCCTGACCAGGCTGGCCCACCACCACTCGGCAATGACCTTGGACTCGTGGGGAGACCGTGCTGCTCCACGGCACTGTCCCTGGAACCAGAGTGCCCAGGCCCGGGACGACACCACGCCTGCACACGCCTGCAGCCAAGGACCCCGTACACGCAGGCACACGCATGCCCACACACGCACGTGCACAAACACATACACACATGCTCGTACCCAGGGGAGCGTGGACAGGCTAAAGGCGTTCTTCTGGGGGACAGGACACTGTGCAGAAATGCAGCGAGGCCCAAGTCACCTGCTTCTAGGAGAGCAAGGCAGGGCCGGCCCCCAAGGCTCCTCACCACACTCAGACACCCACTGTCCCGGGCAGGCGAGGGGCCCCACGTGGCTGCACAGCTGGGGGGCCCGCGGCTGGAGCCCAGATAACCCTCAGTGTGCGGACAATGAGGAGGGCGGCTCCGGTAGGGACCCCGAGGGATGGTGTCTGTGGGCCACCAGGAAGGCAGGCAGAAGGGAGGGGACCCGCCACGGGCCCTCCCTCCCGGCCCGGCAGGTCTGGGCCGGCTCTGGGCGTGCGAGGCAGGAGGCTGCTGCTTCTCTCTCCCCGGGTCGTCCCAGCATCTCTGCCCTCACCTGGGCCTCAGTCCTGGGAGCTCCGCAGGGCACAGCAGGGCACGCACACGGGTGCCACAGCAACCTGCCTGCGGTTAACCTTCCCAGCCAGAGGGTTCTCCCTGCGCAGAGACCCTTGTCCTGGCCCCACAGCTCCTGTCCGTGATGCAGGACAGAGGGTGGGCAGAGAGCAAAGGCAGAGTCACATGAGTTCATCTCTGTGAGCAGCGCCAGACGCTTCCACAGTGGTTTCTATCATTTCCCCTCAAGAAGCCAAACCCCAGCGCAGGGCCCGTGAGGGGAGGCTGTACCAGCGGTCCCACACGACGATGAACCCCTCGGGCCTGCCCTCCCTCCTTGAGGCAGAACTCAACAGAACGCGGCACAACAGCTCTGCTCCGTCCCGTGTGCGGGACACGCAGCTCACCGGAGCCACTCAGCAGGGAGCTCCCCGGCCTCCCTTCCGCAGAGTAAAGGCCCAGTCACCGCGCGGACAGAGCGCTGGTCTCGGGGGAATGGCAGAGGGAGCCTCCACTGGGGATGTCGCACAGGGGCCACATGTGTCCCCAGCACGAGCGAGCCCGGTGACTGCCGGCACAGGGCTTCACCAGCCCCAACGCCCTGCTGCGTGTCTGTGGGACGCATCCCCCATCACCCGAGCCAGGGGTACTCACGTAAGAAGTGTTTTTCCAGTAAGGCGATTTCCAGGTGACCTTTGATCTCATTTAACCGATCAAACTCTGTCCGGTTAAAGTCCTGGACTCCTGCAGCCATGATGAGGGTCCCCGGACCAGCCTAGGAGAGAAACAGCGAGAGCTCAGAGGAGCCGCCTCCCAGCGCCCCGCTGCTCGGAGGGGAGCCCCGAGGACCCTCCCCTGCAAGGGCTGGTCCCGCAGAGCCCCGGGGGGCAAGGAAGGCCCGGCCCTGCCGGGAACCCGCATCAGTCCATCTCGGCTCCACCGGCCATTGGAAGGGACACCTCGGACAACATGGAGAGCCTGGGAGCCCGGCGAGGTCAGCTTTTAGAAATGGTTTCAAAAATGAAAGCTGGCGGCGCAACATCAGGCCTCCTGAGAGCCACACCAGTCTCAGGCTGCGGAGGGAGGGCAGGCCAACATCCAAACCTGCGCTGGCCTCCCGGGGGAGGGGGAGTCCCGCCGCAGGCCCCATGCCTCGCCACCCGAGTCAGAGGGACAGGACGCCAGGAGGGTGGGGAGGGCGCATCTGCAGGCCAGGCTGCGCAAACCCAGGGAGCAGTGGCTCTCCGAGGTGAGCAAACACGGACAGGGCCAGGCCTGCTACACAGAGGGCAAATCACAACCACCTTGGGTTTCTGCGGCTGCTCGCCCAGGGGCTGGCACAGGCCGCCGCCTGCGTCTGGCTGACAGACGGGAGGGGAAGGGGTGCGGCGCAGGCCCATACCGCCAGGCCTGCCCAGGCGCACACACCGGACACTTCCACGGTCACCCCATGGCTGCACCCACATGCTGAGCTGGCGAGAAGCAGCACCCGTGTGCCTTCCCACGCGACAGGGGGATCTGGCTCCCAGTCTGGGTTTCCGTGACCCCCCTCCTGGCCAGATGAGGGTGGAAGGGGACACACAGCCTGGGCAGGGTGCAGGACAGACCCCTCATACACATACACGTGTCTCCTGCTCTGAGGCCACATCTCAGGAAGAAGGCGCTGACGTCGGGAAGCCAGTGGGTTCGGGGAAGACCCTCTGGCCTGTGGCTGCCCGGATCCTTGACCTATTGGACTTTGAGCTCCCCTGGCCGCTGGGGCAAGTTCCTCTGTTTCCCTGCGGCCCCCGAGCCCGGGCAGCAGTGGGCACAGGGACAGAGGCGGTGAGGCGGAAGGCAGGCTCATTCCACCACATGCGACACCGCCTCGCCCCTGCACATGAAGATGCCCCTCCCCGCCCACCCCCCCTGACGGCCAAGGAGGAGGCCGCACGCGGAGGGCAGAGGCTGGCAGAGGCGGCTCTGCACGGACCCGGAGGCAGAACGCTCGATGCCATCACGTCCGCCAACTCCTCCCCAAAGCGAGCAGATGCCGCGCGGTTCACGGGGCCACATGTGAACGCATGAATCCAAGTCCTCAGAGGCTGTGACGCTGTCCGTCGCCAGGATGCTGGAGACGTCCATCGGCAACCTGCCCTCAAGCGTCCAGAACCCCCGTGGCGTCCCCCTCGCGTCTAAGAGAGCCGGGCCCGCAGGTTCCAGGTGGACTCGGTGCTGTCAGCAGCTCCGAGCCGGAGCCCCGTGGACGGAGGGAGGGGGAGGGGCTGCTCTCGGGAGCCCACCAGCTGGGAGGCAGTGCCCACGGGGATGCGAGCCCCAGGGGTGGCACTCTGGAACCCCGAGGCTCAAGCCCCTCGGTGAGCCCCCTGGGTCCCTGCAGCTGACCACCTGTCAGACTTCCCGAGAGCAACAACGAGCTGGGGGTCAGGGGCCTGCACCCGGGACGCAGCTGAGCAAACCCCCAAGGCTGCGGCACCACCACAAAGCCAGGGCGCGGGTGGGCCACTTCTTCCTGCGCCCTTACGCTGGGGCCGCTCCCCCCACCCCTCGGGCTCCCCCGCACCCCCGCAGGGCGGCACTTCCTGCTGCTGGAGGAGCCCGTCCCTCGGCCTCCTGCACACGGATGGGGCACCGGTCGGCCCCAGCTCTGGGGCTCTGGTCCCCTCCCGTCATACCTCTCGTCACTGGTGTGTCACTGACCCACCTGGTCAGCCCTGACCTCTGTCCCCCGTCCTCATCTACAACGTCCCTGCCCGGTCACACCCCGAAGCTGGACATCACGCCAACTGCTGCACCCTCTCCCCACACACCCCGCCCTCTCGGGCCTCCTCAAGCCTGTCTGGCAGCCCAGGGCCCCTCCCCCGCCCACGGCCTTGCCCTCCACCGCTGCGTCCACTCTGCCCAGGACCCAGGGGGCAGCCAGGCACGAACCGACAATCACTACAGGAATCTCTCGTGGGACCAGCTGGTCCAGAGAGATGGAAAGTAGATGTGGGTGCAGGGGCTGGGGGGGGTGGTCAGTGTTTTATGGGGACAGGGTTTGTGCCTGGGGTGAGGACGACGTTCTCGGGGTTTGCGTCTGGGGTGAGGACGACGTTCTGGGATGGACAGGGTGAGGGTCACACGTCACCATGAGAGCATGTAACACACCAAACGGTGGGCAGGACGGGAGCTCTCAGAGTCTTTTACCACAATCAAAGAGAAGTAAAGTGAAAAAACCCCAAAGCCTACGCCCAAAGATGACCAGCCTCCCTCACAGCAACAGCCACAAATCAGAGCCTTGCTCTTCCTGTCAGGCCGGCCGAGTGGAAAGCCATGAGGACGCCACCCCAGGCTGCGCCCGTGCGGCCTGGTAACAGCCACAGACGACAGACAGCGCGGGCTGCACACGCCCAGCAGGGATGCGGCCCACAGGGGAGAGGGTCCGCGGTGGGGAGTGGTCAACGCATCACCGGCACATCCCGGCGCAGCGGCCGCCGCTCAGACCAACCTCAGGGGCCCAGCCACGGCCCCGCAGGCCCCGCGCACCAAGGCAAGTCCAGGTCTCTCCTGAGAGGGCACCCACAGCAGGGCAGCTGCCACAGAGTTCTGGCAGGATGGACAGACGGACGGAGCACGGCGCCTGATGAGTCTGCCGCGAGATCCCTGTCGCACCCCACGGTGCGCTCAGACCCCCGTGTGGGGATTCTTGCTCCTGAGAGGCCATGGCCCACTTAGCCCAAGGATCACCACAGAGAACCGTGGCTCGCAGCGCCCCAGGCTGCCACCAGCCACACAGGGTGCCCCAGGAGACCCAGCAGCAGGGCCACGGCCCCCTCAGGGACCCCGAGGCTGGAGGACCAGTCCACCTGTGCCGGCGGACAGCGGCCAACTCCCAGGTGGGCTGCGCTCCCGGCTCTGCAGCACCGGCCTGCCTGATCGGGCAGCCCGGCTTCTGGAGGCAGTGCTGCTGAATTATTCATTCCTGCCAGGAGCGAACTCGCAGTCCCTGTTTAAAGCCATTAATAATACAAGAAGCCAGAGAAGGCGAGTGCTCACAGGCCACACCTGGGAAGGAGAGCTGGCTCGGGGGCTGAGAGAGGAAACCAATGGACCACCGACTCCGGTCATCCACACCGGGCAAGACGGCTCTGGGCTTCTTCACCAGCAAAGGGGAACATCGGGCAGCTGAGCCCACGACGGTGAGCCCCGCGATCACCTCTGGCCAGAGAGCTCACCCTGCCCCAGCCCCGCTCCTGGCTGAAGAGGCACAAGCTTCTGGAAGGCAGAGCCCACCCAAGCCCGGCTCCCGCCGCGGCCAGGCCGCCCAGCTGAGCTGCTCAATGGACACTTGCTGCCCCGCTGCAGAGCGCCCGCAGACTGGCCCACAGGGGCCAGCTTTCTGTGCATGACTTCCCCACGAGAAGTCAGCCAACCACCGAGGAAGCCAGCGAGAAAGGGAAAGAAATCCGGCGGCTGGACGGACCTGTGGTAAAGGCTGTGCGAGCCTTGATCGGGGAGCCGGACACCTGCCAGTGGCCAGCGAGGTCCGGAGCAAGATACGGGCAGAGGGAGCCACACTGGTCGGGACATGGATGCCAAAGGCACACTCACTGGACCATGTAAGGGGGGGCGGCCCCTCGTGCCCACGGTGGTCCCCGCGGCCGAAGCCGCACAGTGGAGGGTGCGCCTGGCCCGCCCGGCGTACTCACAGCGTCCCTCAGCTCCTCGCTGTCCCGGGCCGAGGTCCGAGGCATCTTCAGGGGCACCTCATCTCCGCATTCGGTGTCCGAGGCATTTGGAGACTCTGCTAGATCGAGGAAGTCATCTCTCTTGTGACCTCTGAACCTGATTTTGTCCAGCCTCCTTAGCATGTTCAGCACTGAGCCCCTCTGCTTTACCTTAACATGACGGTCGGGGTCCCTGCACGAGAAGAAAGGAAGAGGCTCGGTCACTCGGTCACCCCTGCTGGCCACCTGCCCCAGTGCATGGTTCTCCTCCGTACACCTTGGTCCCGCGGCTGAGCCCTGCTCTCGGGGAGGGGCTGCTCTGGGTTTTCAAGGAAAACTCGGGGCCCACTGGCTCCCACCTGGCACCCACCCGCCTGGGCCCCTCCACCACTCCCGCTCAGCCGGCCAAGCCCCTGCCCCTGGCCCCAACAATGTCACTTCCTCCATGTGCCCCACAAGGCAGAAGAAATCCAAGCCTCTCGGCAGGACCTTCCCGGCCACAAAGACGGCCTGCCTGGTGCCCAAGGAGGCCAGAACCTAGGGAAGCCAGGGCAGAAACGCTTCAAAAAGAAGGGGGGAGGTCTGGCCACTCCTAGAGCCAGCCATCAAGGATGCGCTCAGAGCTGTCGCAATGCACACCGCCCAGACAGCAGCAAACGCCCGGAAACCACTGGAATGCTCGGCGGGAGGATGTCTCCGTAGATCCCTTCTGAACCTAGCAGAGCCCGGCTTCGTGTGCCCTGACTCGGCCTGGTCCCCACTTCCAGGGACATGACCCAGGCTGTTCTGTCTTCCCGCTCGCCAGTCGGCCCGCACCCGGTTGAGGTCGTGCTCTGAGAGATGGTCCCACACACGGGCTGGTCCGGGGCCCAGCGCTGGCTACCTGCTTCCCCAGCACAGCCCCAGGCCGCAGGCGCAGGAAGAAGGCTGCCTGCCTGAGCCCTCGGCCGGGTGCGGGCTCACACGGCGGGAGGACGCGGGTGAGTTCAAACACGAATGCTCGCCCAGAGACGGACATGTAGCACGTTGCTCCATATCTCTGCGCCAACTGGGCCAGGAGAGGCCAGCTGGCCCCTCCAAACCCCAGGGGGCAGCGTGGGAGTGACTCGGCTGCCCGTCCAGCCAGCCTCACTCTGACGCCCACAGCAGAAGCCACTAACCCCAACCCAAGTCCCAGTCACACAGCTCCTGGGCGCAGGGCTGCGCGTCAGGGGTATCCCACAAGACCCAGTCCCCCTCTCCTGTAGGCGGCCCTGGGTCCCAGCAGGAGGGTGGGGGGTCGGGACACAGCGGGGCTCAAAGCCTATTCCTCTGCTTACCCCCCTCCTGGACCTTGGCTTCGGCCTCTGAAGGAATGAGACCAGGGAGGCCGGCGCTCTGGGAGCCCCAGATGACGCACACCGGGAGCCTGACGCTGGCCCAACGAACACACGAGCATCTCCACGCAAGGCGGGTGGGGAGGGGCCAAGCAGGATGGAATCCATCAACTGGGCCCCAACTATCCCAGTTGGGATGTGTCAGGGAGAACCACAAAGTTGGGGGAAAGTACTTCCTGTTTGGGACCGAGCAGGCACAAACACTCTCGAAGGACTCTCCAATCACGGCCCAGGGTGTCTGCCCCCCACCCTGCAAGGGCCCTCCGCCCCCCTCGGCAAGCTTGCCTGCCCTGAGCAGTGGTGCTGACAGCGGGGCTCCTCAGACTCCAGCCGGATGGCCCGGAACTCGCTCTGGTCTATGAGCACAGCAGGGGTGTGCTGCACAGGGAGGGAGGGGCTGCAGGGGTCCTGGGCCAGGTGCTTCTCCGAGCTTGCCCGGAGTACTACCAGGGGGCCTGGTGTGGCCCTGGTGGCAAAAACGACAGGACACCCAATGCCCAAGGCCCCCAGGACCCAGGAGAGCCCAGGATGTGTGACACCAAGGGGGCTGTGGGGGCCCGGGGTGGCCTCGGGGGGCTGGTGTGGGCACGGGCTGCCGTGGGCAGCCGTGGGGCGCTGTGGGGGGGGGGGCACGGGGCCTAGGGCAGCAGGCTGCTTGCATGTGGGCGATGGCGCGGGCTGGCCTCCCGGGAGAACAGCTTCCGTGAGCTCCGCAGAAATGACCAGGCGAGTAAATTTCAAAAATAACAGAAACCTAAAGAGAACTTTGTGCTGACCAGGTCCCCAGAGAGGGGCTAACGGTCTGTTGAAGAGAAACAACAAGAATAATCACAGCACGAAAGAGTCTAAGAGTGAAGTGGACAGAAGCAAACTCCCGATGTTTCTTACTAGACCGACTTATTTCCTGGTCCGAGAAGCGAGAGAACGCGCCAGCACGCGCCGGGGGAGGGGGGAGTCACAGGGCTCGGTCCCAGGACCCCAGGATCATGACCTGAGCCAAAGGCAGCCACTTCCCCGACGGAACCCCTGGGAACCCCAGCCTTCCACTTGTTAAAGAGAAAAAGAACGCGGCGAAACCAGGCATAGGCCGTGAGGGACGACCAGGGGCGCGCTGCGGCTACTCCACGACGCGGGCAGGACCTATAGGACCCTGGCGCACAGATGGGTGAGTTTCCTGAGAAGAATTCGCAGCCAGAGGAGATCTACCCACCACTCGAGCAAAAACCTCCAATTCCCTAAAAAGGAAACACCAGCCAAGCCGCGAGGCAGAAGGCAGCGGAACCGCGAGCGTGGACGCCCTCGGAGCCGGTGAGGCTGCCTCCTGAGCGCTAACCGAACACGTGGGGAGTGTGTCGCCCCCGGGGGGAGATGTGACCCCGCAGCATGGCCCACGATCCAGCCGCCCCGCCCCCCACGCGGCAGGCACGGCATCACGGGGGACTCGCACAGGACCTCAGCCCTGAGGGACAAAGGCTGCCCCCCCCCACGGTGACGGCAAACAGTCCGAGGATAACACGGGACCTTGCACGGGTGGTATGTGCGACTCTCTCCAGATGTCCTACAAAGCGTTCCTACTGCTTTTTAAACACAAAAATAAAAAACTGGGTATGGGAACTATAGCAATATAAACCTACTTTCTCTCATCTCCAAGAAGACCCGAGGGATCCCTCAGCAGCCGGCATCAGAGGAACTCGGGGTGCAGGGGGCAGGCCAGGCTGCGGCTCGGGAGCGGGGACCCCTGGCTGACTTGTGCCCAGAGCAGAGGGCCCAGGGCTGGCCTCACGCCAACCAAGCTCTGCACCCCCTGCGGGGCTCTGGCTTGGTGGGTTCTCACCGTCCGGGATTCTCTGCCGTCCCTGGACTGGGACGGAGCTGGGCTCTCCCAGTTCGGCTCTAGCAAGCAAACAAAACGGAGCAGCAGGACAGGGGACAAAGCACCCAGTGTCCAGCCCCCCGCACCATCAGAACGCGACGCACGCCTCGGGGAGCCACGGGCGCGTCCGGTCCGCTGCCAACTCACCCCAACCCTGGGCTCTTCCTGCCGGCTCCTCGTGTCAGCCCGCAGCAGGGCGTCTCGACACACAGTCCCCCCGAGACAGGGGCCCCCAGAAACCCGGCCCCATGCCCCTATTCCTCAGGCTCCCTGGGCCCCTCAAAGGATGAAGCCTCCATACTACTGTCTGCTCAGAACCAGACCCTGGACTCCCCACCCTCCTCACCCACCCTGCCCAGGGCCGGGTCCAGGCAGCGAGGGGAGCCACGTTGCACCCCTGCGCTGGGCTGGAGTGTGGCACAGCCTAGCCCAGGACCACGTCATCTCGATTATGTCTGTTCAGTCTCTGTTCCAAGTGAGGCCAGGTCCACAAAATCCGGGTGCATGGGAATTTGGGGAGGACACACTGTTCAACCTGGTTCACCCCCCACTGTCCACTAAAGATGGGGACCAGCGTGGACCATCATGTTGGACATGGAGGAGTCCGGATCTCGGACACCAAGTGGGACCCAGAACGAAGCTTTCCACGCAGAGCCCATGCGGAGTGGATGCACTTTCGACAAATCCCACTTGCACCTGCGTTCTGGACACTGCTGTGCCCCCAGCCCCCAGCGAGTCCTCCCTGAATCCCACCAGCCCCCCACGCCCTGATCCTGCCTCCTCAGATGCCCTCCCCGGGACCGCCCCCCCGCCACCAGCACCCACGGGCCCAGCCCAGGCAGCTCAGGGCAGCTCCCGCAAGCCCCCACCCCAAGGGGGCCCAGCTGCTCAGCGGGATCCGTGGCCACATGCCCTGCCTCTGTCGGAGGGAATCTCCTCCCCGTACCTCCGCGTGGACGCAGACGCTCTGGGAGAGGCCCCCTGGCCGTAGCTACTCCAGAACCCTGCTCAGAGCCAGGGCGCTCTGCAAGGACGCTGGAACCCTGGCCGTGGGCAACGGGCGAGCCGGGAACGCGCGCGGCAGGGGCACCTGGGGCTGCAGCGCAGGGCGGTGGGGCTCGGCCGGCTCTGGGCAGCACCCGCCGGGCTCCGTGTCCCCCGCATGCAGGACTGAGTCCAGCAGAGCTGGCCCTGGGACACAAAGCATGCTGCTCTGGAAACCCGCTGAATGGCTTCTGGACACACAAAGACGGCAGTGTCTAGGGAAACTGGACTTGGAAACCACAAAGGACTTCATTTCCCTTCCCAGCCAAGATTCTTAAAAGAGTGGTTCCTGGTCTCTGGCGCTTGCCGTGTCCCAGCCAATCTCCCTTGACCCGCCGCGCACGTCACTCCCCGGCCTGGCCCCATCTCCCGATCATCTAGGGGCTCTCCTGCTGATCCAAGGATGAACAGTGTCCACTTTCCCACAGGATCCAGCCCCGTCCGAAGCCTTCTTCCTGGGAGTCACAGATGCTGAGAACCCCTGCCTCCCCGCTCCCCAAGCCAGGCCCAGAGCCGGCCCATCCTCTCCGTCCTCTGGGAAGACAGCTCCAGGCGCCGCAGTCAGAGTGGCCTGGGACGGCAGCCGCAGATTCTGAGGCTCCGCAGGGGACCAGGAGGGCTAGGGAGGTGCTGACTCGGGTGTCCTAATCAGTGCCCCAAGGGCCCCGCCCCCAGAACCCCAGCGCACACACAACTCCCGTTCAGCCCTGCAGGGCCCTGTGCTAGGCACTCCCCTGGGTGCAGTCTGATGCCAGAGCCACTGACCCGGAGCCCAACCCCATGCCAGGCTCAAGATGCTGGCTCACAGCCGATGACCCCCAGGCTTCCCCAAACACAAGGCTTGTGTGTGTGTGAGCCCCCTCCCTCACCCCAGATTCACAGCTCGGTCCTGCCAGGCTGGGCACAGGCAGCAGGACCCCAAATACGCCCGGTGTCCACACCCAGATGTCCCGCCCCCAACGAGCGCCTGCAGGCTTCCCCGGGAGCTCTGCTCTGGCTTATCCGCGGCCGGTCTGCTGGATGTCTCGGTTCCATCCGGCTTAGTGCAGGGCCAGAGTCTCCGCTCGCCCTCCCGCTGGATGGCGTGTGTATCCACACTGCTCAAGCCACAGCCCATGAAGGTCCCTCCATCACTCCATGGCCACCTGCAGCAAGCACGGCCCTCCTCTCCAAGCGAGGCCCCACAACTGTCTGCCTCTCCACCCTGACTGCACCCTCCTGCCCTGCTAGACTTGGGCCAGGGGTCCCACAGCACCTCATAGAGCCCTTTCTCCATGTGGCAGGAAACCGAACTTCCAGCCCCTGGGGGTCCTCTGGCCACTACCTTTGCTCCTACTGGGGGGCCCAGCACCTCTAGTTCTGGGGGATTCCCCATCCCGGAGCCTTTTTCTCCAAGAACCCCACCTTGAAAGCCATCATCCCATTTGGTTTGGGGTCCAGGAACTTCCAGCTAACGCCCTTGTTTAGGATTTAGGCCCCCAGCCCTGCCCTGTAAGAACACAGGCCCTAAGGGCAGAGGCCGGCCGTGACCTGTGCTGGGCTCACAAACCCTCGTCCAGCAAACGAAGCAATGATGCACAAAGGTGGGGCTGTGCTGAGCAGCCTCTGAGCACCAGGAAACACGGGGCCCTGTGCCGGCTCTGGGCCCCCTGGCCACAGCCGCGAAGAGCTGTCCTTCCACAGAGCCCTCAGAGCAAAGGGCCGTCCACGGACTTTGTCCAGGAGCCCCGCTGGGGTTTGCAGTCCTTAAATCCATAAACACTTGCAGAAAACTTAACGCCAAGTTTCCAATAACCTGGGTGTTTCTCGGGGGGGCGGGGGGGTAGCCTGAATTTCTTCCTGGGGCAAGCATCTTCAGGGCCTGTCTGCCCCCACAAAGGCCAGCCCAAACCCCTGTAATCACCAGTGAAGATATGCAGACAGGACCCACCAGCTCGGTGACCCTGACGATGGCCTGGGCGGCCCTGGAGAGTCAGAGAGAGCGGGAGAGCTGGGAGGGCCTGCTGTGAGCTGTCACCCCCTCTTCTGTGACCTGGGATCAAGCCCACGGCCTGGAGAGCTCGTGATGGCTCATGGAGTGGCCCCGGGGACCCGAGAGCAGAGACATAGGTCGGACGGTTCTTACAAACCACAAAGACACACAGCTGCACACACACTCACAGATACTGGTAAAACGCGCGGCCGGTGCTGCTCACGGGCGTTCCGACTTTTCCTAACACCCCTCCCTTGTCCACCACGATCGCAGCTGGCAGACGAGTCCGGCGCAGACAGAAATGCCGGCTGGCGACTCTGTTCACACGAACCAGACAGACAAGGTGCACGTGGGAGGCATGCATCAGGCCCCGCGCGCGGCTCCTGGACAGGAACTCCCCTGCCCAAGGGCAGGACAGTTTTCTGAGAGCAGGGGACAGTCACCTCGGCTCCTCTGTGCCGCTCACAGCGAGTGGCTACACGTCACACACGCGGTTTTTCCGTCCCTCGATGAAGCCCAGACAATCAACAAAACAAGAAGTGAAGCCCCGATGTGTGGCACCGGCCCGTGCCAGGGGTGTGGCTGCTCCCACCGTGGCCACTTGCGAGCCGCTGAAGACGTGCAGGCATGGGCCCGATGCCGTGGCCACTGTGAGGCAGGATGTCCACCTTTCAGACAAGACCGACGCAAACCACCTCGGGACCACGCCAGCGAACAAAAACAGTGATGGCAGTTCGGCAAGGAGGGGTTCAGTCGGGCACGTTTGCTTCAAGTTTACCTAACCGTGAGTGTACAGGCTCCTCTCTCACCACTGACCCTGCCATGCTAACAGTGCCGGTGGGCCGGTGCGGGCCCGTACGGGCTGGTATGGGCTGGTACGAGCTGGTACGGGCTGGTATGAGCTGGTACGGGTTGGTCCGGGCTGGTATGAACTGGTATGAGCTGGTACAGGCTGGTTTGGGCTGGTATGAACTGGTACGGGCTGGTATGAACTGGTATGAACTGGTACAGGCTGTGCAGGGCCCCAAATCGCAGGCAGCAACAAGCTCCCCCATCACAGGTCATATGTCCTGGTCACGATGCTGAGAGGAAAGAACTCCTGCTACACTGACAAAAGGGGAAACCAAGTCTCGGGGAAGCAGCAGAAAAGAGAAGTGGCATCAGAAACAGGAACCAACCTCACTGGACTCCAGAGCCTGTGCTTGCCCCAACCCCAGACAGACCCAGCCATCCACCCTCCCGAGCACATGCCTCTATTAATACGCCCCTCACTGTACGACAGCTCCCAGGCTGCTCTCCCTAGCATACTGAGTAAGGAGCCTGGCAGAGTGGCCACGCTGATGTTTATTTAAACAAAACAGAGCTAAGAAGAAAACCTAATGTTTAGGAGCAGCTAGACAAAAACCTCCGTGTCACCTAAGAAAATAGAATAAGCTACCAGAAATGCACACAAATTCATTTCAATTTCTCTCCATTTCTCTTTGTATCCAGGACCTGAGAAGATCCAGCCAATGAGACAGCTGGTAGGAAACACCTTCCAAATTCCGGGCACCAGGCATGACTTCCTGCCATGGCCCCCGCCCAAGTTCCTGAAAGCAGAAAGGGGTGTGGCTCGCAGCTGTCTGCAATCAGGCTGCTTTCCAGAGGCCGTGCACCATTAACACCCCGCAAGACACGAGGCATGGGGCCGGGCGAGCCTGTTCTGCAAGTGGCCGGCTAGGAAACGTTGGGCTTGACGGGCAGCACAGACGTCCCAACTTCTCAGCCTGCTCTGCTGGACCACAAAATGGGTGTGGCTCTGGGCCAAAAACATTATTTACAAAAGCAGGTGCCAGTGCGCTGGGTTTGGCCGACGGGCCAAGCTCCTCTGCCCCTGGTCCTTCGGGGACAGACGCCCAGCGGAACGAGAACTCTCAGAAAGGGCACGGCACTTACCGGCCCACGAACAGGGAATCTGGGCCCTGGCTAAGCACGGGGTCCCCTACCAGCGGCCGCAGCATTGCTCGCCTGTGCGTGGACCTCACCCCCACCCCAGTCTTCCTAAGGAAAGGGGTGAGGGGCAAGGTGCCCACCATGGCGAGGCTGGGGCAGCCTGGGCGGTCTCTAGGCTCCCTGGGGCCAGAAGGATCTCAGTGAGGGAAACCGAACCATCTCCGTCCACCCGAGTCATGGGCCAGTGACTTCTCCCCACGCCCCCCCGACTCCTGTCTGAGAAGAGGAACTGGAAGGACAGCCAGCTGGGAAGAGCATGGCACTGCCCACCCTGAGGGGCCATCCCCTGGGTCTCGGGACAGTGACCCTCGCTCTGCAGTGACAAAGAGCACAATGAATAAGCCCTTGTGACACCGGGAGCCAGCCCTGGGTCCCACCCCCTGCCTGAAACCCCACAATCCATGCTCCATGGCTATGCACTGCCCCCTTCCCAGCGCACTCAACGACACCACCCCCGACCCAACACCTCCGTCACCTGGCCGTCACCTGTTTCTGACAACGAGTCAGGGCGTGGGTGGGTGAGGTGCATTTTAAAGACCTTCCGGGTCCCTAGGCGAATCGAGCACCAGGGTAACCCCACAGCTTTAAACAGCCCCTTAGACGGAAAGCGCTTTCGTGCTCAGCCCAACCACCTGCCCGGAGGCCACTTTGTTCCTATTTTATCTCCGCCCAGGCCTGGGACTCCCCCACTAGCCGCTCCCACCTCCCAGCCAGCCCTTGGGATATTCTCAGGCCTCCCCGGGGTGTCAAGCACCACATGCCACAGCGAGAAGCTGGAACCCACACTTCCTGCTCCGCAGGCCAAGACGGGACACAAGCAGGCCCAAGGCGGGACGGCGGAGGGGTGGGCAGGCGCTCCGCAGCCCTCCCTCCACAGGCCTCTGTGACAAGCTCACATCCAGCGCAAAAGAAAAAAATAAAAACAAAAACAAAAACCACACCCGAACTCTCCAAGTCGTCTTTGCACCTGCCGCCCAGGTAACCGCCAAGGTCCAGGGTGGCCGCCAGGCAGTCTGGTCTCTCCTCGGGGCGTCCTGGCTGGCCTGGCGGCAGAGCGGCTCTGCGGGCTGCAGAGGGAGACACCCAGGGAAGGGAGTGGTGCGGAGCCTCCCGGCAGGGTGGGCAGAGGAAGCAGTGGGGCCGTGGGGCCGGGGGCAGCAGAAGAGGTTGGGCGAGGGGCTTGGTGGGAGGGGCTTGGGCGAGGGAGCGGACTCGTGGCACAGGGAGTGCACGGGGAGCTCCCATGTACGGCGGCTGCACAGAGAGCCACAGTGACGCAGCCCGTGGGCTTCACGCCTTCCCGCCCCCCATCCAGCCCCCCGCCTGCCTGCCTCTGGGAGGTTAGAGGCCTGGCTCCCGCATGCCTGTCTCTGGGCCAGTCCTGCATGAAGGACTCTGTGAACCTAGCTGCTGCGACTCTGGGGTCCCCCCACCCCGGGGGACTCACAGCCGTGACTGGGTGCAAGACAGAGGCAAGGGCACAGTATGGTCCCCATCACTCCCGCCCTGTCCCCCCAACAGCTCACGGACCAGCTGGGGGACCAGAGCCGCCTGGCTCCGGCTGTTCGCCAGATTCCCAAGGCAACACTCGGTCTGATTTCCAGGACCCCTGGCCAGAATATAAACACAGGACCAGAGGACCGGTCACCCCACGTCTGGGGCTGCACCCCAGTAACGACACCTGGGGCTTGAAGAGATACGGATAGACAAAGTGTGGTCTATGCACAGAACAGCATATCGCTCGGCCTCGAGGACAGCGGGAATTGTGATGGGCAGCATGGACGAGCCTGGGGGGCACTGTGCCCAGCGAAATGAGCCAGCCACACAGGGGCAAATTCTGCAGGGTTCCACTGAGATGCTCCCTGGGAGAGTCTCATCAACAAAGACAGAGACAGAGGGTGACGGTGGGCACCAGGGGTGGGAGGAGGCGGATGGAGAGTCAGCGTTCCATGGGGACAGAGTTTCAGTATGGGACGGTGACAGAGATCTGGAGACGGACGGTATGCTGGTCTCATACAACGGAATGTCCAGCCCTACCACATAACAGAACGCGACGCAGCTACAGCCCTTGTGCAGGCGTGGGGACGGCGCGTCAACAGAGAGCAGGGCCGCGGAACAAACCAGAATGTACAGAAGCAGGCCCAGCAGCCGCCAGGGTCAAAGTGACATTTCACAGCACCGGGGAAGACACGCTGTCCTGCGAACGGCCCGGGACATCCCGGCAGCTGTGCAGGGAAGCAAGGTTGGAGCCACACGCAGATGACACTCAAAGTGGCCCAGGGGCCACAGGGGAGGGTCTGGGGCCTCGGACCAGCCCAGGCCTTTCCAAGCAAGAAGTGACGCATGGTAAGAACACTGATTACTTCCAAAACAAATTTCTGCAAGGCAGAAACCTCCGTCAGCAGTGAAACAAATAATAATCCAGAAGGAAATGTTGGCCCCACACACCACAAAGGATTAATCTGTCCGCCGTTCATCAACAGCCCCGTGGAAAAATGCTCAAAAGATGCAGACGGCTCCCAGAAAAGGCAAACAAACAGTTCTCCAGCAGACGGAAAGACAATCGTCACTTACAAAGACAGAAACACATACTGAAATGACACTGAGAAGCCCTTTTCCCTAACAGCCCAGCGGACACAGGGCACGTGGGCGTGAGGGCCAGGAAGCAGGGTGCCCCGCTCGGAAGGAGGCGCACAGGGCATTTTGCAATGCCCAGTAACGGCATACTTCATTTCCAGGAACCCCTCACGCTTGCAAAATGATGTACAGGCAAGGTCATTTCACTGCAGTGTTGCTTCTGGAACAGCAGAAAGAGGCAGGACACATCCTCATGTCCATCCATGGGGGACAGCCACCGTGGGATCCCCCATCATCTGAACAAGAAGTGAGGACCCCCCACATGCCCTGCTGGAGACCTTGCAGCGGGGGGGGGGGGGGGGGGGGCTGACTGCCATCTGCTGTGTGGGCAAGCCAGAAGCCCCGGAGCCCCGGGGGAGGGGAGGGCACAAGAAGGTAGGAGCTGAGAAGGGAGGAAGGGGAGGAGAGGGGAGGAGGGAGGGGAGGGAAGAAAAGGAGGGGGAGGAGAGGGACTACTGGAGACCCAACTTGAGCTTCAACCCCCTGTTGAATCCTGAACGTGTTGACTATTCCACAGCAAAGTTTTAAAATCAAATGTTTCAAATAAAAGACAAGAAAGATCTTATTTACATATTTTTATAACAAGTTTAAAGAAAGCAGAAAGAATGGAAACAAGGACCTTCATTCACCACATCAGGGAAATCTCTCTGGAGGCCAAACCCGCCGTTCTCAGACTCTGGCCCAGCAACCCCTTTTGGGGGACGCACAAGGTTAAACCCGAGGCTCATCGGCTTTCCCACGCCTGCTCTCGCGCCTGGCGCACGGGACCGGAGCCGGCAGCCGGCTGTGTTCAGTCGCGCCGAGCCCCGGGCCCGCAGAGCCGCCTCTGCTCCCTGCGCTTGTCTCTTTTCCGTCTAGGGAGGTGCGTGGGGAAATGGTAATTTTATGAAAATAAAATGTGCTACTTGTGTGACTATGTAATGGGTTTATCGTTGGCAGTTTCTGATCAATTAATGAGTATTTCTGAAGTTCCTAGTTTGACTTTCTCACCCGGTGAGGAGCGACAGAGACAACCCGCGTCACTAAGGGCCTCTGGCGAGCTCACGAGCTGGGGACTATGAAGGGCTCAGAGATCGCCTCGGAGAACCAGCACCCTACCCCGATTCCGGAGACGGCATGCGGGGACAGGCCCACGACTCCCTCTGACCCCGGTCTAGGCCTCCAGGGGAGACAGCAGGGAACCGTGTGCACAGGCACAGCCAGAGCGGGCCTCAGCGGGGCAGGCGGGGGCCGGACCGCGGGCGCGTCGCAGCTCTGCGTCACCACGTGAGAGGAACCCCAGAGGGGCAGGGCAGGGCAGGACGCTCTCACCTTACAGGTACGGACACTTGGCACAGAGTCAGACAGCAGGGGCGAGGCCATGCCCCTGTGCCCAGCCAGGCCAGTGGCTACACCTCTCTCTTCTCCACCTGCGCCTCACTCCTTGGGGGCTCAGGCGACAGGAGGTCCCCAAGCACATTTCCCCACCCCCTCTGCTTACAAACACCCTCCCTGTCCCTGGGTACCAAGTACCTTCCGGGGCCACAGAAGCCGCCCGCTCCAGGAAGCCCTCCCTGACGTCCTCATCCACAGGTGTCTCTCAGTTGGTACACACCCCTGCCCCAGGGCACACGGGCTCTCACACCTGAGTGTGCATGCCCGCACACGCTGTCCTGCACGGCAGCCTTCGGCACGCCCACCCTGCCTCTGCAGCCGGGTGCACACGGTGTCTGCGGTTCTCAGCACCCAGCAGCCCGTCTCCCGACTCCCCGCACAACGTAGACTGAGCCCTGCAGGCCAGTCGGAGGCTTTTCGGTAACAGGACCGCGGGAGTCCGGAGCACACAGGTGCTGCCTCCTGGGGGGCGGCCAGCTTGAGAATGAGCGGAAGACACGAGAGGCAGAAGGGAGTGTGACAGGGAAGGAAACAAACGGAAGAAAGAACGGGAACGAGAGACAAGGGCCCCAGGGCCCCAGGCCGGCAGCATCACAGCCTCCACCCTAGGTCCCAAGCACCAAAGGCCCCCTGGGCACCAGCAAGCCTGCGGCGGACCCCTCGCTGCTGGGCCGAAAAGGTGACTCCGAAACATGGGGGACGCCCTGGAGAGGGAGACGAGGAGTGGGGGACAGCTGAGGGACGTGTTCAGGCGTCGGCAGGATGCTCTCTGGAGACCACGGGCATCACCAGCCACAAACAGTCGTGCATGCAACGGTCCGTCTCACAGTCGCCTGAGAAGAGATGGGCGAGGACGGCAGGACCCCCGTCTCTGCAGGACCCTGACAAACCGTCCTGGAAATAAGCGAACTTTCCCGGGACCTTGCGGGTTCAGATGAGATGTGCGCTCGTCGGCCTCCTCGCAACCGGGGCGGTTCTCCGGGAGAAACACCGCCCGCAGCACGAGGCACCGGGGTCTCCCTCGATCACGATCACGAGGGGGGCCCACGTGGGAAAAGGTCACTCCCCCGCGAAGGCAATTAAACCCACACCGTGCACCTGCTTTGGCAAGGACAATCAGACAGAACCCGCCGGGCCGCGTGGCCACGATGCTGAGCAGGGCTGATGTGCGCACAGGCTTTAACCTCCCTCCGCGGAGAACCAGGAGGACACGGTGAGTGAGGGAAAATCAACACCCAGAAGCGCAAGGATGAAAACCATGGCTCATAGTTTGAAAAGCCAATGGCCACCCCCATGCTGTGTAAGTAACAGCGTGACTACTGACACACATAGCCCCGTCTGTTGACACGGGTCCCCCAAACCGACTTGCCCTGTGTTAGGGAGTCTCCCTAAATCTTAATGTCCTGACCTGACCCCACATCGCAGTCTGCTTTGTCCCCATTCCCGAGACCCTCTCCTGCAGGGCTGCCAAGCCCAGCCCTCCCCACCGGCCCGGAGTGAAGCTGCTGTTCCTGCCCCGGGAGCTCGCTTCCCCCCTAGGCGCCCCTGGGCTCCTGGCCCCAGCCCCCGCTCCTCCTTCGCTCTGGCCACTCGGCATGGCTGGAAAGGGGCCTGGGACACCTGCCCTCAGAGGAGCTCACCGCTGTCCACGCCCCCACATCCCTGGCTGACCGCGGGCGCCCCAACCCCAGGCAGGCCCCTACAGCTCAGCCAACCAGACCCCGAAGACCTGGACCCCCGAACAGCGGGCCAGAGACCATCCCTTAAGAGTTGGGGAGGGAGCCGCTCGGAGGGTCCCACGAGGAAGCACCAGCGGCTGTCGCGCACCTTCCGTACTGGAGTCCTCGGACGGCCACAACCACGGGGCAGGAGGACCACGCCGCCCACCCTCCAACGGCCACGCTCCTGCCTCCACTCACTCACCAGAGCAGCGGCCCAAGCATCTCACACAAATTTTCATCAGCGCCGGACCCAAAAAAGGTCCAACGCCACATCCTGAATTGACTAAAAACCCGCAACTGGTAAGAACACGCCACCTTCCGCACCCGGAGGGGAACATATGCGAACAGAGTGTCGGTAACAACCCACGATCCACACCAGCCTGCCCTCCACGACGCCACCGTTCCTGTCCTCACGGAAACGCTGCGGGCACGTCACCTAAACCATGAGACGGACGTCCCTCAGCAAGTCCCCGGATGCAAGCACGGCTCACCGCATCCTCGCTTTCCCACGGGCCGCGGGGCTCCGGGCAACCAGCACGCCGGGTGCGCGGCGGCCTCCTGCCAGCGCCCGCACTGCGTGTCCGCACCCGGCCCGGCCGCTGGAAGCCAGCTCCGCGATCCCCGCCGGAGCCAACTCCCCACGCTCGTCCCAGCCAAGGGGTCCGAAGGGCTGGCCGTGCATTCCCAGGGAGGGCAGGACACACCAAAAGCTGGCGTGGAGACCTGGCTTAACCAGACAGACAGGTCGGCACAGCCGAGAACGGTGGTTTCCCATCCAGCCTGGGGATGGCGGCTGAGTCCATCCCACGGCCTCGAGATGCCGCAACGTGGAGGCCTCAGGGAAGGTGGGAAAGACCCAGGAAGACAGCAGAACAGCACCTGTTGGGGCCTGATCCCCAGATTCCAAAAGGAAACCAGATTCCATCAACCGGTTCCCGGAGAAGACAGACCATCGGCAGCCCCCACCCCAGCGCATGCTGGTCCAGGCCCGGGGAGGCCCGGCTCCACACACACAGAGGGTCATAGGTGACCCTGCAGGACAGACCGCCTGCATCGTCCTCCCAGGCACGCTCACGCCTGTGGAAACTGCTGGCTCCCGCCTCCCTGGCGCCACCTCCCTGAACCTCCCAGCCTGGGTCTCTCTGCGGGGAGCTGGGTCGCTCCCCCGCGTGCTCCCGGCCAGGTCAGGAGGAGGGAACCTGCAGGTTCATACCCCGACGCCCCTCGGAGCACTGCACCTGTGCTCAACGACCCACCAGTGTCCACAAACTGCCTCTGGATAAAGCTGACCCACCTGGTACGGTGGTCCCCTCTCGGAGAGAGGAGAGTATGGGAGTGACTGGCCCCTCTCTCTGGACAGCAGGCTCATGCTGACCCGCTGTGAGGACCCTACTTGGCTCCTGCTCCTTCCCAGCTTCCTGGGAGAGCCATGAAGGGGGCAGAGGAAGAAAAAGAGCACCACGTGTAAGGACAGGAGAGCCGGAGGACCCAGCTGGCCGGCTGACTGTGCACATCACCCACGGTCCCCACCTGCATGGGACAGGGAGGCACCGGCCTGCGCAGCGCGGCTCGAGGGTTCTCCGTGCACCTGCCTCTCAGCCTCGCTGATCCTTGACGACTGAGAGGACGGTCATCGGGGCAGCTGGGGCTGTGCGGTGGGCACAGGGAGGGGCAGTGGTGTCGAGGCAGGACAGGGGCCCCGACCCTGGCCGAGGGCTGAGCTGCCTGACGGAAGCCTGTGCACCTCCCAAGGTTCCCCACTCTGGGACCCCAGCACCTGTGGCACACCCGGATGCCGCGGGCACTGCCTCACTTTCCCAGAGCGCAGCCGGCTCCTACCTGGGGCTACAAGACGAGGGTCCCCAGGGGGGGCACCCCTTAGTAAAGGCAGACTCAGAGCCCAGGACACTGAGGTCAGAAGGGGCATCCCCCTCCAAGGCACCAAGGCCAGCTTCCCCCCACATCACCTCCGTGGTTGTTCTGGAAACCCGAGGTACTGGGTTCCCCTCCGCACCTCCCTCCCCAGGATGAGCCACATAGCGTGTGTGAGCCTCTGGGCTGCAGGGCACATCCTTCCGGGCCTGGTCTGCGGGCTGCAGCCACAGGTGGGCACAGAGCCCCCTTCCCCCGATGCTCTGCCTCATGACAGCGGCCTCCCAGCCCCACGGCTCCCGGTGCTGCCCCTCACTCCTCCAGGGTCATGGCGGGGGGGGGGCACTCCAGACTTTCCCTCCACCCCAGGGAGGCCCCAGCCTCCACCTCCAGCTGACCTGTCCCCAACTCCACAGCCCCTCCCCCATCCCAGGCCATTTCCACATCTGGGACCCCCGGAAACACTCGGCCCCCCCAGGGCTCACCCCTCAGATGTTCCTCACTCCCCGCCCTCCCCCCAGCACACCTGGTCCCTCACACCCGTGTGCTTTCCTACTTGTCCCGCCTTAGACGGCCGGTACCACCTCCCCGCTTCCCACCCTCAGGCCCGCCCAGACCACTTCTACCAGTCCTTCCGGATGCAATCACGGGGTGGGGGGGGGCAGGGAGGAGGAACGCTCCCGGGGGCCCACGTCAGGCCCCGTGGATGAGAGGCATAAGCCGGGGTGGCGGCGGCCCGCGCCAGGCGCCCAAGCGCACAGCTGGCAGAAGGCCTGTCACACGGGGTTCTTCTCATCAGGGTCCTAGCTCCTGTCTGGGCGGGACGCGCAAGGGCGTCAGGACGTTGGAAAGAACCGAGTAAACAGACGGGAGGGTCCTGCACGCCTGACCGCGGCACCCGCAACCCGAGGGCTGGGCCTTCTCTGGTTCTGTGCACCCAAAGCCCAGAAGAAGAGAAAGACCCGGCCCCCGAGTCTCCCCCAGCCCCACACATGCGGCCATGGACACTTGGCCCCACACCTGCCGTCGCGCCCAAGGGCACGCACCGAGAGGACGCTGGTGGCACAAATCGCCCTCCTCATCCCAACACCTCACGCCACGCCAGCAGCAGCCGGGAGCAGCTGCTCGCGAGCCTCTGGCTTCCCCCGACATTTAGGGGGAAAGCGGGGCCAGTGGGAAGCCAGCGGCGGCTCCACAGCCACAACTCACAAGGACTCTGGAAACATTGCCGCAGAGTTTCCCTTCCTGCTGCTGCTAAGGGAAAGGGTCTGCTAATGAGACAACCGTCAACAAGGTCTCCCGGTCATCACGCAGACGCGCGATTTTCAAGGCTTTGAGAGAACCGTGGAGGGAAAATCCATTCCTTTTATGTTTTTGTTAAAATGGCTTTTTTTTTCTTTTTTACAAAACCTACACGGAGAGAGTGCTCATTTAGGTTACACGAGTGCACAAAAATAATCACGCAGTACGGTTTATATCTCCTAATTACACGGAATTTAGGACAAAATGCTCATGTAAGTGATTCTGGAATACTTTATAAATAGGTCACAGTGGGCTCTCCTGGCGGCCGGGGTGTCTGAGGCTCGCACCACCGCAGAGCCGGCCTCTGTGAGTGGAGGGACCGGCGGCCGCAGGCGGGTCCCCACCCACAGGACACTCGGAATCCAGGGGCTCTCGGGATGGGAGCCCTGCCTCGGATTTGGGCGTCCCGCAGGTGTTCCATCCCAACTGGGTGGATGGAACCGCTGGGTCTATCCCAGCCCCCTCCTGTCACAATCGGAATGGGGAAAAGATGCAGAGAGACCAGGAACCCCGTTGTGAACAAGCAAGGGAGCTTCCCTGCTGTAGGACTCCCTGCGGACAACTCACCAAGCTGTTTCAGCCCTCAGCGGGGCGGTCGGTTATTTAAAAGGACACACACCTGCCCGACTTAAAGGAAGGAAGCTGATCTGTGTACTGAGTCCGCTGGTGGGGGGGCTGCCGTCCCAGGGCACCGCGTGACCTGGCCGGCTGGGGGAGGATGGACTCATGACCAGCATCACCTGCTCCAACACGCCCAAATGCCCTTGGGCAAGAGAAGGGCCTGCAGCAATGGGCTGCACCTGACAGAAACTTCCATCCCTCGTCCCACCGTCCCTCCACCCAAGTCGCTTGTCCCACTGTCCCTCGTCCCACCACGGCGCGGCTAGTGCAGGGGGCGTGGAACCTGGGACAAAGGTACAACTCCAGCGGCAGGGGCCTCCTCCAGATTTGGTAAATGCTGGAAAACTGACAGTCCATTTTCTGATGCAGCGGCAAGGGTTTTTTGAGTCTGGCATCAGAGAACGTGAAGATAAAGCGGGATTTTGCGGGGGCGCACTGGGAAGAGGGAGGACACAGTTCCCTGCCTCGTGGCCTGTGGGTCTGGGCACCTGGCTCCCTTTCCGGGAACCCCCGCCTCCTCCACCTGCGTCCCTAAACTAGAAACCTCGGGTCCTCAGCTGTCCTCAGACAGACGCTGCGGGCTCGCCCTCCCAAATGCTCAGACCTAGCCCTGCCGGGCCCTGGCCTCCCTCCCGGTCAGTTCTAGCCTTGGCTTTCCGTCCTCCCGTCACCCAGCCAAGCCGCCCCAGCCAGACCCAGCAAGAGCAACCAGCGGACACCCAGCAGCTGCAGCCCCAGGCCTGGGACACACACGACGGACGCACCCGGACGGCACCCCAGGCCCAGGAGTACCACCTCCTCGGACAGGCCCCCCCCCACCCCCAACCCAGCCTCAGCTCTCTGCCAGAAGACAAGGTATCCCGCAGCAACCCGGGTGACACACGGACAGCAAACAGAAAGGCCTGGACTCAGGGCGGCACCGGCCACACTCCAGGCTCAGCCCTCCTGCCTAGGGGAGGAACCCAGGGCCCCCTACCCCCCGAGGCCTGCTCAGGCCCCTGTGGCTGATGGAGACATGCCAAGGCCCCGGCTGCCAGTGGCCTCTGGAGTCACCCAGCCTCACATCTCTCTGGCCCTGTGATCTGCTCCGAGACACCTCACCTCCGCACCAGGCTCAACAGCTCTCACCGGGGGCCATTACGGATGGAGGCCGTGGGTATGAAGCCTGGGCCCCCTGGAGAGCCTCCAGGACCACTGTTCCCATCATCGGGCGGCATTTCAGTGTGAGCCTTCCCACTGCTCTTTGCTGTGTGGTCCTGTGGTCCTGCCCCGCCCCCAGCAAGGCTCCTGGTCCTCTCCGTAGGCTGTGACACAGGCTCCAGGGGGAGGGACAGCCCAGATTACGGAGGCCTCCCTGGCCCTGCCCAGTCCACGCCTCTGCTCCAGGGACTGCCCACTGGGCTGGCTTAGCTTGCAGAGGGCAGAGCAAGAGGGAGCTAGACCCTGGGCAGCACCCTCCTGCAGGTCCCTGTCCCCACGCCCCCAGGCTCTGAGCGACAGACAACGAGGCCAGGGCCCCGCAGAGAGCATCAGCACTGGGACCCTTCCCGCCCCAGCGCTCACCCGCCCCGGGGCGGCAGGCGCCTGCACAGCACGGCCAGGTCCAAGCCTGCCCTCAAGGAGCCCACAGTCCCGGGAGAGAGCCCCACACCCTCCCATCGCCGTCAGGTGGTGGTGGGAGGGCCTACTGGGGGCTGGCTAGGTGGGTCAGAGAGGAATCTGACACTCCAGCCTCCCCGTGAGGGTTGGGGAGGTATGGGGAGGCCTGAGGCCCCTGCAGAGCGAGGAGGCCCTCATGCATACAGTATGAAGGGGGCAGGTCCCCCCAAAAGCAAAGTTTAGCATCCACATAAGGCCTGTAAGTGGGTGACAAAGAGGATAACTTCAACCATCTAAAACCCCTAAACGGACCCAAAAGGTGTGGCAGGCGGGACACAGGCCCTAGGGCAGCAGAGCACCTTAGCCACTTGCCAGGACCCGTCCAGCTCCACTGAACTCGTCTGCAAGGTGGGGACGGGGAAGCCCCTCTCAGCTTTGCTGTGGGGGGTGGCAACCACCCACTCACCCTCCCCTGGGGGACCCTTGGGCAGCTCTCCACACCCCCCACTCAGACCAGCCCCCCAGCATGCCGTCCATGCTTGGGCCACATAAGGTGGGGTCCCCAGCATCCAAGGCTCCCCCCACCCAAGAGGCTTCAGGGCTTTCCCAAAGATGGCAGTGACCCTGCTGGGGGGTCAAGGACGCTAGGACGGGGCTGTAGCTCCAGAAGGATTCCTCCCTGGACCACCAGCGAGGCTGGCCGTGGCCACTGCTCAGGCACCTGCTGTGTGCCCGGCCCCTGCCCACATGACAGTCCCACTCTGGTCCCTGCCCTGGGGTCAGCAGGAGCTCTGCTTTAGCGGACAGGCTCAGTCACCAGCCCCACGCATCCTAGCGAAACCGCGACCCAGGCAAAGGCTTTAGCAGCCGCCGGAACAGCGTTCGGACCACATCTAGGCTCTGCCCAGTTGCCCCTACATCTCGGGATGAGAAAGGCCCAGCCCGTGTGGGGCTCAGGGGCCTGACGGAGGACCCCAGGGAGAGGAAAGGAGCCACTTTAAGAACTCCAGCCACCCGCTTCCCCACCGTGGGGGCATCTGGACTGTCACTCCCCCAGCGCAGCAGGAGCTACAGAGCTGGGGAAGACCCGGGCTGGAGCTTTTCAAAGAGGAGAAACTGGCTGGGGAGAGGCCGTAGCCCCCCCTTCCTGGGCCCCACACGGCCTGGTTCACCCCACAGAGTTCCAGTTCTCCCCAGAACCCGTCGGGCTGCCTCACACAAACGCAAGCAGACTCTCAACATCCAGGACGCCCATCACCCCGCTTCTGGGGGCCGTGCCTCCCGCATACACCGGGGAGATGCCCAGCGGCCGCTCGCGCTCCCCCGTCAGTAGGGGGTGGTGATGCCAGGCCATCCTGAGGATTCCGCCCTCCCCCTGCACTTGCCGCGGCCAGGTTATTGGGGCCCATCTCCCAGGGCCCCCCAGCGGCGGTGCTCAGCGGAGGCTGCGAGCCACCTGCGCCCCTCCTGACCCGCACCCACCCTTTGCCTCGAGGCTCTCCCACCAGGGGCTCGCCCTTGGGACACAGGCAGGCCGGGCGGGCCCAGGGCGTGGCGGGGGCAGGATGGCCCCTCCGGCCTGGCCTCCCCTCCCAGTCCTCACGCCAACCCTGCCAGCCGCTCCACCCAGCCGGGACGCCCGGGGCTCTCTGGTGGCTGACTCAGCTCACTTCCTCTCCACCGGACGCTCCACGCTCCGCGGCCCGGCCGCTCGGCAGGCTGGCCTCCAGGCACCGGCCAGTCGCACTCGTTCGGGTCCACCTTCTGATCCAGCCCTGGGTCCCCTGCTATCCTTCCTCCTCCCGACGAGCAACGCTAGCCCGCTCGCCGCCCCTCGCGTGCACACGCGCACACACACACGCACGTGCACACACACAGATGCTCACACCTTCCTTCAACTTCCTCGCGGGGTGCGTGTGGTGTGACTCACACATCTGCCTGCATTCCCCACACTGGCTGCTGAACAAAGTATTCCTTTTCCTCCTGCTCCAGGGTGTGCCCAGCGCGCCCGCTGTACGCTCAACCCGTGTGGCAGGACAGGGCCGGGCCTGGCACGCGCAGCTGCCCAGGATATGCTCAGAGGGGCCTTGAGGGGGCGCATGGCCTCAACCCCCCGGAACCAGGGGCGGTGTCGGTCCGGACAGCTGGGCCCCCGCCGCCCCACCCCACACGTGACCCTCACCGTCCTGCTTCTGGGATGCGCGGTCTCGGGCGGGTGACGCCCTTCACCACCACAAGGCACGCCCACCACCGTGCAGATTTTGCGGGAACCCCGTGGGTGGCTCGACAGCCTGGTTCTTCCGAGAGAGTCTGAGTTCGGGGATATTACAAGTTTGTGTGTGTTTCTCACTATTTAAGTTGCTTCAGAGGTTTAAATACCAAACTCCTGGGGTGCCTGGGGGGGCTCAGTGATTAAGCGTCTGCCTTGGGCTTGGGTCCTGATCCCGGGATCCTGGGGTCGAGCCCCACATGGGGCTCCTTGCTCTGCAGGAAGCCTGCTTCTCCCTCTCCCACTCCCCCTGCTTGTGTTCCCTCTCTTGCTGTGTCTCTCACATAAATAAAAAAAATATTTTTAGAAAAATAAAATTAAGAAAATAAATGCCTAGCTCCCCAGCCAGGGGCCGGCACCCACATGTGTCCTCCGGTCCCTGCCACGGAGCATCCTTGGAGCAAGGGGAGCCCTCCACTCCAGCCCCCCCTGCTCTGGGCAGGAGGACAGAGCCCAGGCCGGCCTTCGCTGGTCCCGCCAGGCTCGCCCCGGTGGTGCAGCTCGGGCTCCCCTCCAGGCAGACCTACGCGCCCAGACTACAGCCGCCAGGCAGCCACGCTGGACGGCCGTGACCCCCACGCGATTCCAGTCATCCCAGAGCTCTGCTGCCCCGAAGCTGCCCATTGCATAGGACCTAGCAGACCCCAAAATGTCAGCCCAGAAAGAAGAGGCAATGCGGGTGTGGCAAAGCCAGGTCCTGGGATGGGGGCTCTCCGTGGGGGAGCCAGGTGAGCAGGGTGACAGGTAGACGGTGACCGTGGTGCCCACCAGGTCCCAAGGCCTCACTCTCAGGAAGGGCCACTCGGGGACAACAGCACCCCCAGCCCCACAGAGCCCCCGGCCGGTTCCAGCAGCTTCCTCAGCTCCCCGACAGACGCAGGCTGGGTGGGAGGGCCCGAGCCCCCCGGGTCCGTGGCGGGAGCTCACCCACGAGCGAGAACAAAGGCCGGCTCCTCCCGGAGCCAGACCTCCCGGCGTGGGAGAGAGCACAGTGACGGTGCAGACAGGATGGTGGGCGCGGCACGCCCCCCCACGCGTGTGCCCACTCAGAGTGACGGTCCTCACCAGTGCCCCACTCGCCCACTGTCCTGTCCCGCTTTCTCTCAACAGGGACAGCTGCCGTGCCGGCCGCTCCCCTCCTCAGAAACCTACGCCGCCCCCAACCCCGTGGCTGCGCTCGGGCCTCCCCAGCCCAGGGACCCCAGCGCTGGCCCCTGCCCACCCCTCAAGCCTGCAGACCGTGTGCAGCTCCCCAGCTTCAGGGAGCCGGAGCCTTCTCTGCCTCCCCGCCCCCCGCCTGGCTCTGAACCTCCAGCGGAAGCCCTTCTCCTGCCAACAGGACCCACACGTGCCGCAGACAGACCCCACACGGGAATGGAAGCCGACTCGAGCCTCGCTTCTCTTCTTCCCGGAAAGGAAACTGGTCTCTGGGCACAGCGGCTGCTCTGCAGTCGTCCCCCCGCCCGCCCCCAGCCTGCGCGGGTGTGAGTTCCGAGGTGGGAAGCCGCCAGGCCCCGCCAGGATCCTGGTCCAAGATGCAGCCGAGCTCGAGTCTGCTCGCAGTCCTTCTCTTCATACTGCTGAGGCCAGACCTCTGGGCCACGTTCAAAGTTAGCCCCACTTTCACATTTCAAAAGCACGCCAAGTCTGTGCCCATCCCTGTGGGGCCGGCTGACAGGGCACAGCCGGGGGCCCCCGGTCTCCTCTTTCCCTCCCCCTGCAGGCCACAGGCCTTCTTGCAAACGGGATGGCCCGTGACCCCCCTGGGGCCTGAGCTCTGACAGGGCACCGGGCCCCACAGAGTGAGCGGGAACCAGACACGCACGCTGCGTCCAGGCCCATAAAGCTGCTCCCCAAGGCCAGGATGACCCCGCGCGGCGCGCATACCAGAAAGCAACGATTTTGGAAACGCATGGCCAACGGGGAGCCCGTCTCCCACCGCGGGATAGGAATTTATTGATCAGGGAGAAGAGGAGGCCAGAGTATCCACGTGGTAATGAGCAGACTGTATCGTCAGGATGAACTGACATTTCACTGAACACGGACACAGATGGTGCCTCACAGACGTCGTCAGAGGCGCGCAGAGACCCACGGTTAGAGTACTCGAGTGTGTCTCCCGCTCCGCCCGCCGACGCCGAGAGAACCACTCCCCCAGCAGCAAGTGCACCCAGCACCCGGACCTTGGGTCCTGACACTGTGCTCTGGCATGGGGAGCAGCCCGGCCCAGGGCTGGCGCAGGACGTGACCCCGGGTCTGGACCCCGTGCTCTGGCAGGAGCGGCCGACTGCAGGGCTGGGGCAGGGCGTGGGCAAGGTGAGCCTAGAGCCACCTGCAGAACCAGGGATTGGGACGTGCTCACCCCCGACCAGGATGGGAGCCAGAGCCGGAACAAGTCCTCCAACAAGACAAATAACTCAAAACACAGAACAAGACAGAATTCTGCCCTGATACAAGAGAGACTGAATAAATTAGTAAATGGGGAAAAGACGCTAGGCTCCCACACAGAAAAATTCCAAATAAAGAAGGAAGAAACTTGGCCCCAGAGGGGCTGGGGCAGGATCCCCCTTGGCGTGGCCGTGCACACAGACCCCCTTCAAGGGCAGCGTGAACGGGGGAGAGAGGAGCTTCACGGAGGGGAAGCCTGACCGACGTGCCCAGGAGAGCCCTGCGACTGTGCCCCACAAGGTCAATACCTCAGTGGTCAGTGAGGCGGACAGCAACGTGCCCAACGTGGTGGGAGGAGAGGGCACTGCCCTTGTGGGCTTCCTCCTAACCCTGAGACCCCAGTTCAGCCCCAAGAAAAGCATCCAAATTCCAACAGAGGAATTCCAGGTGTCTGAACAAATTCCAACGTAGAGGGACCCTATCATTTTCCTAATGCTTCTCCCGCCTGTCGGGGTCATCAGAAAGCAAAAAAGTCTGAGAAACCGTCCCAGCCCAAAGAAACCTCCTGAGCCAGAGCCCAGATGGGATCCTGAGAGAGGAAAAAGATTTTACGTTAAAACTGAGGGTATCTAAAGCCCGACTTGAGTTAATAACGTGTCAACGCTGGTTTAGCAATTTTAACGCTGTTTGGCACTAACAAGATATTAACACCAGGAGAGCCTGCAGGACCCCCGAGTGTGTAGAAACCTCAGCCGTAGCTGTGTAATTTTCTGTGTATCCAACACCGATCTATAGAATACGGTCTATTAAAAAGCCAACAAACGGCGTGCCACAGATGGGATGCGGGGCGGGCGGGCCTCCAGGCATCCCGTCACCCACAGCCAGACCAGCCTTGCCCTTGAGCCGCTCCAGAGGACATAGTGAAGTTTCAAAACCAACCAACCGTAGGATGTGGGGGAGAGAGCCTCACGGACCAACCCCCACCCGACCCCCACCTGCAACCATTCACCGCCCCCCACACTGTCCCCAAAGAGCCCAGCAGAAAACGAAAAGGAACGCCCCTGCCCTCCAGCAGCACAGAAGGCAGGTGAGTCAACAGGCAAGCCCGCACAGGGTGACCAGCACGAGGGCACGGTGGCCCACGAGGTCCTAACCCTGTGGGAAGGGGAAAACCGGGAAGGCTTCCTGGAGATGATGGGTAGGCAAATGGCTTGAGGTCCCTGCACACAGTGGGTAAGCCACAGCGGCAGAAGGGGCAGCTATGGGCTCAGACCCCTGGTTCCCAGAGAGGCAAGCCCACGGAGCCTGTAAGAAAGGCGGCCCAGGGTCCCGTGGTGCCAGGGAAGAAGGCCACACTTCGGAAAAGGCCCCCATGGCTACACACTGCCACATGGACAGATGAAAGACCTCCTCTCGGCCAGCGGACCCCACGTCGGAGGCGGGGATGAGGGGTGACTGACTGCGCAGGGACACAGGGTTTCTTCCCGGGGTGACGGAAATGTTCTAAAATCTGACTGCGGTGACGGCTGCACGATTCCGTGAATATGCTAAAACCCGGTGAATCGCGCTCTCAATGGGTGGATGGCATGACATGTAAATTACGCCTCAATGAAGATATTTTAAAAACAGCCGCCTCTCCGCCTGCAGGGCCCTGCCCCCTCCCTGCGGAGGCCAGGCCGCCCCCGGATCCCGCAGCTCCCCCAGCCAGGCTCCCGCGACCTGGAGCACCGCCACCCCAGGGCACAGCCCGGCACCCCAGCCTGTGCTGAGGCCACATTTCACTTCCCCAAGGCTCACAGACTGGGGAGCGAGAGCAGAGAGGGGCAGAAGCGGCACAGGAGTGGGGGGGGTGGAGTGGGGGGGCACGACCCTAACCGGGGCGGGGCCTAGAGGCCGCCCTGGCTGGGGATGGGAGCAAAGTTGCGCCAGACAAAGGGCTCTGCCACCCCTGCAGGCACCTCGGGGAGAAGGGGGCCGAGGGGGAGGGAGAGAGGGAGGACGGGAGGCCCAGAATGGAGGCTGCTGGGGCGCAGGAAGGACTCGGATGTGCCCCGACCTGCACTCCACGCTGGCAGGGCTGGGGAGGGGCTCCTGCCTCCTCACGCCGTGTGCTCACCCCCAGACCCCCCAAGCCCCTGCTGCCCACAGGGGACGGGCTAGAAGCACAGTGCTTTCCACTGACGGTGGGGAACCTGCCCGAGAGAGGGGAGCTGCCCCCCCACCTCTGGGGCCCTCGATGGTGCCCAGCACACCAGGTTTCTCTTCCCCACAGATTAACCTGGCTCTGGTGGCACAGAGGCGTTCGGGTCCAGCCCCCTCCCCGTCCCTCATTCCAGAGGGACAGACAACAACTCACTGAGCACAGTGCTTTCCAGTTTCCAAGCACCCTCACTTCAGAGAGGAGAAATACAGCCCCCCGGTGTCCCGTATCTCTCTTCCCAAATCTGGGTGAGCCCTGAGAGAGCCAGAAGCCCGGACTCCAACCACAGCCACCAAACACCAGTCCGTGTGGGGATGACGAGCACCTGCCCACTCGCCACCATCTCCCTGGCCCCTCCTCCTTGGAGAAGCTGGCCAGGCCATTCTATGAATGGCAGAATGCTCTCAAGCCTCTGGTTTCTGTATCCTCCACCAAGACCCTTGTTTACAGGTGACCAAACTGAGGCCCAGAGAGGTTAAGCATCTTGCCCAAGAACACACAGCAGCAAGATCAAGTTTTCTCCACCTCACCTCTCTGCTACAGGTTAGGAACGGAGACCACCGGTCCAAAGCAGACTCTGCCACTCACCAGCCTGTGGCCTCTGGGAGATTACTTTTCTGAGATGAGCTTCATCATCTGTGCGACGGAGCCAGTAACAGCACCCACCTCCGGTTACAAAGATCACCCTGCAAAGCGCTCAGAAGGCCGGCAGGCCTGGGGTAAGGGACGCCCGTTACTGCCGCGTGTTAGATAGCAGAAAGCCTTCCCACTCGACTGATCGCTCACACCGCTCTCACGGACCCCTGGAAACGTAACTGAACTTGCCACAGGGGTTAGCGGGGAGGCGGTAAGGTCAGGAGTCTTGCAGCCAAACAACCCAAGTTCCAATCCCAGCCCTGTGACTTATCTAAATGGGGGCACAGGCCAGCCCATCTCTCTGTGGGGCGGAAGGGGACAGTGCGTGGAGAACACCTGTCCCACACCTGATGTCCCACGCAAGTCTCGGTGCTTTCTGTCACTGTGAGCAGAGTTTCTGTGAATGGCCAGTGCTCCCTGTCTTCCAGGGTGACCAGAGGGGACTTCAGGCACAGGCCACAAACACGATCGCAACCCGGTCAGAACTCAGACGCCAGACAATGTCAACGACAGGCCTCAGGAGGCGCCAGTTATCGGTGCAGAAGGAGGGCCCCAAAGTCTCCCCCAGCCCCTCCATGTGGGCCACACGCAGACACGAAGGAGGAAGGAGCGCCGTTTTCTCTACGGGGAGCCCTCCTCTGGCTCCACCTCTGTAAGGAAAGTCTGAGCACCCTCCCTCGAAGTTCTCAAGTTACCGATTATATTTCTTGACCTTGCCGGCAGGCCGACTCCCAACCTGGGGCAGCGACCTGGGTCTGTTCCCACGCTGGCCCCTTAACCACCACCCTCTCCAGCGACCCGGGTCCGCTCCCGTGCCCGCCAGCCACACCGGACCGTCAGGGACGTGAACTCTTACCCCTCTGCGTGCGGCATTCTCACGACTCTGCCCAGGATGAAGAGCCAGCGAGAGTCCCCACTGCCACGCCGCCGAATGGCCACGGAAGAACCCGGCCCGAACCCACCGCGGTGCCAAAGAGCCCCCAAGTCCGCTTCCAGCCCCCCACCCCCACCCCAGAGGTCTTCCTCCGGGCACCTCGGGAGTGGACACGTTCTCCTGGAGCGGCTTCCCAGGGCCGGATGCCCTGTCGGCTGAGCACACAGACGCCGCGTCCCCAGCCAGTGCAGCGGACCCCTCCCACTGCTCACCTCCACAGCCCACGTCTCATCTCCCCCAGTTCGCCAGGACGCCCCAAGTCCCAGCGCGGTCCGAGCTCCCACGGGGCCGCAAGCGCGCCCGGAAATGGTCTCCCGTGCCCGGGGCGACAGGTGCCGCAGCCGCGGGAAGCGAGGCAGGCAGAAGCTCAGAGAAGGGGTCGCTGGGCCGCACGGGCGGCCGCCGGTGTCTTCGTCCCCAGCGAGTACACGCTTTGTGCTGACAGGGGCTCCAGAAGTGCTCAGCACGTCCCCAGCACAGCCGCCAGGCGAGACCCCATCGCGACACACAATAGAGGGCCGGACATCAGAGGTGAGGGGCGCCAGAAGGGCCACCCCCGCAGAGGAGCCGCTGGCTGGAGCCCGGCCGCGCCAGGGTGGGAACTCCACTCCCTCACCGGCTCGTGCGGCTCCCGCCCCCCGAGGGAAACAGCCCAACCACAACACGGAGGGAGCCAAAAGGGGCCCACTGGGGCCCATGAGGTGACGGGGTGCCGAGGGCACGACCACCAACACGGGCCACACCACGGACGCGTCGAGGGAGCCCCTCTGTTCGCCGATGACACGGATTCCACTGAGAGCGTCCCGGGGCTGGGGCTGGCGTCTGTCACATCTGGAACGTCGCTGTGACACACAGAGGGCGGGCTGCAGGCTCACAGCCTCTCCCGGCAACAGGGTTCACTGGGCTCTAACGGCACTGTTTCATTGTGCCCGAACCGCGATTCTATTCTGTTCTGTCGTAGAGCAGAAATGGTGATTCAGGGAAAACAGGCCTGATTCTCCCCCCTCGTTTCCAGCTGGAGAAGGTGAGGCCCAGGAAGCACAGGGACTGCCGGTCACCGGGCGCTGGCAACCACTGGTCTCCTGACACCCACTCCTGGCTGGACTGACAGGTAAGAGGGCACTGAGGAGAGCCTTGCAGGCTGGTGGTCTGGAGAGAGACCGCCTGGTTCCTCCTCCATGAGGGGTTCCTCGGCCACTTCCAGAGAAACCCAGGATAAACAGGTTGCCAGGGCCAGAGCCCAGCAGACCACAAGTTTAAGACTTTCCCAGTTTCCAGGAAATGCCTTTCCCAAGTGCAAACACACAGACATCACAAGGACAGGCCCTGCCCGTCCACAGGCCGCACCACTGGGACAGCCACACCCCACACCTCATCAGCCAGGGCAGCTGAGGGGGAAGAAGGGCAGAAGGCCCTGAGGACCACCCCTCCCCCCACCTCCCAGTCCCTGGGACCAAGCTGGCACCCCCTAGTGCCTGCCATGAGTCCAGCACTGTCCAGACTGTGGAGGTTCAAGGCCCCTGTCCTGCAGTCACGAAGTGCTCCAGAAGGACCCACACCATGCCCAAGACAGGGAGAAGGCCAGCCAAGCCAGGCCCCCTACGTGGGCCAGGCAGAGGGTTTTTGAGGGTCTACAAGCAGGAAGGTGGGACAGGTTTCCTTAGGTCCCCAACCCAAGGTGTCCCAGCTAACAACGGTGGGATGGGCTTCCCTCCCAGCACAGGGCAAAGGCGAGAGCTGGAACACACTCACCCAGGGGGAAGATGCGTCCTCAAACGTGCCTGGGGCGCAAATGGGGCAGTCAGGGAAACTGGCTGCCCGGGGGCAGAGGGCACTGACAACCTCACCAGGGTGTTCTGATCTCTGCCCTGGGCGTGCCTGGCCAGCGGGGGCCTGCAACACCTCAGCTAATACTTGTATCAGCCCCCCTCCCTTTACTGCTGGGGAAACTGAGGACAGGGAGACGCAATGCCTTCCTGCCCAAGGTCACAGGGCATGTGCACCAGAGACAAGACTCCGAAGTTCTCTCTTAACTAGTGTGTAGCACTGCCCCTGCCCATCCTGCCAGGCCCAGACTTTAAACAACCCCCAGAGCTGGGCCACTATGGGGCCTGGGACCCAACGGCCACGATTTTTGTGTGCGGGAAAGGTTCAGAACTGTATTTCCTGCCCAGCCTGCAGAGGGAAGGCAAGAAGAGATTCCCATCCTGCAAAACATCTCCCCCAAAATGGATTTTCCCTGCGTCTGGAAATTCAGGACTGGCAACAACCCCTAGAGCAACCAGGCTTCCGGGGGCAGCCACGGAGGTCTCCAGCCCCAGGGCCTGCCGCTCCTCCCGCCACAGAGCCACTGTCAGGGGCAGGGGAGCCCGCCCACCTGTCTCTGGCTCCCCTTCCTCCGCAGCTGTAGGCCTGGACGGGGTGCCGCGTCTGCTCTGAGCAGGTGGGGACCCCAGGCTGGGGGCTGCCACACTCCACTCCGCCTCCTGGCCTGCAGGCGGCCCGGGTGCCCGCAGAGCCCCACTAGCTACAAGTCACAAACAAAGGGAGAGCAGCCAGGGCAGAAAGAGGGGTACAGGGAGGGGGCGAGTGGCCACAACTTTTTGGCGGGGTCGTTCCTGGGGTCGCGGGCTCCCTCCACCTCTCCTGTGTCCCCAGGGAGTGGGTTCCACGACGACGTTCCCCGCCGAGCCCCTGTCTCCGCCGAGCTTCGGCGACCCCCAGCTCGGCGACCAGCAGCACCCCAGCCCGGGCCCCGCGCCCCCGGGACGTCCTCCTCTCCCAGGCGGGTCGGGCGCGGGGCCGCGGGGCGCGCGCTGGAGGGGGCGGCCGTGACGCGCGCTCCGGCCCCGCGCGGGACCTGGGGGCGTGTGTGCGGGGCGCGCCCGCGCGGGGCCCTTCTAGGAGGGCCGCTGGCGCCGGGCACCGGAGGAGCGTGGCCGAGCGCGCCGGGTCGCGGCCGGGCCGGCCCGTGCCGGAGCGGGTCCGCGTGTCCGCGAGGTCCGTGTGGGCGTCCGCGCGCGCGCCGCTTACCCTGCGCGGAGATCGGGGCCAACTCTCATTCACCCGCTGCCGCGGCGCCCCCTCGCCGGCCGCCCGGCCGCGCTGCACCTGCCGCCCGCCCGGGAGCCCACGGCGCCGGCGAGCCCGGAGGAGGCGGCCCCGCGGGTCCGGGCCACGAGCGCGGAGGCGGCGGGCGGCGGCGGCGGCGCCAGGTCGCGCGCTCGCGTCCCGCTGCGCGGAGTCTGCGCGCTCCAGGCCCGGCCTGCGCAGCCGCCGCCCCGCCCCGCGCCTGGCCCCGCCCCGCACGCCGCCCCGCCCCGCGCCTGGCCCCGCCCAGCCCCGCCCCGCCCTCCCGGCGCAGCGGGCTCCTGAGCCCGCGGGAGCGCGCCTGTCCCGGCGGGGCGGCGCGCGCGCTCACGCTCGGTCACGCGGCGCCACCTTTGGGTGGCCCACGTGCGTCCCCGCCACCTGCGCCCACGTGCACGCGCAGCGGCTCCTCCGCGCGGAGGCCGCGGCCACGCGTTCCCGCGCTCCGTCGCGGCGAGAGGCTCGGGTACAGGCACGCACGGGCACGCACGCGGCTGTCACCTCGCCGGGCCCGCGCGCCGCACCGCCCGGGGACGCGCCGGGGCCGCCGCGGGTCCGAGACGGTGCTGGGCTGCCGGGGGCGACCCGCATCCCGTAGGGGGACGCCCTTCCCGGCACCGCCACTGCTGGCCCGCGGCCGGGGGAGCGGGGTGCGCGCTCCCTCTGGACCCCGGCGCCGGCGGGGCTCCCCCATGCCCGGGGGCGCTGCCTGGCCTCAGGGTCTGGGCCTCTGGGCTCGTCCCCGCTTTCTCCAAACCTCACCCTCGTTGAAGGGAGCCCCGCCAGCCCCCGTCCACGCTCCTGCGTCTCTCCAGGCACCACCGGGGGTCCCGCTCTACGCGCTCCTGCCCCCGGGTCTGGGACACCCTCTCCCCCGGAGACACCTGCCCCACCTTGGCTGCACGACCAGAGGCCGTCCAACTCACAGGACGGTGCGGAGTGGACAGAGGAAAATAGCCCCAGAGAAACCGGGCCCTTAGGCGCGGCTGGGGGTACCTGCCATCAGCCGCTCGCCCAGGCCTGACCGGGACAAGGCTACTGAAGATTGGGCTGGGAGGGTCGGGGGACCCGGAGAATACAGAAGGCCTGAAGGCTGTCACCCAGGCTCCTCGGCCTCCCGGGCCCAGCTGGGTCCTCTGGGCTCTGCCCTGCCCTTGCCATCTGCCGGCTGCCTAGCGAGCGTCCTGCCCCTGCGCTGCAGAAACTTACAAGCATGGAAGTCCTACAGGCACCTCCCATTCAGCAAACCCAGAACTGAACTCTCCGCTACCCTCCTGCCCCAACCCGCCTCCAGCCTCCCCTCCCTCTGGGAAAGGCCTATCCATCCCTCCAGAGGCCCTAAGTCCCTGAAACTCTTCCTGGGCAAGATTTGCACCCCCCCCCCTTTTTTGTCCTGACCCAGCATTCTCCGCCTGGGGAGGCAGCCCTGATGGGCCAGGGTCAGAGGCAAGCTTTCAGGTGAGCTCCTAGAAGGAGACCATTCTTCTCTGTGACTCAGTTTCCTTTCTGCAGAATAGAGAACCAGATGACTTCCGAGTAAGGGAGCTAACGGAACGTGCGTGGCCCGGCTCCAAGCCCCCAGCTCCGCAATGCACCGCTTGACCAGCCTGGCCGGAAGCAGTCCTGGCCTCCCTTGCACCCAGAGAGCCCAGGAGTCCACATCTCGTACCTGCCACCTCCTGTCTCCAACACTAAGATTGTTTGCATGGTTACTGGTTATGTGCTTGCCTCCCCGAACCCTCCCCACCGCGCAGCGGGGGCAAGACCCAGATTATTCGTGTGTGAGTCACTCCCCCCCCATCCCCCCCTCACCTCAGGACCTTGGCCAGACTAAGTATAGTTGTCAGGACGTTTCTGTTCACAAATGACAGAAATCCGCCTCCAACTAGCCCCAGACGGCCCCTATCTGCCCATGAAAGCAGCAAGCAGAGCTCCCGACCATAGCACGGTGCAGACCCAGGGGGCCCAAAAATGTTGTTTGAAGGCGAGCGCAGGGTTGGGAGAGCAGGCAGGAGCTGCAGGGAACCTGGGGAGGAGGGAAGGGGTTGAGCCAGACTGCTGGGTCCACCTCAGGGGCCCTCACGTTCAGTCCCCGCGACAGACATCTGCGGCGGCGGGGGAGGGGGACGTTTGTACCTGCTGCTGCCGCAAGGCCACCATAGTGGGCAAAGCCAGGTGTGGTCCCCCGGTGGACAGGTTCAGACCGGATCCCCCTCAAAGCCGGTGCTTGGCGTGATGGGACACTGTCCTGCTCGGGGCTCCTGAGAGTTATCCCGTCACCTCACTTACAATCGGGGCTGCTCCAGGCTCACCTGTGGCTCCAAATTTGTCACCAAATTAACAGGCTGAAGCCCTAACCCCCAGCACCTCAGACTATGACAGTGTTTGGAGATGGGGCCTTTACTGCGGCCTTTATCGAGGTGATTACATTAAAATGAGGTGCTTAGGATGGGCCCTAACCCAGTCTGGCTGGGATCCCTAAGAAGAAGAGGTCAGGACACACACACACATAGAGGGATGACCGTGTGAGCCGGGAGAGGACAGCCGTCTGCAAGCCCAGGAGAGGGGTTCAGACCTTCAGCCTCTGGAACCCTGAGGAAATAAATCTCTGTTGCCCCAGCCTCCCCTCCTTCCCGTCTGTGGTATTTACGCTGAGCAAACTCCCACAAGGACCGGGCTCAGAGCAGCCACTGGACCGCTCGGGTCCCTATTAGCCCCCCCACCGCTCTGCTCGAAAATACGCTGGTGGGCATTGCCAAATGCTGAGCTGTGTTGGCAGCTCGGAGAAGGTCTCCTGGAGCCCCCCCTCAACCTGGAACCAGCTGAGCCCCCAGAATGGGTCTCTTGGCCTCAGAGCCCCAAAGAGCATCCAGGGGGGCAAGATGGCTAGACTCACACGAACTCCTGGGTGACTAGCAGAAGCAGGGGGTGTTGGTGGCCAAGAAAGTCACACAGAGGGGCGCCTGGGTGGCTCAGTGGTTAAAGCCTCTGCCTTCGGCTCAGGTCATGATCCCGGGGTCCTGGGATCAAGCCCCACATCGGGCTCTCTGCTCAACGGGGAGCCTGCCTCCTCCTCTCTCTCTCTGCCTGCCTCTCTGCCTACCTGTGATCTGTCAAATAAACAAATAAAAAAATAAAAAAATAATAAAAAAAAAAAGAAAGAAAGTCACGCAGAAAGAAGTCAGCAGGAGGCCTGGGCAACTTGCTGCAGACCCCGTCCTGCTCGTCCCCCCACTGCCCTGCTCCCCCGGGCCCTCAGCGCCCAGGAGCATCCTCCCCAAATCCTGCCATCCTCGAGCCTTCTCCCACCTTTCCCTCCATGCTGTGCTCTGGGCCTGGCAGCTCTCTCCAGCGGGGCTGGCTGGACAGCCCCCCTCCCGGCCCCTCGCCCCCTGGGCCTGCACGTGGGGCCCCGGGTCCTCAGTTTGGAGCCGCCTCCCCTCACTCTGACCTCCACACCAAGGCAGGTGGGACCCCTACAGTCCCTGAAACGGCTACCCCTGCTTCTCTGACCCAAAGTCCTAGTGCTCCCCTCCCTGCTGGGCCACCTGTGGGCACACAGCCCCCCCTGCTGCCCAAGGACTCACCTGCTGTTCCTCTGCCTGCCCACCACACCTGGGGGCTGCAAGGCTCCTCCCTCAGCCTCTTCGTCCATCCACGCTGAAGGGCCACCTCCTCTCTGAGGTCCACCCTGACCGCCTCTCCTGCTTTTCTTTTCCTCCTGGCACCAAGGACTTCATCATACATGCCAAGGGAGGCTCCTGATCAGCCAGCCAGTGCCTCCCCTTGTCCCAGCACCAAGACCAGCGGGGGTGGCCTTTGCCTCTGACACCGTCTCTGTGCTCAGCCTGAGGACAGAGACCACGGCTGACCCCCTCCAGCCTCAGGGCCTTAGCAGCGCTCTCTGCAAGCCTGGGGACGGTGGTTATTCTCTGGGCATCTTACCTCTCACACCCCCGTAGCTGTGCTCTTTTCGGGCACACCACATTCAAGTGCCCTCTCTTTCGACAAGCCTTCCGCACCTGCTTCTTTTCTCGGAGCTCCTGGGGGCCACTCTATCCATCCCGGACTCTTCTAGAAGAGACAGCCTGCCAAGAGGTCCCTCCCAGACAGAGCCCTCTGCCATTGAGGTCTCCTCATTCACCAAGCCCTGGGCCAGAGCCCCTCTTTGTTCCTCTCCTCCTGGCCACCTTCCCCCCAAGATACCCGATCCTCTGTCCTAGGACACCAGCATCAGAGCCGCTGGCCCGCCTTGGACTCCGGACACTGACTCCGGCCCTCACACCACTCTCTCGTGGACCTGCTCTCTCCCTGCCAGCTGCTCCTTCTGACCTGTGCCCCAGCCCCATGAGACTGTGAGGGCCCTGGCCAGAGAAGTTCGGGACCGTCCGTCGTCCGCATGCTCTTGGCTCCGCGTCCTTGGACACACCACCTAGACCTCTGAGCCTCAGTTTCCTCTTCCATAAAGGGAAGAAGTAAGGTGCCCACCACCAGGCTGTGGTCTCCACCTCTAGAGAGGCAAGAGGCAGCGTGTAGGGGAGGCCAAGAGTGGGCAAGGCCTCCGAGGAAGGGTCTGGAACAGGATGTATGGTGCCTGCTTGCCGGTCCAGGGGGCTGAAGGTCTGTTGGACCCGTGAGTCCTACTGGAATCAACACGTTTGTATTTCAGTACGTGGGAAAGCCTTGCACATAGTAGGTGCTCAGAGATGTGGTATGGGTCACCGGCTAGACGACACCCAGAAACTCTATTTACACGTTTCCTTGACTTTGAAATGCCAGGGTGGGAGGAGGGGTGGCGCCTGGGCGGCTCAGTCTGTGAAGCGTCTGCCTTTGGCTCAGGTCATAAACCTGGGGTCCTGGGATCAAGTCCCGCATCGGGCTCCCTGCTCTGCAGAGAGCCTGCTTCTCCCTCTCCTGCTGCTGCTCCCCTGCTGTGCTCTCTCTCTCTCTCTCTCTCTGTCTGTCTCAAATGAATAAGTGAAATCTTCAAAAAAAAAAAAATGCTGTTGGTAAGATGCACCATCAACTTAATAACAGGTTTTCAGGAAAAAATGGCCCACCCCTGCTGTGTCAGACACGCTCCTCTGTTCCGAGCTGCATCAGCGTCTCAGAAGGGTGAAGATGGGAACCAGCGAGAGTCTCAGGGGAATTAGCCTCAGCTAAACGCAGGTGTGAAGGGCTTTCTCAGCTTCGTGGCCCTGGGGAGACTGTGTTCTCTGCAGGGTCGGGGCCCTGGAGACACGGCCCCTTAGCAGGGCTTCACCGGGCCCTGGGGAGGCGACAGAGCACAGACCCCAGCCACTGGTCTGGGACCCAGGGGCTCCCTGCCTGAACTTGGGGTTCTGGCTTCTGAGACTGACGGAGCTTGCCACCTGGTGGCAGCAGGCGGCAGTGCAGGGGCTGGGCGCCTCGCCTCCTGGGCCAGCCCTGGAGGTCTGCCCAGCCCCCGCCCTGCCCAACCCGCACCCCGAGACCCCGCTTATAAGCCCCGCTTTCTGCCTCCTTGTGGCAGAAGGCTGGGTCAGCCAACCTGGATCTGGACTCTGTCTTACCTGCCATGTGACCCTGCCAAGCCCCTCCCACTCTGGGTGCCTCAGTTTCCCTACCTTGTAGGGTGGTGGTCTCCTTTCTTCTCACCCCCGCACCCATGTGGAGGCCGGCATTTGTCAGACTTGGCTCTCACAGACCTTCCTTGGAGGGGGGAAGACATAACTGAAGGGCGAGTCCAGGTGGTCAGTGGGGCTAGGACCTGCCACAGCCTGGGGGCTGGGGACTTCTTGGAGGGGGGGCTTCCAGGCCTCTCTGAGGGAAGGCAGGCCTGGCAGAGGCCAGAGGGAGGAGGTGGTGGAGGAGTGACAGCCCTCTCTGTCCTTGGGCCCATGGAGCTGAGCAGGCATGGTGGGTGGGAACCTGGGGGCCGATGAGCCGAGGTGGCCAGTGCAGGAGAGCCCCAAGGGCTGGTAAAGGGAAGGCTGGAGGAGGGTGACGGTCGGTCCCTCCCCAAGAGACTCTCTTGTATAAGAACAAGAGAATAAGATAGAGAGTTATGATCCTATGGACCAGCTCTGTCTGATGGAACTTTCTAGAATGATGGAAATACTGTATATTTGCACAGTCCAGTAGTTATGGAGCACTTGAAATGTGGCTAGTGGCCTTAGGCCGTGGGACAGCACTGCGTGGAAAAGGACAGTATGTCCAAAGGATATGCCCACAAAGCAGATGGAAACTGGAGATAGGAAAAAAAAGATAGAAATCACAAAAGAACACCATTCAGAAAACTTTTGGGGCTCCTGGGTGGTTCAGCCGTAAAGCATCTGCTTTCAGCTCAGGTCATGACCCCAGGGTCCTGGGATCCAGGCCCGCATCGGGCTCCCTGCTCAGCGGGAAGCCTGCCTCTCCCTCTGTCTGCTGCTCCCCCTGCTTGTGTCTCCCCCCATGACAAGTAAATGAATAAAATCTTAAAAAAAAAAAGAATTAGGAAAACTCAGAAAATCCATGATTAGAGAGGAAAAGAACAGTTGAGTGTAGAGCGTGTGCAGAATAATTAGAAGAAAAGAGCAAGTAATTCCAGGAATGAAGACAAAATTGACTGGGACCCACGACCGAATAAACACAACCAGCAGGAGACAGAAAGTATTTCTTTTTTTAAATCACAAAGAAATGAGAGCAAGAGAGATTAGGGACTAGAGGAAAACGATCAAGTGTGGAAGGCAGGTGGGAGCGATCTAGCGCAGGAGTGATGATAGCATTCCCGAACAGAAAGCCAGATCCGTGGGCCAGAGCAGACACCGAAACTGTAATTGATGTAGACATTCCTGAAATTGAAAACAAATGAATGCCTGTAAAATTACATATTGGAAGACCATACCCCACCCTAGGACCATGGGCCTGGAATGACTAACTCTAAGATGTAGGAGAGAAACGCCACCGAATTTTAAAGAAAAAGAAAATAACATCCTTTCGACATCCAGGTGAGAAAGTTCCCATCACTTACAAGGAAAAAGTAGCAGATCGCCACAGACTGCCGCTGGCCAAGCTTTGTGCCGGATCCAAGGAAAGAAAAATGCACGCCCAGAATAGTATGTCCAGTCCAAACGGCCTTTCATGTTAAGGCTGTGGAGTAACTGTCCTTGTTGGGGATTATTGCTTCAAGAAGACTTTACTGAATTAATCTACTGGAGAACGGGCATAGGAAAGTGGAAATGGAGAGACAGCAAGCTAAGGGTTGACGATGAGAATGAATATGCTTTATCTTCAGAATTAAACATAACTGGGATGTTTCTGGGGAGGAACAGGGTGAGGGTATGAAAGGTAGGACCCGCTTCCTGCTTACCTTACAGGTGTTAACTGGATGTAAAATTTTTGATTTTTACAAAAAATGGAAAAAACCAAAAAATGATTTTGAATTAGATTATGGAGAAAAGGAATAAAAGAGAAGGGATCAAGGGTCATCAGCTAATTTCATTATTGTCTTGCTGGGGGACCAATAGACAATTAAAGAATAAGGAAGGAGAGAAGGAAAGAGGAAGGGAGAGAAGGAAAGAGGAAGGGAGAGAAGGAAGGGAGGGAGAGAAGGAAGGGGGAGGGAAGAAGGAGGGAGGAAGAGAAAGAAGGGAGGGAAGGAAAAGGAAAAAGGAGGGAGGGAGGGAAGGAAGGGGGAGGGAGGGAAGGAAGGAGGGAGGTAGGAAGGGAAGGAAAAAGAAAAGAAAGAAGAAAAGCAGGCAGTGGACCAAGAATATTACATAAAGTATAAACATAAAGTAATTACAACATATATAAAGTATAATAAAAAGAGGAAGTAAAACAGTCTACCTAGGGGAAACAGTCATTTATCCAAAAAAGTCAGTGGCACAAATATTTTTCATTTTCTTAAAGAATTAAAAGATAATTAAAAATTTTCAAACAGGGGCGCCTGGGTGGCTCAGTGGATTAAGCCACTGCCTTCAGCTCAGGTCATGATCTCAGGGTCCTGGGATCGAGCCCTGCATTGGGCTCTCTGCTCTGCGGGGAGCCTGCTTCCTCCTCCTTCTCTCTGCCTGCCTCTCTGCCTACTTGTGATCTCTCTCTCTGTCAAACAAATAAATAAAATCTTAAAAAAAAAAATTTTCAAACAGCTACCCCAAAGAAGAGAGAAACAACAGGGTACTTCTTTGAAAATACTTTGTTTGGTAGATCCATTGGAGAAATGATGTTAAATATTTAAAAATCCTAAAACAAAAAATGAAATAAATGAACATCGTCTGCGTATTTAGATGGGAACATGACCGTACAGGGAAGAGATATCCCAGGTGACCTTAAATACAATAATTTGTCAGCACATGTCTGTTGGGTTATAACTAAGGGACAAAAAGTACAAAATATTTAAATTCTTTCAGTGAGCATGTTGGTATTATTTTTGGTATTGGGTATTGTTTTTCTGAGATCACTGTGTATGCAGGGTGGAATGAAGCACCCGAGAGATCTTTTTCTCGATATGCTGTTTGTAGTTCAGGTGAGAGGAGATAGAGGTCAATGAGTTTAAGTAAAAATGCTATAGTCCAGACTCTAAGTAGGAAATGTCAGTGTAGACTCGAGGTGTATTTCTTTAGAAACAAATGTCTGTCTGCTCTGTCCCATGGAAATGCCTTAGAAACAAGGATCAACCCCCTGGAAATGAGCACCCTTAGTGGGAGATCTGTGGTCTCTAACTTCCCCTAAAAAGAAACAGAACTTGGAGAAAGGCTGCTTTGAGCTCTGGGACAGGAAATGTATGAGGTGAGCCTGGAATGTCTTGTCACAGCTGAAAAAGCAAAAAGCTGTCAAAGACTGCTGAGGTCAGGTCAGAACCACCCAGATGCCACAGAACGGTCTCGCACTGACTGGGGACGGGACAATTAGAACACCAGTAAGGATTGTAACTTCAGTGGGTTGAAGCACACTCTATATGCTCAAATCCACCAATTACTAATGATCCCCCCCCCAAAAAAGCTCACAATCACAGGATACGAGGGAATCAACCCATTATTTTGAAACTTGTAAGTAAAGGGAAGGAATCAACCATTTATCCTATCTTTCCTACATGATCTGTAACTTAGGATGACCAAATAGTGGATAAGGGGAAGTTTCTATTGACAGGATTTCAGCCTGTGATTGAAGGCAGCAATGGTAGAATTAGAACAGCACCATTTCGCACCTGCTGGTGGATGAAGGGGTCCAGGGAAGTGATGGGCAATGACCAGGAGTGGATCTTAAACCACAAAAAGAGAGAAATCTGACATTATGGTTACTCCTAACAGAAAACTCACCCCCCCCATGAAGTCTTCTTGCCAAAAAATATTGAACCTGAATCTGATTAAGCCTCTGAATCCGCCCATTATGGTGACCAATACCCCTCCCCCCAGGTATTTACATTAATTAGATTAAAGATTAAAATTAATTAAAGATTAGGGCACCTGGGTGGCTCAGTGGGTTAAAGCCTCTGCCTTCGGCTCAGGTCATGATCCCAGGGTCCTGGAATCGAGTTCCGCATCGGGCTCTCTGCTCAGCAGGGATCCTGCTTCCTCCTCTCTCTCTGCCTGCCTCTCTGCCTACTTGTGATCTCTGTCTGTCAAATAAATAAATAAAATCTCTAAAAAAAAGATTAAAGATTAAATGAAATAAATGAAGAATTCAGTTCTTCAGTTGAACTAGCCATATTCCAAATGTGGTGGGAGGTGGGGGGTCAGGTTGGTGCCCCCCCAAAGGGTTCCCTGCTCCTCCCAGAGGCGGCTGACCCCATCCTGCTCACACAGGTTCATCCACAGCCCTGAGAAGGGACATGCTGCCTCCTCCCGCTTCCGGGCACTCAGCCGAGGGTGGTTGTTTTAGAACAGGGACTTTGGGGTGCGGGAAACGCTGGGTGCTGGAGACTCTTGTGGTGCCAGCCCCGTTCAGCTCCCTTCTAGCGGGTGGGGGGTGTAGGAGAGAGACGGACCGCTGCAGTCCAAGGTTTCTGTGTGTGCTGGCGAGGAATGAGCTGGTGTTGAGGCCCAGAATGAGGGCAGGTCCCTCTCCTGGTGCCCAGGAAAGTCTGTCTAGACGAGGCTTTTTTTTTCTTTAATAATGTTTTCCAGAAAAGTGAGATTTATAGAAAAATTGCCACAATTCTTCAGAGATGCCTTATACCCCCCACCCAGCTCCCCCAGTTGTCATCCTACCTCGGTCTGGTGTATTTCTTACAACACAGGAATCAGTATCAATACATCATAATTTACTAAAATCCAGGCTTCTCATTCAGACCGACTTTATTTTCTGAGACCCGCATCTGGGACACTATATGGCATTCAGTCGTCGTGTTTCCTTGGGCTTCTCTGGGCTGTCACTGCTCCTTCGTTCCTTGCTTCTGCAGATCTTGATGGTTTTGAGGAGGACTGGGCATTTTTGTAGAGGTCTCTTGGCTGGGATTTGTCCGATGATTTTCTTGGAATTAGAGTGGGGTCACCGGTTTGGGGAGGAAGACCACAGAGGCCAAGTGACCCGCCTCATCCCATCCCTTCAGGCACATGCTGTCAGCCTGACAGGTCCCCATGACATTGACCTCAATCACTTGACTAAGGGGGCCTTTTCAGGCTCCTCCCATGTAATTTTCCTACTTCCATTCTGCACCCTTCGGGAGAAAGTCGTGATAGTGACATTGGTCTATTTAAATTTTTCTTTATGTAACACACCATGAGAACTTGGTTTTATTACTTGACGCAGTTAATATTTGCTTAGACTTGCCCACCCACTTCCATAATTTTACAGCGGTGATACCCGTACAGCAAAATTTACCATCCTAACCATGTCTGGGTGGACAATTTGGCAACCCTAAGCACATGAACACTGTTTTCATCTTGCAGAACTGAAACTCTGTCCCCATCAGACACTCATCCCCATGCCTCTCCCCCAGCCCCTGACAGCCACCCCCTACTGTCTGTCTTTATTTTTCGGACAACTGTAAGCACCTGCTCTAAGTGGGATCCTGGAGTATTTGTCCTTTTGTGTCTGGCTTACTTCATGAGCCGAATGTCCTCAGGACTCACCGTGTTGTAGCAGGACTCAAAATTTCCTCCCTTGAAAGGGCTGAATCACATTTCGTTGTAGGATGGACCTCATTGGGTTTATCTGTTGACAGATACTTGGATTGTTTCCACCTTTCAGCTATTGCGAACAACGCTGTGATCAGTACAAATGATCTCTTCACGTCTCTGCTCTCAGTTCCCTTGGGTGCAAACCTCGACGTGGGCTTGCTGGGTCATATGGGAATCCTCTATTTCACCCTTTGAGGAACTGCCAAACTGTTTCCCACACCAGGGGCACCATCTCATGTTCCCACCAGCAATGCACAAGGGTTCCAGTTTCCCCATGCTCTTGCCGATGAAATGCTTCTGTTGCTGTTTTTAAAATAATAGCCATCCGTGGGCACCTGCACGGCTCAGTCAGTTGGGCATCCGACTCTTGATTTCAGCTCAGGTCATGATCTCAGGGTCATGAACTTGAGCCCCACATGTGCTGGACCTGGAATCTGCTTAAGATTCTCTCCCTCTCCCTTTGCTCCCGCCCTGCCCCGCTCATGTGTCCCCTCTCAAAAAGAAAATAAAATAAATAAAATAAAATAGTAGCCATCATAAAGAGTGTGAAGTTGTACGCCTTTGTAATTTTTTTAAATTTATCATTTTTCAAGTAGGTGTTATAGACCGAATTTTGTGTGCCCCTCAAATTCATATGTTGAAACTCTCACCCACAATGGGATGGTGTTTGGAGGTGGGGCCCGTGATGGGATTAGTGCCCTATGAGATGTGAGCGAGAGAAAGAGAGAGAGAGATCCTTCTGTCGCTGGTTTGTTAGTACCATGGAAAGGACACGTGAGGACACAGCCTGAAGACAGCCGTCTACACCCAACGAGAGGGCCCTGACCAGGAACTCAGTCAGCAGCATTCTGGTCCCAGACTTCCAGTCTCCAGGACTGTGTGAGACAAATGTCTGCTGTCTAAGCCCCTCAGACAGTACATCTCACAGAGGCCGAGCTGAGCTGGTGGGTCATATGTTCACATGGTTCAATATTCAAAAGGCACAAAAGGCATCCAGGGAAGCCACCTCCCTCCCAGCCACAACCATTCACACCCCTGCAGGGAGGGAGCATTCGAACCAAGACCCCATAATGAGACCATCAGTAAGAAAAGGGTTCTAGGCAGAAAGAAGAGCCCGTGCAAAGGCCCTGAGGTGCCAAATACATTCAAGGAGCTGAAAGTTGGCACAGTGAGCCCAAGTGGCTTGATGGGGACAGGGCCCTGCAGGAGTTTTGGAGGCTGACTGGGGTCTGATTCCTGCCCTGTTAGGTAAGAGGGCACCAGACCTTTCTCTCTCTCTCTCTTTCTGTGTCTCTTTCCTCATCCGTAAGATCGGGATAGTGATTGTGCCTACCTCACGGGATGTGAGTGCGTTGGTGAGGGTAAAGCCCTTAGAGAAGGGCCTGGTGTGGTCAGCATCTACTTTCAAGGGCCCTGGTCCTCCCCAAGCATCAGCCAGGATGCAGGGATGACGAGAGGCCCGTCTTGCTGCCTCCCCCACTCCCCTTCCACGAGCTGCGTCACGCACCCATCTGGGCCCATCACAGCCCAGAGGATGCATGAAGCAGGCAGACACCCGGGTGGCAGGCGTCGGCTCTAGGCCACCCTGGGGTGAGCAGCTGGGTCAGGACGCAGAGCACCCGCCAACCCTGCCAACGCTGCCGGGCCCCACCAGCCCTTCCTCTCTTCCAGCAGACTTCTCCGAGGAAGGACGCAGGGGGTCGTCTACACAAGTTCCCGCACGGGTTCCTGCAGCCGCTGGGGTCCGGTGCTCTGGGCAGCTCTTACCAGGCTGAAGCACAGCCCCCGCCCCCCCCCCGCCCCGCCGCCTATCCCCAGGACGGGGCTTCTGCATGGTAGGAGGAAGGCAGCGGCTGCAAGTCTGGGGCGGGGTGAGTAGGGCAGGGCTGCATTTAAAAAAGATCACTCTGGCTGCTGGAGAAGAAGAGATTGGAGGAACCAGCGCAGGGTGGAGGACAGGAGGCCAGCTGGAAAATTCTGGCATTGTCCGCAGGGGAGGTGGTAGCCTGGAGCAAGGCAGCAACTCTGGGGATGGAGAAAACTGGAAAGACCCCTGGAGCGGGCCTGGAGGGTCCACGGTCCGTGGTGCACGGGAGATGGCTGGGCGTGCGGGAGACCACACCAGCCCTGGGGCCAGGAAGGGGGTCAGGCCTCAAGGCCTTTCAGAGGGGTCCATGGCCAGGAAGCTGGGGCTCCCACTCAGCTCTGCCAACACCCACGCGCCACCGTCCAGCTGTCACAAGGACCCGGTCAGGCCGTGTCAGCTCCCCCAGCAGCCAGCACGGAGCTCCTGGGGGACTGAGCCCATCCTGGTCCCATCAGTCCCCGGCTGGAAAGCCTCCATAGCGTCGCGGAGCCCATCTAAGCTAATTCTGGACCTCTCCCAGCTCGCCTGCTGTCCAGTGTGACGGGAACTCTAGGGACGAGAGGCCTCCAGGGGACAGGAGTTGGTTCCCCACCCCCAACAAAACCGTGTAACCCACAGCCTCAGTGGGTGTGGGAAGTGGGTTTGTGTAGGGGTGTGGGGTGCTGAGGCCTGGCCTCAGACGATCCAGATGTGACGGCAAGGAAAGGCAGGGGAAGAATGGGCCTGACCTTTGTTCATCTCAGCCTCACGGGAGCCGGGTGGGCCTGGGATCTCCCATTGCGCAGAAGGGAGCCCGGGCTCGCAGAGGTGAAGCTATGTGCCCAAGACACAGCCGCCAGCATGACCTGGGCCCTTGGGGGTCTGCTCCATTCCCCAAGCCTGCTAAAAACCTCCAGGCCGCTCGAGGTCCCCTAAAACTCCCGACGGCTACCTAAATTCACAAAGATTTCCCATGGTCTCACAAGACTTCCCAGGATCTCAAGACCCCTGAGGTCTCCCAAGACCCCCCAAAGACCCTCCAGACTCTCCCATACCCCAATATGCCCATGACTGCCCAAGGCCATCAGGACCCTCCATGGCTCCTCAATGCCCCCAGGCCATTCAGACCCATCAACCCTCCACCTCCAGCCCCCCGAGGACCCAAAGTTTCCCAAAGTCTTCCAAGGCCCCCAGGTGCCCCCAAATCTCCAGGCCCCAAATCCCCAAGGTCTCCCAAAGTCCCCTAGGCCCTCCCATTTCCCCAAGACCTCCCCCAGGCCTCAGGCCTCCCTCTCCATCAGCAGCCCTCCAGGAGACTCCCCCCGCATTGCCTTCTCTGGGGATGTCCAGCTGGGGTGCCCAGGGGGCGAATCTACTGTCAGTGGTCAGGCCTGGGCTGACCTATGGGGTGCCCCCTCTGGGTCATGTGACCACCAGGCACAGTCCCGTGGTGTCAGACATGGCTGCCTGCAGCTCTGCGGCCAGCGGGGCTGGGAGGAGGTCTGTCACAGGGTCCTGAGCTGCCCATTGCCCTGGGCACCCCGCTCAGGCACCAAGGGCCACACCCAAGGAGAACCACAGAGCTAGGGGACGTGCAGAGGGCCGAGAGAGTGCCTGAACGGGAGCCCCGGCGCACAGCCTACCCTGCCCCTCAGTGGAGGAGCCAGCACCCCCTACACACCCCTCCCTGGTCGGGAGGCCCAGGGCCCTGCCCAGCCAGCCTCTCTCCAGCTCCTGTTCCTGCACCCAGAGGCTGACCCCATCAGCCAACACTCACTGAAACACTCCCACAGACGGCAACCTCAGCTCCCCACGCCTGCCCTCGGGTTGTCACCAAGAGAAGGGAGGAGGCGCCCAGAAGGGCTCTGCCTCGTGGGGAAGGAACTTGTCTGCAGCCTCCCAAGCAGCCTGGTGCACAGACGAGTGACCTTCGAGATCCGAGGTCCCGGGCTCCCGTTTTAAGGAGGAAAGAGCCAGCCAGACAAGGAGGCGGATGTGTTTGGCTGCGATGCCTTGGGCAAATCCCTTTGCTTTCCTGGTCCTCAGTGGCCTCGCTGCTCCCCTGGGGTGATGAGCTGACGGGTAGGGACCATCGGGCTCAGAGCAAGGACTCTAAGAGGGGTTGCCTGGGCTGGAGTGAGTCCTGGATCTGCTGCCTGCGGGCTGTGATTCTGGGCAAGTTACTAGCCTGCTCGTGCCTGAGTGCCCTCCCCAGCGAAGTAGGGATCAAAGAGAACACTCTACTGAGCGCAGTTATGAGGAGTCAGCAAGTTAGTAGTTGCAAAGTGCCTGGCACATGGTTAGTGCAACGGGAGAGGAAACTCGCGATTTCATCCAATGATTCATAGTTCATTTAGCAAACATTTCCCACCAGGGGTTCATGCTAGGTCCTGGCTGGGCCCTGGGTTGGCAGAGATGAACGGAAGGAAAATACAATGAGGGTACATGTAGCCACATCCCACGATAGCCTGGAACTGGCGATCCATGAGGGGTCCCATGTTCAGAGGGACATGACAGCCAGAATGCGACACTCCTGGGGTGGTCAGGGAGGGCTTCTTGGAAGAGGGGGCATGTAGGCAGGGCATGGAGGGAGGCATGGGCTGGCAGGGACCGACACAGAGCACGTGCAGCCCGCTGATTGCTGGTTGGTCTGCGCAGGTGTGGACCGTGCTGGCTGCTAAGACTGCTGGGACCACGGTTCTGAAATGACTTCATTGCACAGCTCAGCAGACCCGTAAACCCACTCGGCGGGGTGACCTGCATACTGCACCCACCTGGCACTTCTCCCAAGGGGCATCCATGGCCCTGGCCAAGCTGGGGACCGAGGAGGGACAGGTGTGGGCTAACGGCTTCCCCACTCGGCTCCTCTCACATACCTTGGCTGAATCCTGAGGCTGGGGTTTGGCACACCAGCACGACCCGTGAGACAAGACTCCTGGAGGCCTGGCCTGCCCCACCCCCATCCAGCGTTTCTGAGGCGTCATTCCCTCAAGAGACCTCCAGCCCTTGCCAAGGCCCAAGGCCATAATAACATGCTGTTAAGAGCCAACTTGGGAGCCCGGGGCCTGCCTGGGCAGAGATTTGGCCCAGGAGGCAGTGAGCTGCACTGACTCCCAGGAAGACCGCCAACACCCACGCCAGCCTGCCTGGGCACACCACTCACCTGACAGCTTACTATGACACAGCCGTCAAGGCCTGGCCCAGCCATCACCTACTCTGGGCTGGGCTGGGGGGTCTCTATGGGGTCTCCAGTCTTGGGGCTTCCCGATGAAGCAAAGAGTTGTGTGTGACAGAAAAACTGACGCAGACCAGCTGAAGCAGAAAAGGAAACGTATTAATGTATGCATCTGCCAAGCCCAGGGTATCCTTCAGGCATGGCTCGATCCAGGACTCCAAGGGCTCTGCTTCTTTCTGTGGTGTCTCCATCTGGCGGCTCTTCGAGGCCGGCATCCTCCCCTGTCAGCAACCTGAGATTTCCCCTGCCGAACTGCTCTAACACAAGTTTCAGATCTGGGCCTCAGTGGCTGTGGGTCACCTGGCCAAGGTCTTACAAAGACGCCTGAAGCAGGAAGGGCTGGGTGGGCTCTATCTGGACCACGTGACCTGAGAGTGGGAGAGGAGATGGGGTACAGTTAGCAGTCAAAGGTGGGGGGAGGAGCTTGGCCAAGCATCAACACAGCTGTCCCCCTCATTGCGGCTGCCTCACCACCAGAATTCCCGCTGCTCGGGCAGGAAGGGTGTCCAAGACCTCTGTGTCCCAGCATCGCCCTGCACGAGGCCAGCAACAGGGCAAGGGCTCCAGCAGAGTGGCTTTGGGTGAGCGTCTCAGGGCTGGGGGCCATGCCATTCCTCCGCCTGGAACAGCCCGCTACCTCTCTTCCTGCTCCAGCCGGCTCCTCCTCCTCATCCGGCAGACCTGGAATTCTGATTACGGCTCGTTTGTGTGCACACTAGACTTTCTGTCTCCTCCTGGCCTCCTTCCCCCACATCCCTCTTTTTTCTCTCCTTATCTCTCGAGACCGCCTCCGGGGAAGTTCCTCCGGACCTACACTCCTGTCCCCTGACTCTCTTCAGCCTGGAGGGTAAAGCTTCAGCTCGTATAGTTTCATTTGTAAGAGTGATTTTTGGTTTTTTGCTCCAAATGTGTCTGGTCTTTTACATTTTTAAATATATATATTGTTCTTTTTTTAATCACCTTCTTCTCTATACCATCTTGGACTGCTTTATGCTTTATCTCCCTCAGACATTCAAATGTCTGAAGTTCTGAGCGTCTAAATCTTTGTCATTCAGTTGATTCTCATCTCACGATGGCTTGTTTCCTTGGGTTTCATCATCTTTTTACGGTGAGTTTGGATTTCATCGTGCCTCGTCTGTAGGAATCCTGAAGACCTAAAGGGGGATGCTTTCCTCCAAAGAGGTTTCGTCTGTTTGCTTCTGTCACTCACAAGGGGGTACTCCCAATTGCAACGTTTTTCTTTTGAAGATTTATTTATTAATTTTGTGAGAGGGTGGGGAGGGGCAGAGGGAGAGGGAGAGAATCTCAAGCAGACTCCCCACTGGGTGCAAAGCCCGGCACGGGGCTCGATCCCACGACTCCAAGATCCTGACCTGAGCTGAAAACCGGAGCTGGACGCTTAACCAAGGGCGCCGCCCAGGCACCCCAGGTCTGTTCCAATTTGATTTCTTACATGGGGTTGTTTTTGATGCTAGCCATCCAGACAGGTGTGAGGTGGTCCCTCGTGGTTTGGATTTGCACGTCCCTGATGGTGAGGGATGCGGAGCGTCCTTTCATGTGTCTGTTGGCCTCTGTGTGTCTTCTCTGAAAAACGTCCATTCAGATGCTCTGCTGTGGTTGCAGAGTCTCAGGGGAAATTCTCTTTGGCATTAAATATCTGCTCTCTGGGGCCAGGAATCAGACACCTGAATTTCCCAGCAGCGTCCCTTTACCGGCAGGCAGATTTGGACAGTGCCGCTCTGTCCTGCGGACGGTCGCCCTCTTTGAGGACTGCGGCCTGATGGGAGTCCCTGGGTCACCCGCGACCACACACCGCATTGCAACAGCTCGGTCTGTTTCTTTGCGCACCCAGGGAAGACGCTGATTGTTCGCCTGCGGGCTCCTGCCAGCTGTTTCTTTTGGGTTTTCCCCTTTGTTTCTTTTCTTTTCCTCCCCTTTTCCTTTTCTTTCCCTTTCTTTCCTTTTCTTTTCTTCCTTTCTCTCCACCTCCCTTCCTCCCTCCCTCGATCCTTCCTTTCTTTCTTTCTTTTTCTTTCTTCCTTTCTTTCTTCTGTGGAAGAGGGGACTCTCTTATAAGCCCAGCAGCACAACAAAGTCACATCTGCAGACATTTATCTGGAACCTGGCCGCACCGCGGCGTCTAGGCTGTCCCATCGCCAGGCTGCCAGAAGGCAAGTCAACTCACCACTCCTTCCGTGCGCTGTACCCTTGGCCACTGGCGTGATTCTTACCTTGCTTCTGAGGGGGGTCATTTTGTGACCAACCCATGGAATGGGGCCTGACTTCGGCCTGCTTCCTCCTCAGCTCTCGTGCCGAGGAAAGCCTGTTTCTGGGCACCAGAGGCCCAGATGTACCGCCTTTCTGGTGACCCCGCGAACGCTCTGGGAGACAGCCAGCAGGAGGCACAGGAGAAAGCCCCATGGGTGCTCCTGTGGGCGTGTGTTGGAGGAGTCCTGAGGGGGCGTTGGGGGTGTCGCTGGTGGGAAGGTTCCCAGGATGGTTAAAGTTGGCCGTGCTGATCGGACACCAGCTAGACAACGACCAGATTTCCCCTATTTCGGGCAGCGTAGACTGACTGAGATCCTTTGAAGATGGCCCATAAGGAAAGAATCTCTATGATAGGACGTGTGTCCCCCCCCCATCCCTGAGGACAGGCCTGGGTGTCCCCAGGGCTCTCCAGCCCCACTCATATCCTCCTCCTGTCGTCCAGGCACACGCTGGCCCACACTGTCCACATCCTCTTGTGTCCAGCCCAGCCTTGCTTGGACCTATGTACCTGGGGCCCGGGGAATGCCCCTTCCGTGAAGACACGCCGGGTGTCCCTCATACCACGCGTGTGTATTGATCCTCTCCTCCGTCCAGGCCCCCTGCTGAGTGCCGCAGGATGGAAAGAGCTGGTCATGGTCTTCAAGGGTCATCTTTGGGGGCAGACAGCAGTGGGGGACGCCGACAGCTGTAGTGACAAATGCAGGGGCGGCAGAAACACAGGAGGGGGGTTCCCTGGTCTTCTTGGAGGCTGGGGACGGTGTCGGGGACCCCCGGGGAGGCAACATTCAAGCTGCAAGCGGAGAGTGAGCTTACCTTGCCAGATGCACAAGCGGGGGGACTGTGGGAAGCCGGCCCAGAGGGCAGGTCAGGCCCTGAAAGGCCGGGAGATGAGTAGCCGGTGAGCACCCCCCGAACAGGGAGTGACCTCGGGGTGCAATCTGGGAAGATGCGTTACAGGGTTCTCTGAGCCCAGCCCCAAGTCTCTGAAACCTCTGTGACTAGAGAGGGTAAGGAGGCTGCCCTCCTGGGCCGGGGACCTGAGGATCCCAGTCTGTGAGGGGCTGGAGAACTCGGGCAAACGACGAGGCTGGTAGGTGGTGTGTGTCTGCTATCTACTGCTGCGTAACAAACCAGCCCAACCTCGGGGCCTTCGAAAACAGCGCTTTGCTCCCATTTCCCAGGGTTCCGCAGGCCAGCGGGGTGCTGCCAGCCAGTTAGTGCCCCTCGAGGGTCTCTCGACTGCTTGTGGTCAGATGCGGGCCAGGAATAGAACATCCCAGCAGCTTTCCGCTCCCTGACCTGGAGCCTGACGACCCGGAGCTGGCCCCTCCCTCTCTGTCCTTGGTGGCTCCTGTGCCAGGCCTCCCCACCTGGCCTCTCTCCATCAGGGCGGTCCGGAGCCTTGCCAGAGCATGAGGCCGCACGCTGCAGGTCTCCCTCAGGCTTCGGAACGGCGCCACTTCGGCTGTGAGGTTTGTGCCAGCCCAGATCTGCTGCGGGAGGGGACCGATGGTGGGGGCACCGGGAGGGGTGGCTCGCCACGGGCCGTCTTTGGAAACTGGCCACTGTGGGGGTACACCTTGCATTCGACTCAGGTCCATGTCCTGGGCACCCACGCCATGTTCTTGACCGCTATGACCGTGCTTCTCTTGAGGGGCTGTGGCCGTCTTTGGGTTCCCTCCTGGAGTCTCCGTGAGGCCCCTCGCCTCCGAGCATGGCTCCTTGTGGTCCAGATGGTGCCCGTAGCAGTTATCTACGGCTGTGTGACAAAACTCCCCCAAACTTAGTGGCCTAAAGCACAACCGTTTGTTAATCCTCAGGAGTCTGGAGGCTGGGTGGCCGCCTGTGTGTCTGCATTCACTGTGGGTCAGTCCCGCGGTTTTCTCTCGTGGCTGAGCTCCCGGGCTCCTGCTGGGCCTGCTTCTCTCTGCTGCATGAGGTTGTCACCTGCTGGCAGGCTGGGCGGGCGGGTCCCGCGGTGTGCAGGGCTTGGCCTGAGAGCGGAGGGCATGGGTCACTTACGGCCCGGGCTCGGACCGGCCCAGCGGCCCTTCCACTGGATGCTACTGGCCAGAACTAGGCATAAAGTCTCTCGCAGATTCGCTGTGGGGAGAGAGCGTCCGCCTTCCGATGAGCCGAAAAGCCACATTGCGGGCTGCACGTGTGTAAAGGGGGTGAAGAAGGCGGACCTCGAGTCCTCTGTCCTCGCCGTGCCCGGGGGAGGGCCCCTTCCCTGAGCCAGGATGCGGAGCTGGGGGAGCCCCACCGGGCCGGACACCGTTGTGTGGACCTCATGACTCCACCCCACCCTCATGTCTCAACCACACTGAATGCTCCCCCGACCCAGACCAGCTCAGGAGCTGGGACTCAGACCAGAGTCCCATCGGTCAGCACCCGCTGTGCCCAAGAGCCGAGGTCAATCACCATCCACGGGGAAGCAGAGAAAACAGGTCAGAGAGAGGCCAAGTGGGAGGAGAGAGGGGCAGAGGGGGCTCGCACAGCACGTGCGCATGTGTGTGTTTGTGCACAGGGGCTTAAGATGGGAAAGTTCGGGTGACCCCTACGTCCGCCCTCTGTGCACGCCCCAGCCCTGTGGGGGTCCCTGCCCTTCCCCTCCGTGCCCCCCTTCTCCCTGGCACTAGGCTGCAGGCAGCTTGTGGAGCCCCTGGTCCCGCGGGAGGGGCAGGTGCGTGGGAGGAAGGCAGCCCGAGAACCTGGGCGTGCGCACCCGCAGCTGCCGCGGGACCTCTCTGTTCAGACCAGACAAGGACAGGGGATCTGGCCCTCGCGGTGGGGAGGGGTGTGTGGGCCTCCAGCTGCTAGGATGGCCGCATGGCAGCCTCCCCACCTTGCTTCTGGGAATCCAGAGCTAATCCCAACCAGAGACCCTCAAGCCTGGTTCGCACAGAACTGGCAGCGGGTAAACCCCAGGTGGGCGACCTCACCACGCTGGCCGGTTGCCGAGCTTTCCAAGGGGTCTGGGGCTCTGGACTGGTCCGGGAGGCAGGGAGAGAGGGGCTTCGAGCCGGTGCCCACTGAGGGTCCCTTGGGGGGCTGCCTGGCTTCTGTGAGCTCCTTTCCACGAAGGTGACGGTCCCCACTGGGCAGCATCATCAAGGTAACGGAGCTGAGCAGTGGTGAGTTCTCGGTAAGAGCCGCCAGGAGGGTGTCAAGCAGACACACTTCGGTGTTAGAGACAGAGATGAAACTGTTCCCCGGGCACACGGCCGGAGAGCCGCGCAGCTGGAACCCAGACCCAGGCTGCTCCCACCAAGTCCATTCTCCTCCCGCCACTGCCACGCTGACCTCCCGGAACAGCCATGTTGCTCTGTGGGCTCTTGAGAAGCATACTAGTGAAAGGAGTGACTCTCAAATGCCGTAATTTCTGTCCATGGAAAGACAAGAGGCAGAACTCTCCTGGGGCAGGTCACCTCCTCCCTGCTCTGTGGAAACTCCTGGCGAGGGCTTTGGGATGCCCCACGTCTCACCTGTGCCAGCCTGGGGCCGCCTGTGCCCATGGGAGCGACATCCTTGCAGCCCTGGCTGTGTTGTCTACTCCGGCACCCTCTGGGTACCTCCTCACAGGGGCGTCTTTTTTTTAATTTAAATTCAATTAGCCAACGTGTAGAACATCATTAGTTTCAGATGTTCAATGTTCAACGGTTCATTAGTTGGCGTAACGCCCAGTGGTCATCACGTCACGTGCCGTCCTTACTGCCCATCCCCAGCACCCCCCCCCCACAGCAAACCCTCAGTTTGCGTCCCAGAGCTGACAGTCTCGCATGGTTGGTCTCCCTCTCTGATTCCTTCCCATTCCGTTGTCCCTCCCTTCCCCCGGGATCCTCTGTGCTGTTTCCCACGTTCCACGTGAATGAAACCACATGGTAATTGTCTTTCTCTGAAGGACTTATTCACTCAGCCTAATCCCCTCCAGTCCCGTCCACGTCGATGCACATGGTAAGTAAACCTCCTTTCTGACGGCTGAGTCGTGTTCCCTGTGTGCGTGGACCGCAGCGTCCCTACCCATTCGTCTGTCGATGGACGTCTCGGCTCCTTCCGCCGTTTGGCTACTGTGGACTCTGCTGCCATCAACGCTGGGTGCTGGTGCCCCTTCGGATCACTGTGTCTGGGGGGTAAATGCCCAGCAGTGCGATTGCTGGGTCCTAGGATGAGGCGCGTGCCCTCTGTCCCTGCACTGTGGACAGTTTTGATCCGGAAAGGATCCTGCACTTTGTCAGGCTTTTTCAGCCTCTACCGAGAGGATCCTGCGGTTCCTGTTCTTTCTGTTACTCATGTGTCGTATCACGCGGACGGATTGGTGGTTGTTGACCCGCCCCTGCAGCCCAGGAATAAATCCCACTTGGTCGCCGTGTCATCCTTTTCACGAACTGTGGCATCCTACTGGCTCGTACCTTGGTGAGAATTTTGGCGTCCGTATTCATCAGGGAGTTGGTCCGTAACTCTCCATTTGGAAGGGGTCTTTGGTTCAGAGGTCAAGGTCATGCTGGCGTGGGCATCGGGTCTTGTCCATCTCCCCAGCCCTCGCTATTCTCCCAGCCACCCTGACCGTGTCCCTTCACAGCTTAAAATCCACATCACCGGTCTCGCAAAGGCTAGACTCCTTAACCCGTGCCCTGCCTACCTGCGGCCCCATCCCCAGCCCCTGCGCCCACATCTCACCCGCAGAGATACCGAACCGCTGCTACTCTCCACCGGCCCCAACGCAGGCACGCACACGTGCGCACACACGCAGGCACACACACGCGTGCGCACAGCATTCTGTGCCTCTATTATGCTTTGGCACAAGTTGTTGCCTCACCTAGAGTTCCACATTCCCATCTAGCTGGTGAACTCCTACTCACACTCCGAAACCCGTCGACCCCAGAAAGTTTTCTCAGAGACCTTTGTCCCCCACACAGCGGAGACAACATTTTCTCTTTGGAGTGACCCTGTCCTTGGGTTTATCCTGCAGTATTTTGACGACTCTGTGTTCAGTAGGCTGAACTTGGCTTGGGCAGGCCAGCCCATCGGATTAAACACGCCCCACGTCCAGCACAGAGCTGGGCACGGGGAGGCACTCGGCAGCGGCGTGTGGCTCAGATGAAACGCAGCAAACTGCCAGCTCAGCCCCCTCTACCCTCGACCATCTGGATGGGTCCAATATAATTGGATTCTTGACCGTGGAAGGGGAGGCAGGAGGGCTGGCATCAGAGCGCCACAATGTGAGAAAGGCCGCGGAGACTGGCCGCTGCTGAATCTGAACCCAGAGGAGGGGCTGCGAGCCACGTGGGGGGGGCGGGTCGGGTCGGTGGGGGCCGGCAGTTCCAGGAAGCTGGGAAAGGCAAGAGAACGGGTTCTCCCCTGGAGCCTCCAGGAAGGACGGGGTGCTGCGGACATTTCGGTTTAACCCGCAGGAGGGCACATGTACTGTTTGAAGCCACAGGGTTTATGGGACGCTGCTACACCAGCCACAGGAAATGGTAGAGCCCATTTCACAGAGGAGCAGACTGAGGCCGGGAGAGGAGAAGGGGCTTGCCCAAGCCCACAGCCTGTGGCACCACCAGGTCTCTGACTCACTGCCTGGTGCTTCTGGCCCTGCCCACCCCTCCTCCTCGGGAGACTGGGCATAACGCCCTGCACGCCTTTGCCGCCCGGTCTGTGTGGTGTGATGCCGGGAAAAGCCAGCCACGTTCACTTTTCTGGGTGCACCAACCCATGAGCAAATTTGGTGGACGGAGGTGCCTATGTGCCTTGAATCCTGCAAAGGAACTCAGTAACCAATGTTGACCAAAGCTGGAACTTGCAGGAACCGAGGGCTCTGCCAAGAGCCCCTCCTTGTCCTCCCATCCCCCGCGCAGCCGGGGGCGGCCGCGGGCGTTGTTGACAGGATCTGCGATCCTTAACTTCGTGGGCGCCCAGATCACGCACCTCCCCAGGGCCCCTCCTGTGTCCGGAGCCAAGTCCGGTGGCTCCTGCCTGTTTATGGTGTTCTCACCCATCTTCTTCCCTTTTGATCAGGGCAGGGTCTGCTTCTCCTTGACGGGCTGCAGGTCTCAGCACGCACGCCAAGTTCCAGGAAGGCATGACTCATCGCCCCTGCCCCTGAGAGGTCCCTCCCCTGCCAGCGGGGCTGGTGGGGCCCCGGGGTTCCCCTGCTGCCTGGGTGGGACCCAGTTCCATGGGATGTGTCCCTGCATCCCCCAGATGACGCCAAGCACCTCCAGGACTTCAGGCTAAATTTTGCCCTGGGGATCTCTGTTGACCCTTCTAAGAAAAGAGTTTCCCTTGGGATGGAAGGATGAGGGGAGGCCTTTTCTCCCTGGCAGTTCTGGAGACCGGGAGCCCACTGGCATTGGTGGCTCTTCAGGGCTGGTACATCTTGCTGGAAGCCACATGGGCTTGGACTTCCCCCTGTCTACTCCCCAGGAACTGGATGGCTGAAGTTCCCATGCTTCCGGGAATCTGGGATTCCATCGAGGCCAGTGACCCCACCCCCAGGTTCTAGGGGAAGCACAGAGATGGAGGGGTCCTCCAGGCTTCTCTGCTCCATGCTCTGGCCGGGCATCCCAGAGTGGCCGGCTCCCTCCCCTGTCCTCTGAGCAACTGTCCTCCCCCACTCCTCTGGGGCACCAGAGCCAGGAGGCCTGTGTTGTGTTTCCAGCACGTTGCACACGGCAGACGGCTGGACCCTGGTGTTGAGTGCTGAGGGGCTGGGGTGAGCAGGCATTCATTCCATCAGGACGACGGCAAAAATAGCTCCGACCTTTCAGCCACAGCTCTCAGGAGCCGGTCCCTCCTGGGTGGCATGTCCCTCCCTGCAGGATGCTTTTGTCTCTCGGACAACGACATGACACAGAGGTCCCTCCTGAGAAGGGGACTCATGCAAGAGGAGGTGGGCTGAGAAGGTTGGCTCCTAGGCTTTGCCACCCTGAAGCGGAGGGCTTTCTTTTCTTTTTTTTTTTTTAATTTTTAAGAAGATATAATTGGGATTTGGGGACCTTCTTTACTTTGTGTGGGTGTCCCCCGTTCCTATAGAGTCACTGAGGAAATGACGCTTGCCCATGGTCACGTTCTCATCTTCCCTGTATCCTGAGAAGGTTTTGCAAGCTGAGCAGGATGACCAAACAAGGAGGGTACGTCCCGGGTCACCCTCTTCCCTCCAGGAAGACCCGGGTAGGTGGAAGCTTCCTGAGGGAGACACGGGGGCCTTTTCCATCTCTGCCTCCCTGTAGCCCCAGGAGGTGCGGCACCCAGTGCTTCTCACTGAAACACTTGATCCTTCTGGAGACAAAACTGTTGCAGGGAAGAAGGCTCCAGGGTACGCTCCCAGGGGATGTCGGAGGAAGGAGACCGTGTGCAGGGGGGAGGAGTGGGGGGAGCCCTGTTCCTGGGCCCTGTCGCTGGGGGACCTTGGGGGCTCTATGTCACCCACCCCCACTGTCACTCCAAGGGAAGTTCTGCTGTCTCCAGCCCAGATCTGACAACTCTTCCCACCTCCATGGCCCCACCAGTCCCATCAGGATGCCTGGACCGTGGCCGTGGCCTTCCAAAACCGCCTCTGATCAGCCACATTGATAGCCGGGAGGCGCAGACCCGCATCACTACATCTCCAGCGCTCAGCTGTCTGAGCTCTTACCATCGGACGTGCAAGAAAAACCCAAGTCCTGGCTGGCTTCCACGTGACCCCCTGCCTCTCACTGTCTTTCCCACTTTCCCTCCCCTCCCCCCACCCCGTGGCCTCAGACACCCCCAGCACACACACACACACACACACACACCTGCCTCAGGCCCTTTGCACGTGTTATTGGTCCTGCCCAGAATGTAACCCTGCCAGATGTTCTTGGTCACCTTGACTGGGAGGCCTTTCCAGATCACCTCACCTCAAACAGCCCTCCCACCGCTCTGTCCCCATGACGCTACTTCATTTTCTTCCTCTGAAACAGAATATCTCTGTATATTTCCTGCCTGTACTCTCCTGAGAGGACAGTCTCTCCATAAGGGCAGGAAAACGTCCGTTGTGCAAGCCAGGCTGTCGAATGGAGAGTGGATGAGCGCAGGAGGGAATAAAGGCAGACAGACACACAGAAGGGAAGGAGAACCCCAGGGGCGGCGTCCTGGGCCCCCGGAGGACCCCCGCTGCGCAGCTGCTGCGGGAAAGCCCTCCCCAACAGGGGAGGGTCTGGCGGGGGGGGGGGGGCTTCCCACTGCTCTCCGTCTGTCCTGCCTGGGGCAGCTTTAGTGCGCTCCGTGTACCTAGGAGGGACCAGGAAAGTTCCCTGTGAACCACTGATGACAGTGTGGTTAGGGTTACAACGTCAAAGTATAAAAATAAAGAATAATTTTGGGGAGCCTGGGTGGCTCAGTGGGTTGAGCGTCTGCCTTCGGCTGAGGTCATGATCCCAGGGTCCTGTGACTGAACCCTGCAGCGGGCTCCCTGCTCAGTGGCGGGGTTTGCCTCTCCCTCTCCCTCCATTTGCACTCTCTGTCGTTCTCACATAAATAAATAAAATCTTTAAAAAATTAAAGAATAATTTCAAAAAAAAGATTTTGTGAGCAATTTTAAAAATTTTATTTATATTTATTTTTTTAAAGATTTTACTTATTTATTAGACAGGGAGAGAGAGTGAGAGAGACAGCACAAACAGGGGGGAGTGGGAGAGGGAGAAGCAGGCTTCCCACGGAGCAGGAAGTCCAACGTGGGACTCGATCCCGGGACTCTGAGCCGAAGGCGGGCGCTTCACTGAGGGAGCCACCTGTGTGCAATTTCTTTAGGGATAAATGTCTTGCCTTTTCTTCCTCTACTTAAAGGGAAGAGAGGGTATTGAAAAAAGTCAGAAAGTGGAAACAACCCACATACGCATCGGGGGATGCATGGATACACAAACATGGGATACTCGTAGAACGGAGTATCACGTTGCCGTGAAAGGGAACACAGTCCTGATTCGGGGAGGCCCCTTGAAAACATGGTGTTCGGTGACAGGAGCCAGCCACAGAAGGCCACAGATTGTAGCGTCCCATTTATGGGAGATGTCCACAGAGGCAGAGGGCAGACAAGCGGTTACAGGGAGGCGGGGGGAGCCTGCTAATGGTCTGAACTTGCTTTAAGGCGATGACAATGTTCTGGAATTCGAGAGTGGTGCTGGTGGCCCCGCTGGTATATTTAGTGAATGTGCTGCCTGCACGTATACTAATGGACACTGAGTCAGAGACGTGATAAAGGGTGAATTTTAGGGGCGCCTGGGTGGCTCAGTGGGTTAAAGCCTCTGCCTTCAGCTCAGGTCATGATTCCAGGGTCCTGGGATCGAGCCCCGCATCAGGCTCTCTGCTCAGCGGGGAGCCTGCTTCCCTTCCCCTCTCTCTCTGTCTGCCTCTCTGCCTACTTGTGATCTCTGTCAAATAAATAAATAAAATCTTTTAGGGGCACCTGGGTGGCTCAGTGGGTTAAGCCTCTGCCTTTGGCTCAGGTCATGATCTCAGGGTCCTGGGATCGAGCCCCGCATCAGGCTCTCTGCTCAGCGGGGAGCCTACTTCCTCCTCTCTCTCTGCCTGCCTCTCTGCCTACTTGTGATCTCTCTCTCTCTGTCAAATAAATAAATAAAATCTTTAAAAAAAATCTTTAAAAAAAAGGTGAATTTTATACTGTGTAGATCCCTTTAAAAAAAAAGATTTTATTTATTTATTTATTTATTTATTTATTTATTTATTTATTTGTCAGAAACAGCGAGAGAGAGAGCACTAGCCTGGGGAGCAGCAGGCAGAGGGAGAAACAGGCTCCCGGCTGGGTGAGGAGCCCGACGCGGGGCTCGATCCCAGGACACCAGGACCATGACCCGAGCAGAAGGCAGACGTTTCCCCGACGGAGCCACCCAGGCGCCCTTATGTAAAATATATCCTTAAAAATGGAAGGGAGATATGCAGAGGGGAAAGAGAATCAAGGAAGACGATGTGCTTCCCCACACTGGCTTCGAGATGTGGGTGTGGGGGGGTCAGGAAGGGACAGAAGCAAGTACCACCCCCCCCCCCCATGCCAGCCAGCTCAGGGCTGAGTCTTCGGGCCGGCACCAGCATCCCACTCTCCCAGCACCTCGGCTCCGTCCCTGCCTTCCGGGGCCTTCCTCCGGCCTTGGGAGCCCCCCTGGCCCACTCCTTTCCCCTGCAGGGGCTCAGACTGGATTTGGCCCTTCCTGGCCAGCCGGCTCAAGTCATTCTCCGGGGTGTGGTGACCAGACTGGAGGGGTTTGAATTTGAATTCCAGCACCTGCCCTGCGACCCCTCCCCTCGCCATGTGCCATGCGCTCTGAACCTTAGTTAACCACGTGTCCAGCAGAGCAGGAGGGCCCCCCTGCAACCTGCGGAGAGTCCCAGGAGCCCCAGTGTGGCAGTGTGGCCAGGAGGCCATGTGGCCCAGCAGGCTCAGGGCCGGCAGGGGCCGCATGCTCTCAGGGCTGCTGCAGCTGTGTGCACACTGGTGCCCACGCTCGGGCCTGTTGCCATCAGACCATCTGGTCCCCGAGGGCAGTGGCTGGACCCCTGTTTGCTGGGCCCTTGTGCAGGGAGGGAAGTGGGCACCTTGTCTCCAGTGGGGCAGCGACTGTGTTCGGCCACTAGAGGCCAGTGCAGCCTGAGGGGGCCAGGTGGGCCTGCCAGGACCGGCTCAGTGCACCTGGGGACCAGGGTGGGGACGAGGTCCCTTGTTGCCTCCAACCCCAGGGTCCTCTGAGATGCCACGACTGCCTGGGACATGAGTCCTGTGCCCACCACCCTGTGCTCACAGTACTTCTAGTTAGCCCAGAGACTGGGACTGTGGGGCCTGCCCAACTAGCTTCCACAGCCTTCCTGGAGCTGAGGCCTGGCCAGGGGTGGGCAGGTGCAGATTGGTCAGGTGCTGGCCTCTCAGGGAGCACCTGAGGGAGTCAAGCTTCCAGGAGGGAACTTCACCTAGGGGAAGCCAAGGTGAAACTTTGGTTTTGGGCACCAAGGGCCCCAAACCCCAGTCCAAGGGCCTGGGAGCCTGAAAGAAACTGCAGCATTTCTATTTAGAAGGTTCAGGAAACTTGTAACCAGGACAACAATTTTATTTTTTGTCCTGACAATATCTGGGTCGTTCAGAGAAGCTCTAGTCCGTGAACGTTCTTGACAGGGTTCCACATCCCTTCACTGTCTTGCTTCTATCAACACCCTGATTCAGTCAAGATCTCCTCTTTGTTTTCCCACCAGTCAAACCCTACCAAAGGTGAGGGCCACTGGGGTGGGGTGTCGAGCAGGGGTAGGAAGAGGGGCTCGACCAACGGTTTGCAGGAGGTTTTCCCTCTGAATTCCAAGAACAGGGTAAAGCAGGGGCCCAGCCCTGACTTGGTTCTCAACTTTCCCCACTGGGGTGTTTCTTTGACCCTCTTCATTTCAAGATTGACTCAGAGATTTTTTTTTTTTTTTTAAAGATTGTATGTATTTATTTGACAGAGACAGAGCGAGAGAGGGAACCTAAGCAGGGGGAGTGGGAGAGGGAGAAATAGACTCCCTGCTGAGCAGGGGCCCCAATGCGGGGCTCCATCCCAGGATGCTGGGATCACAACCTGAGCCGAAAGCAGATGCTTAACCGACTGAGCCACCCAGGTGCCCCCGGCTCAGAGATTTTTTGTGTAAGGAACAGATTCCGGAATTCATGTGGGTTCTGGTTTGAGCCGCTAGCAAAAAGTGTTTTGAGATGTTTTTCAGAACAGGTACAACACTAGAGATCCACAGGTTCTACCTTAGAAAGAATTTTTTTTAAAGCACTCACTTCCCGTGAAGCGCCGCCTTAAAGGTCAATTAAAGGTCAATTACATTCACTGTGCCCCTGACCTTGAGGGGGGCAGGGCTCCAGGCACACAGAGCAGCACTAAGGGGCACACACTCCAGGCCTGGGCACCACTGCCAACCTCCAAGCTCCTCCCACTCTGATGTGATGCCCCCACCCCGGAAGGGCCCCAGAGTCAGTGAGTGCGCTGTAGGTCTGCAGAGCTGGTGGGCACGTGGGGGAAGGGAGGAGAGTGCTTGGAGCCGCCCCCTGGGGGAAGGGCAGATGGCATGACAGGGCCTCCGTTCACTTTCTGTGAACACAGAGTGGACTGGAGCAGGGGCTGTGCTCAGACAAGAACCCCCCTACCCTCCCACACTGGATGAAAGTCGCAGCTTCCGGCTCTCCATGAGCAGGGATACGGGCCTGTAGCCTTCAGCTCACATCTTCGGCCCTGAGCACCAAGGCAGGGATGAAACAGTTGTGACCCATGACCTTGGGCTCAGGGACGACACAGTAGCAGGAAAGGTGAGCCCCAGGTAGATCTGCACCCAAACTGGGTCTGCGCCAGCCTCTTTATGCTCTCTCTCTCTCTCTCTTTCCCCCTTTTAACGTAATCTCCACACCTAACTTAGGGCTTGAACTCACCACCGAGATCGAGAGTCACATGCTCCACCGACTGAGACAGCTAAGGGCCCTTTTGCGGCCTTAATGACCCTGCAGCCACGCTGGGAATCTAGACTACTCTTGTCTCCAGCAGCTCCTCCAGGCCGGGCCCTGGCGAAGGGCACACAACTGCTTAGCGGCAGAACTGGAAGGTGACCCCTGCAAGGTGCCGGCCCCTTTGAGAAGTGTGCCATCTGCTTACACGGCGTGAGTCCCTGGATTAGGGTGGGAGCTGCCTTTGGTTTTCACCCCCATGCCCGCCCTTTCTCGTTGGTGGACACAGGGCTGGAGCACAGAGGAACTCCGCCATGGGCGGAGTTCAGTGTGTGATCGCAAAGCCAACCCTCCACGACCCCTCGCGCCCCCCTGCTCCCCAGCGCTCCTCCTGACCTGGCTCAGGTCACCCCCTTGCAGTTCCCAAATCTTTGCCCCGTTGGTGTGCGTTCCTAAACACGCAGTCTGGGCCTGCTTTGGACCCGTATGGGACTGGAACAGCAGTGTCTCTTGGCCTTTACCGGGACATCAAGTTAGCGAGATCTGTCCGTGTGTCCCTCCCTCTCCAGTCCCTGGGACCAGGAAGTGGCCCAGGTAGGGGCCCAGCCCAGTCCCGCTGTTACCTCGCAGCCCGCAGGTGTCTAATTCCAGGAAGGCATGCCCACACCCAAACTCCGTCACTGCATCTGAATTTTCAAAAACCAGCAAGCACAGTGTAACAGAACCTTTTGTTTATGTAAACCCAGCCCAACCTGTTTCAAGTCCTGTTGAGAGAGGCACTCTGGGCTCTCTCCGGCCTGAGTCCCCCCACTCTCCCCCACCCTGGCCTGGAGCTTTCCACTGTGGACTTCTGGCCTCGGGGGCCTCCTAGCCCTCCCCACCGTCAAACTCCTGCCCTTTGATCCTCCCGGACCAAGAGGAAGGACAGACCCAGGATGTCCTGGACAGTCACCCTTGAAGGATGAACTTGTCTCCTTCCTTCCCCTCCCTCCCATACTCCTTTCCGGGAAAGGGCTTGCCAGTGGAAACTCCCAGATTAAAAGATCCTAAAGCAAATCTACCTTTAAGGCTAATAACCACCTCTTTAAGTCTTGCTAATAGGAAGAAAATGCTCATATTTGGCTCTAGCCTAAAGACATTGTTAACTCGTAACTTTGAGCAATATTGTTTGAGTTGATTTTTTGCCCGCCCCCCCCACCTTTTGCCCTCAGGTTGGAAATGCAGAGGCTGGAACCTCCCGGGTCCAAAGGACCTGCTTGAAACATCTCTCACCCAGCGTTTCCACTGGATCGACCCTGTGGAGCCTTCTTGGAGGAAGAGACTCCAGGGACTGGCGAGGGACAGGAGTGGGGTCCCTGCGCCCGGGGCTCTACGGAGGGGCGAGTGCATCTTCCCGCCCTGGGGTGGCACAGTCCTAAAGTCCCTGGGGAGATGGGGTGTCAAGTCCTAACCCCGCCCTTCAAACCGTGCTCCGCAGGAGGCCGGGGGGGGGGTTCCACTTAGTTCTAAAGCCCCCATCTCCATCTGTTTCCCGCAGAAGGCTGAGGTGCGGAGGTCAGTTCCAAAGCTCCAAAGCTCCCTCCCCCGGGCTCGTCCCCGAAGGCGACCGGCGCGGGGAGGCGGGGAAAGGGGCGCTGCCACACTTCTAAACCGCCCGCAGGTGGCTCTCCGCTCCCGGCCGCGGCGCTTCCGAAGGAGCCAGGAGGTCCCCGGACCCGGACCGCGCGCGTCCACGAACGCTCGGGCTGGTCCCTCCAATGTCCCCACTCCAAATCCTAAATGTCAACGCGGGCTGTTTTCCTTTCCGTTGAAAAGGTGCGCTTTAAACTCCGTGGGACCCGAATCCGGTTAGTTGCCAATGGCATTTCCAAGTTTTGTCGGGGTGAAGCACTTTAGCCTCCCGCATTGTGCTGTGAACGTGTGACCTCCCTCCAGCCGTTGCCGCGGTCCCCGACCCGGGGCGGGCCATGCGGCCCCCTCCCAGGCACCTCGGCGCCCGCCCTCTCCCCTCCCGCGCCCAACCTGCGCGGCGGCCCCGCTCGGCGCTCTCCGCGGATCCAATTCTGCCCGCGTGGTGGCGGCGGTGGGGGTGGGGGTGCTTCGGGCCGCGCCCCGCCCGGGACCCGCAGAGCCACCGCCCCACCGGTAGCTGCCGCCTGGGGGCCCCCCTGCCCTGCCTTTCCCGGCCCGGCTCCCTCGGCCCCGCCCCCCGGGGAGGTCGGGTGGGGAGGCCGCGGGGGAGTGGGCCCGGCCTCCCCCGGCTGCGCCCCCGCGTCTCCATAGCGATCCTCCCGGCGCGCACCTCCGGGCCGGCTCCCCCCGGGGCTGAACAATGCGCGGCGGGGCCGGGGGCGGGGCCCAGCTGGGCCGGGGGCGGGGAGAGCGCGGGCCGAGGGGGCAGCGGCCGAGCGCACCGCCCAGGCAGCAGCCGGCCGCCGGGGTCTGAGCGGCGCGGTGCGGCCCCGCGGGCTCCGGGAGCGCCGCCCCCGCCCTGTCCCGGGCCCGCCCCGCTTCCCACGCCGCCCGGCTGAGCCCGCGCGGGAGCCACCTGGAGCCGCCGGCAGCCGCCGCCACGGCAGGTTGATGCGCGGCGGCCTCCCGGGACGCGCACAGGAGCCATCTTGAAACCAACTTCGCAAACTTTCGCAAAGTGCTCTCGAAGTGGAAGCTGCGGGGGAGCCCGGGAGCGCGGCCGCCGGTGTCCCTGCCGGGGCCCCCGGGGAGGCAGGGCGCGAGCCGCCCCGAGGGCCCGGCGCGGGGCGCGCAGGAGCCCTCCCCCGGCCGCGCCGGGTGGATGCGGAGCCGCGCCGGGTGCATGGATTGTGCTCGGGCGCCCGGCTCGGGCTCGGGCTCGGGCTCCGGGCCATGGCGCCGCCGCCGCCTCCCGTGTTGCCCGCGCTGCTGCTCTTGGCCGCGGCCGCCGCCCTACCCGCGCTGGGGCTGCGAGCGGCCGCCTGGGAGCTGCGCGTGCCCGGCGGCGCCCGCGCCCTTGCCCTGGGGCCGGGCTGGACCTACGCGCTGGACGCCGCGCGCACGCCGCGGGCGCTGCGGGAGCTGCTGGACGTGAGCCGAGACGCGCGGCTGGCGGGGCGGCGGCGCGGGCCGGGCGCGGGGCCCCGGGGCTGCGTGCGCCTGGGGGGCCGCCCGCTGCCGTTGCTCGTCCGCCTGGCTGCCCGCGGCGCCCCGACGGTCCTGAGCCTCCGCCTGAGGGTGCGCGCGCACGGCCCGGGTTGCGGCGTCCGGCTTCGGCGCCCACCGGCCACCGGCGCGGAGCTGCGGGCGCGGGCTGTGGTCACGGTGCCGGCGCCCGGCGCGGTGCTCTGCTTCCCGGCCCCTGGCGGCGACAGTGGCGGGGCCACGCTGCACTCGGCGCTCGCGGTCCTGACCACCTTCCCCGCCTGTGGGTGCCCGCCGCACCCCGGGCCCCGCTGCCCACGCCGATCCGTCTGCCTGTCGCCTGGGGGTTCGGCCCGCCTGCGCCTGCTGTGCGCTCTGCGGCGCGGGGCCGGCGCCATCCAGGTGGAGCTGGCGCTGGAGGCGGCCGCGGGGACGCCCTCCCCCGCGCTGTCGCTGTCCCTGTCGCCGCCGACCCAGCCCCAGCCCCAGGCCGGGGCGGTGGCGGCGCGGCGGGCTCGGCGGGGCGCTGGCGGCAGCACGACCCCTCAGTTCCCGCTGCCTAGCTACCAAGTATCCGTGCCCGAGAACGAGCCGGCCGGCACCACGGTCATCGAGCTGCGCGCGCACGACCCGGACGAGGGCGAGGCGGGGCGCCTGAGCTACCAGATGGAGGCCCTGTTCGATGAACGCTCCAATGGCTACTTCCTCATCGACGCCGCCACGGGCGCGGTGAGCACGGCCCGCGCACTGGACCGCGAGACCAAGGACACGCATGTGCTCAAGGTGAGCGCCGTGGACCACGGCTCACCGCGGCGCTCGGCCGCCACCTACCTCACCGTCACAGTCAGCGACACCAACGACCACAGTCCGGTCTTCGAGCAGTCCGAGTACCGTGAGCGCGTGCGTGAGAACCTCGAGGTGGGCTACGAGGTGCTGACCATCCGTGCCACCGACGGAGACGCGCCCTCCAACGCCAACATGCGCTACCGCCTGCTGGAGGGCGCGGGCGGCGTCTTTGAGATCGATGCGCGCTCGGGTGTGGTGCGCACCCGGGCGGCGGTGGACCGGGAGGAGGCGGCCGCCTACCAGCTGCTGGTGGAGGCCAACGACCAGGGCCGCAACCCAGGCCCGCTCAGTGCCACCGCCACGGTGCACATCGTGGTGGAAGACGAGAATGACAACTACCCCCAGTTCAGTGAGAAGCGCTATGTCGTGCAGGTGCGCGAGGACGTGGCTGTCAACACCCCTGTGCTGCGCGTGCAGGCCACCGATCGGGACCAGGGGCAGAACGCGGCCATCCACTACAGCATCGTGAGCGGCAACCTGAAGGGGCAGTTCTACCTGCATTCCTTGAGCGGCAGCCTGGACGTCATCAACCCGCTGGACTTCGAGGCCATCCGGGAGTATACCCTGCGCATCAAGGCGCAGGATGGGGGCCGGCCTCCGCTCATCAATTCCTCGGGGCTGGTCCTGGTGCAGGTGCTGGACGTGAACGACAACGCCCCCATCTTCGTGAGCAGCCCCTTCCAGGCAGCTGTGCTAGAGAACGTGCCCCTCGGCCACTCGGTGCTGCACATCCAGGCGGTGGACGCGGACGCAGGGGAGAACTCCCGCCTGCGCTATCGGCTGGTGGACACGGCCTCCATCTCCGTCGGGGGTGGCGGGCCTGCGTCCCAGGACCCTGCCTCTCCCCCGGACTTCCCTTTCCAGATCCACAACAGCTCGGGCTGGATCACCGTGTGCGCGGAGCTGGACCGCGAGGCGGTGGAGCACTACAGCTTCGGGGTGGAGGCGGTGGACCATGGCTCGCCGCCCATGAGCTCCTCGGCCAGCGTGTCCATCACGGTGCTGGACGTGAACGACAACGACCCGGTATTCGCGCAGCCGGCGTACGAGCTGCGTCTGAACGAGGACGCCGCCGTGGGGAGCAGCGTGCTGACGCTGCGGGCACGTGACCGGGACGCCAACAGTGTTATCACCTACCAGCTCACCGGCGGCAACACCCGCAACCGCTTTGCCCTCAGCAGCCAGAGCGGCGGCGGCCTCATCACCCTGGCGCTGCCTCTGGACTACAAGCAGGAGCGGCAGTACGTGCTGGCCGTGACCGCGTCCGATGGCACCCGCTCGCACACCGCTCAGGTCTTCATCAACGTCACTGACGCCAACACCCACCGGCCGGTCTTCCAGAGCTCGCACTACACCGTGAGTGTCCGCGAGGACCGGCTGGTGGGTACCTCCGTCGCCAGCATCAGCGCCACCGACGAGGACACGGGCGAGAACGCTCGCATCACCTACGTGCTGGAGGACCCTGTCCCGCAGTTCCGCATCGACCCAGACACGGGCACCATCTACACCATGACCGAGCTGGACTACGAGGACCAGGCCGCCTATACCCTGGCCATCACCGCCCGGGACAACGGCATCCCTCAAAAGTCCGACACCACCTCCCTGGAGATCCTCATCCTCGATGCTAATGACAACGCGCCCCGCTTCCTGCGGGATTTCTACCAAGGTTCCGTCTTCGAGGACGCGCCGCCGTCCACCAGCGTCCTCCAGGTCTCCGCCACCGATCGGGACTCGGGCCCCAACGGCCGCCTGCTGTACACCTTCCAGGGTGGGGACGACGGGGACGGGGACTTCTACATCGAGCCCACGTCTGGCGTGATCCGCACCCAGCGCCGCCTGGACCGGGAGAATGTGGCGGTGTACAGCCTCCGGGCCCTGGCTGTGGACCGGGGGAGCCCTGCGCCCCTCAGTGCCTCAGTGGACATCCAGGTGAGCGTCTTGGACATTAATGACAACCCCCCGGTGTTTGAGAGGGACGAGCTGGAGCTGTTTGTGGAGGAGAACAGCCCCGTGGGGTCTGTGGTGGCCAGGATTCGAGCCAGTGACCCCGACGAGGGCCCCAATGCCCAGATCATGTATCAGATCGTGGAGGGCAACGTGCCCGAGGTCTTCCAGCTGGACCTGCTGAGCGGCGACCTGCGCGCCCTGTCCGAGCTGGACTTCGAGGTCCGGCGGGAGTACGTGCTGGTGGTGCAGGCCACCTCGGCCCCGCTGGTGAGCCGGGCCACCGTGCGCGTCCGCCTCCTGGACCAAAACGACAACCCGCCCGTGCTGCCCGACTTCCAGATCCTCTTCAACAACTATGTCACCAATAAGTCCAACAGCTTCCCCACGGGCGTGATCGGCCGCATCCCGGCGCACGACCCCGACCTCTCCGACAGCCTCAACTACACCTTCCTGCAGGGCAATGAGCTCCAGCTGCTGCTGCTGGACCCGGCCACCGGCGAGCTGCAGCTCAGCCGGGACTTGGACAACAACCGGCCGCTGGAGGCGCTCATGGAGGTGTCTGTTTCTGGTGAGTGGCCGCCCCGAGAGCCGCAGGGACCCGCCGGGGGCCCGCCTGACGAGCCGGGGCGCATCTGGGCAGGGCCCAGGCAGCTCTTGGGGGATCTGTGGACTCCGGTTGGAGGGTGGGGGCCGTGAGCTGGGGACGTGCTCCCCACTTAGGCCAAGGGAGTGGGAGGGGTACGGCACTGCTTCCCTCAGCACTTTTGCTGGGAGCAGGCCCGGGCTGCCTCAAGTTCAAGACCGGGGCTTTCTTTTTTTTTTGGCGCTTTCCTCCTCGGGCTGTGTCTCCCGTTTGTGCTATGAAAAGTTGGTCTGCAGGGCTCTCTGAGTTGTCTGGTTTGCTTGGTACCGCTCTGTGGTCAGCCCTCTGCCTGTCTGGAAAGATCAAAGGTCACTGCCCGCCCGGTGTGCTGCATGGAAATTGCTGGATGGTTCCCTGAGTCACCCTGTAATAGGGCGGCAGTTGGTTCCCGTGGTGTCTCTTTTCTGTCTCCTGCAGATAATAACAATCCCGCTTATGTGTGCTCGTCTGTCTGGGAGCGCTTTGAAAAGCATAGCCTCGTTTGATCTTGGCTTCTGCTCCTGGACACGGGCTTGTAATTTGGGTCTTACTGAGAGGCCTGCCCAGTTTGGTGGTGGAGCCGGTGTGGGAATCCAGCGGGCCCCCTCTGGGGCTGGAGGTGCGCAGACGAGCAAGGTGGTCTCGGCTCCGTCAGCCTAATGCCCGGCAGCAAAGAGTTCATGCTGTGCCCCATGCCGCCGACCCCTGAGTGCCAAGCGGGGCCCCCAGGGCCGGGGGGAGGGGACTTATAGAGGGCGTGGGAATTGGGAGACACAGAGGCTCCTTAAGGGGGCCCGCCTGTGGGCAGGGTCGGCTGGTGCAGACAGGTGCCCTTAATGATGAGACCAAGCCATCACCAAGAAAGGCTTGTTCCTGGGTTGTTTGAGTCAGTGTTTTGGCTGACTTAGTTGAACAGTAAATGATTACAACACTGTCACCGCGGGAGCTCTGTGAGAATTAAAAAGGAAATTCTCTGATGTGTTTTGTTTTCACCGTTGGTTATCAGTCGTTAGACGCCAAGGGTTGGGTGGCAAATGGGTTCCCGTTTCAGTTGTTTGCTTGTGAGATCCGGAACTCACAGGTCCAGTTTTGCAGTGATGCGATCCTTCGCAAGGGTTTCGGCGGCACAGTCTCTCCGCAGGTGCATTTGTAGGTTTTGTGGGGTCGTGTACATGTGCAGGGGATACGGAAGAGGCCCTTAGGGGGAAGTTGTTAGCGGGGTCATGGGTATGCCAAGCAATGACCTGATACCAAAAATCGTTTCCTTCCTAAATCCCCACTTGGGTTTGCCCGGTTTTTGTTCCTTCTACTGCTCTGCACGCTGGGTACGACACAGTGGAAAACAGCGGGTGCGAAACGACTTGGCAACACCCGGGGGTTTTGACTGCACAGGGGACACAGGGGGCTTTCGTGGGAACAGTGCGTGTGGAAGCAAGGATGTTGTGTGCGTCTGAGGCGTCAGGAATGTGGGCCCCCCTGTGGCAGCCGGATAACAAGGCTTAGGATGGATTTCATCCCCCAGAGGAGAGTTACTGAGAGTTGGCTTGCCTACCTGGAGGGCCCCCGGCCGGGACCACAGTCGAAGATGGGCCGGGGATCCATGCCATGTGGGGGACTGTCTCAGTGGTCTTGGTGACCCAGGGCCGACATAATGTTTCTGCCCCTCGGGCACTGGGCCTTCTGGGGGGTCCCCCAGGAATAGGTGTTTCCCTTTCGCTGTGTTCCGATCTGACAGCAGGTGGCTTTATAAACCCGTGCACTTAACACAGACACGCACCCTTCCGGTGGCTGGGAGGTGAGCGCCGTTACGATCCTTGCCTGCGAGAAAATTCTGGAGGAAAATTCTGGAGGAATGTGTTGCCGGGCTGACCGTTCCAGCGCCCAATCCTCGCTCAGTGCCGAGTCTGTGCTGAGGTTTGGGGGGGGACACCGGGGTGCGCTGTGACCCTCACCCCTTGACTGCTGTTGAGTGCTCGGGCAAAGCCAATGGCCGGAAACGTAAAATCTGTGATTCCAGACAGCAGAGTGTGGAGTAGAAACAAAACAGCCCGAGATCAGTCTTTGAATGAACCAGGGTGGGTTCTTAGGTTCTGTAAAGAAACAATGGAGAAAGCTGTTGTGGGGGACTCACGCCCTGTTTTCATTGAAGTGTTACTGGGTTTTTGGGATTTACAGCCGTGCCCTAAAGCCTCCGATGCCTTATTACCGCCCTCGAGGTGCTGGATGGAGTGGTTCTGTGGGCGCCAGGCCAGCAGGTCCCCAGCAGAGGAGGCTGCTGGGAAGGTGCACAGGGGGGAGGGCGTGAAATGGCCAGGCAGGGGGGAGGGGTGCGCAGGGGGGGGACCTGCAGGGGGAGGACTGTGCAGAGGGGAGAGCCCCGCAGGAGGGAAGAGTGTGCAGTGGGGAGGGCTGGGGGAAGGGCCTGTAGGGGGAGGGTTGTGCCGGGGGTGGGGGGCAGGAGGGAATGGCTCCAGGAGAGAGCAGCCTGGGGGGGCCCGGGGACCAGGAGGGCCTTTCCTTTTGCCAGACCAGGGGTGTCGTTTAGCGGGAACGTTTTGACCGTAAGTGGATGATACCGATGGATTTACACAGGCACCCGAGGTCAGAACACCGCTTGAAAATGTTTTTGAATGAAAAAATAGGCACATTAGAATAACGGCCAGTGTTTGGAGGACAGCCAGCCCCCCAAAATGCTCCTTCTCTATGTGACGGTTTTTGAATGAGGTTTAAAATTCTGTGATCGGGACCTTTTTATGGCTGTTGTAATGAAAGCCGTGTTTGCGTTTTTCAAAGTGGTGTGGCCGCCAGCCCAGTGGGACCTTCAAGCACCGCATGTTTCCCTCCAATCTTTCTGGACGTCAGGTCTTCGTCCCATCGGCATCTTCAATCCAGCCGGAACGTGCGTGTGCCCGTGGGGCTGGGGCCAGACGCTGTGCACGGCCGAGCGTGGCACTTGGTGGGAAACGGCCCTACGTCCGTGGGTGTTGCTGGCCCGTGGATGCGAGAACGTGGCGTGTGCAGGGTAAGAATGACCCGTGTCCCTGGGATGCGCCGGAAGTTGGGGCACCGCGGTGAAGTGAGATCGGGCAACCTCGGGGCGCCTGGGGGGCTCCGTCGACTGAGCACCAGACCCTTGATCTCAGCTCAGCTCTTGCCCTCGGGGTCTTGAGACCGAGCCCTGCGTCGGGCTCTATGCTGGGCATGGAGTCTGCCTCAGAGATCGGCTGTGGTTTCCCTTGGTGGGGAGGGAGTACGTGGCCTAGGGCCGCCTCGGCCTGGTGAAGCTTTAGAGCGCATCTGCCTCCTACATGCAGTGTGTTGAGGGGACTTTTCCATGGGTGGATGCGGAGCCAGAAGTGGAGGGTGGGCCGCTGTCCCACCGCGCCTGGATGCCTGGTGTCAGGGCCCTTTCCGGATCTCACCGGGAGCTGAAGCCGTTGTGGCTGTAGAGCTGGATTCTGCGGTGACACCCAGTGCCCCGGGAGTTGGGTGCTTCTCACAGCGGGTGGGCATTGCAGGGCCTTCGGAAGCTCCGGGGACAGTCGCTTGCTAGCTTACGTTCAGAAACACCGGCTCCGAGCCAAGAGCGCGCTCATCCTTTCACTGAGCACCTGCTGTGTGCCAGGTGCAGCCCTGCTCTCCCGGACGCCGGCGGGGGACGGAGGGTTGGACGAATGCAGAGGAACACAGGACTGAGATCGGGGGGAGGGAGATGCAGGGTGGTGGAGGCGGCGTGGGGCCTGCGATCTTGCGCACGATGCCCCTTCCTGGCAGGGGAGCGTGTGTGGCGGGAACCCCCCAATGCGGAGGGCCGACTCCGGAGGGTTTGGGGTCCGATCTGGGAGATTTGGGGAAGAGCCGGGCGCATCTGAGCTGCCCATGGGGAGGTGGCTCTAGGCGGTGAGCTGGGAGGCTGGAGGGAAGCATGGGGGTGGCTGAGGAGCATGGGGGGACAAGGCAGGCCTGCGCGCTTGGATGGTGAGATGTGGGGCGGGGAAGTGCTTGAGCGGCCCGTGTGCTCTGCGCCGGGGCCTCCCCAGGCACTACCCATCTGCACAGGGCGTGATCCTGCCAGGAGCACACCAGGGCCCCCAAGGCTTGACGGCAGCTGCTTGCAGGGGCAATGTGGAGGTTTGAACCTGTGGCTCCCGAGCCATGGTCTCTCAGGCTGTGCTGTCCAGAAAAAATGGGCTCCAGGAGCATGAGGGTGAGATCAGGGAGGAACGCTCCCTGAGCCGGGTGTCCTTGCAGGGGAGTCTGGCCTTGGGGGCAAGACCAGAAGACCACGTGCGGCTGGGGAACCTTTGACCTTTGTCACTGTGACAGCTGGACACGCAGGTCTGGGCAGAGGCCAGCTGGAGTCCTGGCCGGAGGTGGTCAGCATGGCCTCAGCAGTGACAGGGAGGGTGGTTGTGACTGGGGGTGGTCAGTGGCCAGCCTGCAGGGGCGTGAGGGCATTAGGGCAGGCGATGCGTGTGACGGGGAATGGGACCGTGGTACAGCCTCGAGGAGCCGTGGCCGGAGTGGCCTGTGGGCAGGGACGGATCGGCCTCGGAGCTGGAGCAGGAGTAACCACACACACAAGAGAAAAGCTGGGGGGTCTGGGGCTCTGGGGGCTGAGGGTCCCACCGTGGGTCACCTGTGGGGCAAAAACGTGGCTTGACTTAACCAAAGGGAAGTCCTTGGTGGCATCCACGAGAGCCAGAGTAGCGGGGGCCTGGGCAGCCCCTCTGAGGAGCAGGGGACAGGCTTGCAGGGGTGAGGGAGCCAGGCTGAGGGCAGGGGGGTGGCTGTGGGGACGTGGAGCCGGCAGTGACCCGGGCTGGGTTGAGGGGCGGGAGGACTTGACCAGCGGGCACGCACCACCACCACGCTGGCCGCCCGGTCCCTCTGCCTGCGCGCACGTCCACCCAGTGTGATTCCGGGGGCACCGGGAGTGAGGGGGGCACAGCGATGGCAGAGAGGTATCTGTCGGGGCCATGTCGGGTGTAAACAGGGCTGCCCGGGAGGGTCGGTTCTACTCCTCTTTGACTCGTAGGACCTGTGATGGGGGAGTACAGGGGCCAGGGCCACGGGGCTCCTGGACTGCTGAGGGCCAGGGCAGCCCATCTCAGCACTGGCTACCTGGCGACAGGAAGTCTCCTGGTGGCCCCACCTACCAGCTAGAGCGACAGGGAGACTGTTTACATGTGGGGAGAGCGAAGGCAGTGAGCCCTTGGGAGCCGGTGGGGGGTACACAGACCCAGTATGATGTCCACCCGCATTGGCAGTTTGCCGGCGACACCCAAGCTCCGTCCAGGGCCGGGTGCCCCCTATGGACAGCCCTCTCGGGGCCGGGCGGACGCGCACACCTGCTCCCGGTGATGCCCGAGAGCAGAAACTTGCGTGGGACCCGGGGCGGTGGGATGGGGGCCGCCTGGGCTTGGCAGCCGCAGAGGCCCCAAGAGGTGTGTTGTGTGGCTCGGGGCCACGAGCCTCCTCCCTGCCAGCGCTTGGATGCAAACAGAAGTGGATCTTATCGTGTGGGGCAGAGCACGTGGAAAATCTTCTGAACTGGCATGACTCTTCTCCGTTCACAGCCTAGGGGGTCATAGTTTTCTGGTGTTTCTTCTTGTCCCGTAACCTGAACACGCAGGTTTGTACGAAAGCCGTAGGGTTCCTGGATCCCGAGGGGTGGAGTGACTGTCCCCCCGCTTTCTGTGGGTTTGCTTTGGGAGGGTCACGGGGGTGACCCGAGGACATGTGGCAGGGTTGGGGTCTCAGGTTGTCAAGGTCAGGGACCTGGCCTTGAGTTTGTGGGGGATGACAGGGGCCCCCTCTGCTTTTCCCCTGGGGTCTGCAGCGGCTGTGGGTCGTTTACGGACTGAGCCCCAGGGGCCTGGGAGAGGGACCCCCTGCAGAGACTGCGGCGGCTCGTCTGTCCCCCACTCTGGGCATGGGGTGAGGCCGACGCTGAAGATGGGTACCCCACCCGCCACTTCGGGTCCCTCTGTGCCTTGTTGGGGGCTTGGCTCCGGGGGAATGTTCTACTCCTATGGCTGATTCTCACGCTTTTGCTTCAGGTAAGGACTTGCGGATGCCTTGGTAATCGGTTCCCCTTTTTGGGTGTGAACATTCCAGAGCCCGGCGGGGTGGGGGGGGCCCATCACCAGCCCTTCATCCTTGTCACTCCAGGGAGCGCCTCCTGACGTCCTGGAGACGGGCCATGATTCTTTCTTAAACACGCACACGTGGACCTGGGCTCACACATGCACACGGACACCGGTACAGGCACACACACGCATGCTCACACGCACACGCGTGCACGGACACAGGCACACGGAAACATGCACACACGTGCACGCAGGCAGGGGTCACATGCAAGAACATGTGTGCGTGTACACACGGGATCACATGTGAACAAATACACACACACACACACACACACAGTTTGACTACTTTGGAGGCAGATTGTGTCGCGTAAGCTTTCCTTCCAGTCACCCCAACCCGACACACTGTGTCGACCTCTGCAGCCGTGGTGGGGGCCTGTGGGCCGCTCTGATGCTCTCTTGGGGCTGGTGACATGGTACCAGGCTTGCGGGTGGACTGTGGACCGTGGGCCTCCCATGAAAGGGGTTGTGCCGGCCTTTAGCTCCCAGGGTCAGCCACTGGGTGTCGAGGCATCAAGCACGTGGAGTGTGGCTTGTCCCCCACAGTGGCTGTTGGGACAGAGTCCGTGGCTACTTTTGCACAGCTGTGTCCACGGCACGCCATTGGCGAAGGTGAACAGCGAGCAAAGCCCCAGGCTTTCTGCACTGATCTTGTGGGACGGGATAGTCGCTCCACCTTCCAGGCGGGAAGCGGATGGGGAAGGACACACGGCCTGCTTTGTCGTGTGGAAGTGTCAGAGGGGACACGAGCCGGCCGAGCCCCAGTCCCCGCCGCCCCCCGTGTCGGATCTTCGGCCCTGGTTACTGGTAGTTGATGAATTGGGTTTGCGGTCTTGGGGTGTTGGGACTGTTTCTGAGCCTCAAGGTGGCCCAGCGGAGGGGGCTTCCTGGCCCTGAGGGGCTCTGCTGGCTTTCCCAGGTCCCACCCTCCCTCTCCCCATCCCTGGGGCACTCCTTGCCTGTGCCTGGAACAGGTGGTGGAGGGCTCTGTGCCTCAGTTTCCCCTGGCGCAGGCTAGCAGCCGCCACCTGCAGGGTGTGGTGAGGGTGCGCTGGGGACGCCCGTGCTAGCCGGACACGGCCGAGTGGCCGGCCTTCCCCGCCCGCTCCCTTTCCTGTGGCCTGACTTTTCCTCCTGGCCGTTGGTTGTGCAGCTGCGAGGGTGGCCTCCTGCACTGCCTGGTGGAGGCCTTCCCTCCTCTGTGTCCGTCTGTCCTTCCTGCCTCCCCCCACCTTCCAGCACGCCGGGACAGTGGAGGAGGTCTGTGTGCTCTGGAGGCGTTTCAGGTGACTCAGGAGAGGGGCTTGGTGCTGTGACCCCGCCACCTACCCCAGCCCGGGAGGCAGAGGCCAGGGGACTGGCAGGACGTTGGGACCAACAGAGCCTTGGTGTAGGACATCAAGCGCCTGTGATACCTTGAGGGGACAGTGTGGTCCAGTGGCCGGTGACCTTGGGGTGGCCTCCTGCACCCAGAAGGCAAGAGCTATGTGAGTCCCCCCAAGTCCCTGAGCAGGTGCGGACCGGCCCGCGTGGCCCTGAGATGCTGAGTCCCAGCCCTGGCCCGCCCTCGGGCTTCCCCTTGCCTGTTGTCTCCTTTCTGCTGAGAGCGTGTGAGCTTTCATCTCTCCAAGGCACGGCGCCGCCTCCACGCCTCCGGTCTTCCCGTCTGTCTGCCTCCGTCTCTCCCCTGGGGCTTTGAGGTCAGGGGTCAGTGTCCGATCTCCGCACACCTGGGAGGAGACTGGCGTCAGAGCCAGGATGATACCCCAGGAGGCGGTCGTCTGAGAGCCTGTCGTCCCGCTGCCTGGGTGTGCGTGCCCCCTCCCCAGGCTCTGTCTTGTCCCCTGGCTGGAAACATGAGGGTGCCCATTTCACAGGCAAAGATACTGAGGCTGCAGAGCTCCTGGCGGTAGGTCCGAGTCTGGAACCACGGGTGGCTCCATTGTCGGCCAGAGGCTAAGCCCTGCCATGAGGAGCTGTTGTGACAGCAGCCTAGGGACCCAGAACCGGAGGGCTGTGGGTCACGTGTGTGTCACGCCCGATTCCACGGGGGCGCTGCGGTGAGCAGGGGTGCAGCTGCTGCGCAGTGAGGGCAAGGGGGTCCTGGCAGCTGTCCCTGAGTCTTTATGGGCCTCCTATGAGCAGAGCTGTGCCACGGGGAACTGTGGAGTGCAGGACCCGCGTGCATCAGGTGCAGGGAGGGACCTGAACCAGTGCTGTGGTCAGGGTCAGAGGCAGCAGAGAGGTGGACAGCATTGCGGAGCTCACGCGAACTGGCTCCCATGTCCTTGGGGGCCCTCCGGCTTCGAGAGCAGATGCTCCTGGCCAGGGATCGACCAACCTTCCTTCCTTCCCTTTTCTTCCTTCTCTCCCTCCCTCCCTTTCTTCTCTCCTTCTCTCTTTCCCTTGGTCAAAATTTTTCCTTCTTTTCCCATAGTCTGTTTTCACTTCCAGTTCTGGGTTTGTGTTTTGTTTTGTTTTGGTTTGGTTTTTTTTTGATTTGAAAACCTCTCATCAAAGTGACACTTGGATGGGGTAAACTTGGAGCGGCTTGTTCAGACAGTCACGTGCTGTGCTAGCATTCGGAGATAAGAAGCTCTCGCCGGGCAACAAACTTTCATCAGGGGTTTGGTTTTTTTTTGGATTTGAAAACCGTCTCATCAAAGTGACACTTGGTTGGGGTAAACTTGGAGCGGCTTGTTCAGACAGTCACGTGCTGTGCTAGCATTCGGAGATAAGAAGCTCTCGCGGGGCAACAGACTTTCATCAGGGGGTTGACTGGTGAACGACCGTGGTCACAGAGCGAAGTTGTCCCGCCACCGGGCAGTCCCGCTTTGGAGACTGCCAGCTCAGCCCTGGACTCCGCAGCTGTCCCTCGCTGTGCTCTGATGCATCCCCGTGTCGGACAGAGTATGGGGTTTCCCTGGCAGTGAAGCCCGATGGCCCCCTGAGTGCTGATAGCCAGCGCTGGTCGAGTCAACCCCCTCTGGGCCTCAGGGTCTCCCCTGGAATGAGGCGGTGGGATGATCATCGCCCAGGACCCCCCGTCCTGACTCCAGCCCTGGAATCACGCTGTGGGTGAAGGACGGGAAAAGCAGAAACCCAGCTCGAGGGTCTGGCTGTGTCTCGGGAAGCCTTTTCGTCGCTGTGAACATTGCAGGTGCCGAGAAATGACCTCGTTTAAAACCTATCAGGAGGTGTTCGCGAATCACGTTTCTGGGAAGGGATTGGTGTCTGGAACACATGGAGAACTTCCGCAGCGCAACCACGGAGAAACAGACGGCCCGATGGAAAGACGGCAAAAGCACTCAGTTGGACGTTTTTCCAGTTAAGACGTGCACACGGCAACGGGCGCGCGAAAGGGGCTTCGTGTCACTCATCCTCCGGGATGTGCAAACCAGAACCCCAGCGAGGTGCCACGTCCCACCTTTAGGACGGCTGTTGTAGAAACAAAAACAGAGCAGAAAATAAGGCAGGGCTATGACGGGGAGAAATTGGACCCCCGTGCTTTTTTGAGTGAAAATTGGTGTAGCCACTGCAGAGAACCGCATGGAGGCTCCTCGAAGGATTAAACCTGGAATCCTGGTGGGGTCCAGGAATCCCACTTGCGCATATCGATGCAGAAGTAAAAGCAGGACCTTGACCGGGTTCTGGCGTCCATACACTCGCGGCAGCGGGTTTGCGATTGTCAGAAGGTGGAGGTGCCCGGGGTCCACGGGCAGACGGACGGGTGAGCGGAAGTGGTGGGGTCACATTCAGCTTTGAAAGGGGGGGGACCCGGGCTACAGCGTGGAGGAAGAATGAGGCCCCCGTGCTCCGTGAACTAAGCCAGACACGAAAGGAGCCGTATTGGAAGCGACAGTGAAGATCCTGGGGTAGCGGTGTTCGTGGACGCCGGAAGCAGGGTGGTGGTCGCCAGGGCTGGGGGAGGGGCAGGGCAGCCGTGGGCCGGGCGCCTACTGGGGACCGGGTGTCAGTTCTGCAAGGTGAGGAGTCCCGGAGACCCACGGGGGTGACGGTAGCACAGCTGCGTGGAAGTACTTCATGGCACCAAACTCTACGCCGAAACATTGTAAAGCGTTAAACTTTGTGTGTTTTTACCACCCAAGAAAGCTGATAAAACCCAGCGTTCTGACCGCTCAGGGGCTGGATGTGTGGAAGCAGATGGCCCTGCCTGTGGTTTCAGGGGCTTTGTTTCCCCCGGAGCTGAGTGGCCCCGCTCGGTCCCCTTGGTCCTGTCCTGGGCCCTCATTCTCCACCAGAGTCCTGACCCTGTCTGCAGCCAAAGGGGCGGGTGCTTTAGGACGATTTCTGTGTCTGAATATGCGTTAGATCTCTCTGGTGCTTGACTGTGTGTTAGGAGCTGCAGGATGAGCCAAACCTTTAAAAGCCCTGGGAGAGAGGAAGGTCCTCGGGGCGCTGGGTGCCCCGGGGACCCTAGTGCCCTGCAGCACAGTGGGGGGAGGCTGGGGACTGGGGACTCAGGCCCGACCCCACTGCCCAGGCAGAGGAGGGGTGCGAGGGTGCAGGCCAGACGGCCGTCGTCCTTGCACGTGCGGGCCTCTGCCCTCACTGCAGGCTGCACCCCTTCCGCTGGGACGGGTCTTGGGTTCAGTAGCACTTGTCTGAGCACAGGTCTGGGCATTTGTTGGCGTTTTAACATGTTTAAACTGGGCAACTGGGCTTGAGCTTTCCCTGTTTCATTTTTTTATTTAAGATTTTTTTTTTAAGATTTATTTTTATTTATTTGACAGAGATCACAAGTAGGCAGAGAGAAGATGAGGCGGAAGCAGGCTCCCCGCGGGGCAGAGAGCCCGATGCGGGACTCGATCCCAGGACTCTGAGATCATGACCTGAGCCGAAGGCAGAGGCTTTAGCCCACTGAGCCACCCAGGCACCTCTTTTTATTTAAGATTTTATTTAATTTTTTGCTAGAGAGAGACAGTGAGAGAGGGAATGCAGGCATGGGGAGGGGCAGAGGGAGAAGCAGGCTTCCTGCTGGTCAGGGAGCCCGACGCGGGGCTCGATCCCAGGACCCCGGGGTCCTGACCTGAGCCCAAGGCAGATGCTTAAACCCACTGAGCCCCCCAGGCGCCCCCTCTTTGATTTTTACCAAGGGTGCGATTCGCCCCATTAAAGCGTGTATTTCTGTAGGCATTTGGTGCGTTACAGTGATCTGCTACCCCGCCTCGACCCCCCAAAGCCCTTCTGTCACCCCCAGAAGAGACCCCGGGCCCCCGGTTGTTCCCTGTGCCCCTGCCCCAGCCCCCGGGGAGAAGGCGGGCGCGCCTCTGTGGATGGCTGAGCTGCAGGCTCCGTGCCCCGGTGGGCTCTCGGGTCTGGCTGCTTTCGCCAAGCGCCTTACTGGGGCTTCGCCCGCCTGGTGGCCCGTGTCTGTGCCTCAGGCCTTTTCATGTCGGCTCTCTCGGGCCACCACGGCCACCAGACTGCCATGGGCGGTGACTTCTGTCACCGGATGCCCTGGAGCAACCTCGGAAGACTGGAATATTCCATGGGAGCGGGGGAGGGGCAGTCCTTTGGGAGCACCACCCGACGCAATGTCCGTTCCAAGGGTGATGCCCTGAGGCAGGAGGGGGACACTCACCAGGGTCACAAGCGTGTGCTCCCTCTGGCTGGGACTTAGAGCTCCCGGGAGCTCAGGCATCTTCTGCGGCTCGGCCCTGTCTTCGGGAGTCACCGAGCTGCTCCCCGAGACGTTGCCAGGTGTGGGCCACCAGCAGAGGCACCTGGATCAGGACAGGTGGCAGCCCTCGTCCGTGGGCCCGGGTCTTATGGGGGGCGGGGGGCTGACTTCTGCGTGAGCAGAGCCATGAACCTTGCGGGTTAGGGAGAACCTGCGGGGGGGAGGGGGCGGTCGGGAGATTTCTCAGGGAGGTCGGGAGCCCGCGGGGTCTGGGTGGGTCCAGCTGAAGGGTGGGGGCGAGGGCTGAGTGTCGGTGAGCAGCCCCGGTTAGGGGCTTGGAAGCTGCAGCTTCTGGGGGCGGGAGGGGCGGCCTTCTCAGGAACTAATCGAGTTCGTTGTGACGAGCAGAGCTACCCCCGGGCCTCGGGTGCTGGCCTGCAAGGTGGTGGGGTCCAGGATCAGCCAAAGCTCTGTCCTCCAGATCAGAGGCAGGGTGAGGGCAGCGTCTTGGGATTGCTTTTGGCTCTGCTGTGTGAGATCCCTGCCGGGCACGTCCTCTCTGTCTTCTCTCCCTGGCTTGTGCGCAGAGAGGATCTGAATTCTGGGTTTGTAGCCCTGCGCCACGTGAAATGCATAACACAGGCCCCTCTCTGTGCCCCCTGGAAGGTCCTGCTTCCCTTCAGGTCCTCGTGGGCCGCCTCCTGGGGTTCGTGTGGACTTCCTGGGAAGCCAGAGGAACCGTGAGCAGGCGGAGGGGAGGTTCGGCAAGGGGACCGCCTGGTTCCTCAAGGCGACAGGTTTCCTGTATCGGCTCCTGGGGCTGTGACACGGCTCCACAGACCAGTAGCTCAAGACAACAGAAATGTCTTCGCTCACCCTCGGGAGGCGGGAAATCTGGAGTCAAGGTGTCGGCCGGGCAGCCTAGCGAAGGCGCTAGGGAGGCTTCTTCCTGCCTCTTCCAGCTCCCGGTGGCCCCAGGATCCTTGGCTTGCCCCGGCTCACCCCGGCTGTGCTTCTGTTGTCCTGTGGCCTTCTCCCCGCGTGTCACCTGTGTGCCTTCTCTCGCCGTAAGGACACCAGTCCTACTGAGTTAAGGACCCACCGTACTCCTCTCGGACCCCATCTCAATTTCCCTCTCTCTTTTCTAAGTAGGCTCCATGCCCAGCGTGGAGCCCAGTGCGGGGCTTGAACTCATGACCCTGAGATCAAGACCTAAACTGAGCTCAAGAGTCAGGTACTTAACCGACCAAGCCACCCCGGGCACCCCCTTAATTTATATCTTTTTTTTTAATCATATATTTTTTTATTTGTTTATTTACAGCATAACAGTGTTCATTGTTTTGGCATCACACCCAGTGCTCCATGCAGTATGTGCCCTCCCTATTACCCACCACCTGGTTCCTCAACCTCCCACCCCCCCCACCCCCCCGCCGCCCCTTCATAACCCTCTGGTTGTTTTTCAGAGTCCATAGTCTCTCATGGTTCATCTCCCCTTCCAGTTTCCCTCAACTCCCTCTCCTCTCCATCTCCCCATGTCCTCCATGTTCTTTGTTATGCTCCACAAATAAGTGAGACCATATGATACTTGACTCTCTCTGCTGGACTTATTTCGCTCAGCATAATTTCTTCCAGTCCCGTCCATGTTGCTACAAAAGTTGGGTATTCACCCTTTCTGATGGAGGCATAATACTCCATTGTGTATATGTACCATATCTTCCTTATCCATTCATCCGTTGAAGGGCATCTTGGTTCTTTCCACAGTTTGGCGACCGTAGCCATTGCTGCTATAAACATTGGGGTACAAATGGCCCTTCTTTTCACTACATCTGTATCTTTGGGGTAAATACCCAGCAGTGCAATTGCAGGGTCATAGGGAAGCTCTATTCTTAATTTCTCGAGGAATCTCCACACTGTTCTCCAGAGTGGCTGCACCAACTTGCATTCCCACCAACAGTGGAAGACCCCTTAATTTATATCTTTATCACATCTGCAGAGGCCCTGTTTCCCAATCGGGTCACATCACAGGAACTAGGGTTAGGACTTCAGCGTCTGTTTTGGGGGGACACGGTTCAGCCCCCTCCAGCACCTGCCTTCACACTCAGGCCCGTAGCTCTGGTGTGTTCTGTGGGATGACGGAGCTCTCCTTTGCTGGTGGGACCCCTGGGTTGGCCGCCGGAGTGGTCTCCCTGACTGTGAGGCCACGGGACCCACTGGGATCCGGCCCCTCTGTCCTCTTCTCGCCTCGGGCTCCTCCTGTGAGACCGAACAGCGCAGGGGGGAAGACTCCCGATCCTCGCGTCACTTGGGGGAGGAGGGTGTGTGCTCCCGGGCATCACGAGGGAAGGAGCGGGCGCGGCGTGTGTGGACCAGTGAGCAGGGGCCCGGTGGGCGTGGTCCGAGAGGACGGCACACCCCGCCTTCGCCCTCTGCGCCCCGGTGCTGCGTGACCCAGCTGTGGGAGGCGCCGTTCCCGTGCAGCTGTCCGTCCTAAGCGTGGAAAATTCTCTGATGTGGAATTCAGTGTTCCGCAAACCTTCAAAGAGGAAAGAATGGAAAAATATGAACGTTTATTGTTCTGAGCGGTTTCCCGTGCATCCGGCACGTGGCCGTCGGGGGTCAGGGGTGTGTGCGTGTGTGTGCAGGGCAGGAAGCCGAGCGATGAGTTCGAGCGCCTTGGCCGGGAAGCCTCACAGAGACGCAGATGTGCCCGAGAGAGCGGGCAGGGGCTGGGCCGGGGGCCGGGGCTGGGCCGGGGGCCAGGGCTGGGCTCGGCTCCCGGTCGGCACCGCTGATCGCCAGGTAGAAGGTGGCAGGTGCTGGCTGAGTCTGCGGGGAGACCCAGGCTGGGGCGGCCCCAGAGGCAGGAAGCCGAGGGCGTCAGGGTCGGCACGGCTGTCCGAGAGTCCCCTACTGGGCCTGGGAAATCCATTGTTTGTGGTGGGGATTCTGTTTTCCCACCTCCGGTCGGTGCTGCCCGTTGGCCTGGCGTTTTTAGAACCGAAAATGAAGTTGCAACAGTGTGAAAACGGGCCCAGCCCCTTCCCGCAGCCGGGGGACATGAGGCAGGGGAGCCCCCAGGGGGTTTCTGCCGGTCCTTGCAGTGGCCTGTTGGGTGAGGGCTTGCCTCGGCCGGAATGTTCTGGATTCTTCCAGAGCATCTCTGCCTCTGAACTCTTGGAAGTCGACAACCCCAGCCTCCGAGTCGTTCCCTAATAACTGCTTCTTAGAAGAGCCAGAAGGATGGTCCACGACACGGGTTTGGGTGGGATCGCGGGGGTCCGCGGCAGGTGGATTTGGGAAGTTGGGAGGGGCGTGAGGTGGGGGCGCCTCAGCTTCATGTCCCGGCCCTCGGGGTGCTGCTTGTGCTCGGGAAGGTCGTTCTCACACCCTGCGGCCACGCAAACCGGTGAGGGCCTAAGCGCCGGGACACTGCTGCCCAGGAGCCAAAGGCACACTGGGGGGTGAGGGGGTCTGGGAAGCCCCGGGGGTGCTGACGTGGCCAGAAGGGGCTTTGCCGGTGTGTCCTGTCCTGTTTGGTTTGCGGAGCTCAGACTGGGGCGGCGGTCCCGCAGTGACCGGTGGGCATGTCCCGTGGGTCGGTTCTGCAGCCCAGCCCACCGCCTGGGTTTTGGATTCCTGAGGGCGGGCTCAGGTGCCACAGATCGCCGTGCCCACGAAACGCACCCGCTTGGCCATCTCCAGGTGGACAAGCCGGGGGCATTTGGGACATTCACATGACCTGCACCCCCGCTGTTAAGTTCCAGAACATTTTACTCACCCCCAGCTGTGCGGTTTTGGGATCACTGGGTCGTTATTTGAAGAGATAGGGCCAACGAGACTTCTCCGTGCCGACGGACCAGTGGCCGCTCTCGGCAGCATGGAGGGCGCCTGTCTGCCGGGAAGGGGGTCTGTCCACCCTCGTCTCAGGGTCATGGGGTGGTGCGGGTCGGGACGGGGGGAGGGGCCTGCAGGGGCCGCTGCAGTCAAGGGCCGGGTAGGTCTGCCCGTCTGCACCGGGACCGAGCGGGGAGCTGCTGCCTCAAGAGCCGGAGACACAGCCTTGGGGCCTTTGCCACCATCCGCCGCAGGCGGCCTGTCTGCCGGCCCCGGAGTGACGGGCTGGCCCGGTTTGCTGGTGCCCCAAGGGGCTTCAGGCTGTGGGACCGCAGTGCTCAGATGGGGAAGGGCCTGGGCAGAGCAGGCTGGGTGGCTTTCCTTGCCATCACCTCACTGGACGGTCCCTTTCACGTGATGCTCTGGACGCTGTCGGGGCCTCGGGCCTTCAGTCCAGGGCCCCCAGCCGGCGCTGTCCGGGCCCCTTCCCGAACCGCCAGTCTGTCCGTGGCCCCTACGTGGGGCTCCCCCCTCCCCCGTCTTCTTCACCCCTGGCCCCTCCGCCTGGACGGGACGGATAATGTCACACCTTCTTCCGAAAGAGAGTCCTGCCCCCCACACCCCCCAGTATCTCACTTCCCGCAGCCTCAGCTGTGGCTGTGACAGAACCAGCTTGGAGACTTGGCCCCGAGGTGGTGGTGGGTCCCGGCGGGTTCCTGCACCGAGAGCCTTCCCGGGTCACCCAGGACCCCTCCCTCGGGGCACTTGTTCATAGGACGGAAGCCCAATGGCGGGGGCATGGAACTCAGGGTGCTGGGCCCGGTGGCCCCTGCGGCCTCCTGGTCATCTGGTGGGCACCCCCCCATGCACCCCACTGTCCCCATCACCCTGCGTCAAGGCCTCGCCCTGCCCTGGCAGCCTGCCCAAAGCCAGGTGTCCTTCCCGTGACCCTCTGGCAGCCGTCTGTGTCCTAGAGCTTGGCCCGGACGCCCGCTGGCTTGCTCGGGAGCCCGAGCACAGGTGAGCAAGGCCAGGCAGGGTGCGCCTGTGTGCAGAGGGAGGGTTTAGTGCCGTACCCGGGAGAATCGGGCTCTCCGAGGCATTCCCTGCGCTGTCCTGCTTCTCAGAGACTGGCTTTACGACCCAGACAGCTGGGCAGTGTCCGCAGCGGGAGCAGAACCACCCGAGGGAGAAAGGAGTTGGGGCCGGAGGAGTCGAAGGGGGCTGCTCCCGCCTCTCTGCCTTCGGTCATGGCCTCTGTGTCTGGGCACAGGCGCCGTCACCCTCTCGGAGCTGTCCATGCCCCCCAGGGCTTGGACTGCGTCAGCCGAACTCTCCCCAATCTGAGTTAGGAACGAATCCACTCCAGCTCGGTGCCCCAGGGGGTTGGTGGGGGCAGGGCTCCCGTAGGAGCTCACAGGAGAGTGTGGGCATCGGCGGAGATGCGGAGCTGAGAGCTGATAATGTGGAGGTGCCTGTGTGGGGCCCGCGCCTCCCGGGACCGGACGTGTGCAGGGACCCCGTGTTCTGAAGGGCTCTGGGTGTGGGGCCGGAGCGGATGCCAGGAGGCCCAGAGCCGACCCGGGTGCTCACCGGCCAGGCTCGGGGGTTGCGGGTGCAGACAGGCATCCCTGGGAGGGGGGGCTCCGGGCTCCTCCTGCAGGGACTTGCACTTGCCGGCGGCGTGGGGATGACTCAGGTGGTAATGCCGGGGTCACGGCTCGTTTGGCCACACAGCCGAGCTGTGAGCCGGGCTCCTCGCTGCAGCTCTGACCTGCAGGGGGCAGGGGGTCTTGGCTCCTGACGCTGGTGGGGGGACACCGGAGGGAGCGGCCAGGCGAGAGGCCCTTGTCCTGCTTCCCTGCAGGGGTCTGGTGATGACCGATGGCGTGTGCTGTCCTCGAGCCATATGTCCCTCCAGGACCGGTTCCCACCTACTCGCAGCTGGACAGTCAGGGTCTTAGGCTCCCAGGATCAGGACGTGGTTTGGGCCTCAGAGATGGGACCTTGGGGGGGGGTGGGGGCTTCCGTGTCACGCAGGTCAGCCGTGCACGTGTGGTGAGCTAGTACAGGCAGGAGCCTCCCTGGCTGGCCGTTGGTACTGTCATCTTGGGGTCTCGGTACCCCCGCCCGCCCTGGGTGGTGCCGTGTTCCCGATGGGCGGGGGAGGCACGCAGTCGAGGTTAGAGACGTTTCCATTCTCAGGGACTTGGGTTCGCTGGCAGCTGGGAGGTGGGAGGAAGGGGTGGGCAGCCGAGCAGACATTCTGGGAGGAATGACACGTAGGACATTTGCACGGTCTTCATACAGCTTTTAGTCTCTGGGCCCTTGTCCATGTGAGCTTCGTGCAGGTGAATGTGGGACAGACGGACAGACTGACAGGATGGAAGTGTGCTCCAGGCCACGCCCTCCCCTCCGCTTGTGTGCAGGGTGTGAGGGTCAAGCAGAGTGGCCCCCCCCCCCCCGGTAGGGTCTCATTATGGCAAATCTCAAGCCCCCCAGTCCCCCGATGGTCTTTGCTCCTGTTGATTTAGGGGAGAGGCTCAGACCAGAGCTGTCGTGAGCAGAATCGCTGCCGTGCCGGTGTAGACGTTTTGGAGGAACTGCTTCAGACCTGTTGGTGTGGACACGGGTGCCGGCTGACCCGGGCTTCCCAAGAAACCTGACTCAGGACCCTCCGTGGGGGAGTGGCTCTGAGCGTGGATTTTGGCTCCTTGCCGACTTACACACAGTTTGGCCTGCAGTGCCGTGTGCATGGTTCCCCTCATACCGTCTGGTTTATGGGATTGCAGTCGGCAGGGAGACCCTGCGGCTCCCTGGAGCCAGGGGGCCCCGGGCTCGGGGCGGGGATGTGCCAGCTCAGGGACCTCAGGACGGAAATGACTTGTCCTTCCCCGAAGGCAGCAGGACGCCAAGCGTGTCGTGGCAGAAAGAGCTGATGTTGAGAAGAAAAGGGAGGAATCCGTCACTCCACAGTTATGTGGCCCGGGCAAGGGGACGCGTTCATTCAGTGCCCGGGCTGAGTTTCGAGAAGGGAGGCGGGTAATTGGGTCTAATTATCTGGAGACGCTCGCAGGGCTGGCAGCGCCTGGACATGGAGGGTGCCCGGGCCCCCCCGACCCTCCGCCCGCCCGCCTGCTCTTCCCGCTCCCTCTGCCCTGTGCCCTCCGTGTCACCCCCGGGCTGCCCCCGCATGCCTCAGGGGTTCCAGGGAACCGTGACCCCGCGGAGTGTCAGCCCTGCTGCCCGGGCGTCCCAGGCCCTGGCATCTCTCGGCTCTCGGAGCTGCAGATGCCCAGCCCGAGGGGAAGACATGGTCCGAGTGTTTGAATGAATGACGGGAAGCACGCCGAAGAGAGCACGGCGGATGCTGTGTTGTGAGCAGAACAAAAGGAGAGGTTTACTCCAGGTCCTGCCTGCCCCGGGAGGGCTGGGCCCGCATGACCAGCGGTGGCTCCGTGGACTCGCAGAGCCCAGGGGGGCCTTGGGGGAGGCCTCTGGGCCGCATAGTTTTGTGCTGGTTGCCTGCGTGTTTTCTCTGTAGAAGACCAGAAAACCAGCCGAGCAGACATACCACGAAGGCCAGCACCGTCCGTTTTCAGTTTTTTAAAGCTTTACTAGGGGGTATTAATAGAAGTTGCTTTTCAGAATCAGAAGCATGTTTGGTTCATTCACAATGAGAAGCACACGTGTTCTAGAAAATTCTGTGTAAAGGGGAACACAGGAAATCACCCCAAAGCTCAAGCTCGGAGTGAGTCCTTGCTGACCTTTGGGTTTCAGTCACAGGCTCTCTTCTGCTCGTTTGGGCCTTTCCTGTGGCCGTGTGCTTGCGGGGCGGAAGGTGGCTTTCCTGGTTCTCAGAGAGTGACCATGGGGCTCATCCTGGATGGGCTACATGCCTCCCCCCGGGTGGCAGGATTGTCATGGTGACGACGCTCCCCGAGCTTTCGGGAGGCACCTCTGGGGCCGGTACACTGAAGGGCCGGCCCTTTGTCCCGGGACAGCGGGGCCCAGAAGGACTGACTGTGTGTCCGGCTCACTTTAATTACCTTGGAGGGACGCCCCGGGGAGGGGCGCTGCCGTCCCCTTGGGATGAGCCCAGCAGCCAGGCAGTCTCTTCCTTCAACATTCAGGCGTGGAGCCCTCGCTTCGAAACAGTCCTCGGGTCGTTTCCCAGCAGACCTAGCTTCTGTGGCTCCTTCACCTTCATGGATAGGCCCGAGGTAGACTCTGCAGGCAGCTGCCCAGAAGCCCGTCCCTGCGTGCCGGCCGGCGGGCCCGTCCCTGTATGGTGGATGGCAGGGCCTGTCCCTGTGTGCTGGCCAGTTCAGGGCCAGCCCAAGCCCAGCTCACTGGCTCCCCAGCCAGCTCCTGTGCATCTCTGTGGCTTGTCACCAAGCGCTCTGGAAGGGACACGTTCCCTCTCCCGCGGCAGCCATAGCTGCCCCATAGCCAGCAGCTTCCTCTCCTCCCTGGCCCGCGTGCTGCACACGAAGAGGGGCCTTCTCGGAGGAGACGGGAAGCTCCGGCTTGGTCACCTGTGCCCCTGAGAGGGTCGTCGTCGGGGCTGAACGGAGGAGAGGGCGGCTCCGGCGTCCTGCGTGCCTCCTTGGCTGGGCCACATACTCGACAAACGGCCTGCTGTGTGCGGGTCTTAGGACCGGCCCTTGTCTGGGGCTGCCCCTGGGCCGTCCCCCCTCCCCAGGAGCCATGGAGTCCCTCTCCTTGCTCTGTCTGTTCCCGGAGCAGGCCTGCCCCTGGACGCTGTTGACATTTGCGTCTGTGGTAGTCTCTGGCGGGGCTGTCCCGAGCATGGTGGGATCTGGAACAGCGTCCCCGGCCTCCAGCCACCACGCACCTGTTGCTACCCTGAGTCATGACAACCAGACATGTCTCCAGACGTCACCACGTGTCCCCTGCCCCCTCCCCACCATAACACTGAGACGACTGCTCTCGAGCCAGGCAGCCCGTCCAGAGGGGCAGCTCCAAGTCTTTCGGTCACCCTGTGACTCCCTGCGCCTGACATAACCCCCAGCCCTGGGGGGCACCCAGGAACCCTGCAGGGCTCACGGTGTGTGCCGTCTCGTGGGATTGACCTGGGACCCATTGCTTTAAGACAGAACAGCGTGGTAAAGGCACCAAAGAGAGGTCTAGCCCAGGTCCTGGGTCCTGGGCGGAGAAGCCGGCTCAGCCTGGCCGCGTCTGGCTGTATGATCTGGGGCCCCATCACCCTCTCTGAGCCCCCATCTCCTCGTCAGTAAAGGGGTGTTGTAGGTGCCACCGAGTGGACATCTCGGGCCCGGGCAGCCTGCCCTGCGGTCACCTCCATGTCCCAGGTCCCCAGATGCAGGGCGGGCTCAGCGCCCAGGGCACACTCACACGGCAGAGGCTTCCCCGCATGTCCCCCATGGGACATGTGCTCTTTATAGATCGTGGAACATACTTGGTCCTGGGATCAGGCAAACCAAGGCTCGCGAGGATCCTTGGAGGGAAGCAAGCTTTGGAACTGGGGCTGTCGGGAGAGACCCCAGCGGGCAGCTGAAGTGGGGAAGGGGGGCCCACGGGAAGGGGCGTCGGGGACACTTGGAATTTGGCAAGTAAGCTATGTGCTTTGGGGAGGGGAGGGGCCCGTGTATGTGAGAAATGCCACAGGTCGAAGGCTCTTCCAGGAAGGCTTGGAGGGGCCGCGACACCAGCAGGTGACAGGTCTGACCCCACAGGCGCCCGCTGCCCAGCTCTCCACGCACGGATACTTGCGAGTGCGTGACCTGAACCTGCGCGGGCGCACCGGGCCTACCTACCAGAAGCTTCCGGCCAGGAGGCCAGTCAGATCCCAAGGTCAGGTAGCGCAGGGGACATTCGGGCGAGAGTTTGGGGCCTCTGGTCTGGGGCCGAGAATGACCCCCGTGTCGGGGCTGTCGCCAGGACAGATGTCCATGGAGTGCCGTGGGTGTCTGGGCAGAGCAGGCGGAGGGCTCTTCCCCGAGCTTCCTTTCTCTTCCGGGGCGGGGTGAGGGTAGGGCGCACGCAGCAGGGAGTGTGTGCCAGGAAATGGCCGTGAGGAAGTGGGGGTGGGGGCAGGACCTCAGGCCCCAGTCAGGAGGTGCTGCTCTCCGGAGGAGGCGTCCCAGGGGCCTCCATCCTGGTTCTGGGAGACCGTCACCTGCCTGCCCACCTGGACAGGGGCCTGGTCACACACGCCACTGTGTCCCCAGCTCCATGCTGGCTCCTTGCAGGGTCCACCGTGGTGGCCGGGAGGGCCGCTGGCCATCAGGGGCACTGGCTGGGGGGTGGGCAGACGTGGACGCAATGTAGTGGCGTGCAGAAGGCCCTGGGGCGTGCCCGCCTCTGTGGCGCTGAGTCTCAGAGAGGCCTGGGCTGGCTGCTGGCTGTGGGGGCTGGTGGGCCAGGACTCCGCCTGGGGCCACTGTGTGGCTGTCACGGCCACGGGGGCCAGCCCCCCAGCGTGGTTGTTGAAAGCAGCCCACGGCCAGGGGACAGGTAGTCAAATGGACGTAGCTCGAGAAGGCACGTGGAGCTGGAAGCAGGTCCCGGGAGGTGGGCGGGTTCATCTCTCCCTTGGGTCCGCCTGCACGTCCTTATTGAGCACCTAGTGTGTACCAGGCTGTGTTCTGCCCCGAGGACTTGGCGGAGAATGGAGCAGGTAGCACGCCCCCTCACAGCACTTACCCTATGGTGCAGACCCCTGCCTGGCCAAACAGGGGCGCCCTGCACTTCAGGGCAGGGTGGGGAGCCAGGGGTCATGGCCAGCCTGTTTGGGGGCAGGAAGGGCCCAGTATGCAGCCTCTGACGCCTGGGTGGAGGGCGTGGAGTGGGGAGGAGCGTCAGGGACAGGTCATTTGGGCTGAAGGGCAGTGAGTGGCCTGGTGTGGGGGGATGTGGGAGGAGCGACTGGTGGGGGTCTACCCTCCCACTGTAGGCGGTGGGGGTGGTCTGGGGAGCCCAGCCTGTGCGAGTGAGGGCGCTGCAGCCCCCCACCCAGGGCCATGCAGGAGGCCGGCAAAGTCTACACTATGCTCCGTGTCAGGTGGTGCGGTCAGCGTAGGGACCCCTTACATGGCCTCAGAGTCCGAATCTGCCCACCTACAGGGAGGTCGTTCCTGGTCTCCCCCACACTGCACTGGGGAGCAGGACAGAGGCCCCCGACAGCCCTTGCCGGGGCCCCTGGCTGCTGCAATGAGGGTCTTCCTTGGAGCTGGATTTCCGGTGTTTGGAAGTCGTGCTCACTGTGTGTGCGCCTGGTGCATCCAACAGGTGCCAACGCCTGAGAGTGGGCAAGCCCCCCGCCCCAGCCTCTGTCCCTCGTTAGGGGGCATCTTGCACAGGGATCCTGCTGTCTGTCTGCACGTGGGTGACGGCACAGAGATCCGAATGTCAGAACACAGTCGTGCGTTGTCCTCTTGGCGTGGCTGCTACACTTCGTGGGGAGCCAGGCGCCCTGAAGGCTGTTCCAGAGCCTAAATGTCCGTGTTCTAGGACCATCTCCCTGAAGCAGTGGTCTTGGAAGAGGGTGAGAATTCTGGGGGGTCGGACCCCTGTCTGCACTCGCTGGGACTTGGAGGGGCGGGGGAGCAGAAGGGGACCCTCGGTGGTCTCAGATCTGTGAAGGGAAGGGTTGAGCGTCTGGAAAATGGAGGGGAGCGAAGGCGTCTGAGGAGGGCGATGGGCTTCCACCCTGGAGCCACCGGGCTGTTGGGATCGCTGTCCTTCCAGGTGCTGGATGCTCAGAGGCCCTGCCCTGTGGAAACTTATCTGTCCTTCCGGAACCAGCCGTCATCAACGTCTTTTGGGCGGAGGGGAAGGATGGGTGAAACAGATTAATTTTACTTTTAGGAAATTCTTAAGACTCTGACTAGTCAAAAAAGTAAAATGACCTTGTGAAAATTTGGGTGATCCGAAACGCAGAGTGGAAAGCTGCTTCCTGCATATCCTCCTAATGTTTCTCTCTGGGTGTAAACGTGTACGGTATTTCTGCATTTCCCCCGTGTCCCCCCAGACGCAGCTCGCTTTGTAAATGAGCCAACGGACTTTCCATCCAGCCTATGAGGACTGACCCTGCTCTTCTCAGTCCTTGTGGCGTCTGCCGTTGTGCGAGTAGAATGTGTCGTGTTCAGTTCCCATTTAGTATGTATTTGCTTCCGGATTCCCCTTTTGCTCTAAGAGTGTTCCAGCAAACATGGGTGTGGCGCGTGTGCGTGTGTTTAACTTGGAGGTTGTCCTGAATAATACGTTTCTAGGCACTGAACTGTTGGTGCCGAAGTTCCGCTCACTGTATTCTGGTAGCCGTGGTCAGACGGCCTTTGGAACATGTGAACTGATTTATACCGGAATGAGCGGTGTTTGCGAACCCCCAGTGTTTGAATCGTCATCGCGAAGACAAGTCTTTCTCATCTTCTCTCATCCTACAGGCAAAAACCAAATGTCTTCTTTTCTTGATCTGTGTCCTTCCTTAGGGAAAGGGAGCTGTGTTTCCTGTTCATCGGTCATCCCCGATCCTTCTGAGAACTTGCCGATTTCCTTCCGCAGTCAGATCGTTAGATCACTTCTCTTTTATAGATGTGCAGGTGCTCCTTGTAGATTTAAAATGTATCTACAAATACGTGGATATACATTGACACATGTTTACTCTTTAATTAGGATACATCTGTCTATTTCTTAACTTGTTACAAATACTGTTTTGCAATTTTGTATTTTTCTTGTAATTGATGGTATCTTTTCAACCCCATCACGATCCCGTGGGTCTTCACGTTTTTGTTGTAAATACAGTCGTTTTCATTTATGGCTCCTGCGTGTGTTGGGACACCGTGCTCAACCTCTTTGGGCCCCGGTTTCTATTTATTATTATTATTATTATTACTTATTAATTAATTAATTAATTATTTCCAGTTTCTATTTTTTAAGACGGCCAACCTCGTAGGGTTGCTTGAGGATTAGATGAAGGAATGATAATGATGTCCGGCCATCAGCACCTCGTCTAGCCTCTGGCCCCTTGGCTGCTCTTTGCTGGGAACCAACCACTGCCGCTGCCGCTGGTTGAGCTCTCTCCGCTGGTGACCACGGGTGGCCCCACCCTCACGGAGTGATGGGAGGACAGGGAGCCTCCTGCTGACTCCGCACCTGGACAGACAGCCACGAGGAAGCAGACAAAGCCGGGTGGCAGCTTCTGGCCCACAGTGTCAGTGTCCTCGAGCTCCCAGTGGCGTCCGACACGAGACGGCCCCTGGAAGCAGATGCTGAATGTCCTAGCACAGGCTCTGGCCGAGCAGCAGAAAGCCCCTGGTGCTGATTCAATACCACCAAACGGCGGCAGGTGCAGTTCATGGGTGCAGGGCCCCGTTCCTGGGGGGAGGCTCTGAGCCTGCTTCTTAGGCTCTGTCCCTGCGAGGGCCAGAGGCTGCCGGGTTTGTCAGTAGAGCCGGGACATCCAAACCACGATGTCACGGGCAAAGAGCCTCTCGGGACAGAGATAGAAGAGTGTCCTGGAGTGGCAGCTCTGGTGAGAGCCCTTCAGGTGCTCACCTCGTGCCCTGGGGTGCGGGTTTCCGGGGAGCTCTGAGAAAGGGACCTAACCCGACCAGTCCGGGCGTGAGCGCCTGCGCAGCTCCCGCTCCACGCCAGTGTCCACGCCAGTGTCCGGACGCCTCTCGCTGTTCTGCCTCCGACGGAGCGCGCGTCCTGTCAGAAACCTCTCCCTCCTGATTTGGTATTGCTCAGTAGTTAAAGCTAAGGGGGGAAAGTCAGAGAGAAGCAGGAGAATGTGGGGATGGATCTGGGGTCCAGACGTCGCCTGGTGACCTCGGGTTTGTCACGTGACCTCTCAGAACCTTGACTTTCTCGCGTGATAAATGGGGACCGTGGTCTCATTTCGCAGGTGTTGGCAAAGCGGCTAGCAGAGGACTGGCCGTGCCCCGTGCCCTCGGGGCTCTGGAGTGTCACCCTGTCACTAGTGATTTCTGGAGCGCATCGCCTGATAAAACGTCCCGTTCCCTATGAGGCTCTTCTGCATCGTGAAGGAACCCGTCAGGAGCTTGCCCTGTTCCGTCAGAGTAGAGACGGGTCCCAGGTCGCGCTTTCTGGCCTTCTCTGGGACTTCCCCGCAGGATGGTGACCAGACGGTTCGGGTGGACCTTCTCCTCAAGTCAGGGGGGCTGGCAGTTACGCCGCAGGGGGACTTCGGGACTATCCCGTGATTCTTTCGGGGGAGCCAGTCCCCGAGTCAGTGGAAAGAGGAGTTTAGTTATTCCTCATCAGAGATGTTCAAATCAAAGGCTGATGTGGGTTTCAAAATGACATTTCCGGGGCGCCCGGGTGGCTCGGTGGAGTGATTCAGGGTTGTGAGTTCAAGCCCCGCAGTGGGCCTGGAGCTTACTTAAAAAAAATAATTGAAAAATAAAAAAATAAAATAACGCTTCAGTTCTGCCTTTGTAGAGAGCCTTAAACCCTGGTGTTAGGAGTGTGGCTTGGAGCGCCTGGTGATTGGGCTCTGACTGGCCCCTGCCAGCTGGAGGAGCACAGGGGGCCGCCTCGTCTGAGTCATGCGTGTTGGAGGTTTTCATTGTGCATTTGAGTGCTTACGAGTGGCCGGGAATGCAGACCCAGGATGGTTCTAAAGTGCCCTTCCAGGACCACAGGACAGAGCGCCCGCAGAGTCATTGTTGTAAATTCCCCCAAAGATCAAGAAGCCCAGGTGTGGGCCACCAGGGCCTCTGTTCTTTTGTGACAAGTTACGGCATCATTTACACCCCCTTTGGAAGGGGGAACCCGCGTCACTTTGCCAGTGGCCTTTGTGCCGGGCCCCATTCAGCCCGCCCAGTCATCTGAATAGGCACTGAGCCTTCCCTGTCATTGTCCCCGGGGTTACTCATCAACGCGGGGCTGCCTGTTTCCGTGGTTACCGCCTAGCTGTGAATGTGACCCCAGCCTTGGGGGAGGGGCCCAGCCCCAGTATAAAAGGGCACCTCCAGCAGGAGCTGAAACCCTGCACCGGGGTTTGGCTGCTGTGATCCGAGAACTTTTCCTTGTGTCCCCCCCCCGCGTCCCTCCCTCGGGGGGGCTGTGAGCCCAGTTTTCCTAATAGAGCAGCGCCATGGGCCTGGGATGAAGGGGTGGCCCCCGGGAGAGGGATCAGGGCTTTGGTCTAGGAGGGGCCTGAGCTGTGGCACCTGGAGGCCTAGGGTTCTGGAAGGTGAACACAGAGGAGGCCCGGTGATGGGGTGCTGGGCCAGGCGCTCAGGGGCTGCTGACTCGTCCGGCATAAAGTTCCCGTGGAAGGAACACCCTGTGCTCTTGCTGGGGGGGATGTTGATGGCGGCCGCCGTGGGCTGTGTCCCATTCTTGCTGTAGTAACAAAGTCGTGAGCATCCTTGGGCCGGCCGTCTTTGCACACGTCTACACCACAGCTCCCTGAAATGAGCAGACACATACAAGTGGATTGGCCGCTTGGCGCATGTGGGATGTCTACATTTAGATCAGATCACCCGATTGTCTTCTAGTAGCAATCTTGTTCGCATGTGCTCCCCAAGTTTGCTGTTGCTGCCCGAGATGTTTGCCCGTCTACTGGCTGGAAGATAACCCGTTGCTGGTTTTTACCTCTCCCCGGATTCCTTTGAAGGGAGCTTCTTTTCCAGCGGGGGTGTTGGCCATTAGCGTTTCCTCGGTGGCCAGTTCCTGGTCTTTTTCTGGGTGGTTTCTGGTTGGGGTTGAGCATCCCCGCCTCAGGGTCTTAGAAGTGATCTGTGTGTTCAGTGTTCTCCAGTCTTATCTCCGTCAGGCCTGGCTCGGTTGTGGGTGAGATGGTGTGAGACAAAGGGTGTTTTTCCCAACTGTCCCAACAACTTTATTTGCGGACTCCACGCCCGTCCCCTTTATGGCAAATGGCAGCCCCCTCGCCCCCCCAAAGCATCCCTACCCGACACCACCTCCTATTTGAATTACAGATACATTACAGCGTGTTCTGAAAGCAGTCGTTTTTTCCATAATTTCTTGGCCACGCTTATGGATTTTCTCTTCTTTTTTTAAAAGATTTTATTTATTTCTTTGTGAGAGAGAGAGCACGTGAGCATGACTAGGAGGGAGGCGCAGAGGGAGAGGGAGAAGCAGACTCCCTGGCTGAGCGAGGAGGCTGACATGGGACTCGGGACTCGATTCTAGGACCCTGGGATCATGACCTGAGCCGAAGGCAGATAGTAACCGACTGAGCCACCCAGGCGCCCCTCCCCCGGGAATTCTGGTGAGAATCCCATTGTGTTTATGGATTATTTTGTGTGGTGGGTTGAAGAGTGGTCTTCCCAAAAGACACATTTATCTAGAACCTGCGGATGTGACCTTACTGGGAAGGAGTCTGGGCAGAGATAATGAAAGTAAATGTACATTTATCTAGAACCTGCGGATGTGACCTTACTGGGAAGGAGTCTGGGCAGAGATAATGAAAGTAAGGGCTTCAGATTTGCTTGACTTATGGTGGGCCCTACATCCAATGACAAGTCCTGTGAAGAGGGGGGAAGGGACACAGAGGGAGAAGGACCCTTGAGGGCCGAGGCAGAGACTGGGTGGTGCAGTGCCGAGCCCAGGAACCCAAGGATTGTCGCTGCCACCAAAGCCGGGAAGGGCAGGGCACAGATTCTCCTTCGAGCCTCCAGAAGGAGCCGGTCCTGCCGAGCTGGCACCTTGATTTCAGACTTCTGGCCTCGTTGGCTGTGAGGGAATAATTTTCCCTCGTGGTAGGCCACGAGTCTGTGTTAATTTGTTGCGGCAGCTCTAGGAGACTAATACACTTTGGAACAAAGTGGTTTCTTCACGACGTTTTCCTTTTTAGAAACATGGTACCTTTCTTCATTCCTTTGTATCTTTTTTTTTTTTAAGATTGTGTTTATTCATTTATTTGACAGACAGAGATCACAACTAGGCAGAGAGGCAGGCAGAAAGAGGGGAAAGCAGGCTCCCCGCTGAGCAGGGAGCCCGATGCGGGACTCAATCCCAGGACCCTGAGATCATGACCCGAGCTGAAGGCTGAGGCTTTAACCCGCTGAGCCACGCAGGTGCCCCATTCCTTCATATCTTTTGTAGTAAAACCGACCATGTTTACCGCGTATGTATTTCATTTCGGGCTCACTTCTGGGGATTTGGTGGGTTTCGCTGCTGTTGCGGTAAGGACTCTCTTGTTTTCAGTTGCCTTTTCTGACTGGCCTTTGCTGGTGTTGAAAAGTGATGAATTTCTGCCTTGTGACTCTGTACCCAACCACCTTCTCGAGCTCCCATCTTAATTACAATAATTTCTCCTTTGATTTCTCTAGGAGCGCTGCCGTGCGGACACCACATGCCGCAGCTTTTGTTTCTTTCTTTCCATGCTTTTATCTCCCCCGCCTCTTTTTTCTGTCTTCTTTCATGGTCAAGTAGTGTTCCCCCTCTCAGGCGCTGTGCAGACCCTGTTTGTTCACAAGCAGGTCAGGGCCTCCTGGCGTGAAGTCCCGTAGCGAGCTCTTGAGCAGAGAGACACGCTGATGCTGGCCGTTGGTGATCGCTGAGCTCCGTTCTGCCAGCGTGTGAAAATCGAGGTCCTTTGCTTCCTCCGTCAATATTCATTTAGTTTCTGCTGTTTGACCAGCTTTGTTTTATTCTTTTTTTTTTTTTTAAAGATTTTATTTATTTATTTGACAGACAGAGATCACAAGTAGTCAGAGAGGCAGGCAGAGAGAGAGAGAGAGAAGCAGGCTCCCCGCTGAGCAGAGAGCCCGATGCGGGGCTCGATCCCAGGACCCTGGGATCATGACCTGAGCTGAAGGCAGATGCTTTAACCTACTGAGTCACCCAGGTGCCCCCCAGCTTTGTTTTAGATGCCAGCTAGGCAACACTGGGTTAGGAGTCTTAGCCCCAGAGCTCCTGGGTGGCTCATCTGGTGAAGCCATTGCCTTTGGTGCAGGTCATGATGCCGGAGTCCGGGATCGAGTCCTGCATCCGGCTCCCCACTCTGCAGGGAGTCGGCTTCTCCCTCTGACCTTCTCCCCTCTCATGCTCTCTCAAATAAATAAAATCTTAAAAAAAAAAAAAGGAAGAAGTCTAGCCACAGCAGTAAGACAAGAAAAAATAAAAAAAGATATGCTTTACTGTAAACGATAACACTCCTATTATACACCCATGGTCTGGTTACACACAAGGAAAACCTGGAAGAAGATGCAAATAAATGATTAAAATCATAAGTGAGTTCAGCAGGGTTGCGGGATGCTTGGGTAATGCACAAAATCAAAAGGAAAAGGAAATGAAGTATATTATTTTCGGTAGCGTGGAAAGATCAAAGAACCAAAAATGAATCTAACAAAAGTAAAGCGTTGTTGTGACAAATTCAGGAAGACTTAATAAATTGGAGTGGTGGGAGTGGTGAACCATTTTCACGGATTTGAAGTCTTCATATTGTAAAGATGTCATTTGCGCCCAGACATTTGTACTGATTTAGTACGGTACTAACCAAAACCCGTGTAAGTTTTATTCGTGTGCTAAATTGTATGTAAATTTTATGTGGAAATAAAATTGGCCGAGAAGAGCCAAGGCAATCGTGAAGGAAAACTAGGTGGGGGGACCTGGTCTGCAGAATGCCAAGGCTTGTTAGAAAGTCACTGTAGTTGGGGCACCTGGGTAGCTCAGTGGGTTAAAGCCTCTGCCTTCGGCTCAGGTCATGATCTCAGGGTCCTGGGATTGAGCCCCGCATCGGGCTCTCTGCTCAGGGCTCTCTGCTCAGCGGGGAGCCTGCTTCCTCCTCTCTCTCTGCTGGTCTCTCTGCCTACTTGTGATCTCCCTCTGTCAAATAAAGAAATTAAATCTTTAAAAAAAAGAAAAAAGAAAAAAGGTCACTGTAGTTAAGAGGGTCTGTCAGTGGCCAAGGATAGCCCCGAAGAAGCTAGCAGCATTGACTAGAGTGCCCAGAAAACAGACTGCACTATTTTACAAGCACAGCTGACCGGGGCGCCCGGCTGGCTTAGTTGGTAGAGCTTGTTACTCTGGATCTCAGGGATGGGAGTTCAAGCCCCAGGTTGGGCATGGACCCTACTTTAAAAAAAAAAAAAAAGAGCACAGCTGATCAGGTAATAAGGAATAAATGAAGAAATCAGAGCTGAATTCCCGATCCCCTCCAGCGTGGGGTATCTTCCAAGGGGTCTTGTTTATGAGCCCCCCTCCGTCCTGCCCGCACCCCTGCACGCTTGCTCTCCCACAGAGGCAGCTCTGGAAATGGGCACCACTCCTGCTCGCGGGTCCTTTCCCTCTGAACCAAGATGCTGCTGGAAAACGGGAGAATCCCCTCGAATGTAACTCACGAGGAGGGCTGTGGGGTGTAGTTTCCACGTGCGGGGGTCAGGCTCTGCGCCGTTCTGCCAAAGGAGCCCTGCGTGGGAGAGAGAAGGCGCTCCGCTGCTCTGTACCAGCCGGGGGGGACCTGCACAGACCTGTGGGCGCAGTCCCCGCGGACCGGCCAGCCCCACACCTGCAGGCGAGGGCCCACGCAGTGCCCGTGCGTGGCTCTCCCGGGCACCCCGATGTCAGCAGATCACCCGGCAGCCCAGCTGACTGCTCTGTCCCAGAGCAGGTGCTGGGACCTAATAAATTTTCTGGGGGGGGGGCACTCTCTTGGGGTCGTGAGAGTGCGTACGTGGGGCGCGGGCTTCTGCGTGGGAATGGTGCCCAGCGGGCCTGACCGGCTGCAAGGAAGGATTTGGTTCAGTCTGTTTTCTTATATACAGGTCTCTCCCCCAGAGATAATTTGAATCATTTCCGCGTTCATTTTGCCTTTTAATCCTCCCTCCTGTTACCAAGAGCCTGTTTCTAATGCAGAAGAAAATGCCTCAATGTGAGAACAACACAGGCTGTTGGTTTTGAAAACCACGGGGTCAGTTGTAGGGAAGAGGGAAGGAAGGAGTCGTTTTTGGCTGTGGCTGGAGGTTAGCCAGGAAGACTGGGCCGTTAGATCAGGACTGTGTTTTTGAGTGAAAATGACTTAAGCTCCTTGTTTCTCGTTTATATAAACGACACGACAGACCCGTTAACGGAGACCACTGACGGCGGATGCAGTGCAAAGTAGAATTTTACAACGGGAATGTGAACTTGTGTTTTGCAACGAGGCGAGCCTGGGAGTACGGAGATCTCTGGCAGCAGCTGGCATGTTGGTCAGCCTCCTCCCTGGGATGAAGGGGTGCGTGCACCCCGGGATCTAGCCTGGAGCCTGGGGAGTGTCTGGGGTGGGCATCGGGCTCTGACCACCGCGGGCCGCCGCGGCCTCAGCCTCCCCTCCGCCTCCTTCTGCCTCCCGAGTTGTCTGCGTCGCATCTCACAACTCACGGACGTGGAGACTCGGCCTTGCCTTTGTTGCTTTTCACAAAATCAAGCGACTTTGTATTTTTTCTCTTTTTTTGCTATTTTACAAGAAAAAAGTCTTTTTTTTTTTTTTTTACAATTTTATTTATTTATTTGACAGACAGAGATCACAAGTAGGCAGAGAGGCAGGCTGGGCGGGGGTGGGGAAGCAGGCTCCCTGCTGAGCAGAGATCCCGATGCGGGGCTTGATCCCAGGACCCTGAGATCATGACCTGAGCCGAAGGCAGAGGCTTTAACCCACTGAGCCACCCAGGCGCCCCAAGAAAATATCTTTTTTTTTTTTTTAAAGATTTTATTTATTTATTTGACAGACAGAGACCACAGGTAGGCAGAGAGGCAGGCAGAGAGAAAGGAAGGGAAGCAGGCTCCCTGCTGAGCAGAGAGCTCGATGCGGGACTCGATCCCAGGACCCTGAGATCATGACCTGAGCCGAAGGCAGCGGCTTAACCCACTGAGCCACCCAGGCGCCCCCAAGAAAAGGTCTTTAAAAAACCTTTCTGGCTGGGTTTCCTCAGTGTTCCCCAAACGGATCGTGCCATCCGGGAGACGTTTGGCGGTGTCTGGAGATGGTTTGGCTGTCGCGGGATGGTGGTGTGTGCGCGCGTGTGCGTGCGTGCGTGTGTGCTCCTGACATCTCATGGACAGAGGCCGGGGTGCTGCTCAGTGTCCTTCATTGCAGAGGACAGCCCCACGCAGCAGAGAACCGTCCAGTCTGAGGGTCCATAGTGCCGAGGAGGGGGCCTGCTTTGGAAGAGCCCCGCAGCGCGGACTTCAGCCCCTTCCTGTGCCAGGAGCGCGTGTTGACCCAGCGCTGTCAGACTCCCCAGAGGAGCTCACTCGTTGGGCGGCACAGGCCGGGACCCCCGGGTGGATATGGGTTTGCATTTGGCGGGTCATGGACCGGTCCGATGACCCTGGGTAGGTCGTTTAACCTGCTGACCCTCGGAGGCCTGGTCTCTAAAACAAGGGAAATGGACGAGGACGGAGTATGAAGCTGGTTGGGCCAGGCTGGGCCCTCGTGGTGGTGGTGGGAGGTGTTCATGGGGACGCAGGGGGACAGGAACTGGACCCAAGGATGAGCAGAGGGACAGCCCACAGGACTTTGCTGCGGATTTGCTGTGTTTACAAGTGAACCTCAGCCCCCCCGACACCTGTGTTCTATTCCAGGTCGTGTTTCAGACTAGATGATCGGGACCCTAGAGGGCCAGGCTTTGTCTCTCATTGTGACGTCCAGCCTTCAGACGGACAGAGACCAGGAGGGTGTGGACGGAGGTGGCCACAGGTGTCCCCACCAGTTTCTGGAGCCCAGCTTGGCTCCAAGGTCCTGGGGACCCTGGAGGCTCCCGTCCTCAGCTCCTGTCCCGTGAGACGTGAGTTCGCGTGGGGACCCTGTGAGTCTGAGGGCACGTGCTGCGCGGACTCGGGGAGCTCGGCCCTTGCCCGGGGCGGTTCTCGGACGGCGAATGACGTGCCAGCTCGGCCCTGCTGAGGCCGAGCCCACGAGGGGAAGGAGGAGCCTGCTCTCCCGCTGACCAGGCCCAGGTCCGAGACCTTGCTGTCCTTGGAACCTGGAGGCCAGAGAGTGTAGGAAAGCCTGACGTTTTCCTGGACAGCCCGACAGCCGTTCTCGGGGGCTTGTGAGAGAGAGGCCTAGGCCTGCCCCAAACGCTGGCCTCTAGGGGCCTGCAGAGGCCGGGGCTGGCGACCATCTCTGAGGGCGGGGGCCCGGGGCAGCAGAGGAGCCTTGGAAGTGGAGCGGCAGTGGCCCTGGTCACAAAGGGCGTGACAGTACCGCCCCACCCCAACCCCGGGCACCAGTAGAGGCCTGGGCACTGGGCTCGGGCCCTTCCTGCCGTCAGGACATACGCCCTTGGCCGTGGCGGTGACAAATGGCGTCTTGCTCTGCCCCCAGAGCGGGAGCGGTGGGCAAGCCGGGAAGCACGCCGCCCGCCGCCGCCCCGGCTGGGAAGACGTCCCCGAGGTGATTACCGTCTGGCACTTCGGGTGTGACAGCTTGGGGAATCGGGACAGCGGCTTACTGGTCAACAGTTCAGAGCAAACAGAAAGCCCTCAGGCCCTCCTGTGACTGGTCACAAACCAGAACCCTAGCGCCGGTCCTGGCCGTGCACTTCTTTTTTTTTTTTTTTTTAAAGATTTTATTTATTTATTTGACAGACAGAGATCACAAGTAGGCAGAGAGGCAGGCAGAGAGAGAGGAAGAAGCAGGCCTCCTGCCGAGCAGAGAGCCCGATGCGGGGCTCGATCCCAGGAGCCTGAGATCATGACCTGAGCCGAAGGCAGCGGCTAAACCCACTGAGCCACCCAGGCGCCCCTTGGCCGTGCACTTCTTGAGCGTGTAACCAGCAGGAGACGGGCCTGGCCTCCGTGGGGCGTGGGCACTCTGGGGTCTGAGCTCAGCTATCCCCTCCCGCCCCTGTGGCCCCAGCTGTCACGTGCTAGAAAGCGGCAGGGAAGGGCGAAGGAGGGGTCTGCCCTCTGCAGCCGTGACGGCTGTTCCTGGAGTCCGTCCTGCTGTGGCCCGGGAGCCGTTGCCCCCTCTGTGTCCTTCAGCACGGCGAGTGGGCCGCCCTGCCAGTGTCCCCTGGTGCCGGGTGCAGCCGCATTGGCTCACTCGCCTGGGGCCGGGGGTCTCGGGCCGTTAGAGCCACATCCCCCCGATGGTCCCAGTGGGTCCTCATGTGGGTGTGCAGGCACACACACAGGCACGCTCGTGCACACGCACACACACACGTGTGCACACATGACTCACTGGGTCTCTCCGGACGCTCCCCACGCTGCATTTCCCGTGTGCTGCACTTGGGTCCTGCAGCTGACTGGTGTGCGCAGAGGCTCGGGGCAGGCCTCTCCCCCACAGCCCTCCTCCCCCCTCCTGCCAGCACCCTACACCCTCCCCCTAGCATCCTCACACCCGTCCCCCCAGCACCCTGACACCGGCCCCCTCCCCCCAACACCCCTCCCCTCCCCCACTCCCCCGCCCCCGCCGCACCCTGACACCCCCCGTCCTCTGCACCATCATTCTCACTCCCCCATGGCACTTCCCACACCTTAATTGTCTGTGGCCACATCTGTCCCCTGCACCAGGCTAAGAGGGCAAGACTGGGTTCTTCCTCCCGGCAACCCTAGATCTGGGCCTGGCACCCGGACGGCTGCAAATATTTGTTGAAATAATGAGCGACAACAATTTTAATTAGTTAATTTGAGTTTAGATTGCAGATTAGGATCTTTGAAAAGCTTTATTAGACCAAATACTTTCTAATTAGAAATGAATTTGTAGGCGCGGTCGCTCTGGTGACTCTTGAGGGAACTCAGACACCCTTTTCGGGACCCGTGGGGTAACCGTGCGGGGCGATCCACCTGGTCACTTGTAAGCCGTCTCTGAATCACTTAATAACAGGACATCTGATATCAGACTAATCTCTTCATCTGCGCGGGCCCACGCTGAAGGCGCCGGAGAGAACTTGGAGCTGGTGTTCTCCTGCCGAACCTCGCATGTGTGAGTGTGTCTGTGAGTGTGTGTGTGGTGTGTGAATGTGTGTGTGTATATGAGGGAGTGTGTATGTGTGTGCAATGTATGAGTGCATAGTGTGTGTATTGTGTGAACATGTATGTGTGACTATGTGTGCATAGTGGAGTGTGTGTGCATGTAGTTTGAGTGTGTGAGTGTGTGAGTGTGACTGGTGTGAGGGTGTGTGAGCGTGTCTGTGAGTGTGTCAGAGTGTGTGTCTATGAGAGCGTGACAGAGTCATGGTGAGGAAGAGGGGCAGGGCCTGGAGGCTCTGACCGTGCATACAGTAGGTGCTCAGTGCACAGCCAGGTGGCCCTTGGGGGTGGGGAGCAGAGGTGAGACCCGCCGGCCTGGAGGGAGTGGGGCTCACAGGTGGGGGTGGGGAACCCCAGGTGGGCCCGGCTGTGTCTCCGCAAACTCTGCTCCCGGCCGTGTCCTGAGCTGTGGCTCTGGGAGGTCCCTGCCCACAAGAGCTCCCTGAGAGCAGAGTCCCGTGGACCGTCATCGTGCGGAAGGCCACCGTGGGTCCCTGTTCTCTCCTTTCTGGGGGCGGCCATCAGTCCCTGCTCTGGTTCCAGTCCATTCCCCAGACCGCTGGGCCGCGTGTTCACTCGGGATTGTGCGGAGCCCGCCGAGGCCCCCGGACGCAGATGTGGCTGGAGGGGGATGGGGAGCCGGCTCAGCCACCGGGCCTGGGGACGCTCAGACGCAGAGCATTCCGTGAAACCAGGGTGTCAGCTGGCCTGATGTGATTTTCGGCTTCCCTTGAGGTGTCCCCTCCCCTCAAGGTTCCCCTGACCCCTGAGCCTGACTCTGAGCCTGACCTGGAGCCTGACCCCAAGCCTGACTTGGAGCCTGACTCGGAGCCTAACCCTGAGCCTGACCTGGAACCTGACCCCGAGCCTGACACTGAGCCTGACCCAGAGCTCTCCGCCCCGTGCCGCCTGCTCCCACGCCGGCCTCACCCAGTCCAAACGGAGCTCCGAGCCTTCCTCACATCTGCCCACTCGCCGCCTTCAGAACAGGCCTCCAGCTCATTTATTTCAGGGGCAGGGAGTTGGGGGGCCGCTAACAAAGGCGGCAGAGGGGGACCAACCGAGCGACCGAAGAGGAGGAAGGGCCCTTGTCTCCCGCCAGAACTACATGCGAGGTGGGAAGGGGCATCTTTATCCTGCTCTATGAATACGGGAGACTAATGTCACCATGTGGGTGGAGGGAAGGAGCCCCAAAAGGAGTAATAAAAAGACTCAGCGGGAGAAGTACCCGTGGGGCGCGATGAGGGTGGGAAGGAAGGGAGCTGGAGATTCGTGGTCCCGGGAGCGTGGGTGTGACTCCTCTCCCTCGCCCTGCGCCAGCCTTCCCCGCCACCGGGCCAAACCACCGTGTCCCACCCTGCTAATGTCACGCTCAAGCAGACTCTTGAAATTTAGGATAGGAATTTCCTTAGCAAATATTTAACCAGGAAAAAAAAAAATCCTTGCTTTTCTGTTCTCAGCATTTGGGATGTAAGTTGCAAATTAATAGACGTCTGGGCCAATATTTGATCTTTTCTCCAAAAGAAAATGATTTGTCGGCTCTTCCCTCGGCTGGAGGGAAGGGCCCCCAGCGGCAGCAGAGAAGATGGGCGGCTGTTGGTGGGAGGCTGTCCCCCCGAGTGGGGGTGGTCAGGCGGGCTGTTCGGTCCCCCAGGCAGCATGTGGCAGGGTCCCAGCAAGCACTCACGGCGCGTCTGCCACGGGGCGGCCGGTGGGGGCTGCTTCTCCTGTGGGAGGTTTGCTGCCCTCTGCCCTCCAGGAGGCCTGGGCTGGCCTCCACCTTCTGACTTGGGGAGCTAACCCAGCAGGGGGTCAGGGTTTACTATCTCCTCTCAGTGCTATTTGCATTTCAAAAGAGGTGCCAGTGAAATTCTTCTGGGAGGGACTTCAGGGCCCCAGAGCAGGGAAACATTTGGGGCTGCAGAGTATGGCCCGTCTAGTCCCTGTCAGTCCCTGTCATGCTGTGTGGTCTCTTAAGGACCGTGAGGCCTACGGCGGGCAGCAACTACCCTAGGCTGGGCAGGACAGGTGGGTGGGCAGAGCATGCCCTGCAGGGGCTGAGCTGCTGGTGGGGGGAGAGCCGTGTGCGCTCCAGCTCCCCTGGCCAGCTCCCCGCCACCTCAGCGAGCCCACCAGCACCTCTGTTTTTCTTGGCCTTTCCCCTGGACTCTGGACTGAAGGGCCTCAGAGGCTCTTTCCCACAGGTGCGCCAGAGCTGGGCCGGGGTCAGGTAGCCTGGGGCGTTCTGGTCTCTGTCTTGCCCTGGGCTCCCTGTGCGCATTGTCCTTACCTGGAAGCAGAGGAAGCAGTGTCTGATGCTGTTGGTCCCACTTGCCTTTGTTGCCGCACATTTGCTGTTGAATAGGTACAAATTATTGGTATCAGACATCCTTACAGCTCCCTCTCCTCATTAAGCCTCCGCAGTTGATAATTACTTTCTCTCTGTAAAGTGTTGGTGTGAAACAGCGGTAGACACGGGCAGGCTGCCAGGCCTCCTCCCTGTGCCATGGCAGGAGGACTGGAACCTGCATCCCCATCACTAAAGGCCGTGGGCCCCGGTGCACCCCTGAGCCTCTCTGGGCCCCACGTCTCTCATCTCTGGGGGGTGGAATCCATCAGTGCGTGGCTCGGGCAGCCCTCGCAGATCTCTGGGGAGCAGGAGATCCCGTCACCCTGGTTTTACTGGAGAGGAAACTGAGGCACGGGGAGTTTCGGGAACCTGCCCAAGGTCACAGGGGTGAGTGACAGAGCAGGGTTGTCTCAATGACGTCTGTGAGTGCGAGGCAGATGCATGGGGCCCTTCCTGACCAGCTTTTTGTGACCCAGGTGTCACATGGCAGCGCTCTGCCCTCCTCTGCTGCTTGACGCCGTCCCAAGCCCACCTGAGCTCAAGAGGAAAGGAACCCAGGTCTCACCTGTCGCTGGATGGTCGTCACAGCACCTGTGGTCATTTTTTTAAACCACCACAGTCTTGAAGCCATCGAGCCCCAGACAGGGAAAACGTCACGTCCTTCCTGAGCGTCCTGTCTCTGGGAACAGTGCCCTCACTCAAGCCGGAAACCCTTCTGCCTCGTTCCTTTGCGTGAAATCCTCCACGCCACCCCACTGCCATCTAAAGAATTTTTCTAGTTTGGGAAGAGTTCAGACATGACGTGGAAGTGTGATCAAACGCGTGCATATGTGGCATAAAGGACAGCAGCTAATGAGTGTTCCGTTTTTGCGGGTTCTGTGGCTATGTGCGGCCATATACACACCGTATTCAGGACCCTCCGATCCCACGGGTTTCGGATAAAGGGTTCTGGACCAGTCCTGTTCTGTTCTGGCCGTTTCCCACCAGCAGGGAACAGGCTGTCCGTTCTTCGCTTCTCCTTGATATAACCTGTGGGTGCCTGGCGGCTTCTTAGTTTTTGCCAATCTGGTGGGTACAAAATTGTACCTCATCGTGGTTTCAGTTTGCTTTTCTCAGATTACTAATGACACTGATCATCTTTTTTTTTTTTTTTTAACCTGTTTCAGGGTCAAATATGCTCCAGTTTGTGCCTTGTCTCTTCGTTCCTTTTTATAATGAGGTTTTTGGCAAAGTGCTTGTATTTACTGTCAAAATTATACATTTTCCTTTTAGGTTAGTGTTTTACAGGTCTTAAGAAATCCTGACCGACCTCAAGATCATAAGTGTACTTTTGCAGGATCTCTTCTGAAATTGGTTTTACCTTCACATTTAAGTTTTTAACTCCCTGGGATTTATTTCTGTGTTCGGTGTGAGGTAGGGATACAACTGCATCTCGTTCTCTGTATAAATGAGCAATGGTCTCCGGACCCTTTATTTGATAGTTTCGTGCTCCCCACCGTCCGTCCACCTGTCAGGTTTTCACGTTTATGTGGGTCTGTCCTGGGCTCTCTGCTGTCCACAGGTCTGTTGGTTTGCTCCGTGCAATACTCTGGCTCCTGAGATGAAGACAGGTCCTGCTTCTCGTAGACCTTGTTCCCTCCCTTTCTTCAGGAGCACCCTGGCTGCTCCTGGCTTGCCCATCTTCTGTGTAGATTAGTCTGGGAAGGGCCCTGTGGGGATTTTGGTGGGAACGGCCTTGCATGGACAGATCAATTTCAGGAGAACTGCTACCTTCCCTACCATGGCTCCCCATATCCATCTTTGTCCGTCGTGCTTTGTCTGTGTTAACGATACTTTGCATCTGTCTGTTCTTATTCATAAAGGGCTTTTGTGTTTGTTATTAGATTCATTCTTTTTTTTTTTTCAAAAAAAGATTTTAGTTATTTATTGTAGAAAGAGGGAGGGAGAGAGCACGTATAGGCATGTGTGCATGAGTGGGGCGGGGCAGGACAGAGGGAGAGAGAGGGACTCTCAGGCGGACTCCACACTAAGCGCAGAGCCTGTCGCGGGGCTCGATCCCACCACCTGAGGTCATGACCTGAGCTGAAATCAAGAGTCGGACACGTAACCGACTGAGCCACCCAGGCTCCCATGTTATTAGGTTTATCCTCAAGTGTGTTGTATTTTGGTGCTATTATAAAAGATATATTAAAAATTGTATCTTATGAGACTGGTGTGAGGAAGTGTGTGTGATTTCTGTGCGTCACTCCTCTCTCTAGTGGCTGTGCCGTAGAGCCTTTGGGGTTTTCTAGGCGGACGGTCGTGTTCTCTAACAAAGGGGGTCTGCCATGGCACCCTTTTTCCAGTGCTGAATTCCTGAGATCAGCCCAGTTTGGTCTGGAAAGTTCTCCTTGTCTCATACATTGTTATATTTGCTTGACCGTTTCCTGCCTTGAGGAGGCACTGCGTCTGTGTTCAGGAGAGACCTGGCGGTGATTCTTCTCCCTCACGCTCTCCTTGTCCGATTTTTGGCGTCAAGGCTGCAGTAACCTCCCAGAACACGGTCGTACTTTTCTGTCACTGCCGTCACAAATGGCTGTGGACTTGGCGGCTTGAGACAAACCCAGATTTGTTCTCCTGCACTTCAGGAGTTGAAGGTCCTGCGTGGGCCTCCCTGGGGTGGAACGAGGTGCGGCAGGGCTGTGCTCCTTCTCGAAGCCCTGGGAGAGCCAGTTTGCAGGCTCCCGAGTTCCTGGGCTCATGGCCGCCTCCTCCCTCGTCATGCCATGGGGCGTCTCCCTGAGCCCGCTCTGTCCACAGCTCCTTCTTCCGGTCTCTCGCCTACCCCCTCTCTCCTTGTGAGGGCCCGGGGATGGCACTGGGTGTGCCTGGAAAGTCCGAGCTGCCCCCTGTTTTAAGGTCTGTCGTTGACCAGCGACCTTAACCTTCGCCATGTAGCCTAGCATTCTGACAGGTTCCGGGCTTCCGGACCAGGCCCCTTGCATAGGAGCCATGATTTTGGCTGCACACGCAGCCTTGGTAAGATTTATGAAAGTGCTGAGGGACAACAAGAAGTGCCCTGCCCGCCTGCTCCTTGGGGCCACCACCAGGGTCCACATCTCCTGCCCACAGGCCACCTTGGCTTCTGCTTCCTTCGACCCCCTGGAAGACTGGGGGCATTTTGGTGGACAGAGGACGTTTCCCTCCAAGACAAGGCACCTGGCTGAGGAGTGCGAGGCCTCTAAGCCAGGCCCAGATTGCATCCCCCACCACCCTGGGCAGCTGCTGTGGGCTTCCTGCTCTGGAGGGGCTGCGGGGCTTGGGGCTTGGGGCACCTTGAACTTGGTAACCAGTGGTTCCCAGGGACAGTCCGAATGTCAGAGGCACTGCTGGTGAGTTGTGTGTTGGGGCGCTAGAGACTTGCATGATTACACGATGCTAAGAGGGCGTTCTTCAACTAATATGCGCAGCGGTGTGCGTGCGCAGCTCCAGCTAGGAGAGGAGCAGAGGAGGAATGGCACGTGCTGTTACCACCTGCAGGGAGGCCGAGGGCCACCTGCCACTCTGACCGTCCAGGTGGCTGGAGAAGGGGCTTGAGCTGGGGTCTCCCTGGCTGGGTGGCGGATGGCACAGAGCCTGGGATGTTCCAGACTGTCCCTCCCAAGTCTGTGGGCTGGTGGTGGGCTGGTGGTGGGCGACAGGGTCTGTGCGGGTCCCTGGTCTCCGTGACCAGCAGGCTGGGTTGCGCTGGTGGGTTTGTTAGAAATCTTGTCTTTAAGGCTCTCTTGGGCTGACGGCCGCTTCTTGACGTGTCCAGGGCTGGAGAATATGGGTGTGCCCCCATGCAGGTGTCAGGAGCCACGTTGTCTTGCTGGAGGGTGTCGTCAGAGAGCGAGGCAAGGCTTCCTAGCTCTTGGAGATCGTTTTGGTTCATGGGTCCCCTGCATCGCTGCTTCTGTCCTGGGCCCAAAACCTCCTGTTTCAGGCCCGGGCAACCACCACGCATCCCAGCCAGGGATTCAGTGCGGCCAGACTTCTAGATCCTGTCCAATGGACATTCCTACAGGTCGTGTGGTCGGTCCTTGACACGGAGCAGGGACAACAAATGTTTCCTGGGGAAACTCTCTGTGTGATTCCGATGAAGCCCGTGGCATCTCATCACCGCTGTGAACCCCCCTGGATGAGGCTCCTCTCGCAATATTGGGTTAGCTCCATCCCGGCAGTAACCCAGCATTTCCCCGGCGGAGGGGCTCCTTCCAGCCACGGGGCCTGGAGCAGACTCCCTGCTGCTCCACGGCCACACGGTCCTTCACTCATCAACGACTCTCCACGGCGTGGCTCTAGGGAAGCGTTCTTAAAATGCCTTTTAAATATCTTTTCCCCTTCAGATAACATCATGCAAAATAAAGCAGATTTTTTTTTTTTAAGATTCCATTGTTTATTTGACAGACAGAGATCACAAGTAGGCAGAGAGACAGGCAGAGAGAGAGGAGGAAGCAGACTCCCCGCTGAGCAGAGAGCCCGATGCGGGGCTCAATCCCAGGACCCTGAGATCATGACCTGAGCTGAAGGCAGAGGCTTAACCCACTGAGCCACCCAGGCGCCCCAATAAAGCAGATTTTTATGACACCCTTAACTCTTTTTCCTTTTGTTTTCCACGGAGGTGAAATTGACACAGCATGGAAGTGTCCCTTCCCGAACGCTCCGCAGCTTTCCGCGCGGCGTGCCCTCCCTCGCCTCGGTCCGCGCGTTCCGTCGGCCCAGAGGAGGCTGGTGCGCACCGGCACTCACTGCGCTCCCTTGGCAACCCCACGTTCCCTGTCTGCTACTGTGGACCCGCCTGTTCTGGACATTTCACATAAATCCCGTCACACAACACGTGGCCTTTAACGCCTTTTCCACTGTGTGTTAGACTCACCAGTGCGGTAGCCTGGGTCTGCTCTTGTGCCCGTTGGGGCTGATCAGTATTGCATGCAGGGACGGCCCACACTGGGCTTTTTTTTTTTTTTTTTTTTTTTTAAGATTTTATTTATTTATTTGAGAGAGAGAGAGCATGAGCGGGGGGAGGGGCAGAGGAGGAAGCAGGCTCCCTGCTGAGCAGGGGCCCGACGTGGGACTCGATCCCAGGACCCTGAGATCGTGAGCTGAGCCAAGGGCAGAGGTCCAACCGACTGAGCCACCAGGCGTCCCTCACGTACAGGTTTTCTGTGTAGATTTACGTTTTCGAGTCTTTTGAATTCTGCCAGGGAGTGGAATTCTGGGTCTTCTGTTAATTCTGTTTAACTCCTTGAGGATCCAACCCTTAACTCGTAACCAGAAGCTCTTTATCTGGACAAGAACGTGTTTGCTCCGAGTCTCAGCCCTCCGCTTCTGTGGCTCGGGCTTCCCGGGGGTTCTGTTACGATTTCGCCTTCCAGAGGGTTCCATCAGCTCAGACGTGGTGAGCGAGGTCAGGGTTGGGGGGTGCTGTGAGCAGGGAGTGGTCGGCCGGTCGTGGGCCCACAGATGGGCTGGGCCGAAGGAGGGACCGGGGAAGGGGTGTGGGTGGGGAGGCCCGAGGTCATTTCAGGCGAAGGAAGAGTGGGCTGGGGGACGCCCGGGGTTAGCGGGGAGGGTGCGTGCTGTGACCGGGGACTGGGCTCGGAGCCCTGCAGGAGTGTGGCTGCAGGGTGGGGGTCCAGCGATGGGCGCCGGGGGCTGTGGGGGAGGCCTGGGTGTGCTGGCAGGGCAGGGGCTGTGAAGACCGGCCTCCAGCGGCTGGAGGGAAGGGTCCAGGGGTGGATTTACAGGGTGAGGAGGACTGGGGTTGCAGAGGAGAAACCCAGGGGGCAGGCTGCCCTGGGGGGTCATCAGGGGCCCTCCCTCTCTGTTGTTGGGCCACGGCGCTGGCACATGGCGGGGGGGACCGCTGGCTCTGCCCTCGTTGACCCCGGCCCCGGCACCAGGCAGAGATGCGTCGGCCTGTTCAGTGCCTTGCAAGGTCACTGCCAGGGAAACCCCAGGGCGTGTTGGGAGCACGCGTGAGCGGCGTCCGGGTGTTGGTGGGACACCCAAGGGCCCCTCCCCCGTGGACAGAGCAGGGGTGCTGATCTTCCCTGGTCAAGTGCCCGTGTGTCTGACTCTGGCATTTGCCCACTGTCCCCCATCACGTGCGTCACCCTGTTCCCATGAAGTGAGCCCACGCCCGGAGATGCAGGTTCTAGGTTTGGCTTTTGTTGCCGCAAGAAGAAACCAGATGCCGTCCAGGTAGCAGATGGAAACGACACGCCTGTGGTCTGGCCTCAGTCTGGCCTCAAAGAAACAGCAGCCACCCCCCTCCCCCCCAGAGAGGAACACCGAAATCCACTTCAGACCCACCCCCAGCAGGCCCTCCCTACCTGCGGTGAGGCCGCGGGAGGGGACAGGATGAGGGACAGGCGAGCAGCCTTTGTCTCAAACCGGCTAGACGGCAAACGGCGCCCTGGGGATTCAGCCACAGCCTGCATCGCGTGGGCTGTGCCTTTCAGGCCTGGCAGGGCGTTGCCAGACCCTGGGGTGCACGGGGGTGAGGTGGCAGAGACGCATGGCAAGTGGCCTTGTCCCCTCCTGGCACTGGCTTGGTCTTTAGCTGACTGTCCCCTGGTCCCCAGGCGTTCAGAAACTGCCGTCTCCTCCCCTGTGGGCTGGGTAGATCCTTCTAGGTCAGGTCGACAGCCCTCTGGGCCCTTCACCCCCGTCCGTCGGGCTGGAGCCCATTCTGGGTGGGCTGGCCACCTGCGGCCAAGTGGCCTCGGCTGGGCTTGTCGGCCAGCCCCTCCGTCCCTCGGGGTCCTCATCTGTGTCCCTCGCAGACCGTGACAAAGGTGGAAGGGGTGGTGCTGGGGAGGACGTTGGCACGGAGCCTGTGCTCGGGCCACACCGGGAGGATCTGGATCTGTCCCCCACCGTGAGCGCAGGGGCCAGCGGCCTGGACCCAGGTGCCTCCGGACCCTTGCCTCCCCCCACACCCTACATTTCCATCTGTCCCGGGTGGACTAGCTGGCCCTCAAGTTCACGTTCACCTGGAGCCTCTGAATGCCAGGTTTTGGAGACAGGGTCTGTGCAGATGTGATCACAGTAAGCTTTGGGATGAGCTCATCCTGCATTGGAGTGGGCCCCAACCCGACGACTGTGTCCTTTTAAGAGGGGAATTTGGACACAGACACACATGGGGAGGAGGCCCCCAGATGGCCAGGCAGAGACCGGAGAGATATACCTGCAAGCCAAGGGTTGCCAGCAGCCGCCTGCCCCTGGGAGAGAGCCGTGGGACAGACTCTCTGTCTGAGCTCCAGGTGGAACCACCCTGGGACGCCTGATCTCAGACTTCTGGCCTCCAGACCACGAGGATGAATGCTGGCTAAGCCGCCCGGTCTGTGCGCTTGGTTACAGCAGCCCCAGGACACGGACACGCCCTCTTGCCCATGATGGGCCAGGCCTTGCCTCTGTTTTCCTGCCTTACTTTTTTTTAAAGACTGTATTTATTTTGAGAGAGAGAGAGAGTGAGCACACATGCAGGGGAGGAGCAGAGAGAAAGGAGGAAGCAGACTCCCCCCTGAGCACGGAGCCTGATGTGGGACTCGATCCCAGGACCCCAGGATCATGAACCAAGCTGAAGACAGATGCTTAACTGACTAAGCTGCCCAGGTGGCCCTCTTTTTTGTTTTTTGTGCTGAGAAGGTGTTTCTTCTCCAACTGAGTGACGACCGCCATCCCTCCAGGACACCCACCTTCCCGCCGCCTCCTGGGGTCGCGTTGGCACCACGCCTTACCAATGTGGCTCTGTCCCCTGCAGGCTCCCGGCTCCTTGGAGGCCGCAGTGGGACCTCTCCCCGCAGTGTCCCAGGGGTGGGCCCCCGACCAGGGACAAGTTCGTGGGATGGCCTCCGTGAAGACCCACGGAGCACATCTTCACTCGCAGTATCTGTGGCTTTGTGGGAAGCACCTGCTGGTGGGCGTCCCGCCACCGTGGCGCGTTCTGCCGTCTGTTCTGTCTCTCCTCCTGTGACTTGGGGACAACGAGGTGACTCACCTTGCTGAAGAAAGCAGTGGAAATTGCACTGGACTGCCTTGGGGGCGCCTCCAAGTGGTTTGTGGCTGTTGCTTGTGGGCAGAGCCCCAGGCGAGCTCCACGTCTTCCAGAATGAAAATGGGCTCTTCAGGGATAAACCCGCTGCATGAAATAAAATGGTGCAGGAAGGTCTAGAGGGGAAAGTAAAAGTCACCTAATAGCAGCAAAGCGACAGCCCTCCTCCGAACTGTCAAGGTCATCAAAGCAAGGGCCAGTCAAGGTCATCAAGGCAAGGGCCGACTGGGAAGCTGTCCGGCAGGGCGGGGAGGACGTAACGGCTGTCGTGTGGGGTCCTCGAGGCGGTCCTGGACCAGGACAAGGGCAGCAGGGCAAACTAGGGAACTAACGTGGTTCTGTCCATAACAGGGGGAACACGGGCTGAGTATGTGGGAGCTCCGTACTGTCTCGCGATACTTCTGTAAAGCTGACACTGTTCTCAAATAACCGCGTATCGAAAACAAACGCAAGGACGCGAGCAGGACCGGTCACCCTCGCAGGTGTTTGCTTACTTGCCGATAGCTCTGGGGCTCGTGCACAAACGCATTTTCTTGTCTGTGGGAAGAAGCAGCTCACTCCCCTAGCAGCACAGCGTCAGGTCTGCCTCGCTGTCACCGCTGTGGTGGGGACACACAGCGCCCCGTGGTGGGGACAGCCGCTGTGTTTCCGTGGCCCCCGAGGATGGGCAGTCGGGCGTGTGCCCGTGGAGGCCCAGAGATCTCGCCCAAGTGACGCAGGTTCAAAGCGAAGCCATCACCTCCCCAGCACCTGGGGTGTCCAGGGTGATCGCGGGTCTGAAGGAGGTTGGCGGTCAGAGTCCTAGCAGGAGGGGTGTTCTCTTTTTTTGCGCATCTGACCCGAGTTAATGTGTCGGTGCTTTGTCCCTGAGTGGAGCGGTCTGTCCCTGGAACGCGGCTCCCTGTTCCCGGGCGTTCCTCCGTGCGGTGCCCTCCCGGCGGCCTGCGGGACGGTGGTTGAAGATGACAAGGGTGTTTCATAACAGCTGGCATCGGGAAGCAGGCAGGCACTACCCTGTATCCTGTATTATCATCATGGGCCATGGGAAGGAGGAAAGAAAGACAGACATCACCAAAAGATTAGCTTACGTGGCAAACTGAGACCCAGATGCTGTGTGTGTGATGTCCGTCTTGGGGTTAAAGAGATGCCAGTGGAAACCCTCGTTCTTCCTGCCCCCTCCCTCCTTGCGTGCCCCCCCCCGAATGTTTATCTGCCACTTCTGAGTGCCAGCAGCTGGTACAGCAGGAATGACACCTGGAGGTTCTCAGGGTCACAGGGGAGACACATAAACACAATCAGGTCGTGCCCCTCCTGAGCAGGAAAGTGGGGATGTGGCAGAGTGTGGATGGGGGAACACGGAGGGCGCCTGTGACGGGACCCAGATGACCGAGGGAGTACCCACCAGCCGACAAGGAGGTCGGCACGCTGGGCAGAAGATAAGGTGTGCAAAAGCCCTGGGACAGTGAGGGACGCCTGGGTGGCTCAGTGGGTTAAAGCCTCTGCCTTCAGCTCGGGTCATGATCCTGGGGTCCTGGGATCGAGCCCCGCATCGGGCTCTCTGCTCAGCAGGGAGTCTGCTTCCTCCTCTCTCCCTGCCTGCCTCTCTGCCTACTGTGATCTCTGTCTGTCAAATAAATAAATAAATAAATATTTAAAAAAAAGGCCCCGGGGCAGGGAGATCACGTGGGACCCCCAGATGCAGTACGAGGTGTGGGTTTTATTCCGGAAGCCACTGGGGGCCCCAGGGGCCTGGAGGGATGAGGTGGGCATTTGGGGATGCGTGCGTGAGGACCGCGGTGGGAGGAAACCGAGGCAGCTCCGGGTGAGCCCACGCTCCAGGCAGGGGAATGGCCTGTGTGGGGGCGGGAAGGAAAGGACGGCTCCGGCCACTACGTGCTTTGCCACTGCTTCTTGCCTCAGTTTACTTCTCCTGACTGTGGCGCCCCCAGGCCCCTGCATGCGAGCTGCCGCCTGCGCGCTGTTGCGGCTCTGAAGAGGTGCAGGCGGAGCGTGCCCTTCCCCTGAGGGCTGCCCACACTGGGTGACGCCGGGCCCGCCTCCACTTCCTACACGCGGCCCCGCTGGGTTTTCGTGAGGACGCGCTGGACCCGCGGCAGGGCACCCGGTGCCCGTGCCCCCGAGCCGGGCTGCTGTCAGGGGGGCGGAAGCCGGGCCCCTCCGGCCGTGAGGTGGGGGACGGTTTTCTCCGCATCTGAGGATCTCGGGTCTGCCGTGGCCATCAGACGGGGCACCCGGAAATTCTGCGACTCGGGGGCACTTACGTTTTTCTTGTTGTTGGGACAAGTTTGGTGACTCAGGTCCCTCCCGAAGGGGCGTGTGGTGCTCCAGTGGCTGAGAGAAACATTCCCAGTGTCCACAAGCTTCGGCGCGTCTGTCCACCGTGATTTGGGGCTTTGTGGGGACTGTGCTAGGGCTACAGGGACAAGGTGGTCCCCGGGTTTCACCATGTGACTTGCTTTCTCAGTCATCCTGGTTTTCCAAACAAGTGGGGAAGGGTCCCCATGGCTCCTGTGCTCTGGGGAAGCACCCCAAGGCTGTGAGTTACGAGAGGGTGGGGGGGTCCCCCCAGGGCTCACGGGCCTACACAGATGGTTCTGTACCCCATGGAGCTGGGGGTGCACTCGTGGGGGGCACTGGCCGGGAGCACATTGGGGGAGTAGATGGGAGGATTGGGCAAAGCTGCAGGGACGGAGAAACTAAGCCGAGCCAGAAGGGTGTGAACTTGCCAGGTTTTTCTCAGGGTCCCGTAGCACATTGGGGGTGAGGCCTGGGAGGCAGGTGAAGGCCGCCTGGGCGGGGTGGCTGCACCTCTCCGGGTGCTGGGGAGGCTAATGGTGCCAGCCTAGAGCTACCCTGGGGAGAGCCCCGGTGGCCAGCCTTGGACAGCTCCCCCCGATGCTGAGCTCAGAACCGATGCTGTGCTCAACAGCGCTACCCGGGTGTCACACTCTTTCTGGCCTCACAGCCCTAACTACCTCGGCTCGTGGTTTGCTTACCTCTGTTGGTGCGGGTGCACCTCGTCTCGTGTGTGTCTTTCTAAAGCAGCATTTGCTGAGTGTCTCCTCCGTGCCGGGCTCGTAGGGAAGCAGAGAATAGAGCCAAGGAAGACACGCTGTGAGCGTGGTGTAGACCAGGGTCGACCTGAATGGTGCCCTCCTGGACACTGGGGTCGGAGCTGGGCGGGGCTGGGTGGGATCAGAGCAGGGTCTTTCTTCTAGTGTCTGGAACAGCTACAGAGGTGGCAGATGAGGCTCAGTGTCCCCATGGGTCTGGTGCAAAGCGTATGGGGGGGGGGCTCGGGCAGCACGGGGCTGGGTTGTGGGTGGTCCTGGGATGTCCTGCTGAGTGGTTGGGGGGCCCATGGGTTCCTTGGAGTGAGACACACTCAGAGGGAGCTGTGCTTTGGGAAGCTGGGTGTGGGGGGAGAACGGGAGCTGGGAAGCAGGGGTCAAGGGGGAGGTCACTGGTGGGGTAGGACGTGGGGCTTGGGGAGGCTTGGGCTCGTCTCTGCCACACTGAGTGCATCCGAGGCTGTTTCCAGGTGGGACTGGAGGGGCCCAGGACCCCGAGTGACCCTGACCCCCCTTGTGTCCACAGATGGCGTCCACAGCGTGGCCGCGCTCTGCACCCTGCGGGTCACCATCATCACGGACGACATGCTGACCAACAGCATCACCGTCCGCCTGGAGAACATGTCGCAGGAGAAGTTCCTGTCCCCGCTGCTGTCCCTGTTCGTGGAAGGTGTGGCCACGGTGCTGTCCACCACCAAAGACGACGTCTTCGTCTTCAACATCCAGAACGACACGGACGTCAGCGCCAACATCCTGAACGTGACCTTCTCGGCCTTGCTCCCCGGCGGCGTCCGCGACAAGTTCTTCCCGTCGGAGGACCTGCAGGAGCAGATCTACCTGAATCGGACGCTGCTGACGGCCGTGTCCACGCAGCGCGTGCTGCCCTTCGACGACAACATCTGCCTGCGCGAGCCCTGTGAGAACTACATGAAGTGCGTGTCGGTGCTCAAGTTCGACAGCTCGGCGCCCTTCATCAGCTCCACCACCGTGCTCTTCCGGCCCATCCACCCCATCACCGGGCTGCGCTGCCGCTGCCCGCCCGGCTTCACCGGCGACTACTGCGAGACGGAGATCGACCTGTGCTACTCCAGCCCCTGTGGCGCCCACGGCCGCTGCCACAGCCGCGAGGGCGGCTACACCTGCGAGTGTCTGGAGGACTTCACCGGTACGCGGGCTCCCCGGGGGGGCGGGGGGCGGCCTCGCCGTGATGCGGGGGGCGGCATCTCCTTCGTGGCATGCGGGCAGGTGGCGGGTTTCCTGCCAAACGCCCCGAGGTCGCTGTGGACCCCGCGTGATTGGAGTCACCCTCTTTTATTTTTAATTGAGATTTTATTGATTTGTCAGAAAGAGAGAGAGCACGGGCACGGGGAGGGGGAGGGGGAAAGGCAGGCGTCCCACTGAGCAGGGAGCCCGATGGGGGGTTCGATCCCAGGATCCTGAGAGCACGGCCGGAGCTGAAGGCAGACGCTTAATGGACTGAGCCCCCCAGGCGCCCCCGGAGTCACCGTCTTGGGGAGGAAGATGGTAGAGTGAGAGCCACTAAAAACCCGCACACGAGGCGTGGCACGCGCTGCTCTAAGTGGCTTCAAACCGGAAGGGCCTGATTCCGGCTTTCGGGTTAATTGGTCTTTGTGCGTACGGTCCCCGGGGGGAGCCGGGAATCCTCTGGGTCTGGAGAGACGGGGCTCGTTGTTCACACCCTGTTGTCCCCGTGGAGATGACTCGTGTTTGCCTCGAAGGTGCTCCAGCCTGGAGACGTCCTGGCCAGGTGCATGGATGCACCCGCCGCTGCTCCAGAGGCCGCTGACGATTATTCTTGAAAACACAGAGGCCGAGCAGTACAGAGACGCACGACCTTGCCTTGGCCTTCCATTGCGGGTCACATAAGATTTTGGCCCGTTTGAGAGACACATATTTGGGGGCCCCGCGGCGAGCAGCCTGGCGCTGGGGAAGGCTGTCTGGGATCCCGTGGGACCTCACGCGTGCCGGTGGGGCGTTGTGATTCCCGTGCGGACCGTGGCCTCGGCTGTGCTGTTCGGTATCCACAGCTGAGACGTCGTCGTCCGCTCGCGTGGGACGAGACATAGTTCTCAGGCTCAGAACTGGGATGTAGGGTATTAGCTGCTGTTTATGAGGACGAGAGAGTGGGGTGGGGTGCTCAGAGCGAGACGGCACTGTTCACGCGCTCTGCATCGGGAGAGGAGGGAGAGGGGGTGTGGGCAGCCGGGGGACACGGGGGTGCACGTCCCGGCTTGCTGGGTCTGAGCCCCTGACTGGCCGCCATCCAGTGGCGCGGCGAGGAAGGCACCTGATTACCTGCCCCGTGTCTGTGTCTGGGCTGGGAAAACTGAGGTGCTGGGGACCTGTGGACCCTTGATTCCCTCCTAAGAGGGTTCGAGCCACTGGGTGGAAGGGACGTTTTCATCACGGGAGCCATTGCTGGAGAAATAATGATCGCGAATGGCCCAGTGTGTCATTGCCGAGAGACCCACTGAGATGCCGTGAGGGGCAGGGGCCTCATTTGAGTGTCTCTGGCCCTAAAATCATCACATGTGTTTCCCTCGGAGATAAGACAGGCTCAGCCTGATTGCTTGTCCTCGGTCCCCCTTCCTCGGGGTCTCCCTGTCTCCCTTTGAAGTCCTCCTTCTCTTGCGGGCGGTAATTGCGCTCATTTGCTGGTGCTGAAGGCAGGCCTGTCGTCGCAAGGGTTTTGTTACCCGCTCCCTGGTAAGCCGAGCCCCGGACGCGGCGGGGAAGCTGGACTCGGCCCAAGGCCCCCGGAAAAGACCCCGGCTTCCTGTGTGCCGCCGTGGGACAGGAGACGGGCTGCGTGAAGGAGGGCGTCTGTTAATCTCAGGCGAGGCTCCTGCGTCTGGGGAGAATACTCCTGGTGGCTCTCCTGGGTTTTTCTTAAATCCATGCCGGGCTCAGAGCCCCAGGGACGGAAGTACGGGCGTCGCAGGGGAGCCCGGCCCCGCTCCCGGGGGAGCAGGACAGGATGGCGGACCGTGTTGTGCATGCCTTCTCCTGGGTTCCTCCTGAGCCCCGCAGATGCCGCCGAACGAGCTGTCCCCTGCCCTGTGAAGGTCCTAGAAAGTTTCCCGACTTCCTCGGGGCCGTGTTTATGGGTCGGTGGCTCTGCTCTCATGTTGGGTAGAGATTCCCTTATTTCTGTGCCTCTCAGGGCTGTGGTAACTTGCTGCTAATGGTCCTGAGCCTTCCATGTGCTGTGCTGTTCTAGATGATTCCACATTTGGTACCCGAGTCCCCGCATCAGCAACAGGCCCCGTCTGGTAGTGGGGTGACTCAGGTGCAGAACGGAACAGTATCTAGCCCAGTGGTTCTGACCGGGGGGATTCTGCCCCCAGACATCTGGCGCTACCCAAGGACATTTTTTTTTTTTAGGATTTTTTTATCGATTGGAGAGAGAGAGAGAGAAACCATGAGCGTGACGGGGGGGCAGAGGGAGAGGGAGAATCCCAAGAAGACCCCTCACTGAGCGTGGAGCCTGATGCGGGGCTTGACCCACCCCCTGCTCGTGATCTGAGCCGAATCTGGAGAACGCACAGTGCAATTCGCCACCCAGGTGCCCCCGAGGACATGTTCGGGGCAGCATGCCGGGTGTGCCGCCCAGCGCCGCCCAGCGCCCAGGACGGCCCTGCACAGGCCATCCCGCTGGCGAGTGTGTGCTCGGACAGGGGAGCCCACGGCGGCGGGCTGGGGACCCAGGATGCGTGTGCTCGGACAGGGGAGCCCACGGCGGCGGGCTGGGGACCCAGGATGCGTGTGCTCGGACAGGGGAGCCCACGGCAGCCGGCTGGGGACCCAGGATGCCAGCCCCACGCTCTGCTTCTGGGCTCTGGCTCGTCCACTCTCTGGGCTCGGGGGTGGCGCGGCTGGGCTGTGACCTGGCCCTTCTGGCAGGTGTGTCCCAGCTTCTTGTAGGAAGTGCCTCCCGTGTGCAGTGCGCCGAGGGTTCAACATGCAGCACGATGGCGGGTGGCAGGAGGGCAATGCGCTGAGCAGCCCAGCTACCCGGAGAGGCCCCGGGTCAACCCGCTGCCCGTGCGGACGGCAGGATGCTCTTCCTTCCCAGAGACGCTCGACCTGATTAAACCAGGGCCTGATTCCGAGTCCTGGTGCTGTTGCCTCTGTGTCTGTCCCCTCCTCACTCCCTCACCTGCTGACAGGGTGACGCTCGCCGACGGTGGCCGTGAAGGTGGCACGGACGGAGTATACCAGCCTGGCCCTCGCCCCGCGTCTCTGACAGCCCCATGAGGTGTGGGACCATCGTCATCCAGTTTTCAGAACCCCAAGGGGGACAGCTGGGTGGGGTCCCGGGGAGCTCCATCCTGAAATTCTGTGTTGCCCAGGCCGGGCTCGTCCACCCCCCGCCCCTCCTCCCTGGGCTCCCAGGAGACAAACCCCTTGTGCCCCCCATGACGAATCAGCCAGCACGTCCTGACAATTGTGCCTCCACGTCCCGTCCCCTTCTCTCCAGCGCACCTGGGAGTCACTGGCCCTGGAGTGGGGGTCCTCACCCCGCGTCTCCCACCCTGCGAGCTGCTCTCTGCAGAGTGCCCCGAGAGGCTGGTGATAGGTGCCCTGGGTCATGTCCGTGCTGCTTAAGCCTTCCCAGGGCCCCGCTGCTCTCATGCAGGGCCGGTGGCCCTCGTCCGCCATGGCTCCGATGGCCCTTCACTGGCCTTCCGGAAACACAGCTGCTGTCACTGAAGCCCGGCACGGGGAGCGCACCTTCCCCCCGCATCTGTGCCCCTCGTCGCAGCCCTGACCCCCCCCCCCCCCGTCTGCCTGGTGCCACCTGCTCCCTCCTCGGTGCTGGGCACACAGAACGTGCTTAATCGGTACCTGTGCACAGGTGACGGGGTCGGGGTGACGGGGCCCGGCCCGTTCGTCCATGGAGGCCAGAGAAGACGTCCTAGGGGTTCCTTCTGTATCGTGCTCAAAGCAGCCCTTGCTGCTTTTGTCACTGAGCTGGAGGGGACAGGAGAGTGCCTTCTCGGGCAGGCACCGAGGTGTGGATGACTCTGCCTGCTGCTGGGACGGCTGGCCAAGCACGTGTTCTCACCGCACAGCCAAGGGCCGACGCTTGCTCCTGGACTCCTCACGCACGAGTGTCTTCTCGTGGAGACCCGCCGGGTGGTTTGTGGTCCCAGATGAATGTCGGGCCTCGGGGTGCATTCCTGAGAAGGCGGCAACTTTGATATCATGGGGGGGCGGGGGGGCAGGGTGTCCTGTGGAGGGAGGCCTGGCGGTGGCCACACCCAGACAGGGGCCATCGGGGTGTCCCCCCATCATCACCGAGTCCTGTGCTCAGGGCCCTGTTCATCCCGGAGCGAGACATTAGACCCTGGGGCCGCCTGACTGGACTCGCAGGGTGATTCAGTGAATCCCAGAGAACAGCTCTGCCGTGCAGCGGGAGGCCCGTGGCCGTCCCTGGGCTTCGGCGTCTGCTGTGGACACGGCATCGTAACGGGGGCTCCTCCGCTGACAGCCTGGTCTGGGGGTCAGTGGGTCAGTGGGTCAGTGGCCACTTAGGAGAGTCTGAGTGAGGCTGGCTCTTTGTGCTGACCACTCCTGGGTGGAGTGTCCCAGTTTTCCTGAGGGAGCGCCTTCTGGGGACCTGTCCCCCATGCTGGCGCCCCCAGGGCTGGGGGTCCTGACTGTCCCCCGTGCTGGCCCCCCGGGGTTGGGGGCTCTGTCTCCTGTGGGGAGCTGTCCAGGGCCAGGGCATTCTGAGAACGTTCAAGGCCAGAGAAACGGTTGGTATAAAAACCTAATGGCCTTTTCTGCTAAGAAAAACATTTAAAATCAATTCTGGCTCTTCTCAGATTCTGTTAGAAAACCTCACGTGACTCCAACCACACGTTTTATCTTGAATTCTCTTGTCGGCGTCCGGACCTGCGGTCATCACGGGACACACCAACGGGCGGCACCATCCCAGGCCGGGACCCCGCGCCTCTGTGCCGGTGGCGGAGGGAGGGGGGCACCCACACGCGGGAGGGGCCTCGCCAGCGGTGGCCGCGGTCCCCGGGCTTAGAGGCCCCCCTCGGAGCCATCCGCAAGGCCGGTTTGGTCCTTAAACCGGAGGGTTCCTGGTCGTTCAGAGTGAGCATCGTGGGCCGTCAGGAAGCGCCCGAGCAGGACGGAGTCCACCCTCAGGAAACGGTGCTTTTCGGGCCGGTGGGCGCGCCGGGAAGCTTCTCGCAGCCTCTGGCTTCGGCTCTTTCTGCAGCCCCCGGGGCGGCCGCCGGCCCTCCTCCCGCCCGTTCCGGCACAGCTGTGTGCCGCTGCCCTCCTGGGCGACTTTGTTCTCTTAGAGTCGCACATTGGGATCGCGGCGAGGGTGGTTTTAGCTGGGAATCTCGTGTTCTTCACGGAACTCGCAGTGTCCCCTGTCCCGGCTGCGTGGCCGCGGGGGCGAGGACGGTCGTCAGGCTGACCCCGCGCGCCCCTGTGGGCTCCTGTCAGCTCCCTGCAGGCGCCCGCGCGAAGGAGCCCTCGCCGGGGGGCTGGACGCCACAAAAACCTGTCACCTCTCGGGCACGCAGGCCCCAGTCCGGGACCGAGGTGGGGACGGCCGTAGCCCTCTGGAGGCTCGAGGGGAGGCTCCTTCCTGCGTCTTCACTTCCAGTGCCCCAGGTGGCCCTCGGCCGTCCTGAACTTGTCCCTGGCGCTGTTCCCTGGCCCTCGCCCGGCGTGTGGGCTGGTCTGCGTCCCAGTGGCCGGAGGCTGGGATCCTCTCTCGTCTAGTGTCATTTCGTTGTAACTTGATCGCGGCTGCAGGAGCCTGTTTCTGAACAAGGTCACAGCCGCAGGTGCCGGGGGTTTCAGGAGTCGAGGGTATGATTTGGGGGCGGGGGACACCATTCCACAGGCTTCGCGCTGCTGCTGATGAGCCGTGGTGTCCCCCTCTTGTCAACCTGCTTGTTGGGAGTCCGCTGGGGCCAGAGGACCCTCCTGGGCACAGGCAGCCTCCTGTGGTTTGTTTTCCTCTTAGGGACCTCAGCCCGAGAGCCTCCCCGCCAGCCTCACGTGGCGGGCAGGTGAGCCGGGCGTGGGAACGGGCTGGCCAGGAGCAAAGTGTGAACAGCGCGTCCAACGGTGGCGAGCCGCCTGCCCGGGGACGTGCCTCCTGCAGGCCCAGAGCCCCCCTGTGCCGTCACACTGCGCTGTGGGAGGGGGACGCGGCTCTGGGCCCTCAGAGGCTGGGCTCACCCAGTCTCCCCTCAGCCAAGCTCCTGCAACAGCTACCTCAGGTCCCATGAATGAGCGGGTTCAGTGGCTCTTCGTGGGTCTGTTCTCTTAGGGCTCCTCTGGGAGGCTGGGGGGAGGATCTCCTTTTCCAGCATCCGGCATCGGCCTGAACTCCTCGGCCCCTTTCTCAGAGGCGGAAGGGGAGAGGGAGAGAAGCCGCCTCCTTGCTGAGCACACGGGGCTCCATCTCACCACCCTGAGATCATGATGGGTCCTTGACCGACTGAGCCCCCCGGGCACCCCAGGACATGGACATCTTGGGGTCTCTGTCATTGTGTTGAAACACCCCTGCTCCCCCAGAGGCACCTGGCCCCCACTCAGCCCTCAGCAGACATCTGTGGCAGTGATGGGTCAGCAAGGCCTCTGCTGTGGCACCCCCGTGGGGGTCGGCTGCACCCCCTGACCCCAGTCTGGGCCCAGGGCCTTCAGGAGCTGCTGGGAAGTCCGGCTTGCGTCCCTGACCTGAGTGTGGCAACCCCAGACGTCCCCGGGGAGAGTGGTTCCTGGTGGCATCCATTCCCCGTAGCCCATGGCTGAGCCCTTTCCCCGGGGTGGACAGACGGCCGGCTCTCTGCTGTGCCCCCCGTGGGGCCGGACGGTCAGGAAGGCAGGGCTCACCCGGAGCTGCCGGCCACAGCCGGAGGGGGGAGATGGGTGTTGACCAGGGCTCTTGGACTCTTCTGCTGCCTGCGAGCCACGAGTCAAGGAAATGGGTTCTTTCTGGACATCAATCTGTGCCAAGGAACTGTTCCGCCTCCCCAGCACCGTGTGGGAAGTCAATTTGAACTGTCTAGGGGCTGAGCGGCTGTGTGTGTGGAGGACGGAGGTTTCCATCCGCATTCCGGCTGCGTTTGGACACGTTTGCTGTTTGAAAACTCGCTCTGGGTCTCCCTACAAACCGACAACGTGGGGTCCTTCCCAGCCTCGAGGCGCACAGGGGCCAGCTCTCCCTTCCACCACCAGGTTCTGCCCCACGGCCAACGGGATCCCGCCCAACCCTCCGCCCTCCCTCCATCCCTCCTTGCCTCCCGCCCTCCCCCACTCACCGCTCCGCCTGGGCGGGTCCTGTGCCTCTGTCCCCCACGGGGGCAGGGCCACACCCATGCACAACTGCCCCCACCGGACACCGTCTCTCAAGGGGACCTCCCCGCACCCAGCCTCCCTCCCGCCCTCGGGTGTCTCTGTGTCATTAGGACTAAATCATAGTCCTGTGTTGGCAGATGTCATCTTGGAGATAATGGCAGACCAACGCCAAGGCCACAAGGCGCCGCCCCGCCCTCGAGCACCACCGCAGCACGCGGGGAGAGGCAGCTGCAGAGCCCAGATGGGTGCGCAGGGAGCCCTGAAGGTCCCACCACGGGGACTGTGGCTTCTCAGGGTGTGGGGGTCCCCAGGGCTCTGGGAAAGCTGTGTCCCGCCAAGACCAGGGGAGGTGGGCCGGGACCCAGGCGGCTTGAGTGAGGACCCTCTGCCAGGCTCGGTCTCACTGTGGCTCCTGACACACCTCCCAAGCCGCCACCAGCATCCTTCTGAGCCCACGACCCGGGTCCGGCCCCTGACTCAGAAGGACCGTGACTTTGCTTCAGAGGGGTTGGAGGTGCCCTTGTTGAAGGGGCTGAGATGGGGATCTGGGCCCGCGGTGCTGGTGGTCGGCTCCATGGACCCCGGTCCCCAAGGCATCCAGGGCCCCCTGGTTGGCCTCCCCCGACCCCCACCCCCAGTCTGGGCAGCCCAACTCGGTGAAGTTCACCTGAGTCATGTTCCTTCAGCGCCTCCTGGGTCCTCGGCCACTGCCAGCAAGGGCCACCACGAGGCCTGGGGGCAGAGGGCACTTCGGTACCAGCAACTCCTGCTCCCCTGAAGTTCACGGGCTGCAGCTTTCTCTGGAGGCCAGAATCTGGCCCGTCCCCTTGGTGTGGTTCGGATTGGCTGCGGGGCTTCCCTGGGGACCTTAAGTCGGCAGGAATGGGTTCTCACGGTTTTAGAGGCCAGAATTCTGAAATCAAGGTGTCACATCCCTCCTGACGGCTCTGGAGAGGGTCCTTGTCTCCTGCAGCTCCCAGTAGCCTCGGTGGCCCTGAGCTAGGGGCCACACCCCTGGCGTCTGCCTTCGTCCTCACGCGTGTGATAAGGACAGGATCACTGGGGCTGCTCGTCCCAGGCGGCTCGATGTGATCGCATCTCTGCCGCGCAAGGCCGCGTTCACAGGTTCTGGTCATCAGGACATGCACAGAACTTTCGGGGGCCCCTGGTACCTGCCCTCAGGGTTGCCTACTGTCTGTGCCCCCTACGGCCTCCTGGGCATGAGGAGGCGGAGGGCGGGGAGGGCAGCCCTTTCCGGAAAGGAGGGGTCTTCGGGTGCGGCGGGGGCTGGGGCCGGCTGGGCGGCGTGCCTGTGGGAGCCCTTCTGCTTTAAGCACGAGGCGTTTCGGACGCGTACTGATCTTCCCCGCCAGCGGGTTTCAGCCCTCCGGTGTGCGGGTGACTCCGGTCAGTGAAGCTGTGGGTAAGCCCGACTCGTTTTTCTTTCCTGCTGGAATGCAGTTTTTTATTTATATTTAAAAAAATGGGTGTGTCTGGGGTTCTGGGAAATTGCTCCAGAGACAATAATGAAGTCATTCGAGAAGGCCCAGAGAAGGCCCAACCCGGCCAAGCCTGCAGTGGTCTGGGCTTCCGGCTGCCCCTTCCTCCCAGCGCGGGGGTCAGGGAGGCGGGCCGGCAGGTGTCCGTGCTCTTTGCAGAGGCCTTTTCTGGCAGCCTTGCCTCCTGGGGGCGGGGGCTCCAGGGCAGAGCCAGTCCCCCGGAGGTAAGAAAAGTCAAACAGCGGAGGGGGGAGTGGGGGCGGGCTGTGGGGGCAGCGCCGAGAAGTCCGTTACTGACAGGCACCAGCAGGAACAGCCAGCCGGGTGCTCAGCTAAGAACCTGACAGAATCCGCTCCTTTCACCTTGACACCAGCCCCCGTCAGCGCCCTGGGGCTAGGGATCGCTCCAGGGCGAGGCCCAGAAATCCTGCCTCCAGGGAGGGATTTACAGCTGCGGAAACTGAGGCACTGGACGGGAGCCTGCTGGGGACAAGACAGCTCTGTCCCTGGCACCCTTGTTGGGGGTGGGTTGCTGAGGCCCTGGGTGAGCGGAAGGAGGGAGGGGCCAGTTTTCCTGGGGTTTAAGCCTTTCTCATGTCCCCCCACCTTTTCCAGAGACCCTGAAGCGTCACCTGTCCCCTGTTCTTTGTGCTTCTCCTGGCAGTGAGGCTTCTGACACCAACCACACATCAGGGCGTGTCCGTTTTGTTCAGCCGCAAGACCCTCTCGTGACCCGACCTCCGCTGTGAGGACGGGTCGGGGCTGGGGTTGCCGTCAGGTTCTGCGTCCTTGTGGGCAGGGACCCGTCTCCAAAGTCTCCTGTCGGAGCTGCTGGGCCCCGCGCCCTCTCCCGCTGCTCTGTCCTCCGCGGGCCTTACCGATCTGCAGCCCTGCCCCAGCGTCAGGCCTCAGGGTGCCCGGAGCGCGCCTCCCCTGGGCCTTTGGAAACTATGGTTTTTCTAGTCCGAAGCCCTTAGCGCGACCTTCGGACTAGAAGGGAACTGTCGTTCTGTTTATCGAACAACTTAAGTCCTCCGATTTGTGTGCACCCTCCGTCCCAGAGCCCTCCCCAGCCCTCCTCCAGTCCCCAGCGTCTCCGCCGTCTGGCTGTGCCCCCCTCCCGGCTGGCTGGGACCCTGTCATCCCACACATGGCACACACGCATACACGCACACACACACACACACAACACACATTTCACACACCACACACAACCTACACATCACACCCACGTCCCCTACACCACACACCACACACTCACACCACACACGCACACCGTTCGTGCACACGCACACACTCCTCACTCTTTCGCCATCTGCTTCCTCGGTCTTGCTTGCCCGCCGGTTCTCTTTATGGGGAGACCAAGGGGCTCGGCCTCCCCTTCCTCGCTCACAGACCTCCTGCCGCAGCATGTTGTCCTGATGGCCGGGACCTGGGTGCTCCTGCCCTTTCTGGGGCTGAGTGGTCGCCCGGCCCCTCACGCCACGACCCCCCAACAGCTGGGCAGATCGCTCGAAGGCTCCCATACCCAGGCACATCTCTTCCTTGCATTTTTGTTATGTACAAAAAATGGTATGTTTGATACCTTGTGCCAGACCTCAGTTTCCCCGTCTGCAAGATGGCGGCAGAGAGCCCCCTTACCTGGTGCGGGGCTGGCCAGCATCCCCCCACCCCTGTAACCCCATGTTTCTAGTGGTCACCTTGCAGGCACGCCCTGGCCTCCAGCCCTTTTGGGCTGGGGTTTTTCCAGGGCATTCAGCCCCCTCAGCTGGAGGGTCTATGGTTCTGACACCGAGGGCTGGGGTCCTGGCTAGGCACACAGTGTCCCCTCACTCCCAGCCCCAAGCCCGGTGTGGGACAGGCATCCCGTCGCAGGCGTGTGCGTGAGGCCATGGGGTGGAGGGGCCTCAGCTCCTGCCAGCTTTTTTTCATGGTCAAGAATGGTTTCTGGCGTTGGGGGGGGGGCGCCTTTCCAAAATTTCTGCTTGGGGTTCTGCCTTTGTGGCCTGGGCAGGAGGCCGCGCCTGGGTCCCTTCCCTGTGGGGGGCTCGTGGCGTGGTGCGTTACTATGCATTATTGAACATGGGTGTCCGCTTGCGCAGGTGAACCTGATCCCTGGCATGGGGGCGGGCTGGCAGTTGTCTCGGGGAGCGGGGCATGCGGTAGGAGCGGGGAGTGTTGCCCCAGAGTGGAATGGCCCAGAGCAAGTGTTTGACTCCAAGCAGGATGTTGGGATGTGAGAAGCCCACGCTTCGTTTAAGCGAGAATTCCCAGAAAAGGGAAGAGGACATTCACTCCGGATAGGAAGCACATCTAGGAACACTTGGATTTCATCCTAATAGTTGTTTCTTATGAGAACTATATCAAAACTTAAGGATATGGGGCTCACTAAGCTCGATCCAAGTTCGTTCCCGAAAGTGAGATGATTTTTAGCGTTAAAAACGATCCTATCGCCTCTCTTCCGAGCTCCGTGCTCGGGGTGTCAAGTTGGAAGCTTGCAACGGGCCATGAGGGGAGTGTGCACGCTGGGGATGTGGGAGAGTGCTGCACATCGGGCCCCCCCCCCCCGAGGCCTGGCTCCCAGGACCGGCCGGAACCCCACCGCATGGACAGACATCACAGAGGAAGCACTTACGGACGGACAATCGTGTAGCAGCCACGAGCCGCAGTGGCTGCTGTGGGAAGTGCCCTCAGGAGACCGGGGGTCACGGAGTGGAGGTCCCAGACCCCCAACAGGGGAAGCTTTCCAGGCTCACCCGAGTCATCGGAAGCCCCACTCAGATCTCTCACTGGCCTCTTCCAAAAAGGCGTGTTTAACTGTAAAAGTAATTCTTTGTGTGTTACGTCAACATTTTCCCAACACCGCTTGAATCCAATACATGAATTATGTAGGTTTTACAGTTTCGTGCAAGCATTAATCACTGGCTCGGACCCGGGGGAACCCTGGCATTTTGTGACTTCATTTCAGGAGCATTTGCCGTGTACCTGCCGCGTGCTGGGCACCGTCGGGTACCCCCTCTGTGTCTAGCCCCCTCTGTGTGCCGGACATTCCTAGGCTTGGCTCCAGCAGCCCCCGCCCCCACCCCGGAGCATGGGGAGGCGGCCAGGGTCAGCCCAGAACCGGAACACACTCTCTACAGGGAGGCTTCTGCGCCTTTAGCATCGGTCGTGGGAGCCTGGCCCTGGTCAGGCGAGTGGGGGAGGCTTGCTGAGGGGAGCATGCCCAAGGCGGGGTTGCATCCAGGCCCAGGGAAGCCACCCACAGAGGCCAGGAGAGAGGCCCGGCCCCATGGAGGACGGTCACCGTTGGGTTACCTTTATTCGTCGTGAACACACACCCAGAATGTTGGGGTCCCTGCATTAACGCGTTGCATCCCCCGGCTGCCCTGTGAGGAAGAAGACCATGTGGCTGGAGTGTGGGGCGTGCAGTGGGCAGGTGTGGTGTGCACGGGGCTGGGAGCGTGGCTAAGGGCCAGGCCCAGGGCCGAGGGGGGTCTTCATGGAGGGGGTACCCAGCAAGGCCAGCCTTCTGGAAAGCTCTGTCTGGCGTTATGGGAGGCACAAGCAGGTTTGTAAGTCAGCAGGTGGCTGGCCTGGGGTCAGGGCGTCCGTGGCGACGTTGCTGTGATTGTGCGGAAGGGGGGAGCTGCTTCGCTGTGGGTGCGGGCGGCCATGCAGGTGCTGACACGGGACCCCGGGAGGCGGCTGGGGGGCACCGATGGGGAGGATGGGGGAGCGAAAGGGGTGGCTGGCTCTGGGCTTGCCCCCCCCAGACAGATGGTGGACCCCGGGGGATGGGGTTTGAGGTCTGGGCTTTCTGGGGCGGTGGTTGGGTTGGTTGGGGGCTGGGCCCAGAGGAGAGCGCCTGAGGCCTGGCCGTGGGGGTGGGACGCCGGCCCCAGCAGCCCGGGTGCTGCCCCCCTCGCTGGCCTCCGGACCAGGCTGGGGAAGAGCGCTCCTGAGGGCGGAGCTGCGAGCTCTCCGGGGTGCAGCCCAGAGTCAGATGCCGCTTCCCTCGGCACCACACGCTGAGGCCCAAATTTACTGCGATCGTAACTTTAGGACGAACGTGGAGGACTGCTGTGGTAGGTTAAGTAGTGGGCTCCCCCATTCGTATCCAGAGCCTCAGGATCGTCCTCGTTTCCAGATAGGGTCTTTCGAGTCATATTAAGTTGGGCCTCTCAGGAGGAGAGCCTCCTGGATTTGGGGTCTGCCCTAAATCTGGTGACAGGGTGTCCTTGTGTGGGGGGGTGGATTTGGGAAACGGGGCAGGTGCGAAGGTGGAGATAGAGGCAGACAGTGGAGGACGTGGCCACAGCCTGGGAGCCACGGGAGCCACGGGAGGCCGAAGGTGCTAGAAGGATTGGGACCGTCCCCTGGTGCCTCAGAGGAAGCCAGCCTTGCCCACACCTTAATTCTGAACTCCTGACCCCCAGAACTGTGAGAGATTACGGATTCTGTGGTTTTAAGCCACCAAATTTGTTCCAGCAGCCCTAGAAGATGAGTAGAATTGGGAATGGAAAAAACAGCAACCCAAAAGCGTTACGGTTAAATCAACACAAACAGCCCCACGGGGACCTGGTTTTATCGACAGCTTATTTAACATGGCATGATCCGCAAGGAGCGGGACAGGGAGAGCCCCGCGTACCGTCTCCACCTGTCTGTGGACAGCCAGATGGTCTGCACCGCGGGTCCCCGCGTGGCTGTCCTTCCTGCTCCCCTGACGAAGGAAGTTTGCGGCCACGGAAAACTGCTCTGGCAGTGGGAGTGCTGAGCAGCAGGGTCACAGTCGGACCTGCCAGAGCGGCCGAGCTCTCCGGCTGGTGTGCGGGGCCTCCTGTCTCCCGGCCACGGAGGACATCGGAGGCTGGGGGAGGGGCAGGGGCCCTCGGGCGAGGGACTGCCGAGGGCAGACCTCATGGTCCACGGCCACACCGAGCTCGGGAGGGCGGTGGGGGTGCAGGCTTCACACTCGGCAGGTAGACATGGGAGCGCCTGGCCCAGCCCGGGGTTGGGGGGCGGATTCTGGAACAACTTGGGGCGGAGCCCTGGGGGAAGGGCCGTGCCAGGCCTCCCTTTGTTTGCCGCCACGGTTCGGGGCGCACACCCCGCCCTGTCCCCGCACGGTGGCTCTGGTCCAGGATACACTGTGCTTGGCCGCCGACATGCCCACCTGGAACTTGGACAGCAAACACTCCCAGATGTCAAACACATTTCCACAGCAGAGATTAGGGAATGTGACGTGGACGAAGGACAAACACCCAAGCGAAGGGCTGAAAGTGGACGCAGAGAATTTAAGGAGGCCACAGGCCGTCCACCTGGAGCAGGCGCGGAGCACTGCCTTGCGAGTGTGTGGGGGAGGGTGTGTGAGTGTACGAGCAGGTGTGCGACGGAGTGTGAGCATCGTGATGTGTGACACCACAAGTGTGCACGTGTGAGGGTGCGTCAGGCGTGACGTGAGTGCGTGTGTGCGGGCACACGTGTGTGCACGGGTGTGTGCTGGCGCGTGTGAGGTGCGGCCGTGTGACGTTATGCGTGCATTGTAAGGGCGTGTGTGGGAAGCTGTGTTAGTGTGTGTGCGAGAGTGCATGCGTGTGAAATTATGAGTATGTGTGAGGGTACGTGTGTGTGTGGGAGGGTGTGTGTGCACACCTGTGCCCGTGTGTGTGCGAGCACAAGTCTGTGTGGCCCCGCCACGGCGCTGTGGCGGGCAGAGCACCCTGGTAACGGGATCCGGCTGGGGGCAGCAGAGCCTTCCAGAGTGGAGCTTCGAGGGGGTCTGGGCGGGTCGGTGGGCTTCTGTCCTTTTCCTTTCGCTTCAGAACAGGGTGTGAACAGGCCTCTCTGTGAGCACTTGCCTGGGGGGCAGCCCGGCCCGTGCCCGTGGGGAGCAGGTGCGTGGGCTGCTGGGGCTCCGGGCCTCAGCCTCCTTGCTGGGCCCAGCGGGGCTGGAGGGGTGGGCTCAGCCCCGGGGCGGGGGCGTCCACTGGCCTGCTGGCCCTGCATGGGCATGGGATGCGCTGAGTCGTCAGCAGCGTGCAGCCCCCTCCCCTGTTTCTGACGGGGCTCAGACTGGAGTGACCTTCGCTGAGCGAGTTGCGTTTTCTTGGACTGTTGCCACCGGCGATGAAGACGGGGATCCGTCGGGCAGGGGAGGGAAGGCACACATTTTTAGCAGCGCTGTTTGTTTCCGGTGTTCATCGCAGGTCCGTTTAGCCTGTGCCCCCAGAAGAAGCTCCTGCGAGCATTCCGTCGGACGACCCAAAGCCTCTCCTTAGGCTGGTCAGTGACCGCGCTGTCTGAAACCCGTGTGTCTGCGTCGCCTGCCTGAGAAACGTCCTGGGCTCCGCGACGGGCTGCCTTCTGAGGAGCCGCGTGTGGCGGCGGGCGTGGGGGGCGCAGGACTGTCCTCTGCTGTCCTGTGTCCCCGCTCCGTGGACGGCCAGCCCCGGGCCCACTCCTTGCTGGCCGCTCATGGGGTGGGACTGGCCCCAGCAGGGCGGCTTCTCAGCCGAGGGGTTGTGCAGGGACGACGTGGGTGCAGGGTCCCAGCTGGGAGGCGTCGGCACCGGTGCGCTGGGGCTGCGGTGGGATTGGTGACATCACAGGCAGAGGCGCCAGCGAGCTCGCTGTGCACACACATGCAGGTGACGGCCGCGTGAGCGCCGCGAGCTCCCGGACACTCGGAGGTGCTTGACTTGCGACACCCTGATCATGGACGTCCAGTCCCCAGATCTGTGAGGAACGAGTGTTGTTCAAAGCCACCGGGCCTGTGGTGTTCGGTTAATCGGCCCGGACGGCTGAGACGAGGCTGGGGGCCCCGGTGACAGCGGCTGCCGTGTGAAGGCTGCCGTCGGTGGCCAGCAAGGGGACTCGGGAGGTCTGTGACCCGCACCCCGTCCTGCTGGCTGGCCCCCATGGATAATCATGACCGTCTGCGGATGGAACATTTCTGTGTGGCCCCAAATATATAAACAAAGGTGAACCTCAAGCCCATGGACGTTGCCAATAAGACACAAATGGGTGCTGGTCTCCCCAGAAATAAACGCACAGGGGCGCCTCTGTCGTTGGCCACAAATGGAAACTCTCGCAGGGCGCTCGCACCTGCCGCTGCTGGGGGCCGGTACGTTCTGCCTCCTGTTTGGAGGGCAGCGGGGAAACGTTTGTCATGTTATCCAAGTCTAGACTGTGTCTCCTGTGCCTCAGTGCGGTGAGGGCCTTCCTCGGGGGGCACGAAGGCCCGGCCAGCACGGAGGCGCCAGAAGAAATTGGCAATAGAAGAAGCTTTAGAAGCACCCAGCGGGTCTGCTGGTGACGCGTCTGCCTTCGGCTCAGCTCATGATCTCAGGGTCCTGGGATCGAGTCCCGCCTCGGGCTCCCTGCTCAGCGGGGAGCCTGCTTCTCCCTCTCCCTGTTCTTTTACTCTCTCTCTCTCCCCCTTTCAAATAAATACATAAAATCTTTAAAAAGAAGCAGCAGCAGCAGAGGCTGTAATAGCTTATACGCACAGTGACAGTGGGTCGTCCGCGGGATACCATGCAGCCGGGAGCAGCGGCAGGATCTCCAGGGAGAGCCCTGAGCAGAGGGGGCAGAGGCCGGCCAGCGCCAGCCGGGCGTCCAGCGTCCCCGACTCGTTCCTCGGGGAGCGTGCGGGAGACCGCTGACAGCGATCACTCTCTGTGCCGTGTTTTTGTATAATGATTTTTTCTTAGATGTGAATACCACACTTTCATTTTATTTTTTATTTTATTTCTTTATTTTTAAAGGATTTTATTTATTTGAGCGATCGAGCGAGCTCACAGAGGGAGAGGGAGAAGCTGACTCCCCACCGAGCAGGGAGCCCAACACGGGGCTCGGCTGGAGGCCTCCCGCGGGGGTGGCCCGGGGGCAGGGCGCTCCCACAGCTCCCCGGTCTCCCTCTGCTCTGACTGCGTGGCCGCCGCCCCAGCACGGGCACAGGAGGGGCGTGAGGACCTCTGTCGGTCTCATCACTTCCACCTGATTCTCTCCTAAGAGAGGGTCCTCACGGCTGCATGTGACTCGGCCCCCCCCGAGGGTGGGGACCCCACAGGGCTGGGACGGGGATGGGGCCACCTGCGGAGGAAGCCCACGGTGTGCCGCCCGTCTGGACGCTGGCGGCGCGGTTCTGGGAAAGCCGGGTCCCATGGCGTCCACACTGCACCTCGGCCCCCGGCCTGGCCTCGTGGCTCCTTCGGGCGGCGGCCCTGGCGGCTCGGAGCCCGGGGCTCGGGGTGACGTCTCCCGCCTCTGTCTCGTCCTGCAGGAGAGCACTGCGAGGTGAACACGCGCTCGGGCCGCTGCGCCCACGGGGTGTGCAAGAACGGGGGCACCTGCGTCAACCTGCTCATCGGCGGCTTCCACTGCGTGTGTCCTCCCGGCGAGTTCGAGAGGCCCTACTGCGAGGTGACCACCAGGACCTTCCCGCCCCGGTCCTTTGTCACCTTCCGAGGCCTGAGGCAGCGTTTCCACTTCACCGTGTCCCTCACGTGAGTGTGGCCCCGGCCCCTGCAGAGCTCCTGTCGCCGGAACGTCGTGGGTCCCTGCGGGTACCCACGGGGCCGTGTCCGCTGGTCAGGCCTGGCTATAGGACCGGCTGGCTGATCGGGTGGGGGGCACCTGCACATCGGGAATGGGGGACCCTGGGGCAAACATGAAGACTTTCAGGGCGGCGGCCGTGGAGGGCAGAGCCCGGCAAGGGTCCCTTACGAGGGCCCAGGTCACACGGCGGGAAGCCAGCCCTTGCCTTTCGGGTCCTGCCCGCTCGCCAACACCTGGGTGGCTCTGACACCTGGTGGCCGGAGGTCGAGGGCACTTGGCGCCAGACGGCGGACTCGGCTTGGCTTCCTGCCTCGCGTTCCCGGGCCCAGCGGCCCGGCAGCCCCGCTCCCCACCTGGGATCACGGCGTGGGCTTATCGTGGGCTCTCCCCGCTCTGTCTGCTGATGTTTCTCCAAGACAGTTGAGGTTTAACTTAATTGTAAAAAAAATCTATTTTTTCTACTTTACAGATTCTGTCAGGGTTAACTTAGGGAAGTGGGTGTATTTTTTGTTCGGTCTTTAGTGCCGTTGTTTGGGGACCTTTAGGGTGGTCTCCTAGTGGGAATGTGGTGCCCGTGTCCTTCGAGCAGGCACCCCTGAAGCGGCTTCTCCTACGAGCTGCCCTTGAGGACAGGCTCCTCTCTGGGGGTCCTGCCCCTGAACGGGTGAGAGGGGCAGAATAGTCGGGAACGAGGTCTGATCTCGGTGAGTGGCTGGGACGCAGCCCCGCTGGCCCGAGCCCCCTGGAGCCAGGAGTGTGGGCTGGCTGCATCAGGGGAAGTGCTGTCCCTGGGAAGTGCAGTGAGCATGCTGGGGACAGGGCAGGACGCTGGGGACGGGGCAGGACGCTGGGGACGGGGCAGGAGGTGGGAGCCAGCGTGGGCCAGCATGAGGGCCACACGGCGCATTCCCAGTGTTGAGCGCAGTTGGGTCCCCCGTGCGCTGTTTGCTCCGGCGCTTACTGACCACCTGTCACACACGAGACGCTCTGGGTAACATTAGGTAAGTCAGAAAGGATTTTAGAAATGTCCCTAGGGCTCTTAGAATCCAGGGGGTGGGACCCTGGGTGTCACATCTGGGGAAAGGCCCCCATTACATGGCAATCCCAGGTGAGGCCCGCTCTGCAGGGCCGGGCCTCTGGACACAGGGTTCAGGCCCGCCGAGCTCTCCGCGTAGGCGTCCCCGAGCTCCCCTCTGGACCCGAAAGGAACCTTTCTCTTCAGAGCTGCTTGAGGCACAGGGCCCCCCTCGGCCTCTCCCTGAGGCTCTCACTCTCAGTCAGGTCCTGCCTCCTGTCTGGAGGTTTCTCCCTTCCCAGTCCCCAGCACCTTGGCCCTATCCTCTCCTTGGTGACCTGGTGTGACAGCGCCAGGCTCATCTGCTTGGCCTGAGTCAGCCTGAGTCCTGCCAGGCCTGCCCACTGCCGGGGATAAAGCCCATCCTTCCTAACGGGATGCCGGTCCTCTGTGGCCTGGGCCCTAGTCCCCCCCAAGTCTGGCACCTTGTGCCCTGTGACGGGGCCGTCCTCCCTCGCTCGTGGCCTCACCCAAGCATTCCCATCTCCCGCTGGCCCACCCACCCCCACTGCTTCCTGCGGGAGGACCCCTCCCCAGGCTGGACAGGTGGTCACAGCCCGCTCGTGTGCTCCCCTCCCCTCTGGTGTCCTTGCCTGTGGGGTCAGGCTGCCGTCGACCTGGTGCTCTGTCTGCACCTGTCTGCCATTGGACTGAAGCTATAGGAGCTTTTCATCCTATATCCTGACACCCCCGGTGCCCAGAGGTCAGCAGGCGCCCGGCCACTTCTTCCTGGCCAGTGACCTCAAGATGCCAGCTTTAATCAAATAATCAGAGCGCCGTGGTCCACGGAGCCCAAGCGGGAGCTCGAGGCCCGGCATCTGACCGGAGGGTGCCGTCCCCTTCCTGGGCCCCGAGTGGGGAGACAGGACACGGGAATCCCCTCGGTCCTCCAGGCCTGCCCGGCAGGTTCCTGTGACTGTATCAGCCGTTCTGAAACTCGGGTCACCTGGGGGCCCGCGGTTTTGAGGTTGTTGCTGTTTTATTTCGACCCACAGTCCACGGCTCTGCCACATTCTGTTAGAACAGCCAACGGGGTCCCTGTCTGGGCCGTGCTGTGAGGGCTTGGGGGTGCAGAGGACGTGCCTGGCTTTCGGGGCTTGGCCCGGGCCACCCGTTCCCCAGGCTGCAGCAGGAGCGTGTGATGTCCGCCTTCAGCGTGGACGGCTCGGCTGGGCCACGCCTGCCCGGCCCGGCGTCCTGGCTCTCTGCCCACAAGACCTGCCCCAGAAGGGCCACCCCACGGGCACGGCCTCCAAAACGAGGGCTCTGCTTGGGATGGCTCCGGCCGCTCTGTGCCCCATGTGGCTTGACGTTTAAAACATCGCACCCCCGTGGGCGTCCGCCCTCCAAACCGGAGGTGTGTGTGTCTTCAGGCAGAAGACACACGTCCCTGGCACGTGACGGGCGTTGGTTTGGGGGCACGTGATGTTGACATCTGTAGGGTCGTGGCAACCCTCCCCCCCGGGGCGTGGCCGGCAGCCCGCTCAGCAGTGACCGTGGGTGGCCCCTGTGGGGACTGACCAAAGAGGTGACCCGAAGTCCCGGTGCGGGAGGCGGAGACCGGCAGGAAGTCTGCGGCTCCAGACTCAGAGACTAGAAAGTAAAGCATTTGACTAAACGTGCAGGGAGCACAACGGGACACCCACTTGCTTGTCAGGTTCGGTGTTTTCAGAGGTTCACCCCTGCCCGCAGCCCGTGCACCCCTTCCCGCGACGGTGGCCGTGGCCAGGACCTCGGGGCCCCGGTGCCTCGGTGGGTAGATTTTGAAGGAACGACTTCCAATAGCAGAAACCGTGGAAAGTCCTCCCAAAACTTGAGCAGAGGAGCCGCTGCTCTGTGGGGAGTATGGCTGGTTTGTGGGGGGCTGTGGTGCCTCCTGGGGGCACACCGTGGGAAGGGGCGCTGAGCACCTGGGAGCAGCTTCTGTTTGTGGGGGTCTCGGCCCTCCCCTTTCTCGTTCCTGTTGGCCAAGCGCCTGGAGCCCCGTGGGCCCCGTGTCCCTGACTGCCTCTCTTCCTTCACCCCTGCCCCATTCTCTGTCCTTTGCTTCTCCCCCAGCCCCTCGCCAAGTCCCGGTCGCTGTTTCTAGTCTTCCCTCTTTCTCTTGTGCTGTCCGGACCCTCCCCTTGGCCCTGGATCCACTGTTAGCGCTCCGTGTCCAGCAGTGGAGGTCCGGACGCCTGCCTGGGGTGGGGGGGCTCGTAGGACCATTCGACGCCCACATCCCATACCAGCCCCCAGCTGGTCCGAAGAGAAAGACACAATAATGCAGACTGCCGGGGAGAAGCAGGTGTGTCCCAGCGAGGGTCTGTCTAGCCGTGATCTGTCCCCTCCTCCCTCCTGTTGCCTGCGTGCCCCGAAGCGTCCCCTTCGCTGTACGGGGGTTTCTTCTGTGTAGCGTGTCCGCGGTTCCCACTGCGTTCTAAACAGATGGGATTCGAGGTGCGGATGAGAACCGTTCGTTTTAGGGAACTCAGGGAAGGCTGGAGGCCCGTGTCTGAGGCTGGTTCGGACAAACGCTCCTGCAGAGACAGAGAAACCAACCTCGACCCAAAGGGAGTAGGTCTGCCCCCCCAGCCCCCCGATCCAGCCCACTCGGGACCCAGTCCCAAGTTCATACAGGACACCTTCTAGGGTCTCTGTGAGCGGGTGTCCGGAGGCGCGGCTGTGACGCAGGGATCGCTGCGTCCGAGGGGCTGGCGTTCCTGGGACCGTGGGGTTGGGAGAAGGACCTGTGAGGGGGGTAGCTCCTGTTGAAGTAAGTGGCTCTTAGCTCTTCAGAAGCGTGAGGTCTGACTGGTCTGTTTATCTTCACGAACCGCTTTCTCAGTCAGTCATGCTTTCCACGCGTTCATTTGTTCAGCCCATCGTTAGGAAGCTCTTCTGTGGACCCCGTTTTGGGCTCCAGGATGCAGCACTGAGTGAGAGTTGTTCCCTCGCCTTTAAGGATCATAGGTTCTTTTTTTTAAAAAAGATTTTATTTATTTATTTGACAGACAGAGATCACAGGCAGAGAGGCAGGAAGAGAGAGAGGGGGAAGCAGGCTCCCTGGTGAGCAGAGAGCCCGATGCGGGGCTCGATCCCAGGACCCTGACATCATGACCTGAGCTGAAGGCAGAGGCTTAACCCACTGAGCCACCCAGGCGCCCCGGGATCATAGGTTCTTAAACACAAATAAACAAGCCGGATCGTTCTGAAATCGACTGCATGGTGTGACAGATTCAACGGGGCTAGGGGCCCACTGTGGGTAAAATGAGTTATGGAATAAAGCGCATTAGAGTATCTCTGGAGAGATCTGCAAAGCGGGGGGAAGATTTGGCAGAGGGAGCGGCAGATGCAAAGATCCTGAGGCAGGGAGAACTGTAACGTTTGGGAGGAAAAGACCTGGTGTAGGTGGAGTCCGGTGGTAGAGACAAGGGAGAAAGGCCCTGAGGTAGTCATCAACACAGCCTCCCTGCGTGGGAGGGGATCGCGTACCTGTGTCCTGGTGACCGTGCGTGGGGGTCCGTTTCCAGGAGCTGAAGTTGCCCCCCGTGTGCTCCTGTTCAGACATCTCCGATTGGTTCAGTGGCTTTTAGGACACCGTTCGGATGTCATTTTTCGTATCCTACAGCCCGTGGATGCCAGATTCCTCAGTGCAGTCTGGTTTGCTGCTTCCAGAAAAGAACATCGCTAAGCAGGTTTTATGGGCCGTCACCCGCTGATGAGAAGGATGAGTGCCCGGGCACCAGAGTCTTCCCTGAGTGTGACCCCGTGCTCGGCCGCGGTGGGCTGGCCGTGCGGCAGCGTGGCCTCCTCTTGCTTCCACCGCCCGCACACCCTCTGCGCGGGCTCATTCGTTCTGTGACGCGCTCCTGCTTGGCCCCGCAGGTTTGCCACCCGGGAGAGGGACGCCCTGCTGCTCTACAACGGGCGCTTCAACGAGAAGCACGACTTCATCGCGCTGGAGATCGTGGGCGAGCAGGTGCAGCTCACCTTCTCAGCAGGTGGGCCACCCCCTCCCCGGAAGGAACCGCTCCCTGAGCCCCGCGCAGGCACCTTGTCGGTGGGAACCACCCCAGTCCCGGGCAGTGCCTTGCCGTGTGCTCACCCGCCGCTCCCCCTGCTTCCAGTAGGAATCTGAGCTGCGGGGGGAGTGGTGTTCATGGCGGTGTGCCCCACGACACTGAAAATACGGGAGACCTAGTTCAGATTTCCAGGGGGGAGTCACTGGACGTCTGTCCATCAGCAACATTTGAGAACCCGTTAACCGCGTTATCCTGTCGGCAGAGAGCGTTTTTTTGGACTTATTCGTGGCCCGCTAATGTGTGTTCTCTCCGACCTCCCCCTGAACTCCCCGCCCGCAGGTGAGACCACGACCACGGTGACACCCCAGGTTCCCGGGGGCGTGAGCGACGGGCACTGGCACTCGGTGCAGGTGCAATATTACAACAAGGTAGGACGGGCCCCTCCCCCACGCTTCCCGTCTGTCTGAAGTCGCTTGGACTCTGCCATTGAAAAACGTCTATACTGACTGGAAAAGTGCTTGAGGCAATGAGCATTTGTTGAGGGTGTGTGTGCTGGGGAGGGGAGACTCGGGGACCCCCAAGGGTCACCCCGCGGCGGAGGACGGCACGGAAGGCGATCAACATTGCGGCTGCCTTGGGCGAGTCGTTACTGGCGGCCTGGATTCCTGGCCGTTCACACGTGAACCCAAAGCCCGAGTTATCCGCTCCGACCTGGACATGACCCGAGGGAGAGTCAGAGGGTCTTGGAGGAAATGGTAGGAAGCTGGAGGCTGTTTGGGTTTCGTTTTATTTGGCCGTGCACGGGCTCGTAGGGAAACACGTTAAGTGTTTTCAGCAGAATGCTCCATTTTCCCTCGCTGTGGTTTTGGCAAGCCACTTTTCTCTTTCCCGGGGAACTCCGGGGCGGCTCCCCCCATGGGAAGGTGAGGGACAGCAGCCTTCTCCTGGACACAGGTGAGGGGACGGTGCCCCTGTGTCCTGGAGGGTCCGGGGCCACCCGAGGATGGGGCTGCGTCTCCGTAGTGTACGGCCAAGTCCCTCTGAGATCAGGGCTGTTCTGTCTGCCTGAGTCTGCCCGCGCCGGCAGGACAGATGTGGAGAGAGCCACGCTCCCTGGGTTCTCTGTCCGTGCAATCTGGGCCGCTTTCCTGTATCCAGCAGGAACGATGAGGACAGATTGGTGGCAGAGCTCCAGAGAGGCTGACACGCCCCCCCCCCCCCATGGCCCTAGGATGGGGACTTGGAGTTCGTGGTTTTTCTGGCCTGGACGTATCCAGGCTTCTGCTGGAGTGTTGCCCGTGCCCTTGAGTACAGGGAGGGGAAGGTCAGCGCTGGGGTAGCTCTCACTTCCCACCTCCCCAGGGCCAGGAGGTGCCGCCACCAAGCACGTCCGGCCCCACCGTCTGGCCCCTGTGGGCCTCTGAGCCAGCCGCATCTGCCTCTGGGCCTCGCCCCTGTGGTGTTCACGGGCCGGATGCCGGGGGCCCATGCTCTCTGGTGCCATGTGCTTCTCAGAGGCTGCGCGCCAGCCCGGGAGCCAGTCCGCCTGCTCGGGCTGAGGGGCCCGTCTGGAGCCCAGGTCCTGTCGGAAGCCGAGAAGGCCCACCTGTGACTTCTGCCTGCTGGGGTGGGAACCTGCCTCCCCCGGCCCAGCTGATGGCTTTGGGCTATGGCGCCGTGTCGGCCTTGGTGTCCCCACTGGGGTGCCTGCACATAGCGTGTTCTGGAATCACCCAAGGATGGCCCAAGCAGCCTGTCTCAGTTGAGCAGGGTCGGGACCCCTAGTAGGGTCACGTCTGCTTGGGTCTTAATGCGTCACTCTCGGCCGTCACCTGTGTTTCGGCAGCACCTGCCAGGGGCCTGCCCACAGGTAATGTCCCCCCCCCAGCGTGCCCCCAGAATGTCCCAGAGGCGGGAGCTTCCCGCCGGGAGCCACGCAGGGGCGTCCTCGTATCCTGTTGTTTCCGTTCCCAGGGCGGGCAGTGCTGAGCCAGGCCCTTAGCCCGGGATTAGGCTGCTCCTTTCCTGGGGCTCAGCTGCTTCCTCCGTTGCCCCGGGGGATTCCATGCGAGAAACCGAGCGGTTTTCATGGATGTTGTCAGGCTTCCGGGGTGGGGTGTGCGGGTCACACAGCTGTCTTGTGGGGGCGGGGGACGGGGCGTGTAGTTTCCACATGACTCTGTGCCTGAGGCTCTCTTTTTCTTTTATTTTAAAGATTTTATTTATTTATTTGATAGATAGAGATCACAAGCAGGCAGAGAGGCAGGCAGAGAGAGAGGAAGCAGGCTGCCTGCTGAGCAGAGAGCCCAATGTGGGGCTCGATCCCAGGACCCTGAGATCATGACCTGGGCCAAAGGCAGAGGCTTCACCCACGGAGCCCCCCAGGTGCCCCAACGTGCCCGGGGCTCTTGGCGTCCCCAGATGCGGCCACGTTCTTTGGCAGAGTCTGCAGCCTGGGCTGGGGTGAACGTGACTCAGAAATGGTCCCTAAGGGCTGGTGGCTTCTGCCCTCTGGACCCCGGTTCTGTGGTCTGTGCTGACTGTGGCCCTTGGTGCGGCCCCACCCGCCCGGGCCACCGGAGCACCTCAGTCCTGGGCCCCTCCCCTACGCTGTGCGCAAGGCAGCGTGTCCGAATAATTCAGGGCAGCCTGAGAGGGAGGAATGGTGGAGAGTCCAGGCCCCCTCCTGCACCCGCCCTGCTCTCCCGCTGCCCGGCTCTGGCTCACATGCCCTCCCTGACCTCCTGTTTCTCCGAGGTGTGGTCTGCCGTGCATGTCTTGTGTCCTGCGTGGGAACCCACAGGGGCTCCGTGGACCCCCCCGAGTCTGGCCAGGCTGTCTTATCAGGCAGGGTCCTCACAGGAAACGGGGAGCCCTCGAACACCCAGCAAGGGGCAGGATGGGGGGCGTCCGTGAGGGCTGGTGTGTGATCCCGGACGGGGGCAGCGGCCAGGCTGGGACCACCCTCAGGCCTGGAGGGACAGGCGGAGGGAAAGCCCACAAGGACAGAGTCGTGGAAAGAAGCCACTTACGTGGGACAGTGACCTCCCCAGAGGCCCTTCTGCAGGCTCGCCCTGCCCTCCCTCTGATCCCCTGTTGGGCTCCCATGGGCCAAAGCCAGCTGGAAGCCAGATGCAGTGAGGTAGGGTCCATGTTGGTTGGCCTCCCACGTAGGGAACAGGCCAAAGTCTGTTTACTTTTTCTCTGCTTGATGACATCGTAGACAAGAACATCTCTTGGGGTCATTTGCCCTCCATGAAGGGAAGACACACGAGCGCTGGGCTCTCTCCTGGGAAGGTGCCTCTGAAAGCAGATGCTTTGCACAAACATGTTGGTCTTTGCCGGACCTGGCGGAGCCCCTGCCGCACCTGGTCTGGGGTGGCTCTGGAGGACTGAGGACTGGCGATCTGACGGGCAGATGTGCATTGCTTCTGAGGCTATTTTGCAGGATAAACGTGCACCACCAACGTGCAGGAGAGCGAGCCTGCCCGATGGAGAAGGCTGTGCCTCCCCCCGCCACCGGGACCTCAGGCTTGGGCGCAGGGCGGGGAGCAGCACGCTCCTATAGAAACAGCTCTCACGTGGGCGTCTCGTCTCTTTGCTCTTCCTGGAGAGACTCTGTGAAAGGGGGTCATGCCCTCCCCAGGAGCCTTCTGTGTGCCTGGGGCTACTCTCACATGGGGCACCTGCCGGGGTCCTGGGGAGGCCCCTCGCTCTGCTCCAGCGTCTCTCAGCCCCGGGTTGGGGGCATAGACGTCATCAAGGGAATGTTCCGTGAGATCCTGGGGAAACAAGGATGGCTCGTCTGCCGTGGCCGTGGCACCGGGGAGTGTCTGCCCAAGCCAGCTGCGCCCACTAGCAGTCTGCAGGGTGACCTCCCAGCCGCTGGGTGGACACGGACTGTGCAGGGCATGGGGCTCAGAGAGAGAGCGGGTGCTGGGGCGGGGTGTGAGCAGGGCCGGACAGCCTGGGGATTGATGTTGGGGGAAGAAGGGACTTAGGGGGAGGAGAGGTGCGGTAGGTGTCTCCGCCGCGACACTGTTGACACCTGTCAGTGGTGGCTCAGTCTTCGTTCCAGGGGCCTGCAGAGTGCTGAGCCGTGTCCCTGGCTTCTGTCCATTAGCACCAGCAGCACCCCCCCAGTTATGACAACCAGAATTATCTCCCGTCCTGTCACGTGTCCCCGAGGCCTCAGCAGGGGACACGGCTGCGTCGTGTGGCCCCACGTTCCCGGACGAGGTAGTGGAGCCCCTCGTGACCGGGCCGGCTGCGTGAGCCTCGGTGGGCTTGGCCTGCTCTGGCCCAGGGCCATGTGGGCTATCTTTTGGAAAGCGCTGGAAATATTTCCATAGAGTGCTCCGGCAGAATGGAAACCCTCCAGCATCAGCTTCTCTTCGGGCGGAACATCCCAATGCCCGAGACGTCCACGACCTTGCGGAAAGGGGCCAACCAGAGCAGGGGTCGCTGGGAGCTGCCCTCCTGGGCGCACTTCAGACCTGCATTTCTTCAAGTCACTCCTCACCTCTTGGGTCTGAGCCTCAATTTAGAACTCCAGGTGTCCCGAGGGACGTGGGTGGTGCGCGGGGCGGTGCGCGGGGCGGTGCGGAGGGCTGGCCCCACACGCCACGCTCTGGGGCTGGGGAGGGCGTGGGTCTCTCTCTGCTTGACCGAATGTTCCAAAACATTCAAGGGCTTCAGAGGGCGAGGTGTGTACTTCTTTCCAACACCGTGCACGTGGCAGCGTTTGTAACGGTCGCGTTTTCTGGGCGGCGAGGCGTCGTTCGTTTGTAGAGCGTCGCCTCCGGAAACGGAGGACTTGTTCCGTAGAAAGGAGGGTCGTGCGTGCGGTGCAATGTTGCGCAGCCAGAAAAAGGATGTGGCCGAGCTCTGTGTGCTGATGTGGAGGATCTCTAGGAACGTGGCTCGTGGGTTTAACAAGCCCACTGAAGACCAGGTCGTGGACTGGACACTTTTTTTTTTTTTTTAAGATTTATTTATTTGAGAGAGAGAGAGCGTGCACCCCGGAGAGAACCTGAGCAGAGGGGAGCAGAGGAAGAGAGACCTGAGCAGACTCCTTGCTGAGTGCAGAGCCCGACCCTGCGATCGTGACCTGAGCCAAAATCAAGAGTCGGACTCTTAGCCGACCCAGCCACCCAGTCTCCCTGGACCGTACACGTTTTAATTTCAAACTGCAGACTTTCAGAAAAGTGGCAAAGTTAAAACAAGAACTCATGTTCCCTCGGCCCAGGTGCCCCGTTGTTGACATTTTTCCACTTTCACTTTATCATTCTCTGTCCGCCCTCCCCCAGCACACGCAAGCATGACCTCTCACATTGTACCTGCTGGCCCGAGCCCCCTCGGTGGTCACACCTGTGTCCAGCGTCCCTGTGCCGGGTGTCGCTGTGGCTAATTCCGTCAAGCTCTCCGCATGTATTGGCTGGTTTTCTGCTGTAAAGAGGAGCTCTCTCTTCCTTCTGTGTATTTATATTATTGTGGTTTCACAAGCTCCTGTTTTATTCGATGGACCGTAATCCACTCCTTTCATTAACCTGACGTGCAATTATTTCCTGTCTGGCCCGTGTCGCAGACGTGGCGGTAGGGACGCAGGTGTGAGTGCCAGCTGTACATAGCTCCATGGCTTTTAGGGGTGCTCCTTTGCTTTTTGGCAGAAAAAGACATTCTAGGCTTATTTTGTACTTTCTCTGCCCCAACCCTGGAATCAGCCATTTACTCACAGAGCTCTGGATCCTTTGCAAGAATGGCATTTAGAAACCAAGATCGGGGTGTGGGGGTTCTTGTTGCTGCAGGGGCGTCTCACTCACCGTCTCTCTCACCAGGTGGAGCCGGGACGCATAGCTGTGTGTAGGTGTGCACACAGCAAAGTTCTGATTTATTTCATTCCTACTTCTTGAAATCCTTGAATTCCATCCCAGCATGACAGAGTTAATCTAGTTTTTCCTCTTTTTTTTTTTTTTTTTAAAGATTTTATGTATTTGACAGAGAGAGACATAGCGACAGAGGAAACACAGGCAGGGGGAGTAGGAGAGGGAGTAGCAGTCTACCTGCCAAGCAATGAGCCTGATGCAGGGCTCCATCCAGCACCCCAGGATCATGACCTGAGCCGAAAGCAGAGGCCTAATGACTGAGCTGCCCAGGTGTCCCTAGTTTTTCCTCTTTCATGTTTGTAACTCTTTTCTCTCAGTGAGAGACCTGTGCCCATTATCCTCGATATGGTTATTTATTTTCTCAGTCCACTGTTATTTAAACAATGGGTCAGCCCACTGGGCCACTGACTTATAAACTGCTCACTCCGTGGGCCTCTCTACCGCTAATTCCAGCAGGTGCTAGGAACAAGGGGCCCTTATTGAAGATTTGGCTAATGTAATAGATTATTCAGAAAATAGAGGCGGGAAAGAAGGGAGTTTGCTTAAGATTTGTTATAAACTTAGAGGCGATGAAATGCAAAATACCAAGATACATGGGGTTGCAGCTAGAGCAGTGCCTCGAGGAAAAGTCATAGCCCTAAAAACTACTATGAGGAAGAAAAGGAAAGTCTCAAATCAGTAATAAGCTTCTACCTTAAGAACCTCTGAAAATAAGAGCAAAATACACTCAAAGCAGGCAAGCAGAATGAAGGAAATAATAAAGAGAAACCAGAGGAGTTGAAAACAGAAAAATAATAGAAATAGAAAATTGATGAAACGGAGAGCTTTGGAAAGATCAGTAACACTGGTAAGCTTCTAGAATGACAAGAAAAGAAAGACAACACAGTTCCCTCTGTGAGGAATAAAACAGGACATCAGTACAGACCCTGTGGACCCCAATGGGTAGCGGAGGAATTTCACATGCAACCCTACCTACGTGCATTTAAGGCCCAGATGAAATGGTCTAATTTCTCAAAAATACAAGCCACCATAACCCACCCAATATGAAATAAATAATTCAATGACCACATTGCTATTAAGGAAATGGTACTTATAATTTAAAAACTCCCCCAAACTCTGCAGGCCCAGATGGTTTCACTGCAGGATTCTACCAAATGTTTAAAGAATGACACCGATTCTATATGGTCCCTCCCAGAAAAATAGGAGAAGAGGGGTTGCTTCCCAGGTCACTGGGCCTTTTGTAGTACCCCGATAGGAAACCCAGATGAAGACCTCACAGAAGAAGAAAGCCAGAGGCTGGTGTGCCCCGTGACTCTGAGTGGCTCATGTCCCCACAGAGGCCCGCACATGGGTGTTCGCGGTAGCCCTAGACTGGAAACATCCCAGTGGCCTTGGTGTGTGAATGGTGAAACGGACGGTGGTGTGCCCCTCCCACGTTACGTGGGCTGTGACTCAGGGTACTCGCAGCAGAGTCCTGTGCTGAGTGACGAACGCCGGCCTTGCCAGCTTACATACTGCACGAGTCCATTTATAAAACATTCCTGAGGTGTCGACAGGACAGAATTGGAGAGGAGATTAGTGGCTTTCCGGGGTCGAGGCGAGGGCAGGAGGGAAGTGGGCATGGCTGTGGGAGGACAGGAGGTGGGGTCCCGGGGGCGACGACTGTCCTCTGTCCTGCCCGGTCGGCACCTGCACTAGGCAGGCTCCTGCTGCTTGACGATGTTCACTTATCGGGGCAAACCGGGGACCAGCACGTGGGACCTCTGTTATTTTTTACAATGGCACGCACATCTAAAACGATCTTGAAATAAAAGGTGCAATTAAAGGAGCTTTGAAAGGTAGATAAACGGGTGCTGGTGTGTGCAAACTGTCTCTGAAGGGTGCCCCTCCCCCTCCCCCTCCCCCTCCCCCAAACCCATCAACAGCTTGTATGAGAAAACTTCTGCTAGGTCACAGACGCCAAGGTGAGGTGTCTTAAAACGCCAGATATTCATTATTCCTTGGGATTCTGTGGCAGAAGCATCGTGGTTTTTTTGGGGCCAGCAGTCTACCACGTGGTGGACAGATCTGGGGTTCCCCGGGCCCGGAATGGCCTCCGTTGCGTCTGCCCGGGCGGGTAGTCGGTAAATACCGAGCATCAGTGCTCTCGTGACAGAATTGGAGGGCCGTGTCTGCCCCCGCTCTATCCTTTGTCTGGCCCTGGAAGGTCCGGTGCCCCCCTGGGGCCCCAGCAGGCAGAGAGGAAAGCCCGGCGAGCCGCCTCTGTGGGGGTCCGGGCCGGCAGTCCCTGAGGGAGGGGAGGGCCCAGCCTGCGGGTGGCCCAGGGGCTGGGACTCACACACTTCCTGTCCAGCATGCGGCCTCGTCAGATGCTGGACGGTCACCTGGTTGGAAATGTAACTCCTGCCCAGGATTCACGCAGCCCCACCCTGGGGCCTTTGTGTCCCACGGCCTGGCCTGGAACGTCCGCCTCGGGCCTGGGCTCCCGGTCTGGCAGCGGTTGGGGTTCTGCACCTGCCACCCGCTCCGCTCCCGCCCCTTCCCGCTTTCCCTCCCCACCCCTTGCTCGCTGCCTGTCCTTGCCTCTGCCCCAGCCCCGGGAGGAGGGCATTCCCCACCAGGGTCCTCACATCCCTCCTTGGAGGAGGAAACGGAGGCCCTGAGCTAGGCTGTGGGGGCCACACGTGGGCCAAGCAGGGTCCAGTGCCCGCGGGTGGCTTCGTGGATCCAAGGGCTAGCACGGATTCCCAGAGCCTGGGGCTTTGTGCGCTGCCCAGGGGAGCCAGGGGCCGGGGAGGGGTGTCTCTGTGCTGCTGTCCAGACTGGGGACCGAGAGGGGCCTGTTAGGGACCCAGCAGGAGCAGGTGAGGGTTTGCAGGAGTGTGTGTGCGTGCGAGCACATGCCTGTGTGTGCTAATGAACGTGTGTGTCACACGTGCGTATGTGTGAGTGTGTAAGTGTGCATCTCCTGTAACCCTTTCTCCCGTCGTCTGAGGCGGCTTCCTGCAAAGGTGTCCTGGGGGCAGTGGGTTGAGCGCTGAGCCCACCTCGGCGACCCCAGGAGCCCCTCCCTGGCGCCAGGGCCCCTTGCGTGGGACCCTGCGGGCTTCTGCTCACCGCCCTCCCTGCCCACCTGTCGTCCAGCGGGAAGTAGGCGGCCGTCAGACCTCTAGACCCCACCATGGAGGACCGGGAACTGCTCATCCGGGGCCTGGAGGTCCCCGTAGTTTGTGTCGAGTAAAGCCCCCCAGAGAAGGATCGTTACCCCAACTTTCCGAAAAGGTGTGGTTTAAACTTTAGGACCCCCTACCTTGAGCCCTTCGCTTGATCCCCCCCTTGGAGCAAATCGGCATAAACTCCCTGGTTCCCAGAAAACCCCGGGGAGCCTGCTGGCCAAGCTGGCCGCAGAGGGGGGACCGGACCTCTGCTGGCAGGGACGGCGGTGGAGGCTCCTGGTCCCCCCGCACAGACAGGGGAGCTTTTGTCTGGGGCGGTGAGGGGCTGGCACCGTGCCCCGTGGATCTCATCCAGAGCAGAAGTCTCCCCCCTCAGAGATCACTGGGGCCTGGAGGAGATGCTCAGGACCCCGGGCCAGCACACGGGCCTTCCAGCCCACGGCCCTGGTGGTGCCCGTCGTGTATGCCCCATCCACAGCGCAGCGCAGGGCTCCATTTTAATCTGTGGCAGGAGTTGTTCAAGGACTAGACTTGGACACCTTGCCTGAGGAACAAGGCGCTGGTGTGATTTTTAAATTTTTTTTTTAAAGAAAGTCTAGCGTGAGCCCTTGGTTCTAACCCTTGTTGAAAATCTTCTCTTTTTAACACCCCCAAACACGGAGCGCCTACTGGCCCCATCCAGCATTTTCTGGGGCCGCTCTGGAGAAGAACCAGGGGCTTCCCTGTAGGCGTGGTTACGTGCAGGCTGCAAATGACTCCTTTTTTCACCAAAGACGTACAAAGAAAAAAATTTTTTAACTATAGGAAAATACTAGGACAATACCAAGAAAACAACCGCTTGCACTTTTTTTTTTTTTTTTTTGGCTTTTCATCCCATCTTTTTAGCAGACACGCGGCAGCAGGAAAGTTTGGGGGAGCGCCCCCCGCGGCCGGTGCGGAGCCAGACCTTGAATACAATATGCATTTAGTCCTACAAAGAAGGTGCTATTTTTACCCATTTTACAGATGAGTCTGACCGGTAAGGAAGTCAGGTGAGTTTCCCACGTGGGTGAGGATGTGAAGTCTTGGCCTCCGGGAGGTGATGCTCATTGGAGGCTGTGGACACCGCTGTCCCGTGTCCCCTGCCAGCCTTCGCTCTCATGGCTGGGCGTCCCATTGCCGTGAGATTAGCTTCAGGCGCTCTGCAAAGGGGCTCACAACCACTTTTCCGTCTTCTTCCCAAAGGACGCTAGAGGCGGTGGCTGTCCCCGGAAGAGGCTGCCCAGGTGCCGAGTGGTAGGGACCCTGCCCCCGGCCACTAGCGGGTGAGGGAGTCAGGAGCCCCTGCCCGGTCCCCAGCCGCAGCTGGCACAGGAACTTGGCCTTGTCTCCGAATGCAGAACTGTCTGCCCCACCTGGTGGCCAGGCAGTGGCCTTGCCTGAGGGCCCAGTCCGGCCGGCTACGGGGGAAGCTGTGTCCTCAGGACAGAGGTTTCTTTTTTTTTTTTTTTTTTTTTTTTTAAATATATTTATTTGACAGAGGTTACAAGTAGGCAGAGAGGCAGGCAGAGAGAGAAGGAGGGGAAGCAGGCTCCCCACTGAGCAGAGAGCCCGATGTGGGGCTCGATCCCAGGACCCTGGGATCATGACCTGAGCCGAAGGCAGAGGCTTTAACCCACTGAGCCACCCAGGCGCCCCAGGACAGAGGTTTCTAACGTCTGTACAAGAAAACAATCAGGAAAGGTCACAGGAAAGGATTTTTTTTTTAATCCTTCACGTTAAGCTTGAGAACTACATACTTTCATACCTTAATTTTGGGGCGCTTCTGCTGGCCACTGAATTTTGACCCTAGCCCCTGACGGCAAACGCAGCGGAGGAGGAACAGGGCAGTGAGCTGTAGCTCGAGACCCAGCTCCCGGCCTGGGCCGTGCGCACCAGCTCCGCTCGGAGGGCGGGGCAGCCCAGTTCTCGGGGAGCAGGCTGTTTTGTCCTCGTGGAGACACGGAATCGTGTGCCGAGTTCAAAGACGCCCTGGGGAAGCCCGTGTAGTCCGTGCAGCTCGCCGGCAGGTCCGATGCAGCTGGGCCCGATGTTCATGGCGCCCGTGCATGGGTCTGACGTGGCCACGCCTTGTTTGGGATCCGGCGTGAGCGGGCGGTGGGGTTCCTGCAGCAGGGACTTTCTTGGGGGGTGGGGAAAGCAAGGCAAGTCGGGGCGAGAAAAATCAAGTAGCCTGGGGCGCCTGGCGGGGGGCGCTCCGTCCTTTTAGCGTCTGCCTTCAGCTTTGGCCATGATCTAGGGTCTTGGGGTTGAGTCCCCTGTCAGGCTCCGTGCTCAGCGGGGATGCTGCTTCTCCCTCTCCCTCTGCTCCTCCCCCTGCTTGTGTGCTCGCTCTCAAAGAAATAAATAAAATCTAAAAGAAAAAAAAGTAAAAGAGACATCAAGTAGCTTAAGAGCTTTGAGAAGAATCGAAGGGTGCGGTGATGGTAAGTGGTTGGGACTTGAGGTTAAATCCCCCAGGTTCCTTAATCTGTCTTTCCCACATCCCTTCTCTGGCCCTTTCTTGTGTGATGCGGGGTACATCCCCGCCAGCACCTCACTGCCCCGGAGTCCGGAGCACCTGTGTGCCGGCTTGCCTGGGGCAGGGATCCTGCCGGGACGGCAGCAGGGAGGCCATACCCATGTGGTACAGGTAGGGAAACTGAGGCTCAGAGAGAGCGGTTTCTGGCTAGACTGTGGTCTGCTCCCTGCCTACCAGCGTGGGCACTCCGTCTGGCCCTGCTTTGGGCCTCCCGGGAGTCAGCACCTCAGTCCCGTGTTTGCGTCCCTCAGCGTCCCATCGGAGGCCCCCTTAGGAATCTGGTGTGGATCCTGGAATTATGTGTGCTTCCGAGGGTTACTCTCCTCATGAGCCCGTCTTCCCATTCGCTTCAAAGAAATGTCGTGCCTGCTTCCCAGGGAAGGCTGTTCGCCTCCGAGCCGGGATTGGGGTGGGGTTGGGGGGGCAGTCCGGCCCACGTTTCCCGGGGCAGTGGCCGTCGCCCGCGGGCTGTGTTCAGCAGACCCTCACGTCCGATCCGAGCCTCCCTGCGTGTGAAATGTGACGGCTTGGTACATGTTCAAGGCTGCATTTTGACTCCTTGTGACATTCCCAAAGTCCACCCATGTGTGAATTCTTTGACGTGAATTCTGGTTGATCGTTTCTGACCCAGAGCACGAATCCATTTACTTCCCAAGACTCGCCGCTCCTGGTGTCTGGTTTCGAGGCGGCCCCACGCTGCCTCCCCCCCCCCCCCCGCGTCCAGCACTTGAAACCGAACCCCACCAGCCTCCCTGATGAGGAATTGTTTGCGGCGGGGGAAAAGGCTGTAGAAATGTGAGCACTTCGTAAGGACCCAGCGCTTTTGTGCAGGCAAGAAAATCTCCACCGGCTGCTTGAGAGCATCTGAATGGAGGTGCACGGGAAGGGTCTGCCTGTAGAGAAGAAAATAAATTGAAGGAAAAAGAGAAAGGGACAGACCCTAAATGATGACTTCTGATTGCCTTACTGAAAATCAAGAACCTGGATCTGCGCGGAGTCGCAGCTTTTTGCTTTCGGGTGCCCTGCCCAAAGGGCATGACAACCCTCTTGGTTTTTCTCATTTGGTGGCAGGGGTGAGCACAGTGGGGTCTGTCCTTGCGGGCCCCAATTCCACCTGCCCCGTGGTCGGCTCTGCTCAGGGCCCCCTGTGCACCCTTCACAGGCCCTCCTGGCTGGCCTGTGCCTCTGGTTTGCCTGCTTTGCTCGGACCCTGGTGTCCAGGCCACGCTGCTGCAGGTGTGGGGCCCCCCGAGGTCTGGCTGGCCGCCCCAGCGGGCAAGCTGAGCCCGGGGAAGAGAGAGGCAGGGATGCCAGCCTTCGCCCTGCCTGTGTCCAGCCCCTTTCTAACGTGAGAATTGTTGCCACGTGACCCCCTCGCTTCCCGTGTCTTTTTCTTGTGTGCAAATGCGTGGCGAAGGTTCACAATTCTTAAGAATATTGGAGACCGTTTGTTTTTGTCTTGTTCTTTATCTCGTTCCTCTGTACCCGTGCCGGCAGAGCCCCCGTGAGCTCTCTCTCATTCGCCTGTGCCAAATCCCCACGTCCGCGCTCTGAATGAGCAGCTCAAACCGTTCTCCCTTCTTCAAACACGAGAGCTGGCCACACGGAAGTCAGCGGGGGCTGCCACGGCGCTCCGATGTCTGCCCCGCGGGGAGTTCCTTCCACACACTGGCTGAGTCAGGTGAGACGTGCCTTGTCTTCCGTTGGCAAGAGCAGACGACCCGAGCCCCAGTCCAGGGCTCCTGCCCGTGTGTTCGTCTCGCTTCTCGGCCTGACCCGCGCTGCCTGCACCCCGCCCGCCCTGACCGAGAGCCGCTGCTCTTTCCCGCATTTTGTCGTGGGTGGATGGTCTGGACACGCAGGCCACAAGGTGCCTCTTAGCCCCACTTTCCAGATCACAATGGGAAGGAGCTTCCTAGTGGTTGCCCGGGTAGATCGCGGCCACGGGGGTCGAGGAGGGCAGCTGCCCATCCAGACAACCGCAGTTCACGTCACATAAGAGGAACCGTTGTAAAGTGAGCCTCTCGGGGCCGCGCCGCGCGTTCGCGAACATGGTACCACCGCCACCTCCGTCTAGGTCGGAGAGCTTCCCAGTACCCGAAGAGGAGACTCTGTACCCCCAGCACTGCCTCCGAATCTCCCCCAGCCCCCAAAACCTCTGGGCTGCTTTCTGTCTATGGATCGCTGTGTCCTGGACATTTCACATAAGTTGAGTCCTGCGACACGAGAACCTTTGTGTCCAGTGGCTGTCACTTAGCGTCCTGTTCTGGAATCTCACTGTGCTGTAGCCGCCCTCACTGCTCCGTCCCTTTTATTTTTTTAATTTTTTAAAAAATATTTTATTTATTTATTTGACAGAGATCACAAGTAGGCAGAGAGGCAGGCAGAGAGAGGGGGGGAATCAGGCTCCCTGCTGAGCAGAGAGCCTGATGCGGGGCTGGATCCCAGGACCCTGTGACCGTGACCTGAGCCGAAGGCAGAGGCTTTAACCCCCTGAGCCACCCAGGTGCCACTGCTCCATCCCTTTTAAAGGCGGGATCATAATTCCATCTAATGCATGGGCCATGTTTTGTTCATCCATCCTTCTGTGGATGGATGTCTGGGTGGTCTCCCCCTCCTCGCTATTGACTACGGTGCTGCTGTGGACATCCGTGAGCAGGTTTTCGCGGGAGTCCCTGTGCTCAGCTTCTCCGGTCTGTCCCCAGTAGGGGAGCTGCCAGGTACCACGGGGACTCTTAGAGGAGCTCCCCCCACGTGTCCCCAGGCCCCCGCACGTGCCTCTCCCGGCATCGGCGGCTGACCACACGGTGGCTGTCGGCACGTGGGGCGGGCGTGGCAAGTCGCTGCCCCCTGTGCTGCATGTTCTGGGGCCTGAGAAGGGGTGGGACCGTGGGGCGCTCTGTGGGGCACCGGTTCTCCCGGATACTTCACGGTGTCTCTGGCTGGTCCTTCTCATTCCCCGTCTGGAGTGCTCGCTCTCGTGGCTGGAAGGGCTGTTGCTTCTGACCTGACCGCCCGTAGGTCCGGGAGTGGGATCGAGAAGCAGGTGTTGGACGGTGTTTATCAGACCCTGTCTGTTGTCCCGAAAGCCACGCTTGCTGCTTTGATGAAGTGGCACCAGGCTCTGAAGACTGTCTTTGCGGTGGGCTGGCCCGAGTCAGCAAGTGTGTTCTCAGCGCGGGGGCCTTTGCCTCCCGTCCCCCCCGTGTCCCCCCCGTGTCCCCCCCCGCCCCACGCTGCTCTTGCTTGGGTCCTGAGACCTGGCCCGGTGCTGACGGACAGCCGTTTACAATGACTACAGTCTTGCGAATGGCAACTCAGCCTCATGAGAGCTTTCTGAGGATAAATGCCATTTACGTCCTCAGAGAAGTCTCCCACCCAGTCTCTAAAACGTAAATTATAAGTTGTAAAGATAATGCGGGGCTCGCACGGCCTGGGGATGGTTCTTCCCGAGGATGGCACCCAGCACTTAAGCAGCCCTTAATAGGCACTTGGACGTGTTTTTCCAAAGCACGCTGCTGTAATAGAGCGAGAAAACAGATTATTTTTTATACTCATCTCACTGTTGCTGAATCAAACGTGGAATCTTTGAGGATGTAGCTTCTCAGGTCTTGTGATCTCATCAACTGATATAAAAGAAAATGAAGAAGATTGTCCAGGAACCAAGGTACTGGGTGGCCTAGTAAAAGCCTCCCTTGGATTCACCCAAGAAGGGTTCCTGAGACAATCATGTGTCTTCTATTGATGTCACTCTCGAAACACAGAGAGGACAGGCATTCTAATATAAAACGCTTCTTCTGTGGGTAGAAAAATCGAGGTTCAGTGATGGACCTTTTCTAGTCAGATGGTTGGCTGAGAGGGAGTATAAGGCTCAGCTGGGGTCACCATGTACAGTGGTGCAGGCTGTGCACTGCACAACACAGGGGAGGAGAGCATCACCAGGATGAACAGAGCAGCCCGTGGCGTCACAGTTTGGCCACCTGGCTGAGCTCCTGTTATCAGCAGCTGCTTGTCCTGCCTTCTAGCCCAGTGTCCTCGACCCAATAGGTGCTTCTTTACTCCTTTGAAGACCTGAAGATTTCTTTTCGAATGAACTGTGCAGTTGTCATTTCCTTGTTAAAAGACATGGATTTAATTAACTTAATTAAGTCAATTAATTTCATTGATTAATTAAATTCTTTTTTTTTTTTACCATTGCCTGTTTTGAATACCATTATAAAGAAGCATAAAATTGCACCGTATTACAAACTCAGGCAGACCCCGGAGCTCTCATGGGGGACACCAAGTCTTGTTTTTAGGCGCGATGGGAAGGGCTGTCGGGGCCGGGGAAGCACGTCCCCTCTGTGGGGAGGAAGGAGCCCTGTGTGCCGTGAGCTGATTGGGAGGCCTGGAGGCACTTCACGCGTACCACGGGAGTTAATCCAGGCCACCTGCTGCGGGTGGGTCTTGTCATCACCCGGGCTGGACAGATGGGGACCGTAGCTGGGCTGCCTGGCCCAGCCCGAGCTGGCTGTCTGGCTGCCCGCTCCTTTTCTAGAACTTTGAGACCTGCCTGCTCACATTGTTGGTGGCGTGAGCAGGCTCCCGGGCCTGAGCTGGACGCTGTCTGAGGGTTTTCTGGAGCATGTGCTCAGGTCCTCCAGGGGCAGGCCAGGAGACTGGGAGGGGGTGTGTGTGCCGAGGGACAGGGTGGGGCTGCCTGGTGTTGCTGTCATGGACGCTAACCACAGCCTCCTTGAGAAGGGACCTGCTTCTTCTAGAAGTGAGCCAGCTCTCTCCAAAGCCACCAGTTGGGGAGGAATTCTTATAACGCGCTCGGTGGGGAGACCGTATGCGTGAGGCCCTCAGGGACAGCAGAGGAGGGAGAAGCTCCAAGGCAAGTGGGGCTTGGCCTTGGGGCAGGAAGTGTGCCCAGCTTCCCTTGAGGGGCACAGGAGGGTCAGTCATTCCAGGACGAGGGAAGACCTGGCCCAGGAGTGCCTGGGGGCCCGGCGGGGGTCCACTCCCTGAATGTGAAACTGTGAGTGGGACCCGGGTCGGGAGGCGTGTGGCCGCGGGACCAGCCATTGCTTGGACGCCAGGCAGAATATGGGGAAGGAGGCGTCGCAGGGCTGTGGTGCTGGCTGCTGTAGAAAATTCACAAACTGGGTGGCTAAGGACACCAGAAATTATTCCATGATGGTTATGGAGGCCGGAAGTCCAGGATCGAGGCGTCAGCGGGGCCGAGCTCCGTCCGAGGGCTCCCAGGGCCGGCCCCCCGTTGTCTCTCAGATGTGGGTGGTGCTGGTGGCCGTTGGGGCTCCTTGGCCTGGGGTGCCTCACTCTGTCTTCCTCCTACGCCACACGGCCTTCTCCCAGGGCTCTGTCTCGCCTCGTAAGGTCCCCAGTCACATGGGACCAGGGTCCACCGTGCTACATGGTACCTCGTCTCTGCTAATCACACCTGCAGACCGTTTATTTCCACGGACGGTCACGTTCCGAGGTGCTGGCAAGGACATACGTTTTGGGGGTACCCAGTACAGCTGGTTTAGGGAACGAATTTAAAACAAGGCTGTCCACACGCGGCCTTCCTATGTCCTCAGTGCCCGTGCGCGGGTGGCACGTGCCCGCCGGTGAGAGCACACGCTGATGCCTTCTGTGCTTTCTCTTCCCACAGCCCAACATCGGCCGCCTGGGCCTGCCGCACGGGCCATCTGGAGAGAAGGTGGCCGTGGTGACCGTGGACGACTGTGACACAGCCGTGGCTGTGCGTTTCGGCAGCCTCATCGGGAACTACAGCTGCGCTGCCCAGGGCACCCAGAGCGGCTCCAAGAAGTGAGCGTCCCGGGAGAGGGGAGGCCCAGGCACCCCCCACCCCGCCGTGACTGCTGCTCCCCAGCAGGGTCGTCCAGGGCAGGACCCTGGTCTGATGCAGGGTGCCTTGGGCTCAGCACCCCGGCAGCCCCAGTCCAGGCTGAAATCAGGGTCCCTCCCATTGTTCGGGGCGCCTTCCGTCTGAACGTCAGAACCTTCTAGAATAAGTTCCCTTACCACTTCTGCCAAAGTAACAGCCAGGCCAAGGCTGGCTTACAGACCCCAGAGACCATGGTGTCGCCGGCCCCAGTCCGTTGGGCATGGGTCCCTGCGGTCCTGTCCACCTCCCTCTGTTAGATCCTGGAGATTTTCTGTGGATCATGCTTACTCAGAAACTGACTGTTAGCGCAGACAGCCGTCAGGCCGTCGTCCCCCGAGTCAGAGCAGACGGTCCTGTTCCTCTCTAATCGTGTTTTGGTGGCAGTAAGTTTGGAAGCCCACCATTAGACCACCCAATCTGTGCCGAGTGTCCGGAGCAGTGTGGGGGAGGTGGGGTCATGCCCATTTTACGGATAAGGAAGATGTCACTGGACAGATTAGGCCCCTTGCCCGTGGCCATGCAGGTACGTACACAGAATCAGGGTCTAATTTGCTGGGAGCTCAAGGTCATCAGAGCTCGGAGGGGGTCATGCCACTGTTTGGCATGGGCTGGACTGGTCGTTCTGCGTGGGCTGGACTGGCCCGGCTGCAGATGGGACTCCGTTTGGATGTGACTTGGGTTCGAGGGGCTGGTGGTGGCCCTGGAAGTAGGATCTGGCTTTTGTGTCCTGGCCCGTTGGCCGCCTGCTTCCCTGTTCACTTGTCGGTGCTGGGTGTGTCTGGTGGCATAGGCCACTGTGATGGGATGACAGCATCGGGACCCCAGCACCGCCTCTGGCTAGCCAGACCCAGAGGCCGGACGGGTCGGCTTTGCATCCCCAGGTCCCTGGACCTGACCGGCCCTCTGCTCTTGGGCGGCGTCCCCAACCTGCCTGAAGCCTTCCCGGTGCAAAATCGGCAGTTTGTGGGCTGCATGCGGAACCTGACCGTGGATGGGAGGAATGTGGACATGGCCAGCTTCATTGCCAACAACGGCACAAGGGCAGGTATGGCGTGGACGGCCACGCAGGGGACGGCCATCACCACAGCTCGGCCCATGACTGCTTCTCAAGCTGAGCCCATGTTCCCCCAGCTGTGGACCTGCAAGTGGGGAGCCCCGGCTCATGGAGGTGCTGCCCCGGGGCTGGGCGTTCTGCAGCGTGCGATGCGGGACACCACGGGGCTGGGCAGTGCACTCGGGTGTGTCCCCTGGTGTCCCAGCTGGCTAGCAGGACAGGCCGTGTGTCCTGTGCCACTTCTGATGGTCTTCCAGCTGTCGGGGGGTCTCAGGCCAGCCTGCCTCCCCTCAGGGCTGCTGCTCACGGGGCTGTCTTCCCACCACGCGGGTCGGTCTCAGCAAACAGCGACCATTCCCCTGTGACCGATGCAGTCCCCTGGTGCTCCCCGCTCTGTGTCCCCAGGCTGCGCTGCTCAGAGGAACTTCTGTGAGGGGACCTGGTGTCAGAATGGGGGCACCTGTGTCAGCCGGTGGGACACCTACCTCTGTGAGTGCCCACTCCGGTTCGGCGGGAAGAACTGCGAACAAGGTGAGGGGCTGGCCTGGGGGCCTGTCCAGCCTCGGGGCCTCGGGGCCCTCACTCTGGGGCGTCTGGGCTCCCACGGTGGCCTGTGTGTCCTCAGACGTTGGCCACGGTGGGGCATAGGAGCACACGCAGCACCCGGCTGGGCGGTGTGTGCAGGAAGCTGGGGCGGCAGCCGGGTGGACACCCGCCCGCGCCGAGTTCCTGTTATGGAGACCGTGAGCCCAGCCAGAGAAAACAGATGCCAACGCTGGGTTCATAAGAGCAGGAAACAGACAGCCCGGGGCGCATGAAGGTGTTGCCCCCGGAGGCAGCCCCCAGTTGGCGTGCCCTGTGCTGTCATCGGGCTGCCCCCCGGGGGGGGTGCCCCTATGTGACACCCGGGGTCTGGAGACAGTGAGGCCCACCTGGCACCCGGTTTTTCCGTGTGTAACAGACCACATGAGGCTCTCAGTCTGCCCATTGTCACCTCCCTGGTGACACGGTCACCTCCCCCAAAATGTGCTGGAGCCTTCGGCTGGCCAGCGGCCTCCCCACCTCCATGCCCATCACCAGGAATAGAGCGAGCGACAATGGCCGGTGTGCCTGGGGGTCGGAGCCCACCCGGGACACGGATGAGGGCTGGTTAGGCTGCGGGGTTGAGCTGGGGGTGCTGGCACACGTGTGTGGTCGTCACGGCAGGCCCATACTGCCCCTCTGGGGGACCCTGCTCCTGCCCCCCGGGTGCACCCCCCAGTAGGTGGGGGGTGGGGCACGTGGGTTGTGCTCGCAGACCCCCAGCACCCGTCTGCTGAGCCCAAGGACTCAAGCCACTGCACTGTGCCTGCCAGCTGGCCCAAGAGCCCCTTGTTATGCCCTGGCCGGGACTGAGAACCTCCCCACAAGCCTGTCTCCTCCTCCCCAGGAAGGCGGCAGGTGCCCCAGGGGTGGGCTCTTGGAAGCCTGCAGCTCCCGGACTCAGGATTGGACGCTGGACACGCAAAGTCCGAGACTGGCCTTTGAATTGAAATAAAAATCCTGCCCCCCCCCGCCTCCCTGGGAGCCTGCCCTGCCCCCCCACAACTGAAGAAGCTTCCCTGCGGCATGTCTGATGTCCAGGGCCCCGCACTTCTGTGTCCACAGTCATGCCGCACCCCCAGCGCTTCAGCGGGGAGAGCCTCGTGTCCTGGAGCGACCTGGACATCACCATCTCCGTGCCCTGGTACCTGGGGCTCATGTTCCGGACCAGGAAGGAGGACGGCGTGCTGATGGAGGCCGTGGCAGGCGCGTCCTCCAGGCTCCATCTGCAGGTGAGGGAGAACCACGTCCACCCCCCGCCCCCTCCCCGGGCAGCGGCAGGGCCGGCGTGCACCCGAGGGGGGCAGCCTGAGCTCCCAGGGCGCACGCATGGGCCCCCGGCACCCAGGGGCAGGGAGGGGGCCTCGCCACTTGCTGCCCCCCCTTGGCCCGCACCGGCCCGGCGGGGTCCCCAGGAGAGTAAGAAAGGAAACACGAGCCTGATCTCCCAGCAGGCCGCACAATCTCGCCATTCATACGCGGGAAGAGCACAGGGAATCCGGTGTGCAGCTACGGTTCCCACGGGGGGGTCGATTCCAGCGCTTTCTTTCTTCCTTTATCGTCGAGATGGAGTAGGTGCGGGGCTGGCTGGATCCATGGCCCGGCCTCTCGGCTGCAGAACTCAGCCAAGGTGTGTTTTAGATCCTGGCTGTGGCCCCCGGGTGTCTGGCGCTGGAGGCGGCGGCGAGCACCTGCCGGCAGGGACAGGGGTCCCCGAGGCTCGAGGCTGCGGCCACGGGCTCAAGGGGGCTGTGTGGCCTGGCACCCTGACGTTCCTGGGTCCTCCTGAACTTGGAGCCCCTTCTGCGGGTGCTGTCTTAATCTTTCTGGACTTGACTGTTTTGCGATTTAAAACGTCGGGTAAGCAGTTGCTAAAAGCCTTAAAGCATGCTGTTAGCATGCCGTCCTCCCTGGTTTTTGCTCCACAAGCGGCTCCCTCTTGCGTCCTCCCAGCTCTCTGGACATTTCATGTGGGGAAACGGGCGTTCCTGCAGGTTGTGCGAGTCACGCAGCGACTCCAGCGGGCGGGCCGAGCCCCGGCACTCCCGCCCGCGCTGCCAGCCCGAGGTTTGATGGGCTGCAGGGTTCGGGGGACTCTGCACCGGCGGGGCCCGGGGTGCAGACCTGCCGTCTCCCGTCTCCCGGCACGTTCTGTCTGCAGCGATGGGGGGATGGAAGGTTCTTGAGCAAACCCTCTTCCTCTGAACACCCTCACCTGGGGTGCCACATCCCGGGGTTCTCCCCCCGCCAGAAAGGCCACCTTGTGACCCTTTTCAGACCCCATCTGCCTCCCCACACGGCGGCGGCTGGTGGGACCCGGGATTAGAAGGAATTCCATAGCCAGGTGGCTTTTTCCCGCCTTTCTTCAGGAGTTTTCTTCAAGTACGTGTACGTGTCTGTGCATGTGTGTGTCTGCGCGTGTCTGTGCACGTGTGACGGAGGATGGGGTGCACGTAGCCACAGGGGCGCCAACCCCCTTCGCACGGGTCCTGCATGGTCTTCAGCCACACTGAGTCTCTGTCCAGACTGAGCTCCTCTTGTGCCTCGGGGCTGGACTGGCTCTGAGCTCCCCGCTGTGCCCCAGGGTCGGTCTGCCCAGCTGTGACGGCTCCCCCGACTTGGGGGACGGATCTGTGTTTCCTTCCTCTCCGCTGTCCTGGGCCCGGGGACTGCACGTCCTCGTGCGGAGTAGACGTCTGTCCCCAGGCAAAGCGGGCTGTGCTGCGGTCAGAGAAGGTCAGACGTGAGATGGACCCCACGGAGCGTCCACTCCCGTCTCTTTTCGTTTGGGGAAGCCTCGTTCCCTTGTCACCCAGCCTCTGTGGCATCCCCATGGCCCCCTTCCATCACTCCTGGGGGCTGCCCGCTTGGTAACACTTGTGAGTGGCGGGGACAGAGGCACTGCCCGAAGCCCCCTGTGAGCTCCGTGTCAGAGGTCAGCAGGCGCGGGACCCACAGACCTGTGAGGACGGGGTCTTAAGGGGCTGTGACTCACCCTGTGCGGGCAGGGGGCTGGGGCCACAGCCCTCCGGCAGAAGCCTCTCTCCCTGGACCTGTCCTGCTCCCCTGCCTGCCGGCTCAGCCCCAGCACGTTTCCCGTTCAGGTCACACTGAAGGTGCAGGCTGCGTATCCCATAATTACAGCTGTCACTGTGTTCCCCTTATTAACTCGTGATTTCGCAGGTTTACCAGCAGTCCCAGAGGCTAACTCTGGGCCAGCACTTGGCAAGCTCAGTTCTGCCTCGGGATGGTATTTTTCCTCTGTGGTTGTTTCACTGTCGGAACAAATTAAATTGGCTGTTTTCGACTCAGGTGATGAATCAGAACTCGCAGGTTGTCATTGGGCACTGTGTGTCTCTGTAGGAAAAAGTACGCTATAGGAGGAACCAACAGTGAAAGCCAAGAACTCTGGTGTTGTTTGAGTGATTACGTTATGGATAGCTAATCCAAAAATTTAGGGGTTTTTTTGGCGGGGGACTATGGCCAGCTCCTCCCCGTGGAAGTCTGGGTGGCAAGACGAGTGGCCTTGGGGGGATCCTCCTGACCCTCCAGACCCTCCAGACCCAGAAGTCCACTCCAGGGCCCAACCGGTCAGCTGGGCAATACGGGCATGTTCTGCGTTATTTCTACATGGCATGTCTGAAGGCAGGCCTCCTGCAGGCCTGTGAGCTCTGTGGGGCAGCTGCGTAGGTGTTCCTGGCATCCGTGGCAGCCCGACCAGCTACGACCAGCTACAACCAGCTACGCAGTCATCCTGCAGCCCACACAATTCGGGTAATTGCTCTCCCGCGCCCTCGCTCCGCCTGCATTGTCAAGGGGGATCACCTGGCTATTGTCGAATGCTCCTCTCCAACCCGGCAGCAGACCGGAACAGGCACGCAGTCGCTGTGCGTGGGCCTGGGAGTCATGCTTTCGCCTTTGTCCGTAGACAGACGTCATGTTTATTGTTGATCACTGTCTTGGGCTTCCGTGGGCAAGGACGGTGAGAGGGCACAGCCAGGGGAGCGAAGGAGGTTGACGGCACTCCTGTGGACGAAAGGGGACGCGGCGTAAGAAGGTGAAGGGTCACCTTGCTGTCGCTCCCGACTAAGACTAAAAACCAAAACACATAATTAGTTGCATTGTCTTTATAATCAGTTGGAAATACCTTCTGTTTTCCCATCATGATCTCTTTCTTGATCCGTGGGGTACGTAGAAGTATTTTGGGGTGCCTGGTGGCTCCCTCGGTTGAGTGTCTAACTCTTGATTTCAGTGCAGAATGTGATCTCGGGGTCTCGAGATCGAGCCCCGTGTTGGGTTCCGCACGAGGCGTGGAGCCTGCTTGGGATTCTGTCTCTCCTTCTGCTTCTCCCAGCACCCAAGCTTATGCACACTCTCCCTTTCTTTCAAAAAAAAAAAAAAAAAGATTTCTTTTTAAGGATTTTATTTATTTATTTGCAAGACAGCACGCACGCATGCAAACAGTGGGGAGGGGCAGAGGGAAAGGGAGAAGGACAGACTCTGGAGCAGACTCTGTGCTGAGCATGGAGCCCAAAGTGGGGCTCGATCCCACGACCCTGAGATCAAGACCTGAGCCAAAATCCAGAGTTAGACGCTTCACTGACCGAGCCACCCAGGCACCCCGGAGTATGTTTCTGAATCAGCAAACGGGTGGCATCTTCTAGTAAACCATTTTGTTGTTGATTCTGGCGTAGCTGCAGGTTGGAGAAGGCATGCTGTGTGATTCCAGAGCCTCGAGGTGCGTGGCACTTGCTTCACAGCCCAGCATCTCCTCTTTCTCGTGAATGTCCCACCTTCACGTTCCGCATACGTGTTCTGCAGTTGGGTTCTGGATACATCAAATAGTGAAGTTTGCTAATTGGGGTGTTCGGACCTTCTTTTTCATTACTGATTTTTTGGTGGTGTTGTTTCTCTGCTTGGTTACTGAGCACGAGTTATCCTCGTGGTGGATTTATGTCTTCGCCCTTTTGGTTCTGTCAAGTTTTGCTTTGTCCATTTTGAGGCTGTGTTATTAGGCGCATACAAATTCAGAATTGTTTTGTCTTCCTGGATAAGCAGCGCTGTCATCAGTATGAAAATCGCTTTCATCTCTGGAATTTCTTTGTTTGCCTTCAGGTCTCCTTTGTGTCATTCCTAGAGCTACACCAGATCTCTTTGGGTTGGTGTTTACAGGATGTCTCTTTTTCTGGCCTTTTACTTTCAGCGCTTCTGAATCTTTACATTTTAGGCGTGTCTCTTTGAAACAGTGTGTTGATAGTTGTTCGTGTTTTTCTAAGCTGTTCTTTGCTTGAGATGATCTTTCAACACGAGTATCTTACGTGAGTTGCACTTCCATGTCCCCATCTTCTTACACATCTTCAAACTGGCTAGCTTGAATCTTATCTCCCGAAATAGAACGTTTATCCACAAAAATAAGAGTCTAATAGTCACCCAAACTTGTTTCCTTGAAAGTTCTGTGGTTCCCGTTATTATTGGCAAGTCTGTGTCTGATGACTCTATTTTACGGATCCCTGGGAGGGGCGGGGGGCGGTGCTCTGTTTCCAGCCTCCGTTTCCAGTTGCTTGCTTCTCTTGGTGTTCACGAGCACTGTCTTGTCTCCTCCCATGCTGGGTTACTTTTGATTGAGTGCCGAACATCCTATCAAAGACAGTGAGAACTGGAAACTAGAATGGTGCTGTCCCTGCCCCTCACGTTTGCTTCCAGCAAGCCCCCCATCCACCCTGACCAGGCTCTGAATTCCGGTTTTTATCATCCAGCGCCAGGAGACTGGAAAGCTCCGCTCAGCTTCCAGCCTCCGCTGTGTCTTCCAGAACCAGCCGCCAACGGTCAGCAGAAGTGAACACCCCAAGTCTGGTCCCGCAGATTACCGTCTTCTACTTGCTCGTGGCTCCGTCACTCTGCCTTGAGTCACTGATGCCTTCAGACGGCGGTTCTAGTGTCTGTCTCGCGGTTCTCCGGGGGAGGGCTGGTGCCAACTACCCAGTCCCTCGTTAGGGCAAATAGGATCCTGGCATCGCTCCTGGCTATGTTTTCTTCAAACCTGAACACCCTTAGGCCCAGCAGCTGTTTTTTTGTTTTGTACAAACACATAACCGTGGTGGCCTGAATCCCGTCTCATAAAGTGGAACGCGCGCCTCTAGAATCTCCAGAAATAAGAGCTCGGAACCACACCTGGGGTTGTTGCCAGTAATTAAGTCCAGTGGGCTTTATCTTACCTGGCTCTGTCCACATTTGACCCTTCTTGCCCCAGAAAAAGGCACGTGAGTCTGAAGAGTGAAACGGGCGATAATTAGAAATGAAACTTGGCCTCATTTTTAGGTCTGTCTTCGGCCCCGAGCCCTGTGGTAGGTGTGTGTGCGCGGCTTTGTTATTTCGGTGACCGCAGAGCACTTTCTCTTCCGCTGTCATCACGTCAGCTGGTGGGTCTGGCTCTCCCTGTCCTCCAGATCCTAAACAAGTATGTCCAGTTCGAGGTGTCCCATGGTCCCTCAGACGTGGCTTCCATGAGGTTGTCCAGGTCCCGCGTGACTGACGGGGAGTGGCACCACCTGTTGATAGAGCTGAAGAGCGCCAAGGAGGGCAAAGACATCAAGTACCTGGCGGTCATGACCTTGGACTATGGGCTGGACCAGGTGAGTCGGCGCCTGTACCCTCTTTGGAACAGACACCTTCCCTGGGCCCGTGAGAGAACAGAGCGACCCCTCTGTGTGCCAGGACCTGCCAGAGCCCTAGAGGATTTGGGGACACACGTTCTGGGCCCCGGAGTTTGGGTGTCGCGTGCTGCCGTATGCTGTGGGCGCCCGTGTCTGTGCCTTTCCCGACGGTCTGCTTCTGGACTCTGGGTCCCGTCACGGTGCCGTTAGCACCCCCCACAGTGGTTCCTCGTAGCGGAGCTGTCGTGAGTCACGACTGCGTGCTCGCTCTGTGCCTCTGGGGCACATAAATGAACAAGGCACAGGTCCTTCCCCCAGCATGGTGCTGCGTGACGGCAGCTGAGCAGATGAGCCCTGGGTACCAGAGGGGGCCAGGGCACACCGGACAAGTGCTCCCATCCCAGATGGGCCTTCGAGCACGTTCCTCCCAGGTGTTTCCCGCCTGTGGATGTAGCCCCCTCTCCTCGCTCAGGACACGGTGCAGATCGGGAACCAGCTCCCAGGCTTGAGGATGAGAAGCGTCGTCGTGGGCGGCGTGTCGGAGGATAAGGTCACGGTGCGCCGCGGTTTCCGGGGCTGTATGCAGGTACGGCGGGGCCGTGGGGCGCATCCCGTCACAAGGCGCCTGCAGAGCCGTCGAGCAGTGGCTGGTTTCAGTAAATGAATGGCGGGTCTCAGCCAACCCCACCGTAGCAGACCCTGCTTCTAGCTTGGACCCATCTTCCCCGCGGTCCCCCTCCAGCACCCCCTGCATCCCCGTCCCCACGCCACAGTCTGCCACCCGCAGCTCCGCCTTCGTGTCCTGTCTGGAATGTGGCCCTCGCTGCCCCCACCCCCTCCCCCGTGCTCACCTGACTGGTGCCACCATTGTCCCCTGGAGCGGGTGTTCTAGCGGCAGCTGGGGGAGCCGTTAATCGAGTAGCCCCGGTCATACCCCCGGGCCTCCTGCTGCAGAGCAGGGAACCCTACGTGCCTCCCCTCCACGCGCCTGCCCTCCCCAGGGGCAGCCTTCGACCTCCCCGATGTCCTCCAGTGTGCGGCCCCGCGTGGTCCCCATCCTCTGCCGCGATGCCCCCGCCCCCCGAGGCGCCTCGCCTGCCTTCATCAGGGGCCATGCTCTCCCTCTGTCCTTGTTCACTTTTTCTTCCTGCACCAGCCATGGTGTTGTGGGTCTTCGCTTCCGGACCGCTGGTCCACCTACCCCGACCACACGCCAGAAGGCAGCGCACGTGACCCTGCCCTTCCCCGTGCCCCGTGCACAATGAGGCCTTGCTTCTTGGGGACCCGAGAGAATTTGGGGCTCTCTTAGCCCCTGGTTGCCTTTTGAGGTCCCTGCAACCCCAAGAGGCTGGACTGAACCTGACTGCCCCTTTCCAACTCAGGGAGTGAGGATGGGGGAGACGTCCACCAACATCGCCACGCTGAACATGGACGACGCCCTCAAGGTCAGGGTGAAGGACGGCTGCGACGTGGAGGACCCCTGCTCCTCCAACCCCTGCCCTCCGCACAGCCGCTGCCGTGACACTTGGGACGGCTACTCCTGCGTCTGCGACGAAGGTGGGAGCCGTGCGCCCGCACCCCTGAAGCCGTCCTGAAGCCCGTCCTGAAGCCCGGCGGCGGAGGGCAGGGCTTTGGTGCGGAGAGCGCGTCGGGGCAAGCAGGAGTGCCCCCGCTGGGGCCGCGGGTCTGCGAGGCCTGCGCCTCTGTGACTGGGAAGAGGGGTCTCTTCTCGGGGCGGATTCGTACGTCGGGTGCTCACTTGGGACATGGGGCCTCCAGGCTTTAGTCTCAGAACGCACGGTGAGACGAGGCAGAGAATTCATGAGAAATTCCCACTTTCAAAGTTGATACTTTCAGTGGTTGCCTGGATTTTGAGGGGCTGCGATCCCACTGCGTGACCCGGGGTGGCCGGGACTCCCTCCCCTAGGCCTCCCGCCCTCTCGGTGGAGGGGGACCCGGGAGGCCCTCGTCGCTGCATTTCCAGGTCCGACCCACGGCACGTTGGTGTGTCCCGTGACACCGAGCGTCTCCACCACGTCCCTCCGTGGCGGCGTGGCAGGGGGAGCAGAGTGTGGGGAAGATGCAGACGGCCTGAGACATCTTCCCCCGAGGCTCTGGCTCTGGCGCGGGGACGAGGAGCGTCGCGGGCAGGTTCTGGGGTGGCGGTGACGCTGGCCTGTCCCCACAGGGTACTTCGGAAGGCAATGTGTGGACGTGTGCCACCTGAACCCCTGCGAGCACGTCTCGGCGTGCGTGCACAGGCCCGGGTCCCCGCGGGGCTACGTGTGCGAGTGTGGGCCCGGCCACTACGGCCAGTACTGCGAGAACAGGTAGGAGCAGCCCCTCGCGGAGCGTGGCCGCCACGTCCCTCCCACGTCTCTTCTCCTCTTGGTCCCTTCACGCACAGACACACAGAATTGTGGCTAACGTGGGCATAGTTTTGGTTTTTTTCTTCAAATTTGTCATGAAACAAATAAGACTCTGAACGAGCATCTCAAACGAGCCCCGTTGGAGTGGGTTTGCACCCAGAAACACGGGGCGAGCGGAGCGCCTGCTTCCAGAGCCCCACCGGGCACGCAGCCGTGGGTGCCGAGCCGCAGGGACCCGCCCGGGGAGCCGGGAACAGAACGTGGTTTGTGGGGCCGTGGGAACCCCGAGCAGCGTGGCCAACTGGAGCCCGGGTCTCCTAGAGCCCCAGCTGCTGCGTGGAGCGTGGGAGGAGCAGGCGGAAGCGGGAGGCGGGGGTGGCCTGGAGGCAGATCATGTCCCCAGGGGCTGGCACTGCAGGCACAGAGGGCTGAGGGGGCCGTCGGGAGAAGGGGTGCACCAGAGCTCCGGGGTCCCCCGTAGTACGTGCAGACCCGCGAACGTACGGAGCCCCTGGCTCAGCCGTGCCGCTGTTGTTACTCTTATGCTCGTGCTGTGTATACTGTCGGTACCTAATAACGGCCTGCCAGGTGAGCGAGTGACTAGGAGCGGTGGCCTGCGGGTCAGGGGGTGGACGGAATGCCCTCAGCCGAGACAGAAAGCCCAGGGCGGCCCTTTGTTTCCAGGAGCCTGAGGGGTTTGGTTGGGGCGTGCGTCCCACGGTTGGGCGAGCAGTCAGGTGGGGAGCGAAGGAGGGGTGACAGCAACCGGCAGTGGCCAGAGCCTGACCTCGTGACCTTTGGTGTCCCACATCCTGGGGCCTGCTGGGCTCTCAGGAGCAGGCCTGGGTACGTGTCCTGATCCCGAACCCACCAAACCCAGCCCGTGGCTGCTCAGAGCTAACCATGGCGCCTGTCACGTCTGTGGAAAGGCAGCTCGGCGTCTGGGGACACACAGGCAGTGTTTGCCTCCGGGCACCCCAGAAAGCATGGATGCTCCAGGATCCTGTGTTCAGAACTGCCCACCAGGGATCCTGTGTCGGCAGACACCTGCAGGACGGTTGCCCAGGGCAGCCGGGCTCCGTGGGCTCCGCTGGGGCTGGGCTGCTGCTGAGCTGGCCCGGCTGTGGGGTCACCTGTCACTGAGTTCCCCTGTGAGCCAGGCGCCGTTGTGTGGGTGCCGGGACAGAGTGAGCACAGGTCAGTGCCGTTCCCCCCTGCGGGGAGCGTGGCAAGGTCATGCTCCGAGGAAACCCAGGTTGGGATACTCATCTGTGCCTTCGAGGTAAAAAAAATAGTGAGCAAACAAATCATTTTAGAAATAAGTTTTGTAGTACAAGCCTGGGACTAGGCTTCTATAGACCTGGACCCCTGGAGTCTGGGATCCGAAGGGGTCAGAGGCGAGTGAGGTTGGGAACCAGCAAGGGGAAACTGAGGCTACTCCGGGGCAGGGAGGGGTCCGGAAGCAGACCAGGTGAGGCTCCCGGCCTCCGACATCTTCCTCTGGCTCCAAGGACGGTTACGCACACCGTCCCTCTGCTCTCCTGTTTCTCCGACAGGATTGACCTTCCGTGCCCCAAAGGCTGGTGGGGGAACCCCGTGTGCGGACCTTGCCACTGTGCCGTCAGCAAAGGCTTTGATCCCGACTGCAACAAGACCAACGGCTACTGCCAGTGCAAGGTGAGCCCGGCTCGCGGGCAGATGCGTCCCCATCCACACCCGCACCTCCGGTGGCCACGCTGAGAGATGGCCGGGTGCACGCCCACGTGCACACACACGCGCGCACTCAGGTCCTGAGCCCCCAGAGATGGCCGTGTACACGCCCACGAGGTCAGGTCCTGAGCCCAGGGAAGCGGCTGCTCACCGAGGTACTGGGTACCCCTGGGCCGGTCTTCACGTGGACACTGGCGTGGAGCCCTGAGAACTGAGTTGTCAGCCGCACACCAGCTGGTACCAGGAGACGGCGATTTCCATGAGGTTTGCTCAGCCTCAGCCCCGACTGCTGTTCTCCCTCTGGGCCGTTTTTCTTGGGCTCTTGTCACGCCGGCCCTCGAGGATGGTGAAATTTCTAAACCACGGAAAGCTTTTCCCACACCCCAGCCGGGGTGTCCACGTTCTGTGCGGCACGGAGTCGCCTCCTCGCAGCGTCAGACCTGCCGCCGTGCTCCCGGGCAGGCCCTGGGTCGCTGTCCCCTGCGACATCCTCGGGAAGGCCACGGCCCTTCAGAATCGTGTCTGCACGGCTGTTGAGCTGCCGGTCGTTTGGAACCCAGAGGAAGGATCTGTCTTGCTGGATGAGGGCCACGTGCTGCGGGGCGGAGGTTTGCCGGCCCCAGAGGGGAGATCGCCGGCCCGGGTCCCCTCCGCACTCTGGGAGCTTTAACACCGGGAATGTCCCACGTGCGCTCACGCGCTTCTGGAAACACAAATGTCTGCTGAAACGTTTAAATGAAAAACTGTGCTGGCGGGAGATCGGGACCGGGCAAGCCACACGGAGCCGCACGGCAGTCGGCACATCCGTGGGTGGGCTGGCGGGCGGGAGGGAGGCTCGGAGCGCATTTCGAGAAAACGTGCCTCGAATTTTTTCTCATCAGAAGTTACAGAAAATGCAGAAAGGTGTCGAAAGGTGACACCCATATTCCCACCCAGGGTGACTGGTAACGTGTTTGTGCCTTCTCCCAGGTGCTCAAACACACATGGTTGGACCTCCCTGTGGGGACGTTCCATGTCCCTGCCTGACACGGACCTGGACACAGGCCGTGGCTCTGCCGAATCACAGCCCGTCCCACTCTTCAGCAGGGGACGCTTGAGTCCCCTGCAAGGGCGGTATGGCCAGAGATGGGCACAAACTCGGGACTTTGTAATCTGAAGCCCATTCCCTGACCTGCCCAGTGGTGGACCTTCAGGTGTTTTCTAACTTTTCACAGTGAACAAAACACACCGTGTAGATCTCCGTCTGAAGCCAGGATTTTTACGGACAGATAGGCAGGTGGCCCGGGACAAGTGTCAGCGAAGATGTTAGACTTCCCCAGACAGTGCGCCTGCCCCGCCGGGCACCGTGGGCACCCCAGAAGCCACTCCCGGGGGGACTGTGGGTGGAGGGCAGCGGGGGGGGGGCCCAGGAGCCCGGACGTAACCTTGGCGCACCCAGGGGGCATCCCGAGGGAGAGGAGCCTGGAGTCCCACGCGCCCCTTCTGGCTTTTGCAGGAGAATTACTACAGGCCCCCGGATCAGGACGCCTGTCTGCCATGTGACTGCTTCCCGCACGGCTCGCACAGCCGGGCCTGTGACATGGACACGGGGCAATGTGTCTGCAAGGCCGGCGTCATTGGCCGCCAGTGCAATCACTGTGACAACCCTTTCGCCGAGGTCACCACGCTCGGCTGTGAAGGTCTGCGTTGCCCCTCGACCCCTTCCGGCCGTGTCACAGGGCCAGACTGCTGGGCCCCTGCACGCGTGCCCGTGTCTGCATGTGACCACACACTCCTAGGGGCCGCGGAGCATTCAACGGCCTCGTGGTCTGACAGTGTGCACGTGGCCTGGCCCTCCTGGAGGGCACGGGTCAGAGCCCGGGTCCCCCCTTCCCCTGTCCTAACCCCAGTGAGGGTGTGGTTCTTGGTGGGGGCAGAGGACTCCGAGAGCCACACACACTTGTGGGCATGGCCGTGGCCGGCTGAGCAGCCTTCTTTCCCCCCGTGACCCCAGTGATCTACAACGGATGTCCCAGAGCGTTCGAGGCTGGCCTCTGGTGGCCACAGACCAAGTTCGGGCAGCCGGCTGCGGTGCCGTGCCCCAGGGGGTCCGTGGGTAAGTACCGTGGCCTCTGGCATCCATTCTAGGCAGGGCCTTGGTCGAGGCGTGCGACTCGCGGAGACTTGGCCAAAGCGTCCGAACTCGGGGGATGTTCTTTAGCCAAAGTGTTGGGGGAAGATAAAACCTTGTTCTTTAATAATAAATGACAAAACCTGGAAAAGCCGTAACGCAAACATGATGCAGGCCGCTTTGCCGCTCCCAGCACCAGGTTCTCTATAAAATGGGGGGGGGGGTAGCTGTGTCCACACCCTGAGGGTGTCCGGAGACCCAGGGGGACGACCCACCGAAGCACACGGCCGCGAGTCGGGTTCGTGGCAGACGTGCAGGGCCCACAGATGGTGACCATTTGGCCAGCGACGGACTGGTTTCTCTTTTTGTGGATTTGCTCACATGTTTGCTCACGGCGGCTGGGCGGCTCGGGCAGCTTCAGCGCGGCCCCGGGCACGTGGGGAGAGAGCTTGGGTTGGTTTCGTGGACCTGCCTGTCCCTGGGCTGGCCGAGGGGTGCGCATCTAGCCTGGGATTCACACCCCCGCTGGGCACACTGGGTTCAGGTACACACAGGTCAACGAGCACGATCACTAACTGGGGTTTCAGGTCTTCCTCCCTGTCCCCGTTCCCTAGGTGACGCCGTGCGGCACTGCAGTGGGGAGAAGGGCTGGCTGCCCGCGGAGCTCTTCAACTGCACCACCGTCTCCTTCCTGGAGCTCAAAGCCACGGTAGGTTCGGGGTCGGGGAGCGCGGCCGGGTCCCACTGGCCGGGGGCTGGGCCCGGCTCGGGACCTTCGCGCCCACATCTGTCCTGCGTGCCCAGGCGGAGCACGGCTGCTCTTCCCGTCAGGACCAGCCCTGCGTCTGGGTCTGCACACGAGGGGCCTCCCTATTCCGGCCCGCCGCCCCCGACCTCGCCCTTCGTCACTGCCACTCCCCGGGTGTCTCTTTCCAGCACTTTCTGGCCCGGCCGTCCCTCCTCTTTGGTGCCAGAGTTTCCCACCAACGTCCCTGCTTGGTTTTGGGGTTTTCAAGTTCTTGCCTGAAAAGTTTCTACGAGAAAGGACCAGGTTTTCCGAATCACAGGAAGGAGCAAAGCAGCCGCGGTGGGCGTGCAAATGTCTTTTGTGCTCCCCCTTCCCAGAACGAGAAGCTGAGCCGGAACGCGACGCGGATGGACGGCGACCGGTCTGTGCGGCTGGCCAAGGCGCTGAGGAACGCCACGCGCCCCCCAGGGCTGCTCTTCGGCAGCGACGTGCGCACGGCCTACCAGCTGCTGGCCCGCGTCCTGCTGCACGAGAGCGGCCGCCAGGGCTTCGAGCTGGCGGCCACGCGGGACGCCGACTTCCACCAGGTGACGGCGTGCGGCGGGCCGCCCCCGGGGGGCCCCGCGGTCCTGTGGGGCTTGAGGGCAGTGGGGGGCCCGTGCTCAGCTGTGCGACATCCCTGCTTCCCAAGTCCTCGGGGCAAAACTTCACTCTGCACCCGGGTCGGGCCAGCGTGGTGACCGAGATACTGGGTGCGAGTGCTCGGGGTGTTTGGGCGAGGACACGTGTGGGGCACGGTCTTGGTGGTGGGGACAGTCAGCGTCACTGACAACTGATCCTTAGTACCGGCCAGCAGTCTGCGTGGCTTACGTGCGTTAGCTACTCGCTGCCCGCCTGGCCTGTGATGGTGCGTGGTTACTGTCCCATTTTACAGGTAAGGAGACTGAGGCAGAGAGAGCCAGGGGCATGTAGCTTGTTGGGCACTCCAGAGTCTCTGCTCCCACCTCGGGGTCCTGCTTTCAGAGATATGAGGTCTCATGTAGAGACTGTCCTGTTCTGTGTTTAAGTAGCGGGTCCCTAAGAAATGTCTGGTTACGGTGGTTGGTGAGGAGACCCTCGTTCATCCTCACGTGTCTGATCTGCTGGGCAGTGAGCGTCGTCAGCCGTGATGCCTCTGGACCCCTCCCCAGGCCTCCCCGTCCACACAGCCCCCAGGGAGCCTCCCCGTCTATGCAGAGACCCCCAGGGAGCCTCCCCGTCTATGCAGAGACCCCCGTGGGGAACCTCCCCATCCACGTGCCTTCTCCCCTCTGCATCTCGGAGTATACGTGGGGGAGCCCCCAGCAGAGTGTCTCCCTGACGCACGGCTCCTGCCCCCCAGGGTCTGTCCCGTATCTGATCCCGCCCAGCCAGGTCCCAGGGAGCTGGAGACTTTCCCGAGCCTGGTGTGCCCCTGCCTCCCACCATGTCAGCTCGGCAGCCTCCTGGGGCCGGGCTCACTCACCCGCTGAGCGCCGTCCGTCTGTCTGTCTGACAGGACGTGGTCCACACAGGCAGCACGCTTCTGGCCCCGGACACGCAGGCCGCGTGGGAGCAGATCCAGCGGAGCGAGGGGGGCACCGTGCGGCTGCTGGGCGGCTTCGAGGCCTACGTCACCAACCTGGCGCGCAACGTTCGGAGGACCTACCTGAGGCCCTTTGTCATCATCACCGCCAACATGAGTAAGGCCGCGAGTCTGCGGGGCTGGGGGGACCGTGGGTGTGCTCCGGGGTTGGACCCCCGGGGCCTGTCTCGGGGGGAGTGCTGCTGGGCTGTCTTTAGGGGACAGTCAGCAGCTCTGGCCTCTGGTGCCTTGTCTGCAGTAGGGAGTCAGGACCCTCCGTGTCCAGCCTCTCAGAGCTGAACCAGGGAAACGCATGTGACTCCGGGCTCCGAGCAGCAATCAGGGTGGGTCAGAGGTTGTGCGGTCAGCTCCCCGGGAGGTCTGCAGGCCTCTCGGGACGTGGGTGTGAGGCTGTCCAGGGGGACAGGTTGGGGTCCGGCTGCGGGTCCCTCTCCCCAGGCTCACCGGGGGAGGCACAGACCCAGGGAAGGACAAGGGACAGGCCGGCCAGGTACCTGGGTAGTGGGGGATGTCTGCCCCTTCCTGAGTCAGGGGCTGAAGGTCAGGGAGCAGGTACCTCGTGAACAGAGTCACCCCCAGCGCCCGGGAGGCACCACCCTGAGGTCCAGGGGTTCCCAGGATCAGATTCCTTCACAGGGAGAAAGCCCCGGATGGTAGAACCGGCTCCCACCTGACCCAGCCAGACGGAGCGGCCAAGTCCCCGGGTGGGGGTCGGGGCTCCTACAGGGGAGGGCCTTGCTTTCTCCTCTCGCGGATGTTTATTAGGCCCCCGGGCAGGGGAGGATGGGGAAGCACTGGGGATTGCCTTATGCACCCCTCACTGGAGGGGCTGAGCCTTCATCTGGAAGTGCCGGCCCTCACTGGAGCCCTGCGGCGGCTGGGGCGGGGCCTCCCGACCGGGGCGGGGCCTCCCATGTGGCCAGGAGATGTTCTGGCCTCTGCATCTCCTGGGCCCCTGGGGGGCCCCCCGACAGGCCTGCCTCGTGCCGGGGTGGCGGTGGGCTCAGGGCCCCGTCATCACTGGGGGTGGGAAAGAAGGATGCGCGTGCTTCTGCAGAGCTGGCCTCGGGGCCGGACAGGACCCGGACACGGGGCGGCCTGCAGCCCAGCGCCTCCTGGAGCACTCAGGCGGTTCCAAGTGTGCTGCCTACTTCTGCCTGCAGCCCCTCTGGCGTTGTCCCTGATGCTCCGTGGCCGGGAGCATCCGTCCTGCACGGGTCCTGTCTATCCTCCTGTGTCCTGTGCCCTCTGCCATCCCTGACCACCCAGCCGCTCGGGGTGGGCGCCTGGCCTGTCCGTGTGGGCAGCTCGTGGGTACCCTTCCTGTGGGGGCTGTTGAACCAGTCAGCTCAGTGGGATAACGTTGGGGGTCACCTGGGGCGTGCAGGGGTGACGGTGGGCCTCTCTGCTGGCACGCTCCTCAGAGCGCTGGCGGTCAGTGCCAACAGAGGGGTGACCCCACAGCCTCCGAGAGCCAACAGGACTCAGGAGGCCCTTGGGTCGGTCCGAGTGTCCACTCGGGCTCTGCCTCTGCCGGCCGGGGAGCAGGTTCTCACCCCAGCCGGCCGATCCCCGATGCCGCCGTGACGTCTCACTTCACCCTCAGGCTGGCGCTGTGTGACTCGGCGGGTCCGGAGGGCGCGGCAGAGTGGACGCGACTCCGTTAGGAAGGCTGTCGCCGGTCAGGGCGGCGGCTCTGGTCGGTCTGGACGCGGAGCTGGTGGAGGGCGCTCTCGGGAGGAGCTGGGGCTGGATGACAAGGGGGACCTGTCCCCACAGTTCTGGCCGTCGACATCTTCGACACGTTCAACTTCACGGGAGCCAGGGTGCCGCGATTCGAGGACATCCGTGACGAGTTCCCGAAGGAGTTGGGGTCCTCGGTGTTCTTCTCCGCCGACTTCTTCAAGCCGCCAGAGAGCAAAGGTGAAGCCACGTGGACGCCACGGTGCCCCGCCGTTCGGGGGGTGGGAGCCTCCGAGGGTCCTGTGAGAAGGAACAGAACAGTTCCTAGTAGTGGAGCATGTTGCGTTCCTGCCTGTCACACGCGTGCCCTGAGAACGGGGCCGCCGCGGGGCGTGAGCTGGCGTCAGAGCCTGTGCCACGGCCGGGCGTCTCCGGCAGGTGCTCGGCTAACTCGTGACGTGACGGATGAGAGGACACCTGACACACGTGTGCACCAGTCTTCCCTGATGGGCGGGGGAAGCCGCCTCTGCGTGTCGGTGAAATTGTAGAACCTGCTCCCCCCACCCCCCGCCATCGCCAGGCCAGTTTTTCAGTCCTGGGTGGGGGTTACATTACCAAATAGCTTAAACGTTTGGAATTTTCTTTTTCTTTTTTTTTTAAGATTTCATTTATTTATTTGCGACAGAGAGAGACAGAGCAGGAGCAGTGGGGCAAGGGTAGAGGGAGAAGCAGGCTCCCCGCCGAGCAGGGAGCCCGAGGCGGGGCTCGATCCCGGGACCCCGGGACCATCCCCTGAGCTGAAGGCAGACACTTGACTGAGCCACCCAGGCGCCCCTGGGATTTTCTTAGAGTATATTTTCCTCAGATCCACTCCAGCTACTGAAAACGTCTCAAAATAGCGGGGACGGGACAAGGTAAGGCTCTGTAGTGGACAGTTACAGTTTGAGGCGTTTTTAGTAAATCAGTTCTGTCAGCTGCGCGGCGTTACTGTCCGGGTGTGGGAACCTCTGCCAGAGGATTTCACTCCGATGCGGGATCCACCGACGCCGTCTTTCAGACCGTCCTTTGGGCCGGCCTGGGTTTTCCCGCGTTCGGCCGAGTGCCCGGCGGTCGTCAGCACTGGTGGACGGCGGACCCTGCAGATAGCGTCGCCGCTCACCCTGACCCGAAATCATTGTCCGTGCGTGTGCTCCCGAGCGGACCCGGGGTCCTCCTCTGTCTCCGAGGCTGAGGCATCTGGAGTGGACACGCAGGAGCCTCGTTTGCTTTAGACGGTCCTGTGAGAGAAGCTTCCGGTGCGTGCTGCCCTGCTGGCCTTGGGACGGCGGCCGGCTGACGTCGGTCCCCTCAGCTCTGTACGCGGTGCCACGTTCAACATGTCCGTGAGCCAGAACCATCACCACGGAGTAAACCCCGCCAGATCTTCTACTGGTGGGAAGCCTCGGCCGCCGGGCTGGGTGGCCCCTCCCCCTCCTGACAGGTCCCCCGGAAGGCAAGCAGAGGAAAAGGCATCCTGTGCTCCCAGAGCCAGAAGTCAGGGCAAGGTCTGGGTGGACGAGCTTGCAGGAGCTAGGGGGGTGCAGTCTAGCCCCCCGGCCTCGGCATCCCAGGCGCTCCTGGTGTCCCTCCTGGAGGGCCCGCCTCTCTCTCTGAGTGCTGGACGTTGACATAGAGCCCTAGGGCTTGGCCCCGGGGGCTGACCTCTGCCTGCGTCTGTCCCCCGTCTCGAGCCTTGGCAGGCCAGTGCAGACACTGACCTTCCCACCTTGGCTCAAATCCTCCTTTGCCCCGACTGGCCCCTGGACTGGCTTTCATCCCAGCCCCTGACTCCGGGCCCCTCTCCTCCCCTTGCCCTGGCCCAGCCTTGGCCCAGATAGTGTGTGTGCACGCGCGTGCGCGCATGAGGCTTTTCTCCTGAGGGGAGGGAGGGGCCCCTGCCTGCCCTCCCTGCAGGGCACCCCTGGGCCTCGCTTGCCAGCTGACTGGTTCGCTGGGGATGCAGGAAGCCACTCGAGTCAGGAAGAAAGTAAGGTTTTGGCCGCAGCCATGCACTGGCGCCGAGAGCAAACACCGGGAAGGGCCGGGCCTGGGGCTTGTGCGCGTCCCGGGACGCTGTCCAGTGCGCCCACCGCTGCCTCTCGTACTGTCGAGGCTGCCCAGAGTCACCGGCCCTGCTGGAGGAGTGGCCCCAGCGAGTGGCCACGGGGACTCAGCCCGCCTTCCACGTCTGGGAGCAAGCAGCTGAGAGGCAGCAGGACCCCCGGGGGACTGAGTCGGCACCTTTCTTTGGCCCCTAATCTGTGGGGTTGTCCAGGAGCAAAGGACCTGTAAACGTCACGTCTGACCCATTGGGTGGTGTCTGGCCCATGGGCAGAGGCCTGGGGAGGGTCATCCGGCCTGGGGCAGCACCTGAGCCGCTCACTCGGGGAAGCCCCTGCCTGTACCGCCCCCCGGGGAGCTGAGTGTCCTGAGCAGTGATGTCACCAGTCATCGGCCCTGAGCAGGGTCAGGAAGACGCTGCAGGTGCGGTGGGGCGGACGCTGTTGGTTACATGGCATGTTGCCGGCAGTGGTGAGCCGTTCTGAGCTGCAGTGGCCCCCGCACGGGGGCCGAGAGGTCCCCCGCCCCACTGCAGGACCTCACAGCCCCTCCACAGGCTCCCCTGGGTCTTGCCCTTTCTAGAAGCTTCGTCCCTCAGGGCCCGGCCTTCCTGCCTCCCCAGAGCTCAGCCTCCCGTGCTCGGTGCCGGGCGGTCTGGGTGGCTGCAGAGCTGGCTTCTGGGCCAGGGGCTACCCGGAGCGTTTTGTCGGTTATTGAGAACATGAGTGAGTGTGGCCAGGCTAACAGAGCGTCGGAGGGGACCGTCCCTCGGCCGCTGGGAGGGGGAGGGCCAACACTCCCTCCTGTGAGCCCGTGTGGACACAGGGACTGGGGAAGTTTTCAACCTTCCTTCCACGCTTCCGTGCGCCGGTCAGTGGCACGATATCGTAAGCGCCTGCACCCCAAAATACGTGTGCGGGCGTATTTCCGCGGGCCAGATGCCTTTGTGTCCCTGGAGCGCACAACTTCACACACACCCGTCATTCACGTGGGACCGAAGCAGGGGGCACAAACCCACGCAGACGGTTCCCCGTCCGCTGCTCCCAGAGCAGCCCCATGTCGCCCCCTGCGTGGGGTGAGGGACGCGGCCGGTCAGCCCCAGACAGCTGTCACCTTTTCCTGGGTCGAGCTGAGATGCCGGGAACCGGCGCCGTCCTGGCCGCTCTGGGGGCGGAGTTTAGTCGCGTTCGGTCCGTCCACAGTGTTGGGCAGGCACTGCCACCTTTGTCCCCAGGAATGACAGTCTGTCCCCGCCCCCTCCCCCAGCCCCTGGAAGCCTCTGGGCTGCAGTGGCGTGGGGCTCTGTGCTTCATCCGCCGGGGCCCAGCGAGCATCTGTGAGCGCGGGAGGCCCGTGCTGCAGCAGGAAGGGGCCTGGTGGGCGCACCGGCCCCGCCTCACACTCCGCTTGCGTCGCAGGGACCCCCACGGTGAGGCCAGCGGGTCGGAAAGCCGCGCCACAGACGGCGCCCCCGGGGCCCGGCGCCGAGGGGGAGGCCCCGTTCAGGAGGCGGAAGAGGCACCCGGACGAGCCCGGCCGGTTCGCCGTCGCCCTCGTCATCATCTACCGGACCCTAGGCCAGCTCCTGCCCGAGCGCTATGACCCTGACCGCCGCAGCCTCCGGTAAGGCCTGTTTCGGAGGATTCCAAAGGGCTTTCCCGGGCGTCCATGTGAGGACATTCCACCGTGAGCCTGGGCCATGGCCACAGACCACTGCCCTGAGACCCCCCCCGCCGGGATGAGGTTCTGGGCATCCAGGTGGCCCTTCCCTGGTGCTGCCACCCGGCGGGAGGTGACCAGTCCCCCGCACGCGCCCCATTGCTCACAGAGCCGCCGCCACAGCCCGGGCCCTTCTCGGGGACAGCGGCTGGGGCTCCGGCTCCGGGCCTCCTGGAGAGACGTCTACACTGTGTGCTTCTGGGGTCGTCGACGCACGGATTTGAGACAGGCATCTTCTAACTGTGCCTTTTCCCGTGTTCTCACTTCTCCGCCCCAGGCTGCCCAACCGGCCGGTCATTAACACGCCGGTGGTGAGCGCCGTGGTGTACAGTGAGGGGGCCGCCCTGCCCAGCCCCCTGGAGAGGCCTGTCCTCGTGGAGCATGTCCTGCTGGAGACCGAGGAGCGCACCAAGCCTGTCTGCGTGTTCTGGAACCACTCCATCACGTAAGGGTGCCGCCAGCGTCAGGACCCTTCATGCCCCCACCCCCCGGAGCTCTGCCCCATGGGTGGGGTCCGCCACGGCTGCTGGAAGCTAGGACGGACTCGGGTGCAGCTGGGTGCCTGTTTCTGTGCGACACAGACAGACATGCCCTCACGGCGTGCTGCAGCCGGATTGAGTCGGTGTCGCCAAGCAGGGTTCCAGCCGGGAGCTGGGGGCCAGCGGGAGCGTGTGGACGCCCGGCTGCAGGGGGCTCGCGCTGGGAAGCAGGCTTGGCTGGGCAGGGATCTCGCAGCTCCTTTACTTTCCAAATTCTAGTTAATGAGCGAGCAGCATCGTGCCGGCGTGTGAGAGACGCTTGGCTTACAAAGGCGAGAAAGAAGGCTCACTTTCATGGCGAGGGACGTGCGAGGGGCTGTTTGGCAGGCACGAGGCGCGGCTGTCTCTCACGGCGCAGGACTGGATCCTAGCAATTAGCCGTTGCCTAATTACCCTCTGTGCCTCCTCGGTGCCTCTCATCCCCAGATCTTGAGGCTTCACTCGCCATTTTACAGATGAGTAAACGAAGGACCGGAGAAGTTCCTTGATTTTCCCAGAGTGAGGGAGGGCAGGGCTCTCTCTGAGCCCGAGACACACCCGTAAGCAGCCTGTCATTTGGGGCTTCCCATTCGTAACAGGGAAGTCATAATTGGGCCCTGCTTGCAGGCGGCTGCCGTAAAACTTGGTGCAGTCTGAAGATGAAAGCGCAAAACGAACGTGGGCTATTATTTCCTGAAGCGCCTAGACTCCAAAGAAGGCTGAAGTACAAAGCAGCCCTTTTAACAACTGACTAATGTTTCCAACAAAAGGGGCGTGTGGTCCGCCCGAGACATCCCCGTTGAAGTTTTATTGTGAGATGACACAGAAACCGTGAACTTCAGAGGGTTGCTTTAGGGCACTCCCCAGCCATGAAAGGGAAAGGAGAGTGTCCACGCGGTCCCGAGGGCTGTTGTCCTCACAGCACATGACGGGGTTGGGGGGAGAGGGGAGATGGGCCAGCCTTGGGGGTGCCGGCTGGGCTTCCCCAGGGGCGGCGGGGCCTCAGAGACCCCCCTGGTGGAAGGGGTCCCTCTCACGCCTGCCTTTTCTCTGCAGGATCGGGGGAACGGGAGGGTGGTCCGCCAAGGGCTGCGAGCTGCTGTCCCGGAACCGGACCCACGTCGCCTGCCAGTGCAGCCACACCGCCAGCTTCGCCGTGCTTATGGACGTCTCCAGACGCGAGGTGGGCGCGGCCCCCCGGGCAGTCCTGCCCTCCCGGCAAGTGTGTCCAGGGATGAGTCCCTTTGGAGAGTCTGCACAGCCCCAAACTGAGTCCATGATTTGAGCCCGTGTTCAGGAGGGTTGGCCGGAATCTGCCGGGATTCCCAAAACAAAAATCCTTGGAAACCGTTTTCAAAGGGGCTGGGTTGTAAATTAAGAACCCGGTGGCAGACCGAAAAGAAAGCCCTGGAAGAGCCTCACTTCGAAGCCGGATTCTCGGTGTTCTCTTGGATGGTGCCGTGCCGGCCCCACTTTAAACTTTAAGGGAGAACAGAGCCAGCTGGCCCGAACAGAGGGAGGGTCTCCCGTTAGCACCGCACACGCTGGCCCGGAGACACAAAAGAGGGGGCTCGATGAGGAGCCCCCGAGGCCGGCTGATGTTTAACCTCTGGCGTTTTCCTGGGTCTGGGAATCGAGGCTCTGGGAGCCTGCGGGGAAATAGGGGGAACAGGGCAGCGGCCCCCAGCGGGCGGGCCGCGAGCTCAACCTGGGCTCCGACATGTGCGGATGCTGGTTCCCAGGAACCAGAACAGAGGCCTGGGGAGCCCCACCTGGCACCTTTTCTTCAGGCCTGGGATGTGTCCCGGGAGGCCAGGGCATTGTCCCTCCCAAAAGCTCTGTGGCTTGCAGGTTCCTGTCACATTGTTGGGAGGGTGACTGCTGCTGCTGGTGGTGGCCAGGGAGACAATAGGGAAGGGTGTGGCCTCCGGTCTTCCCCTGACCGCCAGGCTCCCGTGGGCAGGCAGCACTTTCGAGCTGGGAGCCCCAGGTCCTGGCCTGGAGGAGGTTAGTTATCAGTCGTCTTTGTCCACATAGGGGCGGGATTGGGGGTCGACCCCTAGCCGGGGTGCTGGGCGGTGCTGGGAGGGGACTCACAGGCAAGAGGAAGCTGAAATCCAGGGAGAAGAAATGGAACTAGAAGAGGGCTCACTGCTCCCTGCCGCGGGGCCTCAAAGCCAGTGCTGGTTCAGCAGCAGGAGGCAGCCCCTGGGCCTCCGGAGGGCAGGAGGAGAGCCCTGAGCCCTGAGTCCTCAGCCTCTGGGGCCCAACCCCATCCCGGCTCCCCAGCAGCCCAGCTCCTGTGCAGCCGTGGCACACCCGCCTTCCGTGTGCAAGCCCCTCCCGGCTCCGAATTTGGGGCGGGCAGGCTGTGCATCTCCTGGATGGTAACATTTACGTATGAGGCTTGTTTTGTTTTAAACATTTTTTTATTGGGGGCAAAATACACAGAACAGAAATTCACCACCTCAGCCACATGTTAGTGGACACCGTCCCGCTCCAGAACTTTCTAACGCCTCGTCAATCATTTGGTGTTTTCCGTGGTTTCCGGCAGCCTGAGAACCGTGTCAGTCGTGCTGGTTCTGCCCATAGTAAAGTCGACCTTTAAGTGCCTTTCCTGTGCAAAGCCCCATCGGGCCAGTCCTCATGCCCCCGCCCACCCCCGCCCGCAGCACGGAGAGGTCCTGCCCCTGAAGATCGTCACCTACGCTGCCGTGTCCTTGTCGCTGGCCGCCCTGCTGGTGGCCTTCGTCCTCCTCGCGCTGGCGCGGACGTTACGCTCCAACCTGCACGGCATTCACAGGAACCTCATCGGGGCGCTCTTCTGCTCCCAGCTGGTGTTTGTGATCGGGATCACCCAGACCGGAAACCCGGTGAGTTCCCGGCCGCTGCCCCCGACCTCTCTGTAACTGACAAAGGAGCAGGTGGGAGTGACCGGAAGTGGGTCGGCCTCGAGGGAGGCGAGGATGGGCGGCGAGCGGTGGCTGGCAGAGCTTCCTGGGAGGCTTGAGATCAGAGCCCCTGTGCCGGCTAGGGGAGGAGGGAAGGGTGGGGGCCGATGGCCGGGGCAGGGTCCCCGGGGCATGAGGTGGGGAGCAGCCTCGGAGCGGGGGCGGCGGCACAGCCGGTGGGACGGGCGCGAGAGCAGCGCCGGGGGAAGCCGGGAGCTCTGTGGCCTCAGCGGTGCCTGCCTGGTGGCAACGTGATTTTCCATTTTTACAGCGGGGATTTGCAAAACACAGGGTCAGCACGCTGACCCCGGAGGGGGTGCGGGCACGGCTGGAGGCGGAGGCTGTGTGCCCGAGGCGACACACACCGCTTGGGCTCGCTGCATCCCCCCGGGCCCTGGGAAGGGGGAGCATCGCTTCTCACGGGAGAGGCGCCCGGGACCCGTGAGGATGAGCGAGTGCCGGCGGCGCACAGTTCCCTCTGTGCGGGTGCCCTTGTGTGTCCATCGCGAAATGGCGCCACGAGGCCGGCTGATCGGCACGTGTGTTCGTAGGGACTCGGGAAGTCTGGAGGTTACCCTCACCTAATCCCGATCTCTCCGAAGGTGAGCGGAGGGCTCTCGGTGGGCCATTCCCACGCGGCCAGCACGTGCTGTTGAAAAGCTGTCATTTCTTCCTTCCCCATGCGGCAAGGACCTGCCGGTTGGCACTGTATTCCACCTACCCAAGACCCAGGTCCAAGAGGCCCTCCCATCCCTGCCCGGGAGCCCCCCTTCCTGGCACGGACACAAGTGGTCGTCGTAGAGGGTCACGTGCCAGAATGGTACCCTGGTGGCAAGTGGGGGCGCCATGCCTGGTTAGGGAAGGACTGACCATCCAGTGGGAGGGGTCCAGGAGAAATCGGGACGGGTTGGGGAATCTGGTCCCCCAGAGCCTGAGGGGCCATGCCGGGCAGTGGCGTGTTCCTTTTGTAGGCAGCTCGTGCCGCGGAGAGCACGGCCAGCCTGCACGTTAGGAAGCTGCCCAGAGGTCAGAAGAGCAGCAGAGGGGCCATCCTCATTGGTCCGCTGGGTGGAGGCGAGGCCCAGAGCCGAAGCCAGGACAGCGGGCAGGAGGAGAAGGGCAGGAGTCAGGGCTAAGTGGGCAAGGAGGGAGGAGGAAGGGCGCCTCAGGTCTCCGGAAGGGGGACAAGCAGGGGAGGACACCCCAAAGTGAGACGAAAACAGACAGAGTGGCTGCTCTGGCTGTGGCTGGCCAAGCCCATGGAGCCCGAGGGGAGGCATCTCCCCCACGTGGAGAGGAAACGTGTCTGTGGGAGTGGGTCAGCCCTAGGAGAGGCAGCAGCGGAAAAGGCAAAGAGGGAACGTTCTGGCTAGCGGGTCAGGGCCGCTGGCACACTTGAGCTCTTCCTCCTCGTTTGCTCCTGGCAGCGGCTCTCCTTGAGACCGTCTGGGGTGGCCACACCTCCTTTGGAGGAAGGGGGTAGGTAGAGGCAAGGTGTCACGGGCAGACGGCTTTGGTGGCCCCAGGGGCTTCTTCACCGTGACTCAGGGAGCACCAGGCCTGGCAGAGGACACCCCCAAGGACAAACTTCCTTGCTGCCCTCCGGGGCGCTCCCCGTGGTGCTGGGCCAGGGTGGGGGAGAGCGCCCTCCCCACGTGGGGCCCTGCAGGGTTTCCATGCCTTCACCTGGGCAGGTGGACCTCTCCCTGCCTGTCCTTATCAGCGCATCAGACAGGTGAAGGCTCCCGGTGGGAAACCACATGACTCATCTCCAAACCCTTCAAGTGTGCCCTTGAGGGGTCCCCACAGAGGCAAGCCACGCCTTGCAGCCACATACCTAGTGTGAAAGCCGTGAGGCTGTCCGCGTCTTCCAGGCACGGAGCACGAGAGAAGGAATGCTGGCCGCGCATCATTCGAGGGACTTGGCACCTTGCCTGGGTTTTATGGGTTTTCTATAAACTCACAATCCCATCTCTGGGCGAGGTTTTTCATCTCCCAGATTACTGGCAGGTTGAAATGATTTATTAGGCATTAGCATTTTGTCTTTGTTCTGTTTCTGGAAAAGGTAGTACATTTAGGGCAAAAGTCTGTACACGTACAGCCCCATTAAGTTTTAAAATGTATCTCTAACACTTCTTTTTTTAAAAGGTAGTTTTGTGGGTTTACTTTTCACATGATTGAAGGCAGCCAGCCAGCCAGCCTCCTCACCGTCGTCCCTCGTCTAAGCCCACCGTGTTTGCATGTGGGGGACCCTGGGCGTGTGTGGTGTGGGGCTCCCCCAGCTCCAGGCTCCCCTTGGCATCCAGGCCGATGGCTCTGCTCATGGCCAAGGGCAGCGCTCCTGTGTCCCGACCGTGGGGTCCGAGGCGGAGAGCAGGCCGTGCCGTCATAATGTAAGGTGCTGTCTTCTCTGCTTGAGTTCCTGTGTCTTCTCTTCTGCTCCAGTTCCTGTTTTGTCCCGTGTTGGACACGTTAGTGCTAGGAGTTTCCTCCCACCTCTCTGGGGTTTGGGTTCTGGGGAGAAGCCGGCCCGTGCTCCGGTCAGCTCCCCACAGGGTACACTGGACTGGCACCTAACGGGGCAGAGCGGCCTCCAGTGTGGGTCAGGGTGGTGGCCCTGTGTCTGTTGGGTGGAGGGTGGGGGGGGGCTCCTTGGCGGGGACACCGAGACCCTGGGAGGCTGCACTGATGGCCGGCAGCCAGGACCCGGCAGGACGTCTCAGGAATGGGGCGGGCCTGCGGCCGGACTGGGATGCGGCCTGGGCGCGGGACAGCGGTGGGGTTGCTGTAGGTTGCGGGTGGGGCCAGGAGGGGTGTGACTAGGAGGGGCGGCCCAAAGAGTGGGCGTGGGGCCAGGGGGAGCAGGTGCTCGTGTGGGTGTGGCTAGGAGGGGCAGGGCCTGGGGTGGGAGGGGTCAGGAGTGGGGGTGGACCAGGAGGGGAGGGTCCTGTGTGTGGGACCAGTGGTGGGTGGGCATGGGGCCAGGAGGGCCTGGGGCTTTCTCTTCCCTGCCCTTCACGTTCCCCTCTCCTCAGTGCCTGCCCGGCTTTTTAGGACCTTGAAGGGGCGTCTCTCCCAGCTGGGCAGCCTGGGGGCCCGGCCAGCACAGCCCCTCCGGGGGCCCCACGTGAGGCTGCTCTGGGCCAAGGCTCGAGTTCTTCGAGGTCTGGCCTAGAGCACGTCACGGTGGATGATTCGCACTGATGGCCACAGAGGCTGGACTCCCTGTGACCGCGCCGGGTCCCCAGCCCCTCCCGGACACTGCTGTCTTCCCGTTCTCCTGGACAGTGGGTTGGCTCGCCAAGGTCGGGAGACGGTGGGGTGCTGGGCCTCTGCTGCCCTGTGGAGGTGGTTTTCTCTTCCTGGCACTTGGGCGCCGGCTGGAGGGCAGCCCTGCCCGGCCGAGGAAAGGGACAGAGCGCACGCGCTCCTGTGGTCTGGTTTTGGCGGGAAGCAGAAGCTCTGTTAACCTGGGGGAGGCGGGAGGACCTTATTTGGCGGTGAGGTCGCGAAGCACCAGGCTTCCCCCTCCCTCTGGCCACTGCTGGACCCCGCAGACACCCCCACAGGGGTCCTGGGTAGCGGGTGGAGGCCAGCACCACAGTGGGGCCCGCAGCCTGGGCTGGCTGCCTTCGTGCTGTTTCTTGCGAATTTAAACACCTGTAGGAAAGAATCTGGAGCCGTGATAGGAAAATACAAGTTTCCAGCTTCGAATGAAAACGCTAGGGGCTCTGCCCACCCCCTGTCCCGTGGCTGTGCTCACTCCAGGCACCGATCCGGGTTGGGCGGTGGTCTCTGCGGCTCCCCGGTGCCTCCCTCCCCGTCCTCTGCTCCCCTCGGGGGGCGGAGACACGGCGCCTCACGGCCCAGCCGTTCCTGCGCGAATCACACAGAAAAACCCAACTAACTCGGTTTCCTTCCTCCGACCTGCAGACCCTCACGTTTGCGCAGTGCGCGGACTCGGTCCCTTCCCTCCCCACCCGGTGCGCGTCTGACCCCCGGTCCGAGCCTTGGGGCGGGCTCCCGCGGGGCGGGTGCTGAGCCGAGCGCCCGTGCTCCCTGCCCCCACAGTTCCTGTGCACGGTCATCGCCATCCTCCTGCACTACGTCTACATGAGCACCTTCGCCTGGACCTTTGTGGAGGGCCTGCACGTCTACCGCATGCTGACCGAGGTGCGCAACATCGACGCCGGGCCCATGAGGTTCTACTATGTCGTGGGCTGGGGCATCCCGGCCATCATCACAGGTGAGGACTGGAGGAGCCGCCCTGCTGGGGGGGCCCCGGGCTGGGAGCCGACCACTGCTTGGGGAGCCCCCGTGACCTTGCCCACCCAGGAGCCCACAGCCGGTAAGCCCACACTCCCGGGCCCGGGCGGGCGAGCTCTCTGGCCTCCTTGGGTACCACAGACACCCAGCGTGACTGGCCCCTGGCAGAGGAGGCCCTCCCCGCCCTTGCGTCTGTGCACGTGAGCGTGATCACTCAGTGCCCGCTGGGGGGTTGCGTCTCTGGTCAGGGGTGGTGTGGGCTCCTTGAGGGCTGGGTGCGGGGCCGCTTAGGGTTCTGTCTGTGGCACCTGACAGACAGAAGCTCCACGTCTGCCCGGCGTGTGGGTGGATGGGTATGTGTGCGTGTGTTCTGTCTGGTGTGTGTGTTCTGTGCGTGAGATATACCGTCTGCCTAGTGTGTGTGTATGTGTGTATTCCGTAGTGTTTGTGTGGGGTGTCTGTCGTCTGTGTGTACTGTGGTGTGTGTGGTCTGTACGTGACATGTGTATCGAGTGTGTGTGGTGTGTGTGGTGTGTATGTGATGTGTGTACGTAGTGTGTGGGGTGTGTGCGGTCTGTATGTAACGTGTGGGGGTGTGTGCGGTCTGTACGTGACATGTATGTGGTGTACGGTCTGTACGTGACGTGTGTGCGTGGGGCTGGGAATGCTCCTTGTGGCCACGTGTCCCCCCGCCCAGGCCGGCCCTCAGCAGGGGCCCCTCCTGGGATGAGCCCCCACTTCCCTCCCTGTTGTCCAGGACTTGCGGTGGGCCTGGACCCCCAGGGCTACGGAAACCCCGACTTCTGCTGGCTGTCCCTTCGAGACACCCTGATCTGGAGCTTTGCCGGGCCCATCGGAGCGGTTATCATTGTGAGTCCGGGAGTTTTGCAGAGCCCACGATTCTTGGGGGTGTGGGAAACTGGGTGTGTGGGCTGGAAGGGGTTTTGGGGGCCGGCAGGGTCCTTGGCTCGTCAGAGCAGTCCGCTGTGCAGGAAGGGGGCATCTCATGGGGCTGAGGCCTCGCCATTGGACCTGTGGGTTCGTCCCACGTCTGCGTCCTCGTCCACTGGGAGGCAGCTCGGCAGCCACCCTCAGGAGGGTCCCGCAGGCAGGGGGGGCGTGTGAGCCACACCTGGAGATGCGGGCGGAGCCCCTCAGAAGCGTTGGGTCTTGGGATCTGTTGTGATACTGACCAGCCCGTCACCTGACTTGGGTTTTTAAAAAAATGTTTTTCAGGTCAACACAGTCATTTTTGTCCTGTCTGCAAAGGTCTCCTGCCAAAGAAAGCACCATTATTATGAAAGGAAAGGAGTTGTGTAAGTGGGTCCCAGTGTGGGGCTGAACACCTAGCAGAGCCCCCTGAAGGCACCCTTCTCCCTGTGCTCAGGCCCTTGGCCACCCCCCAGCTCAGCCCCTGGGGACATGACGGCCACGTGGATGTGGCAGCCGGCCGCAGTGGGGAGAGGCCGGGAGCAGCGGGCGTGTAGTGGAGGGGAGGGCGGGCGCTGAGCGTGAGGAAGCCTGGGGCAGGCCGCCTTGGCCCATGGGACCCCGGGGACGGTAGGGGGTAGGCTCTGCGGCACCTGGTGGCAGAAGGGAGCAGGATGGAGCTCTGTGCCCCTCGCCCAGGTCCTGTTAACGGATGGGTGGAGGGGAGGAGGGGGTGGTGACAGCTGGGTCTGGGGAGGTGTGAGGTGCCGGATGCGGACAGGGAGGAGCCCGGCAGGATGTTGGGGCTCGGGGGCGGGGCTGGGACTTTCTGGGTTGGTGGTCGCAGGAGTGGAGAGTTACGGGTGCTTTAAAACGTTTTGGGAAGTTAAGTGGCTGACGGGTGGGCCAAGGGGGGGCGGGTGGAGGGGAGGGCGGGGCCCGGAGTCACCCCCGCCCCGCCCCCCGGCAGCCCCCTGCTGCGGACCGCCTTCCTGCTGCTGCTGCTCGTCAGCGCCACCTGGCTGCTGGGGCTGCTGGCCGTGAACCGCGACGCGCTGGCCTTCCACTACCTCTTCGCCGTCTTCAGCTGCTTACAGGTGGGCCGTCCCCGTCCCCGTGACCCGGCGGGCCTCGCTGGGCCTTGGTGAGGTCATGAGTCGCTTACGCTACCTCCTGTCTGAAAGGTCTGGGGGAGATCCTGGAACCGGCGTCCGGGGACAGACGGGCCACGGCATGGTGGTCACCGTGTGGCCGGAATGTGCCGGGGGTTCCCGTGACGCCTCTCTGCGCAGGGTCGGCAACAAGGAACCGGGGGTCCAGAGCGCAGCTCTGCCCAGGGCCCTCCTAGGGACCCCTGGGACACTGTCCCTTGCTGAGCCGGTGCCGGGGCTCATCCTCCCTCCGCGGGGCAGCGTACATCCCACTCGTGTCCGCGGGGACGGTGTTGGCCATTTACAGTTCACACTGAGGGCTTCCCAGCAAGTGATGTCATGTTAGAGACACAGGTGGCCAGGGGGTGTGGCCGGGACCGGCCCCCCCCCTTGGCCCTGGCATGCTGGCTGCCCTGTCCCCCCTCCCCTGGGCAAGCAGGGTTCCCCTGGCCCCCGCGGCCAGGCTGGCTCCGGGCTCTCCGCAGCACATGGCGTGGCCATGCTGTTTGCGACCTTGGGCAGGGGGCTGTGCCCACCGGCCTGGCAGCCACAGGACCCTAGCTGCTTCACTGCCGGCCCCTCCCGGCCCTGACCAGCCGGCCCCTCCCTCCAGGGTCTCTTCGTCCTCCTGTTCCACTGCGTGCTCAACAGGGAGGTCCGGAAGCACCTGAAGGCGGCGCTTGCTGGGAAGAAGCTGCACCTGGACGACTCCTCAGCCACGAGGGCCACGCTGCTGACGGTAGGCGGCGCCTGGGGACCGGGAGTGGGGCGGGGACAGGGGTTTGCCCTGTAGGTCTCTAGACCAAGCATTCAACATAGCTGCCGGTCTCCGTGACCCTGGCATCAGAGAGCCCTCTTGGAGAGCGGCATCGAGCCTGATTCCATGCCTGACGTCCCGGGAAGGGAGCAAGTTCACTAGATGGGGTCTGTCCTCATCACAGCCCCATTGTTCAAGGTCACAGAGGACAGGGCGGCAGCAGAAGCCGTGGCTGCGGGCAGGAAGCCGTCCTTGGACTACTGCGGAGGCTGGGGGGACTGTCCTCCCAGGCCGCCACGAGGCCCGTGTGCTCTGTGCTGGGCCGGGGCACTGTCAGGGTGCTGGCCCCGGGGCTTGCTGTGGGGACAGAGCCGTCCTCTGCAGGCCAGTGGCCTCTGCTCCGGCGATAACCGTGCCCCCTCCCGCAGCGCTCCCTCAACTGCAACCACACGTACAGCGAGGAGCCCAACATGTTCCGCACGGCCCTGGGCGAGTCCACTGCCTCGCTGGACAGCACCGTCAGGTCAGGCCCGAGCCGGGTGCCCTCGCTTGTCCCGGGGGGCACGGTGGGATGGGGGGAGGCCCAGCTCTCGGGGCGAATGCAGGCTGCCAAGCCGGGGGAAGGCCCGAGCGGTGTGCCCTCCGGTTGCAGCGGGCATGTGGCTCCCCACACGCTCCGGGAGTCTTTCGTGGCAGCGAAACTTCCAGAGCCCCGTGGGGCCACCTTGGCACACATGTGTCAAATGTGCCCGGTGACGTTGGGTGGTCGTGCCATGCAACCCCCCGAGTGATGGCGCTGAGCCCACCCTCCTACCCTCTCTAGGGACGAAGGGGGTCAGAAGCTCAGTATGTCCTCTGGGCCAGCACGGGGCGGCCATGGGGAGCCAGATTCGTCCTTTGTCCCCAGAAGCACCAAGAAGCACCACGGTACGTGTCCCCTGGAAGGCGGCCCCGCCCACCACCTGGACATCTCCCTCCTGGGGGGCCAGCGTGGGGAGCTGCTTCTTGGCTCTTGTCAGGCCCGTGGGCCTCTCGGTCATGGGACGTACAGGCTCAGAGGACGTCTGTGGCCCAGCCCATCCTGAAGGTCCCCAGGGGAACGATCGCTCCCCTGTGCCCGGGCCCAGCTGGCCCCGCTCAGCCCTTGGCCTGAGCGTCCGGCCCTCCCGCCCTCCCCGCAGAGCACGACTCGGACTCGGACAGCGAGCTGTCCCTGGAGGAGCAAAGCAGCTCCTACGCCTCCTCGCACTCGTCAGACAGCGAGGACGATGGGGCGGAGGCCGAGGGCAAGTGGGACTCTGCTCGGGGGCCCGTCCACAGCACCCCTAAAGGTGAGGCACTGTTGGGCCGCGCCGTGTCTGAAGCCTGCCTGCTGCCATGGAGAGCGGCAGGCAGTGGGGAGGGACGGCAGGGGGAGGTGCTGGCTGGGGAAGGGCCCTGCCCATGGCATCTGCAGAGGCAGGGAGGGCTTTGAGGGTCTCTCCGGGAACCCCCACTTCAAGGACCCCACCTTGCTGGCCCGGATTGTTGCTGGGGTCCGGTGTTGAGGCGCCAGGGCGTTGAGGTGGGGGGACCGTGGGCTGGGCCCCCGCTGTCAGGAGCCGTAGCTTACCCACCTGGAGGGTGGCACCGTGTCCGGCCTGCAGCTCTGCCCGCGGGGGCTCAGGGCCGCGTGGGAGGCAGGCTCCCCGCGGAGGGACACGAGGGAAGCTTTCAGGGGGGCAGGGAGTCCCCGCTGTTGACGGCCGCTCGTGTGCCTCAGTGGACACCGTGGCCAACCACATCCCGGCCGGCTGGCCCAGCGAGAGCCCGGCTGGCAGCGACAGTGAGGAGCCTGGCGACCAGCCGCGCCTGAAGGTCGAGACCAAGGTCAGCGTGGAGCTGCACCTGGACGAGCAGGGCAACCACTGCGGCGAGCGGCCCCCGGAGCAGGAGAGCGGCGGCCCGCTGAGGCCCGCGGCCGTGCTCCCCAGCCAGCCCCCGGAGCAGAGAAAAGGTGCTTTGGGCCTGGGAGCTGTTCCCGGGAAGCTGGGGGACCCGGAAGCCGCTCCGCGGGGGAGGGGACAGAGGCGGGGCCGTGTTGGGAGGGGGCGGGGTCCGGGTGGGGCCGAGTGCAGAGGGGCGGGGCCGGGATCCCTGCGGGGCGAACGGGTGGGGTGGGGTGGAGTGCAGGCGGGGCGGAGGGCGGGGCAGTGGGCGGGACGGGGCGCGGGGGCAGGGGCGGCGTGGGGGCTGGGTCTGGGCGGGGGCGGGGGGCGGGGCGCAGGAGCGGCCGGTGCGGGTGGGTCGGGGTCTCCACGGGGCGGCTCCCCCGCACAGGGGTGACCCTTTGGCCCCGCCGCCTGTCGCTGAGACCCAAGGAGGGCAGAGCAGGGGCTCCGCTGGGCCCAGAGCCTGCTCCTCCGGTCCCTGCCCCGGCCGCGCAGACTGACCGCGCCTCCCCACCTCCCCACGTCCAGGCATCTTGAAAAACAAGGTCACCTACCCGCCGCCGCTGACCGAGAAGAGCCTCAAGTCGCGGCTGCGGGAGAAGCTGGCCGAGTGCGAGCAGAGCCCCGCGTCTTCGCGCTCGTCCTCCGTGGGCTCGAGCGACGGGGCCCGCGCCCCCGACGGCACCATCACCATCAAGAGCCCGCGCCGGGAGCCGGGGCGCGAGCACCTCAACGGGGTGGCCATGAACGTGCGGGCCGGGAGCGCCCAGGCGGCGGGCTCCGACTCCGAGTGAGTAGCCTCGGCCTGGGCTGCAGGGCAGCGGGAGCGGCCCCGGCCAGCTTTCCCTTCGTCTCCTGCCCAGGGGACAGATGTCCAGCCCAGAGAGGGGCCCCGGGGCTGTGCTGGGGTATTGTGGAGGGAGGGGCTTCAGCGGGGTCAGGAGCAGCCCACGGGGAAGTACGAAGTGGACTTCTGACCAGGGCGGACTTCTGACAACATTCAGGTGGGGGCTGCATTGGCCAAAGCCCTAAACCCCTGCCTAGCCCTGAAATTCTAGGGCTTAAGACCCTGTGGGACCAAGCACTTTGTAAGGATCTTGGTCCAGGAAATCAGCCTTCGGGGGACCCCTGCAGAGGACCGGAGCAGGGATTTTGGCTCCAGGAGGGCCTGCTGGCCTCCCCCTGTGGCTTCTCCCTCCTACAGACTTCTAAGGGAGGAGCAAAGAGTGGGAGCCAGGTCTTCTAGAACAGCGCTCTTAAAACCGAGTTTGGTTGCCCCACAGCAGGGCAGTGGACGCTCAGATGGGCGTGGCCCTCCAGGGGGCCCTGGGTGTCAGGGTGCAGACTCTCCTGCCCCCTCTCCTGCCTAGTGTAGCTATGTCCATGCGCGCGAGCTTGTCTCTCTCTACACCCCCTGCTGGGGGATTCTGCCCCCCCCCCCCCCCGTCCTGAGTTGGGGGAGTAGGTGTCTGCCCCCGCGTGACCTCCACCCTGGCCCCCCTGCTGGCTTCACGGGTAGCAAGGGCCATTCTTGCTGACCTCCGCCTGCCTGATGGCTTCTTCCCACGTACAGAGACAGTAACGAAACTTCAATCTGAACCGTCAGGAAACCGTGAGACAAGCCCACCGTCTCCATCCAGGCCTCTGTGTTGCATTGACACACCCTTGGACCTTGAAAACCCAGGGGGCTACTGCCCTGGCAGTGAAGGGGACCCTGCGGTGGCAGCCCCATGACTGGTGTGACCCACAGTCCAGACACAAAGCCCTGGGCTGCCCCCAGGGGCTCAGGGCCCAGCTGACCCGTGACAAGTGCCAAAGGCCACGGGCATGAGGATGCGTGGGCTCCCGGGCGGGCTCATCTGGGCCCCGACTGACAGAGGCAGAGCCATGCACTGGCAGGCCAGGGATGGGCCCAGCACGAGAGCTGGCAGGGCTGGAAACTGCCAGGCCTGGCTTGCTGGGGTTCGGGGGTGCCAGGCGTAGGCGGAAGACGGAGGCCCACTGGCCATGCGGGTGTCCCCCTGCAGCACAGACCCCTGGCCAGTGGCCTTGACGGCCCTTTGCAGAGACATCCCTCGTCTTGAAGCAAACTACTGTCTTTTGTTGAAAACGTGTAGATACTTCTCTATATATTTGTACGGGACTCTGAGAAGGCGGAGAGCCTCTGTATATTTTGTATTTGTCCTGTTGATGCTGGGAGATCCGTGGGACGATCTCGCACTATTTTTTTATACAAGGAAGACTGCACAGTGGTACTTACCCCGGCATGCACTGATGCGACTGGTGGCCCGGTAGATCGGAGTGGGAAGCGCATCGGAGAGAGGCCGTCCTTGAACAGAGGCTCCCACCCCTGCGCTCGGCCAGAACGCAGGACTGTGTGGGCATCACGAGCCACCACCTGAATTCATGGCGCGTGTGTTTCTGGGACGTGTGCCCTCCGCTCCCAGCCGCCCCGACTGTGATGGATCAGAGACAGGGCAGCCTACGACAGGGCGGGACGGGGGGGAGCCCCCCGAGGTTGGTGGTGGAGAAACGCAGGTGCCCCACGGCCATGACTGACACACTGTGACCCAGCTCTGGCCCTTCCCTGGCCGCCCCCACCCCGGACAGCACACGCTCAGCCTGCGGCGCCTCCCTGGCCCCCGTCCCAGTCAGTGTGGTACCGCAGGTGGGGACGTCTCTTGTCCCTCTGCTCCTGTTCCCGGTGGGATCTTACGGTGCTCACGTTCCTGATTTAGATGGAGGTGTGGGGCCTTCCAGGATGTCACATTCCTTCCTGCCAAATTGTCCAGTTCTTTGAGACGCCGAGGATCCCCGGGCGGGCTGGGGCCCCGCCCCCAGAACCCAACCAATTACTTCATGTTGCTTCAAATGGCCAATTGTGCAGAGGGACAAAGCCACAGCCATGGTTACCAAGCTGCTTTTTGGAAGCTCGTCCCACGGTGGGCACTTGGCACGGCGTGGCCGCAGGGGCTGTGGAACGGGGCCCAGGATGACTCAGACACGTCTCCTTGTGTTGCCTTTGTTCTTCCAATCAGGCGCCCAAACGCCCGATTAGCACAGCTGCCTCCACACATGAGAAACGGTCAAACAGGAAGAGAATCAAGTCAAACGCGGAGATTTCTGCGCCGTGTTCTGACGGAAGCGTGAGCACTGTTCACGACCACACCGGGAACAGCAGGTGCGGGGCGGGTCTCAGGCCACACACCTCACACAGGAGTGACACGACACCGCAGGGTCCACACGCGGGATGAATTACAGATGTGCCTTAGCGGGTGAGCGGCGTTTGGAAGGCAGAAGGATGTCTTCGGGGGTTTACCCCACCAGAACTTTTCCTAAGTACAAACAGTGAACACCCCCGAGTCGGACACGGCACCCCCCCCCCCCCCCCCCCCCCCCCCGCCTCGCGTCCTGCCTCTTCCGCAGCTGGGTCCTGCCCCTGGAGCTGCAGTTTTCAGTCTGATCAGAATTGTTACCAAACAACAACTGTCCGTTGTATTAAGACAGGACAAACTGTAAACCTATTTTTGTGACTCAAGACTTTATGAGAGATGAGACACTGGAGATTTTTTTTTAAACAAATGTCTATTTATTAATACTGGAAACACTGGAATCACACCACCAGAGCAGAGTCTGCAGTAAATTAAGATTTGTGAATTTGTGCTCCCGCTGTACTGCTCTTCCCCAGCCCCACTCCCTGAGCCGGCCGGGGACTGTGGACAGGATGTGGGGGACAGGCCCTGGGAGACAGGAACCATACTGGAACTTTCTGCCCATCCCCCTAACGCAGTCGGGATGAGCAGGCCCTGTTTGGGGTTCCTAAGAGCTTTAATAAATCTCTCTCGCCCTGTGTACGGCACCGGCCCTGCGCCCTCCCTCCCTCAGGGTCTGCGAACCTGGGGCAGTAGCGGGGCCTGGCAACTGGGGTGCCCATCTGGGAAACGGGAACAGGGGGACACATGTCCTACTCCTCAGCTCCACCCCCTTCCGCCTGCCCAGGGTCTCCTGAAGGTCGCCGGGGTGGGGGGTGCGGGGGTGGGGTATAGTCCTGGGCCCGCCAGTACAGGGCAGTGAGAGAGGCCCGAGTCTCAGCTCATGAACCTGGCCCCCTGCTGCCCCCTGGCGGACAGCTGGCGCAACGCACAAAGTGGCCTCCCGCACTTGGGTGGTGGCCTCCGGGGCACGCAGAGGGCAGGCTGTGCCCAACAGAGGGAGGGTGGCACCAACCGGCTGGAAGGCTGCCATGGGCCCCACCACAGGGGTGGCCTGGGCGGCCAGAGCGGCCGCTGGGCTGGGAGGACGGGCAGTCTCCCCCCACCCGCCCCCCACCTGCCTGTGAGACTTCCACCTGGCTGTCCTTCTTCCCTCCTGTTCCTGCTGCCGCTGCCCAGGCTCAGCCTTCCCAGCAGGACAAGAGGCCCAGCCACCAGGGCCGCGGGTAGGGAACCCCAGAGGCCCGGGAGGCTCCATGCTGTCCCCTGAGCTGGCGGAACATGGCCGGGGTTTCAGTCCCTGCCTCGATGGCCACCCGGCACAACGTGCAAATGGGGAATGGGGGCAGGTCCGAGCCCCCCGCCTCTCAGGGCCTCCTTTATTGGGCTCAGCTGCCGTGTGGATGGCTGGGAAGTCCGACCCTGGAGACTTGGGGCCCCCTTCCTGCCCCGGAAGCCTCCTGCTGGGCGGGGAGAAGGCACCGAAGAGCAGCTCCCACCGTCACAATGGTGTGAAGGGGAGAGGCTTTGCTCTGGGCACAGCCCCAGCACCCTGACCGTCACTGAGGGCGACTGCGTTCATCCTGCCTCTGGGAGGGGGGCTGGCACCGAGCTCTCAGCCCTGCACAGCAGCCTGGCCTTAAAGCCCCCCCCCCCCAACGGTGCAGCGTACCGGCCCCACACAGTCCCACTAAACAATGGTGGGGCCCATCCCTCCTCGTTCCCTTCACCCCAGGCCGGCAGGCACAGGCTGCCAGGAAGGCTGGTCTCGCCGGCAGGCTGCAGCCGCCACACCAGAGCTGAGGCAGGTGCCAAGCGGGGTCCCAGGCCTGGGCCTCCCTTCCTGGCTGCTCAGGACGGTGGCTGCTCTGCTCCTAAGCACACTGCGTCCTGACGTGCTGGGGACAAACGTCTTAGGCATCCACCCCTCCTTCTGAGCCGCTACACAGGACTTCCTAAATGTAAGCCTCGTCCCTGACTGCCTCCACCCCCCACCCCACAGCCCACCTGGTCGCCCATTCCCTGCCACCTGCCCCTCAGACGCCAGAGGGATTTTCTGCTCAAAAACACCTGCCACCTCCCTCCTCTTCAGAAGGAAGCCCTCCTCCCACTGTAGCGCTCTGGGGCCGAGGTGACCGTCATCCCACTCTGGGCTCCTCCCTTGTGGTCTGGGACCTGCCTCTGTGGGCGGCAGGCGGGGCGGCGGGCGGGGGGAGGCTGCTGGATGGCTGGTACTCAGACCCCAGGCTAGACCTGTCACCACCAGAGGCCCTGAAGGGTGGCAGCTATGGGACAACCTTCCCAGGTGCTCCTAGCAGCACTGTGCCTGGAGAGCTAGGCTACCTCTGGTCTAGAACCTTCTGTCCACAGAAGACAGGAAACCACACTTCTGGCCCCCACAGAAGCCTGGCTCGAAGCACCAAGAATGTGTCGGGTGTGAGGCTAGTGAGAGAAGGGAGCCCCTGCTCTGTCCCTGGTGCCCAGCTCCCACCTTCGGGGCAGGCGAGCTGGAGGCGGGGGCTCAGGGACACCCGGCCCCCACATGCCCCGCAGGCACTGAGAAGAGGACGAGTCAGATCCCAGGCGTGTGCCCACATCCCACCCGCAGGGCCGGCCCGGCAGAGCCCTGACAGGGCACAGAGCCAGTGGGGGTCATGCCGGGACTCCACGGGGGTCAAAACGGCCCCGGGGCCACAGGCTGCCGCGCACAGAGCACAGCAGGCTCTGAACGTCTTCACATCCCTCTGCCAAGCAGCTCCCGGCCTGGCCTGCTGCCTCTCACCACCACACACAAGCGTGCGCGTACCCCCATGCTGTGGGCTGAGCGTTCCCCCAGCGCCGTGGGGAATCCCTAAGTCAGTGTGATGACACCAGGCCTTTGGGAGGCACTGGGCCATCAGGGTGGCCCCAGGGAGACCCCTCGCCCTCCTGGTCACTGGGGCCACAACGCGAAGTCAGCTGTTGGCGAACCACAGGGGAACCTCGGCCAACCGCCGGTCCCCACCGCCGTGAGACATAGACGTCTGTCGTGTGTACGCTGCCCCGCCGCAGGGAACAGACACCGCCTGCCGCTAACCCCCTCCTCGCTGGGCTGAAGGCCCTTGGTCCTCCTGGTTGCCATGTGACTGCAGTCAAGGCCCAGGGCGTTCGGCAGGGGGAGGGACGGCCTCCCCGCAGCTGCAACCCCTCACATGGCTGTGGGGCACCCCTGCGGGCCGGCACTCAGCCCAGATCCCACCGTTATTGGCCCTCCCAGGGGAACCCTCCCAGGAGAAGGAGGGCGAGGCGGAAACGGGGGGAGCAGGGCTCGTGTCACTCGGCCAGAGCTGTGCGCCAGAGGCCCGCCCCCTCAGGAGACCCCATCAGACTCTGTCCCAGACACACGCTTTATTGGGTGGCGTCCCCGCGTCCCTGCAGCCTCTTCGCCGGGCCGCCTGTGTGCTTGCGGGTGGGAGACCTTCCCTGGGGCCCAGAAGCGCAACTCTACACTTGGGGTACTTGGGACCCACCCACTAGACAGAAAGTCCTTCTGGCCAGGGCACCAACTTGGGAGAAGACAGGACAAACCTTTCTGGGGCTTGTCCGGCACTGTGAGGCCAGTCTGGCTAGAACCTGGGCAGCAGGCTCAGCCACGCCCCGCAACAGCTCCCCACTGGGCTCTGCTCCTCCGGGCCTGCTCCCGGGCGCGCAGCAGCCGTTCCGCCTCCTTCAGAGCACAGGACCCAGCCCTGGGCCGTCGCTGGGGCTGTCGCCGGGGCCCTCGATGGCCACTCTGGACTTGCTCTTGCCCTTCTGGAGTATGTAGGCAGATGGCCCTAAGCGCAGGATTTTCCCGCTGCCCAGACACTCCTCCCCTTTATAGAAGACGGCAAACTAGGAAGTAAAGAGGCCTGTGTGAGCTCCGCGGGGCCCGGCGCTGGGAGCCCACCAGCAGCCGGGAGTGTGGGTCTGTGGCTGCTGGGCTGTGGGCGTGGAGGGGGAGGGCAGGCCCAGACAGGGCAGCTGGGCCCTCCCAGCATCAAGCAGGGGCAGGTAGCACTGGTGTGGCTGGGGGGGGGACACCAGGCGTGGGGGGGCCGCAGCTTCCAGCCTCACTGGCTGCATGAGCCACGCACTCACGCCCAGCCCGCAGCTCAGCACCCCACCCTGTAAACAGGGCGCTCCGGCGGGGAGGAAGTGCAGTCTGCCCTTCCAGAGCACGGAGCCCCCTGGCCAGAGCCCTCTCGGCCACGCGGGCCTCGGCCAGGCACACCTGAGCACAGGCTGAAGCCCATCTCGTGCACGAGGGCCCAGCTCCGGCCACACGTGGGAGTGCAGGGAGGCCCAGTCCTGCCTTCCATCTGGGCTCCCCGCCTCCCTGGGCAGCACGGACGCAGGGCCAGGCACACCCCCTCACCTGTCCCGGGGCCAGGGCCCGCACGGCCCGCACGGCTGTCACCCACACGGTGCCGTCTTGGTTGAGGGTCAGCACACAGGGCACTGGGTGAACAAGAGGGGTCTTCGGAGGGGGCCCCGGCCTTTCCGCGTGCGGCCAGCCCCAGGCTTTGCACCCCCAAGGGGTGGAAGGAGCGTCGGCAGCGGGACCACGGCCAGAGCAGCTCAGTGCCACCTGCTTCCTGGCCAGCCACGCGGGCCTCAGCACCTCCCGTCAGGGCTCCCAGGGAAGGGAGGCGAAGGGGGGTTCCGAATACGTCATGCAACCTGAACAGTGGGGGACACTCCCGCCCCAAGTCTAAGGACCGCCCGGATCCTGGGCCCCCTCTGCAGGGCCCCTCCCGCTCAGTCACCTAGCGCCATCTGGTGGCGGAACCGGAAGTGGCACTCCATCATCTTGTCCCGCACCAGGGCTGCCGGCGGCTCCTCCGCGATCCAGTGCACGCGGTTGGTCCGCAGCAGGTCCCTGTACAGGGCCGGGTGGTCTGTCCGGGGGGCCTGTGGGGCGGAACGCGCAGGTCAGGACACAGGAGCCCTCAGTGGAGGGACCCCACCCCAAGCCTGCGCTTCATCAGTAGCGACCCCAACGGCATGCTGACTGCGGACTACAGCCTCCGCCCCACAAATGCGTGGGACCACCCCACGCCGCTGGATCCCATTCTGCACAGGAGGAAACTGAGGCGTAGGAGGGAAAGGGTCTAGTCACAGTCACACCTGACGAGCAGCAAACCACGGTCAGCACCCGCCAGTTCCAGCCTCACGGCCTGCCGCACCTGCCGAGGCAGGGCCCGCCTCGCTGCTGGCTCGTGTCCAAACGGTCACCCCAGGAGCCCATCAAACTCCAGGCAGCAGGGGAAAGAAGGCACAGGGCCAGCTACCTGGGGCTGTACTGAGGCCACCGGACCCAAGCCCCAGGCAGGGATACCCACGTGGGGACAAATGCCAGGTGACGACCCGCCTGGTTTCTCAGAACGCAGCAGAGAGCACTGAAATTTGACATGAAAGCCACTTCACGTGTGACCACAATCCCCGTTCAGGCTGTGATGCCCATGGCTCTTCGAGGAAGGAGATGGCCCAGAATCAGTAGGCAAGGTCTGCGGCCGCTCTGCCCGTGTCTAAGGCTCCTCCAGCTCTGTGCCCGAGCACCCAGCTCTTGTAGGGCAAGGGCTCTCGACCTCGGTACGGCTGAGATGGGAGGCTGGCTCATCTGTTCGGGGTGGGGGCTTTCCTGTAGGATGTCCGGAGCCCCCCTAGGTCTCTACCCATCAGATACCATAGGGACACTCCCGAGTGTCCTGGGGGGGAGCAGGGCAACTCACTCTCTTTGGGAAGCCCTGCTCCAGAGCCTGGGGACCGGGTTCAAGTCACTGCGGCCCACAAACGGCTCTGGCTCCGGCTCGGCCGCTTCCGTGTGTCCAGCAGTGGCTTGCGCAGCCATGGGCCAGCCCTGTCCTAAGCACTAAGGGACCTTCGGCCTCTTGCGTAAAATCAGAAAAATAGGGTCCGTTCACAGCCATTAACGTGCCTGCTAGAGTGGCCGGCATCCGGTAAGACCCTGATGAGTACCTTCCCCAAAGCCCTGCTGGTACCTCGGGGGCCAGTCCCAGGAGGACGCAGAGGGAGGCAGGGATGGTCCATCCGCCACTGTTGCTCTGTAGGACGCCACAGCCCTGCCTGGTCTGCGGCCCAAAACAGACCTCGGTCACCTGTCTAAAAGGCCAGCCCGACTCACCACAAACACGTCGCCCTTGGTGCCGTCCTTCTCCACCACGTACCAGGGCTCCCGTAAGCCGCCTATCTTGGCTCTCTGGCCCAAAGTATACAGGAACCAACCTACGGAAGACGGTTTCTCAGCAGCCGGCACCAGCTCCTTCGTATCACCTGCCTCTGACGGGGCGCAGAGCATGGGGGGAGGGGCAGCAGTCGGGAGGCTCTGGGGGCCACCAAGAGGTAGGCAGTCCAGAGCAGCTGTGTTCACCCACCGCAAGCCTTGGCCTGACCTCGTCTGGGCCGTGTCAGGCTGCACCTTGTGCTCCGCCAGGAGCCATGCCAGCTGCTGGACCACCCAAACCAGGGGCCCCAGGGACCAGTCCTCCAGACTGTGCACAGAAGCCCTAAGCCCCCTCCTGCTGAGCCCCCAGGAGTCCCTCTGGTGGACGAACTGCACGGGGGGCTGAGGCATCAGGGCTGCCCCCACTTGTGTGTACCCCGACCCTGCAACGAACATCACAAGACTGGACGGCTGCCCCCACCGCACCGCCCGGGGAACAGCAACTAACACAGAAGAGACCAGCTGAGGGGATCTCATCCTGCTGGAGACCGGCTGGGAGGGAGCACCCTGCAGGCCTGTCCCCTCCGCCCGTCTCAGGAACGCCCGGGACTTCTCTGCCCGGCTCCCCAGGAGCCCCGGACAGCCAAGTCCAGCTCCCCCAACGGGAAAGAGAAGCCATCTGCCCAAACCGGGTCAGGGGATTCCAAAGAGCCATCATTGAGCCTGTCCATGTCTGAGCACCAGCCCTTGTCTCCCCAAGCAGGTCAGCCACATTCTGGGCCAAGACCTAGCTGGTCTCCAGCCCCCCAAAAGCTTCTCTCTGATGCCCCGGGGGCACAGGCCCACCACCCACCAACCCACTCTGTCCTCCCACCGCGCTGTGAATGCTGGAGCCTGATCCGTCTGCTGCAGCCTCCCCCCACCAGCCCGGGGCAAGTTCACGGTGCCCCTCCCCAAATGTCTGCACCCAACTGCAACACCCCTGCCTTATGGGGACACCCTCTGATCCCGTCCCATCCTTGTCCTAGATCTGGAAGCTCAGTCTGAAGTCGGTCATGCTTTCGTCAGGGTGGACCTCTCTGTGTTCTCATGTTTTCTTCCCCTGCGGTGAGAGGTTAATTTACTTACAGAGACACAACACGGGTCTTCCTGAATTGGAGGGCATCCCTCTTTATTAGCTGCCAGGCCTCACGGAGGCCATGCGCAGCACTGGCCACCACACTCGCTCGAGCCACCCGCGACCCCCGCCGCAGGCCTCTTGGACTCACGCACGGGCGCAGAAGGAATTACAGGCTTCTTGTCTGACTCTCCCAGAGCTGGAACTTGCCCCAGGACTCAGGGAGTTTATGACGAAAGGCAGCCCAAGCTGGTGTCTCACCTTTGTGTGTTCCCAGAACTTTGTTGTCTTCTATAGAAATGAATTTACCAGGCCGGGGCTGTAAGTACTGAAAAACAAGCATGTTGTTACTCACGGATCCAGGCCCAGAGCAGAAACATGCCTCCATTCTTTCGCCTCAAAGAACACTCACCTGAAGAATGAAATTTTCAAAATTTCTTTTACCAACGAAACAGATGCCCATGCTCTGGAACGAAAGGAGAGCCGAGCGTGAGGGGAACGAACAGGCAGGTGTCTGCATGACAACAAGCCAGCGCCGAGACAACAGCGGGCCGCGGGCCTGGCTTTCCTCTGCCAGTACCCGCATATTCCAGTTGTGCCCCGCAAATGGACCTTGAGGGCTTTTAGAGCGTCTCAGCCTCCCACGGTCTGCTTCAGGCCCCCAACCCGGGATCTGGTGAGTAAGCAAGGCCACACCACGCCCACCCCCACAGGAGAGAGAGCCGGAGCTGGGCCAGCCCGTCGGACCACCATCTGCGAGCCGCGGGGAAGCCGAGAGCCGGGGTCAGCTGGGAAGGAGGGCAGCTGGGCCCGAAGCTGGCACGTGCGCCGAGAGTCAGAGGAGGGAGCGGCTCCCTCAAGGTGGTCTCTAGCCCAGAAGACAAGCCGAGGGCGCGCTCCAGCGCCGCTCCCGTCACACAGCTCTCTGACCGGCTCTCTGCTTGTGTCTCTCGGAGATGTGGCCCCCCAGCTCCCACCACAGAACCACACCCAGAACCAAACCACTGAACAGAGGGACAGATGACGGGTGGCTGCATGCGTGAAAAGACGTCTTCCTTGGGGACAAGGACTGGCTGATAAAAAAGGTCATGCTCATTCCCAGGAAGATACAAGGGCAGCAGCAGCCTCAGCTAAAGGTGACCCAATCCCTGACATGGCCCGACCACACCGAGCACACTGGGACCGTCCTGTAGCACCAGACCCCCGCCACGCTGGCCGCACCGTAGTTCCAATGCCCAGGCTCTTCTTGCCCTCAGGGCCTTTGCACACCCTCTTCCCACTATTGGGGCTATTCTCCCCCAGCCGTCTTTGGGACACTAAATCCTATTCATCCTGAGGCCTTACATTCGTTAAATAAAATGTTAACTCCCCAGAGCCCGTCTCTGGCTCTAGCCCAATCCAGTTAGAGCCCACTGGTGCCTCCTACACATTTTCCAGTTCTGCCGCGGTATGTTTCGTGTCTCTCTCCCCCTCCTGCGAGCTCCATGAAGGCAGGAGTGAGGAACCCACGTGCTCTCACCCTATCCTCAGGGGCCATCAGCACAGCGCCCAGGACAGGAAGGCCCTCGACAAGGAGAGGCTAGACTGTGTGAAAAAGGCAGATTTGCTCGCAGACAGCGACAGAGCCCTGGCTGGGGCATCTCAGGGCCCGGTCCTTTAGCCCTGCCCTCCCCCAGCAGGCGGGGCCAAGGGCACCCCAACAAGCTGGCCAGGCCGCTGTTTACGCCGCTCACTCCAGAGGGGGGCCGAGGAGGAGGCAGAGGGAGAAATCGTGTCTGAGCAGCTCCTGGAAAGTCAACAGCGTGTCCTACTGCACACGTGACCCGGGCTCTGTCTTGACGTTGGCTCCTGGGGAGGAAACGCCCAGACGGGGCCCCGCTTCTCCGCAGACCGTGGCCACGAGCACACCCCCCTCGGTCCTACCTCCTTCTTCTTTAGCACGTGATGGAGTCTATTCTCAGCAGCTATTTTCTTGACAAAATCTTTCGTTAGCCCCCCCAGAGGGAAGAGGGTTCTCCTCAGGGCATCTTGGGAAACCTGGCTGAGAAAGAAGGTCTGGTCTTTAAAGCTGTCAGCTGCTTGAAGAAGTTTAACCGCTGCCAAGAGTAAAGAACAAAACACGGTGCGGGAATGAACATAACGGGCCTTGGCCGCGAGTCTCGTCCTATTCGCTCCTCCCCGCGCTGTCGAGGCAGAAAGCAGTACTCAAAGGCAGGCCACCGGGAAAGACAGACAATCCCGCGCTTCAGGGGAGACGAGTTCTCACCCCGAGTTTAGGCGCCGTTAAGAACAAGTCTACGTGATCAGGAAGTTTAATCCCGTTCCCGCCCGGGTCACGGTACTCTACAGACCCAACTCGGCACAGACCCGCTCTAAAGAGGTGACGTGAAAACGAGCCCAAGATACACGCAGCCGAGCACGAGAAAGCTGGACGAGGGACCCCTGGAGAACCCCGGGCCGGGGGCTCAGCCGCTCCCCACGCCCCCCGCCTTCCCGGTCCGGGGTTTCCATGGAAAGTGGGTTTCGTTCAGAGCCGCGCGGGCATCTGTGCGCTGCTTCTCCAGGGCCTCCCCCCTGCTCGTGTCCCCTGCAGAGAGCCGCTGCTGGCCCTGAGGCCTCAGGGCACAGGCTGACTGACCTTGGCCCCGGGACACTGGGTCAGAGAAGGAGGCCCAGCTCCACCGCTGGGCCACATCACACCTGCCAGCGGCCGCGATTACAAGCACCAAGCTCCCAACGTCAAGTTCAGTGAGCCGCGGGAAACGGCATGTGGGCTTTCAGTGCCGGAGCTCCTTCCGACACTCCTCGGATGCAGCGCGAGGAGAGGCCGCCGCACGCACCCTCACGGCATGCTCCGTGTGCGCTGGGGCCCGTACGACGCACGTGTGCCTGTCAGCTCGCACAGTCACGTGGGGAACACGGGCTCTGGGGACGGAACGTTCTCCACCCGTGACCTCAAATGTGAGTCTCACTTTAACCACAGGAGGGCCCATGACTCCCATTTTACAGACGAGGAAACTGAGGCTGAGATCGTCGGAGAGGTGCGACAGAACAGTGCACCTTAGCGTCCAACAGTGCCTTAGTCCCAGCCCACCCCTTCCTGCACGCGGCGCAACACGGCCGCCGGAGGAATGGAAAACAGCCAGTCATCGGGGAGGCAGGCTCTGCCCAAGGCCACTTTTTGTTTCAAAAGGAAGACCGGTCAGCAGAGCACACGGGGGCCTCAGGACACTGGGAGCAATGGGCATCTCCTCACAGCTCCGAGTCAGCATAAAACAGACCCAAAATCTGGGGCGCCTGGGGGGCTCAGTGGGTTAAGTGTCTGCCTCCGGCTCGGGTCATGATGCCAGCATCCTGGGGTCGAGCGCCACATCAGGCTCCTTGCTCAGCGGGGAGCCCGCCTCTCCCTCTCCTCCCACTGTGCTCTCTCTGTCACACGCTCCCTCAAACAAATAAAATCGTAATAAGTAAATAAACAAATAAATAAGACAGGCGCAAAATCTTTTTTTTTTTTTTTTTTTAAAGGAGACCGGCAATCTTAAACCATAGAAGGGACACGGTCCGGGGTTTCAGTCGCACACCCTCACAGCTTGTCCACGGGCAGGCCGGCGCCGCGCCCCCTCCACACGGGTGAGGCCTAACCAGGCGCCAGGCGGGAGCCCAGGAGCGCCGACGAGCCCAGGCAGGCTCTGTGCTGCCCGTGTGCGCTGCCCCGTGCGCGCTGCCCAGGGACGAGGTCCAGGTCTCCAGAGCAACTAAGTAAGAATTAGAGGAAAAGCTGCCGTGTGACTAGAGCGCGCGCTGAGAACGAAGACAGCGCGACATCACGGCCACGACTCCACGTTAAATCGCTCAGGAGCGCCCGTCAGCGTGACCGGAGGAGCTTCCGAGGGCCCATGGCCTCACATAAAGGTCCAGACAGCTCCGGAGCGCAAACCGGTTTCTAGGAGGTGAGCAAGTGCGTCTACTCCGTGTGGAAATAAATCCTTTAGCCACTCAGGACCCTTCAATCCGTATTTACTTGGTGACTTCTGCTGTGGAGCTCCCACATGGCAGGGCTCTGCTTTCTTCCCGACACGGAGGGGCTTCCCAGGACAGGGGTGCCGGGGGCTGTGAGATGCAGCCCTCAGAAGCAACTGGAAGGGAGGCCGAGGGAACCTGCCCTCTCTCCCCACGTCTGTACCTGAGGCCCTGGCGGCAGGCGTGCGGCTAAGGGCCCAGAACCCCGCAGGCAGCAGAGGGGGACCGTCCCCCAAAGCAAGCGCTGCCCTTGTCTGCGTTCAAGTCGGAAGGTGATCTGAGTCCCCTCTGCGTGAAGAAGGGGCTGGGTTCAAAACCAGGCCAGCCGAGCACCCGCCAGCATGCTTGGGGCTCTGCAACACAGCAGACGGCCACATGGCCGGGGTGGCCCTCTGACCAGGCTCAGTGACACGGAGGACAGAGCTCGACTGGGGCCTGGCGTAGCAGAAAGAGCACAACTATGGAGCTGGGCCGAACGGGGCTGAGCTCCAGCTCGACGGCCACACACGGCCCGGTCAAATGACTCCATGCCTCAGTTTCCTCACCTGTGAAGTGGGACGAGCACTTCCACCTCCGCTCTCAGAGGGGCCAAGCCGAGCGCGCGCCCGTCACAGCTGCGCTTGGAGAAGGGGCAGGTGCGGTGAGGCAGGCGCTCGGCGGGCCAACCCTCCGGCGATCCCACAACAACGGAAACTCCTTGCTCAGACGTGGCTCTGAGCTCCCTCCACAATGACGCGAATTCCTCTCTCCTACACACAGATGTACGCCAGGACAAGCCAGCAGCAGCCCTGCTGGCAGCTGGGATTTTTCTAGACAGGTGACACTCGGCTCCCTCTAATGCCGACACACGGCTCCATCCCCATCGTCTCTGCACACGCGCTCTCCAGCAGGCCCCAGCGTCAGGCCCCCGCGCCTGGGTCCCGCGGAAGTGCGCACACCCCGGTCTCGAGCCCTCAAGAGCTCATGGTAAGCGCCGCGGCCTGTGAACTCCGACCATGAACAAGTATTTCCTCAAACACCCTGGGAACCTTCCTGTCACTGGCGGAGTGTAAGGGCTGGGTCAGAAATCCCAGAAGCAGGTTCCAAGCAGGCTCCGTGGGGAGGCGGCCTCCGGACGTTTACTCTGCAACGCCGCGGGCTAGCGCAGGCCACACCGGGACGCGGCGGGCGGCTCCTGCGACACCCCGCCGCCACGCTCCACTAGCTCCCCCTGCGCACCCACCCCTGCGGTCTGACCCCGCGCCTTCACTTACCATTCCTGACTTCAAACCGGTTTCTGAAAAGCCCTTCTGGCCTCCTAATGTGCTTCTGCTGAAAGACTTCCTCGTCTTCCAGTGAGGTCCTGGCGTAGTGGCCCGTGGCGACTGCGTCTGCTCCTGTGAGGTTTTTCAAAACCCGAGATCAAACTCCAGACTCGCATGTGTGGCCGGGCCGCCTCGGGCCCCGGGAGCTCCCGGAAACCTGCAGACACCAAGCCCTGCGCGGACGGTCTGCACCGAGGGCCCAGCTCCCTCCCAAACATGGAGATCCAGGCAAGGAGGCCCCCCAACACGCCAACATTCTCATCCACAGTGGCCTTGAACTCTCCATTTACAAGGCTACAACCTTGCTACAAGGGTTCACTGCAGCTTTCTGAGACTTTCAAAAGTCTGTACCTATCCACTCATTCACTCTAGCTTAAGGAAAGAGATACCCACACCAAGATTTAAGGATAAAAATTTCATTTCAGTGTCTCCTATACTAAGGAAAATTGAAACCACCAAAATGTTCGGAGAATAGGAAGTTAAAATGCCACTGCCATGAGAGAACGGCATCACGTTCATGGAATTTTTCACAATGCTCAATAGGGGGAAATACATAATACTACAATCCCACTTTTTAAAAAAATGTTATTTATTTGAGAGAGAGAAAGAGACAGCACGAGAGGGGAGAAGGTCAGAGGGAGAAGCAGACTCCCCATGGAGCTGGGAGCCCGATGTGGGACTCGATCCCGGGACTCCAAGACCATGACCTGAGCCGAAGGCAGTCGCTTAACCAACTGAGCTACCCAGGTGTCCCCTGCTTTTTTTCAATGCACAAAGATTAAGAAAAAGAGGAGAAGGCCCAGTCCTTTGATTCCGGGAAGAGAACTGATAGACGACATCTCCCTATTTTCACTCTGCTGTCATGAACTTGAACTCTGAACTTCTGGTGATACACACACATTATTTCCACCGCAGTGAAGGACCATCCAGCATATTCCATCGCTTCCCTCCCCGCCACGCAAAAAACCAAAAGAATCTACTAGAGCACAGATTAGTTCACAACCTTTCCCTGGGCGAACACTTCAGATACTCCATGTGGCAAGAGACTCATTCCAGGAAGGGGCAGCAACCCGAGCCCGTGCCTTGCCAGCTAGACGAGCTCAGTGTAAGACCAGAGAGACAACGAGCATTAGCTGCTGAGGGCACCTGGCGGGCTCAGTCCGAGGAGCGTGCAGGTGCTGATCTTGGGGTCATGAGTTCAAGCCCCATGCTGATGTAGAGACTTACTTTAAAAAAAAAAAAAAAAAAGGTTTTACCCATTAAAAAACGACACGAAAGGGAAGTTCTAGTCATACTGGTCTGACATGGGCTACAGCTGAAACAGCACACGGCGCCTCGGCTCAGGAGCGGGCTCTCCAGTTTGCCAAACGTACTCCCTACCCTAAGGCAGATTCTCACCAGTAGAAGAACCGTTGTATATGAACTACCAGAAAAAGCGCATTTGGGAACCTGTTATGATACCCTGATTGCTTTTCAGAGAGGAAAAAAAACCCTCCTTAAATCTATTTCCCCAAACAACGACCACTTACGCTGCCAAGCGTCGAGTCCCTCTGGGAGAGACCCCAAGATCTCAGAGTCCGGGTTTCACGGACTGGCACTCCGTGCCGCGCTGCTCACGCAGGGAATTCAGACACGCAAGCACGCCCCACAGAAACTCCTTCTGAAGCGTCCCCAACAGACGGCCGCCTCGGGCTGGCTCCCTGAGAGGCTAAGACGACAGGGTGCCCGTCTCGCCACAGGGAGGTGTCACCCCTCCCACAGAGCTGGCTGCACACCTCCCAAGTGCGGTCCCTCCACACAGCCAGGCCCTGCCCTGCGTGGCGCACACAGAAAAGGAGGCCACTCACCAGGCACGGCCACTATGACCCCATGGTAATCACCCGGCTCATCCGAGGTCCTGTCTCCTAACACACTCAAAACCAAAGTCACTGCATAAGCCATGAACCTGTCGCTCCCTTCCTGAATAAACAGGAGCCAAGTGTAAGCCCCCCAGATGTGGCCCACGAGGGCAGAGCAGGGCCGATGCCTTTCCTTCCTGACACCCCCAACCACCAGGTAATGCCAGACTGCAGGCAGCGGGAGGCCCAGATCTGCTCCCCACCTCGGACAAGAGGGAAGATTGACCCTAGTTAGCCAACTTGGAATATGATCTCTACCAAGGTTCAGTTTTGGCATCAGTCATTCAAATGCATCCAGAATTCTGGGGCCTTTGTCTTGCAGGCATCACTGTGGCCTGTACCCAGTGTGTGTCCCCCTCCCCCCACCTCAGCGGCAGGGCCCTTGTGCGCCGGTTCTGCAGGACTAGAGTGAGCCCGCTTCTGTCACTGCGGCGCAGCTGATGGGCAGAGCAGCCAGCAGTCCTGGAACGCTACTGGACCGCTGGGACAGGACGGTCACAATAACGTCTGGGCACGTGGCCAGACGCAGCAAAGAGCCGCACGGGACAGAAGACACGGAAAAGCCAGAATCGGAAATTTCTGCAAGGGCAGGGCAGGGCACAGGAGCGAGCATGTGGGCTTTAAGGCAGCAGAGGCTACGGGCAGCCCCAGCAAGCAAGGCAGCGCCAGGGAGCCCCACAAAGGCACAGGGATGCCCCAGCAGGCAGACGGAGAGGAGAAAGGAGAACTATGGAGACAGACAAAATCTGCAGGCAGCTGTGAGCAGGGAGCAGGGCCTCGATGGGCTTTGAGAACAGATGACCAGGGGCACCGGGGTGCCTCAGTCAGTGAGGCATCCGCTCAGGTCCTGATCTGCAGGTCCTGGGATCGAGCCCCACTCCCAGCTCCTTACTTAGCCGGGAGCCTGCTTCTCCCTCTCCCTCTGCCCCTCATCCCTGCTCATGCTCTGTCTCTCTCTCAAACAGAATCTAAAAAAAAAAGAACAGACCACTAAAATGTGGTTTCAAATCCAGGAGGGAAAGAAAGGCCCAGAAACCAAGCTGCCCAGGGCAGCAGAATAAAGTCTCAGCAGGAGTGGCGAAAAGGACGCCCAGAAAGACACCGAAGCCGACTTTCCGGAGCCCCAAGGAGGGCTGGTGACACTCCCACGGACTGTGACCCTGCCTGCAACTGGGGCTGCTCTGAGCGAAGCTGGACCCGCAGGCAAGCTCTGGCAGCCCCGCTTCTGGCTCTCTGCCTGCGACCTGTTTTGGGCGGGACGCTCAGAAGTTGGTGCTCCTCACCTAGAGCACTGCCCCCACACCTGAGAGGTCCATGATGAGGACACACTTCTTCCTCCCCGAGACCCTGTCATTTGCATATTGCCAGAAAGTTCTTTCTTACTCAGGAAGATAACAGAATATTATCGTTTCCACTGCTTCCTTTCCTTCTGAGGATGAAACTGTTTACCGGGATTTGGCTCCTGAATCTCTCTGAAAACCTTACAATTTTAAAGAGATTAAATGGAAAGAGTAAAACGACTTACCGAGATTATCCACAGCATAATGGAAAAAACAACTGAATTTGATGTGCTTGTTGCAGACTATGTCAGGATTAGGAGTCCTTCCTTTTTCATATTCACTTAAAAAGTCACTGGAATAGAAAAAAACGATTTTCATTTCTAAGTGCGAAACATTCCTCAAAAAAATAAATCTATTGGGGCGCCTGGGTGGCTCAGTGAGTTGAGTGTCCGGCTCTGGATTTTGGCTCAGGTCACGATCTTGGGGTTGTAGGGCTAAGCCTCTGATTGGGCTCCGCACTTGGCACAGGGTCTACTTGAGATTCTCGCTCTCTCCCTCTGCCCACCCCCAACCCTCTTGAGCTCATGTTCTCTCTCTCTCAAATAAATAAATAAAATCTTTAAAAATGATTAGGTTGAATTACTTGCTTAAGTTAGCTTCTCCGTGTCTTACCAAAGCTACAATTTTCGGTAAATCAGGAGAGCTTCAGTGGACAGCCATTTGCGTAAAGCCAGCTGCACTTTCCATCTGAATCTATGATAACAGACAAAGCCGGACAGAAAGCCAGGTATCACCTGCCACTCCGGCCCGGCAGCCACTCCGTCTCCCCAGAGGCTCACAGATTGTGCGGGGCCCCGTGCGGGACGGACTCACTCAACCCTAGCCTCCCCTGACTCCGCCAGCAGAGGACGGCTTGGAGGAAGAACACGCTGGAGTGACAGCAGGAACCCAATGACCCAGAGCCACCATGTGGGGCTCTATGAGCTATTCCACAATCTCGGCCTGGGGACCCAGGTCACTGGGCGAATAAATGTGCCAGCTGAAACTTTTCTACTGTGACTGCTATACTTCTGAGGGCCAGCAATGGCCTGGATGCTTCCAGGACACAGGCAGCCTGGCTGGCCTGACTTCCGCTCTAATGGGCTGGCTGACCAGACATGGGAGGACAGTCCGGCAACAAGTTCATGGTCTCACAGTATCCACTCTAGGAGGATTATGATGCCTGTTCCAGGAGGTTAAAGTGAGTATTAAAGGGTGGGGGGCACCGGCTGTCTCAGCTGGAGGAGCGTGCAACTCTCGATCTTGGGGTCATGGGCTTGAGCTTCGAGCTGGGTGTAGAGGTGACTTCAAAATAAAATCTTGAAAAACGAAAAAAGTTACAGGTGTATCCGGAGTACCTGCGATCCTTTTCCATTGAACCTAAAGCTCTTTGTTGCTCTACCATGGTTACAAATGACAACGCTGACCCAGCGGGCCACATCACGAAGACACCGAGAATCTGCACGGGGTCACAGGTCACGCGTGTATCTTTGACTCCAGCAGGCAATGCCACACGTTCCTACCGCCTTTCAGTCCTCTCAGGAAGGGAGAACACTTGTGTTGCTCCATATTTCAATTTTTTAACTGCTACAAAGTTGTCAAGAGTCTCATTAAACTCTTGCTTTACTCTCCATGTGTCCACAGCCCCAGAATGTTTTCTACATAACAAGTTCTGCAGACTAATGCTCTACCACTGAGCTATACCCCTACATAACAAGTTCTGAATGAATGCTGAAGAGGCTGAAGGTTTGCACCTGCTTCTGAAAATCACGTTAACCATTTCCCAGACGGTTAACGGAAGAGAGGTCAGTGGCGTCAGCAAAAACCATGGAGCACAACCTGTTGGGCGAGGGGACAAAACCCGTCTGCAGCCCAGGAGGGAGGCGGCAAGCGGAAAGAACACCGCACTCTGACCCTTGAAGCCCAAACGGGCCTTGTAACCAAGGAATTCAGAAGAAATCTCGGCGCTAGAGAGTGTTATCAGAGCGGCGAGTGTTCGGGGGCTCCTGGGGGGCTCCGATGGTCAAGCGGCTACCTTAGGCTCAGGTCACGATTTCAGGGTCCTGGGACCGAGCCCCGCATTGGGCTCCCTTTCAGCAGGGAGCCTGCTGCTCCCTCTCCCTCTGCCCCTCCCCACAGCTCGTGCTCACGCTCTCTCTCAAATAACACATTAAAACAAAACAAAACAGAGGGGTGAGCATTCAGAAGGCAAAGATCACTGAGTGCAATTCCAACCACCCACACAGGCAACCAGGACGAAACGGAGGCAGAGGGCAGACTGGCCAGAGCCCGCCCGGTCTCTGTTAAACGTGAGTTCACCTCCAGAAGATCACATTCGCTCCCACGCTTTCCAAACGTAGCAATAAAGGTGAAGCCTGGATTTCTTGCTATCACCTTAAGCCCTGCAGCACCGAAAGGACGCCCCAAAACAGCTTTCCCCACCCACCCGGATTTGATGGCGAAGCTACCCCTGCCCCCTCCTCCTCCCACTCCTACACTCGTCGGTCACCAAGCCCCCCCGGCACCATCTCCCACGTAAGACCGGATGGATCTCCCCACCAGACTGAACGGAAGTGCTTGTCGCAGTGCGGGTTCCAGGGCCATCCCACGGCCCCGTCCAGGCGGACGTTCAACAAGCACCCCGCCAATCCTTCAGCCCGACCTCCGCTGCCAGCGGATCTGCCCCCCAGGGCTGCCGCGGCCAGCCTTTACCCCCAGTCCACACCCCCGTCATTCCCATCCTCTAACAGCGGCTTCTCCCAAGCTCTCTGCCTCCAGTCTTCTCCCATAACTTACCCGACACTTGCCTCCCAGATTGCTCTCTTCACTAATACGAATCACAAGGGCTACGTCTATTGCCTACTAACGTGCCAGGCACAGGGCTGGCAACTTTACAGCTAATTTCATTTAATTCTTACAGTAACCCATGCGGCAACATCCTCATTAAAGGGATTTAAAAAAAGGCTTAGAAAGCGCAGTGAATTACCCAACGCCATGCAGTAAGTGGCAGGATCAAGACTGGACCCAGGGATTTCCTTATGCATGTGCCCACCCTACACCTGTGCACATCGCTGCTGCCCGGGACATCTTCGATGGCCACCCACTGTGCAGAGCCCAGTTGGGCGCCCCATACCCCAGGTCAAGCAGCCTTCCTCCGCCGTGACAAGAGTCCAGCCAGAGTTGTCAATGCTCCCCCCAAAGTGATGGGGATTTTCCTTGTCACCACTGCTCTTGCTATCCTGTCTGGAAAATCTTCTCTACCTCACTGTCATTTTCAAGAGCAGATCAAACCTCACCTCTTCCATGAAGCCCTCCTGACTGCTCCACATGACCCACTTCTCCCTCCTCTGAACGTGCAGCATTTTCATATCGCTGGTACCTCCTACACGCCGCTCACCACTGTCCCCTCTGTTGAAGGGAACGTCCCCCTCCCACCGGCCTGCAAACTCCTGCAGAGCGAGCCACGGCCTGTCCCCCTTTATGTCCCCCACGCAGAGCTGTGCCCAGTTTGGAGCAAGCACTGAAAGATCACCGTTGGCAGCTGTCACATTTTTGAAGATTTTGTGTTTCACGTTTTCATGAGGTACCGGGGAGGGGCGCCTTACCTACTTCTTTTTCCCAGAAGCCTCTTACCGCTGACCTGCACAGGCAGGACCTCAGCCTTAGTTCCCTCACCCAAAGCTAGCAGCAGAAACAACTCAAGGCTCTTGAAGGCATTAGGGAGACTTCTAGCAGGTGGCACATACGGAAACAGGAGGCCGGCTGCTCTCGGACCTGCCATCCACCGTCTCGGGCGCCACCGCCTAACAGCAGTGGCCACGTGCCCCTGGTCCGGCTGCGGATGGCAGTCCTTCCGGCAGAGGCGGTGCAGTGCATCAGGAAGCACTCTGCGTCTCTGGAAAGGACCCACCTGAACACATCATTCCAGTACTCCTTCACGTAGGACACTTGGTGGAAAGGGATGTCCAGGATCCGGCAAACTCTGTAAGCATCTTCACAGTCCCTGTCGGCACTGCACACTCCATGCTCATCCAGCGAGTCCCAGTTCTTCATGAACACCCCCGTCACTTGGTAGCCTGGGGGAGGAAAGGGCCACCAATCAGAGTCCATCATCAACAATCTGAGTGCAAGCCACCCGTCCTTGCCAGCTGGCCGGGACGCCCCTTCCCCCACACTCCCATGACACTTGGTAACGCCTCCGTCATCACAGTGGGCTGCGGGACTGCAACTGTTGGCCTGCGTCGCCCAAGTGAGCGAGGTGATGTATTTTCATCTGTGTCCCCACCCGGTGTCTGCACAACGCCGAGCACGCAGGGAGGCTCAGCAAACGACTGCTGAACGACAAAAGAGCAGAAATTCAACATTTTCCAAAGCAAACAAAAACCACCACTCTGTTACTGAAAAAATAAACTAATTTCAAAGCCTTTTCCCAATGATCATCTAGAACTTAAACTCTAAGTGATCAGACAAGAAAACAATTAAAATCAGGGCTATTTTATTATAAAGGCTGTACTAATTAAACATTTTACCACCTTTTTTTGACTTCTTCTATTTTAACAAAGTACCCAACCAAATACCAGAAAGCCCAGTGTTAGCTTTCAAACATCTTAGTGACCCACTCAGGTGCCTACCCTGTGGGAGAAATGCTGGAGAAAGGTTTCTCGGTGGTTAGGCTCAATGTAATAGAACCCAAGACGTGTGACTAAGTTTGGTGTGCCGCCGAACACCCACCAGACCACCCCCTCCACGGCTCCCTGCAGTTAACCAGGCCCGCCCCTACTGTCTCTCCTACAGCGCACACCACACTCTGCTGGGCTCTTTGTGCCAGTCAGCCCCCTTCTGCCATTCACTGCAGCATGGAGCTCTTAGAGAGCAGGGACTACGTCTCATTCAACCCTCTGTCCCTGCACAGAACCCGGAGCTAACGAGGTGCTCGCAGAAGAGACAACCCCACACACAGCTTTAAAAATCCCCTCTTCTATCACCTTATCCTTCTTCTCAAGGACAAGGACCCACTTAGGGGCCCTGGCACTCCAGAATGGGACCTGAGCCTTTTGGGGGGCACAGGATAGGACGTGCACCTCCCACAAGACTAGGGAAACCCGTGACGCCAAGGAGAGGACCACGCTTTTCCTCCGCTAAGTCCATCAGCATCCCCCACTGAGGAGGAAACCCCAGGGTAGGCCGGAATATGGAGTGGTCATCTGGATCCTGGGGAGAAGGGACAGCCGACCCTCCTGAAGAGTAAAAGGAGTCCCCCTGGTCTGCCCACAGCTAGTCGGCCCCATCTGTCAGAGCACGTCACACACTTCATCAGGGAACCGTCAAGGGCTCTGCATGGCCTGTCCCACATAGTCCAAAGTCTCTCGGCTAACATCGGCCATAATCACTCTTTTCTTTGTCCGTCCAGACCCGGCCAACACTTGCATGCTTCTGACCTTCTGCTGGAGCTGCGGCCTGCCAGGAGCACTGTCCTCACACTTCACGCCCATTCCCTGCTTAGTGAAATGCTACTCGGCCTCCGGGTCTCGCCTTAAACAGCACCACCGCGGGTGAGGCTTTAATTCCCGATCTCAAATTACAGGTGCGCAGCGCCTACACTGTTTTCACAGATCCGCTTATCCGAGAGAGTGAGAGCGCTGCACGTGCATGAGTGGGGGTGGGGGGAGGAAGGGGGAGGGACAGAATCGCCAGCGGACTCACCGACGAGTGTGCAGCCCTCCGCGGGCTCTATCTTACCCCCCTGAGATCTGAGATCGTGACCCCGGCGAGGCTCAACGGACTGAGTGAGCCACCCAGGCGCCCCGGGTGCCTGCATTTCTACTTAATAACCACGACTGTTTTCCGAGCGCCCGCTCTGTGCGGGGCTCCGGGGTGACGCGTGCGCGGGCTCGTGTCAGCTCATCCTCCCAGTGGCCCGGCGACGCGGGGCTTCCCTCCGCCTTTCAGAGAAGGGCGCTGGACTAACCGAGGAGCCTCCCCTCCAGCCCTGCGTTCCGGGAGCTCAGAGCCGAGAGCGCACGCGAGCAGCCCCGTGGAGGCGGCCTCCCGCGGAGAACGCAGCTCAGTCGGCGCCCGACCCGGGCACTGCCCGGCCACTGCAACGGACGCTGGCGCTCCGGCAGCGGCGTGTCGTCCGTTCCGTTCAGGGGACATTTCGGCCGCACGGGCCCCCGAGGGACCAGGACCGTCCCCGGGTCAGCGCAGACCCCGCCGCCGCCGCCCCCCGGGTCAGAGGGCCTCGGGGCCCCCAAGTCGGGGACACCGGCCTCCAGTGCACGGGGAACCGGGCGCGGCCGGAGTCCCCGAGAAGCGGTCGCTCACCTCTCCGCCTCAGCAGCAGCGCGGCCACGGCGCTGTCCACCCCGCCGGACAGGGCGACCACGACGTGCCGCGCCGCCTGCATCAGCTCACCGACAACCTGCCACAAGCTGGGCGACCGCTTCCGCGCCGCGCCGGAAGTCCCGGCCCCGCTCCGGCTTCCGCTCCCGAGGCCCCGCCCACGACCCCTGCGCGCGCAGCTGCGTTCGGGCTCGCTGCTGCGCTTGCGCGCGCGGCTCCGGGGCGGGTTGCGTGCTGTCCGCCTGACCGCGGGCGAGGGAGTCGAGGTCGTCCTCGGAGGGGAGCGGCGAGGACCCGGATTCTAGGAGCGGGCGCCTTTAAGCAGGGGAGCCGAAGGATCCCGTGTAAATTTCGAGAGCTCTTCACGGCTGCCCTGGGGCGTGTACTTGCGGGTCGACTCTACCCTCGCCTGCGGGAACGGGCGTGGGGGCTTGATGTTTCTGTGCTGCGGGATGTCCCCGGGGGAGGCAGGGGTCCGCCACGTCCGCCCCCGCGCGTCAGGTGGCTCCGGCCCTCACCCTCCGACTGGAGATGCGGCTGTTCGGGAAGGCGCGGGAGCGCACGCGGGGGCACCGGGCGGGTGACCGAGGCAGCACGATTCCGGGTGGGGGGACGGCGGGCCGCGGAGACGTTCGCTGGGCCTAAAGAGCGTGGGAAGGTGGAGGGGAGCAGAGCACAGGAGGAGCCCGAGCCGGCTGGAGGTCCGCTGACTGGCTGGCCGAGGGGCGGCGGGAGGGAAGGGGTGGTCAGTGCGGGGTCCTGGCTCCGACCAGGAGCGCCCCCCGGCCCAAAGGACTGAGATTTGCGTTGGCGCCTGAGGCTGTGGTCTACGCAAGCGAGATCAGACACGCTTTAACTCTGACTCTGGGGGCCTCAGTGGGTTAAGCTTCTGCCTTCGGCTCAGGTCATGCTCTCAGGGTCTTAGGATCGAGCCCCGCATCGGACTCTCTGCTCAGCGGGGAGCATGCTGCCCCCTCTCTGCCTGCCTCTCTGCCTGCTTGTGATCTCTCTCTCCCTCTGTCAGATAAATAATATCTTTAAAAAAAAATAAATGGGCGACTCTGACCTTTCTTCACTTCAAACCCAGTGTCCCATCTTAGTGTCCCAGAGGACACACCAATCATAGCATTAAAAGAAGCCTCTCTGAACAGTTCATGTTTGCAATGTGCCCTGTGCTCTGACTTTGTCTGGTTCTCAGTCGTTAAAAACTGCTGGAGTGCACCAAAACTGGGCGGCAGTTGGATGGAGATCTACGCGATTTCGTGTAGAATTGGAACCATGGTTTGAAGGTGCAAGGGAACAGGTGCGAGTAGATGGGAATCAGGCCAGTAACACCCACCGCCCGAAGCCTCAGGTTCAAACTGTGGTCGTTTCTTCACAGTTTCTCGGTAGATTGGCAGTGCACCGAAAACATGGATCGTTCTTAAGGCAAGCCGTTTCCCTGAGGGCAGGAATAGCTTCAGGGTCTGGAGAGAAAGAGGAAGGCCCCAAGACTCTTTCTGAGAAGAGAGGCAGGACCTGTGACCTAGAGAGTCGTGACCACTGGTGCCAGGAGCAGCCACAGGGTGAGCTCCCTGACAGAAGGGCCGGTCACAGGGCCCTGTGGGGAAACAGGAATGACGATTTTTTCTGAAGTATAAGGTATCAGCCAACGAAACATCGACGAGAATATCTGTTTGATCTCACGCCTCCCAGGAGAGCTGACAGCACATTTGGGGTGAATGTTCCATTGAGTCTGGGGTGGCTGAGCTGAAGCCACTGGACGTTTTGGCTCAGTAGAGGACTTCGCCCTTCCTGGGTGTGGCATTTTGGTACAAGGTTGGGCGGGAGTCCAGTTTTCCTGCGGGAGCAAAGGGTTTGGGTTTAGGTATGCGACAAACCCACCCACGAGGTGGCTGAAACTTGAAATGTTTGCAGCATTTTCTGCCGCTTTTCAGTTCAAGATCTGGCATTTCAGCCGCTTTGGATGGTTCAGCCATGGAAAGGACAGCGACGTCCTAAGGGCCGTCTGTCAACAGCGATGTAGTATGTGTAGATTCCGGAGATGTGCATCGGGAGCTTAATGGAATACAGTACAAATGGTACGAAGTTGGACCTCTTAAACCCGGGAGGGTGGCTCTGTAGTGGCGGCCAACGCCCCTCACTGCTGTGTGGAGAACCTGGCCGGCACTCCGGGAGCTCGTATCTGTCTTTTTTAATAGGATTAAAATCCTATTACTTCTGTCCTGCCTGGGGGCGCCTATAGATTGGGATATGCCCCTGGGCCCCAACAGCCTGGCCACTTCCCAGGCAGCCTGAGGGAGGGGAGGGGCCTTGGGCGAGAAAAGCCAGGGAGCAGGCCAAGGCCCAAGGCCCCGCTCATCCCCTTGGGTTGGATGGGATGGCCAGAGCCCCACTTAATGACGCTATGAGACTGACGCGCTACCTACTGCGCTAACAAGGCACCTTACTCAATGATTGTGTGTTGACTAAGAGTTGAATGTCCCTCCCTCCTACCCAACTGTAAAGCCCCAGGTGAGGGGGAGGCATGAGCTTTGCTTGCTTCTGCGTCGCTGGGAGCAATGCAGCCTGCTGTAGTAGTCTCCATCAGCATGCAGGGCGCCCGTCCGGCTCCTAAGAGCTTGCGATTCTTGGTCTCGGGTTCATGAGTTCCAGCCCCAAGTTCAGTGTGAAGATTACTTAGATAAGTAAGACATCAGTAACATGTGAAGGATCAGTTCCAGGCTTTGGGTTTTCCCCTGTGAGCTGAGGGGCCACATCGGAGGACACCTTGCATGAATATGGGAGCCTAGCATGCTGGTCGCCCACAGGAACAGAGCCGAGGGAGGAGGGGGCCGCTGTGATTCTGGTCGCTTCTCTGTTCCCCTGGCCAGGGAGCGTACCTAGAGCAGGGCACCCTGCTTCCAGAGGCTGAGCTGACGCAGACAACTCCAGGTAAGGGCTCATCCTCGCAAGCATCCCCACCTCTGGATGGAAAGCTCCCCCGCAGGTGCGGTGCTATCCAGGAGACGCGCGGGCCTTCTCTGGGCAGCACCGGAGCCCCCTCTCCATTTAAACGTTAACCAGAGAACGCTCAAAGCACGGCCCCCGGCCTGTCCCCCCGCGCGCTCTGTGGACCGAGGTTCCTGGTGTCGGGCAGGAAATACCAGACAGGAGCCCAAACAGCAGGCCCCATGACTCCGGTCTGCTGAAAGGCAACTGCACTGCGAATTTTTCTCAAAAAAATGAGGTATCTATACAGATCATTGGCTTCCAGGCCAGTTAGTTTTTTAGAAAAGATTAAATGAGAATGGCTTCAGTCAGGGAAGAAACCTTCCAGTGGCCCTCAGCTCCCTCCACCAGATGGGCTCCTGCTTTGAGCACATGGAGGGGTCCTCCTCACCCCCGTGCCCAGACAGGCTGGACCTCAGCTCGCACACCTCTCCCTCGGCCTGGCCCCCTCACTCCCCGGAGCAGTCTCTTTTCTAGGTGTGTCCGAGTGTGGGCTGGAAGTGCAGATTTCTAGGCCTGCCCCAGACCAGGGCCGTGAACCTGGGTCTGCATTTAAACCAATTTTTATTCATACTCAATTTTGAAAATCACTTGAAACAACTGAAGTTTGGATAACCTAGGGGCGCCTGGGTGGCTCAGTGGGTTAAGCATCTGCTTTGGGCTCAGATCATGATCTTGGGGTCCTGGGACTGAGTCCCGCCAAGGGCTCCCTGCTCAACGGGAGCCTGCTCCCCTCTGCCTGCAGCTCCCCTGCTGTGCTCCCTCCCTGACAAATATTTTTTTTTAAAAAGTTTGCATACCTAATCTGATAATTAAAAAAATAGTTATGCTTGTTTGAAAATCAAGACGACCTTAAAAATCAAGGTGTGTTTTAATAATTTTCATTTATTTTACAATTTAAGTCTAGAATATTTAACTTTCATACAAACTTAATTTTAAAAGTAGTCACTTGCTATTTTACATCCAAAGCAGAATTCTTCAACTGGAGCAACTGCACCTCCGCGTCTCAGCCCGGCGCTCGGGCGGCCCATGCGGGAGATGCTGGGCAGCAGTGACCCGGGAGCCGCAAACACCCCCCGGGCCGCAGCAACCCCTCCGGGTACAGGACCCTTACCAAAGGTTGGCTTTTCCCCCCGGTACAACTTCTCCTAAGATTTATTTCTGAGGGTTGAAAACCACCTTAGGACTGGAGGTTCTAGAAAGAGAGAAATGCAAAGGACTGTGTTCTCCTCAGAACTTGAGAAGTGGAGAATCCACGTTTTCCTTGTCAGCCGCGGGGCTCAGCTGGATCAGAGGAGAAGCCAAGTCGATCAGCTGCAAGAAGCGACAGGCGGTGAGCCGTGGGGCCACACTGCCCCTCGCAGCCCCTCGGCTCCCCTCGAGGCCTCTGCCGCAGCGCGGGGCCGCCAACTGCCCAGACAGCCTGGCTCAGGCCCGTGGACAGAGGAGCCGGAAGGAGGAAATGCCACACGGAAGGACTCGGAGTTCCCTCGTCACGGGGGCGGGGGGGGGGGGGTGCGGGCGCCCTGCAGGGGTGGCGATGTGACCCCTGCCCTCTGAGAGTCTGGGCTTCCCAGGCAGGATCCTGTAGCAGGACCTGGTGCCACCAGTGGGGTGTGCCCTGAGCCATGTCACTTTAGAAACCTCCCTGGCCACTCTCAAGGGTCACTGTGAAGCACCTTGGGACGAGGAACAGACCCAGGATGGAGACCACCCGAGGCGACACCGCGACAGAGCCCGCGGCCACTCCTCACCTGTCCCACCTCCTGGGGGGCCTTGGCCGCAGTGTTCCTGTCCATGTCTGGAGTGTTGAGCAGCAGGTCGATCAGAGGTCCACGCTCAGATCCCAGAGGCACGCGCGCCTCCGGCGTATTGCAAAAGTCAATGAGAGGGACGTCGAGGGGGGCTGTGCTTTCAGCTTGCGGGGTGACGGCCAGCTGGTCCAGTCTGAGATCCACGAGAAGAGCCTAGACGAGAACACAACACTTAAAGGCACTTGCAGCAGCTTTCTGTGACCCGTTCGGAGAAAACACAGGAGACCCAGGGAGGGAGGGGCCGGTAGGGGCTGGAACGGCTGTGTGTGCACCCGCCGAGTTCTCTCCTCTCTGGCTGCCCCACCCCACAGCCCCAGCCCCATCCGCCGGCCGGCCAACAGCCCGCAGGGGAGCTCCCCCCGACCCCCCGCTGCTGCCCTGCTTTCTGCTTCCCGTGCTTGGAGCCTGGCCCTCTCCCATCCGACACGGGGGGCGGGGTGAGGCTTCGGTCCCCGCTAGAGGCTGGAGGTGCACACTCCCTCTCTCTGGCACGGCTGGCACCGGAGGCCCTGGGGACGACGGATCAAGTCCTGGAGAGTGCCTCTGGGGACCGTCGTGCTAAGTCAGCCGGTCACCCAGGGTGACACAGGTACCTCACTGGCGGCCGCGTCTCCGGCGGGCTGGGCCGCTCCCAGCGCTACTTCCGCGCTGACGCTTTTTGCAAAAGTCGAGTCCCTCTCCTCTGGAGAAAAGTGAAGAGCCTGTGGCACGGCCGACGGAGGGGACAAAGGCCCCTCAGGTGACGAGTCCTCGCGCCCAGAGGTGGCCTCGCTGCTGTTCCTCTGCGTTGGTGCAGCTCTGCCAGACAGAGAAACGGGGAACCTTAGGAGGGGGTCTGGGGACGTGCTGGCCGTGGGCGAGAAGTCCAGCTTTGGAGGCGGCGTGTCGCGTGGCGCCGTGCTGTCCATGGCAGCTCCGACCGTGCACGAGGCTCCTTCCAGCCTTAAGCCTCCTCGTGGATAAAAATAAAAGCCTGAGGTCCTTTGGCTCTACCCGTTCGCTAGCCTGCTGTCCCCACGGGCCCATTTCGCTCCCCTTTCCGGGGGATCTGGTAACTAGACAAGGACGTACTCCACGTTCGGCAGCAAGGAGAGAGATGCTCTGAAGACGATCAAGCAGGAAAATGGAAGACTGACCGGATGGGGAGCTGAGGCTTTCTGGAAAGGCCCCTGAGGTTGGCCCTTCGACATGGACTTCAACTGTGGAGGGTGGTGCATTCCAGGCAGAGGACGGCCAGGTCAGCCGATTTGCCGTGTGGGGGGTGGGGAGGGCATCCCGGCAGGAGCAAAGTGGTGGGGAGAGAGCAGAGGGAGGGGGGAGAGGCAGGTAGGACAGATAGTCTAGCGAATTCAGTTTGTTTCTCAGGAAATCTGGGTGTGGTCACCCCTGACCAACACCCTAGCAGCCAGACTGTGGGACTCTCCCGGGGACCCAGTCGCAAAGACCGCACCAGACCCCAGAACTCTGCATGGGGCGCACCTTACCGAGCCCTCTGTCCACAGGGCTCCTCCCAGTGAGAGGCTGTGGCCCACAGCGACAGGCGATGCGGACAGATGCTCTCCCTCCCTGCCCAGCCCAGCAGCCCAACCGGAACAGGACGCTCGGCGGGGACTGTGACAGTGCAACAAGCAGGTGCCCTCCCTCGCTTCAGAGGGTCACTGACAGGCCCCCGTGGCTGCAGGTGAGCAGACGTGATGAGCCTCGGCCTGGCTGGTTCCTGACAAGTGACTCACTCGCCAGACTAGGCCTTTCTAGCGCAAAAATCACCTTGGGTCCTGAGAGTCCGAGACTGTGGAGGCCGAGAAAATTCAGGCCATCCCACCTCAGGTTTAGCTTTAGCATAAGTACAGCCATCTTGGCAGAGCAAAGGCTGGCACCTCGCACCCCCCTCCACCCGCACCCCTCCCCTCGGCGGTATGTGTGACGTGTGTGACAGCACTCAGGCACCCCTGACCGCCCTCAAGGAAAAACAAACAGTTAACTTGCAGAGATCACAATCCTGCAAGGCAGGAGTCTCCCTTGGTTTACAAATGTCCTTGAGATTTACAACAAAGAAGTCACCTTATCAATAGCCCAATATCCAGAGGCACATGACTCAGTTCCTCAAGCCCTGACATCGCCCTCCCCTCCATAAAAACTGAAGGAGGCTGAGGCGGAAGAAAATGGAAACAAAGTTAAACCTAAATCTCACTAGCAAGAACACTTGATGGCAGAAAGGTGACATTCCACCAGGAAACTCCTAACTGTCGTCATGGTAGTGCCTCATCAGAGGGAGAAACGGCCTGGATTTGATAATAACCAGGCCTCCGATGTCCTGACAGTCTTTTCGACCCCGAGAGCCCTTCCGAATAGTCCCTTGTCCTCACCTACTGCTGAGCCGACAGTCGTGGCCCAGTTATCTACCGCCGAGTCCACCCCCACTCTGCCTTTAAAAACTCCGACTGTAAGGGCGCCTGGGTGGCTCAGTGGGTTAAGCCTCTGCCTTCGGCTCAGGTCATGATCTCGGGGTCCTGGGATCGAGTCCCGCATCGGGCTCTCTGCTCAGCAGGGAGCCTGCTTCCCTCTCTCTCTCTCTCTCTCTCTCTCTGTCTACTTGTGATCTCTCTCTGTCAAATAAATAAATAAAATCTTTAAAAAAAAAAAAACTCCGACTTTAATCCAGTTCGGGGTCCAAGTCCCTACTCCGCTGCGTCCGGTACACTTGGGCCCAAGCTTCAGCTTGTCCAATAAACCCTCGTGGGATTGCATCGGTGTTGGCTCCTTGGTGGTCTCTCGGACGCGAACACTCGGGCACAACAAGACGAACTTACTGCAGCCTTTACCTCTTACCTCACTGAAGACTTTTTCCGGGGCTCCGAAGAAAGCCGCCGAGCGGACACGCACAGAGGTGAAGCCAGAGCTCTGGGCATGGATTTAGGGGTCATCACCGGAAGGCTAGAGAGCCGACGGCCGGCAGGTGTGGGCAGGGCTGACACGTGCTTCCTACTCAAGGGGGTCCTTGTACTGCTTCCAAGGCTCTGTGGGGCCGCCACAGACGAGCGTCTAGCGGGAGTGCTATGGACAACCACCCTGGAAAAACAAAACTGGAGTCTTTAGCAGATGCGACTAAAAAAATATATCCATTCAGCCAATATGCTAATGCGGTAAAAAGCCCCAGGATTTCAACATGAAGGATAAAAGATTCAAGCCCATGAAGGCTGCTGGAGCTCTGCTCTGGGCAGGAAGGGCTGCCCCAGTCCCCTGGGAGGCCCTGGTGTGGGCTTCTGGTTCCTCGTTCAGTGGCCTCTCCACCCTGCCCGCAGGTTCTGACCAGACATGTTGGGGCACCCTCCAGGCTGTGCCGTGCAGACTCACTGCGTGGAAGGGTCAGAGGACATCTGGAAGTCACCTTCTGATGGGGTAGGTGTTTTCGGAAGGAAATGCAGACCCACAGTGGGGCCTGGCCTGGACTCATGAGGGTGTCCACTCATTCCCGGGGGGAGAGGGCCCCGAATCACGTGTGAGCCCTCGTGAGTACGTCAGGGCAGCTGCACGTGATTTCTCGCACATCCCTCCTTCCGACTTGGGCCATCCCTGTGGCTTCCATGGCCCGTGAATCCGCCCATCTGTGTGGAGCCCGCTGCTACTTTAAAGTAAACGAGTCGAGGCTGTCCTGCCAACATGTGGCCCACAGGAGGGCTGCGGGCGACACACCATCCATCCAGGACAATCTTTACGTGCTTCGAAAAAGAGTCTGAAAACAAACTTTAATTAATATTAACCGGAAAACTGAATCACTCCGGGGCACCGGCCGGAGAGGCGGTGCTCTCAGTCAAGCAGCCACTCCGCAAAGTTCTGGAACCACTGCCTGTCTCCCTTTACTGCTGAACTCCAGTAAGAACAGATGAAAAGGCAAACAAATATACTCTTCACTGTAACCCAGGGAGGCAGGAACTACTGTCCCGTTGCACAGGCAGAGGACGAGGGACGGGGTACAGCGAGGCAGGCCGCGGCTGTCTGGCGGTGGCTGTGAAGGGAAAGACCTGCAGCGCGGCTAAGTCCACCCATGAAGCACTCCGGAAGTTCACACTCAAATAAATGAAAGGTCAAGGCCGGTCTGTGGCAGAGCCAGCATCAGGGCCCCGCCCTGCGGTCTGAGCCACCACTTGGCTTAACCCCTTACCCCAGCCCGGCCCAGCCCAGCCATGTGCAAAGCTGCGCCCCCATGCTGGCTGCACACGGGGCCTGGAAACGCTGCTCCCCCAGGGGAGCGTCCTCACGTCCGTCTCCTCTCCCGGTGGACGCGCGCAGGGAGGAGCAGAGCTGGGACAGAGGGCCCGGGCAGCCGGGCTGGGGCCAGGCTGTCACAGAGGGCCCTGGAACCCCAGCAGGTGGCAGTAAAGGGTGGCGGGGGAAGGACAGTCCCCACCTAGGCCTCCCACGTGTGTGCGTTTGTGCGCGTGCGTGTTCTTACTGTCTGCACTGTCTGCTGGGCTGAGTGTGCCCCGTCCCCAGCGCACCACTGAGGAAACGAGGTCAGGAAGGTCCAGGAACTTGCACTAATCAGCTCACGGACCAGGGACAGTGCAGCCAGGACTCAGAACCCCCAGGCAGACGAACGACACTGCACCGGGCTCCGCCCGCAGCACAAACAGGAGCCCCGTTCACACCTGTGGGGGTGGACGTTTCTGCCACGAGGGCAGGCCTGAGAGTCGGCCCGTTACACCACAGGCGGCAAGCCTGAGACTGTCACGACGCAGATGTGACAGACTGAACGGGGCTCAGGCCGCGTGGGGACGGGCTGTGGGGTCACCACACACTTGCTTGAGAACGCTCAGAGACGAGCAGGCTCCTTTTTTGGAGTGATATAAAATCAAAGGACACACTGACTCACCTCCCCGCCGACGTACAGGACTGCGGCCTCTGTGCCCGACAGGACCTCGGTGTCGCGCTGTCCGGGGGCTCACCTGGGCCAGGAGAGGAAGCGTGTACAGTCCGTCACACACGTGACAAACCCACCATCCAGGGCTCTTCACCAGGAGCAACTCTCCTCAAACACCGAAAGCTCTGGGGCAGGGCCCTGTTCCTAGGGTCCCCGTGTCCCCTCGACAATGACAGCTGGCGTCACGACCCCCAGTGCGCACAGCCCAAGGGAGCCCGCTGCCACACGGTCACAGAGCGGGGTGTTCGGAGCAGGGTGGGGGCTCCCCGCAGCCTCGCCAGCCCGGACTTTGTGGGAACGGCCTGACCCAGGGCGCATGACGAAAGGTGCTCGTGAGACAGTCCTGTCCCTGACACCGTGAGGAAAGGACAACCAGACTCCAGAGGAGCTGGAGGCGCTGTTAAGGGCCCAGAACGGGCAGGAGAGGGCAGCAGGTGATAGACCCTGGGACCGGTCCTAGTCCCATGGCCTCCACAGCTGACAAGACCAGCAGACAAAGGTCGTTGGCGGGCCACGGCTTTGGGCATCTGGCAGGAAAGGAAGCAAGCTCTGCTGAACATGGTCACCCTGGAGAAGCCGTTTCCGCAAGCACACTGGGCCCTCGGCTGGGCTCTACGCTTTATCTCTAGGTGTGGCTTCTCCCGCGGGATCCAAACTCATGCATTCACCGGCCTACTCAGCACGGCCCACCGGAGCCCTGCGGCATCTCCAACTCAACAGGTCCAGACTGGCCTGTGGGCCTGCGCCAGGGCTGCGCTTTCTCATGCTGTCCCCCGATGTGGGAGGCAGGCCCCGGGTGGGTGCGGAGGCCCCTCCCCACACTGCCGCAGGCTCCCCCAATCTCCCAGCCCCCTGCCCAAGTCTCTAGTTCACATCCTGGCAAGGCTTCTACCTGGCTCTCCCAGTTCCCAATTTTTTTTTTTTTTAAGATTTTATTCATTTATTTGACAGACAGAGATCACAAGTAGGCAGAGAGGGAAGCAGGCTCCCTGCTGAGCAGAGAGCCCGATGCGGGGCTCGATCCCAGGACCCTGAGATCATGACCTGGGCAGAGGCTTTAACCCACTGAGCCACCCAGGCGCCCCCCGGCTTCCATTCTTAACCACGAGGGCCTCCCTGCCCCTCAGGGGAGGGCTCTGCTGAAGGCCTAAAGCCCCGTAGTGGCCCCTGCACTGAATTACTCCGATCCATTCCTCAGTCACGAGGTGCTGGGGAGCCGGCCCCTGCTGCCTCTCGGCCCTCACCTTGGCTGAGGCGGCTAGTTCGTTCAACAGCCACTCTCCTCTTCTTAGTGTGAAATGTTATCGAGGCAGGAGGACAACCTGTCTCTGCCTCCCTGGCAGGTGAGCACAGTCCCATGACTGAGGCCCAGGCAATGGGGCAGAGATGGGCGTGGCACACAACTTCCGGTGAGCCTCCTTGCTCCTCCTCACCCATGCCGCCTTCGAGGCTGACAGATGGGAAGGCCGGAGCAGAAGCAGCTGCACGGAGCATGAGGAAGAGGAGCTAATTTTGGCAAAACAAGGCAAAGGAGGCCCCGGGCCTCCGAAGGAGGCTTCTGGGCCATAAAGGCCACCTGTGCGGGCTGGTGGTGCTAGAAACTTGGAACAGCTGCCTGGAAAGCACATTCACGTGGGAGAGGCTACAACTACCCTCTCCCTTGAGTCCGCGCTGTAGAACGTTCACATTATACGCATTTCTTAGATGAATGTACCTCGACTGAACACCCACCTGCTATCTGCCAGACACCATGCCGGGGCAGGTGGGGAGAGGCCACACCAGCCCCACAGTCTTACTGATCATAGGAGGATGCGGAGGGGGCGGGAATTTGGGGTGCAGACCCAGACAGGTGGGAGCTACAGAGGAAAAGCTCTAGAAATGGGGAGGGAGCCCAAGCCAGCTGCACAGGAAACAGCCACCCATGTAAAATAGCATGAGACTCCAAAAGGCCATGATGAAGATGGCCAGTGGGAACAACTGCCACCACTCACACCGGGCTGGGGGACCGCCACGTCAATCCGGCCAGAGTGCAGGCCTCAGGAGCACACAGCACGTTCAGCAGGGACTCAGACAGGCAAGTGTTCATAGCAGGGCTGCCTGGTCCTCAGGGTAACGGCTTCAAGGCCTACCCCATCAAAGCTTAAAAAGAATCCACAAAAGGATCAAGTTGACCTGCAATTTAAATGCCTTCCAGGGTAAGATTCAGCTCCTTAACGCAGGACAACAAAACCCAGATGTCAAAAATCCTGAACTTAACCATCTAAGAGATGATCAACAATTATTAAACATGTGAAGAAGCAGGAAAATGTGACCGTCACCAGAAAAAAACTTAGTCGTAGAAATGGACCCCAGCATGATAGGGGAGATGGCATCAGTAGAAACAGCTTAAAACGACCATCATAAATATGTTCCAGAATTTAAACAAACACTGTTACGACAAAAATGGGAAAACTATAATATCAGAAATGAAAAATTAACTGGAAAGAAAGATGTAAACGCAAAGATATCACCTTGAAACGTCCAAACTGAAACACAAGAAAAGGTGGGGAAACCCAGGGCCTCCGTGACCAACAAGACCACACCGAGAGGTCTGTAATACTTGTGATTAAAGTCCCAGGAAATGAAGGGAAGCAAGAAAAAAGAATCTGAAGAAAGAACAGCCAAGTTTTTTCCCCCAGAATTAACACAAATATCAACTCATAGATCAAAGCAGCTCACAATCCCCAAGAAGGACGAACCCAAAGAAAGCCACCTCAGAGTTGCTAATAACTGAAATGCTGAAAAAGAACAAGAAAGAGGAATTTCTGAGAGCAGTACGGGGCAGCGATGGGACAGAGGGGAGTGACTGTGAGACAAGAATGCCACGGAGTTCTCATCTGAAAGGGCGCAAGCAAGATGCCAGAAAAACACATTTAAAGTGCTTTAAGAAAAAAGAAAGCCAGGCACCTGGGTGGCTCAGGTCATGATCCTGGAGTCCTACGATCAAGTCCCACGTCAGGCTCCCTGCTCAGCGGGGAGTCTACTTTTCCTGACTCTCCCTCATCTCATGCTCTTTCTTTTTCTCTCTCAAATAAATAAAATCTTAAAAAAAGAGAGAGAGAGAAAGCCAAAAACCTTATATAGAATCCGTCCAATATTTTAAAAACATATGAAAAACTTCTTACCAGTAGCAAACTTGGGGATCTTAAACTGACTTGTAGGGGTGGGCACGGCCGGCGTCCTACAGAGTAGGTAGGAGTCACGCCTTCTCGCACTCCCAGCTGTAGTCAACGGAGAGGGCTGTGACCAGGTGGGGCCGGAGTTCGGCCCAGGGCCTCCTGGTGACGAGGCCTGGGCGAGAGCCGCTGTGGGGGGCGCCTTGGCCGGCTCCGCCAGTGCGTCAGTGGCCGCGGCCCACCTGCTCTGCCTGCAGGAGGCACCTTCAGGGCTGGCCTGCAGAGGCTGCCGCGGCACGGCAGGTCCCCTCCTGCCCGGCTGGCTGCTGTGTGACAGAGGCGGGGAAGCGCCTGTGGAAATCCTTGCAGGCTCACTGGATCTAGCTGCAAGAGGAGACACAAAATCTGGTTACCACTTAAGCTTACGTTATTTTTAAATTACGAAGTTACTTAGCACTTAGAGTTTTCAAGTGAAGGTTATTTATTTCTACCATGATTTCCTCACGATCAAACACAGGACCTGTGAGCAACGTCCCGCATGCCCGTCAGGTAATGTCCTCAAACACAGGACAAGTCTGGCTGCTCCTGGCTTAGCTGAGTGTGTTCTAAGGTACAAATTCCAGACACATTACCACGACGCACGTAAGTTTTCGTGAGTTCCAGCATTCCCGTCTTCCCTGCTGTTGTCAACAGCAGACCTCTGCCCTGGCTGAGCGGCCGGAAGTGGACAGTGTTGTCGCGCGCCCCACCCCTCTGGTCAGGGAGGTTGGGAGGGGACAGGGAGAGAAGGTGCCGTCGTAGCTGTTTGGTCCCTTCAAATCCCAGGGCAGTTGGGTCACAGCAATGCCGGGCACCATTTAAAACAGAAAGAAGATAAACCCGGGCAAGTACTCAGGTGCCAATACGCGCCCCCGCAGACGCCCAGCTGGGGAGACTCCTGCAGAAAGCCCAAGAGGAAGGCTGAGGCCGCAGCCCGTGCCACACAGTGAGCACCAGCTTCGCAGTGCTCCTCACTGCACGCTGTCCCCGCGGGCCTCGCCAGCCTCCTCTGTGTACACCACGCACACACCACACACACTCACCCATCAGCACACACCCTCAGGCCCACTCAACGTCCTTCTCGCAGCCTTTACGAGAGGCAGGACCGCAGCAACCCCCAGTAAGGGCGGTGCCATTGCCCTGCAGCTCCGGCCGCACAGACTGCACGGCCCCTCATCGGGCAGGGATCCCTTTCCCCGGTCAGGGCCACACTCCACTCCGGAGGCTGGGGCGGGCCGGTCACGCACTCCCTCTAAACCCGGACAATGTTGCAGGGGAGGCACCGTCCTGCCGTCCGTCCAGCTACGGAAACAACTTCAGTTCTCCTCCCCACCACCGGGCAGTCAGGACTCCAAATCCCACCAGTCTGATTCCAGAGAGGACGCTTGTCCCATTTTGTGAAGAAAATCCACACACGTCTAGACAGCAAATAGCACAGGACTAGCGGGGTGAGTCTGGAAGGGACTGGAAGGCCGCTCCCCCCAGCACACTAGGGCTTCTCCCCTTCACCACGAGATGGCGCCCTCGGCTCGCGGAGACCACAAGGCAGCCAGCCTTTCGTCCTCTGTGGGCAGTTTACTAGGGTCACGTGCCCTAAGTGATCTGGAACAGTCCTATTTTTAACACCTGTGTCTGGTTACATGTCCAGGGGCTGGTCTCTGCGTCCTTGCACGTTCGCAGGCCCCTGGAGCACAGGGCAACTGTGGCAGAGCGGGGGCCACCTTAACCCCAGCCGGAGAGCGCTCTCCTCGGAGGAAGGGACCCTGACACAACGGCCCCCACCCCACACCGGCCCCCACCCCACACCGCAGCAAACCCTCCACAACCTTCTGCGGAGCCAAACTGTCTCAGAGGGACATTTGCCCTCAGGGCCGGGCCTGGCTGGGCAGGGGTGGGTCTGGGCACCGAACTCCCCTCCCCGCCACACCTCTGCCGGCTGCTGGAGAAGCACCCACGCTGGAAATCGCGGCTGGAACGGACCCGGAGGAAGACTTTCTTGAGAGCCTACCAGCACAGCCAGGTGGTTTCAACAGGGTTTTCTTCAGCCCCAACTGCAGCAAAATGTTAAAAACAAAACAAAAAACCCAGAGTCATCAAAGAGTTCAAGATCTATACCCGTGATCTATACCTTTCTTTGCAAATATAGGGTTTTTAAATAATTGAGCAATGATCGTCTTGAATTTAAAGGGAAAGGCCAGGCCGCATGGCTCAAGTGTAGTCTTCCAAGCCATGCACAAGAAACATGGGACCTGCTGAAAGGCCGATTTCTGGGCTCCCACCCCCGCCCCCAGAGTCCGAGCTGTAGGGCCCAGCTTCTGGCAACTTTAACAAGTGGTTCTGACGTGCAGCTCCGTTTAACCACAAGGCCAGGAAAGAAACGGCAGGGCTGTGGGCACCTGTGTCTGTGCCGTTGAGCGGCAGAGCCAAGCACCGACATCCCGACGCATCTCTGAGGGGAAGGGGGGGAGCCGCACAGACACACCGACGCTCGGAGATGCCGAGTCCCGTCCACGGAGCCCCCACCACACGCCAGGCCGAGCGCTCTAGCGTCCATCACGTGGCCTCGCACTGATCCCATTTCCAACCTCCCCTAGCTTGATTTCAAAGACACACTGGACATCTAGTGCACTGCCCCGGCGATCTCTTTGCTCCCGGGCCACGCCCGCCCCCAGCCCTGCCGGACCCACCTTGTTTGGAACCGGGAGCGATCGCTTGCCCTGGACGGAGTGATTTCCCCCAGTCGGCAGGCTGGCGGGCTCCCGGGCCATACTGGACTTGTCAGGGGCTGCGTCCCTGCAGGGTTCCTTTTCAGTGAGGATTTTCATCTGGGAAGGACTGGCTGCTATCCTTTTCATAGGCTGAAAATTTTAAGATGAAATGTGAGAACTGTCTGGTCTTTAACAACATACAGAAGTACCAAGGCTTAAGTGTAGGGCAACGGCGGGCGCCATCCCTCTCCCTGGGCTGTACACGTCCCTCCACTTATCAGCAGATGGAAGCGAACAGGGTAGCTCGCTTCCTGCACTGAGTCACCATGGACAAACTTGATGATGGCATTTGCTTCCTCATTAACAACAGAGTTGAATAATACTAAGACCATTAACAGGAGAGAGATCCTCTAAAGCTTTTCCTCAATCAGGATTCTTAGGATGATGAGGAAAATGGTCCTTAACAAAACTTTTGTTTTGTTAAAGTTAAAATGGTCCTTAACAAAACTTTTAAAATGCTGTCTGGAAAGGAATCACTGATTAAAAGGTCATTCCTTCTAGCAGAGACGCTGCTCAGTTGTAATGAATCTTCCAGGCAGAGTACTGGAAGCCATTTTTCTCTGGGCAGCAGAGTCAAACAAAGAATGAATTTCTGATCATATTTAGATCCAGGGACCTTCAGGGAACGAACCCCGGCTTCTGTCTATAACCCTCATAACAAGGCTGGCTACGAAGCAGCAGCAGATCTCAAAGTCAGCACAGCAGGAGAACAATAACTTTCTTTTCCCTTTACAGCATTTTAAAACTGAGATACAGCTCACGAAACAAAATTCACCATTTCAAAGCGTACGTGTAGGGGTTTTTAGCAAATTCACAATGTTGTACAAACGGCATCAACCCAAGAACATTCTTGTCGTCCCTGAAGGAAAGTGCCAGCCATCAGCAGTCACCTTCCACTCCTGTCAACCTCCCCGCCTAGACAGCCGCTAACTACTCCCCTCTCTACAGTTCGCCTATCATGGTCCCTTCCTAGAAATGGGAGCATACGGTATGTGAACTTTGTGTCTGGCTGCCTTCACTAAGCACGTTCTCAAGGGTCATTCATGTCTTACTATTTTCTAATATTGTATTTCCTTATTGCCTGAGGCCACCTGTAACCCCTACCGCGGTCTACATACACCACATGAGACCCATGTTACTCATTCCAGGCACATCACTTTTAGAAATTTACATCCCAATAGTCTCCAGCAAAGGACTCTGTATGACTAAAGGAACGGCCCGGCTACTCAGGGGAAGCGACAGCCACCATGTCCCCTGTCCAGACTTCAGTGTGGCAGACAAGATTTGAGCTCGGATCAGCCCTGGGTTCTGAGGGCAGGGAGTCATGCAGCTCTTGAGATGTCCTTATAGAGGGAAAAGGAGCTCCTAGGCCCTTGCTGGGTGGTTTGCACTGACCCAGACCCGCTCACAGCCCCATACAGTACCATTCCTCTGCGACTGGCTCAGGGAGCAGAGGCCTAACGGGGACCCAGGTTAGCAGCGGAGCTGAGAAATGGCACACAGCGGGCTCTACCTGCTGCCCCCTTAAAGCAGGAGCTTCCTCCCCTGAGCAGACAACAATGTCAGCGAAGCCTGGAAGCAGCCACCCTTTGACACCGTCCCCCACCCGAGTGCCCTGCCCCGCAGATCTCCAGGAGCCCCAGTGCTCCAGAGTTGGTTAGCCATAACCCAAAGACCTGGCTGTCCACTGCCACTTCCCAGGACAGCTTATCCGCATAATTCCTGGGAGGAAATCGATCTGAACAAATTCACAGCTAAGGAAGACGGCTAGTGGCTGTTCCGGGAGGGGAATTTTTGGAAGTTGCTTGTTAATGTACATGAAATTCCTAATAAGTAGAAAATATAGTGTTGTAACACACAAAAGGACAAATTTCAAAAGGCCTTCAGGAGGAGGTGTTTTTGAGTCATCGCAAGAGGAAGGTAGTCCCGCCCCTGTCCATATCCACCCCAAACCTAGCTCTCCGGGCTCTCCCTACTCTTCATGGACTTTCTGCTTATACTTCTTTTTTTTCCCGAAGATTTTATTTATTTATTTGTCAGAGAGAGAGAGCCCAACGGGGGGAGCAGCAGGCAGAGCCAGCAGGACAGGCAGAGGGAGAAGCTGGCTCCCCACTGAGCAGGGGGGCCTGATGCAGGGCTTGACCCCAGGACCCCCAGATCATGACCTGAGCCGAAGGCAGATGCTTAACCGACTGAGCCACCCGGGGCCTCGTTCCTATGCTTCTAAGCCCTCAGCACAGCTACGTTTCCAAGCTTCTCCGTGTCACGGTTTCCTTTAGGGTCATAAACCAAAGGGCTAAAACGCAAGGGAGCACCTAGCTCTCCAGACAGATGTTCTGGGATGTGCGTGTGTCTACCTGCTCCGTGGCCACAGGAACGTTCCTCCCTCTCGCAGAAAAAGCCCGGGGCTGCACCAATTTGCTGATGACCTTCTTCTGAGTCCCTGACTGCTTTGGAGGGTGAGCAGTACTTGGTTCCGCTGGCAGAGAAGAGCAGGATGAATGTGGTGGTCCCTGTGTCTGGGCAGGAGCCCTTGGGAGGGCCACACCAGGGGGGGTCTGGGTTCCCTGCAGGGGGCTGTCTGACAGATAATAGGTCTCTCTTTTAAGTGATTTGGGGCTTTTCTTCATTTCATTTTCTTTCTCAAATAGGCTTATTTTTAATTTTGATTCCTGTATAAATCTTTCCACGCCCTGGCTCCAAAGGTCTTCAGCTGTGACATCTTGGGCTGCCTTGTTTTTGCTCTTGCTTTCTATCTGTAAGGCCAGTAAGTGGGCTTCTTTATACACTTCCACAAATTTTTCCCCAGTGAGAGGACTCCAGGTGAAGTGACTTTCTGAGGCTGACAAGAGAGGTTCTTCAGGAATGTGATGGTTTAATTCCAAGCTGGCAGCAACGCATCTTTCCTTATGCCCAACGGGTCCAAAGAAGACCTCATCGTCTTCATTTGCACTGTTTTAAATAAAAGGATTATTAGCAGCAATGGCATTTAAATGAAAGACTTCAATGAATGTAATTAAACCCAAGAAAAGGGAAGAAAACTCATGATTTACCTTGAAGAAGACAATGAAAGATCGAAGTCAAATTTTTCATCAGCCAAGAGGAGAATGTCTGGGGGGAAAAGTCCAGCATTATTTGAGGGTTGGGGCCAAAAAAGAGAAAATATTACCAGGCTCCGCAGCTATAAAAACAACAAAATTTCACTCTCCAAAGTGTACCTTCTCGTCATCTTAACAGAGGGCTCTAGATGCTCCAACGTTTTTGTTTTCGTTTTAAAATAGCATCAAAAAAACCAATAATAAAATCAAATAGCATTGGCAATTCTGGGTTTGCTAAGCTGACCCCAAAATCCCAGTCCTCATCTTTAAGATATAACCTAAAATGCATTCACAAGTCATTCAACCAGTTTTCAAGGCTAGAGAAGTCATATTCGGGTATAGACAGTTTTCAAAAGACCACCGGCTTCAGGTCCCCAGAACTGAATTCCTTGCTTACAAACTACATCAACACCTACTCTTCCTTCAGAAACAAACTCAGTGCTATTCAAGGGCACCCTCGGGACTCCACACGTACTTGCTGGTGACCGGCTCTTCCTACAGCGCCCCCTGAACCCAGATGAAACTGCCCTTGTGCCCCCATCCGCGCTTTCGCCATAGCTCCGTCACCAGCCCGCCTGGAAGCTCAACTCCCTCTAGCAAACCTCGACTCCCTCTAACAAACCTTGGGCTCCAGGTTAGCGGATCTCTTCCGGGGGCAACTGCACCCTTCCCCTAGCTCCCACACCCCATCCACCCCATGCCTCCCGAGGGCCTCCCTGCCCTACCCACTGTCGCTGCACTGCCCTGCTGTTCTGTAATGTCCCTTTACCCTTCTGGGACCCCAGCTAGAGTATAAGCCCCTCCAAGCCAGAAAATGTCTAATGCTATCACAAATTTCCTTATGTCCGGCTAAGGGCCTAGACCCTTACAAATAATTATCAAAATGGATAATTACACTGAGAGTAGTAATAATTGCACTGAGTGGATATTTCCATACTGTAAAGTCTATACAGCACTTTCATAAATCACATCTTATTTGATCCTAAAAAACAACGCAGCAAGCTTACTAAAATTATAAAAATTTAAAGTACACTATTATCATAACTAGGTCCTAATTAGTCACTTCAATTATTCTTAATTACCCAATCAAGGAAAAGGTAGAAAGCACAAATGCACAAACACAATAGAGAGAAATGACCAGAGAGAGAGGAAATTTAAAGATTCTTAAGTCAGACTGCTCAACTCCATGCATATAAACCTAAGAACCTGGCTGAAATGCATAATTTTCTAGAGAACACTATTTTTTGTATTTAAATTATTTAAGTGGATTTATTTTTAAAACTGACTCCGGAAGAGAGAAAAAAAAAATCTTCATAGTTCAGTTATCATAACATAACTGCATACATTTATTCAAGAGCTCTTGTCCTCGAAAGAGCACAAGTCCCAGACAGTTTCACAGGATAATTCTGTCAAGTCTTTCAAGAATGCAGCATTCCAAAGTTTTTGACTGCTCCACAGGACAGAAAAGAGAAACCTTTCAACTTACTTCTATGAAGCAAGCATAACCATTCCCCAAACCTCTGGTTAGCTCAATAAAGAAAGTTAAAGACAAGACCCAGCACAAACCCTAGAGAGGAATACCGGGTACCAGAGCACACCAGCACATTAGAAGAAGAACGTACCCTGCCTAGGTGAAGTTTGTTTCAGGACTTCAGGACTGTGGGATGGTTTAATTTTACACAATGCAGTGACATGATTGTTACATTACCAGATCGCAAAAGAAAGCCCTGTGTCGTGTCCATCTATGCTAATAAGACATATTAAAAAATGCAACATACCTTGTCGACTTTAAAAGTTCTTTATAAAAAGCAATAGACACATTAGAGACACATTTGATCATATAAGGAAGTATCTCTCTCCAGCCAAAAGCCAGTGTTAGGTCTCTTGGGACACGATCAGAAGCATTCCTTCTAAAGGCAGGAACCCGTGCACTCTATCAGTCAGGACAGGCTGACTTACGCTAACGTCACAAACAACCCCCGAGCGTCAGGTGCTGTATTTCTCGCTCCAACTCTACGTATGTTGAGGCTTGGGTCCTGCTCCACATCCTTCTCACTGCAGAACACAGGCTGATGGAGCCTGGCCCTTGTCCTAAAGGGGGAAACGGCAAATCCATACTAGTTCTGAAAGTCCTAGGCGTGGCACATATCACAGCATTCCCGCTTCACTGGCCGCCCTTCAAGTCACGTGAGCTGACTCCAGCTGCAGGTGGACAGACAGGTATGATTCCACCGCGTACCCAGGAGGGGAAAAAAGTAGAAAGGAAGAAGGAAAAAAAAAGTGGAAATACTGATCAACAGCACCAAAACGACCACGTATATGTAAATTAACTCACAAGCCAGCACGAGAGTTAATGGTATCTCAAGAGGCAGTTCCACGAACGGCGGGCACACGGCCGCGATGTGTGCCGTCACGACGAGCCCGGACACCGCGCCGGGCGCGCTAACCAGTGCGATCAGACAACGGAGAGAATCTGGAGGAAACGGCATCCCGGCACACAGACGCTAGAATCACAGACACGAGAAAACAAACGAACACTATCACAAGTAGTGAAAGGATAAAAGCAGTGCCTGAGGACAAAATGATCGCACAGCAGTCACTGGCATCGTATCTACAAAGAACAGTGTGAAGATACGATGGAAGAAGAGACCTCATTACAGCAGCAGCCAAACCCACTAAATACCTGTGAATAAACCCAACATACGGAAGACAGATAAGAGAAAACTTAGTAGAACATAAAAGCAGCACATCAAATTAAAGGGGGAAATGGTGTATTCAATAAACGGTATTTTCCCTTAGGGAAAATACATATAAAAGGAAAAAGAAGGGATGCCTGGGTGACTCAGCGGGTTGAGCGACTGACTCTTAATTTTGGCTCAGGTCATGATCTCAGGGTTGTGAGCTTGAGTCCCATGTGGGGCTCCTCACTCAATGTGGCATCGGCTTGAGGTTCTCTCTCTCCCTCTCCTTCTGTCCCCTCCCCACTCACTCACGTGTGCATGCACTAGTGCTCTCTCTCAAAATACATAAATAAATCTTTTTAAAAAGGCAAGAAAAGGAACAAGAAGAAACCATGAGGAAATCGTCACCTGGAGACAAGAGGTCTAACTATGACACCAAACTGGAGACCGGAGGAGACTGATAGTACAATACGTAAAAAAAAAAACAAACATTTTAAATCTCTGCATAGCCAAAATCCCCATGAGCAAAGTTAAAGAAGCAATAAGCAGGGGAAAACGTATCTGCGGCTCCCGTCTCAGAGGGCTCATTTGAGAACGGTGCCCACAAGCTGTAAGAAAATAAGCAGCGATGTAATGGGAGGCCTGGCGAATGACAGCAACAGATCAAGTAACTGACGAAATAAAACAAAACGAAAGTAACCCCGAGATTCCACTTTTCACCTATCAGGTTGTCAAAAACCAAAGAGTTTGGTAACCCAGCCCAGGCTGTAGAGAATGAAGACAGTCCACATAGCGCTGGAGGAGGCGTCACTTAGTCACCCGGCGGCACCTACAAAATCAGAAATGCGTGTGTCCTCCGGCCCGGCAAGGAGATCTACGGGCGGACATCCCACAGCTGGTCCCGGTGTCGTTCGCTGCAACAGCATTTGAGAAAGCAAGACACAGGACACAAACGAACGTGCACCCACAGCAGAAGGGAGAAATCAGTCCCCGCCCCCCAAGGTGGACCGCTACACAGGGACCAAAGAGAACAGCAACGGTGCACGTGTTGACACACAAAGATCACCCCCATAAACCCGTACCGTGAGCAAGACGCGGCACAGCGTTCCACCTGCTCCGAGAGAGGGGCAGTCGGCCGGCAGTGTACACGGACTGGTTTGCTCTTGCACAGATCGGGTCTGGAAGAGCAAAGAGACCGAAGACACTGCTGGCTTTTGGAGGGGCAGCTGAGGGGCTGAGGGAGAGGCTGCAGGAGGCGGAAACAGGTTGGGTCAGATCCTGGAGGGTTTGCAAGCCACTACAAAAAGCTTCTATTCTATCAGAGTGCACCAGGAAGCTATGGAAGGTTTAAGCCTAAGAGTTATGGTCTAACCTGTGTTTCTCAAAGGTTAGCCGGGCTGCTGCGTCCAATTTATAGGAAGGGAAGGAAGCGGTATCTGTTGGAATCACAGATGCCCACGTCGGTGGAGTTGAGTTAGTGTGGCTGAGGCACAGGGCGGTGGCATCGGGTGGGGCTGGAAAGAGGCAGGTGGACCCGAATGCATTCTGGAGATGCAAACAGCAATAAAGGGGGACTGAACGAACGTGGCCGCTTCACAACTTAGGTTGGTAAGTAGAGGGGCCGTTTGCTTCCACGAGAGGACAAAGAGCCAGCGAAGAACAGGCTGGAAGACAAGCACATTGGGCTCGAAGTGCGAGACATCTGGGTGAAGACGCCAAGGAGGCAGGTGGATACAGGAACCCAGACTCTGGGGAAAGACTGTGTCCAAGACAAAAGGTAGCCCCGCTACAAAGCGGATGGAGTTTAAAACCTGGGAGTGTCTGAGAGCCCCTGGGGTGGGGGGGATAGAGAGAGACCCCAGACCACGTCCTGGGAAAGATCAGCTCAGAAGACGATGGAGGAAGAAGAGCTTGCAAAGAGATGGATAAACCAGCCAGAGAGGTGGAAGGGTTTGTACCTGCATGTCAGTGGTGAGCACGCAAACGGACCGGCACGAAGTAAGGCTACGAGGGGCCGGGAGGGTTGTGACAGAAGGGGTGAAGACCTCCAGCGCAGCCCATGGGACCGCACGCACTCGGGACTGGTACTGAACGTGAGGGTACAGACGGGAAGGAGGAAGGCGTGCAGTGGCAAATACGTTTCTAGATACAAGGAAGACATGATGAAACTGGTGAAGCCCCCAGGACCCGTCCAGGATCTTGCCAGGAGCAAAGGATACAGGGACGTCCACATGGGGACGATAGGGGAAAGATGGGAGGGTTTGGGCCTCGGCTCATCTCCGGAGGCTGTCTTCCCACCCTGATGCTCAAGCCAGCCGGGGACAGAACAAGACCAGAACGTCACGGAGATTCTGAACAAGCCTCAGCCAACAGACACCAGCAATGAACACGAAGAGGAAACATCAGATTCGGTCCCTCCAGTCCCGAGCGCCTACCAGGTGCCAGGCGGTGTTCTCCGCTCTGGGAATACCCAGCGGGTCGCGCTGCAGAGAACCCTGCCTTGAGGGAAATCCGAAGCTGGGGGGAACGCGAGGGAGAAAACCGAAAACCAGAGAGGCCGGACGGAGGCACACCGCTTAGGGCGGGGACGTGACTTTGGCCGGCGCAGGGCACCGGTGAGCGCCGAACAAACACCGGACTAAGTTCTCGCAGATGCGGGCACTCGAGCGCCCCGACCGCGACGCCGCAGCGGCGAGGACGCACCGTTCTCCCCGGGGACGTCCATCTCCGCTTCTCCTGGCGGGCTGGCTGCCGGCGCGTCCTCCTTCCACGGCGACGGATGTCAGGGAGTCACTGCGGGGAGGACAGGGTCGGCCGGTGAGCAGGTGCGGGGCCCAGGCCCCCGGCGCTCCCCCTCGGCCCCCCGTGAAGGCCGGCGAGCGCCGCTGCAGCCCCGACCCGGACGCAGGCAGAGGGCGGCCGCCGGCAGGCGGGGAGGGGAATGGCGGCCGGAGGCCACGGGAGATGCCGCGGGGACCCTCTGCCTCGCACCCCCGGGGCCGCGCGCCCCCAGGCCGGGAGCTCCGGGGGCCTGATCAGGACGGAATCCACGGCCGAGCACAACGGAAGTCCCCGCGCTCGCGGCAGCGCCACCGAAAGCGCGAGAGGACCCCACCCGACCCACGGCGCCCCTCACCCGAGCGGCGGCGACACTCGGCGTCCCCACCCCGGCCCGGGGTTTAAACGCGGCGCGGCGGGCGGGGCGCGGGCCGCCGATTGGCCGGTTTGAAGGCGCTGCGCAACGACGCCGCGCCCGGTGCATCCTGGGGGCTGGGGGCGGAGCCTCCGGGAGGCGGGGCGGACGCGCGTGCGCACTGCGTCCGCGTGCGGGTGGGCGGGGCAAGTCCGGGTTCCCGCCGGCAACTGCGGCTGGTGTGCAGAGGCGGGCGGCGGCTTTTCTGCAGCGCCGTGAGGGGTCCCCGCAGGCTTGGCGTCAGGGTAGCCGCGCGTGCCGAGGGACGTGGTTCCGACCCCAGCTTTTTGTCTGTACACGCAGGGGTTTCAGTTCCCCGCAAAGCGTGTCGGCGGGAACCGAAGTGGGGGCGCGCGTAGGGCTCGGGCGCCCCGCTTGCCGGTCGATGCCAAGCCCCGGGCCCGCCCGCACCCGCGCACAGCGTCCCGCCGCTGGTGCCCGCGCGGCAGGAGAAGCCGAGGGTGCCGGGGCACCGTGGTGAAGCCCGCCCTGGGCTTTACACCCGCCGGGGAGCTGGGTGTGTTCGGAGAGCAGGAGGCGGGAGCCGGGGATGCAGTCCGCACGGGGAGCAGGAGCCCTGGTCCGAGCGACGCGGAGCACTGGCCAGTGAATAGGTCCGTCCGCAGCAGCGTCAGACGGACCGCACTGCGGCCTGTGAACCAGGTGTAAGTAACACCCGCTCGTGCCGGGAGGGTGCGATGGGGGCTCCGTTCGGGACACGTGTCATGAAGCTGTTGCTCTGGGTATCTGGGACTGGTGGCTGTGGGAGGACGTGGGAAGGAGGGGCCTGGGAAGGTCTGAACTCCAGAGGGAGGAACACCATTTTCAGGGACCGTAACGAGTTATTTGGGGCAGTTGGGTGGAGAGCTGTCCAGGGGGCAGCCATCCCAGGCCCAGGACCTACGCCAAGAAGGCTTCTATACTGGCTGGCATCTGGACTCCACGTTGTCTCTGGCTTCACATCACCCACGCCAGTCACCCTGTGTGGTTGTGGTCCCTCTCCACTTCTCCTGATTCCAGCTCCCTGTGAGACCGGGAGCCCCTAAAAGGCATGGCAGGGGCTCGGTTATGTGATGGCCCCCAGCCTCAGCAGCCCAGCCATGGACCCCAGGCAAGAGCTGAGAGAGTGGGGGCTGGATATTGAAGGGGTAGGAGATGGAGAGAAGCGCTGGGGGTGGGGGGCAGTGTCTAGCCCTTTGGACAGAGCCCAGCCTGACCTCTGCATCCCCTTTATCTTGTCCTGGCATCCCCAACACGTCTTTTCTATCAAAGGGCTCCCTCTGTAGCCTTTGGCTTCCCCCTGCACTGGGATGTGCTGCGGCCACCTAGACCTCGCCTCCACCACCTGAGTCTCCGTCCGTGGGGTCCCTTCTGAATTCCATTGTCTGTTGGCTTTTTTTTTTTTTTTTAAGATTTATTAATTTGAGACGGACAGACAGAACGAGCACGAGCAGCAGGGAGAGAATCTCAAGCAGACTCCGCACTGGGCACAGAACCTGACACGGGGCTCCATCTCACAATCCTAAGATCACAACCCGAGCTAAAAACAAGAGCTGGACCCTCACCACCTGCGCCACCCGGAGCCCCATGAAGTCCATTGTCTTTTGCTCAGGTTCCTGCTTCACTGGTACCCTGTGGTGGTACCGGGCACACCCAGCTGCAGGAATCTGTCAAGAGCCTTTGGGTTGTAAGAAACACAAAACGAGCTTCAGGCTGGCTTTACAAAGAGGAGAATTAACTGACTTGAGGAACCGGGAAGTCCAGGAAAGAGGGGCTCGAAGGAGGGCACTGGGTTAGGTCATCTCCCGGCTGCCTCCTGGGGTCCGGCTCACCCTTGAGCATGCTGGCTTTGCTGGGCCCCCCAGCCCAGGAGCTCCAGGCTTCCCACCACTTAGCAGGGCCTCCTGAGGGCAGCAGCTGGTTTGGAGGTGCCTGTGCCCTGTCGATGATCCGAAGGTCTCTGTTTGCCTGACTCAATCACAAGGCGACTGCAACAGGAGCTCGGGAAGGTGCTTGGCCCAGGTCCCCTTAGCCCTGTGGGCACCCTTGCCAGCCTGCAGTGGGTTCGAGGAGGGCTTCCCTGAGGAGGGAACAGGGTTTCTGGCTTTTCTGGCCAAGTTGTATCCTCCTTGGAACCAGGAGAGGGGAGGGCGGATGAAATGTGGGCAGGTAACAAGAGGGGACAGCTCAGGATGGGAGGGTAGGCTCCCCTCTGGCCTGTGTCCCTAGCTCCTGGATGGAGAGAGCACCTCTCTTGAGATCCTCTTGTAACTACCCATCTTCTGGACTCTATGTCCCACCCCCACGCCCAAGTGCAAGGAGAAGCCTGTCTCCCCAGGACCCAGCCTGGCACGTGGGAGATGATGAAAGGTGCCGCCAGCACAGTCAGGCAAAGGAACCAATTAACTAATTCATTTTAATCTCGGAAATTTGTCTCATCAGTTTGGAGGCCTCCACTGCCCCCGCCTGAGTCCCTACCTATTTCAGCCTACACTGAAGGAACCTGAGAAACATCTAGGGGTGGGGCTCGCCCCTCACAAGCACATTCCAGTGAAATCAGCAGCCTGCTCAGGAGTGTCACTGGGGCCTGTTAAGATGGGGAAACAGAAAACTGGCTCAGATCTCAGTAAAGCTCCATGGACTTTGGTTTTTGCCAGGACAGGGCAACCCTGAGTTCAGTCCACAACCCCCAGAAAGTGTGCCCGCTTGGTGCATGTGCGCTCGTGTGACTCAAGTCCTAGTGGGCAAAGGAAACCACGTAGCCCGAGGTCCCTTAATCAGCACTGCCCGAGCCCCCGGGAAGCCCACGGACTCCTCCAGAGACCGCAGAGGGCCACCCACATGCCTGTGCGGGTTTGGGGGTGGTGGGTGCCGCAGCGGGGGGGTCCAAGGTGAATCTCAGCAGGGCCTCTGGTAGCTGTGACCCTGGGCAAGTCACTTCCCCCCGTGGGTGCTCTCACCCAAAAGATGGGACAACGTATCTAGAATGTGATGGGGAAGACAAAAGGAGGGGCAGCCTCAGGGGCCAGAGTGTCCCCAGGGGAGGACTCCCCTCCCCCAGCCAAGCCAGCTCCCCAACCCAGGAGGTGTAAGAGTGCCCTGGGAAAACAGCGCTGCCCACTTTGGCTCTAACTGCTGGCACATGCGCCTTGGCCCTTGGAACAGAGGGTTCCAAGGTTCTGAGTCATGTCTAAAATTGATTTGTGTCCCTACTTCCCATAATGTTGCTGGTACAAGGCTTTCTGCTTAAAGCTGCAAGTTACTCAACAGCCCTAACTAACAGACTCTAGCTGCTTCTAACCCCAGGCTTCAGGGGGCAGCTGATCCGACGCTGGGGAGGGGGCCAGGTCCAGCTCATTGGAGGAGGTGGACGGCAGCGGCCTTTCGGATGAGCCGCTGGGTCAGGGGTGAGTTGGGCTTCAAGGCGTCACGCTCCATCAGAAGGTTCCTGTGGAAACGGACAAGGTCTGTGATGGAAACTCCTAGAAGCGGGGGGGCCCTTTGGTCCCTGGGCCCCAAGACAGGACAGGCAACTCGGGCTGGGGCTGAGATGGGAAGAGAGGGGACAGCATCACTGCAAAGGGGATGGGAGGGACAGAGACAAAGACCTGGTCTTGGTAGGGCACTAGGTGGGTGGGCGGTGTCTGGCGAACATGTCGACTCTCCCCAAGACACACAACTGGGTGAGGGCAAAACCATGGCCTCATCTGCCTTGAGAAGCTGGGGGCCCATCCACCTGCCAGACGAGAGGGTAGAGCCTGTCTGGGGGGTGGTCGGGAAGCCACACCTGAGGCCGACTCAGAAGGTAAGTGTCAGGAGGCCGGGTATGGAGAAACCCAAGCGTAAACAAGTTTTTAAGGCAAAGACCCTGAACAGTTAATAACCACTTCTGTGGGGTGAGGGTGGGGTTAAGGAGGTGGGCCACACTCGGGGTGCGGATACGACAGGTGGGGCACGGGGTTCCCACCCTGGAGGGGAAGGGAGTGAACTGCCCGTCACCCCGACAGCAGCAGGTGCCCCTCTGTGGCCAGCATCTGCTCTGGGCTGCCCCCGTGGCGTGTTGTCCCGCAACACCCCAGTGGACAGACCACCCAGCTTGGAGGAGACCCTCCACCCCCAAGGCATGCCCCCACCCCGCGCCGGCCCTCAGCCCACCTCTGTCTGAGGGGCTCCACCCTGCCAACCTGAGATGCCAGCTTGCACCCACACGGGGGCCTGGAACTCTAAGCAGTGTGACCCCTAAAGAAAGGTGTGTGGCTGCGGCAGATGGCCGTGGAGGGGTGAACAGTGAGGGGTGCGTGTCTGGGACGCGTCAGCGATCCAGCCAAGTCCAGAGCGCGCACAGCTGTTTCATGAGTGCTGAGAACACCTGCTCTGCTCAGTTTGGAGATGCTCTTGGGACAGTTGGGCCTCACGCAGCTTAAATCCCGGGCCTCTGCCTGACCTCCAGGGCTCAGCCTAGGGTCACCCCGGACTTCACTGGGTCTCCCGACCCCTATTCTACCCGCCAGGTACCCCACAGCCCCTTCCTGCCCCCTTCCCCATTGGTGTTCCAGTGGGGTGCAAGGGACCCATGAAGAGACCGGGCTGCCCCATACAGGGCAAGGCCAGCTGGGGCGTGGGAGCTGGTGAAGGCTGGGCTTTGCAGCGCTAATTCAGGTGCCCCCGCCCCAACACCCCTAACCCTCCTGCTCCTCCTAACCTGACCACTGCGCCTGGTCAGATCTGCTGATTTGCGGGCCGCCTCTCAACTGTCTCTTCTTCAGGGCACCCTCCCTCCCTGAGTCCCGGCCAGCTCAGCCTCCAGAGCAAGGTGCCCCGGCCTGCACCCATGGCAAGTTGACGTGTGTGTGTGTGTGTGTGTGTGTACACGAGTTGCTAGACGTACGCTCCACATGCCAGGCCCTGGGTTGGCCTGCCTCCTCCCCCACCTCCTGGAACCCGGCAGAGCCCGTGAGAAAGGGCATCCAGGCAGAGCGCGCAGCATGTGCAAAGGCCCAGGCCCCTGAAGGAGCAGCAAGTGTTGGTAATTATAGCTCAGCGTGGCTCGGCTGGGAGGGCTAGGAAGGGCAGGAGGGCCGGCCTGCGGGTGGGTGGACCCCAGTGGTCAAGTCGAGTGTGCTAACAGGGAAAACCAAGCACCCCACAGCCTCACGTCCTTGCAACCTCAAAGGTGGGAACCGTCTCCGGCGGAGGGAGGTGGGCGTCTCAGGGGAGGCTGGAAGCCCCTGGGGAGACCCCCACGTGAGATGGGCAGCTCTGCTCAGAGATGTCCCCAAGCCTGGCATGGGTGTGAGCGAGGAACTCACCGCGCCACGTTCTTGTGGACGCCAGACGTGCAGTTCAAGGCCGCGTGGATCAGCAGCTGGTTGAAGACGTCTCTCTGAGAAGTCAGTGGGGCAGGTGAGGCTGGTGTAACACGGGATGAGGGATGGGAGCCTCCATCCCACCGCGGGCAGGCCTGTTCTCGGGAACAAACTTCCCAGGGGTGGGGAAGACGGCACCTGCGCTCATGGGCGCTGACCGGGAGAGAGGCCGCCGGCAGCGGTGCAGCCCAAGGCTGGGGGCTCACCTGGGCGTTGCTGCCCCCGATCTGGATGATCCGGTAGCGGATGGGAAGGAGCAGTTCCAGAACACGTTCTGGGTTCCCGTTCTCAGCCTCCACCAGGGCCTGGCACAGGGGCAGCCCCACATCACGGGCCAGGATGTGCTGGCAGTTCTCCCCGGGGGCCCTGCCAGCCAAGGAGGTGCCCTCAGTCACCGGCAGGACACCTTACCCTGTCTGACTCGGGCGTCCTGAGGCGATGGGCCGCTCTTCCTCAGCCCAGCATCCCGGGCTCTGTGCCTGATACAGCAGTGCTTGGGTCAGGGGTGCTGGCAGGGGAGAAGCGGGCGGGAAGTGGGGAGAACAGGGCTCTCTCGACCCTGGCTTGAACAACCCTTTCCACAGGGTTGGACTGTGCTGTTGGGGGACCTCGGGCAGGTCCCCCAACGTCTGGCCTCAGTTTGCTCATCTGTAAAGTGTGGGTACAGTGCCAACCTCACAGGGCCGTCAGGATTGCACACCGTGCCCGTAAAGCCCGGCGCTGGAGTTGGCCCCCACGCTGGGCCACACAGCTGTCACAGCCCATGTCTCTTTGCTGGCCCACAGGTGGGGGCTGAGCTGGGTCATGGGGACAGCGGGCGTGGCGGCAGCAGCCTGCTCCAAGCCTGACTTAAAAGAGAATCCGGGGGAGGGGGGGCCTGGATGGCTCAGTCGCTAAGCGTCTGCCTTCCACTCAGGTCATGATCCCAGAGTCCTGGGATCGAGCCCCTCATCAGGCTCCCTGCTTGGTGGGAAGTCTGCTTCTCCCTCTTCCACTCCCCCTGCTTGTGTTCTCTCTCTCTCTCTCACTGGCTTTGTGTATGTTTGTCAAATAAAATCTTGAAAAAAAATTAAAAATAAATAAAAAGCAGGAATCAGATCCTGGAGTGCCCGGTGGGCTCCCCAGGCCTTCCCGGGCTGACATGACCACCGCTGAGCCGCGGACACCTTGCCTGAAGCTGCCTCCCCAGCCCAGGCCCATGGATCCTGCAGCTCCGCTCTGGGGGGAGGGGACGGGCAGGCGGCTGGGTTGGTGGCCAGCTCCAGCACGGCCCCCAGGACAGCACCAGGGGTCACGGCTCCCACAGCTCCAGCCCTCCAGGTGGGAGATGAAGGGTGGCTGCTTCCCCGGCCTCTCCTGGGATAGATTCTGGCTCCCACCCATGCCAGGAACCGGGCCAGGGGGCTGTGTGGCCACACCACCGCACCTCCCTCTCTGGCCAGCCTGCCTCAGCAGGCACTGTCCCCAGTTGGCAGATGAGAAGACTGAGGCTCAGAGCAGAGAAGCCCTTTGTCCAGCATCTCAGAAGGTACGCAGCAAGGCTTTCTGGTTCCAGAGCCTCACCGTGCTCCCCTGTGGGAGGCGGCCCCCATGACACAGGCTCCCACCCCCAGCGGGGCAATGGAAAGGCGACTCTGGCTCCTAGGAGAACAGCCACGTCCTTGCATGATGTATTTGGTGGGGGCACAACCTGTGGAACGCGTGTGTGACAGCCACCCTCCACGGGCATCCCTGCGGCGGCGTTCACCAGTGGGGCCTCCAACCCCAGCCTCCTGGGCGGGTCTGCACCGCATGGCCCTCCCAGCGGGTCCCTGGCCCCTCGGCATACCTGCTGGCGTCCTGCAGGGTGGTCAGGAGCTCCTGGGTGGTCCCAGAGTCCCGAGCTCCCAGGGATGCCATCAGGAAGTGTGCGTCGTTGAACAGCAGGATGTGGTCCCGGCTGTGCTTCTGGGTTATAGGCAGGACGTCCTGCCACCGCTCACCCACAGACACCCCTGAGGGCACAGGGAAGAAACCTGCAGGCCTGGTGTCCCATGTGAGCATGTCCTACGCACGGGCCTCCTGAACCCCCACGTCCCCCAGAGGCCCTTGTGTTCCAGCTGGGGAGGCTGGGCAGGGGAGCGGGGCTGGCCGGTGGCCTCTGGCCTCACACAGAGGCCTTTGGACCCCGTTTATGTTAACTTCGTTTGTAAATGCAGTAGATGCTTGCGATAGAAAAAAAAAAAAAAAAACCTACTGAAGGGTACTGGCCCCTTGGATGAAGCCCAAAACCATTTTTGAAATTCGTCCTGGGATTACCGTTGGTATGGCACCTGCTACCTAATGAAAGTCGGCGGAGTTAATAAAGAACATTCTCTCACATTTGTGTTGGGACTTCTCGGCGCTGGACGGCCCCCGCTTCTGCTCTGCTCCCCGGCCCCTTCCCTGCCTCGCGTCCCTCCTGATTCCTCCGAGTTACTGCCTCCTTCCTACCTCTGCTGGGGGTGACCCTATGGTACAAACATCGCCCTTGACCTCTGTCTCTCAGGCAGCGAATCAGACAGGTCTCTTGAGTCTCTGCTCTGCACGGTGAGGGAGCAAGTGACCTTTCCCTTCCCTCCACTGTGCCTCCCAGACTCTGTCCCCACAGGGCTCCCTGGGCATGTGCCTGGGGACGAGAGGCTTCAGAGTCCCCAGAGAGTTCCAGGCGGCTTCAGAAAGTGCAGGCTTCCGCCTCCCTGAGCTCAGCCCCACGAGGCAGATGGGAATCCTGCCCAGCCCTGCTCTAGAAGGCTCCCTACAGACCCGGCTCAAAGCCAGACTCTTCACCCACCTTGCCAGCACGTGGGCTCCCGCCACCCGCCTCTCATCCTTGCCCACACTGATCCTGTCTTTGGTCCCTCACCCGGTAACAGGCAGCTGGCTTCTGTGTCCTGGGGGTCCTGGACAGGCTGCTTTCTGCACATCACATCCTCTCCCCCCTCTGCCAAGCAAAACCCTCCACGGGCCTCCATGGCTCACATTTCATCCCCACCGGGAGGCCTTCCTGGAAACGGCTTGCGCAGGCCCTCATTCCCACACTGTCCCGCCGGCCCAGGGCCTCGCGTGAATAGAGCTTTGGCTCTGTTGGGCCTGAGGGAGAGGGGAAAACCATCTGGCACCTGGGCTGTGGTCGCAGCTATCCAGGCTGCCCGCAGAGCCTGGGGTGACGGTGCTGAGAAACTTCTCTGAAATCCCAGGGAGTTGAGGAAACGTCACCCTCTTATACTAGGAAGGGAGGCACAGCACGCAGAGCTAGGGCCCGGGTGCCAGCCGCGCTCTGCACGGACCCTGAGCTTGCGCACCAGAGATGACGGCACCTGGAAGAAAGGGGGGCTGGGCTAGAGCCCACTGGCTTCGGACTGGCTGGAAGGCGGCCGCAGAGCCGGGATCCAAGGCCACACACAGGCAAGCTGCTCAGGTCTGCGGCAGGACCTGGCGTGGCTCAGCAGTGAGTTCCTTCCCCTCGTTCTGTGGGAGGGAAGAGGGCAGAGGAGCCCAAGGGGAGGGCGCAGGTCTGTACCTTCCATCCGCAGCCGGTACAGCATGGAGCAGCTGTCCACCACGTCCAGCATCGCCCCGCTGGCCTTCAAGCTGGGGAAGACCTGGAGGACAAGGGTGGGTGGGCAAGTAAGGGGCCACAGGGATGGGCCACACGTGGGGCCTGCACAGAGCCAGCCGCCAGCCCGAACCCTCAGCTTCCAGAACCAGCCCGTCGCCCAGGGGTCTGGCCGCGCCAGGTGCCAGACCTGAAGCAAGGCCCCAGCCCTGAGCACAGGCCGGGCGCCAGCACCTGTCCCCTCCCGACCCTGGCCTCGGACCACGCTGGCGGGTTCTGCCTTCAGCTGACCTGTCCCTTGCGGCACGGAGGAAGCCGTCCTTCTGTGTCACTCCACAATCCTGACAGAACTCGAAGGGAGGACTCAACTGACACTTTGCTGACGGTTTTCCTCGGGGTTAGAGGCCTGGGCCCCAAGCATTTTTGTGACACCCCCCCCCCCGCAGCCTTCTATTACAAAGCATGCAGGGGGGTTCCCAGGAGCGGCCATCAGCCTTCTGTTCTCTTAAAAGCTGCCTGGGGCTGGGGGGGAGGTGGGCACTTGGGTGGCTCAGTGGGTTAAAGCCTCTGCCTTCGGCTCAGGTCATGATCCCAGGGTCCTGGGATCGAGCCCCACATGGGGCTCTCTGCTCCGCAGGGAGCCTGCTTCCTCTTTTCTCTCTGCCTGCCTCTCTGCCTAGTTGTGATTTCTCGCTGTCAAATAAATAAAATATCAAAAAAAAAACACAACTGCCTGGGGGCTGGAGGAGGGGGTAGGGGAGTCGTGCTCACTGGGCCTGGGACTGCAGTCGGTTCCAGAGACGGACTGTGGGGCCGGTGAGTGGCCTCCGTGCACGGAACCCTATGGTCGAAAACGGTCTCAGGGCAAATTTTGCGTGTGATTTACTAAAAAGAAAGAAAGAAAAATTCCCGTGGGCAGATCAGTGGTTGTACCAAAGATGAGCCGTGTCAAAGGGCTACAGGAAATTCCGGGATTTCAGAAAAGACCAACTTAGCCGTGCCATTGTACCGGCGCCGGCCCGGGACCCAGTGAGTGACTTCACCCTGTCCCAGCTGGGCCAGCGCTCGGCAAGAACGAAGCCGAGGTCTCGCACCGGAAAGTTCTCTCTCCAGCTGTGCTTCTGGCCGAGACGGCACTGACGGGCTCAACTATGTGCTAGAGACTAAAAGGCCGACGTGTGCCGTCCACCGGGCCGCCGCACAAGCGGACTTACGTGGTTATCGTAGATGGTCAAGGCGGCCTCGTATTCGCCCTGCAAGGATCAAGTACGCGTGATCAACATGGGGCGAAGGTCAAAGGTAACACCGCCAGAGGGGCTGGAGAGTCCATTCACCCGCCCGCCACCAGCACCCTGCATGAGGGGATGGGCTGTGTTGCTTCGAGAGTCTGAGGGTCAATGAGCAGAAGCCCCTGTGCTCCAGAAGAGGCCGTGGTGGCCTCTGCTACCCAACGGACAGTTTCTGTCGAGGCCTGAATGTCCCCACGGCGCTTGGCGACGTTACAAGCTTTCTCGTGTACTTCTTCCAGTCTTTTCTTCTCTCTGTTTTCCTTTCCGTACCTGCAGTGGGGACCACTGCTCTCCTCCAGACCCTGAGCACAGCGGGCCCTCACCTTCCAAGCATCTCTCTTTGGACTTCCGGGGAGCTTCTAGATCGTCTCTATGGTAAGCACCACTGCAAGAAGGTGCTGAGTCCCTGGGGTCCCCAACCCTCACTTCCACTGGGACAAACCCTTTGGAGGGTCTCATGTCTCCTTCGGGTACAATCTGGGGGGCTGGGGCTTGGCCGTTCACGCCAGCAGCAGAGGACCCTCGGTCTAGAGCGTCTCCATAGATAATATGCAAGATACATAATGTCCAAGTCCCGACCGTGAAAAATGCCTGAGGTCGTTTAAGCCTGAAAAGTCATTTGAAAACGTGAATGCTTCAGTACAACCAGACATTATCTAAATGTGCAAATGCAAAAAATTTTCCCTGGGATTCAGCAAGAGGTAGAAAGAGACTGATTTCACTGGACGTCTAGACAGGATAGGAGCGGCCGTCTTACCTTCTCAATCAGATACAGAGCCCAGTGCCAATAATTATGACAAGCAAGCATATCGGAGTCCTGGGGAAAGAACGAGAAAATTCGAGGAGAATCTGACAGCCTGTGGGACCGAAATTACTGCTGTGGTTTTGGGACAGGGCCGAGCCCCTCCCCGCTCTTTGAGCTCAGGAAACGTCTCCTGGTCCTGGTCCAGGTTGCCTGGGCCCAGCTCGGAGGGACTGGTGACGTGTCGGCCCTGCAGCTGTAGTGGGAGGAGCAGGGCCAACATCCAGGCAGGCCTCAAGCCCTCCTTATGCATGGAGTAGAGAAAACGGCGATAAATCCGTGCACAAATGGGTGCAGAGCCCCGCTGGGTGTCCAAGTCCCAAGAAAGCCATGAGGATCAATAAGCCCCGGGCTGGACCCCCTCCAAATAAGGGGGGCGGGGTTGATTGACATCTGGACAGTTACCACTGGCACCCGTTCGGCCCACCGTGCATGCCCGGCCCGTCCTTCTGAGGCCACTGCAGATGCTCCCTCCCCTCCCTGGACACTACCTTCCCTTTCTTGGAAAAAGAAACTGACCACGCCCCTTCCCTGGCCCATGTCCACCCCACACCTGTGCTTGAGGACATCCAGATGCCTTTGTCTCCTCTTCCTTCCACCCTGGCAGGCCTTAATGGCTGTGCTCGATCTGGCCCTTGGCTGGGACACCCTCCGTCTCCCCACCCTTTACCTGGCAAACCTTTACCATCCTTCCATAATCAGCTCAGGGTTTGCCTCCTCCAGGAAGACTTCCCTGACCACTTCCCCCTCAAGTCCAATGGGGTTGAATGCCTCCTCTGAGTTTCCACATCCCTGAGAGTGCCCCCATCACGGCGTGGTTCATGGGCTGCTGGAAAACTGCTCACCCCACTTGACTGGGCCTTTAAGGACATAGAAGTCTGGGCTGGACTCTCAGTGAGGTGTCCAGGGTGGGGCAGTCTGAACCCCAGTCTGGGGCAGGAGCAGGAGGAAAGGGAGCCCCAGGTCACAGTATCAACCCCAAGGCTGAAATTCCAGGCCAGAGGCTGCGCGAAGCCACCACAGGGGACAGATGCAAACATCAGAGGACTAGCCAGCCTGGGCTGACTCATTTTACACATGCCTGCAACCAACACCCATAGGAACTCATTTGGGGCCGAGGGCTTCATAGTTGTTACAGTAGCAGGTGTACCAAGGAGGAAACAAAGCTCAGAGGGTCACTTTCTTGCCCCAGGGTCCAACCAGACCTCAAACACCCAGTAAAATCACAGCATCTGGGGGAGGGACATGAATGAGACACACCGGAAGGCCCTGGCCAGGCCTTCCCTGGGCTCCCTTGGGTCTGCCTGGGCAAGTCCCTGGCCCTCAGCAGGGAGGGGGGGGGCCACACAGTTTTGCCCCCAACCCCAGATGCACTGCTCTCGTAAGAGCTAGCAGTATCTGCCTGGGGGAGTCTGAGGGCAGGGCTGCACCCCACCGTCCCCCTCCCCAAGCCCTGGGTCAGGTTGCCCCAGTGCTTCTCCTGGGGCACTGTGTCTGTGGATCCTCAGAAAGATCTGTGTGTGAACCTCCCGGGATCATCGTTCTCAAATGCTTCTCACACCTGTTCACCTGCTCTGCCTAACTCCACTCCCACTTCCCGCTGGGACATCCCAGGCCAGGGAGCAGCTCGGAGGGGTGGAGGGGCTGTGCCAGTCCCTGCCTGTTCCCTGCCGGATTCCTGGTCTCTTCCGGGTTCCCTCGGTGCCAGGCAGAGACTCCCCGCCTTGGCCAGCGGGACCTGGGGAAGCCTACCATGGCACAGAGGAGGGCAGGGCAGCAGACCACACCTGGACAGGTGGCCAGGTTGACCGCCAGAGATAACCCTGGGGACAAGCGATGCACACAGAGGAAGGAGAGCTACCTGGCGCCGACTCCCCGCTCCCCAGGAGTCCCTGCTGAGCCAGCTGGCGGGTGGTGGCAGAAGGAGCCGCTCAGGGTCCTCCAGGTTCTCAGCGGGGACAGGCTCTTGTGCCCTGGGAGTTTTCCGCTCCGTGCCCTTACACCAAATGCCCCAACACAAAACCTATTCTAGAATCACCTGCAAAACATTGGCAGTTTTGGGGGGAGCCATGTGGCTCCCAGGGGGACACTGTGGCTTGACAGAAACTCCTCTAAGCAGAACACAAGTTTTCCCAGAGTTAAGTTAAGCTGCACCCCGGAACTGCTGTCCATAAAGCCTCGGCTTAACTCAAGGGGCTGCCTGGGGTTTTCCGGGCAGGGGACCCATGGACAAGAAGCGTACCTTCCAGTGGGCTTCTGAGGACTGCATAAACTCTAACCCGTCCTTGATTTCTGCCTTCATCTCGTGAATGTGGGCAATGGTGTGCACCGACCACGCGTCCGTGGGGTTGATAGACAAAGCCTACACGGGGAGAGCGTGAAAGACAATTAGAGAGAACGTGGATCTGTCGGGCCTGAGGCACCTCCAAGTGACACAGGGACGAGGGCCCATGCCGGACGGGCACGCGTGGGGCTGGCACAAGTGTGGGCACCAGGATCTGCCTCAGGACGACAACGATCCCTGAGTCCAGCCCTGCTGAGCATCCGTCCGTGTGCCATCACTAGTGAGGGTATCACTGCCCACCTCGAAGCTGAGGGACTGAGCTCAGGGAGGCTGGCCGACTGACGCAGGACCGCAGCTGGCTCTTTCCAAGGCTGGGACTCAGCCGCAGGGCCCCATGGCCTCCCACACATGGCTGAGTCCCCTGCAACAGGCCAACCAGCCTCTCTGGGCCTGACCCCCTGGTGAGAAGCAACAGTGCCGCGGAAGTGAAGTGCCCCGGGGGGTCCGAATGCTGAGCCCACCGCCCCAGGCTCCTGGCTCCCCCTTGCAGATGACCACACGCCTATGACTGGCCTTCTGGGCGCGTTCTGATGTTCTTACTATTCAGAACCATAGGCCCTCCCACGACCAGTGAGCTTGACAGTGACCGGCAAGGCAGGCAGGACACAAGGTAGGATTCCCAGCCCATGGTTGTTTTCTTCTTTTCCTCCTGGGTTCAGCTTCTGTGTCCTGGGCACCTCTCGAGTGCTGGGCACAGAGCAGGAGGCTGAGGCTTGAAGCAGCCCAACGGACCATCCGCAGGAGCCCAGGTCTCCCGCACCACACACCAGCTCACGGCCTCCCCCCCGCCCCGCTGGCTCGGTGCCCCATGCTTTCCCCAGAGGCAGAGTCCCTGGCCTGGCCCCCCGCTGTGGGGTCCCCAGCAGGCCCAGCACTCTGCTCCAGCCGCTGTTTGCACAGGCCCGCCCCGGCCGCGTGGGGGCGCTGTAAGAAAGGGGGCGTCCGAGAAGGGGTCCACTGAGCGTTCTGCCCTCCTGCGGGGTGGACGCGAGAGCGGCCGCTCAGCATACGGAGCAGGGGCAGCTCCCAAGGTTAAGGCCCCACCCTCTGTGAGGGACTCCTGACCAGTTTCCTCGCTGGGTCAGAGTCACAAAGGCTCAGTACCACCCAGTAGGTCCCCCTAGCCTTTGTCCCCAGGGCCTGCCCTGCCCACCTCCTCGCCCTAAGCCTCTGCCTATCCCTAGGCTCCACACTTCCCGAGCACTGTGCTCCCCTGCCATCCGCCCTTTGCTCTCCCTGCCCCTGGGGTTTGGCTTGCAGCCGATAGGCCCACACCCCATGCACCACCAGCCTGAGGCCTCTCCAGACTCCCGCGGAGTGGGGTGCGAGGGCCTCGCTCTCCTGGAGGCCTGGCGGTCACTGCCACTGTGGGGACTGCTCCGTGATCTCTGGTGTGCTGGCACTGTGGTCAGAGCGTGCCGCCTGCAGGCGGGAGCGCAGTGGGCGAAAGGGGCATGAGGCCAGCAGAGCAGGGCTCCCCAGGCCCCCACCTCCTTATGCCCCAGTGGGGCATAACCTGCACCTTTTGTCTGTCCTCTGGCTTCCAGAAACATCCTGCCAGCCCTCGGCTGCCCAGATGGACACCACCGAAGGAGGGGGTCCAGCTGCCATGGTCTCCAGGGCACCTTCCTGTGGCCGACCCCCCTGGACAGTGTGGCCTGTTCACCCCAGCCAGGGAGCCCAGAGGCCTTGAAGCACGGAGCCATCACCTTGCACTCGAGTCCGGGCTCCATCTCTATAACCGGAACACATTTCAGAAACCTCACGGCCTCCTGGGGAGGGGTACCGGGGGGCAACTAGGGCGATGCCTGCAGGGAGGAGCACTGGGTGGGGTGTGGGAAGCCGGGTCTGGTCCAGGCAGCCTGAAGGACAGCGGTGCGGTGAGGAGGCCCGGCCGAGCACCTGCTGCGCCCTCCCTGAGCTGCATGGCGTTAAGGAGGCAGCCATGCCCCTCTCTGAGCCGTGACCCCCTCATGGGGACAATGAGGAGGGCAGTGCCTCGTGGTAGAGATGAGCAAGTAGAGATGGTAGAGACGAGCAGGCAGAGATGGTAGAGACGAGCAGGCAGAGATGGTAGAGACGAGCAGGTTAAGCAGCTGGGTATGAAGTGCCGGTATGTGTAGCAGGCCCCTCTGTCCCCGGCCTCGGTTTCCACTCGCCTGAGGAGAGGGGCTGGAGGACAGGGACTCCAAGGGCTACAGAGGACACCCCGAGCCCCAAGTCCACCACCGCGGTGGTCCTGGGCCCCTGGGGGAGCGGTGCCCACCACGCGCCCGGGAAGCAGCCAGCCCACCAGGAGAGCACGACGGTCGGTCCCGGGCTGGCGGGCAGCACACACCCTCCTCTGCACGCCACCTGGGATCCCTCCCTCTGGAAGGAGGCAGAGGTTCAGGGAAGGGCTGGCTGGCGGGAGCCCCGCCGCCGGGTCAGGGCCCTCGGGGAAGCAGCTTGCGTTTGCGGTCATGGGGCATCTCCCTGAAGCTCTGCTCTGAGACAGACTGGGGGAGCCTGGAGCTGCCTCATGTGGGGCCGCGAGGGAGAGGTGAACACAGCCCCCCCTCGGCCTCATCCCCCTTCCTGGCCCGGGCAGGCGGTGTGCGGGCTGCAGACCGCGGGAGGGGAGGCTGTGCTCGCCGTGGCCAGGGGTCCTCCCCAGTGTCTCTGAGGAAAGGGAGGCCGGTGGGGGCCGTGTGTGCTCCGCCCCACCCGACGGCCCTCCCTGAGGGGTCGGCACCTTGGCAAGGGCCCTCTCACCTCTTTGGCCAGCTTCTCTGCCTTGTCAAAGAAGTTGGTTTCCATCAGTCCAAATGAATAGATGCCCTTCACGTAGCTGAAAACAGAACAAAGTCTTCAGGAAAAGTGGCCCTCAGTATGGGCTGAACCGTGTCCCCCAGAATGACATCTGAAAATGGACCCTAATTTGAAATTAGGATGTTTTCAGACGGTGCAGTGGAGAGAAGTCCTACGGGGTGAGGGCCGGCCCCGAATCCAACAACCGGTGTCCTTACAAGAGAGAGGAGAGAAGGCTCGGACACACACACACACACGCGCACGCACACTGGAACCACAGAACACAGGCAGATGCCGGGGTGGTACAGCTCCAGGCCAAGGAGCGCCAAGGACTGCCAGCCACCGCCAGAACCTAAGGAGAGGCGAGGAGGCGAGGAGGGGGGTTCTCCCCTGGAGCTCTCAGGGGGAACACGGCCCTGCTGATGCCTTCATTTCTGCCTCGTGGCCTCCAGAACGCTGAGAGCGTGAATGTCTATTGTTTTAAGCTGCCTGGCTTGTGGCACAGTTATGCCAGCCCTGGGAGATGGGCCCCCCTCCCCCTCACCAGCCGTGCACCACCCCAAGTTGCTGGATACTCTGGCCGGTGGGGAGCACCATTACCACAATCGTCTGACCCCCCTGCCCTGTCTTTAGAGCGGGCCCCTTGGCAATTCACACCCTACCCCCATCAACACAGTGTCTCCCCTGAGGATGCCGGGGGCCATTTCCTTCCTGTCCAGTTGGGGGCACCCACCGAGAGGCACAGCCCAGGATGCTTCTTGGGGAAGCACCGGTGAGTGCAGACTGGTGGTGGCTTCTAGGCGTGCCCAGCCCCCGGCGTGGCACGACCTGCGCTCACTGAGCAGCTCCTCCCCAGACCCCAGCTCCTAGAGGCAGGGACCCTTCTGTCCTGTGCCCTCTTGGCTCAGCGCCCGCTCCGGATGGGCCTGAAGACGCTTCCGGGGATACATGAGCACTATGATTTCTCAGCCATAGTCGCCAGCACGGAGTACCAGGCTGAAAGAGGCATTCTCTCCTGGGGTCAGGAGGGGTTATGGAAAAACAAGATAGAGTGATGGCGTTCCCATGTGTGACGCAGACATTATGCTTGCGACCACGCACAGAGACAAAGCCTGGCTCTCGTGATTCACAGAAGCCACGTCCTAGCACACTGGCTTTCAGACTTTTCTTTCAAATATTTATTTCTTTCAAACACTCAAGTATTATTCTTAAAGATTTAAGTATTTCTTTACATATTTAAATATTTCTTTTAAATATTTATTGGAGTCATTTCACCTGCAACATTTACACACGTACGGAATGCTCATGGTTTACCGAGTCCTGTTAGGCTCTTGTGATGAGGTAATCTCACGGGCCCACGTGGCAGGGCTATGGCACTCAGTTGCTTGGCCAGACAATATCTAGATGCTTTCATGAAGGTTTTCTTCAGGTGTGATTGACTTTTAAATCTGTAGACTCTGAGTAAAGCACATTACCCTCCATAACATGGGTGGGCCTCATCCAATCCGGTGAAGACGTCAGAGAAAGGAGTGAGGTCCCCAGAAGGAATTCTTCTTCCAGACTGCAGCACAGAGACCCTGCCTGATCCCACAGACTGGATTTCAGACTTTCTTGCCAATCCCTGTAACTTCATGAGCCAATTCCTTAAAATCAATCAACCAATCTCCATACACACACACGCACTCGCACACACACATACGTATATATACATAGAAATGATACGACTACAGATATTCTGTTTCTGTAAAGAACCCTGATAACACAGCTCTCTAATCCATGAGCCCATCTGTGATGGACGCAACCATTGTGTGGGGTTTTTTTTTTTTACTTGTATTTATTTACCTGAGAGACTGAGAGAGAGCGAGATCATGAGCAGGGGGGAGGGGTAGGAGAAGCAGGCTCCCTGCTGAGCAGGGGAGCCCAAAGCGAGACTCCATCCCAGGACCCCGAGCCATGACCTGCCTGAGCGGAAGGCAGCCGCTTCACCAACTGAGCCACCCAGGCGCCCCCATCCTGTGCTTAGACATGACAGGGGCCGTTCTGTGTGGTGGTCACTAGGGCGGCTCGGGTACTTGAGGCCTCCCTCTTCTCCAGAGCACAGAACAGAGATGCAATTCCTGCCCTCCCCTGGGTGGGTGACCAGCTCCGGTAGACGACTTGGAAATGGCAGAGTGTGTCCCTTCCTCTCTGAGCCCTGCCACTGGGAGTCCCCCACGGGTGCTGTCTTCTCTCCTTCAGTGATCTGCTAGATCCTCTGGGTCACTGATGCAGGAGGGAGACAAGGACAGGGTTGCAGAGCCCTCAGCCCTCCTGTGACAGGTGTATAGTACCTGCGAGAAACGGGCCTTTGGAGAATCAGATCGAGGAGCTATTTGTTACTGTGGCAGAACTACCCTGGGCTGATACCTACGGTACTGCCTCACCCACAGGATAGGATGGGATGAAGAGCAGACGGAGAGGACTTTTCACTTGCAAGGACGGGGAGAAGAGCCACAGTAGATTCAGTATTTTTAGGGCAGGGCCATGTTTTCAGGGCAGAGGAGGGAGAAGAAGAAAGAAACGACATGATTTCCAGCTGGCACGCACCTGCTCAGGGGGATGCTGGGTGTCCAGAAGGGGTAAATTCGGGCCACAGAATCTCGCATCTGCTCCTGGTAGCCCAGGTAAAAATAGGCATCGTGGGAAAATTTTAGGGCTAACATGTCCGTTGGGTGGTCGCAGAGGATCTGTTCCCATAGTTCACAGGCTCTGGAAAAGTTCCTGCGAGACAAAGAGAGATTTCTCAGCAACACTGGACATACAGTTTATCCACAGGAGGCAGAGAAGCCCTCGCTTCTTGCCAGTCTGCACCAGTTCAACAGAAATGCATATAATATATCAAGAGGGGAGGGGAGAGGGAGGGAGGTGGGGTAGAGAGGAGATAGAGAAAGAGAGAACGTACTTTATATACACGCATACACAAAAGTTTCTGTGTTAGGTTGTGGCTCAGAAAATTGAAAAACCAGTGGGAAGCTTTACTGTGGAATTCAAACTAACCAAAAACTGGTTTAACAAGTTGCCAAAGCGGGTGAACCAGCCGCAGGGAGTCTGTAGGGTGGGGGTGGGGGGCCACCCTGGGTCGGGCTGGCCACTGGCACAGACTCAGCAGAAAAGGCCAGGCACAACTTGCCTACTGCTTTGGAAGCCACATACCATCCACTCAGGTCACTGGCTGGGCAGAGTGTCAGCCCTGCCTGAGCAGATGCACTGGCGATCCCGGGGAGGGGCTCCAGGATCATGACATCCACACACAGGGGGACAGCGGTGGGGACAATGGAGGCAGGGGACAACCTTGAAGGCCACAGCAGACGCTCACGAGGGTGTGTACGTCGCATGTATTATGTATGTATATGTATTAAGGATTTCTCTAAGGTGGTCCTATTATTGCTGCAACAAACATAATAACCAATTCATTTAAAGAAGTGAAGTAGCTGCTTTGAACGCCAGATGGGAAATCCTGGCCACGCATCTCCTCATCTGTGGTCAGGTGCAGGCACAGCAGCAGGCCGGGAGAGGGCGGCGGGAGCCTGGCTGAGGTCCACCCCAAGTCCCTCTTGCCGAGGTTACTGGGCGCCCCCGGCATCGCCCGGCCAGAGAGGCCCTCACCCCTTGGCAAAGGTCTCCACCGCAGACACGTGCAGCCGCTCCCGCTGCGTCAGCGGCTGTGTTTGGGAAACCTCCACCATTGTCTTCACGGCCCGGTCCAGCTCCCTGTCCAGCCGCACGGAGCTCCCAGTGCCGATCAGCACGAGGCCGTTAGCGATGGCGTGACCCATGGCTGGGGAAAGGTTGGAGAACAACTAGTGACTGCGACGGCCCCGCCCCGCCCCGCCCCCGCCCTGCCAGCCTGGCCAGAGTGTGAAATAAACACCCCCATCCCAGGAGGGCCCGGCGGGGCGGCTGGTGCTCCGCGGCTGGTGCCCCGCGGCTGGTGCCCCGCGGCTGGTTCCCCAGCACAGTCGGAGGTCAGCCGGACCCTGAGCGGCGGGCGGAGGAGCGGCACTCTGAACCTCCATAGTGTTTCTAACAAGGGCGCTGCAGTGCATGCCGGTGTCTGCGGCATCTCCCCTCACCCCTCCACGGGGTGATCTGGTTAGGCGCTGCCTGTGGGCTCCCATGGCCCTCCAGCCCTGCTTTCCCTCCTCCACCAACACTCACTACCCCCCGGCACAGAGACGCCAGGGAAGGGCTCAGCTGACATTCCAGTGCCTGAGCACAGTGGGTCTGAGCCACGCCCATGCATGGAGAGCTTGGGGGTGCGGTGGGGGACGGGAGGGTCTGCCTGTGGCCCTTGTAGCAACCTTGCCGGCAGGTCTGCAGACCCCCAGGCCCTACTTGAGCTTCCTAGCCCTCAGCCTGACAGAGCCAGGGTGTCTGCTGGCTTTTGGAACTCGGTCACTGGCCCAGGCCCGAGACCGAGGACCCGACTATAGTGTCGTGTTGGGATGACCCCTGTGGTCCCTGCTTCTATCCCGGGGCCAGAGGTCTGCTCAGCGTGCCTGCGCACACTCCTGACTCCTGGTCCCCTGTAGGCTGGGCTCAGCTTCCTTCTGCCCCCATTCTGTGCACCCTGTCCTCCGCAGGTTCCAGAATTCACTGGGCTGACCTACCTATGCCCGCGGCACGCACGGCTTATCTGGAAGGCAGCTATGCTCACCACTGTACCACCAACACTCACATGGCTTATCTGGGATGCCAACTTCTGTCACCAGGTCTCCGTGGCTGAGGTCTCACCAGAGTCCCGAAAGGCTGCCTTAGCTGCCTCTCCGGCTCCGGAGACAGGTCCGGGATACAGAAAGCCTTATGTGGTCTGAGCCACCCAACTACCAGCTGAGTCATTTTGGATACATTTCTCGTTCCCTTTCTTCCTCTGAGAAGTGGGATCAGTATCTTTCATGCAGAACTGACCAACAATGAGGGAAAAAATTAGGAAGATGCCTTCTGGGGAACCCGGCACCTGTACAAAACCAGCTGTTACTCTAAGCCCGACACTGGCCGTCGCCTTCCTGCCCTCCCTCCGTGCCAATGCCAGCCCGATCACTGCCACCAGCCTGCCATCCCCGTGCCAGCTGAGTCTCGAAGTCAGGGAACCAGAGAGGCGCTGGACCCACACGATGGGGATCAACTCAGGGACGGCATCACTCACCGAAGGTTGGATCTGCGGCTTTCAGTTTCGACAGGCAGCCCTCAATACCACCGAGACTTCTGTCGTTGGTCCACTTGACATACTGAAACAGAAAAGACAGAACAGAGCTGTCCCCAGGGAGTCCTTAGTTCGTGTTGAGGAAGGCATGTGTCTCAGTCTGGATCTTCTCTCTAGAGAATTCAGGATTTTACAGTCCGAACTCCAAGCGACCACACCTGGGTTGGTCTCATGTGAAAAGACTAAACACCCAGGACTGAAGGCACGTTTTCTAGGAACGATCAGGTCACCATTTTCAGAAAGGAAAACATCTAAAGGAAGCTTCTTCCTGACAGGCGACCTGCTTAGAGCAGCGGCTTCTTTAGTCAAAAGATGGGCCTTGAAATCCGGTACCATAGTAGGAAGCTTCCTACCTTTTATTCATTCCCTCCAAAAAAGAACTTTATTAAACATTTAGGACAAAAAGTTAGAAAGAGGCATGAAAGCCCAATGATCAAACTCAGTCTCACACCCATTGGGTAGATGTGTTTCTAATCCTTTTTTTCCCCCAAAAGACTTATTTTGGGGGACACCTACATGGTTCCGTTGGTGAAGGATAGGACTCTTGATCTCAGCCCAGGTTGATTTCAGGGCCATGAGTTTGGGCCCCATGTTAGGCAAGAGAAAATAAAATAAAAATGCTCGTTTTAAAAAACAAAATCCTAAAACCATAATAATACACTGGATTTTATTTATTTTTTAAAAGATTTATTTCTTTATTTATTTGACAAATCACAAGTAGGCAGAGAGGCAGGCAGAGAGAGAGGGTAGAGCAGGCCCCCTGCTGAGCGGAGAGCCCGATGCGGGGCTCGATCCCAGGACCCTGAGATCATGACCTGAGCCGAAGGCAGAGGCCTAACCCACTGAGCCACCCAGGCGCCCCAATACACTGGATTTTAAAACGCATCTTATCACGTTTGTCTAGATGTCTAGACATCACGATGTCTAACCTACATCTTCACAGAACTAGCTGAGCATGTTTTCCTAAGACACAGGGGAGGCAGTCTAACACAGACTGGCACAGAGACCCTGATCCATGGGACAGAATAGACACAGGCCATGCGGGGGCGGGGGGGGGCAGACCATGTTACATTGAGGACTCGGGCTGTGTAACAAATCAAGGGCTCGACCAAGGCCAAAAGGAGCAGGAAGAGCAGAAACAGAGCTCGCAGGCGCACAGTGGAGTCCTGCGGCAAGCTAACGGCATTTGACTGGCTGTTGCTTCTGCTTGGGTTTCTCAAAGCTTTTTCGGTCCTTGTGTCATATGGATGGACTTAGTAAGAAGTGCTCTCTCATTGCTCATGATAAACACCAGGTCTGGGGGTTTCTATTGGCATATACAGACCCAAGTGCATCCTGCTTCTGCCTCACCTGAATGCACGAGCCAGCTCAGCTCCCTGGGCCTCAGTTTCCCCACCTGTCAGAGTAGTTGGACTCCGCCGCTGAGATCCTCCTAGTTCTAAAACTATAGGCTCCTTCACTGGTGTTGGAAATGGCTGGGAACACGGTGGACGGGCTCGGAACAGTCAAGGTGAGAGCAATATAGTTGAAGATTCACTCCAGTACAGGGCCCCAGGCCCTTAGTAGAGGGGACCCATATCAACCCCCGCAGGCCACAGGGGGATGCCCAGCACCATATACGTCAGCATAGGACCATATATGTCATAAGTCAGCACCATATATATCCCACTGCTCTCTGTCCACCCCTGGGGCCACCTTTCAGCTGTGCCATGGGTTGGCAAAAGATGCTTCCAACACCAGGCCCCAGAGTACAGAAATTGCACGGTCACTGGCTCCTAAATTCATCATGAAATGGAAAACACCACTTTCCAAGCTGTGGGCACTGGGGATTCAAAGCATGATGAAGCATGTTTGTGTGGCCAGGATACCCTCCTGTACCCAAGCTGACCAGGAGATTTGGGTCGCCACGGGGCTGATGGGCTTCACTGCTTATAAAACCAGAGTGCTGGTAAAGGTGTTAAGCTGTAGAAGCTTCGAGTATGGTGCCCGCCGTGATCATCATTCAGCAGCTTGGCATGAGAGTGCATCGGGCGATATGCGCGTTGGGCTAGAAACCGAAACCCCCTGTGTTATATGGGAGTGCGGGGCACAGCTGCTCACTTGCCTCAGGGCCGCTGACTTGCCGACATAAAAAAGGGGATGCCAGAACATTGAAACATGAAAAATATGTTCCCTAAAAGCCTTCAGTAATTTTCAAACCTGCACGGTGGGCCTTCAGAGCGGAGACCACCGCATTGCTTGGGAGGCATACCTGGGTCAGGGTAGCATCGAACAGCTTGCAGGCCTCGTTGCTTGTGGTTGAGAGTGGGAGCCCGGAGTCCTTCCACGCCTACACACGGCGAGAAGAGAACACCCCTGTAATCCTCCAAATGGAAAACCCCCACCCCCAAGCACAGAGGATCTCCAAATGCAGAAGTTTGTCACCCAGTCTGGGTTTCCAGAAACCCCAGCCTTGGGGGCATGGACTCTCAGATTTCAGAGACAGTGCAGAGCACAGGAGGCTGAGCCCTGGGTGGGCGAGCCCCATGTAAATTCCAGCGTGCAGGGGTGGGGGGGTGTCTCTGAGTAGGTGTGTGCCTCCTGGCAACGGCCTCTATCAAATCCTTGGCTGGCCCACATGGGGTTCTAGAGGATATATGGGGCATCCGTGCAGTGTCTGCTCAGAGAGCAAGCTCACAGTACATGCAAGTCCCTGATAAGACTGAAGGGAGCTCTGGGAGGGCAGGAAAGGGGTATAACGCTAGCCGGCTTAGTGGGGAGGGTGGTGTTTCCATCTGGCCGGCAAACACCAAAACAACGCCTCCCCTCTCTCAGCTTCATCAGATGACTCACACCTGTTCACCTTTAGGGCTGCCTTTGGTGCCCTACCAGGGCCTCACAGACCTGCGACTCCCCTGGGAGGAGAAATGTCCTGTACCCCGCTGCCCCCAACCCCAGCCCAGACCGCCTCTTGCATAACTCCGCCTCTTGCATAACTCCGGGGCAAGGCCCCTGAACTCCTCCTCTTCTGCAAAATGTGTCCGGGATCCGCACCCCGGAAGGTCCCAAGCAAGCGGACGTCCCTGCTGTGCCATGCCTGGGCTAATGCTTTTTAGGTCCCGGGGTCTCCGAGGGGCCGAGACACGCGGCCGGGGTCCCACGGGAGGGTGCTCTGGTCCCTTCCTACAACCAGGACGCACGCCAGGACCTCATTGCGGACTCACCAGCTGACCTCGGTTCCCACGCTGGTCGATCCCGCCCTCCCCGCGAGCGCCAGGCCATCCCTGCGCCGTAGAGCCGGGCCGGGTTCTGCCTCCACTTACCTGGCAGTCACGCAGGGGAGCGGGAGCGGCCATGGTGCGGAGAGGGTGGCGAGGCAGGATCAGGGCCCAGGAGCCTTGCGTGTGCGGGCGGTAGGCGGGGCGGACACCGCGGGGCGGAGCGGACGCGCTCCCCTGCTCCCTCACTGGCCAGCCGCGCCGGCCCCGCCCCTGGGGCGCTCCAGGGAGGCCCGCGCCGGCCGCGCGGGGGTTGGGCTGCAAGGGGTACGCTGCGGTGGAGCCTCGCTGGGCGCGCCTACCTCCCCCATCGCGCCTACCTCCCCCATGGGACACCTATCCTGGGCGGCAGGGCCCGAGGGAGGTCACCCACGCCAGGGGACTCCTCCCTGCTGGGGACCCTGTTGGGGACGCAACTGCAGAGTCCCTTGGGAGGCAGGGGAGCCCTAGGACAGCGGTCACTTTCGAGCTCCTCAGAGTCCCATCTTAAGCCTTGCCCGGCACACGTGCCTGGAGGTCGTTTTTTGGAGTGAAATCAAACTGAATGGCGCTTGCTACTAGAGCCTGTAGAGGAAAATCTGCTACATGATCCCGTTAGGTAATGCTGATTAATATGCAAATAATATATTGCTCAGGAACTGATTCCAATGTAAACGCAAAAGAAACCTGAGACTGGAGGAAAAACGGAATTCAGAGCAATGGGTGCCTCCACCCGCAGTGCTGAAGATTCTCTCTTCAAGGGTGCATTGAGGCCTTGCACTGCCCGCACAGTGCGGTCCCCTTACTTGCGAGTGAGTACCACGTGGGGGCGCTTGGTTATTTTTCTCTCTTTTTGGATGTCTGAGATCTTTTATAATACTCTCATTCCCCTTTGCCTACCATCTGACTTCCTTGTTCTACTATGTCTGCAAAACTTCCCAGAGTTTTATGTGGTTGTCCCCACCAGAACACTGAACTTGGACTTGTCAAGGACAATAAAGGCCTTCCTGCTCCAAACCCAGTCGCTGCCTTGGCCACCCCCAGCACCTCCTCTTCCTTATCTTCATCTGCTCTGACCCAGCAGACCAAGCTGCTCCTTTCATGAATCCCCCCTTCCTTTGGCTTTCAAGACACCACACCTGCATGATTCCCTCCTACCCCACTGCCTGTCTCTGTCTGCCTCACCACTAAGTACGGGAGGCGGCCAGAGTCTGTCTCCTTCTCCATCGGGGCCTCCACCCTACATGCCTCTGATGATCCCACTCTGAGGTTTCAGCCCCGATGTTTCCTGTTGTCTTAGCTCAGACTGCTAAAACAAAATACCACGGGGGTGGGGTGGGTGGGCAGAGGTGGGGAGGTGTCTGAACAGCAAGGATTTATTTCTCACAGCTCTGGAGCCCCACGTCCAAGCTCAGGGTGTCAGCATGATTGGTTCTCGGTAAGGGCCATCTCCCTTCTTTGCAGATGGCTGCCTTCTTCTGTCCTGACAATGGCCTATACTTCGGGTTGGTGCCCTCAGAGAGAGAGAGGATAAGAAAAGAAAACCCTATTACATGTTGCCTTCAAAAGACCACTTTAAGTATAAAGACATACATAAGCTGAAAAGGAAATGAATGAGAGAACAATATGGCATGGAGACAGTAAGCATAAGAAGGCTAGTGTGGCTATTTTATTTCATTTTCCAATTTTATTCAGATACAATCAGCATATCATCTGGCATTGAACATCAGGTAAAACAGTCTTCCAAACAGAGATGATTACTGAGATAAACAGAAACGTCTCATCATGAGACAAAGACCAATTCACATGGATGTAACACAAATGTGTATCCATCTAATAGAGCCTGAAAAGACATGAAGCAACGATGGACAGAAAGGAAGGGTCAAAGACACAATTTTCTAGTCTCCACAGGAGAGAGTAACAGCCTCTCTCAGGGAGTCATAGAAAAACTAGAGAAAACCCAGGGAAGGCATAGAAGATGAAACACTCGGGTACCAACTCTCTTGATCTAGTTGACGTCTGTAGGACAACCCACCCAATGACGGGAGACACACCTTGTGTTTAAGGGCACCAGGACCATACAGCAAGGCAGACCACTCTACTGTATGGGCTCTCAGGCAAGTCTCAGTCCATGCAAAGGCTCAAAATCAGATGGAATGTATTCTCTGACCACGACAGACTTAAGTTACAAACAGGCAAAACTGTCAGATTTCGCACAAGCTCCAAATACTGGGAAATTAAATAAGCCACTTGAACTGATGGTTCAAAACCCAAACAGGGGCAAGTAGAAATAGTGTAAACTGAATGACAACAAATCTAGGCAAGCATGCAGGAGGCAGTTAAGCAGTGTTTGGTGGGACATTTACAGCATTAAATGCTTCTAGAGAAACGAAAAAGATCTAAAGACAAGGACTTTGGGTTTCATCCTAAGAAAGTAGGAAAAGCAAATCAAGAAACCCAAGTCAGATCTCCCTGGGCCCTTTAGCGAGTTCACATCCCTGTGGTTTTTGCCGAGGGTAGGTAAGGGGTTTACTTGCAGGCTTTTGGGAGCCTGCTGCTGCCTTAATTGGATGAGCGGTCCTGGTTGGAGGCATACTGCGGCCAGGCAGGGGTCAGGGTACCGCGGAAGCCCACCCATTATCAGCGACTGAGTTCTGACCCAGAGCCCACGCCCAAGACCCCCGCCAGACACGGAGGTAGTCTGGATCCTGAGGCCCGCCTCCCCGCGCACCCCCCCCCGCCCCCTTCCAGCCCGCGCCCCCTCCCCCCCCGCGGCGGTTTGCCAGACCCCACGGTTGCAGCAGCGGCTCCCAGGTTCCCAGGCAGGCGGCGCTATGCGGCCCCGAACCCTGCTTCTCCTCCTCCTCTTGGGCCTGGGCCTGGGCCTGGGCCGCGGCCGCCTCCCGCGGCCCACCGCTCCTGGCAGAGCCCTGGCTGCCAACCACGTCTCCCGGGCGACCGCCACACCGGAGTCCGGACCCCGCCGCCCGGATGCAGCCTCGTCCCGCCGCCCCCCACCAGCCGACCGGACCCGCCGCCCGGCCCACGGAGAAGGGGCCGCGCTGCGCGCTTGGAGGGCCGCCCCGGGCCTCGGGGAACCGGCCGGCAGCGCCCGCGTCCGCCTGCGGCCCCGCGCGGCCCCTGGCGGCCGCGTGATCCTGGCCGGTGGCTGCCGCCTCTGCCTGCCCCGCGGCCCCGCGCGCCCGCTCTGTGTCCTGCTGCGCGTCCTGCTGCGCGCGCGCCTGGCCGCCGCGCCCGCGCTCGTGCACCTGCGGCTGTCTGCGCGCCGCGGCCGGCTGTCCCTGCTGTGGCGCACCGCGCTGCCCCGCGCGCTCGGGCGCCCGGAGTGGACCTTCTGGCTCGTGCCGCTGCGGCCCGCCGGCCCTCGGCGCCCCCGCCGTTCCACCTCCGACCTGCCGGCCGCCGGGCCTCGCCCCTCCGCGGGCTTCGTGGCCCAAACGGAGTGTCCCACGGATGGGCCCACGCCTGTTGTCCTGGAAGCTGTCAACTCGGATGGGCCTCAAGCCATCCAGTCTTCCGTGTCCTGCCAGGTATCCCCAGACGAGCCCTGTGAGATCACCATGGTGAAGATCAACAGGAACAAAGATCATGAACCCTTGGTGCTGACCAGGAAGATGGAGGCTACCCTCAACGTGTCCATTGAGCACAACTGCCCTAATACCACCTCAGTTGTTCCAGAGTGGCACGTCTTTCCCGTGCGCTCTGTAAACAACATTCCGGACTGGAATGCGCCTTTGAAAACACAGGACACCAGACTTGGGATATCTCCACTGCATTTGGAAATCCGCCCCAAAACCTTATCTTTCGGGGTGTATGTGTTCAGATTCACACTCAACGTCTTCGATGCAAAAACAAAGGCACTTAAGACAAACGGTTCGGATTTCATCTATGTCAACATCACTAGAAGTGACCTATTGGCAGTCATTCCTGGCAAACCCAACTTAGTAATGCCATTCGGAACCATTCTGATTCTGGAAGGAAAGACGTCCTCTGATGCAGATTCGAACAACCCATCGGAGGGACTCCTTTTTTCTTGGTACTGTACTACCGATCCGAAAAACTACCAGGGACATAAAATCACAGTGATGAGCAACAGCGTCTGCTCCCCAAAGCAGACTGATCTGAACTGGAAGGAGACCTCTGGCCCTGTCCTCAGGGTTCCGCCAGGAACCCTGAAAGGTGGCGGTGTGTATTTCTTCAGAATGGTGGTCCGCAAGGGTCAGAGGAGAGTCTATATGGATAGAACGGTCCACGTGCTCAAAGGACCAGTCCCCGCAGCAAACATCTCGTGCATTGAAAATTGTGATGCCGTTTTGGGTATTTCAGCCAGATTTTCTTTGTTTCTCAATTGCACAACTTGTTCAACAAGCAAGGATGTGTATAAATGGTCGATTCTGTCAGCTCCAGGGGATGAGGTAAACTTTGATTGGGCAAAACACACCACAACAGGGAGGAATGGGGCTCATTTGTCTATAAAAGCTTTTGCTTTGAAGGATTTTCCTGAAGCGAAGTTTTGGGCTTCTGTGCATCTAGCAAGTTGGAGTGGGCATAACGTGGACTTGAAGCACTCCTTTGTTATTAACCATGTCCCTCAAGTCGGAGAGTGCAGCGTTAATCCAGCTACAGGAGTTGCCTTTGTTACCAGGTTTGTCATCCGGTGCGATAACTTTAAGGACAAGAACATCCCTCTTACATACAAAATGATAGTCTCTGATTTCTATGGTTTGGGTCAGATCAGTTCTGTAAAAGAAAACACCTTGGGGGTCATCCTGTATTTCGGGAATGAGTCCACATCGCCCCCTTCCTTTCTCCCTGTGGGTGTGTTGGCTAATCGTTATGCCATGAAGATATCTGTTCAGGTGTATGACTCTCTAGGAGCTTTTTCTCAGGTGACTTTGTACGCGACCGTACACGCCCCTACGGATAAAATCTCGGCCAAGGGTGTGCTCGATCGCTTATTCAATTTCACCATGGGACCAAATTCATTGCTATCTACTTTGCTTGACAGCCAGGAATTTCTACCTGCAGGTTATTTAATATATATAGCAGCTTCTGTTTTGAGTAACATGAAACCTGAATTAAGTTTGGAAGCTGACAAAGCCAGACTGCGGGAATACCTTGTCAACCAGACTTTCATTCTTCCCAATAGCACTTTGGTGGAAATTAGCCAGGTAGTCATGAGTGTTACTGAATTAACCCAGACGACTGCCGCATTCACTCGAATGGCTCAGAAACTGGCCACAGTGAGGATTTGGCTAGCAAATAGAGCCCTACAGCAGTCTCGACAGAATGACGCACACGTTCAGTCTGAACAAATAGAAACTGTGAGCACTGGCATATTAACAACTTTGTCTAATATCTTGAAGGTGACCGTTAGCTATGAAGTGGTCGATGAGCCTTTCTATGTGTTGGAATCACTAGCAGACACAGTATTGGAGGGTAAAGTGCCAGGGAACGAGACCACTGCAATGACGGCCTCCAGCCTTAATGTGTATGTCAGGAAAACTGAAAGGTGGGATGTTACCGATATCTTCAGGAATGAGAAAAGCAGTCGAAATTATTTTCGTCCGACGCTAAATGTGAGCAGTATTCCTAGTTTACCTGAAAACGCCCCGATTTCCACCATGTTTTGTGAGTTTGCAGATGATCCCTTTCCTTGGATGAATGATCAGGAAAGCTGTTCTGCAGAGGTGGTTGGATTCAGGATGACAGGCACCACACCTGACGGCGACGTGGTCGAGATCGTGCCCGATGTAGCCGAAGTGTACATCGCCAGGAAAAACTTGAGCTTTGCAGCTTTTAACCTCACAGTGGGACCCGAGAGTGAGACCGAGGGAGCTGATGAGTCCTTGAAAAGGACGACAGGGGAGTTTAGGGTTGAGGTGGACAGCAGTGTAGTGAAGGAGTTGCTGGTCCACATTGTGACCGAAGTGACCGTGTTGTTCACGGTGTTGGTGTACGCTGGCGGTGACATTACCCCCACTGCTCTGGTCGCCACCTTCCTTGTGCCCCATGACATCCCTCCCATGACCAACAAGAGTGACCTGTTTGACTCAGCCTGTGCCGTTAGGGAGGCCCGCGTGGTTTGCCTTCCAGCGTCCCTGCTGCAAGTCATAGCTCAGCGAGGCGGCTCGCCTGAGTGCACCTTGGTCATAGCTCTGCAGGCACCTCGTTTTGTCATGACAGCCAGTGATAAGCTAGTGAGAATCGCTCTTTTCAGCGCTCACTGCCTAGACATGTATGGGATCCAGAGCGATTGGAGAGAAGATACCTGTGTCCTCGGAGAGAGGACCACGTGGCGAAGAGTGCACTGCATCTGCCAAAGCACAAGGAGGGCTCGGCGGCAGCTGGATGTAATAAAACAAGCCAGCACGCACCTGCAAACCCACTTTCTGAAGGCCAATGTGATTGTACTCCCTAATGCTGTGGATCTACGGTTGGAGGCCATCAAGAACGTTACCCACAACCCTGTGACGCTCTTCACTGTACTTTTCATTATGCTGATGTACATAATCCTAGCTTTCTGGGCTTTGCTGATGGATGGGAGGGATCAGTATCTTCGGTTACACGTGATAATTCTACTTGATAATGATCCTTACGATAAGGTGTGTTACCTCGTGACTGTTTTTACAGGAAGCCGTTGTCGGGCTGGAACCAAGTCCGATGTCTTCATGCAACTCATGGGAACAGAAGGTGCCAGCGATGTGCATTGTCTGAGCCATCCGTATTTTACAACCCTCTACCGGGGAAGCATCAACACTTTTCTCCTAACCACGAAAAGGGACTTGGGGGACATCCATTCCATTCGTGTGTGGCACAACAATGAGGGCAAATCCCCCAGCTGGTATCTAAGCAGAGTCAAGGTAGAAAATCTGTTCAGCCGACACATCTGGCTGGTTTTATGCCGGGAATGGCTTTGTATTGACACCTCTTTGGACAGAACATTTCGTGTTACCGACCCAGAGCAGACTATCAACAGAAAGGACTATTTCTTGATAGAATCAGCTTACAGGATGGGGAGGGATCACTCGTGGTTCTCTATTTTCTCCAACAATACTTCTAGGACATTCAATCGGCTGCAGAGACTGTCCTGCTGTTTGGCCATGCTGATGGCCTCCCTTCTGTGTAATATTATGTTCTTTAATCTCGACAGGCCAGAGAATTTGGCGTCAGGAGAGGGGAGCTACGTCAGGTCAATGATGATAGGGCTGGAAAGTGTGTTAATTACGCTGCCTCTGAAAATATTGATTATTTTTCTCTTCACCTACTCCCAGAGGGAACCTCGTGTGACTCTAGAAAAGGTATCTCCCCAGAAGGCTTCTTCCATGGAGCTAGAGAATTTATACTGGGAGGAATTTCTGAGAAGATGGTATGCTCGTGAGTCTGGGGACCCATCCATCAAGGGGCCTTCGGAGCCTCCAACTGGGAAAAGACCTAGACTTCAAAAGACTGCCCAGGCGCTGTCTGCGACGTGGCACCAGCCTAAGAATAAAGAGAGCAGAGACTCACACAGCCAGGAAACAAACATTAATGCCAGTAACACAAACACAAATAACAATCAGAATGTTCCTTCTGGAGAGCCGCCATCCCATGAGGGTCCCACTGTGGAACTCAAGGAGAAGAGCAGTTTCGTTCTACCTTCGTGGTGCCTTCATATAGCGTGGCTCCTGGTTTTCGCCACGTCCATTATATCTTCGTTCTTCATCATATTTTATGGGCTGACCTATGGCTATGAAAAGTCAATGGACTGGCTCTTTGCATCCTTTTGTTCATTCTGTCTGTCTATATTTCTGGTTAAAACAAGTAGAATTATAGTTCTGTCAGGCTTCAGAACACGTAGGCCCAAGTATTGTAAAAACCTTTCATGGGAAAGCCAGTTCCACTACACTGAGATCCAGCTACAGAGCACCGTGAACCCAGAAGAAATGCAAAGGCAACACGAGCAGATCATGGAGCTCCGAAGATCGAGGATGTACCAGCCCCTCACCGAAGACGAAATCCTAATATTCAAGAGGAAGAGGGCAATTAAGAGGAGGGCTTTCCTCTTCCTGTGTTACGTTCTGACTCACTTCATCTTTCTAGCCCTCCTGCTGAGGCTCGTCGCCCTCCTGTGTCACGCGGACAGCTTTCACTATAACCGGTTTGTTCGCGATCGGTTCTCTGTGGATCTCGGCTCGGTGACCAAGCTGGAGGACATCTACAGGTGGCTGAACAGCGTGCTGGTGCCCCTGGTCCACAACGACCCGAATCCAGCCTTTCTGCCCGACAGCTCCTCTCAAATCCTGGGGCTTCCACTGCTGAGGCAGGTGAGGGCAAGACCTGGCGATAAACTCTGCCTGCCTGCCAACTTTGCCCAAACCAGCATGGGAAGAGAAATCCACTGTCGTCCCAAGTATGGCACTGACCCGGAAGACACCAGAAGCTACTCGGGCCTTTGGAACAAAGTTCTCAAGAGGCCTGAGGATAAGAATACCAATGGGTTTACTTACAAGCCTCCAGGGAAGATCTGGCGCTATGTCTCCCACGGACTCTTACACACCTACGGGTCGGGAGGCTATGCGTTCTATTTTTTCCCAGAGCAGCAGCCTTTTAATTCCACCGTGAGGCTCAGGGAACTCCAGAGCAGCGAGTGGCTTGATGAGAGGACGTGGGCCGTGATTCTGGAGCTGACCACCTTCAACGCAGACGTCAGTCTGTTCTGTAGCATTTCGGTCGTTTTCGAGGCGTCTCAGTTAGGAGTTGTGAACACGAGCTTATCCGTGCACTCCTTCTCGCTTGCCGATTTCGACAGGGAGACTTCTGCAGAAATCTACTTGTATGTGGCCATTCTCATTTTTTTTTTAGCGTACGTGGTCGATGAGGGTTACATCATCATGCAAGAAAGGGCCTCGTACGTGAGAAGTGTGTATAACCTGCTCAACTTTGCTCTGAAATGCATATTTACTGTGCTGGTCGTGCTGTTCCTTAGGAAGCACTTCTTGGCCACTGGCATAATTCGCTTTTACTTGTCGCACCCTGAGGATTTCATCCCGTTTCACGCAGTTTCTCAAGTAGATCACGCCATGAGGATCATTTTGGGTTTCCTGTTATTTCTGACCATTTTGAAGACCCTCAGGTATTCCAGAATCTTCTATGATGTGCGCCTGGCTCAGAGGGCCATTCAGGCGGCCCTTCCCGGCATCTGCCACATGGCCCTGGTGGTGTCCGTGTACTTTTTTGTGTACATGGCATTTGGCTACCTGGTGTTTGGTCAACACGAGTGGAACTACAGTAACCTGATTCATGCTACGCAGACGATATTCTCCTATTGCGTTTCAGCATTTCAGAACACCGAGTTCTCCAACAACAGGGTTCTGGGGGTCCTGTTCCTCTCATCCTTCATGCTGGTGATGATCTGCATATTGATCAACTTGTTTCAGGCCGTGATATTGTCCGCCTATGAGGAAATGAAGCAGCCCGTGTATGAGGAACCATCAGACGAAGCGGAAGCAATGACCTATCTGTGTCGCAAGCTAAGAGCAATGTTCAGGTTTCTGACCTTCCAACCCAGGGACAAAGATGAACCAGAGTTCTTTGTCAACATGCTGTATGGGCAGCCAGAGAAGAACAGCCGGCGGTATCTGGGGCTGAAGACCAGAAACATCAAAGGGAAGAAAATGGTTTATCTTGTTGTGTGATGAGTGACAGGGTCAAGACCCACAGGCAAGACACCCACCCCTGCCCCGATGCCGGTTCTCCGGATGTAAGGAATGTTCAATGGCTCAGCAGTGCTCTCTTCCCGTGTCCTGCAAAATGCACACCCCTACGTTCAGAAGTGTCTCTACCGTTGGCCTCTACTCCTGAGTGTTGGGGTGTAGGGCAGGTCTCCAGCATGTTAGCCCGGGACCGATGTCTCTCTAGCGGTAACTCGGTGTCCTTGGAGCCCACAGCAGATAGAGAAGTAGGGACCTGGAGTTGGGTAGAGAGCTCTGAAGTGTCCTCACTCTACTTCCCTAGGGTAGAGCATTCTCTCCTGCAACTGTCTCCTCTGGGGCTGGGTGTGAGGAATTTGTGGGTCCCTCAATCGCTCTGGGGGATCCCCATGCAGAGCAGAGCTGGGAAACCCCTCTCAACCCTTGACTTCGCCTCCACACCCCACCCCTCACCATCCAGCTCTGCCAGGGCTGGAGGGACTGTGTATCGAAATCAGGATCTCTCTTTCTGTTTTCAAATTTAGGGATGGGACCTGAAGGTCAGAAGTCTGAGCTTCCCATCTACTCCTGAGGGCTACTGCCAGTTAAAGCTTTGAAAGTAATACCATTTTCTGGCCATTAGACATGAATTTTGTTCAACAGCAAAAAGGCGTGTGTGTGTGTCTGTGTGTGTGTGTGTTTTGTCGGGGGCAGTGGGCTCACACGGAAAGATAGTAAGTGTTCTCTATACTGACTGTAAGAATTTGTCCATCCAGGTCTTGGGCTTTGGGTAATTTACAGCACGGTGGATTATTGCAGAATAATAAAGAAAGTGTGGTTTATTGTTTAAGAGCAATACGGCTCACAACTCACAGTTCTGCTCAGAAGCAAGTTCCTTTATGTAGGTGGCACTTTAAGCTTTATCGGAATTAAGTGTGAGATTGCTCCTGTGAGACTTGCCGTGATTTCTGCGTGAGGGGTGTGTGTTCAGATGGATCCTGCCTTCCCCACGGAGAGCCCGTGGAGAGGGACAACCTAATCAGCTGGGAGACAACTATGTCCCAAGGCTTTGTTATTCACTGGGTGCCCCTGTGGTCCTGGGCTGTGCTGGAATGGCTCACAGACACGCGCATGTGCTTTCCATGCCACTCACACAAGAGTGCCTGAAGGTCAGATTTGGATTTTCTTCTCTTTTTTAGGATATTATTGATTTGAAAGAGAGAGGGTTGGGGAGGGTCAGAGGGAGAAGCAGAATCCCCGTTGAGCTAGGAGCAGGAAGCAGGCCTAATCCCAGGAGGATCATGACCTGAGTGGAAGACAGAGACTGACTGAGCCACCCACATGTCCTTCTCTTTTTGTCTGTAAATATGTGGTTTCCTGGAGAAGCCTTTACAAATACTTTGAGATATTCCTAATCCTTTGGATTGGTTTTCTTCTTATATTACAAACGGTAGAGAGCTCAAATTCAAAATTAACTTTGTTTTCTACCAAAGACCATGATTTGCTCTTTTAGTATTTCCCGTAGCTCTTGCAGTCCATCTCCTAACCTGTGTAGCCTGTCTTAGGGCTTGAGCAGTATTTAAGAGACAAGGTCATGTATCCGAGTGCTTATAGGTCATACATGAAGAGCTTCATCCAGACGGTCCATCTTTGGGCAGACACAGAATACAATAAAGTCCACGGTATATAATCCTGGCTGCGATCCAAGGAATGCTCTTGCTGGAAGCACCCAGAGGTCCCATCTGCTGGTAAGAAAATCAGAGTGTTTCCTCAGCGCTCCCCTCGGTCCAAGTCCCGGAATCCGTGTTATTCCCAGGATTACTAAAATGCCTTGTATATTCCTTAATTCTCAATTGCCCAAAGGAAGAAGGCCCAGCCCCCAGGCATTTTGGCTTCAGGGGCAGCAGAGTGCTTGGCATACGTAGGGGCCGAGGGGCCTGGAGAGGGGCACGGTGGGGAGGCACGGGGGAAGAGCGGGTCTGAGACTGGGGCACGGGACCCCGCGGGCCAGAGTGCACACTGGAAGCTGGAGCAGGGCAGGCTGCGGAGGGCCGGGTCACTGGGACTCAGATCTCCAAAGGAGTCACAGGCCACGTTGGGAGCAGCACAGTGACAAGTCTTCAGGACACACCACTTTAAAGTGTCCACGGGCAAGGACAGGGCTCCTTTTGAACCTATCTCGTCTGTTGCCTGGGGGAGACACACACTCTCCTGCCTCTGGCGTTGGCCCAGGCCTGGGGACTCCTGTCCCGAAGTGTGTGTGTGGAGGAGGGCAGAGGGAATCACCGACTAGGAACAGGAGGCTCCAGCTTCCTCTTCCTCATCTTCAGCTGCTCTGACCCATCAGGCCACACTGTGTCTTCCCTGAATCTCCTCTTTCCTTGCTTCCAGGACACCACACCCTCCTGCTTTCCCTTCTGCCCCCCCTGCCTGTCTCTGTCCGCCACACCACTAAGTACGGGAGGCGGCCAGAGTCTGTCTCCTCCATCGGGGCCTCCACCCTACATGCCTCTGATGACCCCAATCTGAGTTTTCAGCCCGGACGTTTCCTGTTGTCTTAGATCAGACTGCTAAAACAAAATACCACGGCGGGGGTGGGGGGCGGAGTGGGGGCGGTGTCTGAACAGCAAGGATTTATTTCTCACAGCTCTGGAGCCCCACGTCATGCTCAGGGTGTCAGCATGATCGGTTCTCGGTAAGGGCCATCTCCCTTCTTTGCAGATGGCTGCCTTCTTCTGTCCTGACAGTGTCCTATCCTTCGGGTTGGTGCCCTCAGAGAGAGAGAGGATAAGAAAAGAAAACCCTATTACATGTTGCCTTCAAAAGACCACTTTAATATATTGGGGCGCCTGGGCGGCTGGCTCAGTGGATTAAGCCGCTGCCTTCGGCTCAGGTCATGATCTCAGGGTCCTGGGATCGAGCCCCGCATCGGGCTCTCTGCTCAGCAGGGAGTCTGCTTCCCTACCTCTCTCTCTGCTTGCCTCTCTGCCTACTTGTGATCTCTGTCTGTCAAATAAATAAAATCTAAAAAAAAAAAAAAAGACCACTTTAATATAAAGACATACATAAGCTGAAATGGAAATGAATGAGAGAACAATATGGCATGGAGACAGTAAGCATAAGAAGGCTAGTGTGGCTATTTTATTTCATTTTCCAATTTTATTCAGATACAATCAGCATATCATCTGGCATTGAACATCAGGTAAAACAGTCTTCCAAACAGAGATGATTACTGAGATAAACAGAAACGTCTCATCATGAGACAAAGACCAATTCACATGGATGTAACACAAATGTGTATCCATCTAATAGAGCCTGAAAAGACATGAAGCAACGATGGACAGAAAGGAAGGGTCAAAGACACAATTTTCTAGTCACCACAGGAGAGAGTAAACAGCCTCTCTCAGCGAGTCATAGAAAAACTAGAGAAAACCCAGGGAAGGCATAGAAGATGAAACACTCGGGTACCAACTCTCTTGATCTAGTTGACGTCTGTAGGACAACCCACCCAATGACGGGAGACACACCTTGTGTTTAAGGGCACCAGGACCATACAGCAAGGCAGACCACTCTACTGTATGGGCTCTCAGGCAAGTCTCAGTCCATGCAAAGGCTCAAAATCAGATGGAATGTATTCTCTGACCACGACAGACTTAAGTTACAGACCCGCATAACTGTAAGATTTCACACAAGCTCCAAATACCGGGAAATAAAAGAACCCATTTGAACTGATGGTTCAGAACCAAACAGGGGCTAGTAGAAATCGTTTAAATTGAATGATAACAAATCTAGGCAAGCATGCAGGAGGCAGTTAAGCAGTGTTTGGTGGGACATTTACAGCATTAAATGCCTCTAGAGAAATGAAAAAGATCTAAATCAAGGACTCGGGATTTCATCCTAAGAAAGTAGGAAAAGCAAATGAAGAACCATAGACTCAGAACTCCCTGGGCTCTCAGGGAGGTCACAACACTGTGTTTTTTTTGCCAGGGAAAGGGGATGCCAGCCTAGGGAGTCCTTTCCAGGGTGTTGGGAGCCTGGACCCTCTTAATTCCATGAGCACTCCTGCTTGGAGGCCTACAGTGGCAGGCAGGGGGAGGGGACACCGGAAGCCCAAGTCCATTCCATGCTCCAGGGTCGTGACCCATGGCCCGCGCCACCCCCACGCACCCCAGGCCGCGAGCCCCCTGTGGCTGTTAGCCAGACCCCAGCCTTGTGTTAGCGGCTCCCAGGTTCACGGGCAGGCGGCGCTATGGGGCCCAGAACCTTGCTTCTCCTCCTCCTCTTGGGCCTGGGCCTGGGCCTGGGCCTGGGCCTGGGTCGCGGCCGCCTCCCGCGGCCCACCGCTCCTGGCAGAGCCCTGGCTGCCAACCACGTCTCCCGGGCGACCGCCACACCGGAGTCCGGACCCCGCCGCCCAGATGCAGCCTCGTCCCGCCGCCCCCCACCAGCCGACCGGACCCGCCGCCCGGCCCACGGAGAAGGGGCCGCGCTGCGCGCTTGGAGGGCCGCCCCGGGCCTCGGGGAACCGGCCGGCAGCGCCCGCGTCCGCCTGCGGCCCCGCGCGGCCCCTGGCGGCCGCGTGATCCTGGCCGGTGGCTGCCGCCTCTGCCTGCCCCGCGGCCCCGCGCGCCCGCTCTGTGTCCTGCTGCGCGTCCTGCTGCGCGCGCGCCTGGCCGCCGCGCCCGCGCTCGTGCACCTGCGGCTGTCTGCGCGCCGCGGCCGGCTGTCCCTGCTGTGGCGCACCGCGCTGCCCCGCGCGCTCGGGCGCCCGGAGTGGACCTTCTGGCTCGTGCCGCTGCGGCCCGCCGGCCCTCGGCGCCCCCGCCGTTCCACCTCCGACCTGCCGGCCGCCGGGCCTCGCCCCTCCGCGGGCTTCGTGGCCCAAACGGAGTGTCCCACGGATGGGCCCACGCCTGTTGTCCTGGAAGCTGTCAACTCGGATGGGCCTCAAGCCATCCAGTCTTCCGTGTCCTGCCAGGTATCCCCAGAGGTGCCCTGTGAGATCACCATGGTGAAGATCAACAGGAACAAAGATCATGAACCCTTGGTGCTGACCAGGAAGATGGAGGCTACCCTCAACGTGTCCATTGAGCACAACTGCCCTAATACCACCTCAGTTGTTCCAGAGTGGCACGTCTTTCCCGTGCGCTCTGTAAACAACATTCCGGACTGGAATGCGCCTTTGAAAACACAGGACACCAGACTTGGGATATCTCCACTGCATTTGGAAATCCGCCCCAAAACCTTATCTTTCGGGGTGTATGTGTTCAGATTCACACTCAACGTCTTCGATGCAAAAACAAAGGCACTTAAGACAAACGGCTCGGATTTCATCTATGTCAACATCACTAGAAGTGACCTATTGGCAGTCATTCCTGGCAAACCCAACTTAGTAATTCCATTCGGAACCATTCTGATTCTGGAAGGAAAGACGTCCTCTGATGCAGATTCGAACAACCCATCGGAGGGACTCCTTTTTTCTTGGTACTGTACCACCGATCCGAAAAACTACCAGGGACATAAAATCACAGTGATAAGCAACAGCGTCTGCTCCCCAAAGCAGACTGATCTGAACTGGAAGGAGACCTCTGGCCCTGTCCTCACAGTTCCACCAGGAACCCTGAAAGGCGGCGGTGTGTATTTCTTCAGAATGGTGGTCCGCAAGGGTCAGAGGAGAGTCTATATGGATAGAACGGTCCACGTGCTCAAAGGACCAGTCCCCGCAGCAAACATCTCGTGCATTGAAAATTGTGATGCCGTTTTGGGTATTTCAGCCAGATTTTCTTTGTTTCTCAATTGCACAACCTGTTCAACAAGCAAGGATGTGTATAAATGGTCGATTCTGTCAGCTCCAGGGGATGAGGTAAACTTTGATTGGGCAAAACACACCACAACAGGGAGGAATGGGGCTCATTTGTCTATAAAAGCTTTTGCTTTGAAGGATTTTCCTGAAGCGAAGTTTTGGGCTTCTGTGCATCTAGCAAGTTGGAGTGGGCATAACGTGGACTTGAAGCACTCCTTTGTTATTAACTATGTCCCTCAAGTCGGAGAGTGCAGCGTTAATCCAGCTACAGGAGTTGCCTTTGTTACCAGGTTTGTCATCCGGTGCGATAACTTTAAGGACAAGAACATCCCTCTTACATACAAAATGATAGTCTCTGATTTGTATGGTTTTGGTCAGATCAGTTCTATACAAGAGAACACCTTGGGGGCCATCCTGTATTTCGGGAATGAGTCCACATCACCCCCTTCCTTTCTCCCTGTGGGTGTGTTGGCTAATCGTTATGCCATGAAGATATTTGTTCAGGTGTATGACTCTCTAGGAGCTTTTTCTCAGGTGACTTTGTACGCGACCGTTCATGCCCCTACGGATAAAATCTCGGCCAAGGGTGTGCTCGATCGCTTATTCAATTTCACCATGGGACCAAATTCATTGCTATCTACTTTGCTTGACAGCCAGGAATTTCTACCTGCAGGTTATTTAATATATATAGCAGCTTCTGTTTTGAATAACATGAAACCTGAATTAAGTTTGGAAGCTGACAAAGCCAGACTGCGGGAATACCTTGTCAACCAGACTTTCATTCTTCCCAATAGCACTTTGGTGGAAATTAGCCAGGTAGTCATGAGTGTTACTAAATTAACCCAGACGACCGCCGCATTCACTCGAATGGCTCAGAAACTGGCCACAGTGAGGATTTGGCTAGCAAATAGAGCCCTACAGCAGTCTCGACAGAATGACGCACACGTTCAGTCTGAACAAATAGAAACTGTGAGCACTGGCATATTAACAACTTTGTCTAATATCTTGAAGGTGACCGTTAGCTATGAAGTGGTCGATGAGCCTTTCTATGTGTTGGAATCACTAGCAGACACAGTATTGGAGGGTAAAGTGCCAGGGAACGAGACCACTGCAATGACGGCCTCCAGCCTTAATGTGTATGTCAGGAAAACTGAAAGGTGGGATGTTACCGATATCTTCAGGAATGAGAAAAGCAGTCGAAATTATTTTCGTCCGACGCTAAATGTGAGCAGTATTCCTAGTTTACCTGAAAACGCCCCGATTTCCACCATGTTTTGTGAGTTTGCAGATGATCCCTTTCCTTGGGTGAATGATCAGGAAAGCTGCTCTGCAGAGGTGGTTGGATTCAGGATGACAGGCACCACACCTGACGGCGACGTGGTCGAGATCGTGCCCGATGTAGCCGAAGTGTACATTGCCAGGAAAAACTTGAGCTTTGCAGCTTTTAACCTCACAGTGGGACCCGAGAGTGAGACCGAGGGAGCTGATGAGTCCTTGAAAAGGACGACAGGGGAGTTTAGGGTTGAGGTGGACAGCAGTGTAGTGAAGGAGTTACTGGTCCACATTGTGACTGAAGTGACCGTGTTGTTCACGGTGTTGGTGTACGCTGGCGGTGACATTACCCCCACTGCTCTGGTCGCCACCTTCTTTGTTCCCCATGATATTCCTCCCATGGCCACCCATAGTGACCTGTTTGGCTCAGCCTGTGCCGTTAGGGAGGCCCGCGTGGTTTGCCTTCCAGCGTCCCTGCTGCAAGTCATAGCTCAGCGAGGCGGCTCGCCTGAGTGCACCTTGGTCATAGCTCTGCAGGCACCTCGTTTTGTCATGACAGCCAGTGATAAGCTAGTGAGAATCGCTCTTTTCAGCGCTCACTGCCTAGACATGTATGGGATCCAGAGCGATTGGAGAGAAGATACCTGTGTCCTCGGAGAGAGGACCACGTGGCGAAGAGTGCACTGCATCTGCCAAAGCACAAGGAGGGCTCGGCGGCAGCTGGATGTAATAAAACAAGCCAGCACGCACCTGCAAACCCACTTCTTGACAACCAAATTTATTGTGATTCCTAATGCTGTGGATCTACGGTTGGAGGTCATCAAGAACGTTACCCACAACCCTGTGACGCTCTTCACTGTACTTTTCATTGCGATGATGTACATAATCCTAGCTTTCTGGGCTTTGCTGATGGATGGGAGGGATCGGTATCTTCGGCTACACGTGATAATTCTACTTGATAATGATCCTTACGATAAGGTGTGTTACCTCGTGACTATTTTTACAGGAAGCCGTTGTGGGGCTGGAACCAGGGCCGATGTCTTCGTGCAAGTTTTGGGAACGGAAGGTGCCAGCGATGTGCATTGTCTGAGCCATCCGTATTTTACAACCCTCTACCGGGGAAGCATCAACACTTTTCTCCTAACCACGAAAAGGGACTTGGGGGACATCCATTCCATTCGTGTGTGGCACAACAATGAGGGCAAATCCCCCAGCTGGTATCTAAGCAGAGTCAAGGTAGAAAATCTGTTCAGCCGACACATCTGGCTGGTTTTATGCCGGGAATGGCTTTGTATTGACACCTCTTTGGACAGAACATTTCGTGTTACCGACCCAGAGCAGACTATCAACAGAAAGGACTATTTCCTGATTGAATCAGCTTACAGGATGGGGAGAGATCACACGTGGTTCTCTATTTTCTCCAACAGTACTTCTAGGGCATTCAGCAGGCTGCAGAGACTGTCCTGCTGTTTGGCCATGCTGATGGCCTCCCTTCTGTGTAATATTATGTTCTTTAATCTCGACAGGCCAGAGAATTTGGCGTCAGGAGAGGGGAGCTACGTCAGGTCAATGATGATAGGGCTGGAAAGTGTGTTAATCACGCTGCCTCTGCAAATATTGATTATTTTTCTCTTCACCTACTCCCAGAGGGAACCTCGTGTGACTCTAGAAAAGGTATCTCCCCAGAAGGCTTCTTCCATGGAGCTAGAGAATTTATACTGGGAGGAATTTCTGAGAAGATGGTATGCTCGTGAGTCTGGGGACCCATCCATCAAGGGGCCTTCGGAGCCTCCAACTGGGAAAAGACCTAGACTTCAAAAGACTGCCCAGGCGCTGTCTGCGACGTGGCACCAGCCTAAGAATAAAGAGAGCAGAGACTCACACAGCCAGGAAACAAACATTAATGCCAGTAACACAAACACAAATAACAATCAGAATGTTCCTTCTGGAGAGCCGCCATCCCATGAGGGTCCCACTGTGGAACTCAAGGAGAAGAGCAGTTTCGTTCTACCTTCGTGGTGCCTTCATATAGCGTGGCTCCTGGTTTTCGCCACGTCCATTATATCTTCGTTCTTCATCATATTTTATGGGCTGACCTATGGCTATGAAAAGTCAATGGACTGGCTCTTTGCATCCTTTTGTTCATTCTGTCTGTCCATTTTTCTGGTGCAAACGTGTAAAATTATACTTCTGTCAGGCTTCAGATCAAGTTCGCCCAAGTATTGTAAAAACCTTTCATGGGAAAGCCAGTTCTGCTACACTGAGATCCAGCTACAGAGCACACTGAGCCCAGAAGAAATGGAAAGGCGACACAAGCAGATCATGGAACTCCGAAGATCGAGGATGTACCAGCCCCTCACCGAAGACGAAATCCTAATATTCAAGAGGAAGAGGGCAATTAAGAGGAGGGCTTTCCTGATTCTGTGTTCCTTTCTGACTCACTTCATCTTTCTAGCCCTCCTGTTGAGGCTTGTCACCCTCCTGTGTCACGCGGACAGCTTTCACTATAACCAGTTTGTTCGCGATCGGTTCTCTGTGGATCTCGGCTCGGTGACCAAGCTGGAGGACATCTACAGGTGGCTGAACAGCGTGCTGGTGCCCCTGGTCCACAACGACCCGAATCCAGCCTTTCTGCCCGACAGCTCCTCTCAAATCCTGGGGCTTCCACTGCTGAGGCAGGTGAGGGCAAGACCTGGCGATAAACTCTGCCTGCCTGCCAACTTTGCCCAAACCAGCATGGGAAGAGAAATCCACTGTCGTCCCAAGTATGGCACTGACCCGGAAGACACCAGAAGCTACTCGGGCCTTTGGAACAAAGTTCTCAAGAGGCCTGAGGATAAGAATACCAATGGGTTTACTTACAAGCCTCCAGGGAAGATCTGGCGCTATGTCTCCCACGGACTCTTACACACCTACGGGTCGGGAGGCTATGCGTTCTATTTTTTCCCAGAGCAGCAGCCTTTTAATTCCACCGTGAGGCTCAGGGAACTCCAGAGCAGCGAGTGGCTTGATGAGAAGACGTGGGCCGTGATTCTGGAGCTGACCACCTTCAACGCAGACGTCAGTCTGTTCTGTAGCATTTCGGTCGTTTTCGAGGCGTCTCAGTTAGGAGTTGTGAACACGAGCTTATCCGTGCACTCCTTCTCGCTTGCCGATTTCGACAGGGAGACTTCTGCAGAAATCTACTTGTATGTGGCCATTCTCATTTTTTTTTTAGCCTACGTGGTCGATGAGGGTTACATCATCATGCAAGAAAGGGCCTCGTACGTGAGAAGTGTGTATAACCTGCTCAACTTTGCTCTGAAATGCATATTTACTGTGCTGGTCGTGCTGTTCCTTAGGAAGCACTTCTTGGCCACTGGCATAATTCGCTTTTACTTGTCGCACCCTGAGGATTTCATCCCGTTTCACGCAGTTTCTCAAGTAGATCACGCCATGAGGATCATTTTGGGTTTCCTGTTATTTCTGACCATTTTGAAGACCCTCAGGTATTCCAGAATCTTCTATGATGTGCGCCTGGCTCAGAGGGCCATTCAGGCGGCCCTTCCCGGCATCTGCCACATGGCCCTGGTGGTGTCCGTGTACTTTTTTGTGTACATGGCATTTGGCTACCTGGTGTTTGGTCAACACGAGTGGAACTACAGTAACCTGATTCATGCTACGCAGACGATATTCTCCTATTGCGTTTCAGCATTTCAGAACACCGAGTTCTCCAACAACAGGGTTCTGGGGGTCCTTTTCCTCTCTTCTTTCATTCTGGTTATGATCTGTGTATTGATCAACTTATTTCGAGCAGTGATTTTGTCTACCTATAAGAAAATGAAGCAGCCCGTGTATGAGGAACCATCAGACGAAGCGGAAGCAATGACCTATCTGTGTCGCAAGCTAAGAGCAATGTTCAGGTTTCTGACCTTCCAACCCAGGGACAAAGATGAACCAGAGTTCTTTGTCAACATGCTGTATGGGCAGCCAGAGAAGAACAGCCGGCGGTATCTGGGGCTGAAGACCAGAAACATCAAAGGGAAGAAAATGGTTTATCTTGTTGTGTGATGAGTGACAGGGTCAAGACCCACAGGCAAGACACCCACCCCTGCCCCGATGCCGGTTCTCCGGATGTAAGGAATGTTCAATGGCTCAGCAGTGCTCTCTTCCCGTGTCCTGCAAAATGCACACCCCTACGTTCAGAAGTGTCTCTACCGTTGGCCTCTACTCCTGAGTGTTGGGGTGTAGGGCAGGTCTCCAGCATGTTAGCCCGGGACCGATGTCTCTCTAGCGGTAACTCGGTGTCCTTGGAGCCCACAGCAGATAGAGAAGTAGGGACCTGGAGTTGGGTAGAGAGCTCTGAAGTGTCCTCACTCTACTTCCCTAGGGTAGAGCATTCTCTCCTGCAACTGTCTCCTCTGGGGCTGGGTGTGAGGAATTTGTGGGTCCCTCAATCGCTCTGGGGGATCCCCATGCAGAGCAGAGCTGGGAAACCCCTCTCAACCCTTGACTTCGCCTCCACACCCCACCCCTCACCATCCAGCTCTGCCAGGGCTGGAGGGACTGTGTATCGAAATCAGGATCTCTCTTTCTGTTTTCAAATTTAGGGATGGGACCTGAAGGTCAGAAGTCTGAGCTTCCCATCTACTCCTGAGGGCTACTGCCAGTTAAAGCTTTGAAAGTAATACCATTTTCTGGCCATTAGACATGAATTTTGTTCAACAGCAAAAAGGCGTGTGTGTGTGTCTGTGTGTGTGTGTGTTTTGTCGGGGGCAGTGGGCTCACACGGAAAGATAGTAAGTGTTCTCTATACTGACTGTAAGAATTTGTCCATCCAGGTCTTGGGCTTTGGGTAATTTACAGCACGGTGGATTATTGCAGAATAATAAAGAAAGTGTGGTTTATTGTTTAAGAGCAATACGGCTCACAACTCACAGTTCTGCTCAGAAGCAAGTTCCTTTATGTAGGTGGCACTTTAAGCTTTATCGGAATTAAGTGTGAGATTGCTCCTGTGAGACTTGCCGTGATTTCTGCGTGAGGGGTGTGTGTTCAGATGGATCCTGCCTTCCCCACGGAGAGCCCGTGGAGAGGGACAACCTAATCAGCTGGGAGACAACTATGTCCCAAGGCTTTGTTATTCACTGGGTGCCCCTGTGGTCCTGGGCTGTGCTGGAATGGCTCACAGACACGCGCATGTGCTTTCCATGCCACTCACACAAGAGTGCCTGAAGGTCAGATTTGGATTTTCTTCTCTTTTTTAGGATATTATTGATTTGAAAGAGAGAGGGTTGGGGAGGGTCAGAGGGAGAAGCAGAATCCCCGTTGAGCTAGGAGCAGGAAGCAGGCCTAATCCCAGGAGGATCATGACCTGAGTGGAAGACAGAGACTGACTGAGCCACCCACATGTCCTTCTCTTTTTGTCTGTAAATATGTGGTTTCCTGGAGAAGCCTTTACAAATACTTTGAGATATTCCTAATCCTTTGGATTGGTTTTCTTCTTATATTACAAACGGTAGAGAGCTCAAATTCAAAATTAACTTTGTTTTCTACCAAAGACCATGATTTGCTCTTTTAGTATTTCCCGTAGCTCTTGCAGTCCATCTCCTAACCTGTGTAGCCTGTCTTAGGGCTTGAGCAGTATTTAAGAGACAAGGTCATGTATCCGAGTGCTTATAGGTCATACATGAAGAGCTTCATCCAGACGGTCCATCTTTGGGCAGACACAGAATACAATAAAGTCCACGGTATATAATCCTGGCTGCGATCCAAGGAATGCTCTTGCTGGAAGCACCCAGAGGTCCCATCTGCTGGTAAGAAAATCAGAGTGTTTCCTCAGCGCTCCCCTCGGTCCAAGTCCCGGAATCCGTGTTATTCCCAGGATTACTAAAATGCCTTGTATATTCCTTAATTCTCAATTGCCCAAAGGAAGAAGGCCCAGCCCCCAGGCATTTTGGCTTCAGGGGCAGCAGAGTGCTTGGCATACGTAGGGGCCGAGGGGCCTGGAGAGGGGCACGGTGGGGAGGCACGGGGGAAGAGCGGGTCTGAGACTGGGGCACGGGACCCCGCGGGCCAGAGTGCACACTGGAAGCTGGAGCAGGGCAGGCTGCGGAGGGCCGGGTCACTGGGACTCAGATCTCCAAAGGAGTCACAGGCCACGTTGGGAGCAGCACAGTGACAAGTCTTCAGGACACACCACTTTAAAGTGTCCACGGGCAAGGACAGGGCTCCTTTTGAACCTATCTCGTCTGTTGCCTGGGGGAGACACACACTCTCCTGCCTCTGGCGTTGGCCCAGGCCTGGGGACTCCTGTCCCGAAGTGTGTGTGTGGAGGAGGGCAGAGGGAATCACCGACTAGGAACAGGAGGCTCCAGCTTCCTCTTCCTCATCTTCAGCTGCTCTGACCCATCAGGCCACACTGTGTCTTCCCTGAATCTCCTCTTTCCTTGCTTCCAGGACACCACACCCTCCTGCTTTCCCTTCTGCCCCCCCTGCCTGTCTCTGTCCGCCACACCACTAAGTACGGGAGGCGGCCAGAGTCTGTCTCCTCCATCGGGGCCTCCACCCTACATGCCTCTGATGACCCCAATCTGAGTTTTCAGCCCGGACGTTTCCTGTTGTCTTAGATCAGACTGCTAAAACAAAATACCACGGCGGGGGTGGGGGGCGGAGTGGGGGCGGTGTCTGAACAGCAAGGATTTATTTCTCACAGCTCTGGAGCCCCACGTCATGCTCAGGGTGTCAGCATGATCGGTTCTCGGTAAGGGCCATCTCCCTTCTTTGCAGATGGCTGCCTTCTTCTGTCCTGACAGTGTCCTATCCTTCGGGTTGGTGCCCTCAGAGAGAGAGAGGATAAGAAAAGAAAACCCTATTACATGTTGCCTTCAAAAGACCACTTTAATATATTGGGGCGCCTGGGCGGCTGGCTCAGTGGATTAAGCCGCTGCCTTCGGCTCAGGTCATGATCTCAGGGTCCTGGGATCGAGCCCCGCATCGGGCTCTCTGCTCAGCAGGGAGTCTGCTTCCCTACCTCTCTCTCTGCTTGCCTCTCTGCCTACTTGTGATCTCTGTCTGTCAAATAAATAAAATCTAAAAAAAAAAAAAAAGACCACTTTAATATAAAGACATACATAAGCTGAAATGGAAATGAATGAGAGAACAATATGGCATGGAGACAGTAAGCATAAGAAGGCTAGTGTGGCTATTTTATTTCATTTTCCAATTTTATTCAGATACAATCAGCATATCATCTGGCATTGAACATCAGGTAAAACAGTCTTCCAAACAGAGATGATTACTGAGATAAACAGAAACGTCTCATCACGAGACAAAGACCAATTCACATGGATGTAACACAAATGTGTATCCATCTAGTAGAGCCTGAAAAGACATGAAGCAACGATGGACAGAAAGGAAGGGTCAAAGACACAATTTTCTAGTCACCACAGGAGAGAGTAACAGCCTCTCTCAGCGAGTCATAGAAAAACTAGAGAAAACCCAGGGAAGGCATAGAAGATGAAACACTCGGGTACCAACTCTCTTGATCTAGTTGACGTCTGTAGGACAACCCACCCAATGACGGGAGACACACCTTGTGTTTAAGGGCACCAGGACCATACAGCAAGGCAGACCACTCTACTGTATGGGCTCTCAGGCAAGTCTCAGTCCATGCAAAGGCTCAAAATCAGATGGAATGTATTCTCTGACCACGACAGACTTAAGTTAGAGACCCGCATAACTGTAAGATTTCACACAAGCTCCAAATACCGGGAAATAAAAGAACCCATTTGAACTGATGGTTCAGAACCAAACAGGGGCTAGTAGAAATCGTTTAAATTGAATGATAACAAATCTAGGCAAGCATGCAGGAGGCAGTTAAGCAGTGTTTGGTGGGACATTTACAGCATTAAATGCCTCTAGAGAAATGAAAAAGATCTAAATCAAGGACTCGGGATTTCATCCTAAGAAAGTAGGAAAAGCAAATGAAGAACCATAGACTCAGAACTCCCTGGGCTCTCAGGGAGGTCACAACACTGTGTTTTTTTGCCAGGGAAAGGGGATGCCAGCCTAGGGAGTCCTTTCCAGGGTGTTGGGAGCCTGGACCCTCTTAATTCCATGAGCACTCCTGCTTGGAGGCCTACAGTGGCAGGCAGGGGGAGGGGACACCGGAAGCCCAAGTCCATTCCATGCTCCAGGGTCGTGACCCATGGCCCGCGCCACCCCCACGCACCCCAGGCCGCGAGCCCCCTGTGGCTGTTAGCCAGACCCCAGCCTTGTGTTAGCGGCTCCCAGGTTCACGGGCAGGCGGCGCTATGGGGCCCAGAACCTTGCTTCTCCTCCTCCTCTTGGGCCTGGGCCTGGGCCTGGGCCTGGGCCTGGGTCGCGGCCGCCTCCCGCGGCCCACCGCTCCTGGCAGAGCCCTGGCTGCCAACCACGTCTCCCGGGCGACCGCCACACCGGAGTCCGGACCCCGCCGCCCGGATGCAGCCTCGTCCCGCCGCCCCCCACCAGCCGACCGGACCCGCCGCCCGGCCCACGGAGAAGGGGCCGCGCTGCGCGCTTGGAGGGCCGCCCCGGGCCTCGGGGAACCGGCCGGCAGCGCCCGCGTCCGCCTGTGGCCCCGCGCGGCCCCTGGCGGCCGCGTGATCCTGGCCGGTGGCTGCCGCCTCTGCCTGCCCCGCGGCCCCGCGCGCCCGCTCTGTGTCCTGCTGCGCGTCCTGCTGCGCGCGCGCCTGGCCGCCGCGCCCGCGCTCGTGCACCTGCGGCTGTCTGCGCGCCGCGGCCGGCTGTCCCTGCTGTGGCGCACCGCGCTGCCCCGCGCGCTCGGGCGCCCGGAGTGGACCTTCTGGCTCGTGCCGCTGCGGCCCGCCGGCCCTCGGCGCCCCCGCCGTTCCACCTCCGACCTGCCGGCCGCCGGGCCTCGCCCCTCCGCGGGCTTCGTGGCCCAAACGGAGTGTCCCACGGATGGGCCCACGCCTGTTGTCCTGGAAGCTGTCAACTCGGATGGGCCTCAAGCCATCCAGTCTTCCGTGTCCTGCCAGGTATCCCCAGAGGTGCCCTGTGAGATCACCATGGTGAAGATCAACAGGAACAAAGATCATGAACCCTTGGTGCTGACCAGGAAGATGCAGGCTACCCTCAACGCCACCTACAAGTACAACTGTACCTACTCCACCTTAATTGTTTCGTACTGGCAGGTGTTTTCCGTCCGCTCTTTAAACGATCTGCCCCGGTGGTATAGACCATTGGATATACCAATCACGAAATCAGGGAGGGCGCCAACGTTTCTACATATACCTCCAAAATCTTTAACATGGGGGGTGTATGTGATGAGATTCGTCGTCGACGTCTATGCGAATCGAAATTGGCCTCAGACCTCTGCCTCAGATTTCATGTATGTCAGCATCGTTAGAAGTGACCTAGAAGCAGTTATTCCTGGGGGTCCCAACATAACAATCAAATTCACAGATCAACTGGTTCTGGATGGAACAAGATCGTCTGATCCAGATTCGGACAACCCTTCGGAGGGACTCCGCTTCTCTTGGTACTGTACCACCGATCCAAAAAACTACCAGGGACATAAAATCACAGTGATGAGCAACAGCGTCTGCTCCCCAAAGCAGACTAATCTGAACTGGAAGGAGGACTCTGGCCCTGTCCTCACAGTTCCGCCAGGAACCCTGAAAGGTGGCGGTGTGTATTTCATCAGAATGGTGATCCGCAAGGGTGATAGGAAAGCCTCTACTGATAGAAAGGTCCACGTGCTCAAAGGACCAGTCCCCGCAGCAAACATCTCGTGCATTGAAAATTGTGATGCCGTTTTGGGTATTTCAGCCAGATTTTCTTTGTTTCTCAATTGCACAACTTGTTCAACAAGCCAGGATGCGTATAAATGGTCGATTCTGTCAGCTCCAGGGGATGAGGTAAACTTTGATTGGGCAAAACACACCACAACAGGGAGGAATGGGGCTCATTTGTCTATAAAAGCTTTTGCTTTGAAGGATTTTCCTGAAGCGAAGTTTTGGGCTTCTGTGCATCTAGCAAGTTGGAGTGGGCATAACGTGGACTTGAAGCACTCCTTTGTTATTAACTATGTCCCTCAAGTCGGAGAGTGCAGCGTTAATCCAGCTACAGGAGTTGCCTTTGTTACCAGGTTTGTCATCCGGTGCGATAACTTTAAGGACAAGAACATCCCTCTTACATACAAAATGGTAGTCTCTGATTTGTATGGTTTTGGTCAGATCAGTTCTGTAAAAGAGAACACCTTGGGGGTCATCCTGTATTTGGGCAAAGAGTCCACGTCGCCCCCTTCCTTTCTCCCTGTGGGTGTGTTGGCTAATCATTATGCCATGAAGATATCTGTTCAGGTGTATGACTCTCTAGGAGCTTTTTCTCAGGTGACTTTGTACGCGACCGTACACGCCCCTACGGATAAAATCTCGGCCAAGGGTGTGCTCGATCGCTTATTCAATTTCACCATGGGACCAAATTCATCGCTATCTACTTTGCTTGACAGCCAGGAATTTCTACCTGCAGGTTATTTAATATATATAGCAGCTTCTGTTTTGAATAACATGAAACCTGAATTAAGTTTGGAAGCTGACAAAGCCAGACTGCGGGAATACCTTGTCAACCAGACTTTCATTCTTCCCAATAGCACTTTGGTGGAAATTAGCCAGGTAGTCATGAGTGTTACTAAATTAACCCAGACGACCGCCGCATTCACTCGAATGGCTCAGAAACTGGCCACAGTGAGGATTTGGCTAGCAAATAGAGCCCTACAGCAGTCTCGACAGAATGACGCACACGTTCAGTCTGAACAAATAGAAACTGTGAGCACTGGCATATTAACAACTTTGTCTAATATCTTGAAGGTGACCGTTAGCTATGAAGTGGTCGATGAGCCTTTCTATGTGTTGGAATCACTAGCAGACACAGTATTGGAGGGTAAAGTGCCAGGGAACGAGACCACTGCAATGACGGCCTCCAGCCTTAATGTGTATGTCAGGAAAACTGAAAGGTGGGATGTTACCGATATCTTCAGGAATGAGAAAAGCAGTCGAAATTATTTTCGTCCGACGCTAAATGTGAGCAGTATTCCTAGTTTACCTGAAAACGCCCCGATTTCCACCATGTTTTGTGAGTTTGCAGATGATCCCTTTCCTTGGATGAATGATCAGGAAAGCTGTTCTGCAGAGGTGGTTGGATTCAGGATGACAGGCACCACACCTGACGGCGACGTGGTCGAGATCGTGCCCGATGTAGCCGAAGTGTACATCGCCAGGAAAAACTTGAGCTTTGCAGCTTTTAACCTCACAGTGGGACCCGAGAGTGAGACCGAGGGAGCTGATGAGTCCTTGAAAAGGACGACAGGGGAGTTTAGGGTTGAGGTGGACAGCAGTGTAGTGAAGGAGTTGCTGGTCCACATTGTGACCGAAGTGACCGTGTTGTTCACGGTGTTGGTGTACGCTGGCGGTGACATTACCCCCACTGCTCTGGTCGCCACCTTCCTTGTGCCCCATGACATCCCTCCCATGACCAACAAGAGTGACCTGTTTGACTCAGCCTGTGCCGTTAGGGAGGCCCGCGTGGTTTGCCTTCCAGCGTCCCTGCTGCAAGTCATAGCTCAGCGAGGCGGCTCGCCTGAGTGCACCTTGGTCATAGCTCTGCAGGCACCTCGTTTTGTCATGACAGCCAGTGATAAGCTAGTGAGAATCGCTCTTTTCAGCGCTCACTGCCTAGACATGTATGGGATCCAGAGCGATTGGAGAGAAGATACCTGTGTCCTCGGAGAGAGGACCACGTGGCGAAGAGTACACTGCATCTGCCAAAGCACAAGGAGGGCTCGTCGGCAGCTGGATGTAATAAAAGAAGCCAGCACGCACCTGCAAACCCACTTCTTGACAACCAACGTGATTATGGTCCCTAATCCTGTAGATCTTCGGTTGGAGGTCATCATAAATGTTACCCGCAACTATGTGACGCTCTTCACTGTACTTTTCATTATGCTGATGTACATAATCCTCGCTTTCTGGGCCCTGCTGAGAGATGAAACGGATCAGTATCTTCGGCTACACGTGATAATTCTACTTGATAATGATCCTTACGATAAGGTGTGTTACCTCGTGACTGTTTTTACCGGAAGCCGTTGTCGGGCCGGGACCAAGTCCAATGTCTTCATGCAACTTATGGGAACGGAAGGTGCCAGCGATGTGCATTGTCTGAGCCATCCGTATTTTACAACCCTCTACCGGGGAAGCATCAACACTTTTCTCCTAACCACGAAAAGGGACTTGGGGGACATCCATTCCATTCGTGTGTGGCACAACAATGAGGGCAAATCCCCCAGCTGGTATCTAAGCAGAGTCAAGGTAGAAAATCTGTTCAGCCGACACATCTGGCTGGTTTTATGCCGGGAATGGCTTTGTATTGACACCTCTTTGGACAGAACATTTCGTGTTACCGACCCAGAGCAGACTATCAACAGAAAGGACTATTTCTTGATAGAATCGGCTTACAGGATGGGGAGAGATCACCTGTGGTTCTCTATTTTCTCCACTATCATTGATAGCCCATTCAATCGGCTGCAGAGACTGTCCTGCTGTTTGGCCATGCTGATGGCTTCCCTTCTGGGTAATATTATGTTCTTTAATCTCGACAGAGCCGAAGAAATGGCGTCAGGAGAGGGGAGCTACGTCAGGTCAATGATGATAGGGCTGGAAAGTGTGTTAATTACGCTGCCTCTGCAAATGTTGATCATTTTTCTCTTCACCTACTCCCAGAGGGAACCTCGTGTGACTCTAGAAACGGTGTCTCCCCGGAGTGATTCCTTGGAGCAAGAACATGCACACTGGGAGGAATTTCTGAGAAAGTGGCACGTTGAGGAAAGTGTGCGTGCCCCGACCAAGGAGACTTCGGAGCCTCCAACCGGGCAAAGACCTAGACCTACGAAGACTGCCAAGGTGCTCACGAGGACAGGGCGCCAGCAAAAGAAAGGCCAGAGCGCGGTCCCACGCACCCAGGGACAAAATAAAAATGCCAGTAACGCAAACACAAATAACAATCAGTTTGTTGCTTCTACAGAGCCTTCTTCCCGAGCTGGTCCTGTCGAACTCAAGGAGAAGAGCAGGGTCGTTCTGCCTCCATGTTGCCTTTACATAGCGTGGTTCTTGGTTTTCGTCACAACCAGTATATCTTCGTTCTTCATCATATTTTACGGACTGAATTATAACTATGAAAAGTCAATGGACTGGCTCTTCGCATCGTTTTGTTCATTCTGTCTGTCTGTCTTGCTGGTGCAGCCATGTAAAATTATACTCCTGTCAGGCTTCAGAGCTGGTAGGCCCAAGTATTGTAAAAACCTTTCATGGACAAGCAAGTACCGCTATGTTGAGATCGAGCTTCACCGCACGATGAACCGAGAAGAAAAGAAAAGGCGACACGAGCAGATCATGGAACTCCGAAGATCGAGGATGTACCAGCCGCTCACCGAAGACGAAATCCTAATATTCAAGAGGAAGAGGGCAATTAAGAGGAGGGCTTTCCTCTTCCTGTGTTACGTTCTGACTCACTTCATCTTTCTAGCCCTCCTGTTGAGGCTCGTCGCCCTCCTGCATCACACGGACAGCTTTCACTATAACCAGTTTGTTCGCGATCGGTTCTCTGTGGATCTCGGCTCGGTGACCAAGCTGGAGGACATCTACAGGTGGCTGAACAGCGTGCTGGTGCCCCTGGTCCACAACGACCCGAATCCAGCCTTTCTGCCCGACAGCTCCTCTCAAATCCTGGGGCTTCCACTGCTGAGGCAGGTGAGGGCAAGACCTGGCGATAAACTCTGCCTGCCTGCCAACTTTGCCCAAACCAGCATGGGAAGAGAAATCCACTGTCGTCCCAAGTATGGCACTGACCCGGAAGACACCAGAAGCTACTCGGGCCTTTGGAACAAAGTTCTCAAGAGGCCTGAGGATAAGAATACCAATGGGTTTACTTACAAGCCTCCAGGGAAGATCTGGCGCTATGTCTCCCACGGACTCTTACACACCTACGGGTCGGGAGGCTATGCGTTCTATTTTTTCCCAGAGCAGCAGCCTTTTAATTCCACCGTGAGGCTCAGGGAACTCCAGAGCAGCGAGTGGCTTGATGAGAAGACGTGGGCCGTGATTCTGGAGCTGACCACCTTCAACGCAGACGTCAGTCTGTTCTGTAGCATTTCGGTCGTTTTCGAGGCGTCTCAGTTAGGAGTTGTGAACACGAGCTTATCCGTGCACTCCTTCTCGCTTGCCGATTTCGACAGGGAGACTTCTGCAGAAATCTACTTGTATGTGGCCATTCTCATTTTTTTTTTAGCCTACGTGGTCGATGAGGGTTACATCATCATGCAAGAAAGGGCCTCGTACGTGAGAAGTGTGTATAACCTGCTCAACTTTGCTCTGAAATGCATATTTACTGTGCTGGTCGTGCTGTTCCTTAGGAAGCACTTCTTGGCCACTGGCATAATTCGCTTTTACTTGTCGCACCCTGAGGATTTCATTCCGTTTCATGCAGTTTCTCAAGTAGATCACGCCATGAGGATCATTTTGGGTTTCCTGTTATTTCTGACCATTTTGAAGACCCTCAGGTATTCCAGAATCTTCTATGATGTGCGCCTGGCTCAGAGGGCCATTCAGGCGGCCCTTCCCGGCATCTGCCACATGGCCCTGGTGGTGTCCGTGTACTTTTTTGTGTACATGGCATTTGGCTACCTGGTGTTTGGTCAACACGAGTGGAACTACAGTAACCTGATTCATGCTACGCAGACGATATTCTCCTATTGCGTTTCAGCATTTCAGAACACCGAGTTCTCCAACAACAGGGTTCTGGGGGTCCTGTTCCTCTCATCCTTCATGCTGGTGATGATCTGCATATTGATCAACTTGTTTCAGGCCGTGATTTTGTCCGCCTATGAGGAAATGAAGCAGCCCGTGTATGAGGAACCATCAGACGAAGCGGAAGCAATGACCTATCTGTGTCGCAAGCTAAGAGCAATGTTCAGGTTTCTGACCTTCCAACCCAGGGACAAAGATGAACCAGAGTTCTTTGTCAACATGCTGTATGGGCAGCCAGAGAAGAACAGCCGGCGGTATCTGGGGCTGAAGACCAGAAACATCAAAGGGAAGAAAATGGTTTATCTTGTTGTGTGATGAGTGACAGGGTCAAGACCCACAGGCAAGACACCCACCCCTGCCCCGATGCCGGTTCTCCGGATGTAAGGAATGTTCAATGGCTCAGCAGTGCTCTCTTCCCGTGTCCTGCAAAATGCACACCCCTACGTTCAGAAGTGTCTCTACCGTTGGCCTCTACTCCTGAGTGTTGGGGTGTAGGGCAGGTCTCCAGCATGTTAGCCCGGGACCGATGTCTCTCTAGCGGTAACTCGGTGTCCTTGGAGCCCACAGCAGATAGAGAAGTAGGGACCTGGAGTTGGGTAGAGAGCTCTGAAGTGTCCTCACTCTACTTCCCTAGGGTAGAGCATTCTCTCCTGCAACTGTCTCCTCTGGGGCTGGGTGTGAGGAATTTGTGGGTCCCTCAATCGCTCTGGGGGATCCCCATGCAGAGCAGAGCTGGGAAACCCCTCTCAACCCTTGACTTCGCCTCCACACCCCACCCCTCACCATCCAGCTCTGCCAGGGCTGGAGGGACTGTGTATCGAAATCAGGATCTCTCTTTCTGTTTTCAAATTTAGGGATGGGACCTGAAGGTCAGAAGTCTGAGCTTCCCATCTACTCCTGAGGGCTACTGCCAGTTAAAGCTTTGAAAGTAATACCATTTTCTGGCCATTAGACATGAATTTTGTTCAACAGCAAAAAGGCGTGTGTGTGTGTCTGTGTGTGTGTGTGTTTTGTCGGGGGCAGTGGGCCCACACGGAAAGATAGTAAGTGTTCTCTATACTGACTGTAAGAATTTGTCCATCCAGGTCTTGGGCTTTGGGTAATTTACAGCACGGTGGATTATTGCAGAATAATAAAGAAAGTGTGGTTTATTGTTTAAGAGCAATACGGCTCACAACTCACAGTTCTGCTCAGAAGCAAGTTCATTTATGTAGGTGGCACTTTAAGCTTTATCGGAATTAAGTGTGAGATTGCTCCTGTGAGACTTGCCGTGATTTCTGCGTGAGGGGTGTGTGTTCAGATGGATCCTGCCTTCCCCACGGAGAGCCCGTGGAGAGGGACAACCTAATCAGCTGGGAGACAACTATGTCCCAAGGCTTTGTTATTCACTGGGTGCCCCTGTGGTCCTGGGCTGTGCTGGAATGGCTCACAGACACGCGCATGTGCTTTCCATGCCACTCACACAAGAGTGCCTGAAGGTCAGATTTGGATTTTCTTCTCTTTTTTAGGATATTATTGATTTGAAAGAGAGAGGGTTGGGGAGGGTCAGAGGGAGAAGCAGAATCCCCGTTGAGCTAGGAGCAGGAAGCAGGCCTAATCCCAGGAGGATCATGACCTGAGTGGAAGACAGAGACTGACTGAGCCACCCACATGTCCTTCTCTTTTTGTCTGTAAATATGTGGTTTCCTGGGGAAGCCTTTACAAATACTTTGAGATATTCCTAATCCTTTGGATTGGTTTTCTTCTTATATTACAAATGGTAGAGAGCTCAAATTCAAAATTAACTTTTCTACCAAAGACCATAATTTGCTCTTTTAGTATTTCCCGTAGCTCTTGCAGTCCATCTCCTAACCTGTGTAGCCTGTCTTAGGGCTTGAGCAGTATTTAAGAGACAAGGTCATGTATCCGAGTGCTTATAGGTCATACATGAAGAGCTTCATCCAGACGGTCCATCTTTGGGCAGACACAGAATACAATAAAGTCCACGGTATATAATCCTGGCTGCGATCCAAGGAATGCTCTTGCTGGAAGCACCCAGAGGTCCCATCTGCTGGTAAGAAAATCAGAGTATTTCCTCAGCGCTCCCCTCGGTCCAAGTCCCGGAATCCGTGTTATTCCCAGGATTACTAAAATGCCTTGTATATTCCTTAATTCTCAATTGCCCAAAGGAAGAAGGCCCAGCCCCCAGGCATTTTGGCTTCAGGGGCAGCAGAGTGCTTGGCATACGTAGGGGCCGAGGGGCCTGGAGAGGGGCACGGTGGGGAGGCACGGGGGAAGAGCGGGTCTGAGACTGGGGCACGGGACCCCGCGGGCCAGAGTGCACACTGGAAGCTGGAGCAGGGCAGGCTGCGGAGGGCCGGGTCACTGGGACTCAGATCTCCAAAGGAGTCACAGGCCACGTTGGGAGCAGCACAGTGACAAGTCTTCAGGACACACCACTTTAAAGTGTCCACGGGCAAGGACAGGGCTCCTTTTGAACCTATCTCGTCTGTTGCCTGGGGGAGACACACACTCTCCTGCCTCTGGCGTTGGCCCAGGCCTGGGGACTCCTGTCCCGAAGTGTGTGTGTGGAGGAGGGCAGAGGGAATCACCGACTAGGAACAGGAGGCTCCAGCTTCCTCTTCCTCATCTTCAGCTGCTCTGACCCATCAGGCCACACTGTGTCTTCCCTGAATCTCCTCTTTCCTTGCTTCCAGGACACCACACCCTCCTGCTTTCCCTACTGCTCCCCCTGCCTGTCTCTGTCCGCCACACCACTAAGTACGGGAGGCGGCCAGAGTCTGTCTCCTTCTCCATCGGGGCCTCCACCCTACATGCCTCTGATGACCCCAATCTGAGTTTTCAGCCCGGACGTTTCCTGTTGTCTTAGATCAGACTGCTAAAACAAAATACCACGGCGGGGGTGGGGGGCGGAGTGGGGGCGGTGTCTGAACAGCAAGGATTTATTTCTCACTGCTCTGGAGCCCCACGTCATGCTTAGGGTGTCAGCATGATCGGTTCTCGGTAAGGGCCATCTCCCTTCTTTGCAGATGGCTGCCTTCTTCTGTCCTGACAGTGTCCTATCCTTCGGGTTGGTGCCCTCAGAGAGAGAGGGGATAAGAAAAGAAAACCCTATTACATGTTGCCTTCAAAAGACCACTTTAATATATTGGGGCGCCTGGGCGGCTGGCTCAGTGGATTAAGCCGCTGCCTTCGGCTCAGGTCATGATCTCAGGGTCCTGGGATCGAGCCCCGCATCGGGCTCTCTGCTCCGCGGGGAGCCTGCTACCTCCTCTCTCTCTGCCTGCCTCTCTGCCTCCTTGTGATCTCTTGCTGTCAAATAAATAAAATCTAAAAAAAAAAAAAAAGACCACTTTAATATAAAGACATACATAAGCTGAAATGGAAATGAGTGAGAGAACAATATGGCATGGAGACAGTAAGCATAAGAAGGCTAGTGTGGCTATTTTATTTCATTTTCCAATTTTATTCAGATACAATCAGCATATCATCTGGCATTGAACATCAGGTAAAACAGTCTTCCAAACAGAGATGATTACTGAGATAAACAGAAACGTCTCATCACGAGACAAAGACTAATTCACATGGATGTAACACAAATGTGTATCCATCTAGTAGAGCCTGAAAAGACATGAAGCAACGATGGACAGAAAGGAAGGGTCAAAGACACAATTTTCTAGTCACCACAGGAGAGAGTAACAGCCTCTCTCAGCGAGTCATAGAAAAACTAGAGAAAACCCAGGGAAGGCATAGAAGATGAAACACTCGGGTACCAACTCTCTTGATCTAGTTGACGTCTGTAGGACAACCCACCCAATGACGGGAGACACACCTTGTGTTTAAGGGCACCAGGACCATACAGCAAGGCAGACCACTCTACTGTATGGGCTCTCAGGCAAGTCTCAGTCCATGCAAAGGCTCAAAATCAGATGGAATGTATTCTCTGACCACGACAGACTTAAGTTAGAGACCCGCATAACTAAAATTTCACACAAGCTCCAAATACCGGGAAATAAAAGAACCCATTTGAACTGATGGTTCAGAACCAAACAGGGGCTAGTAGAAATCGTTTAAATTGAATGATAACAAATCTAGGCAAGCATGCAGGAGGCAGTTAAGCAGTGTTTGGTGGGACATTTACAGCATTAAATGCCTCTAGAGAAATGAAAAAGATCTAAATCAAGGACTCGGGATTTCATCCTAAGAAAGTAGGAAAAGCAAATGAAGAACCATAGACTCAGAACTCCCTGGGCTCTCAGGGAGGTCACAACACTGTGTTTTTTTGCCAGGGAAAGGGGATGCCAGCCTAGGGAGTCCTTTCCAGGGTGTTGGGAGCCTGGACCCTCTTAATTCCATGAGCACTCCTGCTTGGAGGCCTACAGTGGCAGGCAGGGGGAGGGGACACCGGAAGCCCAAGTCCATTCCATGCTCCAGGGTCGTGACCCATGGCCCGCGCCACCCCCACGCACCCCAGGCCGCGAGCCCCCTGTGGCTGTTAGCCAGACCCCAGCCTTGTGTTAGCGGCTCCCAGGTTCACGGGCAGGCGGCGCTATGGGGCCCAGAACCTTGCTTCTCCTCCTCCTCTTGGGCCTGGGCCTGGGCCTGGGCCTGGGCCTGGGTCGCGGCCGCCTCCCGCGGCCCACCGCTCCTGGCAGAGCCCTGGCTGCCAACCACGTCTCCCGGGCGACCGCCACACCGGAGTCCGGACCCCGCCGCCCGGATGCAGCCTCGTCCCGCCGCCCCCCACCAGCCGACCGGACCCGCCGCCCGGCCCACGGAGAAGGGGCCGCGCTGCGCGCTTGGAGGGCCGCCCCGGGCCTCGGGGAACCGGCCGGCAGCGCCCGCGTCCGCCTGCGGCCCCGCGCGGCCCCTGGCGGCCGCGTGATCCTGGCCGGTGGCTGCCGCCTCTGCCTGCCCCGCGGCCCCGCGCGCCCGCTCTGTGTCCTGCTGCGCGTCCTGCTGCGCGCGCGCCTGGCCGCCGCGCCCGCGCTCGTGCACCTGCGGCTGTCTGCGCGCCGCGGCCGGCTGTCCCTGCTGTGGCGCACCGCGCTGCCCCGCGCGCTCGGGCGCCCGGAGTGGACCTTCTGGCTCGTGCCGCTGCGGCCCGCCGGCCCTCGGCGCCCCCGCCGTTCCACCTCCGACCTGCCGGCCGCCGGGCCTCGCCCCTCCGCGGGCTTCGTGGCCCAAACGGAGTGTCCCACGGATGGGCCCACGCCTGTTGTCCTGGAAGCTGTCAACTCGGATGGGCCTCAAGCCATCCAGTCTTCCGTGTCCTGCCAGGTATCCCCAGAGGTGCCCTGTGAGATCACCATGGTGAAGATCAACAGGAACAAAGATCATGAACCCTTGGTGCTGACCAGGAAGATGCAGGCTACCCTCAACGCCACCTACAAGTACAACTGTCGGAACTCCACCTTAATTGTTTCGTACTGGCAGGTCTATTCTGTGCCCTCCATAAACGATCTGCCCCGGTGGTATAGACCATTGGATATACCAATCATGAAATCAGGGAGGGCGCCAATATTTCTACATATACCTCCGAAATCTTTAATTTGGGGGGTGTATGTGATGAGATTCGTCGTCGACGTCTACGTGAATCCAAATAGGCCTCAGGCCTCGGCCTCAGATTTCATGTATGTCAGCATCGTTAGAAGTGACCTAGAAGCAGTTATTCCTGGGGGTCCCAACATAACAATCAAATTCACAGATCAGCTGGTTCTGGATGGAACAAAATCGTCTGATCCAGATTCGGACAACCCTTCGGAGGGACTCCGCTTCTCTTGGTACTGTACCACCGATCCAAAAAACTACCAGGGACATAAAATCACAGTGATGAGCAACAGCGTCTGCTCCCCAAAGCAGACTAATCTGAACTGGAAGGAGGACTCTGGCCCTGTCCTCACAGTTCCACCAGGAACCCTGAAAGGTGGCGGTGTGTATTTCATCAGAATGGTGATCCGCAAGGGTGATAGGAAAGCCTCTACTGATAGAAAGGTCCACGTGCTCAAAGGACCAGCCCCCGCAGCAAACATCTCATGCATTGAAAATTGTGATGCCGTTTTGGGTATTTCAGCCAGATTTTCTTTGTTTCTCAATTGCACAACTTGTTCAACAAGCCAGGATGTGTATAAATGGTCAATTCTGTCAGCTCCAGGGGATGAGGTAAACTTTGATTGGGCAAAACACACCACAACAGGGAGGAATGGGGCTCATTTGTCTATAAAAGCTTTTGCTTTGAAGGATTTTCCTGAAGCGAAGTTTTGGGCTTCTGTGCATCTAGCAAGTTGGAGTGGGCATAACGTGGACTTGAAACACTCCTTTGTTATTAACTATGTCCCTCAAGTCGGAGAGTGCAGCGTTAATCCAGCTACAGGAGTTGCCTTTGTTACCAGGTTTGTCATCCGGTGCGATAACTTTAAGGACAAGAACATCCCTCTTACATACAAAATGATAGTCTCTGATTTGTATGGTTTTGGTCAGATCAGTTCTGTAAAAGAGAACACCTTGGGGGTCATCCTGTATTTGGGCAAAGAGTCCACGTCGCCCCCTTCCTTTTTCCCTGTGGGTGTGTTGGCTAATCATTATGCCATGAAGATATCTGTTCAGGTGTATGACTCTCTAGGAGCTTTTTCTCAGGTGACTTTGTACGCGACCGTACATGCCCCTACGGATAAAATCTCGGCCAAGGGTGTGCTCGATCGCTTATTCAATTTCACCATGGGACCAAATTCATTGCTATCTACTTTGCTTGACAGCCAGGAATTTCTACCTGCAGGTTATTTAATATATATAGCAGCTTCTGTTTTGAATAACATGAAACCTGAATTAAGTTTGGAAGCTGACAAAGCCAGACTGCGGGAATACCTTGTCAACCAGACTTTCATTCTTCCCAATAGCACTTTGGTGGAAATTAGCCAGGTAGTCATGAGTGTTACTAAATTAACCCAGACGACTGCCGCATTCACTCGAATGGCTCAGAAACTGGCCACAGTGAGGATTTGGCTAGCAAATAGAGCCCTACAGCAGTCTCGACAGAATGACGTACACGTTCAGTCTGAACAAATAGAAACTGTGAGCACTGGCATATTAACAACTTTGTCTAATATCTTGAAGGTGACCGTTAGCTATGAAGTGGTCGATGAGCCTTTCTATGTGTTGGAATCACTAGCAGACACAGTATTGGAGGGTAAAGTGCCAGGGAACGAGACCACTGCAATGACGGCCTCCAGCCTTAATGTGTATGTCAGGAAAACTGAAAGGTGGGATGTTACCGATATCTTCAGGAATGAGAAAAGCAGTCGAAATTATTTTCGTCCGACGCTAAATGTGAGCAGTATTCCTAGTTTACCTGAAAACGCCCCGATTTCCACCATGCTTTGTGAGTTTGCAGATGATCCCTTTCCTTGGATGAATGATCAGGAAAGCTGTTCTGCAGAGGTGGTTGGATTCAGGATGACAGGCACCACACCTGACGGCGACGTGGTCGAGATCGTGCCCGATGTAGCCGAAGTGTACATCGCCAGGAAAAACTTGAGCTTTGCAGCTTTTAACCTCACAGTGGGACCCGAGAGTGAGACCGAGGGAGCTGATGAGTCCTTGAAAAGGACGACAGGGGAGTTTAGGGTTGAGGTGGACAGCAGTGTAGTGAAGGAGTTGCTGGTCCACATTGTGACCGAAGTGACCGTGTTGTTCACGGTGTTGGTGTACGCTGGCGGTGACATTACCCCCACTGCTCTGGTCGCCACCTTCCTTGTGCCCCATGACATCCCTCCCATGACCAACAAGAGTGACCTGTTTGACTCAGCCTGTGCCGTTAGGGAGGCCCGCGTGGTTTGCCTTCCAGCGTCCCTGCTGCAAGTCATAGCTCAGCGAGGCGGCTCGCCTGAGTGCACCTTGGTCATAGCTCTGCAGGCACCTCGTTTTGTCATGACAGCCAGTGATAAGCTAGTGAGAATCGCTCTTTTCAGCGCTCACTGCCTAGACATGTATGGGATCCAGAGCGATTGGAGAGAAGATACCTGTGTCCTCGGAGAGAGGACCACGTGGCGAAGAGTACACTGCATCTGCCAAAGCACAAGGAGGGCTCGTCGGCAGCTGGATGTAATAAAAGAAGCCAGCACGCACCTGCAAACCCACTTCTTGACAACCAACGTGATTATGGTCCCTAATCCTGTAGATCTTCGGTTGGAGGTCATCATAAATGTTACCCGCAACTATGTGACGCTCTTCACTGTACTTTTCATTATGCTGATGTACATAATCCTCGCTTTCTGGGCCCTGCTGAGAGATGAAACGGATCAGTATCTTCGGCTACACGTGATAATTCTACTTGATAATGATCCTTACGATAAGGTGTGTTACCTCGTGACTGTTTTTACCGGAAGCCGTTGTCGGGCCGGGACCAAGTCCAATGTCTTCATGCAACTTATGGGAACGGAAGGTGCCAGCGATGTGCATTGTCTGAGCCATCCATGTTTTACAACCCTCTACCGGGGAGGCATCAACACTTTTCTCCTAACCACGAAAAGGGACTTGGGGGACATCCATTCCATTCGTGTGTGGCACAACAATGAGGGCAAATCCCCCAGCTGGTATCTAAGCAGAGTCAAGGTAGAAAATCTGTTCAGCCGACACATCTGGCTGGTTTTATGCCGGGAATGGCTTTGTATTGACACCTCTTTGGACAGAACATTTCGTGTTACCGACCCAGAGCAGACTATCAACAGAAAGGACTATTTCTTGATAGAATCGGCTTACAGGATGGGGAGAGATCACCTGTGGTTCTCTATTTTCTCCACTATCATTGATAGCCCATTCAATCGGCTGCAGAGACTGTCCTGCTGTTTGGCCATGCTGATGGCTTCCCTTCTGGGTAATATTATGTTCTTTAATCTCGACAGAGCCGAAGAAATGGCGTCAGGAGAGGGGAGCTACGTCAGGTCAATGATGATAGGGCTGGAAAGTGTGTTAATTACGCTGCCTCTGCAAATGTTGATCATTTTTCTCTTCACCTACTCCCAGAGGGAACCTCGTGTGACTCTAGAAACGGTGTCTCCCCGGAGTGATTCCTTGGAGCAAGAACATGCACACTGGGAGGAATTTCTGAGAAAGTGGCACGTTGAGGAAAGTGTGCGTGCCCCGACCAAGGAGACTTCGGAGCCTCCAACCGGGCAAAGACCTAGACCTACGAAGACTGCCAAGGTGCTCACGAGGACAGGGCGCCAGCAAAAGAAAGGCCAGAGCGCGGTCCCACGCACCCAGGGACAAAATAAAAATGCCAGTAACGCAAACACAAATAACAATCAGTTTGTTGCTTCTACAGAGCCTTCTTCCCGAGCTGGTCCTGTCGAACTCAAGGAGAAGAGCAGGGTCGTTCTGCCTCCATGTTGCCTTTACATAGCGTGGTTCTTGGTTTTCGTCACAACCAGTATATCTTCGTTCTTCATCATATTTTACGGACTGAATTATAACTATGAAAAGTCAATGGACTGGCTCTTCGCATCGTTTTGTTCATTCTGTCTGTCTGTCTTGCTGGTGCAGCCATGTAAAATTATACTCCTGTCAGGCTTCAGAGCTGGTAGGCCCAAGTATTGTAAAAACCTTTCATGGACAAGCAAGTACCGCTATGTTGAGATCGAGCTTCACCGCACGATGAACCGAGAAGAAAAGAAAAGGCGACACGAGCAGATCATGGAACTCCGAAGATCGAGGATGTACCAGCCGCTCACCGAAGACGAAATCCTAATATTCAAGAGGAAGAGGGCAATTAAGAGGAGGGCTTTCCTCTTCCTGTGTTACGTTCTGACTCACTTCATCTTTCTAGCCCTCCTGTTGAGGCTCGTCGCCCTCCTGCATCACACGGACAGCTTTCACTATAACCAGTTTGTTCGCGATCGGTTCTCTGTGGATCTCGGCTCGGTGACCAAGCTGGAGGACATCTACAGGTGGCTGAACAGCGTGCTGGTGCCCCTGGTCCACAACGACCCGAATCCAGCCTTTCTGCCCGACAGCTCCTCTCAAATCCTGGGGCTTCCACTGCTGAGGCAGGTGAGGGCAAGACCTGGCGATAAACTCTGCCTGCCTGCCAACTTTGCCCAAACCAGCATGGGAAGAGAAATCCACTGTCGTCCCAAGTATGGCACTGACCCGGAAGACACCAGAAGCTACTCGGGCCTTTGGAACAAAGTTCTCAAGAGGCCTGAGGATAAGAATACCAATGGGTTTACTTACAAGCCTCCAGGGAAGATCTGGCGCTATGTCTCCCACGGACTCTTACACACCTACGGGTCGGGAGGCTATGCGTTCTATTTTTTCCCAGAGCAGCAGCCTTTTAATTCCACCGTGAGGCTCAGGGAACTCCAGAGCAGCGAGTGGCTTGATGAGAAGACGTGGGCCGTGATTCTGGAGCTGACCACCTTCAACGCAGACGTCAGTCTGTTCTGTAGCATTTCGGTCGTTTTCGAGGCGTCTCAGTTAGGAGTTGTGAACACGAGCTTATCCGTGCACTCCTTCTCGCTTGCCGATTTCGACAGGGAGACTTCTGCAGAAATCTACTTGTATGTGGCCATTCTCATTTTTTTTTTAGCCTACGTGGTCGATGAGGGTTACATCATCATGCAAGAAAGGGCCTCGTACGTGAGAAGTGTGTATAACCTGCTCAACTTTGCTCTGAAATGCATATTTACTGTGCTGGTCGTGCTGTTCCTTAGGAAGCACTTCTTGGCCACTGGCATAATTCGCTTTTACTTGTCGCACCCTGAGGATTTCATTCCGTTTCACGCAGTTTCTCAAGTAGATCACGCCATGAGGATCATTTTGGGTTTCCTGTTATTTCTGACCATTTTGAAGACCCTCAGGTATTCCAGAATCTTCTATGATGTGCGCCTGGCTCAGAGGGCCATTCAGGCGGCCCTTCCCGGCATCTGCCACATGGCCCTGGTGGTGTCCGTGTACTTTTTTGTGTACATGGCATTTGGCTACCTGGTGTTTGGTCAACACGAGTGGAACTACAGTAACCTGATTCATGCTACGCAGACGATATTCTCCTATTGCGTTTCAGCATTTCAGAACACCGAGTTCTCCAACAACAGGGTTCTGGGGGTCCTGTTCCTCTCATCCTTCATGCTGGTGATGATCTGCATATTGATCAACTTGTTTCAGGCCGTGATTTTGTCCGCCTATGAGGAAATGAAGCAGCCCGTGTATGAGGAACCATCAGACGAAGCGGAAGCATTGACCTATCTGTGTCGCAAGCTAAGAGCAATGTTCAGGTTTCTGATCTTCCAACCCAGGGACAAAGATGAACCAGAGTTCTTTGTCAACATGCTGTATGGGCAGCCAGAGAAGAACAGCCGGCGGTATCTGGGGCTGAAGACCAGAAACATCAAAGGGAAGAAAATGGTTTATCTTGTTGTGTGATGAGTGACAGGGTCAAGACCCACAGGCAAGACACCCACCCCTGCCCCGATGCCGGTTCTCCGGATGTAAGGAATGTTCAATGGCTCAGCAGTGCTCTCTTCCCGTGTCCTGCAAAATGCACACCCCTACGTTCAGAAGTGTCTCTACCGTTGGCCTCTACTCCTGAGTGTTGGGGTGTAGGGCAGGTCTCCAGCATAGGAGCCAGGGCCGATGACCCTCTAGCGGTAACTCAGTGTCCTTGGAGCCCCCTGCAGATAGAGAAGTAGAGACCTGGAGTTGGGGGAGAGAGAGATATAGGGCTTATATCTGCCCCTCTAGGGCAGAGCATTCTCTTGCTGCGACTGTGGTCCTGGGGCTGGGAGCGAAGAGTTTGTGGCTCTCTTCGTTGCTCTGGGGGTTCCCTTTGCAGACCAGGCCTGGGAAACCCTTGCCAACACCCCATCCTCCCCATCCCACCACACCGCCCCCAACCATTCAGCTTGGCCAGGTCTAGAGGGACCTGGTGCCAAGATCAGGATCTGTTTTCCAGCTTTTGAATTTAGGGATGGGACCTGAAGGTCAGGAGTCTGAGTTTCCCATCTACTCTTGAGGGCTACTGCCAGTTAAAGCTTTGAAAGTAATACCATTTTCTGGCCATTAGACATGAATTTTGTTCAACAACAAGAAGGGGTGTGTGTGTGTGTGTCTGTGTGTGTGTGTGTGTGTGTGTGTGTGTCTGTGTGTTTGTGTGTGTCTTTTGTCGGGGGCAGTGGGCTCACATGGAAAGATAATAAGTGTTCTCTATATTGACTGTAAGAATTTGTCCATCCAGGTCTTGGGCTTTGGGTAATTTACAGCACGGTGGATTATTGCAGAATAATAAAGAAAGTGTGGTTTATTGTTTAAGAGCAATACGGCTCACAACTCACAGTTCTGCTCAGAAGCAAGTTCATTTATGTAGATGGCACTTAAGCTTTATTGGAATTAAATGTGAGATTGCTCCTGTGAGACTTGCTGTGATTTCTGCGTGAGGGGTGTGTGTTCAGATGGATCCTGCCTTTCCCACGGAGAGCCCGTGGAGAGGGACAACCTAATCAGCTGGGAGACAACTATGTCCCAAGGCTTTGTTATTCACTGGATGCCCCTGTGGTCCTGGGCTGTGCTGGAATGGCTCACAGACATGCGCATGTGCTTTCCATGCCACTCACACAAGAGTGCCTGAAGGTCAGATTTGGATTTTCTTCTCTTTTTTTAGGATATTATTGATTTGAAAGAGAGAGAGAGAGAGAGAGAGAGAGAGAGAGGGAGAAGCAAAATCCCCTTGAGCACGGAGCGGAATCAGGCCTTGATCCCAGGATGGATCATGACCTGAGTGGAAGACAGAGTCTAACTGACTGAGCCAACCACATGTCCTTCTATTTTTCTCTGTAAATATGTGGTTTCTTGTGAAACTATTTAAAAAATATTTTTAGATATTGCTAATCCTTTGGATTGGTTTTCTTCTTATATTACAAATGGTAGAGAGCTCAAATTCAAAATTAACTTTATTTTCTACCAAAGAGTGTGATTTTCTCTATTAGTATTTCCTTTTTCTTATTTTTTTATAAACATATAATATATTATTAGCCCTAGGGGTATAGGTCTGTGAATCGCCAGGTTTACACACTTCACAACACTCAGCATAGCACATACCCTCCCTCATATCCATAACCCCACCACCCTCTCCTGACCCCCTTCCCCCCAGCAACCCTCAGTTTGTTTTGTGAGATTAAGATTCTCTCATGGTTTGGCTCCCTCCCGATCCCATCTTCTTTCCTTTTTTCTTTTCCTACCCCCCAACCTCCTCCCCCACATTGCATCTCCACTTCCTCATAGCAGGGAGGTCATATGATAGCTGTTTTTTCTCTGATTGACTTATTTCGCTAAGCATAACACCCTGTAGTTCCATCCACCTCGTCACAAATGGCAAGGTTTCATTTCTTTTGATGGCTGCATAGTATTCCTTTGTATATATATACCACATCTTCTTTATCCATTTATCTGTTGATGGCCGTATAGGTTCTTTCCATAGTTTGGCTATTATGGACATTGCTGCTATAAACATTCAGGTGCACGTGCTCCTTCGGATCACTATGTTTGTATCTTTAGGTAAATACCCAGTAGTGCAATTGCTGGGTCCTAGGGTAGCTCTATTTTCCAACTTTTTGAGGAACCTCCATGCTGTTTTCCACAGTGGTTGCACCAGCTCGCATTCCCACCAACAGTGCAGGAGGGTTCCCCTTTCTCTGCATCCTCGCTAGCATCTGTCATTTCCTGACTTGTTAATTTTAGCCATTCTGACTGGTGTGAGGTGGGATCTCATTGTAGTTTTGATTTGTATTTCCCTGATGCCAAGTGATGTGGAGCATTTTTTCATGTGTCTGTTGGCCACCTGGATGTCTTCTTTGCAGAAATGTCTGTTCATGTCCTCTGCCCATTTCTTGATTGGATTATTTGTTCTTTGGGTGTTGAGTTGGATAAGCTCTTTATAGATTTTTTTGGATACTAGCCCTTTATCTGATATGTCATTTGCAAATATCTTCTTCCATTCTGTCCGTTGTCTTTTGGTTTTGTTAACTGTTTCCTTTGCTGAGCAAAAGCTTTTGATCTTGAGGAAATCCCAATAGTTCATTTTTGCCCCTGCTTCCCTTGCCTTTGGCGATGTTCCTAGGAAGACGTTGCTGCGCCTGAGGTCGAAGAGGGTGCTGTCTGTGTTCTCCTCAAGGTTTTTGATGGATTCCTTTCTCACATTGAGGTCCTTCATCCATTTTGAGTCTATTTTCATGTGTGGCATAAGGAAATGGTCTAGTTTCATTTTTCTGCATGTGGCTGTCCAATTTTCCCAACACGATTTGTTGAAGAGGCTGTCTTTTTCCCATTGGACATTCTTTCCTGCTTTGTCAAAGATTAGTTGACCATAGAGTTGAGGGTCTATTTCTGGGCTCTCTATTCTGTTCCATTCATCTATGTGTCTGTTTTTGTGCCAGTAGCATTCTGTCTTGATGATGACAGCTTTGTAATAAAGCTTGAAGTCTGGAATTGCGATGCCACCAACTTTGGCTTTCTTTTTCAATATTCCTTTGGCTATTCGAGGTCTTTTCTGGTTTCATATAAATTTTAGGATTATTTGTTCCATTTCTTTGAAAAAAATGGAAGGGATTTTGATAGGGATTGCATTAAATGTGTAGATTGCTTTAGGTAGCATAGACATTTTCACAATATTTTTTCTTCCAATCCAGGAATATGGAACATTTTTCCATTTCTTTGTGTCTTCCTCAATTTCTTTCATGAGTACTTTATAGTTTTCTGAGTATAGACTCTTTGCCTCTTTGGTAAGGTTTATTCCTAGGTATCTTATGGTTTTGGGTGCAGTTGTAAATGGAATTGACACCTTAATATCTCTTTCTTCTGTCTTTTTGTTGGTGTAAAGAAATGCAACTGATTTCTGTGCATTGATTTTATATCCTGACACTTTACTGAATTCCTGTACAAGTTCTAGCAGTTTTGGAGTGGAGTCTTTTGGGTTTTCCACATAAAGTATCATATCATCTGCAAAGAGTGATAGTTTCACTTCATCTTTGATGATTTGAATGCCTTTAATTTCTTTTTGTTGTCTGATTGCTGAGGCTAGGACTTCTAGTACTATGTTGAATAGCAGTGGTGATAATTGACATCCCTGCCATGTTCCTGACCTTAGCAGAAAAGCTTTCAGTTTTTCTCCATTGAGAATGATATCTGCGGTGTGTTTTCCATAGATGGCTTAGATGATATTGAGGTTTGTGCCCTCTGTCCCTACACTTTGAAGAGTTTTGATCAGGAAGGGATGATGTACTTTGTCAAATGCTTTTCCAGCATCTATTGAGAATATCATATGGTTCTTGTTCTTTCTTTTATTAATGTATTGTATCATGCTGATTGATTTGCAGATATTGAACCAACCTTGCAGCCCTGGAATAAATCCCACTTGGTCATGGTGAATAATCCTTTTAATGTACTGTTGGATCCTCTTGGCTAGTAGTTTGGTGAGAATTTTCGCATCTGTGTTTATCAAGGATACTGGTCTGTAATTCTCTTTTTTGATGGGATCCTTGTCTGGTTTTGGGATCAAGGTGATGCTGGCCTCATAATGAGTTTGGAAGTTTTCCTTCCATTTCTATTTTTTGGAACAGTTTCAGGAGAATAGGAATTAGTTCTTCTTTAAATGTTTGGTAGAATTCCCCTGCGAAGTCGTTTGGCCCTGGGCTTTTGTTTGTTTGGAGATTTCTGATGACTGTTTCAATCTCCTTACTGGTTATGGGTCTGTTCAGGTCTTCTATTTCTTCCGGGTTCAGTTGTGGTAGTTTATATGTCTCCAGGAATGCATCCATTTCTTCCAGATTGTCAAATTTGTTGGCATAGAGTTGCTCAGAGTATGTTCTTATAATTGTTTGTATTTCTTTGGTGTTGGTTATGATCTTTCCTCTTTCATTCATGATCTTATTTATTTGGGTCCTTTCTCTTTTCTTTTTGATAAGTCTGGCCAGGGGTTTATCAATCTTATTAATTCTTTCAAAGAACCAGCTCTTAGTTTCATTGATTTGTTCTATTGTTTTTTTGGTTTCTATTTCATTGATTTCTGCTCTGATCTTTATGATTTCTCTTCTCCTGCTGGGTTTAGGCTTTCTTTGTTGTTCTTTCTCCAGCTCCTTTAGGTGTAAGGTTAGGTTGTGTACTCGAGACCTTTCTTGTTTCTTGAGAAAGGCTTGTACCGCTATATATTTTCCTCTCAGGACTGCCTGTGCTATGTCCCACAGATTTTGAACCATTGTGTTTTCATTATCATTTGTTTCCATGAACTTTTTTCAATTCTTCTTTAATTTCCTGGTTGACCCATTCATTCTTTAGAAGGATGCTGTTTAGTCTCCATGTGTTTGGGTTCTTTCCAAATTTCCTCTTTTGATTGAGTTCTAGCTTCAGAGCATTGTGGTCTGAAAATATGCAGGGAATGATCCCAATCTTTGATACCAGTTGAGACCTGATTTATGACTCAGGATGTGATCTGTTCTGGAGAATGTTCCATGTGCACTAGAGAAGAATGTGTATTCTCTTGCTTTGGGATGGAATGTTCTGAATAGATCTGTGATGTCCATCTGGTCCAGTGTGTCATTTAAGGTCTTTATTTCCTTGTTGATCTTTTACTTGGATGATCTGTCCATTTCAGTGAGGGGAGTGTTAAAGTCCCCTACTATTTTTGTATTATTGTCGATGTATTTCTTTGATTTTGTTATTAATTGGTTGATATAGTTGGCTGCTCCCATGTTAGGGGCATAGATATTTAAAATTGTTAGATCTTCTTGTTGGACAGAGCTTTTGAGTATGATATGGTGTCCTTCCTCATCTCTTATTATAGTCTTTGTCTTAAAATCTAATTGATCTGATATAAGGATTGCCACCCTGACTTTCTTCTGATGTCCATTAGCATGGTAAATTTTTTTCCACCTCCTCACTTTAAATCTGGAGGTGTCTTCGGTCTAAAACGAGTTTCTTGTAGGCAACATATTGATGGGTTTTGTTTTTTTATCCATTCTGATACCCTGTGTCTTTTGATTGGGGCATTTAGCCCATTTACATTTAGGGTAACTATTGAGAGATATGAATTTAGTGTCATTGTATTGCCTGTATTGTGACTGCTACTATATATTGTCTCTGTTCCTTTCTGATCTACTACTTTTAGGGTCTCTCTTTGCTTAGAAGGCCCCTTTCAATATTTCCTGTAGAGCTGGTTTGGTGTTTGCAAATTTTTTCAGTTTTTGTTTGTCCTGGAAGCTTTTTAATCTCTCCTTCTATTTTCAATGATAGCATAGCTGGATATAGTATTCTTGGCTGCTTGTTTTTCTCACTTATTTCTCTGAATATATCATACCAGTTCTTTCTGGCTTGTCAGGTCTCTGTCGATAAGTCTGCTGACAATCTAATATTTTTACCATGGTATGTTACGGAGTTCTTTTCCCGGGCTGCTTTCAGGATTTTCCCTTTGTCGCTAAGACTTGTAAATTTTACTATTAGGTAATGGGGTGTGGGCCTATTCTTATTGATTTTGAGGGGGGTTCTCTGCACCTCCTGGATTTTGATGCTTGTTCCCTTTGCCATATTAGGGAAATTCTCTACAATAATTCTCTCCAATATACCTTCTGCTCCCCTCTCTTTCTTCTTCTTCTGGAATTCCAATTATTCTAATGTTGTTTCATCTTATGGTGTCACTTATCTCTCAAATTCTCTCCTCATGGTCCAGTATTTGTTTGTCTCTCTTTTACTCAGCTTCTTTATTCTCTGTCATTTGATCTTCTATATCACTAATTCTCTCTTCTGCCTCATTTATCCTAGCAGTAAGAGACTCCATTTTTGATTGCCCCTCATTAATAGCTTTTTTGATTTCAACTTGGTTAGATTTTAGTTCTTTTATTTCTCCAGAAAGTGCTTTTACTTCTCCGGAGAGGGTTTCTCTAATATTGTCTATGTCTTTTTCAAGCCCGGCTGCAACCTTGAGAATCATCACTATGAACTCTAGATCTGACATATTACCTATATCCATATTGATTCAGTCCCTAGCATTTGGTACTGCCTCTTGTTATTTATTTATTTATTTTTTTTTTGTGGTGAGTTTTCCCACCTTGTCATTTTGTCCAGATAAGAATATATGAAGGAGCAAATAAAATACTAAAAGGTGGCAAAGACCCCAGGAAAATGTGCTTCAACCAAATCAGAAGAAACCCTAAATCGTTGGGGGGGGGATAAAAATAAATTCAGGAAAAAAAAAGTTTAAAAAAAGGAAAACAAATAAAGAAAAAATATAAAAAAGGAAAAAAAAATATATGGACTGGTGACTAGAACAGGGTCACCCACTTAATTTTGGGAGTATTTTGGTCTCTTAGAAGAAACTACTTGCAAAATTTTAAAGAATGAAAAACATATATAAGGGTAAACACAATGAAGGGATGGAATATGCCTATAAAGATAAATTTTTTTTTTTAATTTCTAAAAAAGGTGTTGATAAAGTAATATGGTTGGGAGAATAAAGAAAAAGAAAGTGGAGAGAATTTGCTTGGGCTGGAGACCAGAACAAGCCTGGAGCTCGATTTAGGTATATTTTGATCTATTAGAAGAAGTTGTACCCCAAATTTTTTAGAAGAAAAAACCATATGTTTATACAAAAAATAAAGTTAGATACAATGAAGGATAGAATATGACTATAATAATAAAGTTTCAAAAAAGATTTTTTTAAGATTATTTATTTATTTATTTGACAGACAGAGATCATAAGTAGGCAGAGAGGCAGGCAGAGAGAGAGAGAGAGGAGAAAGCAGGCTCCCTGCTGAGCAGAGAGTCCAATGTGGGGCTCGCTCCCAGAACCCTGGGATCATGACCCGAGCCGAAGGCAGAGGCTTTAACCCACTGGGCCACCCAGGTGCCCCCAAAAAGATTATTTTTTTTATGAAAGGTATTGTTAAGATAAACTAGTTAAAAACATTAAACAAGGAAAGGGTAAAAGTTTAAAAAAATTAGCAGAAAAAAAATAAAATTAAAAAAATTAATTAACTGCAAGACTAAAGAATCATGGGGAGAAAGCCATGAATTCCATGCCTTGCTTTCTCCTCCTCTGGAATTCACTGTTCAGTGAACTTGGTCTTGGCTGGATTTCTTGCCAGTCTCCTGGGGGAGCGGCCTGTTGTAGTGATTCTTAAGTGTCTTTGCCCGAGGCAGAATTGCACCGCCCTTACCAGGAGCTGGGCTAAGTAATCCAACTGGGTTCACTTTCGGGAGCTTTTGTTCCCTGAACGCTTTCCGTAGAGTTCCGGAGGATGGGAATGAAAATGGCGGCCTCCTAGTCTCTGGGCCGGAGGAGTCGAGAGCTCGGGGCCCCACTCCTCAGGGCGCCCTCAGAGAAGAGCGCCCAATCACTCCCATGTCCCTGGCCTCCGGCCGCGCTCCGAGCTGACCCAGCCTGTGATGCATCTCTGACACACAGCCCCGCCTGGAGTCTCCGATCCCCACAGATCCCTGAGCTCTTCCGGAGGTGTCTCCCTGGATCTTGTGGGGACCCCAATCACAGAGCAGTGGCCTGTGCCACGGATTATGGTTCAAGGTAACCCCAAATTGAGAGCTCACTCCTCAGCGCCATCTCTGTATCCGGCTTCCCCGCTCTAATACCTATGAGCTCTGCCATACTCAGACACCCCTGATCCTTCTGTGACCCTGTGGGACCTGGGGCCACGATGACCCTGCAAGGGCTTCACCCTGGTTCAGCCTCTGGAGTGATGTCCCTCACTGGAGCAGACTTTTAAAAGTCCTGATGTTGTGCTCCATTGTTCCACCACTTGCTCGGAGTGGCTCACCCCCCTGCGGTCTATTTTCCAGTCACTTTGGATTCACTTCTCTGCCGGTCCTACCTTTCAGAAAGTGGTCAATTTACTGTTTCTAGCACTGTTACTCTTCTTCTCTTCGATCTCTTGTTGATTTGTCGGTGTTCTCAATGGTTTGATATGCTATCTAGCTGGTCTCCTGCACCTGATGTCCTCTCAACCTGCTACTTTTCCTGCCATCTTGACTCCTCCCCCCTCATGCAGTATTTCCCGTAGCTCTTGCAGCCCATCTCCTAACCTGTGTAGCCTGTCTTAGGGCTTGAACAGTATTTAAGAGACAAGGTCATGTATCTGAGTGGTTATAGGTCATACATGAAAAGCTTCATCCAGATGGTCCATCTTTGGGCAGACACAGAAAATAAAGTCCACAGTATATAATCTTGGCTGTGATCCAAGGAATGCTCTTGTTGGAAGCACCTAGAGGTCGTATCTGCTAGTAAGAAAATCAGAGTGTTTCCTCAACTCCCCTCCGTCCACATCCCAGAACCGGTGTTATTCCCAGGATTACTAAAATGCCTTGTATATTCCTTAATTCTCAATTGCCCAAAGGAAGAAGGCCCAGCCCCCAGGCCTTTTGACTTCAGGGACAACACAGTGCTTGGCATATGTAGGAGCTGAGGGGCCTGGAGAGGGGCACGTTGGGGAGGCACGAGGGAAGAGCGGGTCTGAGACTGGAGCATGGGACCATGCGGGCCAGAGGGTCCTCTGGAAGCTGGAGCAGGGCAGGCTCCGGAGGGCCAGGTCACTGGGACTCAGACCACCAAGGGTGCCATGGATCACAGCAACATTGCTTTAAAGTGTCCACGGGGAAGGACAGTGCTCCTTTTGAACTTATATCATCTGTTGCCTAGGGTGCACACAGACCCTGCTGCCTGTGGTGCTGGCCCAGGCCTGGGGACTCCTGTCCTCAAGTGTGTGTTGGGGGTGGTGTTGAGAGGGGACAGGGAGTCAGCAGGCTAGGAGCATGATGCTCCAGGTTCCTCTTCCTCATCTTCACCTTCTCTGACCCATCAGGTCACACTGTGTCTTTCCTGAATCTCCTCCTTCCTTGGCTTCCAGGACACCACACCCTCCTGCTTTCCCTTCTGCCCCACTGCCTGTCTCTGTCCGTCACACCACTAAGTACAGGAGGCGGCCAGACTCTGTCTCCTTCACCGTCTGGGCCTCCATTCTACATGCCTCTGATGATCCCAATCTGAGTTTTCAGCCCAGACGTTTCCTGTTGTCTTAGATCAGACTGCTAAAACAAAATACCACGGCGGGGGTGGGGGGTGGAGTGGGGGCGGTGTCTGAACAGCAAGGATTTATTTCTCACAGCTCTAGAGCCCGACAACCAAGCTCAGGGTGTCAGCATGATCGGTTCTCGGTAAGGGCCATCTCCCTTCTTTGCAGATGGCTGCCTTCTTCTGTCCTGACAATGTCCTATCCTTCGGGTTGGTGCCCTCAGAGAAAGAGAGAGAGAGCGGATAAGAAAAGAAAACCCTATGGGGCACCTGGGTGGCTCAGTGGGTTAAAGCCTCTGCCTTCAGCTCAGGTCATGATCCCAGGGTCCTGGGATAGAGCCCCGCATCGGGCTCTCCGCTTAGCAGGGAGCCTGCTTCTTCCTCTCTCTCTTTCTCTGCCTCCATCTCTGCCTACTTGTGATCTCTGTCTGTCAAATAAATAAATAAAATATTTTAAAAAAGAAAAGAAAATCCTATTACATGTTGCCTTCAAAAGACCACTTTAATATAAAGACATACATAAGCTGAAATGGGAATGAATGAAAAAAGATATGGCATGGAGACAGTAAGCATAAGAAGTCCAGTGTGCCTATTTTATTTCATTTTCCAGTTTTATTCAGATACAATCAACATATCTTCTGGCATTGAACATCAGGTGAAACAGACTTCCAGAGATGATTACTAGAGGAAACAGAAACATCTCATCACGAGACAAGGACCAATTCACGTGGACGTAACACAAATATGTATCCACCTAATAGAGCCTAAAAAGACATGAAGCAAAGATGGACAGAAAGGAAGGGTCAAAGACACAATTTCCCAGTCAGCACAGTAGAGAGTAACAGCCTCTCTCAGCAAATGATAGAAAAACTAGAGAAAACCCAGGGAAGACATAGAAGATGAGACACTTGGGTACCAACTCTCTTGATCTAGTTGATGTCTGTAGGACAACCCACCCAATGACGGGAGACACACCTTGTGTTTAAGGGCACCAGGACCATACAGCAAGGCAGACCACTCTACTGTATGGGCTCTCAGGCAAGTCTCAGTCCATACAAAGGCTCAAAATCAGATGGAATGTATTCTCTGACCACGACAGACTTAAGTTAGAAACCAGCATAACTGTAAGATTTTGCACAAGCTCCAAATACCGGGAAATTAAATAAGCCACTTGAACTGATGGTTCAAAACCCAAACAGGGGCAAGTAGAAATCGTTTAAATTGAATGATAACAAATCTAGGCAAGCATGCAGGAGGCAGTTAAGCAGTGTTTGGTGGGACATTTACAGCATTAAATGCTTCTTGAGAAACGAAAAAGATCTAAAGACAAGGACTTTGGGTTTCATCCTAAGAAAGTAGGAAAAGCAAATCAAGAAACCCAGGGTCAGACCTCCCTGGGCTCTCAGCGAGTTCACATCCCTGTGGGTTATGCCGAGAGTAGGTAAGGGGTATTTGCAGGCTTTTGGGAGCCTGCTGCTGCCTTAATTGGATGAGCAGTCCTGGTTGGAGTCATGCTGTGGCCAGGCAGGGGTCAGGGTACCGCGGAGGCCCACCCATTATCACCGACTGAGTTCTGACCCGCACAGCCAACGCCACAGCCCCCTGCCAGACACGGAGGTAGTCTGGACCCTGAGGCCCGCCTCCCCACCTCCCCCCCCCCCCACCTTCCAGGCCCGCGCCCCCCGCGGCGGTTTGCCAGACCCCACGGTTGCCGCAGCGGCTCCCAGATTCCCAGGCAGGCGGCGCTATGAGGCCCCGAACTCTGCTTCTCCTCCTCCTCTTGGGCCTGGGCCTGGGCCGCGGCCGCCTCCCGCGGCCCACCGCTCCTGGCAGAGCCCTGGCTGCCAACCACGTCTCCCGGGCGACCGCCACACCGGAGTCCGGACCCCGCCGCCCGGATGCAGCCTCGTCCCGCCGCCCCCCACCAGCCGACCGGACCCGCCGCCCGGCCCACGGAGAAGGGGCCGCGCTGCGCGCTTGGAGGGCCGCCCCGGGCCTCGGGGAACCGGCCGGCAGCGCCCGCGTCCGCCTGCGGCCCCGCGCGGCCCCTGGCGGCCGCGTGATCCTGGCCGGTGGCTGCCGCCTCTGCCTGCCCCGCGGCCCCGCGCGCCCGCTCTGTGTCCTGCTGCGCGTCCTGCTGCGCGCGCGCCTGGCCGCCGCGCCCGCGCTCGTGCACCTGCGGCTGTCTGCGCGCCGCGGCCGGCTGTCCCTGCTGTGGCGCACCGCGCTGCCCCGCGCGCTCGGGCGCCCGGAGTGGACCTTCTGGCTCGTGCCGCTGCGGCCCGCCGGCCCTCGGCGCCCCCGCCGTTCCACCTCCGACCTGCCGGCCGCCGGGCCTCGCCCCTCCGCGGGCTTCGTGGCCCAAACGGAGTGTCCCACGGATGGGCCCACGCCTGTTGTCCTGGAAGCTGTCAACTCGGATGGGCCTCAAGCCATCCAGTCTTCCGTGTCCTGCCAGGTATCCCCAGAGGTGCCCTGTGAGATCACCATGGTGAAGATCAACAGGAACAAAGATCATGAACCCTTGGTGCTGACCAGGAAGATGCAGGCTACCCTCAACGCCACCTACAAGTACAACTGTACCTACTCCACCTTAATTGTTTCGTACTGGCAGGTGTTTTCCGTCCGCTCTTTAAACGATCTGCCCCGGTGGTATAGACCATTGGATATACCAATCACGAAATCAGGGAGGGCGCCAACGTTTCTACATATACCTCCAAAATCTTTAACATGGGGGGTGTATGTGATGAGATTCGTCGTCGACGTCTATGCGAATCGAAATTGGCCTCAGACCTCTGCCTCAGATTTCATGTATGTCAGCATCGTTAGAAGTGACCTAGAAGCAGTTATTCCTGGGGGTCCCAACATAACAATCAAATTCACAGATCAACTGGTTCTGGATGGAACAAGATCGTCTGATCCAGATTCGGACAACCCTTCGGAGGGACTCCGCTTCTCTTGGTACTGTACCACCGATCCAAAAAACTACCAGGGACATAAAATCACAGTGATGAGCAACAGCGTCTGCTCCCCAAAGCAGACTAATCTGAACTGGAAGGAGGACTCTGGCCCTGTCCTCACAGTTCCGCCAGGAACCCTGAAAGGTGGCGGTGTGTATTTCATCAGAATGGTGATCCGCAAGGGTGATAGGAAAGCCTCTACTGATAGAAAGGTCCACGTGCTCAAAGGACCAGTCCCCGCAGCAAACATCTCGTGCATTGAAAATTGTGATGCCGTTTTGGGTATTTCAGCCAGATTTTCTTTGTTTCTCAATTGCACAACTTGTTCAAGAAGCCGGGATGCGTATAAATGGTCAATTCTGTCAGCTCCAGGGGATGAGGTAAACTTTGATTGGGCAAAACACACCACAACAGGGAGGAATGGGGCTCATTTGTCTATAAAAGCTTTTGCTTTGAAGGATTTTCCTGAAGCGAAGTTTTGGGCTTCTGTGCATCTAGCAAGTTGGAGTGGGCATAACGTGGACTTGAAACACTCCTTTGTTATTAACCATGTACCTCAAGTCGGAGAGTGCAGCGTTAATCCAGCTACAGGAGTTGCCTTTGTTACCAGGTTTGTCATCCGGTGCGATAACTTTAAGGACAAGAACATCCCTCTTACATACAAAATGATAGTCTCTGATTTGTATGGTTTTGGTCAGATCAGTTCTGTAAAAGAGAACACCTTGGGGGTCATCCTGTATTTGGGGAATGAGCCCACATCGCCCCCTTCCTTTCTCCCTGTGGGTGTGTTGGCTAATCGTTATGCCATGAAGATATCTGTTCAGGTGTATGACTCTCTAGGAGCTTTTTCTCAGGTGACTTTGTACGCGACCGTACACGCCCCTACGGATAAAATCTCGGCCAAGGGTGTGCTCGATCGCTTATTCAATTTCACCATGGGACCAAATTCATTGCTATCTACTTTGCTTGACAGCCAGGAATTTCTACCTGCAGGTTATTTAATATATATAGCAGCTTCTGTTTTGAGTAACATGAAACCTGAATTAAGTTTGGAAGCTGACAAAGCCAGACTGCGGGAATACCTTGTCAACCAGACTTTCATTCTTCCCAATAGCACTTTGGTGGAAATTAGCCAGGTAGTCATGTGTGTTACTGAATTAACCCAGACGACCACCGGATTCACTCGAATGGCTCAAAAACTGGCCACAGTGAGGATTTGGCTAGCAAATCAAGCCCTACAACAGTCTGGACAGAAGGATTCACATGTTTACTCTGAACAAATAGAAACTGTGAGCACTGGGATATTAACAACTTTGTCTAATATCCTGAAAGGGACCGTTAGCTATGAAGTGGTCGATGAGCCTTTCTATGTGTTAGAATCGTTAGCAGACACAGTATTGGAGGGTAAAGTGCCAGGGAACGAGACCACTGCAATGACGGCCTCTAGTTTTAAGGTGTACATCAGGAAAACTGAGAAGTGGGATGTTACTAATGTCTTTAGGCATGAGAAAAGCAGTCAACAATATTTTCGTCCGACGCTAAATGTGAGCAGTATTCCTAGTTTACCTGAAAACGCCCCGATTTCCACCATGTTTTGTGAGTTTGCAGATGATCCCTTTCCTTGGATGAATGATCAGGAAAGCTGTTCTGCAGAGGTGGTTGGATTCAGGATGACAGGCACCACACCTGACGGCGACGTGGTCGAGATCATGCCCGATGTAGCCGAAGTGTACATCGCCAGGAAAAACTTGAGCTTTGCAGCTTTTAACCTCACAGTGGGACCCGAGAGTGAGACCGAGGGAGCTGATGAGTCCTTGAAAAGGACGACAGGGGAGTTTAGGGTTGAGGTGGACAGCAGTGTAGTGAAGGAGTTGCTGGTCCACATTGTGACCGAAGTGACCGTGTTGTTCACGGTGTTGGTGTACGCTGGCGGTGACATTACCCCCACTGCTCTGGTCGCCACCTTCCTTGTGCCCCATGACATCCCTCCCATGACCAACAAGAGTGACCTGTTTGACTCAGCCTGTGCCGTTAGGGAGGCCCGCGTGGTTTGCCTTCCAGCGTCCCTGCTGCAAGTCATAGCTCAGCGAGGCGGCTTGCCTGAGTGCACCTTGGTCATAGCTCTGCAGGCACCTCGTTTTGTCATGACAGCCAGTGATAAGCTAGTGAGAATCGCTCTTTTCAGCGCTCACTGCCTAGACATGTATGGGATCCAGAGCGATTGGAGAGAAGATACCTGTGTCCTCGGAGAGAGGACCACGTGGCGAAGAGTGCACTGCCTCTGCCAAAGCACAAGGAGGGCTCGGTGGCAGCGGGATCTAGTAAAACAAGCCAGCAGGCACTTGCAAACCCACTTCTTGACAGCCAATGTGATTGTACTCCCTAATGCTGTGGATCTACGGTTGGAGGTCATCAAGAACGTTACTCACAACCCTGTGACACTCTTCACTGTACTTTTCATTATGCTGATGTACATAATCCTAGCTTTCTGGGCCTTGCACAGGGATGACATGGATCTCTATCTTCGGCAACAGGTGATAATTCTACTTGGTAATGATCCTTATGATAAGTTGTGTTACCTCGTGACTGTTTTTACAGGAAGCCGTTATCGGGCTGGTACCAGGGCCGATGTCTTCGTGCAACTCATGGGAACAGAAGGTGCCAGCGATGTGCATTGTCTGAGCCATCCGTATTTTACAACCCTCTACCGGGGAAGCATCAACACTTTTCTCCTAACCACGAAAAGGGACTTGGGGGACATCCATTCCATTCGTGTGTGGCACAACAATGAGGGCAAATCCCCCAGCTGGTATCTAAGCAGAGTCAAGGTAGAAAATCTATTCAGCCGACACATCTGGCTGTTTTTATGCCGGGAATGGCTTTGTATTGACACCTCTTTGGACAGAACATTTCGTGTTACTGACCCAGACCTACCTATCAACAGAAAGGACTATTTCTTGATCGATTCGACTTACAAGCTGGGGAGAGATCACATGTGGTTCTCTATTTTCTCTGCAATCATTGCTAAACCATTCAGTCGGCTACAGAGACTGTCCTGCTGTTTGGCAATGCTGATGGCCTCCCTTCTGTGTAATATTATGTTCTTTAATCTTGAAAGAGCAGAAGAAATAGTTTCAGAGGAGGGGAGCTACGTTAGATCAATGATGATAGGTCTAGAAAGTGTCTTAATTATGATCCCTCTGCAAATACTGATCATTTTTGTCTTCACCTACTCCCAGAGGGAACCTCTTGTGACTCTAGAAAAGGTATCTCCTAGGAAGCATTATGTGGTACCCGAAAGTGGACACTGGGAGGAATATCTGGAAAAGTGGCATGCGCAGGAGACTGTGCATGCACCCATCACGGAAGCTTCCAAGTCTCCACCTGGGAAAGGACGGAGAAATCACAAGTACTTTGCGAAAGAGCCTTCCATTGCATGGCATATGCATAAGAAAGGAGCAAGCAAGGCCACAGGTGCCAAGGAAAAAAATATAAATGCTAGTAACACAAACATAAATAACAATCAAGATGTTGTTCATGGAAAGCTGCCTTACCATGCAGGTCCTGTAGAACTCAAAAGGAAGAGCAGAATCGTTCTGCCCTGGTTTTGCATTTATATAGCTTGGTTCTTGGTTTTCACCACATCTAGTATATCTTCGTTCTTCATTGTATTTTATGGGCTGACCTATGGCTATGAAAAGTCAATGGACTGGCTCTTTGCATCATTTTGTTCATTCTGTCTGTCGATTTTTCTGGTGCAGCCATGTAAAATTATACTCTTGTCAGGCTTCAGAGCAAGTAGGGCCAAGTATTGTAAAAATCTTTCTTGGGCGGGCAGGTTCGGCCTCACTGAGATCACTCTGCGCAGCAAACTGGGCCCAGAAGAAATGGAAAGGAGACACGAGCAGATCATGGAGCTCCGAAGATCGAGGATGTACCAGCCCCTCACCGAAGACGAAATCCTAATATTCAAGAGGAAGAGGGCAATTAAGAGGAGGGCTTTCCTCTTCCTGTGTTACGTTCTGACTCACTTCATCTTTCTAGCCCTCCTGTTGAGGCTCGTCGCCCTCCTGCATCACACGGACAGCTTTTACTATAACCGGTTTGTTCGCGATCGGTTCTCTGTGGATCTCGGCTCGGTGACCAAGCTGGAGGACATCTACAGGTGGCTGAACAGCGTGCTGGTGCCCCTGGTCCACAACGACCCGAATCCAGCCTTTCTGCCCGACAGCTCCTCTCAAATCCTGGGGCTTCCACTGCTGAGGCAGGTGAGGGCAAGACCTGGCGATAAACTCTGCCTGCCTGCCAACTTTGCCCAAACCAGCATGGGAAGAGAAATCCACTGTCGTCCCAAGTATGGCACTGACCCGGAAGACACCAGAAGCTACTCTGGCCTTTGGAACAAAGTTCTCAAGGGGCCTGAGGATAAGAATACCAATGGGTTTACTTACAAGCCTCCAGGGAAGATCTGGCGCTATGTCTCCCACGGACTCTTACACACCTACGGGTCGGGAGGCTATGCGTTCTATTTTTTCCCAGAGCAGCAGCCTTTTAATTCCACCGTGAGGCTCAGGGAACTCCAGAGTAGCGAGTGGCTTGATGAGAAGACGTGGGCTGTGATTCTGGAGCTGACCACCTTCAACGCAGACGTCAGTCTGTTCTGTAGCATTTCGGTCGTTTTCGAGGCGTCTCAGTTAGGAGTTGTGAACACGAGCTTATCCGTGCACTCCTTCTCGCTTGCCGATTTCGACAGGGAGACTTCCGCAGAAATCTACTTGTATGTGGCCATTCTCATTTTTTTTTTAGCCTACGTGGTCGATGAGGGTTACATCATCATGCAAGAAAGGGCCTCGTACGTGAGAAGTGTGTATAACCTGCTCAACTTTGCTCTGAAATGCATATTTACTGTGCTGGTCGTGCTGTTCCTTAGGAAGCACTTCTTGGCCACTGGCATAATTCGCTTTTACTTGTCGCACCCTGAGGATTTCATTCCGTTTCATGCAGTTTCTCAAGTAGATCACGCCATGAGGATCATTTTGGGTTTCCTGTTATTTCTGACCATTTTGAAGACCCTCAGGTATTCCAGAATCTTCTATGATGTGCGCCTGGCTCAGAGGGCCATTCAGGCGGCCCTTCCCGGCATCTGCCACATGGCCCTAGTGGTGTCCGTGTACTTTTTTGTGTACATGGCATTTGGCTACCTGGTGTTTGGTCAACACGAGTGGAACTACAGTAACCTGATTCATGCTACGCAGACGATATTCTCCTATTGCGTTTCAGCATTTCAGAACACCGAGTTCTCCAACAATAGGATTCTGGGGGTCCTGTTTCTCTCTTCTTTCATTCTGGTTATGATCTGTGTATTGATCAACTTATTTCGAGCAGTGATTTTGTCCGCCTATGAGGAAATGAAGCAGCCCGTGTATGAGGAACCATCAGACGAAGCGGAAGCAATGACCTATCTGTGTCGCAAGCTAAGAGCAATGTTCAGGTTTCTGACCTTCCAACCCAGGGACAAAGATGAACCAGAGTTCTTTGTCAACATGCTGTATGGGCAGCCAGAGAAGAACAGCCAGCGGTATCTGGGGCTGAAGACCAGAAACATCAAAGGGAAGAAAATGGTTTATCTTGTTGTGTGATGAATGACAGGGTCAAGACTCACAGGCAAGAGTCCCCCTAGATGCTGGTTCCCTGGATATAAGGAATGTTTAATGGCTCAGCAGTGCTCTCTTCCTACGTTCAGAAGAGTCTCCACCCTTGGCCTCTACTCCTGAGTGTTGGGGTTCAGGACATGTCTGCAGCATTGGAGCCCAGAGCCGATTTCCCTCTAGAGGGGAACTCGGTGTCCTTGGAGCCCATAGGTTTTTAGAGTAGTAGAGACCTGGAGTTGGGTAGAGAGCTCTGAAGTGTTCCCTACTTCCCTAGGGTAGAGCATTTTCATCCTATGACTGTGTCCTCCAGGGCTGGGTGTCAGGAGTTTGTGGGTTCCTCAGTCCTTCTGGGGGATCCCCTTGCAAAGCAAGCTGGAAACCCCTCTCAGCCCCCTGCCTTCTCTACCCCTCCACCTCACCTCCCACACATCCAGCTGGGCCAGGCCTGGAGGGACCTGTGGCGAGATCATGATCTGTCTTTTTGCTTTTGATTCTAGGGATGGGACCTGAGGGTCAGAATACTGAGCTTCCCATCTACTCCTGAGAGCTACTGCTAGTTAATGCTGTGAAATGTAATAACTTTTTCTGGCCATTAGGCATGAATTTCATCAACAACAAAAAGGGGTGTGTGTGTGTGTGTATGTGTGTGTGTGTGTGTGTGTGTGTGTGTTTGTGGAGAGGAGTGGGCTCACAGTGAAAGATAGTAAGTGTTCTCTATACTGACTGTAAGAATTTGTCCATCCAGGTTTTGGGCTTTGGGTAATTTACAGCATGGTGGATTATTGCAGAATAATAAAGAAAATGTGGTTTATTGTTTAAGAGCAATACGGCTCACAACTCACAGTTCTGCTCAGAAGCAAGTTCATTTATGTAGATGGCACTTTAAGCTTTATCAGAATTAAATGTGAGATTGCTCCTGTGAGACTTGCCGTGATTTCTGCGTGAGGGGGTGTGTATAGGTGGATCCTGCCTTCCCCATGGAGAGCCCATGAAGGGGGACAACCCAATCAGCCAGAGAACAACTATGTCCCAAGGCTTTGTTATTCACTGGATGCCCCTGTGGTTCTGAGCTGTGCTGGAATGGCTCACAGACACACGCATGCACTTTTCATGCCACTCACACAAGAGTGTCTGAAGGTCAGATTTGGATTTTCTTTTCTTTTTTATGATATTACTGATTTGAGAGAGAGAGAGACAGAGAGACAGAGAGAGATACAGAAGGGGCAGAGGGAGAAGCAGAATTCCTGTTGAGCTCGGAGCAGGAAGCAGGCCTAGATCTCAGGATGGATCATGACCTAAGTGGAAGACAGACTAACTGACTGAGCCACCCACATGTCCTAATATGTGGTTTCTTGGGAAACCATTTAAAAAATATTTTGAGATTTTGCTAACCCTTTGGATTGGTTTTCTTCTTATATTACAAATGGTAGAGAGCTCAAATTCAAAATTAACTTTATTTTCTACCAAAGAGTGTGATTTGCTCTTTTAGTATTTCCCGTAGCTCTTGCAGTCCATCTCCTAACTTGTGTAGCCTGTCTTAGGGCTTGAGCAGTATTTAAGAGACAAGGTCATGTATCCGAGTGCTTATAGGTCATACATGAAGAGCTTCATCCAGACGGTCCATCTTTGGGCAGATACAGAAAATAAAGTCCACGGTATATAATCTTGGCTGTGATCCAAGGAATGCTCTTGCTGGAAGCACCCAGAGGTCCCATCTGCTAGTAAGAAAATCAGAGTGTTTCCTCAGTGCTCCCCTCGGTCCATGTCCAGGAATTGACGTTATTCCCAGAAATGTCTTGTATAATCCTTAATTCTCAATTGCCCAAAGGAAAAAGGCCCATCCCCCAGGCCTGGTGGCTTTAGGGGTCCCACAGTGCTTGGCATACGTAGTGGCAGAGGGGCCTGGAGTTGGGTGCGTTGGGGAGGCACGGGGAAGAGTAGGTCTGAGACTGGGGCATGGGACCCTGTGGGCCCAAGGGTCCTACGGAAGCTGAAGCAGGGCAGATTCTGGAGGGCGGGATCATCACGGGCGTCACAGGCCACATTGGGAGCAACACATCGACATGTCCGAAGTGCACACCGTTTTACCGTGTCCATGTGGAAGGACAGGGCTTCCTTTGATCGTATCCTGTCTGCTGCCTCGGGTGAACACAAACACTCCTGCCTGGCCCAGGCCTGGGGGACCGGGACTCACCTTTCAAAGAGGGTGTGGGGACAGGGAGTTAGGGATCTAGGTTCAGGGCGCTCCAGTCCAGGCAAGTGTATGGCGAGACGATACTGGACGCGCTCCGGCCGCCTGGATTCGTCGAAGGCGGGTGGAAAATCCAAGAAGCATCGGAGAACCTCAGAACAGCCATCAGAGCTGGTCCAGTGGGCGGGCTCTGCCTGGAGGGGGGCGTGACCTTCCCTTTTCGCCCCAGCGTCGCAGAGGCGGAAGTCTATTTTGTAGAGGCGGAAGTCCTCCTGGAGGCCCCGCGGAGGGTTGGGGACGGGCTCGCGCCTGCGCTGTACGTAGTCGCCGGGAGGAGGAGTCGCGCAGGCGCCGCGGGTCGTAGGCCGTGTTGTTCCCGGCCGCGCTTCCAGGTGGCGTTGAGGGCCCGTGTTGCGCGCGCCTGGGCGGTAGGGGATGAGGAGCCCAGATTGCCAAGGTCCCGGGGCAGCCCGGGAGGTGCGCGGCCGTCCGGCGAACTGAGGCTCGGGCGGAGGTGCGCGGGTGACACCGCGGTGGAAGCGGGCCGCTGAGGGCGCGTCCTTCGGCCGTTCCCGGCCAGAAGCCCCGGGGGTGGACGAGGGAGAGCGGCGGAGCCCGGGGCGGGCCCGGAGGGACAGCCTGCGAGTGCGCGCTCGCGGCCGGAAGCCCCGCAGCCCCCAGAGTGGGGCCCGAGAGCGGTGTGACGTGCGGGCCGTCAGGCCTTGTCCCGAATGTGGTGACAGCGCCCGGCCGCCGGTCAGACGCTTCGCGGACGGCAGCCCGGCCGGCGGCAGGAGGAGCGCCGCGGACAGACGGGCGGACAGACCCTCGGACCCTCAGAGCGCCCACGTCAGAGACGCCGCTCGCGCCGCCGCGGGGCGCTTCCGGCCGTGGGGCCGTGGGGACCGGAGCCGCGGGAGCGAAAGCGAGGCGGTGGCCCGTCGGGCAGCGCGGACGACCGTGAGGAGCCGCCCGGGCTGTCGTGGCGAGCGAGCGGTGCCGGCCGCGGCCAGGGGGCGGGTGCGAGGCCCCGGCCGGCCCTGACTCGTCGCCGCCGCTGCTGTGGGAGTGACCTTGGCGGCCCTGGTGTGCTCGGGGCGCCGTCGGCCCGCGGCTCGGGAGCTTGGCGGGGGCGGCTCGGGCCCGGCGGGCTCTGGCTTTTGAAGGGGACCCGCCCCTCTCGGGCGCCTGCGGATGGAGGCGGAGGCGGAGGCGGGCCGCCGTGCCCCGGGCGTGTTTTCGTGCCGGCTCTGCGCGCTGACCGCTCCCTGCAGCTACGTGGGCCCGAAGCCCCCCGACGCCCGCGCCATCGTGTGAGTACTCCGGCTTCCCGCGGCCGGGCCGGGCTTGGGGGCGCCGCGGTGTGGCGGTGGCTGCGGTGTCGCGTCGTAGCCCCACCGCGCCTGGGCTCCGGACGCTGCAGGAGTGACCTGCCGAGGCGCGGGGCGAGGCTCCCCCAGAAGCTCCGGGGCCCTTGGTCCGCGCTTCTCGCGGGGAGCAGCACGTGCTTCCGGCCGGGAGGCTCCACAGCGGGGCGTCCCGCCTCCTCAGCGGCCCTTCTCAGTGGGGAGCCTTCCCGCCCTCTCGCTCTGAGGGGACTGAGTCCTCGGCTCCGGCCTCCGGGGGGTCTGCCCGGAATCGGCCTTGCGCCAGCCGCTGGGTGCTGGGGCTTGGTCTTGACCTCTAACGTGCCCCGAGGCCGAGGCCGAGGCCGACCAGCACGCTGCCCGCCAGGTGCGCCGCTGCCATGGGCCAGGTGCAGGCGCCAGGGCCGGCTTCCGCGTGGGCTCCTCTGCTGACCAGGAGCCCGGGTGTCATGGCAGAACCTGTGGGTCTCAGGTGTGGGGGTGCGGCCCGCGCCGGGGGCAGGGTGTAAGGCGCCCCGGTTCTCCCTGCGTGGTGCGGCAGGGCCCGGTTCCGGCCACTGCCCCGCGGCTTGCCTTTCCGCTCCCACTCGGGGGCGCGGCCGGGACCGGCCCCTCCTCTCATGAACCCGCCCAGGGGTGCGGCTCTGGGGAGGTCCCTTCCGTGCGGCTGCCAGGCTTCCCTGGGCAGAGGTTGCGGCCGTTCTGACCCCCGCGCCCCGCACTGCCCCGCAGCCTCCTGGAGGAGAGTTACGTCATGAAGGACCCGTTCACCTCAGACAAGGACCGGTTCCTGGTGCTCGGCTCCAAGTGCAGTGTGTGCGGCCGGCTGGTGTGCGTGGGCCCGGTGGGTAAGCGTGTGGGCTGCCGCCGCGCCTCTCCCTCCCTCCCTCTGGCTGGACCCCACCCTTGACCGTGGGAAAGGTGACGTGGGAGCCTTCCCCGAGGACAGTGTGAGCGTCAGCTGCTCCTTGCGGCCGTGATCCCGGGAGCCCTGCCACGTCAGGTGGGGGGCCGGGGTTCTTGGAGGCCAGCGGGTCCAGCTCATTAGGGATGAGTCCTGCAGCCAACGAGGTGAGCAGACAGGCAGGGGCGTGGGTGGGAGCCAGTCAGACCGTCTCAGTGTTGGCCAGGCAGTGGGTGCTGACTCTTCTCCCCCTCCCAGCCATGCCAATGGCCATTATGCTTCTCTCCATGGGACAGTGGCCTTCTTCCTACTTGTCCTTGGAGGGACCTTTCAGAGGAAGGAACTGTGCTTACGTGAGCAGTTGTTGTGGGTCAGGGCCTGTGCTTGCGGCCTGTTTTCCCAGGGCAGATTCCTTTGGTCCGGCCCCAAACCCTAGCTGTGCAAGGCAGCATTGCCCCCATCTCATAGGTGAGGACACGGAGGTTCGAGAGGCCGAGTAGGCCCAGGACACCAGGGTAGTGAGCCTTTTGTTGGACAACCCAGGGGCGGGTGGAGGCGGAGCCCTGTGGCTAAGTGGTGTGGCCCCAGGAACCCAAGTGATAGGGCCGGACGGCCGGGCCCCTGGGCATTCCGCTAGGGGGCAGAGTGTGGACAAGGCTGCTGCCTCACAGACCAGGTTTAAACATTAGCCTCTGTCCCTCAAGGGTCGGGGGAATGAGATTTGATGGGGTGAGATGAAGCCTTGGCAAGGCAGAGAGGCCTACATGTTCGAGGGCACGGGGCGGCATGTGAGGACTCAGCGGGAAAGAAGCAGCTGGGAAATGAAGACTGGAAAGGGAACTTGGGCCGGTGGGGGCAAAGCCTTGAATGCCACACTTACACATTTGGGCTGCACTTGGTGAGCAGAGGAGAGGGCGCCCTGTGTGGTGTCCGAGGTCTCGTGTGTTCTTGGAAGAAGTGCTTGGTTGGTGGCAAAGTCCCCTCTCTCACGTGGGAACAGCTTTCCTCTGAGTACTACAGGAAGGACAGCCTTGTCTTAGCTGAGGCACACCCTGAGCTGCTGCAGCAGAGAGACCCCCAAAATACAGTGGCTTGAGTATGACAGTCTTCACTTACTTTTCGTATGTGTAAGCGTCCAGAGCAGATGGCGCCACTGCCATTCTCAAAACACAGCACAGCCAGTTGCAGAAGGGGCTGGGAAAGTAGTCTTCGGACAGGGCCCTGGGCAGTGAATCCTAGGGGTTGCATGGCAGAGGATGGGTGCAGGGGACAATGGCCATGGTTGGACAGATCCGACCTCCTGCCCAGACCAGCCGCTTGCCGGTGGCCGTTTTGGTCTGTGGAGCTGTGCCCAGCACCGGTGGTCACCAAGCACCAGTCGCATTGCTGCGATAACTAGGAGAGGGAAGGATCTAGAATCTCTGACAGGTTAGGTGTGGCCCCGGTTCCATCTTCTCATTGTTTCCACGTCACCCGTGGTGAAGCACGGTAGTCCCCAGAGTGTGTCTGCGCCATACAGGCCCTCCCACCTGGGTTGACCCAGGCCTGCTTGCCTTGTTCTCTCCGACATCTTCACCAGTCTCACTGGGTGATTCCCACATGCTCAGGAACCCCCATTACCCCACTGCTTGCGGGGGCTGATCGGGATGCCTTACCTGCTTTTTCCTCCCTGGAGGCCCTCCATTGTCTCTTTTTGTCTTGGGTGATGACTGCATTCTTGGAGGTGGCTGGCCAGTCTCCATGCCCTGCTCTCCCTCCTGCTGTTCTGACCTTGGCTGCCACCTCCCTGACACAGCTGCCCCTGCCCTGTGCCCCCCACCCCCAGTATGTGGTGAAGGACTGGCCTCTGGGAGAAGTTGCACCCCCCCTGCTCTGTGGTACTTAGTCCTTGTCCTTCCCCTGTCCTCTTTCAGGAATGCAGTTTATTCTACTCGAAGAGGTTTTGCCTCCCCTGTGTCCAGGAGAACATGGACGCCTTCCCTCAGGAAATTCGGCAAGACTTGGAGAAAAGGAAAGCTCCATCAAAGAGGCCGGCCAGCCAGCCTGGCTCTCGGACATGAGTGCGGCCAGATGCCAGGTTGGCAAGAGCACCTCGCACAGAGCTCTGGGGCCAAGCTGGGAGCCACCATGCCCAGCCTTGTCCTGGGACAGGCAGGAGCAGTGTGTACAACTGGAGTGAGCCGGAGCCCAGCCTGCAGCAGGAAGGTGACTGGGAGACGCAGAGAAGACACTCAAAAGGCAGACCTTGGACCAGACATCCCACAGACCCAACCCCATCCAGACCCCTCTCGATGTTGAGACCGCAGGGCAGGAACTGAGGAATGGCTCAGAACTGGCACAAAGGGAGACCAGGGCTGGCCTGCTGGCCCTTTGGCTCTCCTCCCAGACCTGAGGGCTCTAGGCCTTCCCGCAGGGTCATCCCCTGGCTCCTGCTTACAGGCGACAGACCTGGAGGGACCTTTATGCCCTTTGCATGATTTCGTCAGATCCAGGAGTTGCCTCCAGGTAACATGCTATTCTGCCTGGCCCTGAGCACACAGGAGTGAAGGGACAAAGCCCACTGCTCTGGTCCAGTATGGGGAGGCCCTCTGGTCACGCTGGGGGGTTGTGCTGTCCGTGCTCATGCAGAGGCAGGACAGCTGAGTGGGGACTCTTGCTTTCTCCATCCAAGGAAGTGAGTGTTCATGCAGGGAAGACCTCACTCAGTGGGACAGTACAGGGAAGTGACCTGTGGGAAGGCGCCTGAGGTGTGTAGGGGAACTGCAGACGTGACTGGGGGGCCCAGGGGCAGTGGAGTTTTACTTCACATCCTCGTGGTGCTTGGAAAGCGTTTTAAATCTTGACCATGTGTTAGATCCGTAATTAAAAACCCAGAAAGCCAGTTAATGCTTTGAAAAGTAATCCTTCCCCAGAAACATTTGCGAGGCAGATGTTCTCCTTGGCACTCTGGATCTGGCGTGGGTTGGGGGCTGGGGTGTTGCCACGTGAAGCCTCTTCTGTCCTGTCTGTCCCGCAGGTTTCTGGCTCCAGCCCCAGGCCCAGTCCCATTCCAAGGCAGAGCAATGCCTTCCCCTGCCTTCCCTTCGCTCACCCAGAGGCTCACAACTTGAGGTGCTGGCTTGCCCCTCTCCACAGGGGACCCCACACCAGCTCTGCAGGCTCCTTTAGGCGGCCCCAGGGCACTTGTCCCCCCATGGGCACCCCTGCCCCGTTGCCCCCACCTTTGCCATGGGGGACACACTGAAGGGTGCGTTTGGCTCTGCTGGTTCTCAGAGGGCTGGAGCTGTTCTATCTTTGCCTGTAACAACCTGAAGGCCCGCTGACATTGTCCTGGGGGGCACCAGACATGCGTTTGAGAAGAGAATGAATAAAGAGCTTTTATTGGCTGATGGGTGCCCTGGGTTTTATTTTCAGATGCTTCCCCTGCGTCACATTACTTTAGACGAACGGCTGTCATCCTGGGGCCACACTGTCTTAGGTCCTTTCTGTGCGCCAGAGGACAAAAGGACTAGAGGTGAAGACCCATGGGGGAGTGGGGTGCGGGCTACTCTGGGCTGAGGGCAGATGCTACAGCCGGGGACTTTCACCAAACTAAATGTTCATCTCATGGCATCACTCAGAACTCACCAACTAATTTTAAAAAATAGTTTTATTTTTTAAAACCATTAAGGCAATGCTGTACCCTGAAATTAAATCCTTACATTCATCAGTCTTACAGTAGGACATTCCAAACCTGTACATTCCCATAAATTCAGTATATAAATCAACATACGTGATCAGTTCAATCTCTGAGCAGGAAAGAGAATAAGACTGAAGATTTTTTTAAAAATTAAAAAGTTATCTTATAGTCATTTTCTAATTGCTTGGAATCGCTATTGGTTAATGTGACTTGGAAGATTCCATTTGCTCTTCTGTGCACAACCGTGCTCCCTGAGGCCCTGGATGCCCCCTCTGCCCAGGCCCAGAGAGAGGCCCCCAGAACCTGCTCTAAAAGATCTCCTTTGGAACTGCTCCTGTTTAATATCAAGACAAGGGGTCTACCAGCCCCTGAAGACTTGGAGAGTATAAGGCACCAAAGAGTGGTAACGATAAACACACCAAGAAACCAAGCTCAGTCTTGCTATGGAAATCTGCACCCATCTAATGTTCTGACATGTGTCGGTCAGTTGCTCTCAGCACCACAGCCCTGTGGACATCAAGAAGTTCTGCTGAGATACTGAGAATGACCCAGGGGGACTCACAGGGTCCGTGGTTTCTGGTATATGCTTCAGGCTGGGCCATCTGGGCATGGCCAGAGACCCAGTGGTGCAAATATCCCATCCGAAGATTTTGGATTGCCCGAGTACTTTGGTAATAACCTACAGGTAGTAATTTCCTGAAGAGCAGACTGCGACCCATGGCCCAGGAAGAGTTCAGGTCTTCATCAGGATACTGCTGGGGGCAGTAAGTGACTCTGGACCTGGGTCTCTGGCCCCCTTGCCAGGAGAGACGGTGAAGACAGACTCGCTTGAGCTTGCATGTGAGGCACGATGAGGGGAACAGATTTATATAGGGAAATAAACCGTGTGGCTTGGGAGAGACAAAAAGCTGTGTGTGTGTGCACGTGCGAGCATACGTCAGTTACATTCCAGCATCCTTTGTGTTTCCGGTAAGTTCCAAGAGCCAGGCTACTAAGAGTATATGTCAACTAATACTGATTTCAAAAGAATCCAAATCTTTGTTACTAGATGCATGATTATAAGTTAGTAAAATATTTATACTAAACTTTTTCTTAAACTTGAATCCTAGTATTTAAGATATAGCTGCAAACATAGTTCTATGTACCATACAGTGTAGGAAAAATAATGCTCAAATGCAAATACTGTGACATTACTGGAAAGGGTACTGAGTGGTATTCATCTATTGTGAGGTAATTTTTTTTTGGTTAGTTTGTTTTTAGGCCTGAAAAAAGGAACAGACTGTGCTTTTTTAAGAGAAGATAGTTTCCAAAAGCAAATGATTTTATTTTGGAAAGATTGGTCATTCGCTTATCTTCAAGGCCCGAAGCTTGACTTCCCTGCCCTGAGAAGGCCATGCTGAGGCTGGAGGACCCCTCCAGGCCAAGAGCCCTCCCTTCGGGGCTCACCTGGGTGGGTGGCTCACGGTGGGGGTGGGTCCCTGTGCTGGTCTGCACAATGCTGCAGTCTGTTGAATTAATGAATTAAGGAAGTTTAGATGCTGGGTGTGGGGAGAAGGGTAAGGGAGGAGGAGGCTAGTATAATCCCTTCTCTGGAAAAGCACTTGGGGAAGTTCTTCACACCTGACCCAAACTAGCAAACAAAACAACCTGACCCAGGTCTTAACCCTATCTCTGACATTTAAAAAAAAAACGTTTTTTTTTTTTTTTCTTTTTTTCTTTTTTTTTTGGCAGATACTGCACTGAACAGCTAGTGGGCCACTGGAGTCCTTGATGTTCCCCATTGCTCCAATCAAGATGTGACTTTGAACATGGGTGCAGGTTAGTCTGTTCTGTTTGGCAAGGAATTCCAAAAGGATGTGGCTGTATGTATTTCAGCTGGGCCACATTACATGGTCCCCCCCACTTTCCTTAGGTACGGTAGTACACGGTGACACTTGTCCTTGTCTCAGACTGAAATGTCGAGCAGCAAATGGTCCGCTGAGAGCCCCACGCTAGACCTGAGAAGGCATCCCAGGCCTCATGCTGCAAGGACAGCTCAGACCGCACCCTGGCCGCCAGCCTCTCACTTGCTGTCCAGATATGTGGGCCACCCCCTCAGCCTTTACAAGCCTCAGCCCACTCCGCGGACGTATTGAGACAGCCAGCTGCACTGCACAAAAACAGCATGACGGAGAGAACTCTCTAATTCCTTAAACCGACACGTGAAGATTCATTGTCTTTTTTTCTTTTTCTAGAACTTTCAGTATTACCTCAAATTTGCATTGTGGTTTCCAGAGAAATGTAATGGATCTCGTCTCCTGAGTCAGACGAATGTTCACTGCCTTTGCTCTTACTCCGTTGCATATCACAGGCTGGAGGTCAATGACCATTTTCCTGAATTCTATTAAAATGGCACCTAAATATAAATAATATATGTATATATATTTATATCCCAGCAAAAAAACATAGGCCGCAATCTTTGGAGCCTGGCAAGAATCTTTAATCCCAGGGGAACCCTATAAATCAGCTTGGACCAAGAGTTAAGAGAAGCAGGGCCACATTTAAGAGGAGAAGAACAAGCACAAGGAGCCTGGCTTTGGAGCCACCTGGTGCCGGGCTGTGCCAATGCTATGAAGACTCGGTACATGGGAAAAAGCTTCCATAGACACTTGTTAATAATCAGTAAGCTCTCAGTGGGTCGCACTGATCATAGCTGGCGACTTCCACAGTGGGATGTCCTTGCCATCCTGAATGGACGACACTGCTGTGAACTTAAAGGCTTTAAGCAAGTGACCCCTCCGGGAACACCTGCAGTGCAGGTTGGTTGAAACAGCGTACCCCTCTCTAAACGGGTTTTTGTAAGATATTCCGGAGACGGGTGTGGCCACTGGGTAGAGACCAAAAAAAAAACCAACCCCAAAACCCACAACCATCATGTATGCAGTGGCTAGGTATCTAAGGTATCTAAGGTGCTTGGTGGTTTGAAGAAGCGAGGAGGAGGCAGGAAGTGCCCGAGGCAGCACACAGGCCCAGGTGCACCTTGGACAGTCACTGCCACAGCTATGAGGCATGTGCTTCCAGCCTTGTCCAGCAGGGTCTCTCCCTGAGCCAGCTGCCACCGCCAGCAGCTCCAACCGAGGAGCAGGGCGGGTCACTGTGGCCAGTGACTGTTGCCACTCTAGACCCGGGTCATGCTCCACCTCAGGGCTACCTACCTGGGGCAGCAGCTTCTGCACGTGTGTGTCTTGGAGACACCCTTTAAACCACCAAAGTGCCTTTAAGGAGTCACATGACCTTCCACCTCTCAGTGTGCAATGAAGCAAAGGTGAGTAACTTTGGAATCTTACTCATAAATGATCTGACTATAGGTGCTACAAAAGGACCCCGAGTGTTTCATGTACCTTAATTTTAACTGTGCCTTTTGATGTACTGTATTGAGGTAGCTGTTATGCTATAGATTTGGGGAAACAGTAGTGGCTAAATTAATAGTTTACTTATCCTCACACATTAAACAAAGGATTCTACTTGTGCCTTGCTTGAGCTTCTGCTCAGATCTTAGGATGCTGCCCTGTCTCTGGAACCCCCACATGATCCTTGAGGCTGTTTTTTTCCTTAGAGTTTCAGGTGGCCCAATGTAAGAAACGCATCCAAAATGCAGAAAGATATATTCTTGTTCTTAAAACGAAGAGTCCCTTTAAAATAGCTCTCGCAGGCATTCCTGAATGCACTGTGCACCAGGGTTCTTCTCCTGGACTTCACATTCTTTTTGATGTATGTACACCTGCTATTCAGGGAGATGCCTGGAGTGCATCTCATCTGAGAGCTACAAGGCCACAGGGAAACTCCAGAGCAAGGTGGGAAGAAAGGAGCAGCTCACTGGCACTCTGAAGATTCCCAAACTGTCCCTGCCTCCTGCTCGTGCTGGTACATTTGCTTGCATCCTGACTTTGAAGGTGCTGGGCTTCCCCAAAACGGCCACCGGCATGCACAGCCCTCAGCGTGGCAGGGGCAGGATTCTGCGTGTGGGACACCCAGCTGGAAATGCCCAGGAGGATGAAGGGGAGGGATGCTGTGGGACTAGGGAGAGAGGGCCAGTCCGGCTCCCAAGCTGGAGCTGGCTGCTGGGTTCAGGAATCGTCCTTGTCAGGCCGACAGACAAAGGGTGTTTGTAATTTTGTGGTTTCTGAGGCATTTGGAATTTGTGGCTACAGACAGTGACTTGTCTCAGGGTGTCAAGGTGGTGGCACCGGGAGCTGCATCGCATGCCGAGTTCCCCAGCAGAGGAAGGGCTCCATGCCCTGGTCTGAGGCTTCTCAAACCTGTTCTGTCATATCTACCCCACTTCATGCTGACATCTGCTTAAACCCAGCAGGCAAAAAATGTGCTCTAACAAGCCCCTAATGGAAATGCGACAGTATTTTGAACTGGTGAATAATTTGTCCATATCTGACAAATCTGGTCTGAGAAATCTTGGATTAGGTGGCCTGAACATTCTGCATGGCAATCCGTGACTATTACTTAAAATGAACAGAATCTGTGATTTTCTTCCTATTTGTACCAGTGAACAAATTTAAGTGACTTTCGAGCCACAGTCTCTGCAGCCTCCTTTGTGGCCTCACTGGGAGTGTCTCTGGGCATCTAGCTGGGCCCCAAGACAGCCAAATGCTCACTGACACTAGGAACGCAGAACCCATGCCTTCGGTAGCAGAATGTATGAAATAAGGAGTTTTTTTAAAAGTAAGTTTTATGAAAACAGAACCATGAGTGAGTGACTTTCCTGAAAGCCTGAATCTCGAGGGCCCCTTTCTGAGGCCATGTCTATGAATGGCATCCACGTGGGGCATGTGAGAAGAAAGGCCAGTGGACAACGGAGGCGACAGAGATGCAGCAGCGGCCCAGGGGGCCTTGTCTTAAGGAAGAATGCCCACACGGACATGCCCTCTAACTTTGGGTGACCTCTTGACGGGTGTCATTCATACGTGGAAATACTTTTATTTGCTTCCAACAGATACTTTGACTGGACCTCTCAACAAAATAAAAACGAAAACTACCACTGAGGTTTAATTTTGAGAAGGATGTGCCTGTTGTCACATTTGCCTTTTCTAGTTGAAACCTCACAGTTTTATCATTCTCTCTCCTTTGGCATTTCCACGATGCTGACCTTGGGAACTTGATCAATCTCAATCCTAATCATTCCTCGACAGCAAGTAGTAGAGTGACCTTACAGAGACAAGTTTTCTAGAGACAGAGGGGGAGGGGCGCCAAGGGCACAACCAGGTCCTAAGAGCTGCCAGGAGGCAGGGGGTCAGAGGCAGGTGGCCAGGGGGGTCCCCCGTACCCCTTCTCTCCGGCTTCCACTTCAAGCTCTGGCAGGCTCAGGCCTGGCTGGCCTGGAGGGCAGGGCAGCTGCAAATCCCCTCACAGGACATTTACATACTATGATGGACAAAAAGAGAGAGTCTTTCTAGATCCATGTGCCCTGGACGAGAACCACGAAGAACACTGCTTTCATAACCACACCGGGGTTTAGGCTGAAACAAGTATTTCAGATGTTAGGAAAGCTGCCTTCCATATGTAATCGGAAAACTGCCCCATGAAGGACGCTGTGTCTGCCCCCCTCATTCTCCATATGGTCCCCCCAGGGCCCATGCTCTAAAGTCCTGTTTGCCTCACGTTCTACGTTTGGGTGCAGCTACTGCCACCAAGAGTTAAAAAAATAAAGCTGCGCGCTTTAGAAAGCAACACATGAGAAGACCAAGGAGCTGCCTTGACACACGGGGCCCACAGGAACACTGACAAGCAACTTGTGAGGTTGCCCCCCAAAATGTTATCATGGCCCCCAAAGAACCTGACTCGGTTGGTTCCCATTTGATAGGGAACAGGTCAGAGGGACGGAGAGCTGACACACTTCCCATTTGTCTTGCTCCTGCTGCCCCGACGCCAGCTCAAAGCAGGCAGAGAATCGATTCCAGGGGGAGTCTCCAGATGCGGCTTTCTGGGATCACCTACACAAGCCTGGAAACAGGCCCTTCCACCTAAGTCACAACCATGAACACAGTGAAAACCAACTGACTGCTGCATTTGGATAGCTTATCAAATGATCCTTTGAAATTTTAAATCCTATGATTAAGAAACAGCATGTTGTCTGTCTGCAAATTCAGGAAACAGAATTAAGGTCTTTCCAATAAATATTTTGCTGCTTTTTAAAAAATACTTAACCTTTGGATTCATCTAGATTTATAGGATTATAAAAGTTAAAAAGTGCTGATTAGTTTAAAAATGATAAGGGAGCACAACAGCCAAAGGTGGCAAAAGGAGAAGACAGACCACATATTTCGAGGTCACCAGTTAATTCAGCGCTACGTTATTCATGTGATATCAAGAAATCTGCATTGATTAACATCAGGTGAGTTAAAATCAAACCACTGGGCATCATTCCCCTTAATTTTCTAAGAACTGCTTATAGCTACCTATGCCCACCATTTCAATACTTTGCATGCTCTCAGAAGTACTGGTGTGAAAAAGAAAGAAATGTGGTCTAGGGTTCCGGTTACCTAAGGCTCATCCGTCCCATTCTCTAAGGTGAAAATGGTGGAATTTGTGCAAAGCGGATGTTGCTCCCGTTTCCCATCTGTAGTGCTGTCGACTTTAGAAGTCCTTGGCACGTGGCCTGGGTGTTTTACCTTCAATCCATCAGTACATGTCCCTGTAGATTTCTTGCAGCAGTGGGTGCAGGGCGGCGTCAGACTCGGTCTTTTTGATGACCTGCACGAGCTGCGCGTGCTCAGTGACGAGCTGCCGGAGGTCTGCCATTTTTTGAAGGAGTTTTGGGAAGAGAAAGATGTTGTCTGGGTGGTTGGTCTGCAAGTGAAGTTTGAGCACGTGCACAATGCCCTCCTGCATTTTTTCAATGTGTCCCACGTTTAGAAGGCCGGGACGATCTATTCTCAAAAGAAAGAAGAGATGTTTGTGATAATCACCCCACTGATGACTCATAACTGTTTATCGCTTGGGGAGACCAAACATTCTTATTTATGTGGCCTTTCTTTGTTATTCCACCTTTCGATAATGTCGACTCGGCTGGAAGACAGAACTTGATTCTGCAGAAGTCACTGGGACTGTTGGGTAGATAGGACAAATACTTGGTCCTAAATATTTGTATACTGCCTTAAATCGACCAACTACTGTACAGCATGGCCCTTTCATTTTGGGTTTCTCTCATTACCACTGGTCCAGAGAAAAACCCAAAAACATTAGGAGTAACCATATATTACGATGATGATTAAAACAACCAGTTTTGCATAATATGAAGTGAAATACTTCTTCTTGAGTGAAAACGAAATATTCGGTTTCAAGTTTTCCATAACTGTGAAGGAGTATGATTGTGTTGGACTGGGTTTTGTGGTATAAAGCACTGTAAGGGGTAGGAATGCTATGAGTCTTCCGATATGAGTCAGCTGCATAGACGGAGGAGTGACATGTGAGTGGCAGATGCCGGCTGCACCAGATGCTGCTGGAGTCCAGGCGGTCCTGAGATCTGGGGCCGGCAGGTCAGCGAGCACGCCACATGCCCTCCCTGGGGACACTCAACTGCAGGCACTGGACCTCTCAGGACAGCCCGAGAACACATGTCCTGCCTTGGGTTCAGAACCCACCCTGTCCCTGTCCCCGTCCCCATCCCTGTCCAAGAGGCAGTGCTCTCTTTAAAGCCTCAGTCCTTACTAGGATCGTTAAAAGTGTTGCAAAGGATGTGGATTTTTTTCGTTGCTTTTTTTGGTTGTGAAATGAATCTAATTACTCACTTTTTAAACAGATTAAAAGAAACAGAAAGTGAATCCCCCTCGTAAGGTTTAATGTGTATCACACTTTATCCTTTTCTATAAATAGGATTGATCCATGATTTTTTTTGAGTGAGAGAAAGAGTGCACGCACATGGCAGGAAGGGGCTGAGGGAGAGAGAGAATCTGAAGCAGGCTCCCTGCTCAGCGCAGGGCCTGAGCAGGGCTCGACCCATGACCCTGAGTTCATGACCTGAGCCGAAATCAAGAGTTGGACGCTGAGCCACCCAGGCACCCCAGGACTGATACAGGATTGTAATTTCTTCTAGAGAACTGTGCCCTACTCCTATAAAGGGTCGTGCGGTTGCTTTTTACCCACAGCACTACATCTTGAGCATACAGAGGGCAAGAGTAGCTGACGTACAACTGCCCTACAGTTCCCATTGCTTGCCCGGAGCACTAGGGCTCCAGCTGAGCGCACGCAGCTGGATAGTAGCAGGAACAGGCCTTGTGGAGCTTCCGCAGTCTAGGCAGCTGTGGCCGGCCTCAGCTCTGCACGTCAGCCACCTGCAGGGCACAGCACGGTTTCTTGCAGTGGGCGGTGGTCGCCCCATCAGTCTCCCCCAGACTGGGTAAGGTCAGCTGAGTTTACAGTACAGGGATGACCTTCTTATATCAGGACAGGGTTATTTAAAGGAACAGGACATTGAGCCAAAATTCTGGGAGCTGCAGAGCCAGCTTCCCTGCAGAGAGGCCCAGATTCTCCTTCACTGGGATCCACTTCCTTTGGCAAAGCAAACTGCAAACACTGCCAGTTAGCTACTGACATTTTTCATTATGAAACAGAATATACCAATAGTGAGATAAACTGTACTAACATCTGCCTGGCACTTCATAGAATACTGTCTATAATATGGATGTAATACTATAATAATAGAATTACATAACAATAATAATATACACCATATATTATGATCTTATCTAATATGTATTAGATATTAGATATATATTAGATAAAAATTGTATTACCATTATACCTAGTAACTTGTATTTGATGATTATATTATAATCAGAAATAGAATATTATGTATACAACGTAGTTATGAATGGAACGTATTCATATGATGTACAAATATATATTTAACTATAATAACGTATGCTCGAATATGATACGGTATGATATAATTCTCACTTAATTCTCCTCGGTGGTGACGCAGGGGCTCTCAGACGCCCTCCCGCCTGCTGGTGCGTGCTTCACTGCACCACTCACGCACAGACAGATTTACTGCCATCCTTTGGGAGAGGAGGCTGCAGGTGACATGACACCAGATTCAGTCAGTGACTTACCTCCACAGCAAATTATAGCAGCCACAAAAAGGGAGATATCACTGTCATCCAGCTCCAGTGCGTTGAACTTCATCGCAAAGTCAAACTTAGGTTCCATGATATCACAAAACGGTTTCCTTAGGCTCTTCAGGAATTCACGAGTTATAAAACCATTTCCATATGCTACCAGCATCCCATCTTTATTCATCACAGAAGACAGCATGGCAAATATGGCCTCATAAACTCCGTATTTCAGCAAAGTGACCTGATCGTTCAAGTCCAAGTTGGCAAAGCCAGGGATGGACTTGGCAAACTCGGTGAGCTCGGTGACGGTCTCCACAGATGTGCACTGGCAGCAGTGGAAGATGCGGACTTCCGCCTCCTTGTTCTGGATGCCGTTGGCCACCAACTTGGCCACCAGAGTCTTCTCGGCCATACACAATGTCTCCATGTCGTGTATGACAAAGGGCTGCAACGAAAGACACGGAAATGAGCCAGGTCGCCGGTGACAGGCTGTCCTCTTAATTATCAATGAACTGATGAGCAGCCAGTGTCTGCAGATCACCTGCGGAGAAGCGCGATATGAACAAAATGCCGTCTTTGTCCTTAAACAACCTCAAAGTTGGCTGGGGACACAAAGACATTTTTGGAGAACTAGCGATATAAATCTGTAAGGTAAGTATCATCACTGCCTGACACCGGGTGGGGATTTCATTGCTATGAAAGGGAAGTCCTGATTTTGGCAATAAAGCTAACAAGAGCATATTTGCAAAGCACTTTTAATACTTTACAAGATTTTCTAAACTCCTGACTACTACTGCAGTGGCCCTAACTACAGTAATTTTTAAATTTTTATCACTGAAGAACAGCTGATATACAATGGTATATGAGTTTGAGGTGCACAGTGTAGCGATTCAACACATCTACACCTTAGGCAGTACCCACCCCTTGAGTGGGGTCACCAGACAATGTAACTACAGTATTACTGATCACAGTCCTCATGCTGTCCTTTTCGTCCCCAGGCCTATTAATTTTATAACTAAAAATGTGTGCCTTCACCTCTTTCGCTCACCCTACAGTAATTCTTAATTTTACCATTTTATGAACTTCAGAGATAACCTTCGTTACCTGACCCTGACTACAGCATGAGTGAATTTGGTACATAATTAGATAGAACTCCAAAAGCTGGTGTTTGCATAGCAATAAGCAAGAGAGCATTGTTAAGCCCTTGCTCTCTGGGGGCCACCTGGGAAAATCCTAAAGAACCCTCACTTCCTTAGATCTGCACTTCAGTGCTCTGTGTTCTGGAACAAGCACAAACCCCTGAACCAGCAGCCCACATATTGACATATACCATTTGCTTCTAAGACCACGGGTCCTGCCATTTTCCAAGTATCTAGTGGAGGAGAGGAGATGGTTGGCCCTGTTATTTGAGGCCAGCATGCCCAGAAGGGATTAGATATCTGGTGGGGCACAGGGGAATGGACGTAAATATTTTGTGCTGCTGGCCAAAATGTATACCAGATCCGTGCGCAGAGCAGAAGAAATGACAGTCTCTAAGGGATCTCTGATTTATAATGTGTTCTACAGATCAGTAATGAGGTGGGCTGAAGCATTATTTTCATTTCCTACCAGAATACATAAATGTAGAATGGCATAAGCAGCTCATGATTTTAAGACTCACTCTGCCCGTGGGCAAAGCGTGTCACTGACACTCTATCTGGCCCCAGAGCACGATGTGGCCCCTATTCCTGGGCCCCCCAGAGCATCTGGAGGAGCCACAGCATGAAACCACCTTCAGGGCACCTGGAGGGTGTCCTTGTCTCAGAAGCAAGCCAGGCATGTTGGAACAATACAAGGCACTGTCTTAGAAATGTTTAAATAAAATTAGAATTTGCAGTACAGCATTGGACGCCCCCCCCAAAAAACAACAACAATAATTTGATTCTACATCTGAAGAAAGAGGATACTCAAAAAATTACCTGTGTGTGAGTGAAAACATTCTGAATACAAAATTCAAAGCCAAGCTTTGGCTGGCTGACTATCTCAAGTCTGATTAAGGAAGACTAAAAACCGTCTCCCTTCAAAGACTAAAAGCAGGCCTGATTACTGTTGCTTAGGGAAAGTTTGGGAGCAGTTCTGTGTCCTGGGAAGTTGCTCAGATTGAAGGAATTAACATTTTAGGGTGGGCTGGAGGGATGCTTTTGAAGGATACACGGCACTATCCCTTCAATTTCCAGAAAATACACTAGTAGGCCACCTTGGCTGTATCACTGGCTTTGTAACCTTCGGCAGAAATAAAAACAAAAGTTGTGTGGCTCAAACAAATTTGGGAAACACTGAAATGAAGTTAGGTCCTTCCAGAGTCTCTACTGTGGGGGTGTGTGGTGGGAAGCTTCAGGAATAGGGATAGGCTGGGCAGTGGTTCCCCAAGTGTGTGATCCCAGAGCACTTGCATCCTTTGCTGGAGCATCTCACATGACTGTCACGGGACTGGCCAAGGAATTTGCAGGACTCCGGGTGAGATGAAAACATGGGGCTCCTCTTTAAAAAATGATGAAGAACTTCAGGACAGTGACAGCAGGGCATGAAATCCCAACCTGGGGCCCTTCCAGGCAAAGCTCCTTGTGAAACAGGACACACGCCCATGAAACCCGCCTGGGACTAGTTTTATGTGAAACATACTCTCGTAAATGGGGAAGTAACTGGTACAAATACTTCATTTCATTTTTATAAAATTATCACTTGGATTTTAAGAAGGCAGGGCCTCATTAACAGACAAAATTAGAAACCATCTGAATTCAAAACCAGTGCTAACATTTAGAAACCAATGTTTATGGAAGCTCAAGAGAGAATGCATATACTAACACGCTTGATAAACACTGTTGATAGGACTATTTAAAAAAAATCCATGCTGCTTATATTTAATTATGGAATGTGCCTTTTATACTTAAGTTTGAATATGAATGTATCTGACATCACAGGTGGTCATTTCAGATAAATAAAGGATGTTGTTACAAGTTTAAATAGCAGGAGGCAGAAAGCTGCCCAGAACCCCCACCCATCACTCCCCACCGAGACCAGAAGGTTCTCCTAACCGACATCTACCACTCGTGCACACGCCTGACGGTGTTCTGTGTGTGTTAATGATACTACTGACAAAAACTCATCTTTACATACATCTAAATAGCATTTTCTACATAAAGTGCAGACAGCACCATCTTCTAGGAAAAAATTATGATTTCTTGGTAGAATTGTTTTGGATGAAACCATTTAGTAAGCTTTTGGTTAGGTTTTACTATACATTTCAAGAAATGGTATGAAATATTAAGTATGTTTTTTAAATCTTAAGGCACCTTAAGTTGTCGGTGTAATATTTCAATGTAACACCACAGGCAAAACCCCACCATGTGGTTCATCATCCCCCAAAGCCATTTCGGGATGGCGCCTGGGGGGCCCCTCGTCTCAAAGATCTCGAAGCGCTAAGAATAATGTTGGAAGCCCTTTCCAAAACACACATTAGAATCTATTCTCAGTCACGTGCCCAAAATTTATCCCCTTGCTTGGTTCATTCTTCTCTGACAAGACACCTGACTTTGTTACTGACTGGCTACAAAGGACCCATGATTTTGTCGAAAATTCCTTAATCTTCTCAGGGGACATAGACTGTCCATAACTGAAAACTTCAAAGACTTCAAAGACTCTAAAGACTATTCCCAACAATTCCGAGCTATATGGGAACCTTTGAGATAAACGTATGCGGTGCCCTTCATCTGAAATGAAGAAAGTCACGATGGTCTGTGACATCAGACCAGTGCTATTGCACGACCATTGCCTGGCACAGTCAGTGCTGAAGAACTGTTTGTCCGTTTGAACTGAACACCCTCCCCTAGTTTCCAGAGGTGCAACTAGCTTCTAGCGCCAGCAGAGGCTGAGGCAGAGGTGGGTGGGCCCGTGTGCATTCATGGGGCAGGCCCGAGCTCCTGGTTGCAAACCTCACAGGAGAGGCACAGACTTGAACGCTCCTCACCGTCTCACTGCATGTGGCCTTCCAGAGTCTTGCGATATTTACACCTCACATGTCAACACACCAACTTTTTAAGACGTTGAAAAGCACGTCTTTTGGAAGCCAAGTTCAGATGGGACTGATGTGTCCTCTGTGCCTCGGCTCTGCTTCTGTTCCTGTCGTCCTCAACTCACAGGGCAACCAGGGCCCTGATGAGCCCTAGTCAGCTAGCTCACTCAGGGCCTTGGCGGTTTTCTGGCCTCTGGTTCTGAAATCTCAGTGGCTCAAACCAGCTGCATGTCCAGACAGAAACATGCACTATCCCTCCCATCAGCCCCTGCCCTCAGCTAACAGCCACCCTTCCCCAAAACAATGGGATCTACATGCTTCTGCAGCTTCCTTCCTCCTCCCAAGACCCTCCCTCCACCGTTTCCCCACCAGCCTCCCACAGCACCCCTCTCCTGGCCCACCCAGCCCCTCATCAGTTCTAGCCGAGCTGTAGGTCTTCGTGTTATGTGATCTACAGGCCACGGGAAATAGAAAAGCAGACCCCGTGTCCCGCATTGGGAGCTCTAAGCTCTGGCCGAGGAGGACAGGGCTCCCTCCAAGAGCATGCAGATCTCAGTGGTATATGCAGAAAGACACTCCGTGGGAATGAAACTAATGTTAAACAAGAGTGTTTGGTTCAGAGTCAAGTTAACTTTTAAGTTCCCCTTTAAAAACCCAAGAGAGAAACAGATCTCAAAGAGATCAGAAGCTTTGGTTCCTCTAATATGGGGCTCTCCTAACCATTTCCAGGAGAGAAATTCCAAATTAAAAGGTTACTTTGCTGTCACCCCCCGTGGTCCAGAAAGGGTCTAATTTATACAAGCCCCTGGGGCCTTGCAGCACAGGTCCAGCTTTAGCTTTACCGATGTCCTAGAGTTTGCCCGAGCCATTCCGAAAGGTCTCCGCCCATTTAATTGGAGAATTTTACTGAAGAATTAAAGACTCAGTAAAAGAGAGGTTTGGTTTGTTCATGAGAGTAAGTAGCTTGTGAAATACTTCATTTTCCTGTGACTAAAAATTCCAGCTTGTAATTCCCAATCAGGATTGCTTTAAGCTACTCATTAGTACAAATTAAACCTGTTTTGCCATGCTCGTAGGAAAAAAGCAAACTATCTTCATTAGCCAACCCTGGGCTGGCCCTTCTTTGAATTAGCTGTGAGGTCAGTTCAGCAATGGACACAGAGACTGAGCGGACCATGGGGTCGGGGGCAGGTAGCAGTGCACTTCGGAAAAGGCCCAGAACTGTCCAGAGAAGACAAAGTTTCTGTAAACGAACAGCCCTTTCTAAGCCCAGAGATGTCCTTGCCTTTTCACTGAAAAAACAGGAGTGGGGTGGGTGGGGGACTGCAGGGTGGGGGGTCTGAGAGGAGAGAAGAGATTTAGGGGAAGGACGCCAGAACACATATTGCGTGAAAGAAAATGCTCTCATTTTCTGGCATTAAAATAGAGATTTAGGGGCACCTGGGTGGCTCAGTGGGTTGAAGCCTCTGCCTTTGGCTCAGGTCGTGATCCCGGGGTCCTAGGATCGAGCCCCATATCGGGGTCTCTGTTCTGCTTCCACCTCTCTCTCTATCTGCCTGCCTCTCTGCCTCCTTGTGATCTCTGTCTGTCAAATAAATAAATAAAATCTTAAAAAAATAAAAAAATAAAATAAAATAGAGATTTAAGGAAAAAAAATAGAGGATTTTTAAAAAATGCACTTAAGAAATGATCCTAAGCTATTAACCAGAGTTTTTCTTTTCTTTCTTTTTTTTTTTCCCTGTTGTATTAATTACAGAGTCATTATGATGCCTGGTTGCTAGGAGCTCTGAGGTAGAGCGAGCCCAGAAGTTAGGAGTTGCTGACAAGCTGCCTCCATCCGCAGTCTCTGGGACTGACACCGCCTTCCCAACACCCAACCTTGGTCCCCTCAGCCCCTCCCTGCAGCCAGGGGCCGCCTCAGGCAGGAGAACAAGCAGCAGCCAGGCCACATACCGGGTTGTTGCTGGCCTTCCCTGCCAGGATGACCCGGGCCTTGACCTTGTTCATGTTGAAGTTCTTGAGGTAGGCCTCATAAATTCTCTTGGCGAGGGACTTCAGATCTGCCGTTTCTGCATCTTCTGGGTCATGTTCGCAGGTGAGAATTTCCGCTTTTAGTTTTGCTTTTTCAGATCTTGGCATTCGTCCAAAGCGAATTGCTGGGGGCGGGGAGGGGGGGCCACGGGAGAGAACGGGAAGCGAGCAGAGGTGAGCATCAGGGTGCATGACAGGGGACGGGTCTCTGGGCGGAGAGTGTGTGCCAAGAATTCAACTGTGAACCAAAGCCGCCCCGTCAGGACTAGTCAACGTTGTACTGTTCTCTCTACTCTAGAGAGAGGAAAATGAAACCCAACCCTCCATAAACTCTGGACTTCTTCAAGAGGCAAAAAGGCAAGGCGACGCCCTCACTTGTTTTGTCAGTAGGATGGGTCGAAGGTTCAAAATTGTCCTTTATTGTCCTAATTGACCTAATTATCATGAGGTCCAAACTTGACCCTAGTTTGAGGAGATGGCAGTGACCCCTAGGGCGACTTCATGGGACACCTTTTGCTTGGTCCAGAAGGTAGACCTGCGACCACTGGGAACTAGTCACTTTAGATCTACCTTCGTGTCACCGCTGGCGCGTTCTAAAATGACAGCAGGGTTCAGAATAACGATACTTGCCACACACGTGCTTTGTGAGGATGCTGTGACCGTGCAGGCATCCCAGGGGGATTTCCATTCGGTCTGAAAACCTTCAGTCAAAGTCTTACCGTGCGAAGTTTCTAAGAGGAATTCTGGGAGCTCTGCTGCGTCTCAGCTACGTGATACTTTTCCCTTCTCAGGCTATCTGGGTTGCAAAATGATCTGGGCACTACGTGCTGCCGCGCATTCATTCAAAACACAGTCCATGGCGACCAGACAAGGGGGGTGAGCTGAGGCACGGGCTGCAGAAGCGCACTAGACAACCTTACCTACCGTTATGGGACATCCCGACCGAAAGGCACTTGTGGAAACGACAGTACTGGCACTTATTCCGGTTCTTTTTCTGAATCTTGCAGCTGCGGTCACATCTGTCATAGGCCAGCTTCAGCCGGATGGTTCGCCGGAAGAAACCCTGTGGGATGGATGCGAGGTTGGGGAGGGTGTTTCTTGTCATTCATTTACTGTACTTTTCAAATGAACTGAAATTAGTAAAATCGTTCTAAGAAGTCTGACTTAATTGGGACAAACTGAAAAATTTAAATTTCATTACACGTAAGACGAAAAACTAACAAAATGAGGCAAAATTCAAAGTTGTTTCAAGACGTCCTCATCTGGCTTAGGAAGACAACGGTTATCGTCTCCCAGAGTCACTTAGTCCCAATTTGTGCAAGTGTCTGTCGCTTTCCCTCCCCAGCTCACATCCAGATCTGTGACTGCACAGATCTCTGTGTAAGAGAGTACTAGCCCCCTCAAGACAAACATTATAATGAACTCATAAAAGGCAGCCACCTGTTTGTAAAGAACTTTCACGCTTTACAACAGCTTGTCTTAAACTCTACCCAGTAAGAACCTTTAGTATTTAGTCCATGAGAAACAAAATGTAACAACAGGAACTCGGGCACAGCCCTGGGGGAAAAGTTACTCTGCAAGTAGCTTCTTTCACAAGTTCATGGTTAGAAGGTTGTGAAGCTTCTGTATTTGCTTTGTTGCTTTTTCTGTTTGCTTCCCACTTATTCCTGCCTGTTTCACACCCTGCAGGTCTGGAATGCCCGCGGGAGCAGGGACAGCAATTTCTAGGGGGACAGGAGGGAGGTTGGCGCCTTCCCTCAGCTGGATCTCTAAGTCTGTAAAGTGGGGATGGCCAGAGCAGGCCAGGAGCATGAGGAGGCTGAAGAGAGAATTCTGCCCGTCGGAAGGCAGTGTGGCCCTTTCTCCCCGCAGCCCAGGCCTCCAAGGCCAGCCCGGGCTCAGGTGCGCCGCTGCTGTCAAGGATGTGGGTTGTGCCCGCACCAGGAAGGGCTGTGGTGTCTTCCAAAGTCAGCAAACCGTCTCAGCATGCACAGGGGAAGATTTTGGATTTTAACCGAACACTGAGATGACAAGACATTGCGTGTATCAGGTACCTGAAATACCAAAGCTGAGAGTGTACACTCAAAAGCACGATGTGGGGGCCTGACACCGCTGACCGACAGATCCTTTTAGTGATGATCAAAATCTGTGTTTAAAAAGAAGCAGTCATTGTCCCGAGCAGGGACACTCTCCCCTGCTGGGGTCCACTGTACCTTACAGCCTTCACACGCGTGAACTCCGTAATGGTAGCCTGAAGCTTTGTCCCCACAGATCCTACATTCAATGTTCAAGGCTATGCTGGAAGATTCATCAGCACTACCGGCCGCCACCGGGTACGTGACCGACGAGGGGCTCGAAGCTGGTGAGAGGGTGTCTGAGAACAGAGGAGAAAGACCGATGAGCATTCCAGACAATGTTGCCATTGATGTCTATGCCAAGTTCAAGAGGACACAACTGCATGTGAGGAGGCGCGGGCTAGTAGGCAGAGCTCCCGGCCTGGGCTGGCCCCTGTCCTGGGCTGTCCCACCCCTGCCTGTGTGCCTCCAGTTACTGTGGTGACATCTGCAAAGCGGCTGGGCCGCCCCTGGTTCTGGACCCACACGCCCAGCTGTCTCCCCGCCACCCCTGACCCCGGTGCAGCCTACGCACAATTTTTACTTTGCTTCCCTCCACTCTTCTGCAAATGTTAACTCCGTAAATCACACCAGAATACAGGACAAAAATCCATGTGGGCAACACCGGAAGCAACAATCCACGAAAGATTAAAAAAAAATTAAGCTGACTTCCTTGAAATTAAAAACTTCTTTCTGCTCTGCAGAAGTCACTGCCAAGAGAATGAAAAAGACAAGCCACGGGCAGGGAGACAATGTTCGCAACACACACATCTCATAAAAGACTTGTATCCAAAATACACAGAAAAGTCTTAAAACTCAACAATAAAACAAACCACTCAATTATAAAAACGGGCAGAAGATCTGAACAGACGCCTCACTGAAGAATGGTAGCAAATCAGTATCACTTGCCATTGGGAAATTGTGAATTAAAATTAGACATCCCTGTGCACTACTAGACTAGCGAAAACAAACAGACAAGCACTGGGGTGCCTGGGGGACTCAGCGGGCTGAGCGTCCGCCTTTGGCTCAGGTCATGATCTCAGGGTCCTTGGATCGAGTCCTGGGTCAGGCTCTCTGCTCAACAGGGAGCCTGCTTCTCCTTCTTTCTCTGCCTCTCCCCCTGCTTCTGCACATGCATGCTCTTCCTCTCTTAAATAAATAAGTACATCTCTTTAAAAATTAAATTAAATTAAACAAACAAACAAAGCCCTGACAACACCGCATGCTGGTGAGGACGTGCAGCAACAGGAATGCTCGCCTGTGGCTCGTGGGAAAGCAGAATGGTGCAGCCATGCTGGAAGACAGTTTGGCAGAACAGTCTTAAAGGAATTACACTCCGAGGTATTTAGCCAAGTGATCTGAGGACTAAACAAAAACCTACACATGAATGTCTATATCAGCTTTAGTGTTAATCTCCCCAAATGAGAAGCAACCAAGATGCCCTTCGATAGGTGAAAGGATAAAAAGGAAAAGCCAGTCTGAAGGGTTATAAACTGTACGATCCAAATATCTGCTGTTTTGGGGAAGCTGAATCATAGGTCTGGCACAAAGGTGAATTGCTGGGGGAGGGTGGGAGGCAGGTGACCACGTAAAACAGAGATTTTTGGAGATGGTGAAATAATTCATATGAAAACATCATGGTGAAGACACAACGTGATGCCTTTGTCAAAACCCACAGAACTTTACAGTACAGAGTGAGCCTTCATGTGTGCAAATAAAAATTTAGGAGGTTGGGGAATGATGCTGGGGGAATGCAGAGTGTGACAAAGTGAGCTCACTGTGTCACACATGCACAGAATGACTTCCCTGAAGGAGGTGTGGAGAAGACCCCAGCCAAGGCAACTTGGAAATGAGTGGCATCTATGAGACCAAAGGCAAAGGAGCTGCGTGTCAGCTTGGGGTGTCCATGGAGAAAGCAGCTCCCACAGGGTACAGGTTAGCCACCCTGATGCCACCAGTGTGTAGACCGGAGACAGACCATGAATGGAAGGAATGGTGGCATGGGAGCCAGGCCTCTCACTGTGGGAGCAGGAGCGAGCAGATCGGCCGGGAGAGGTGAGAACAGCCCATGCCGCAGGCATCAGTGCAAAAAACAGAGATACAAATGGTGACATACAGAAATGTTTGTGGACCTATGGGTATACGTGGGTTAGAACATACCCATATCCCTTTGCTCCATCAGCTAAGAGAGCCTGAAAGAAAAGACACTCCAGTAGCAACCTGAAAGGGCAGGGGAGCAGCAGCCAGGACTCTGACAAGGCTAGATATAGTTCTGTGACCCCCTCTCACGGTGAAAGCCTCAGAATCCGTAGGGCATCAGGTGAGGGACTCAGAAGGATTTTGCCTCAGTATTGGGGCAGACTTAACACACTTATGGTTCCATCTAACATAGGACCCAAAAGGTCAAACATTTTCTAAGTAACTTAACTGTGTCCCAGAACAGAACTCAGAAGTATTTATGGGAATACAAAAATATCCATCATGAACAAAGTTCACAATGCATGGCATCCAATAAAAAATTACAGGGGCACCCGGGTGACTTAGTTGGTTAAGCGCAACTCTTGATTTCCGCTCAGATCACGATTTCAGAGTTAGGCTACACCTGAACAAACACAGATGATTAAAGCTATGACTGTATCCTAATGCGTTCAAGGAGCAGGATGGAAGACTATACACTGGGTGGAAAAGCACCACATTGCACTTCTAGTGAGTAAGACTACACCACCTAGTGTGAGAAATACACTGGATGGGATCAGAGCCGGCTTAGACACTGCAGAAGAAAAGATTAGTAAATGTGAAGACACAGCAAAAGCAAACAAACAAACAAACAAATGAAACAAAAAACAAAAAACTATCCAAAATGAAAACACTGAGAGAAATAAGATGAAAAAAAAAAAGCTTCATAAATGAAATCTACCAACCATTTAAGGAAGAACTAGTATCAATTCCACAGAAATACAGAAAACTGTAGAGGAGGGGTATTTCCTAACTCATGCCATGAGGCCAGCATTAATCTGATATCAAAACCAGATAAAGATTTTACAGGAAAACTAGAACCAATATCCTTCATGAACAAAGACACAAAAATTCTTAACAAAATTTTAACAAGTCCACCATGTACAGAAAGGACAATCCATTATGACAAAATAGGATTATTCCGGGAATACAAAGTTGACCTAATCTTTGAAAATCAAATACTACAATTTGCTGTATCAACCAAGTAAAAAAAGAAATCACTTGATCATCCTACTAGATGAAGGAAGAGTATTTGACAAAATCCAACATTAATTTCTGATAAAAACTCACAGAAAACTGGGAAGGAGAACTTCTTCAATCTAGGAAAGGGTATCTATGAAAAACAGTTATTGTCACACTTAGGGGTGAAAGACTGAGATCAGGAATAAGGCAAGGGTGTCTCCTTATTCAACATTATAATGGAGATTTCTAACCAGTGTAATAAGGCAAGAAAAAGAAATAAAGGCATCCAGCTTAAAAATGAAGAAGTAAAACTGTCTTTATGTACAGATGACATAATTGCCTGTGCAGAAAATTCTAAAAATCTATAAAATATGAATCACTTGGCAATAAATCTGACTCCAAAAATATGAAAGATGTGTACACTAAAAACTAGAAAACATTGCAGAGAGAAAAATTTTTTGAAGATTTTATTTATTTGACAGCGAGAGCACATATAAGCCAGTGGTGGGGAGAGACAGAGGGAGAAGCAGACTCCCTGCCAAGCAGGATCCCAGGACTCTGGGATCATGACCTGAGCTGGAGGCAGACGCTTAACTGACTGAGCCACCCCCTAACCCCCTCAGAGAGAAATTAATGAAGAGCTATCTAAGAGGGGAAATAAGTTCATGGCTCAGAAGGCTTGGTGTTGGTAAGATGTCAATTCTCCCCACACTGATCTTTTGACTTAAGGCAATCCCAATCAGACTCAGCAGGCTTTTTTGGTAGAAATTAAAAAACTGATTCTAAAACTACCAGCACACCCAAAACATCTTCAGGAAAGAAGAATAAAGTTGGAGAATTTAGTGAAACTTGCCTTCAGGCCTTATTATACAGCTACAGTAAGCAGAAATTAGTGGCCCTGGTGTCAAATGAGACAAACAAATGGAACTGAAATAGGCCCAGGTAGGTAAAGCCTATTGATTTTTGACGAAGATATAAAGGCTGTATAGTGGAGATAACAGTCTTTTTAATAAAGTCTGTGAGAAAAATTACCAATGCAAAAGAGAGAGAAAAGAAATGAGTTTTGAGGCATATATGAAAATTAATTCAATAGATCTAGACAAATTTTGTAGAGCTAGGGCAAAAATGTAAAACCTAAAAAATGTCAAACTTACAGAATAAAGTGACTTTGGGTGAGGCAAATATTTCTTAACTATGACACAGAAAGCAGGATCCATGGGGAAAAAAAAACACTGAAAAATTGCACTTCTTCAACATTAAGGACTTCTGTGTTTTGAAAACCACTGCTAAGGGAAGGAAAAGACAAGCCACAGATGAGAAGCTATCCAGAAACCACACATCTGATAAAATACTTGTATTCAGAATATATGAATACCTCTCAAAAGTCAAAAGCAAGGAAACCACTCAATTTAAAAATGGGCAAAAGGTTTGAACAGAAATGTCACCCAAGAAGATGTGTACGTATGAGGCACAAGCTTGGAGTTGTCACATAAACAAGTCACAGGGCAGAGACATACAGCATTGCAAGTACGGTCTGAACTCTCGTGATAACATTGTACAGCGACAGATGCTGATGCGCGTAGTGGAGAGCACTGTGTCATGCATGCAACTGTGAAATCACTGTGTTGTATACCGGAAGCTGATGTAACACTGCGTGTCAACTATGCTTCATTGAAAATATTTACAGGGGCGCCTGGGTAGCTCAGCCAGTTAAGCGTCTGCCTTCAGCTCATGTCATGACCCTGGACTCCTGGGATCGAGCCCCACATCATGCTCCCTGCTTGGTGGGGAGTCTGCTTCTCCCTCTCCCCCTCCTGCTTCTCTCTCTGCTTGTGCGTGCTCTCTCTCTCTGTCAAATAAATAAAAAAATCTTAAAAAAAATAGTAATATACTCTTCTGGAAAAGACTTTGGCAGTTTTTTAAAAGTCACACATACGTCTACCTTACGTCCCAGCCATTCACTCTTAGGTATTTAGCGGAGAGAAGCAAAAGCACACGTCCACAGAGAGACTTGGACGTGAATGTTCTCAGCAGCATCATTTGCAACAGCTGATACCCAGAAGCAACTGAAATGTTCACCGACAGGCGTGTGGGTAAGGAAACAGTGCGTATCCACACAACACATAAGAAACCAGATCTTCTGGCATGTGCTTCGATGCAAATGAATCTCAAAAGAATTTTGATGAGTGAAAGAAGCCAGCTGAAAAGATCACCTACCGCATTATTCTTTTTATATAAAACTCTAGGAGCTACAGACAGATCTATAATGAAAGATTGGTGTGTTGCTCAGCGGAGGGAGGGAGACCGAGGGGTGGGGAAGAGGGTTTATAAAAGAGCACAAATAAATTTGGAGGGTTTGGTCACTGTTTTCATTGTGGTGATGGTCTCACACTCAAAATGTGTGTATACACATCAAATTGTACACGTTAACTACGTGCAGTTTACTGTATGCCATAAAGTTGCGAAGGAAAATCGGGGGAGAAAGATTGGCCTCGCAAGCAGTCTTGCCCATCTGTTCTCCTGGGTGTAAAGTTTAAAGTGAATACATTTTATAGACGGCCCTTCCATGGGAGCAATTTACATAATGCAGAAATACCACCGAGGGATGGAAAAATCTAATTTACAAAGGAGCGGTAATCTTATCTCAAATTAGCTAGTCCCACCAGCCCTGGAGAACCTGGGAAGGAAACAAAGCAAGATTTTAAGAAGCGAGAGATGATGCCAAATGACGAAAAGGATCAACCACAACAGTGAGGGGAAGCTGACCACACACCCAGGGTCTAGAAGGCCAGGGGCCCAGGGTCAGGGGTGTGTGTCGCATCCATTTCAATGTGATCACTTTTTATAAGTTCCCCCTCTTCTGTTTTTGCCACAAAGTTCCTTGGAATTGGTTGAAGACCAGGATGGAACTCTCTCCCCCCAAACCCTTGCTCTTACTTTATTTAGATGCAAAGCATATGTCTGCCCATGGACTTGGGTCTGGTGTGGCTTTTGATGGGAGCATATGGACCACGAGGCTAGTTTACACGACATTTCCAGGTCTTATATGTCAGAGCTTTCAGATGGCTTAGGAATATATTTTAGATTATCGTTCTTGAAAACGACCTAAAACACCACCTTGCAACAAATGGAAGAACGTAACTTCGGATCCCTCCTGTTTGAGGGTGAGGACTTGGGAGAGAGAAAATCCAGGCAGAGCAGCCGCTGTGGACTCTATCTTCCCAGAGAAGGTGGATGTCTGCACACTCTTTCCATCCATGGCTAGAACAGAGCTTTCCAGGGGTTCTACAACTACACACCCACCCTGCTCGCACAAGTTCCTTATTTGAGAACGCCCTCAAGAGCATGTGTGACCTAAAAGAAAGCCTATCCCCGAATCTTTCGTTATAAAATGAACGACATGTTTTCCAAAGGGGGGATCTGCCTTCTTTTAATTAAAAAAAAAAAAAAAGGAAACATAGACACAAATAAATTTTCTCAAATCCTGAAGAAAAAAAATTTCGGATAGTCAGTATAACCACAAATAGTATGTGAAAACAACTGGCCAGTAGGCTCCGTGTCTACAATGTGGTGGGGTTGAGAGCTGGGTTTGACCCTGGGCTTGTCATCTTCAGCATGTCCCAGTGTCCTGGGGTCTGTCTCTCTTCCTCTTTCCTCAAATAAACAGAACAACGAGCTCAAACATTGTTCTTGGGATTCAGGTAGACAAGACACATGCACTAGCTACCATGGTGCCCCGGAGCCTGGGCTGTCACTGTCCCGGCCACTAGCACAGGTCAGCCATGTGGCGACCTACTGAGGCACTGAAGGTGATCCCACACCCCAGAGGCTTTTCCTTGCTTGCCTCCCTTGCTGTTTCTGGAAGCTCCCATCACCCTGGACGCTTGCTCCTTTCCCTCAAAGCTCACTCCCTCAATAACAAGTCATGAAAAAGACAGTCAAAATGCAAACCACTGGGGTGTCTCGGTGGCTCAGATGGCTAAGCATCTGCCTTCAGCTCAGTTCATGACCTCCAGGTCCTGGAATCGAGCCCCACGTTGGGCTCCCAGCTCAGCTGAGGGGTCTGCTTCCCCCTCTCCTCTGCCGCTCCCCCTGCTTATGCTCTCTCTGTATCTCTTTCTCTCAAATAAGTAAAGACATAAATCTTAAAAAAAAAAATCTTTAAAAAAAAAGTGAATCATTTATAAAGATCTGTTGGGGTCACTACAAAGGCTGTCCAGCCAGGAAGGCAACAGAGTCCGATAACGCGTCATCTCCCCACGGTCTCACATGGATCGTGCAGTCCCTGACTTGCTGGGTCGAGGACACTGCTGCCAAAGGGATGTTCTTATGAAGAACTCGGCTTCAGAGCCAGCTGAGGGGCACAGGTTCGGGTCCTGGCACGGTCTTTTTCTAGATACGTGCCCGGGCCACGTTACCTCATAGCTATGAGTTTATTTCCACTTGTAAAACGACAATGGTCTTCTCACTGAGACTTTACGAGGATTGTGTGACGCTGTGCACAAGGTGCTTTCTCCTTCTTCCAGGAATGCTCTTTCCTGCTGCTTTTATTTTTCGTTAAAGCACCTCAAACATATAGAGAAATATACAGAAGGACACCTGCTGCCCAGATTTACAAATGGTAACGTTTCATCTTACCGCTTCATGCCTTCTGTTTGAAGTCCCGGCAGGACCCTCTCCCCACTCCCACCTGCCTCTCGGCAGGGCACCAACATCGTAAAGCTGGCACGAGCTTTCCCAGATGTGGCATGGACCTACCGACTACATTCGGCACTGTTTGGTGTTGGAGACCTCACACGCATTGAAGTGTACGGAATATATCGTCAAGCTTATTTTCATTCTTTGTTTATCTTCATGCTTTTTACGTGGATTCAAGTGGAGACAGGTGGAGCTAATTCTTTTAAGTTATGATGAAGAACTCTGCAGCAGGAAGCTTTCACAGTCTGCTTCCCCCGCTTCCTATTTGTCCCCACCACGTGGGGCACCACGCCGCAGGCGCTATCCCAAATACGGCTGCCACGTGCACCCATCTGCATGTCTCCTTTTTAACAGTGTCTGTCCCCAGTGGGCCTACTGGGTTGAGAGCGCAGGCACCTCCCACTACGCTCTCTACGGAGGCTTTATCAGCGCACACGGCTCCCGCTGTCACCAAAGTCAGCACACTGTCATGAAAGCCATCTTCCTGGCACGGGAATTGGCAAGAAGACAGTTGGCAGAAAAGTGCTCTGGGTTAAGTACTCGACGCATGGGAGGCTTGTCCGATGAGGGCACGGTTCATACCGCAGGTCCCCGGGCTGGCATCAGTGCTGCTGGAAGGATGGTGGGGTCCGCCGTTTCTTCTCTGCGACACCAGAGGCTACGTGGATGGACCCCAGGTTTTATTTCTTTGCATCTGCCCCATTGATACTAGTTGCAGGGTTTTCTTTTTTAAGATTATATTTATTTATTTGAGAGCGAGAGTGCACGAGCAGAGGGAGGAGCAGGGGGAGAGAGAGAATCTCCAGCAGACTCCGCGGAGCACGTGGAGCCCCACGTGGGACTCGTTCTCAGGACCCTGAGATCGTGACCCGGGCCGAAACCAAGAGTCGGACGCTTCACCGACTGAGCCCCCCAGGCACGCCTTTCCTGCAGTTCCTGATGCAGTGCAGAAAATAGGGAGGTGGTTCATATACATTTCCAGATTTAAAAAAAAAACATCCTTTTTATTATAATAGGAGCCTCTGCTTTGAAGAAATAGAAACTCAGACTTTTTTAGAAATGTAGCCGACTGCCTTAACTGAATTTCAAGCGTTATTTGATTTGCGTGTGGCTTTTAAAAGCAGGCATGCTGTGTGTCTCACAGTGTCTCCTGAAAGGCCCCCAGGCCAGTGGACTCAGTGTCATGCTCTATCCATGTCTCAACGGTTCACGGCACAAAGACGGGACTACTTCTTTGCCAGCTAAAGCGAACACTTTTCTCTGCAGGAAAGCAAAACAAAACAAACAACAAAAAACTTACCTAAAGAAAGCGCTGTAGGATACAGCACACTTACCCGTGATAACAGATCCGTCTGATCCCGGGCCGCTTCCTAAATACTGGTATTCCGCGAAACTGAAGCTTCCAGAACTGTCCTCGCCGATGGATTGAGAAATCTCTTGGATGTTTCCCATTTCTTGTAGAAATTCTTCAGATAATGGGCTTTCCAGATCGTCAGCCTCGAGTGGGGAGAGGGGGCAAATCGGGGTTTCTGTGTCTACCATCTTGACGAGAGGGTTCTGGAAATATAGCTGAGGCCCAGCCTGGGAGGAGAGAGAAGTAGCCAGTGAGTCAAACACAGAGGAACACTTTTCCTTCCTTGAAAACCTCCTGTACCCATGAGGACCCACTGAATTCATAATCTAAGAAGGGACAGCGCTGACCACCCTTTCTCGGCATGCCTCCTGATGAGCACGCTCGGAAAGTGGAAATCTTTCAACATGACATGTTTAGGAGACAAAGCCGATCCTGTGAGAATCAGTCACTTGCTATCGAGTGCACAGTGTGTTGACACACGGTGTCTGACTGGACAGAAGTGGCCGCGGACACAAAGTCCCTGCTTGCCTAGAGCACTGGTTTCAGTGGGGACACAGACAGCAAATAAATGAATACACGTGGGGACTGAATGTCTACCGGCGCCCCGACAACACAGTGAGAGCAGATGAGGATGGACGCTGCCTTACAGGGGGACACTGCCTGGCTGAGCTGGGGACAGTAGAACCTGACAGGGTGCGCTGCACAGAGGTCCTGGGGGAGAATGTTCCAGTGAACAGTGCGTGCAAAAGCCCCACAATGGAAGCCTTCTAGGAACGCGCAGGCCCGTGTGGCTCAGCGCAGGGTGCAGAGAGAGCAGGAGGGACAAGCCATCAGCACACACCCTGGTGTGATAGTCTATGTTCTCCTTGTACCCCGGGTAACTCATGCAGGTGTTCCTTAATAAATGATTGCACACTTACCGGTACATCGTAGAGTTTAAAAAACCCAACTATGTGAGTGTCTGACAAAGCTACACTGTTTCAGCTGGCAAACAGCAGAACGCTCTCCAGGTGGGTACTGTTATGAGCTGAACTGTGTCCCCCAAATCCCTATGCTGGAATCCTCACCCCAGGACCTCAGAACGTGGCTTTATTTGGAGAGAGGGTCTTGAAGAGGCCCCTAATTTAAGACGAGGGTCTTTAAAGCCGGCTCCGAGCGATCTGATTGGTGTCCTACGAAGAGCAACATGGGAGACACAAAAAGAGACACCAGGGGCATGCGTGCCCAGGTGCACAGGTGTGTGGCAGGTCCAGCTGCCTGAATTGGCCTCCCATCTCTGTCCTCCTGAGGTCCCGCGCCAGGTCCATCTCTGGCCTGGCAGTCATGCATGGCCCAGTGACATTTCGCTTCTGGGACTGCTTTCCCATCTGAAGCAGTTTCAGTGAAGCCCACGGCTCGCAGCACCGAGAGGACCGAAGGAGGTACAAGCCGACCACAGCCAGGGCTGACCTTGAGGCGCTGCCATCACATGGTGACCACAGGACACCAGGCTCTCTCAGCTGAGTGAGAATACTATTCCAGAGCAAATCCGCGGAACGTGCTCTTCTAAAACATGTTCACAGTTCAGCTCTGCTTCAAGGAAACATTTTTAAGTGGAAAAATGAAGGGAGGTTTTGACTTCCTTTAGAAATGCAAAATGGGTACAAGTCACACATTTTTGTGGAAGTCACATCTCCTGCTTAGAATTCAGACAGTAAGCTCTCATGGTTGATAATAACACACAGGAAAAATAAAAGGGAGCCGTTAGCCTTTCATAGGACTTAAAAGACTTTCTGTGTAATCTATGTTTCCATAAGCAGGCGACGGCTCTGTGCATTTTCTTCTATCGTGTTTTAGTCTGCGTTATATCTGAAGGCAGGTTTCTTCAAACGACAAGCAAGACAGTAGGGTAAGTATGATTTAAACTATTTTTCACCACAAACAAAAGGTTAACAACCGCAGTCACTAAAGTAAAATATTAACTGTGAAGTTTAGCCTAGTACCAGAGAGCTGGGCAGAGGCTGTGAGGTCAGTGGGGCTGGGACCCCCTTCTCCTCGGGCTCCCAGTGCTGCGAGGGAAAACGTGCGTGGACGGCGGTTTTTTCCCTGCAAACATTCTCTCTTCCAACCAGGAGAGTCGCAGCTGGAAGAACTGAGCTTTGACTACAAAATGACGTTCGTTTCCTCGTCATCACACTCGGGGAGTTAGAATACTCTTACCATTTTACTTTTCCGTTGCTTTTAAAGCACACCTGAGATTTATTTAGGGGAACGTCGGTCCTGCTGTTCATGAGGAGCTAACAAGATAAAGTCCGTCCGCACAGTGAGGCAACACTGTCCTGAACCGCCAGAGGCCTGGCGTTTGCACAGATCACTGAACACACCGGCCCTTTCTTGCTTCCGGCTGGAGCAGATAAGGCAGGGCTCCCTTTGAAGGCGTCCCCAGGTAGAGAGCTGAGGCGGCCGGGCACACACCCCACTCCACCTGCCCTGTGGCTCCCGGTGTGCCTTGGCTCCCGGCCCTCCCCCCGTCGCTGTGGCTGCTGCTCCAGCAGCAGAATTATCACAGGAAGTCTGGCTCTAAAGTCCACATGGCACGGCCACTGCCCCGTTCCTCGAGGAGAACAAACCAGGCGCCGGTTACTGTGTCCTCCGCCCCCGGTACTCCGGAGGGACAGACGGGCGCAACAGACTGATCTCTTTTCTCAGCTGCGCCCATCTGGCCAAGGAGGCGAGACGAACGGCTGGAGGAAAAGCAGAGCACGCCAGCAGCACGCCGCTGGGTCTTCAGTTTCCTCATGCAGGGAGGCTTCCACGGGGGCCGAGAGCCCGGGAAAAAGGCAGCGGAGCTCCCCACCCAGCTCCCATTAAGACGTATGTTCTGTGCAGTCTTGGAGTTCCTTCCCCAACCCGAGGCCTGCCGGGTTCTCTCTCAACACATCTTTCCCTTCCTGCCCAATTTAAATGTTAGAGCTGCATCTCGTTATTTCTGAAACTCTGAATTCTCCTTTTGGGTCTCAGTCAAGCATTTACCCATCAGAATATTCCTTTGAGCAGAATGTGAAAAATCTATAGAAGGTTAAAAAGAAGAAGAAGAAAGAAAGAAATGACAAGAAATAAGGAAGGAAAGAAGAGAAAGGGACAGAAAGAAGGAAACGTAGGTCCTATTACCATTCTGTGTCCCTGAGGGCAGGAGAAGCGCTGGATGGATTTTAATAGTGACCCACAACCTTACCATATCGTGTTTTCCAAATCACCAACTCTTAGGTGGTGTGACTTTTTAAAAGATTAGGCTAAAATGAGCTGCTAATGGCAGGATGAGCTCTTACTCTGTGAAGCCAAGCGGGGCTCAGCATACCCTCCTCCAGGTTCCCCTGCAGCACCTCGGCCCGATTCTGACAGAGCCCTAATTACATGCAGTGTGAGAACGTTTCACGTCTGTCTTAAGGGCAGAGAATGTGTTTTGCTAATCCCTGTATCCACAGTTCTCGCACAATCCTTATGGTGCAGAGGGGATCCGGTTTCTGTTTCCAGTGCTTAGCTACGATGGGTACAGCATGTGCCCCTGCGGGTTCCCCCAGCAGTAATTCGGTGAGAGTCTACGAGGACCCCCCCGGCTCTGTGTTAGCAAGTGGGGCCTGCCGTCACCCAGACGGCACGGGCAGACCCGGTGTGTCCAAAGACAACAGATCGTAAGGGTATCTAGATCAGAAGGCAGTGTGGTTCTGCGCTGGGAAAGTGATCAGAAATTTGCCCGGCGAAGCAGAACCACCAAGACTTAAAAACAAAGCGGGCAAGAGGGAGAGTAAGTCTAGAGAGGAACAAGGCTCCCAGTCGGCAGGAACGAGCTTGTGTCAAACGGGGAGGAGGGAGCGGGGCTGCCAGCCACCAGCCCCTTTACCCCGAGAGAGAGGCCTTGGGGTGAAGGTGGGAATGCAGGAGCAGCTTAACTCTCCACCTTAGAAACGACAGAGGATGTGGGAGACGTTCTGTGCTAACATAAAATGGGTGCTTTGAGGAAAAAGTGAAGGACTTTCATTTCGTCACATGCTTGGAATCAAGGACCAAGGAGGACTCACGTCCCTGTCGGCTCCTGGGGCCGTGACTGTGTCAGACCCATCTCTGTGCCATTACATTGCTAATGGAGTTTCTCAGACCTGCACGGCCCTTTGTAAATATTTTCTGAAATTAACATTAAATAACAGGTCGATATTGTCCCAACTATCAAGACGGTTTTATATGTTATGGGATCAGATACTCAAGAGAAAGAACAGTGGGTGCTGGGCTTGAACTCCCCCCTCCTCAGTCCTTGTATTTGACCCGAAAGGGTCCGGACACATAGTGACAAACACGGAACTTTGACTTCGCTGCTCCTTATCTTTCTGTCAGCAACCCTGACTTATCACACCGTCAAAGCCCCTCACATTATACTTAATGTGCTTACTAATGCCACCCATAGAAGCGATTTACATTTTCTGTTGTGAAATTAAGTCCGATAAGACTTTGCTGGGTTGTGGAAGGGTAGGAGGATGGAATTTCCGTCAGAGGAGTAGCACCGACACGGCAGGGAAGGGAACTCTCAGACAAGGAGCTTTTCCATGTTCCACCAACTGCCACTCACGGCCTTGTCAGATGCTTTACACTCTCCTGTATACCTTTTAGATCTTTAATATTTAGAGGCTTCGGCTGAATTTGTTGGACTAGCATTTAAAATAACATTTCAAAATAAACAGAGAAACGGTACAAAGCCCTCTGTACCTTCACGTGGTGCCCGAAGTTCATAGAAACTGATTAACCACTGCTGTCTGCCTAATGATTAACGTGCTCCCAAAGTCAGGACAGAAAATGCCTTCGACAGACTCTGAAGCAGAGAGGACAGCACCAGAGTGTGGCAGTGGGAAGGGAGCCCGCGACTGGGTGTTTTAATGAATTAAGCCAAAGGCGGGGTAATTAGGAGTAGTGTGCGTGCCACACAGTTATCTGGGGACATCTAAGATCTTCCCCCAAGGACGCCTAAGGCATCAGCATTTTGTAATCAAAAGAATTTGGTGTGTGAAAACGGCTGAGGAAGGGCGCCTGGGTGGCTCGGTTGGTCGTTGGGTGTCTGCATTCTGCTCCGGTCATGATCCAGAGTCCTGGGATCAAGCCCCACATCGGGCTCCCTGTTTGGCGGGGGCACTGCTTCTCCCTCTCCACTCTCCCTGCTTGTGTTCCTCTCTCGCTGTGCGTCTTTCTCTCTGTCAAATAAATAAAGGAAAGAAAAATGGCTGAGGAGTCCAATGTGGCTTCCAATGAAGCATCAGGCGGACAGTCGGTTGAGCCTCTGGCTCTTGGTATCAGCTCAGGCCATCATCGCAGGGTCGTGGGATCGAGCTAAGGCTCCCCACTCAGCACGGAGTCTGCCTGAGATTCCCTCTCCCTCTGCCCCTCCCACTCAAGCTCTCTCTCTTTCTCTCTCTAAAATAAATAGATCTTTAAACAAAGAAAAACACGCAAAGAAGAATGTTCCCGAACACTTCCAAGAACACTCCTGCCAGTTTCGCACACAGTTCACACTGTGTGATGGAATCTCTCTTCACTTCGAACTCGGCAAGCTTCCCATTTTCCTGAAACCGGGGCTCTTATTTTTCAATCCAGTCTTATCTCTGCTGGTGGTGAAATTAAAACAGTCACAGGGGAGCCCTAACTCAGACGCATGGCACACTGAGCTGAGAAGCTCATCGTAAGAACCAGAAGTCGCCCGAGATGCGATCCGTGTTTGCCGCACGAAAGCCCTGCTCTGATGAAGACGGAAACCGAGCACTGAAGCGTGAGGACCCAGGGCCTCGCCAGGGACGGCACTGAATGACGGCGTCCCGGAACAAGGGAGGCCCTGCCTGGTGATGGCAGCATGACATCAGACACCCAAAAACCAACTCTGCAAGGCTGAGCCTTCATTCTCTGGGCTGAACCAATGCTGGTCACCTTTGGGTGTGGAGACCACATTTTATGAACTTCCGGAAACACATGAGGGGCCACCTCCGCTGGCAACTGCCTTAACCCTGGCCAAGACCCTGGAGGAGGCAATCTCAGCCCTAGAGGGACCCATGGCCCCAGGGCAGCAAGCGAGCCGGAGCACCGGCTGAGCATCGCCTTGGGCAGGGTCCTAGGAACAGCCAGACGTGCTGGGTTAAGTTCGCCAGTCTCGGGCAGGGCAGCTGGTATCCGCCCCATTTCCAGAGGAGAAACCCAGCCGTTCAGGGAGGTACAGAACTCGTGCAGCTAGCAGGGGAGGAGACGTGAGCTAACATGACTGCAGAGGCTGGAACGTGGGGAATCCTGGGGGGCAGGGAAGGGGGCATCCAGAGAGGCTCCCGAAGGAGGAGACGCCCGAGTTGAATCCTGAAAGGTGATTAGAAAGCAATGCAGAAAGCAGTGACAGGAACGAGGCTAAGGGAGCAGCCATGTGCACGGTGACCTAAGCATCACCAGTAGACAGTGGAGAAGGGCCACTCCAGCTGCTCTGAGACTTGCCGCTCTGTTCGACTGTGTAATAGCCATACAACGTAGTGGCTTGAAACACAACCAGCATCCGTGCTTCCCGAGTCTGCGGGCCAGCACTTTGGGCCCCGTCTTGGGACGGCAAGACCATGTGTCTAAGCTGCACAGTGTTTCTTCTGCCACGAGCCGCGGCCCAAGACAAGTCATGGGGCAAGCTCAGATCCCAGGGATGGGAGAATCTATCCCACCTCTGATGGGGGTGAGGGGGGTGGGGCACAAAGATTTTGTGCAGCACAGGGGCGAACTGGCAAGGGATGAACGACAGAAGCGGGAGAGGGGGGTCGGGGCGGGGTATCACGGACATCACGGATCCTCTCGGGCAGGGGTGTGGTCCTCGGCCTCCTCTGAGCCAGGGTAGTCAGAGAGGGTGCTGAGCAGTCCTGGGGCGTCCTGGCTGCAGGGTGGGACCTGTTCATAAGGGAGACGGGAGGAGAAGCAGCCAGAGTCCTTGGGAGACCATGGAGACCACCCAGAAGGGGTGTCAGGAGGGAGGGCAGGCGGAACACGAGGGGCCGACACCAGCAGGTCACTGCAGCTGGACGCCGGGTGGACTCGAGGAGAAACCTACGCTCTGGCTCAGGTAAATGGGAGGATGAGGTCACGTCCATGGAATCCAGGACAAGGAGGAGGGCAGGTTTCCCAGGTGGAGGGAGCTGGGACCAGTGGAAAGACAGGACTGTGGGAAAGCAGCCGCAGGGTTTCTGACGGACACCCAGGCTTGGCCCCTCCAGCCTCCCTGTCTCCTCTGGGAAGCCACTGTGCAGCCAGCAGTGTTCTCCTCGACGGCTCTTGGTGGCAGCAAGTCCCACCCTCAGGGGACAGGGCAGTGCTGCACAGGATGGTGGGTACGGGATCACATCTCTCAGAGCCTCGGTTTCAATGCCTGTGCTCAGGGTCAATTCGATCTGTGCGACAGGTTGTTCTGAGTGTCTGCAGAATGACGGGCACACGGCCCTCCCCCAAATCATACCATCCCCAGAGTCAAGACCAGGCCTCATTCAAGTGTAGGCACGAAACCCGCCCTTGAACGCACTGAGCGGAACACAAAGGGAAGGGGAAAACCCTACCAGGAACCAAGAACAGACGGAGACACATGAAGGATTTCACATCTGTCACTTAAGCCAATGACATGGACTGGAGATGATCACCCAGAGTGACCAGCGGCACCTGGCCGACCGACGTATTTCTGCCCCGCCAACCCTGTAGCTTCTAGATTCTCAGCCAGACACACAAGACTAGCATTAACGAAAAAAGGTCCTCTTATCTTTAACTCCCAGGGCACAACTCGGTGGAAGTCCAAAATTTGCTCAAGGTGAAGAGTAACCAAGTAGAAAGAAAATGACTTCCAGGGCAGTGCTATGTCCCGGGGTTAACTCTGGTTTTATGATTTCAGGAAGTTGATAAAAGAAGATGTGTCCATTTTTAACCCTTTCTGCTTGGACTTCCTTCTTCGGTTTTCAGATTAAGGCTACGGTGTTGTGTTTTGCCAGAGCATACAAGTTCTGGATACATTTCCACTTCTTCCAAGTCTGCAAAAAGCAGCCTGGGAAGAGGAGAACGGGGTCAACAGTAGCATTCTGAACGACGTGAACTCCAAGGAAAAATCCTTCTTGCTCTATTTATAAAGTTACAGGAAATGGTCAATGCCGGGCGTTTCCGAGGAGGGCACAGCCTCTGCTGCGCCCAGCACCCACGCACCCGAGGAACTGCTGGGGAATTCGTCATTAGCTCCTTCTATACTTAGAAAAATGATTTTTCCAATATGGGTCAACTTCCTGCCAGGTGAGAACTGCTTTTATGACAACTTCGTAAATAACACTACGGAACAAAGTCGGTAAACGTGTCTTCAGAGTTTTCTGCCTAAAATGAATGATGGGTGTCTGCTCCTTCTCATTCTGCGTTCTGCTCTATGGCAAAGTAGGCCAAAGTAAGAAAAAAGCCCCAATATGGGAGCGTTAATATAATGTTTTTGCTAGGTTTCACCCTTCTCGGTAAGAATAGAGGGAAAGGAAACACTTCCTGTGCTGCTTCTATTTACATAATGGACATGTGATATTAGAGTCGTATTTCTTCCGTCACCTAGCTGTTGTGTCTTGCTGCTTATCGGTCTGTGCATGGCCTGTAATGGGCATTTAGGGCACAGCTAATGAGGACGTCGACTTACACTTGAGGAGTTCCTCATAACTTGGGGGGGGGTGATTGGAAGGGGCAGCCCGACCCCCAGCCTTGCCCCCAGTTGGCTGGAGGCCTCCTGCCCTCCACCTTCCCCAACTGCAGGGGCCTGAAATGTTTCATCTGGAAAGGTCTTCTGCTAAGAGGGGATGCCTGCAGACACCAGCCATGGGCACAATGGGGCCTGTCCCCTCCCAGGCTGACCTCTGCAGCAAGCTGGCTATGACCCTCCCCATCCTCTGCCTAGGACCCCAGCCAGCATTTAAGCTCCTCACTTTCATATAGAAATAGACGAGCCCAAAATGCCAGGCTTCTTCTGAGGTAGGCCTCTGGCAAGAAAGAAAGAGAGCCAATCAACCAGCAAATCCAGAAAGGTCACCTTGGAAAAATAGAATACAGAAGGAAGAAAAGAACAAAACCAGGGGAACTGGTATTAATATCCCAGGAAAGAGAAGATACTGCCCTCATGGGAAGAGAAGAATATGCCGTAAAAAGGAAAGTCAGAGAACAGAAAGCTCCCTTGGGAATTAAAGAACCACCGTCACAAACTTGATCCAGAGTGCTCGGATGGAGGCCTCCGAGATGATGGAGAAAGCTGGGGGGGGGGGGGGGGGCGGTCAGCAGGCCAGCCGAACAGCAGAAAAAGTAGCCACAAATGAGGTCAAGAATGTTTCTCATGAAGGCGGTGGGACAGTCCAAACCAGGCCCGCCAGAGCATGAGTGAACACAGACCCATAGCAACACTCATTGCCAGGGGCTCCAGCACACACTGGGGACAAAGAGAAGTTCCTACAAGATCCCACAGGCTTTCCAAAGAGGAAAGACACGTCTTGTGCAAAAGATCAAATACCAGATGCTTTTGGGTTTCTCAAGAGAGTGCTAGAGGCAAAAGAACAGGTCAAGCCCTCCTAGAATGCCGAAAGAAAATTACTTCCAACTCATTACCACAGCTTCAGATAATCCATCCATCAGGTGGGCGGGTAAAGAAGATCCTGTATTTTCTTTTCATGTGCTGCCCGTGTCTCTGGGACTCTGGACTCTCCCTTCATAATGCTTGGTACTTGCCTCCTTCTGGGGGGCGGGGGGTGGTTCCTGGTGGACATGGTTTTTGGACAGGACTGGAGGTTACCTCTGGAATGGCACCTTCCCCAACCATCTAACTTGTAGAGCAGCAGACATTGCGTACAGACCCATGTAGGACCTGGTCATCATTGGCCATTATCCAGATACAACACCAGTATCAAGAGGAGATTTTGATGATGCTGGTGATGGCAGGAATGCTTCCAGAATCCTCATCGCCTGCTGAGACTGTAGGAACGCACTTCAGTCTTTAAACAGGCCCAGAAGGCGGTCACTCCTAATGCTTACTCTATTGATAAAAATACTACAGGACACAACGGTGACATTAACGTACCTAGAGTCACCAACTGGTAGAGCTGCAGCTGGAACCCAAGACAGGCGGCCTTGGTTCCTGCTCCTAAGCACCATGCGGCATTCCTCCGCAGCATGGGTCCCAGAGCTAAAGTTGGTGGCTTCCGATCCCACCACCAGTGATTTCGAGATGTGATCCGGTTCCTGATTACCTGCAAGGGCTTCCTTCCCCAGTTCACCTATGCTGAGCACGCTCCTCTGTGTCAATGTGACCCTTTGCTGGAGTCCTTGTGACGTTTAGAGGTAAGAAAAAAACAACCCAGCATTGCTCTAATGTGTTTTTAAAATGAAGACTGGAGGAGCCCCTGGGTGACACAGTCAGTTAAAGCATCTGTCTGATCCTTGATTTTAGCTCAGGTCATGATCTCAGGGTCCCAGAATTGAGTCCCGCGAAGGGCTTTGCACTCAGCATGGAGTCTGCCTGGGATTCTCTCTCCTTCTCCCTCTGCCCGTCTCCCTGCTCTCTCTACAATAAACAAATCTTAATAAAACATAAAATAAAGAGTGGAGGTTTCAACTAACAGTGAAATGAAAGGGGAAGCTTACCGGAGCCCCCAGTACTTAGGCTGCTAAATGTGTGCATAGCTAGTGGGGAACCGTCGGTCAGCCAGCAGATGGAGTGTCGTCTGTCAGCCTCTTCACAGGGCGTCACTTGAGGCTCAGAGGAAGACCTCAGAACCCAGGCTTCAGCGCTGGTGCTCACTAGGAGCCAGTCGCTTTGTTCTGTTTCTAAAATCGGCTTTATGAATGAGGTGTAAGGGGCATACAACAACTCGTGCATATTTAATGTATATAATTTGATAAGTTGGGACATATGTATACACCTGTGAAACCACCATCATCATCCAGTTAATGAACATACCCATCAGCCCCAAACATTTCCTTGTGCCCTTTTGTCATGCCTCCCTCTCGTCCTCCACATTATGGTCTCCACTGACCTGCTTTCTGTCGCTGTGTCTTCTGGAGTTTTATATAAATAGAATCATACAGTATACACCCATTTTGCCCAGCTTCTTTCACTCCACACAATTATTTTGAGATTCATCGATATTGTCATGTATTTAAATTATTCTTTTTTCTTTATTGCAAAATAATATTCTAGTATATGGCGAGCCACAGTTTGAGTGACCATTTGCCAGTGACGGATGTTTGAATCATTTCTAAGTTTGGGCTGTTATACATGAAGCAGCTATGAACACTCATGCGCACTCTCTGGGTGGACATATGCTTTCTTTCTGTTGGCTGCCTATCTGCTCTTGGACTTGCTACATCACACAACAGGTGCTTGTTTCACGTTTTGAGAAACTGCCAACCTGTTTTCCAAAGGACATTCCCACTAGTGGTGTATGAGAGCTTCAGTCCTTGCGCACCACGGTCAGGAGTTGGTGTGTACGGTCTTTTTCATCTAAGCCATTCTAATGGGTTGGTGGTGGTATTACACCACCGCTGTGTAAGCCGGGAATGAATGATGAAGAGCATTTTCACACTGCTATCCACACACCTTCTTTGGCGAAGGTCCAGATCTCTTCCTCATTTAAAAAACTGGGTCATTTATTTTCTTATAGGTGAATTTTCAGAGTTTTTTCTCCCCCGTCTTCTGGATATTAGCCGTTTATCAGGTTTATGCTTTACAAAGACTTATTTCCTCAGTCTATAATTTGTGTTTTTATTCTCCTAAAACTGTCCTTTGAAGATCAAAAGGTTCATTCCAATGAAGTCCAATTTATCAACTTTCTCTTTTACAGATCGTGCTATTGGTGTCATATTTACAAAGTTGTTGCCCAACCCAAGGTCATGAAGATTTTCTCCTGTGCTTGTTTTATAGGTTTTAGATTTTACATTTAGATCTATAATCTACTTTGCATCAATTTTTGTATACGGCATGAGGTATGGATCAAAGTTCATTTGGGACACATGGATAGTCAGTTGTGCTGGCACAATTTGTTGAAAAGATGGTCTCAACAAAAGATTTCTTGACAGTACCTTTGGACTTCGATTTTTAAAAATCAGTTGTTTTATTAGTAATAATTGTGGGATTTTACCAAATACTTTTTCTGTATCAAATAATCATACAGAGTTTTTTCCCATTCTGTTAAAATGGTGAACTTTTTACTGAAAAACTTTTTACTGAATGAACTTTTTACTGTCAAACATCCTTGCATTCCTGGGCTGAACCCCACTTGGCTATCATATAACATTCTTTTCATATATTGTTGAATTCAATGTCTTAAAATTTTGTTTGGAATTTTTGCATCTATGTTCACAAGGGATATTAGGCTTTAGTTTTCTTTACTTGTAATGCCTTTGTCTGGTTTTGGTATCAGATAATGCTAGCCTCATAGAATGAACTTCAAAGTACTCCCACCTCTTTGATTTTCTGAAAGACTTTTGTGTAGAATCAATATTATTTATTCCTTAGATATTTAGTTGAATCTACCAGCGAAGCCATCTGAGTCCCGAGTTTCTTGGGAGGAGGGTTTTTAAGTACAAATTATATTTATTTAATAGATGTAGGGCTTGTCAGATGATCTACTTCTTCTTGAGTTCAGTTTTGGAAGTAATTTGTCCTTTTCATCTGAGTTGTCAAATATACTGGCATAAAGTCATTTATAATATTCTCCTATTATCCTTTTGATACCTGTAGAATCTGTGGTGGTGTTGCCTCCCTTGTTCCAGATGTTGGTCCTCTGAGTCTTTTCTTCCTCTTCTGGATTAGCCAGGCTAGAGGTTTGTCAATTTTATTTATCTTCTCAAAGAACAAGCTTTGTGTTTCATTAATGTTCTCTATTGTGTTTTGGTTTTCTATTCATCAATTTTCACTCTGATTTTTATTTTTCCCTTTCTCTGCTTACATTGGATTTAATTTGCTTTTCTTTTCCTAGTTTCTTAAGGTCATTGTTTGAGTCCTTTCTTCTTTTCTAATATAGGTGTTTAATGTTATAAATTTCCACATAAGTACTTCTATAGCAGGATCCCACAAATTTCCATATGTTGCTTTTATTTTCATTCAGTCCTAAGTACTTCCTAATTTCTTTTTTGATTTATCAACCCATGGATTATTGGGAAATGTGTCAGTTCCCAAATATTTCTTGATTTTCCAATCATGTTTATGTTATTGATTTCTAACTTAATTCTGTTACAGTCAAAGAATCTACTTTGCATGACTTGAATTTATTTAATTTTATTGAAATTTGTTTTATGCCCCAGAATAGGATGTATCTTGGTAAATGTTCTACACGTGTTTGAAAACAGTGCCTATTCTGCTGTTCTTGGGTGGAATGTTCTGTAGATAAATGTCAATTAGATACAGCTGGTGTTGTTCAAATCTCCTGCATCTTTGCTGATATCCTCTATATTTGTTCTTCGAATGATCTCTGACTACAACTGCATATTTGTCTATTTCTCCTTGCAGTTCTTTTTTAAAAAAATATTTTATTTATTTATTTGACACAGAGAGAGAGAGATCACAAGTAGGCAGAGAGGGAGGCTGACGGAGAGGGGGAAGCAGGCTTCCTGCTAACCAGAGAGCCTGTGCAGGGCTCGACCCCAGAGCCCTGGGACCATGACCCAAGTCAAGGCAGAGGCTTAACCCTCTGAGTCACCCAGGCGCCTTCTCCTTGCAGTTCTATCAGTTTTTGCTTCATGTGTTTTAAGGCCCTGTTATTAGATGCATAAACTTTTAGGATTGTTAAATCATTGCAGTGAATTGACCGCATTAATTTTTTCAAAGATTTTTTTCTGTCCTCCAGGATCTCCAATTATACATATATTAAGCTGCTGTTCTACTGTTTCCCCCCACCCCAGGGTCTCCAATTATATATATATTAAGCTGCTGTTCTACTGTTCACTGACGCTGTTTTCATTTTTTTTTAATTCTTTTTTTCTCTGTCATTTTCTTTTCCATGGAATGCCTTCAAGTTCATGAATCTTTTCTTTTGCAAAGTCTACTCTGCTATTCATCCCATCTGGTGTATTTTTAATCTCAAATACTGTAGCTTTCAGTGTAGAAGTTCAATTTATATCTTTTGTTATATCTACCTAACTTTTTGAATATCTAAAATACAGTCAGAATAACTATTTTAATGTACTTGTTTGGTAAATCTAATATCTTTTTCAGTTCTGGATGGATTTCAATTGATATTTTCTCCCTGATGATGGGTCTTCCTTTCCAGTTTCTTTGGACATCTAGTAATCTTTGATTAGATGTCAGGTCTTTTGATTTTAGTTTGTTCAGTGCTGCATAGTTTTGTATTCCTATAAATATTCCTGAGCTTTATTCTAAGACACCGTTAGGCTACTTGGAAAAAGCCTGATTCTTTTGTATGGTTTTTTTTGAGGTTTGTTAGGCAGGGCCACAGCAGTGCAGACTCTAGTGTAATTATTCCCCCACTACGGAGGCAAGATCCTTCTGAGTACCCTTTCCAATTCCCTTTGAAGTATGAGGCTTTCCCAGACTGGCAGGTGAAACAGACTCTGTTCCCGGCCCCATGTGAGCGCCAGGCACAGTTCCTGGCCCAGTGTGAATGCTGGGCACTGTTCCCTCTCATTCTCTCAGATGGTTCTCTCTCTGGCCTCCAGTAGTTCTGCTCACATGCATGCACCAATGAGCACCTCACCAGATCTATGGAGTTCTCTCAACATACAGCTTTCTCCTCTGCTACTTTGCCCTGGGAACTCTAGACATTTCAGTCTCTCTAGACTCTCAGCTCCCCTTCTTCACCGAAGGGATGTTCCTCCTCTCTCATCATCGCCTATCAGCTCTTGAGTCATACCTCCCACCTTGGCTGTTTTCCACTCACACGAATGCCATTCATTGCCTGATTCCGTGTCTTGAAAAACATTGCTTCATATGATTTGTCTGGATTTGTGGCTGTCTCGGGTAGGAGGGTAAATCAGTCTCTGTTATTCCACTTTTGACAATGGAGCCAATCATTTTTACACCCATAGAATGAGTTAGTTATAAGGCTACAGCCAGTATTTCTCCATTTTAAAAAATCCATGTTCTCTTCGCATATGTAGAAATATCTCAGATCCTCTTTTAATATTATTTTAAGTTTTTAAGTAAATTAATTACTAGACTATACTTTTACAATCCCCCCTCCTCAGAGATCCTGCTAAGCCTCTTTGGGTCTAGACCTGAGATTCTGCTGGACCTCCTTTAAGTAAGTACCCATGATTCTGACATATCTTCTGGATATACTCAAGGTCCTGATATCTCCCGCGATTCTGGAACATCTCCTTCTCCTCACATATACTCTAATCCCTGCTTTGACTCAACACTGAGATCTACCTAAAAATCCATATTTATCAAGAATACTTAAGTTTGTTCAGAATTCATTTTGAATCTTGCCAAGCATAGTATTTTCAAAATTTCACATACAATATTGTTGTCACTTCTGATGTAATGTAAAGATTAACAAATGCTGAATAAATAGGGAAGGCAGAACACTAGCAGGTTATTAAACAGATTTTTTAAAAAACGTACTAAAGGGATCACAAAACAATAAAAGGATTTATCCACTAGGAAGATATGACTATCGTAAATATGTATGTACCAAACTGGCAAATCTTAAAATACATGAAGCAAAAACTTGTAGGGCTGGCAGGAGAAACTGATGCCTCCACCATTATAGTGTGGACTCCGACCTCCCTCTTAGCAACTAATAGGACTGCTAGGGAGGAAGTCAGCAAGATTGTGAAAAACACAACTGACCAGTAGGCTCTAACTGACATAAATAGAACACTCCATCCAACAACAGCAGAATACAGTTTGTTTGTTTTTTTAAGCACCCGTGGAACACTCACCAAGACAGATCATATCCTGGACTATTAAACATATAAAACATATCCTGGACTATTCAACAAATTCAAAAGAACTGAAAGCTTCTTTTTGTGTGTATTTTCTATTTGACTCTATGGAGTCAAAGTAGAAGTTAATAACAAAGACAATATGAAAATCTCTAAATATTTGAAAATTAATCAATACACTTCTGAGTAATCCATGGATCAAGAGAAAGTCACAAAGGAAACTTAAAAATACATAGAAATGAATGAAAAAATATCAAAATATGTAAGATGAAGTGAAAGCAGTGCTGCGAGGGCAATTTATAGCATTAAATGTTTACAACAGAGAATCTGAAAGACCTACAATCAACAATCTAAGTTTTTACCTCAAGAAACTAGAAAAATGAGAGCAAAATAAATGCAAAGCAAACAGAAGGAAGAACATAATAAAGGTAAGAGCAATGGTCAAAGAGATTGAAATCAGGGAAACTACAGAGAAAAAGCAATGAAACTAAAGGCTGATTCCTTGAAAAAAAAATCAATAAAATTGATAAACCCCTAGAAAGACTGACAAAAATCAAAAGACCAGATACAAATTACTGATACCAGAAATGAAACAGGATATCATTATAGACCCTGCAACAAGTAAAAAGTTAAAAAGAAACTACTATAGGGGCGCCTGGGTGGTTCAGTGGGTTAAAGCCTCTGCCTTCGGCTCAGGTCATGATCCCAGGGTCCTGAGATCGAGCCCCGCATCAGGCTCTCTGCTCCACAGGGAGCCTGCTTCCTCCTCTCTCTCTGCCTGCCTCTCTGCCTCGTTGTGATTTCTCTCTGTCAAATAAATAACATATTTTTTTAAAAAAAGAAAAAAGAAAGAAACTACTATAAGTATTATTAGGCTCATAAAATCGACAACTTGGAAGAAATGGATCACTTCCTTGAAAACTACAAACTACAAAACTTAACCAAAATGAAATAAACAATCTTGATAGCTTTATAACCATTTAAAAGTTGAACTTGTGATTAAAAAAAAAAAAAAAATCCTGAAAAACAAATTTCCAGGCCCAGCTGGTTTTATTAGAAAATTCTGTCAAACTTTTTTTTTAAGATTTTATTTTTGGGGTGCTTGGGTGGCTCAGTTGCTTAAGTGTCCAACTCTTGGTTTCAGCTCAGGTCATGATCTCAGGGTCCTGGGTTAGGCCCTGAGTCGGGCTCTGTGCTTAGTGCGGAGTTTGCTTGAGGATTCTCTCTCTCTCCCACTGCCCTTCCCCTGACTCGCTCACTCTCTCTCTCTCTCTCAAATAAATAAATCTTAAAAAAAAAAAAAGACTGTAAGTTTCCTTCACACCCAGTGTGGGGCTCAAACTTACAACCCCAAGATCAAGAGTTACATGCTCTACCCAGCTAAGCCAATCAGGCACCCCTCTGTCAAACATTTAAAAAACAATTAACACCACAACAATTTCCTACAATGTCTTCCAAAAAATAGAAGAGAAAATTCATTTTCATGAAGCTAGTACTACCCTGATACCAAAACCAGCAAAATCAGTACAACAGCAACAGAAAAAAAAAACCCTATAGACTAGTATTGTTTGTGATCTTAGACATAAAAATTATCAATAAAATATTAGCAAACCAAATCCAAAAAAAAAAAAAAAAAACCCAGAAAAAGAATTATACACAACAACCAAGTGAGATTTATTCCAGGTATGCAAGGCTGGTTTAACATTTGAAAATCACTCATTGTTATCCACCATATCAACAAACTAAAGAAGAAAAATCATATGATCATATTAACTAATGCAGAAAATGTATTTTATAAAATCTCACCTCATTCATAAAAAATTCTCAGCAAGTTCAGAATAGAGAAGACCGATTTCAACTTGATAAAGATCATCTACAAAAACCCAACATCTTACTTAATGATGGAAACTGAATGCTTTTCCCTTAAGACCAGGAATGTGGTGCGCCTGGTGGCTCAGTGGGTTAAGCCTCTGCCTTCGGCTCAGGTCATGATCCCAGGGTCCTGGGATCGAACCCCACGTAGGGCTCTCTGCTCAGCAGGAAGCCTGCTTCCTTCTCTCTCTCTGCCTGCCTCTCTGCCTACTTGTGATCTCTCTCTGTCAAATAAATAAATAAAATCTTAAAAAAAAAAAAAAGACCAGGAATGAGACAAGGATGTCCACTCTCACTATGCTTGTTCAACATAGTGCTGGAGGGTCTAGTCACTATAATAAGAAAAGGAAATAAAAGGTATATGACATGAAAGGAAGGAATAAAAGAGTTCTTATCTGCTGATGACATAATTGTCTAGGTAGAAAATCCCCCAGGAACCTATGAAAAACCTCTTGGAACTATAAAGTGAATTCTCCAAGGTTGCAAGACCATCACATAAAAATAAATTACATGTCTATCCAGAAACAATACACATTCAGAAGTGAAAATTAAAAACAATGCCCCTTATAGTCACTGCAAAGAAGATAAAGCACCCAGGTATAACCTTAACAAAGCATATACAGGATTTATAAACCGAAAATTACAAAGTGCTGATGAAAAACATCAAAGAAGATGTAAATAAAGAAAAAATAACGCATATTCATGGAATGGGAGACTCAATACAATAAAGATGTTAATTCTACCCAAATTATGGGTTTAATATCATTCTATCCAAATCCCAGCAAGGTGCTTTATAGACATAGGTTTACACTTAAATTTAGATGGAAAGGCAGATGTCCTAGTAAGGCTAAGATAATCATGAAAAAGTAGTATAAGATGTGAGACATGACTCTACTTAACATGAAGACCTCATCAGTAATCGAGACAGCATGGTATTGAAGGGACAGACACACACACCAAGGGAACACACAAATATACATAACTGATTTTTGATAAACAAAAACAAAAAAAAACAACAATTCAATAGAGGAATGACAGCTTTTTAACAAATGGTGTTAGAGCAAGTGGACATCCATGACAAAAAAAAAAAAAAAAAGAAAAGGAATTTCAATCTAAGTCTCACAACCTAAGTTTTATATGAGAATTACCTCGAAGTAAATCATGGACTTAAATGTAGCATATAAAATCATAAAACTTCTAGAAAAAAAACAGCAGAAAATTTTCAGGGTTGACAGCTAACTAAAAAGTTCTTGGGCTTGATACCAGAAGCATGATCCCTAAAGAAATGGATAAATTGGTCCTCATCAAAATGGAAAATGTCTGGTCTGTAAAAGACTCTATGAAGAGCCTAGAAGACAAGTACATTCCGGGTGAAAATATTTGCAAATCACATATCTGACAAAGAACAAGTATCCTGAATATATAAAGAACTTTCAAAACTGAACAATAAAAAACCAAAAATCCAACTAGAAAATAGGTAAAACACAGGAAGAGACATCTTACCAAAGAGGATGTACAGGTGGCAAAACAAGCACATGAAAAGATGCTTTGCATTATTAGCCACTAGGGATTTGCAGACGAAAACCACAATGAGGTATCTCTGTACACCTATCAGAATAGCTAAAATAAAAAATAGCACCAACATCAAATGCTGGTAAGGATGCAGACAAACAGGATCACTGACACTGCTGATAAGAACATACAACAGTACAGCCACTTTGGAAAACAATTTGGCCAATCTTATTAAACTAAACATACAATTACCAGATGACCCAGCAACTGCACTCCTGGGCACCAAACCCAGTGAAACGAAAACCTATGTCACACAAAAACCAAAAGTACAAGTGGCGAAAGAAAAAAAAAAATCAGTTTGACATCAAGACTTGAAATTTTTGTGCTGTAAACACCACCAGCAAGAACATGAAGGCAACTCACCAAATGGGAAATTTGTGTAAATGGGATATTTATAGATCATATATCTGATAAGACACTTGTGTCCAGAACACTGAAAGAACTCTTGCAACTCAACAATGAAAAGACAATTATCCCAAATGAAAAATGGGCAAAGGATCTGAAAAGACATTTCTCCAAAGAAGATGTGGAAATGGCAGAAAAGCTGTACACACACACACACTCAGCACCAAGAGCTCTGTACACCTTCCACCTGCACGGCCTTGTGAAGACCACTCTATCACCCGCTCTGCCCTGTGCCTGTCTCCGCGCGGGGAGCCAGGGAGTGGGTGTGCGCATGCTTGCGCATAGGCACGTGGGGCGCGGTGGAGATACGGAGCGGGTTGCGCAGGCGCGTGGAACACGGCATGGGAACCCACGGAGTGGGTGTGCGCAGGCGCGTGGGGCACGTTGAGGGTCACGGAATGGGTGTGCGCATGCGCGCGAGCAGGCCCGTGGAGCTGCGGAGCAGGCTGCGCAGGCGAGTGTTGGGGCGCATGGGGCGTGGTGTGGGCTACGGAGCGGGTGTGCGCATGCACAGGCGCAGGAGCCTCGGGCACGGCGTGGGGACCCACAAAGTGGGTGTGCGCAGCCGCGTGGGGCGCAGCACGGAGTGGGGGGCACGGAATGGGTGTGCGCATGCGCGCGCAGGCACATGGGAGACGGCACGGGCGACATGGCGCGTGGGGCACGGCGCAGGGAGCCACAGAGCGTGTGTGCGCAGGCGCGTGGGGCGACGAGTCTCCCCTGACGCCTAGCGAGGAACGCCGGTGGGAGAACGAGGATACTCCCTTGGACCGCAGGACACGGACCACCCGCAGCCGATCCAACAGAGATGTGATACTTTCCTCCGGGATTCATGGTCCGATTTTGTCACTTGGCCCGATAACGCGCCGGAGGGCGTTTTCCCCGCCGGCGCCGGATCCGGTCTGGGGTCAGATCCCGCGTTTTGCGGTCATTTCCTCTGCATCTGAAGCCGCCTCTGCTGCCTTCCGTAGCCTTCTGTAGCGGCGCGCAAGTCTCGTCCTGGGTTCCGGCGGAGGGCGGGAGCGGCGCGGACACCCAGCAGGCCTCGGGGCAGGAATCCGGCCGCGTGGTCCGGGCGCCGCCCCAGAGGCCCGCGAGGCTTCTTTCGGGGACCCGCGGCCCCAGAGCCGCACGGCTTGGGCTCGTAGCACGGGAACCCTGAGAGCCGAAACAGCTGTCCCGCGTACTCCCGCGTGAGCTGGCCGGGCAGGAGCACAGACGCCGGCCACCTCTCCCCGCCGGGAAGCAGCCGGCGCCGCCGGACACGTGGGTGCCCTCCGCAGCAGTGAACCGAGGGCCACCCCAGGGCAGAGCAACCGCCGTCCTCAAGGAAATGGGAGAAGGCAGCCGAGACGAGGCTGCTAAGGGACAGGAGCGATCTGTGCAAGAGGAAAAAAATGGAACTTCCTGCCCTAAAGTAAGGCTCTGCATGAAAATAGGAGCCAGGGAGACCTCAAGGGTTGACTCCTAAGACGGGGCGCTGGGGACCTGAAGCGGGGGGCGGCCCCGTTTCTGGGGTAGCTGATTTCTGTGCGGTGCTGGCGGAGGAACCCGCCAGAGCAACGGTGCTTTCCATGGAGAAGGCTCCGCGCGGCCACCCTGCCAGCCAGGGACAGCTGTCACCGTGCCTGGTACCCAGCACGCCCTGATGTAACCTCGGTCTTTTATGCCTGCACCACGTTACAGCTTAGGTCCTTTGGGCCGTCCCCTTCACTTGCCTGTTCTGAAAGACTTTCCTCTTCTTAAGTCACCTACTCCCATCCCATCTCCAGCCCAGCGCAGGGCACCGCTCCCTCCACCCGGACACCTGCAGCAGCCTCCCCACCGGCCCCCTGGCCGCCCGTCTCCCTCTCACAGGCTCTCATTGCCAGGCGCGTCCTGGAGGACAGCCCTGATCAGAGCACCCCCCCAGTTCCAAACACCTGCTTTTGCAGCAGTAGGGACACAGCCCAAGGATAAGCGTTGTCCAAGAGCGCTCAGAGGCCGAGCTGGACCTAAAGTCAGGGTTTCCCTGCCCGGGGAAGAGGTGCAGGGCTCTCCCCCATGCCACCTTGCTGGCCCCAGCCACATGCCCTCAGGCCCTCTGGAAGCCCTGTCAGCCTCAGGACCCGCCTGTCTGTGGTCCCTGGTGACAGCAAGAGGGAGCCTCTAACAGCTAAATCAAAGTGTACCACATGCCCACTCAGAGGTCCCCTCCCCCATGGCTGCTTTCACATACAGTACATAACCTTACCGGACCGCCCCCCCACCCCCACCAAGGTCTCCACAGTGACCTGCTGCCATCTTTGGTCTGGGACCTCACGTCCTCTTCCTCTTCTATGCGACATTGCTCTCCAGTCACATCTCCTCATGCTCCGCCTCCCGCTCGGCGGGCATGCTTCCTGCTCTGGCGTCTGCCCTGCCACCTTCACAGTCCAGTCCTTCCTCAAGTGCTACCTTCTCAGCCAGGCCACCCCTGGCCACCCTCCCTGGTGCTCCTGGCCCATTCACCTGCTCTCCACGTCCTTCCCCTACACTTAGCATCTTGTAGCCCACCAAGCCACGTATTTGGTGACTATGCTTGTCACCTGTCTGTGCCGGAGCGCCACCCTAGGAGCAAGGGGATTTTGTGGGTGTTCGCTGGCTCTATTCCCCAGTGCTTAGACCCATGCCTGACACAAAGAAGGAGCTGAGTAAACATTTGATCTTGAAGGAATCAATCTTGTCATCACTTCCCTTTGCAAACCCCGTATTCTGGCCAAAATAAATGGCTCAGCATTTGCCAGACCCAACTCATGTTTACCAGCTTTTCCTACACTTTATCCTATTTCTTTGCCTGGAATGCCTCCCATCTCTACACATTTTAAGGGACGCTCCAATACCAATCCTTCCCCAAAGCCTTCCTAGACCCACCCTCTGCACCCCACCCCGACAGCTCACAGCCCAGGGGCGGGCCAGTGCCCTCCTGCCCCGAAGATCTGTAAGTTAAGGCAGAGTTCACATCTGTCACCTCCCTCTGCTATACAAACAAGTGTTCGATAAATATTGACTGAATGAATCGAACACTGGCACTAAATTATGAACATTGTTCTCTTGCTTACTAAAACACCCTCGAATCATTTTAAGTAACAAGTCTCTGAAAGGAACACCACCAGTGCCTACAAGGCAAGGGCTTAGTGTGGAGCTTTTCTAAAGCAACGAGGAGAATGCAACTTCTGGTGACAAGAATGCCAAGGGAACAAGAGTGATCTGTTTAAGAAAACAATGGAAATTTCTGCTGTCAAGTTCCTGAACTGCCCCCTAAGACATCCGGGGAGGGGTTGCCTTTGAGGGCCTCAGGGCCATTTAAATTGTCTGTGACCACTTCTGAGGGTCCACACTGTTGGTGTGTGTTGCTGATACCTGCAAGATGCAGGCGCTTGGTTGCAGATACCGGTACCCTTGCTCGTCACACGAAGCCTCTCCAAAGAGAACCAACACCTTTCCAATACTGCATGTCTCCTCCATGAACATGGTATAACCCCTTATTCGTTCGGGCTATCTTGAATTTTTGTCAATAATGTCATCGGTTTTCTGAGAGGTCTTGCATACCTTCTTTAGACTTGTTCTTAGGTATGTGATATATGCATTTTAAATTTAACTTTCAATTAATAGACTTTATTATTTAGAATGGTTTTGGGTTGACATTATAATTGAGTGGGAAGAACAAAGAGTTTCCGTAATACCTGCCAACATATACACACCCTGAGCAGTTTTCCTGTTAGTAACATCCTGGTACTTTTGTTACCATTGATGAGCCAATATCGATAATAGCGATATTAATAACAATATTAACAATAAAAAATAATGATATTAATGATAATAAAAAAATAAAAAATTTAAAAAATAACCAATACCAATAATATCGATATTATTAACTGAAGTCCATGGTTGACATTAGGGTTCACCTTTGTTATTGTACATTCTGTGCACTTTGACAAATGTACGGTAACATGTATCACTATTATAGTATCACACTGAGTAGTTTTGCTGCCTAAAAATTCTCTATACTTTGCCTATTCATCCCTCCCTCCCTCCTCCTAGCCCCTGGCAACCACTGATCCTTTCAGCCCTCTGTAGTTTTGCCTTTTTTGGAATGTCCTATGGTTGGAATTGTACAGTATGGAGTCTTTTGATGGTAATTCTTTCAGGTTTATGATTCCTTTTTTTTTTAAGAGAGGCAGTGAGGCTGGGCACCTGGGTGGCTCAGTGGGTTATAGCCTCTGTCTTTGGCTCAGATCATGATCTCAGGGTCCTGGGATCAAGCCCTGCATTGGGCTCTCTGATCAGCAGAGTCTGCTTCCCCCACCCCTGCCTGCCTCTCTGCTTACTTGTGATCTCTGTCAAATAGATAAATAAATAAATAAAGGGAGGGAGTAAGGTGTTGGGGAGAGGGAGAAAGAGAGAATCTTAAATAGACTCCATGCCCAGGCTCACAACCCTGAGATCACGACCTGACCCGAAATCAAGAGTTGGATGCTCAACCAACTGAGCCACCCAGACACCCCTCAGATATGTGACATTTTTGATAATAACATCAGTGATATCAGGTGCCAAAATGTCTTCCAAAGTGGCTGCATTTTACATTCTTGTCATGAGTGTAGGAGAGTCCTTCAGACACACTTGGCCAGTCTTCTAAATTTTAATTTCAGTCATTGAAGTTGGTGTATAGCGATATCTCTCTACTTCCGACAGTGATACCTACCACTATCAATCTCCATTTCCCTAATGATAACAATGCTGAACATCTTTTCCTGTGCTTACTTGCCATCAATGCCCTTTGTTGAAGAGTCTGTTCAAACCTTTGGCTCATTTTTGCTTTAATTCTTGATTGGGTTATTTTCTTATTGAATTATAAGAACTCTTTATATATTCCAGATGTAAGTCCTTTGATGTATGTTTTATAAATATTTTCTCCAGTCTGTGGCATGCCTTTTCATTTTCTTGTGTCTTTTCATGAGTGTAAGTTTACAATTTTGGTGAAATCCAACTTACTAATTTTTTTTCATAGTTCATGCTTTTTGAATCATATATAAGAAATCTTTGCCAAACCCCAAATCACTAAGATATCTTCTGTATTTTCTTTCTGGAGTTGTGTAGTTTTTACTCTTATAATTGGATCTATGACCCATTTCAAGTTCTTCCTCACCATCCACCTCCTCCTCCTCTTTTTTTTTTTTTTTAATGTTTATTCGACAGAGAGAGATCACAAGTAGGCAGAGAGGCAGGCAGAGAGAGAGGAAAGCAGGCTGCTCGCTGAGCAGAGAGCCCAATGTGGGGCTCGATCCCAGGACCCTGGGATCATGACCTGAGCTGAAGACAAGAGGCTTTAACCCACTGAGCCACCCAGGCGCCCCTCCTCCTCCTCTTCTCTAATATGGTGTTTGATGAGAGCCAAGATTTGTTCTTTTGCATACTTTTTAAAAAAATAATTACTTATTTGAGAGAGAGAGGGAGAGACAGGGAAAGCACAAAGGGAGAGTGAGCGGGAGAAGCAGACTCCCAGTTGAATAGGGAGTCGAATGTGAGGCCTGATCCCAGGACTGTGATCATGACACAAGCCATAGGCAGACACCCAACCAACTGAGCCACCCAGGCACCCCTATTCTTTTGCATATTTCTATCCAATTGTTCCAGCACTATCTGTTAAAAACATTATTTTTTCCCCATTGAAATGACTTGGCACTTTGTTGAAAACCCATTGACCATATATGTGAAGGTCTAACTCTAGACTTGCTATTCTGTTCCACTCATCTATTTGTCTATTTTCACATCAATACCACACTGTCTTGATTACTGTAAGTCTACAGTAATTCTTGAAATCATGTAGTCTGAGTCTTCTGTGTTCCCTTTCAAAGTCACTTTAGCAGCTCTAGGTCCCATATAATTTTAGAATCAAGTTGTCAAATTCTACAAAAAGACATGCTAAGATTTGATTTTGATCACGTTGAGTCTGTAGGTCGCTGCAGGAAGAACTGGCGTCTTAACAAAGCTAGGTCTTCTGATTAAGAGCATGGTATAACTTACCACTTATTTAGGTCTAGGTCTTTTGAAATTTCTCTCAGCAATGTTTTGTCAGTTTCATTGCACACATCTCATGCATTTTAGCCCAAGGCATCTCATAGTTTTCTGATGCTTGATTACTTTTTTTTTAAATTTTATTTATTTATTTGACAGAGAGAGAGACAGATCACAGGTAGGCAGACAGAGAGAGGAGGAAGCAGGCTCTCTGAGGAGCAAAGAGCCAGATGCGGGGCTCGATCCCAGGACCCTGGGATCATGACCTGAGTCGAAGGTAGAGGCTTTAACCCACTGAGCCACCCAGGCGCCCCTGATGCTTGATTACTTTTTAAAAGTTAAACTAACCTTGTATTCCTGGGGGGGGGGGGGACCAACTTTCAGCACACTACAGATGTCTTTTCATTGTCTTCTGGTTGAGAAAATTATCTCTGTTTTTGGCTGAGAAGTCTGAGAATTTGGTTGAGAAATGATCTCTGACTTGTTGATCCTCTGAAAGTAATGTCTTTTTTCATTGTTTTTAACCTCTAGCATCTTTCAGGATGACCTCTTTGTCTTTGTTTTTCAGCCGTTGCACTATAGTGTGTCTAGATATGGATTTTTTTTTTTATCTTTAATTCTGCTGATAGTTCTGTAGATTCTCGAATTTGTGACTTGATATCTTTCATCAGTGGCAGAGAAGCTTCAGTCCCTATCACTGCAAATACTGCTTCTGCTCCATTCTCTCTTTCTTGTCCTCCTAGGATCCCAATGATATGTACAGCAGAATTCTCAACACATTTGTATTCTATCCTTTTGTCTCTTTGTGCTTCATTTTAGATATTATCTTCTGACCTAACTTTGATTCCACAATTCTCCAAATAGTCAGGTCTACTCTGCTGTTCTATCTACAGGGTACATAATTTCAGCTTTTGTATTCTTTACTTTTGTAATTCCTACTTGGGTATTTTTCATATCAATGTACTTTCTAAATATATAATTTCTGGTGTCTACCAAAGTTCCCAACCTCGTTGTTTATCTTCTTAAATAGAGTAAGCAGGTTATTTTAAGGTTTATATCTTATAAGCCTAATATCTAGTGTCTTGTGGGTCTGTTTCTGTTGTCTATCATTTCCATGGCTCATGAGGTCTTCTTGCACACTTGGTTGGTTTTGTTGTGTGCCATTCTGTGCAAACAGTCATGCCTCACCATGAAAAGGATCACATGGGCAGAAATTGTGCAAAGTGATTGTACTAATCGATGGTGAAAATTACCATGCCCTTTCAAAGTTTTTGGCAAAACATTAAAAACTCTCTTCTTATCCCTTGTAAATGAACAGGGAACAAAAACATATAGTAAAACTAATACAGACTTAGTACTTTGTAATTTAAAACATTAAAACACTGAAATCCAAGTGTCTCATTTCTTTGTAAAAAACTTACCCATAGTAGCTGGAACCCACACCCACTTAGTTCTGGTACCTAGTCGTGGACACCTAAGCCATGTTGTGGGGAGCCTGGTGGCATTTAACTAACTGTGGTCATTGGGATTCCTACAAATGGAACTACACACTGGGGGCTGCCTATATTTGAGAATTTGTTCCTAGAAATAGAGGCCTAGGATGATGTTTTATTCCTGCAGGCATCTGCCAGGGTCCTGGCAATCTGGGACCACCTTCTTCCAGCCTCCAGGACTGAGACTGAGAACCGGGGTCAGTTTGTGAGCAGGCTCATCGATTTCCAGTCACCTGTTTTCCTAGAGGGCAGCTTTTTGGGTCCCAACAGAAAACTTGGGCTGTTTCCAGGATCTTCCCTTCTTAGAGGTTTGATAGCCCAAGTTTTTACTCTTAGCCACAGAGAAATGCTACTTAGCTTCTTCGTCACTTCGTCCATACACTGGCCAATACCCCAGGGACAAAATGACCCCGAAGGTCAAGTTCCCATCCTCTCCAGACCTCAGCCTGACAACTCACCGGGTGAGTTCTCCAACACCATGGCATACGTTTAAAGATTTCATCCACCTTTCGAGTTGACTTTCAAGCCATTATCAAAAACAGAGCCTCCATGTCAACATTTTCAGACCTGTTTCTCTCTTCATTTTTTATTTCCAGAGCTCCAGAGTATTTCTGCACCCTTAAATAAACTCTGTGAACTGGCATATGACTGCATTTCCTTAAGGTTTTTCTCATATGCAGGCCATCTGGTTATAACAGCTTTCTAATAAAATGCCAATAAAATTTTCGAACAGAAAAACTCAACTTTTCAACAACCACAAGGGCACAGATTATTAAGTAGAGAGGGAGGCTTTGTTCATTCAACAGCCATTGTTAGGAGCCCTCAATGCTGGGCCACGGTCTAGCCACAGGTACAGGAGTGAAGAAGACAGACAGACATCCCTTCCCCTGTGGAGCAGCCATTCCAGGGAGGGGAGGCAGATGGGAGACCAACGGAGCATGTCCTGTGATGGACGGCGACCAGGCAGGCAGAAGGGGCTACAGTCACAAGTAGGGGGGTCAGAGAAGACCTCCACATGTGGGGAAGAAGCACGGATAGGATGTCCTTCCTTCCTGTAAACAGGGACACGGAGCTGGGAGAGTCCCATGGAGCCAGGACCTCCCGACACTCCAGCCCCCTCCACTGTAGTAGCGGCAGTGGGCGCTCTGCCCCGGGCCTCAGCCACATGGAGGGAAGGGAGGAAACCACCACCCTCTGCCACTCACTGTGCTGTCACACGTGTCCCTCTACAGCTGTCCCGGCACGTGTCCGCATAACCTCCCCTCCCCTGGCTCCCTCATGCACCAGCAACTCTGGTCCCAGCTTTTTATCTCGGATGTCCTAGATTTGTCTTCCATTGACGGAGCCTGGACACTAAGCAGGTCACTCACATTCGGGTATGAACAGGAGAGATGATGAACCCACGCGCACGGCACCCGACACCCAAAGATGTCCACGCTCCAATCTTGGACACTAGGTGACCTTGTGTGGCAGACGGGACTGAGGGCACTGCGACGGGCTGACTTGTGTCCCTGCTGCCAAAGGATATATCCAGGTCCTTCCTCCAGTATTTCAGAATGTGACCTTGGTGGAAAAGGGGTCTGGGCAGATGTAGTTATGATGATGTCATATGGGAGCAGGGCAGGCCCTTAATCCATGACAAATGGTGTTCTTACAGAAAAGGGGGACATCTGGATACACACACACACACACACACACACTCTGTGATGATGGAGGCAGAGACTGGACTGATGCGTCTACAAGCCAGAGAGCGTCAGGCTCGACAGCCAGCACCACACGGTAAGTGAAGGCAAGGGAGGGTTCTACCCAGAGACTTGGGGTTGGGGGGTCATAGCCCTGCCCACACTTCGAGGTCAAACTTCTGGCCCCCAGAGCTGCCGGGGGGACGTGCGGCTGTTGATCGTGCTGCTTCGTTACGGCTGCTTGAGGAGATGGACACAGGCCCGGGCCCCGGCTGAGGAGATTAGCCTGGGTCACCCGGCTGGGGCTGAGCGTGTCTCCTGGGCCTTGCGAGCTACAGGGAGACGGAAGGGGGCATCCGGGAGAGTCAGAGTGCGAGGACGACTCAACCCACGGTGCTGATTTTCACCGCAAAGGGGCCACAAGCGAAGGGCTGCGGGCCACCCTCCTCCAGCTGGCCGCCCTGAACAGGCTGAACGGTGCGTACGTAAAGTACATACATCACCTCAGCGACCGCGACTTGAGGGGAAAACCCAACCTCAAACCCATCTCAGTGGCCTGATGTGTAGGGAGCCCAGCAGGAGGGAAGTCTGGTGAAATGGGTCCCAGAAGCCAGCCCAGCACAGGTCACGCCCATGGAGGAAGGCAGCCAGGCTCCTCTCCCAGGCACCTGCCATTAACAGGGCTCGTGACGGCCTTGGACAGGAGTCGGCCGCCTTGGTCCCACCACCACAGCCACGGAGCCAGAAGCCTCGAGGGCCTCGACGTCCCCCATCATCCATAATCCAAGGAGAGGAATTTGTCTACGGACTAATATGCCTCAGTCACTGCTGTCAGACCAAACGGTGTCACGCTAATGGCACACGACCCGGCTCTCGTCCCATCCGGTTCACCCCTCGGGAAGCAATTATCACGCTTATGTGACTAAGACCGACTCGCTGCTCGGAGGGCTTATCTGCTTTTAATGCTGGAAGTGTCGGCGACAAAGAGAAGGCAGACCCCGGAACTAAGCGAACGCTGCTTCCTGCATCTGGGTCATAGGGTGCACAATTAGAGTTAATATTCACCGAAGATTTAAATTCTGCTCAACTAAGTGGGTCAGAAGGATTTCACGTGAGCACTTAAGGCCTTCGAGGTAATAATCAGAGCAACTAAAATGGGTTCTGGAATCTCTTGGATAATTTTTGTTCACTCTTGCCTCCTTCCTGACTTACCTTCTTTAGTGAAAGGAGGTTCTGGATTTTAAAGATTTTAAAGTATTTTATGGATTTTAAAGTATTTACGGAGCTGCCCATTCAGATCGCTGTTAAAACCCTGGCGTTCCCCGCTTGGGGACCCGCGTCCCCTCTGCCTGGGAGCCCCACGCATCCTGTGGCACGTGCTTTGTAAGGATGGTGACCGTTCCTGTCGCTGTTCCACGGCCTCCCCAGTGCCTCGAACGCTGCCTGGCACAAGGTGGGCCCTCAGTAAGTGTGTGTTGAGTCACTGCGTGAGCTCAGACATGCGCAGTGAGAGCATTGTACCTGCCAAGAGCATTGCACCTGCCATCGGGTTTGAAAGTCTGTGGGACAAAATCCCGCAGCCAGTCTGGGGGAGGGTCCTGGGACGCATGATGGAGGAGGGGCCCTGGGCTGAGCCTCGAGGGAAAAGCCCCTCGGGCATCCTAAGTGGCTGTGTCGGGGAGGTTCAAGGGGGGCAGGGAATTCAGAGACGCTCCCCTAAGAGGGTAGCTTCAAGCTGGGCAGGGCGGAGGCTCTGGGGGGCAAGGTGGGGGCGGGGTCAGTAATGGAGGGTCCCGGGCAGGAGGGAGGGACCTGGGTGCGTGAGAGGAACTGGCGGTGCAGGAAGAAAGTCAGGCGGGGAGAGGAGGGCCGTGCCTTCCTGCTCACAGGGAAGCTGTGAGTAAGTCTGGGTGAGTCAGCGAGAAGCCGGACGGCGAAAAGAAGCCAAGAATCAGCTACAGAGCTCTTACTATGCGGCAGGTATAACCACCCTTGGAAAGCGCTGGTATCCGCCCACCTGTCAACGAGAGAACCCAGGCGCAGGCCAGAAGGGCCCACGTGAGGCTGAGAGCCGCACGGAGGACCCCACGCTGGTCCTGCGTCCAGAGCCCCAGCCTAAGGCCACCTCCTGGGCCAGGAGGGAGGGCTGGCCACGCTCGGCGGGAGTCCCCGGGCGGGTCAGGGTGAGGTCAGGAGGCCAGCGGATGTGGGGCCTGAGGTCACGGCCACAAGGACCAAGTGCACAGGCCCCTGGGTCGGAGGCGAGGCCAGCTGGACCGGGGAAACGGCGGAGACCAGCTGCTGGCACCGGGAGAGGGCGCCGAGGGCTCCGGCCTGGGAAGTGAGCGTCCGTGTCCCTGGTCCCTTGGCAGCGCAGCTCCGGGCGTGCACAGCTGGTGGCTGGGACGTGCCGACACCTCCGGCCAGGATGTCACTTTCGTCTCCGAAAAGCAGCTCCTTTCCAGAGCCCTGCGTTCCGACCCTTGCCCTCGTCCCTCAGAGCGCTTGTTCTCAGAGACCGTGCCAGTCCCGAAGTTGCAACGCGCCACCATGCATCCTTCTGAAACACCTTCTAGAGGAGGGTTCGTGTGGCTCGGAAGGCCCCCTGCGGACGCACGGTCAGTTCGGGCCTCCGTGTGTCCTTCCACCGTGGCGGGGTGCAGATAAGCCCCGGCCATGTCTGCCTGCCTGGCTACTGATTTCCTTCCAGACTCTTGCTTCTTTATTGGCCTGTGCCCTGCAAGTGCTAAAGATCAGCAGCTGTCCTTGAGTGTGGTTAAATATTCACCTCCGCTAGCCTTCTAACCTCGACTCCAAAAGCCAACTTCGTTAGATTCATCTAGATCAAGAGGACGGGGCGGAAGAAGGCCAATCCTTTTCGGTCTCTGGGTTGAAAACGAAAGACCCCCTTTTCCTCTTCTTGCAGCTCCTACGCACTCTGTCCCCGTCTTCCACGCGGAGCCAGGAGCTTCGAGAGAATGACAACTGGCCTTCGCAGAAAGCGTCCCACTGGAACCTTCCTGCTGCGGCCTCAGCCGGGAACTGTGACCTGTCTACAGGCTCTCTTCCTACAGACCCCTGCCCCTTCTCCTTGCCCTCCCCTGCGTCTAAAGCTCCTTTTTCTGCACCGGACGGATGCTCTCGGCACCAACATTTCCACCGGCCCTGCACAAGAGCTACTCGAACCCTGTGTACGCTGGTCTTCTCCTCTCAAGGAACATCAGCTTCAAAGGCTTCTAAACCCCCGGTGCCCTCCTCCTCATGCCCCTCATTGTTCAAAGCCTTCTTCTCGGGGTACTGCTCCCCACAAAGCCTGGGCTGGCAGCACCCCTGCCCGGCTGGACTTGTTCCTCAGCTCTCAGGACTCCTGGCTGAGCAGAACAGAGGAGGTCTACCTTCCTGATTTGACAACTGCCACAACAGAATGTCTTCCTTTCTGGAAAAGTCTCTCCACATGTGGCTGCTTCTAAGGGGAGAAGGGGAGGGGGGTGCTTTCCTGAGCCTGCGTGCGCTTGGGACTAGGTGCCACGCACCTTCAGGGGAGCCCAGGAGACGCAGGAGGGAGGCCCCTGCCCTGACTTGCGACACTGTCAGAGGCGGGGACATCTTCCAAGTGGAGAAAAGGGGCAATCACGGGCCAGCAGAGCCCTCCCCCTAGGGTCGGGACATCCGAGGACGGCGCAAGTCATTCAAATGCTCTGGTTTCAGCCAGATTTCACATTTCTCTGAACAATTTTCCTTTTAAACATCGTTCCCCTTAATCCCACCCCCGATGCGAGCACACAGCGAACGGATAAGACTCTGGCCCAGTTATCAAGCTCTCCCATAAAATGAACCAAAAGGAGACTATAGAATTTATCAAATTTCCTCACGACCCCTAGAAAGGGGGAACAAGCTCTGTGTGTTGCTGGCAGCCTAGTCAACCTGTCTGATAATAAACTTGCTGGAGAGGCTTTTAAAGGCTCTTCTGGTCAAAAACTATCCCACTGAACACGGGAGAGAGGAGAAACCCGGCTTGCAGACAATCCGCAGACGCGACCTGATAGCAGAACGAGCCTGTCTCCTACAAGCCAAGCTGCTTCACCAGAAATCCGCACTGACGCAGTCTCGTCGGGCTGACCGCTCACTCCTTAGAATATTTCAGAAAGGGCGTGGCCACGGGTCAACTCCGCATGACCGGGTCCCTTTACTGGAGCTTGGCAACTTGGCACCTTCGTGTGGTTATCACAAACCACAGGCTTGTCCGGTTACGAAGGGCTGCAGGAAAGCGTGGCTCACTCACTGGTAAAAACGGGGGGAGAAAGGAACTACAATATACCGTTCGCCTGACTGTATTGTAATTTCAAACCATGCATACATCCAAAGCTTCATGATCTTGGAGGCGATGCCTCATTCTGTATCTGCCTTACTAGGCCTGACTATTCCAAGCGATGCCTTCCTCAAGGTCTGCTCGTGGCCTCTGCGCGAACGGTGTGAAGCGAGTACGTCAGACTGGGAACTGCCACTCCTCTTTACTCACGAATGTCTTAACGGAGCGCAGAACCGAAGCAGCCAGGCAAGCGCGGCTCCCGGCAACACGGAGCCAGCACCGTCTCGACTGCCCCCGTGCCGGTCTGATCCCCACACCCGGAGTGGCCGCGGGACCCCTGCCCTCCCAGACAGAAGCGCCCCCGAACTCCCACCGGGGTAGAGACGCCCCTTCCCTGATGAGGCCGTGGTTCGGAATCTGAACCCACGACCTCGCAGAAACCTATCGCATTCTACTTAACAAGCTGCTCGGGCCCGCTCGTGAAAAGTCCCTCTGATACACGATGTGCCCCAATCAGTCATGATCGTGGTCAGAGTCATCTTGACAACCACCGCCTTCGTGACATACCCTGGGGCCGTGACCGAGACTGCGGTCTCCCGTCCCGGGGGTGGGGGGGGACGGAAGCTGCCACATGCCACGGGGGCCTAGTGGGCAGGCCTGCTGTCCGCCCTTCGGAGCCAGCTCCCACCCACGTTGGCAGCAGGTAGGAAACGGAGGTCCGGCAGCCAGTCCTTGTCCAACTGAGTTCTGCTGGTGGCTTGGTTCAGTGGCCATTCACAAGGACCTACTCGGGACCTAAGACCAGCGGGGCAGACACGAACAGGACACACACTGCACCCAGCGAGTCCCAGCCCCGTGGGGAACGTCAGTGCTGCTTTCCGAGAGCCTTTGGAAATCCTGGCCGGAGCAAAAACAGCGCAGCGACCGGCTGTGGCTCACGGAGGAGCCCAGGGCAGGACGGGTCAGCTTCCTCCCAGAACACCTCCTGGGCTACACGTGGGTTTTCACGTCGTACGAGGGGACTCACGTAAGCCTCTACTTCTGAGCTTCCCAACCCTCAGAGAAAGGAAGTGGGATTTTCTGATGAGGAGAGAGCAGCAGAGCGGTCTAGAGAGGCGGGCAAAGACCCCGGGCCCGGCAGGCAGCTGCTCAGGAGCAAGAAACCAAGTCCCAAGCTTCGGAACCCAATGCATTTCCACCGTATGGAGCTGCCTCCGACGCAAACCAAAACGTCCGAGTGCTTTCTCGCACACCACGAGCTGACCTGAAACCAACGTCGGCTCAACCACAGAAATAATTCTAACAGGGCTGGCCCGGGGGGACAACATTCTTCACTTTTTGGCGTGCAGACACTCTTCCAGACACCGCGCTGTCACGACGACGAGATGCTACGCGATTCAAAACTCCAGAGGAAGGAACAAACACACCTCCCGCCCGTGACACGCATCAGGCTAGGCCGCGTCTCACCATCCGCAGAACCAGCTAGAAGCTCACGTGCGTGTGCTCCTTTCCACAAGAAGCTCACGGCATGTCAGCGTGGCGAATCCTTGGAAGAAGAAACAAAGGCGTTCACATGCGGCCGCCGGGGGCTGCTTGGTTCTTACTTTATGTTTATTTATTGGTTTTTTTAAATTTTAAAGATTTTATTTATTTATCTGTCAGACTGAGAGAAAGAGAGAGAGAGAAGCAGGGGAAATGAAAGGCAGAGGGGGAAGCAAGCTCCTCACAGAGCAGGGAGCCCGATGCAGGACTCGATCCCAGGACCCTGGGATCATGACCTGAGCTGAAGGCAGAGGCTTCACGGACTGAGCCACCAGGTGCCCCTGATTCTTACTTTAAAACTGTCTTTGAGGCGCCTGGGTGGCTCAGTCGGTGAAGCGTCTGCCTTTGGCTCAGGTCATGATCTTAGGGTCTTGGGATCGAGTCACGGGTTAGGCTCCCTATTCAGTGGGGAGTCTGCTTGTCCCGCTGCTGCTCCCCCTGCTTGTTCTCTCTCTCTCTCTGTCTCTCAAATAAATAAATAAAATCGTAAAAAAATAAAAATAAAAATGAAACTATCTTCACACCAAGTTAGAAATTCAAGTTCACTGGCTCATTCTCCCTAACCACAAGACCTGGCCTCAGCGCTGAGCTCGCGTGTCCCATGTCCCTGGTAAGGCTGAAGTAACAGATACAGCACCCGTCTGCCCGCACCCGAAACTGCGCCTTCCTTCGGAAAATCTGTGGAACGTAGGGAAGACTGACTCAATATCAAGCCATGAAAACCAGAAATAAAAACAATGGTCCTCAAATTCAAAAACGGCAGAAATGATACCGGTCCCATCCTCTCTTGGAGCGATGCAACAAAACCGGTACAGACGCTCAAAAGGCACACCGGCCACCTGCAAGGCGAGACCCTTGCGCTCTTTTCCTTTGGGGATACGCGCAGAGATGCGGGAGAGGAAAAGGAGAAAAGAGAAGTGGGGGTGTTTAAAATCTGTGCACACTAAGCCAAGAAACATTTGATTTTTTTTTTATGATTACTTAAAGAATATTTGTTGTACAAACACAGATGCTCACAGCACGCAAGAGAAAGAGCGTTGGCTATCAATCAGGAAATAGCAAGATGTTTTGGCAAAAAACAGTTCCCCTCTCTATAGTCCAGTTTCGCCTTTTAGGATGAGGACAATCTCCAGCTCTCGTTTTTGTATCCTGGTACAACCAGCAGCTCCAAGAGCTTCATGAGCTTCCTGAGCAGACTGGGGTTGTCTGGCTCCCCACTGAGCACCCTAGAAGGTGCTTGGCGGATGGCTGTAGAATGATATATTATATATATATATATATATATTTACTTAACAGAGATCACAAGTTATATATATATAACTTGTTATATATATAAAACATATATATGTTATACATAACATATATATAACATATATAAAAATCTTTATATATATAAAGATTTATTTATTTATTTATTTATAACATATATATGTTATATGTATATATAACAAGTTATATGTTTTTAAAGATTTCTATATATAACTTGTTATATATAGCATATATATAACTTGTTATATATATGTGTGTGTATATATATATATATAAAGATTTATTTATTTATTTGACAGAGATCACATGTAGGCAGAGAGGCAGGTAGAGAGAGAGGAGGAAGCAGGCTCCTCGCCGAGCAGAGAGCCCGATGCAGGGCTCGATCCCAGGACCCTGAGATCATGATCTGAGCCAAAGGCAGAGGCTTAACCCAATGAGCCACCCAGGTGCCCATATATATATATGGGCACCTGGTATATATATATATATATATATATATATGAAATACACAATTATACACACACACATATTAAGGGATTAGCTAAATAATGACTTTCCGTAAACACGATGGACTATTACACAGACATTTACAACGATGAAGCAGAAACACATTGGTTTCACACGGCCCGGTTTTCATTACCCAAGAATCAACAAAGCAGAAGCAGATTACGAAGTGGCTTCTGTGCAAGAAACACGCCTTTTCTCCGCTCTCTCTCGTGTTCTCTCTCACACACACAGGGCTTAAATCTCTGTTTGCGAGTCCGACTACACGAGCTAGTACACATGATTTCATGATTATGGGACGTCTCTCATTATATACCTAAGATCTGAGAAAAGAGGGAAAAAAACACATGTTCTCTACCGTCCCAAAACTTGCTTTTGCCTCAGCTGTCGCGAGGTGGGACAGGGCTGCCCCTGTGCTGTGTGAGGACAGCTCCAGACCTGACCTACTACCCCAGCAAGCTGTCCGCTGGACACTCAAATCAGCATGGCAACAGCGAGAAGAGCCGGCACCTGTGACTTCAGGGTCTGTCAAAGAATAACTCTGGCGCAGCTCAGCTGTCCAGATTTACGCTACATGGAACCGCACCGCTAACAAGGAAGGAACCTCTCCCGGAAACTGAGACAAGAATCTGCCGCTCAGCAGCACTGACTTCCATTCCACATTCGTCTGCCTTTCCAGGCACTGAACGCAGAGCCAACTTTGCACCACAAAGTAATGTAACTCACCCCAGACGGCTAGTTTGTTGAGCAAGAGAAGGAAACACTTAAATATTCCGGTCTGCAAACAGGAGCGAGTAAACCCGGTGCTTACCTGTGCCGGCAACGTCTTACTTCCGAGCTGGTCTCGGCACCAGGGGTTGCTCGCCGAGGCCGGGCCCTTCCCTGCAGCCTTGGCAGCGAGAAGGTAAAGGAGGAAATGATTACAGTATGTCCTCTGGATCCTCCCCAACTCTCCACCACCTTGCAAGGGGAAAGTCACCGTGACCCGACTTCAGCAGGAATGGAGAACCTGGTGCCCCCCGCCCTGCCGGCCCCCCCCCCACCGCACCACCTCCCGAGCGGCCCTGGAGAGCCGGGCGCTCCCTGGTTAGCAGGGGTCGGGGTGGCCGCGCAGCCCAAGGGCCCGGGGCGCGCTGCGAACGCCGGCACGTCCCACGGTCTCTTCTTGGGAGGCCGTTTGACACACACTGGGGCACGCCGTCGCTCCCTTCGACTTGAAAACTAGCTGAGGAGCGCTCGGGCACGCCGCCGGCCGGCCGCGGTGGGTCCGGGGCGCGCGTGCGGGCAGAGCCGGCTTCCGGAGCGCGGCGGACACCGCCCTGCGCCCCCCGGGCCCGCGCGGCCGGGACGCGGGCAGACCTGGGCGCGAACGCCGTGCGCGGGACCCGCAGGGCCGGGCCGGGGAGGAGCGGGCGCCGCTGCCCTGGGCTCGGCCGGGGGGCCCGACCGCGCTCGGGCGCAAAGTGCGGCGGCGCCCCAAAGCGGCTGCGCGGGCGAGTTTCTCCCGTCCGAGCGCAGCCCCCGGCGGTCTGTCTGTCCCGGCCGCCCGCTACCCAGCCTCCGGGATCCCGGGGTCCCGGGAACGCCCCCGGCCGGTGACCCTCCCCCCACAATCGACCGGGCGGGGCGAAGGGCGCGCCGAGGCCCCCGCCCGCGGCGCCCTCCCTCCCGCGGGACAACCTGTGGACCCAGCGTCTCCGAGGCCCCGGGCGCTCGGAGCGAGGCCGAGCAGGGGGCGGCCCCCTGGACCCGGGGATCCCCCGCACCAGACCCGGTGCTCCCGGCCCGCGCCCCCGGGTCCCGCGCATGCGCCGCCCGGCCCCACCCCTGGCTCCGCCGCCCGGCGTCCGGAGAAGGGGAGGCCCGGTTCTCCGACCCCCGCGAGCGCCCGCCCGCCCCTGGGCACCTGGGGCCGGTCCGCCGCCTGCGAGTCCGCCGGGCGAGCGCGCCGAGGGAGGCGGCGCGGGGCAGGGCGCTAGCTGCCGCCGCCTCCGCCCCCGCCGCCTGCTGCCCCCGCCGCGGGGCTGCCGCGTCCCCTGCCCATGCCCGGCGCCGCCTCCCCGCGCCCGTGCCAGCCGCGCCCCCCGCGGCACGCGCCGCCCCTCTGCCCCCCGCCCCGGCCCGGCTGCGCGGGCGGCTCGCGAGGGTGGCCGCCGGAAGCCCCGCCCCGCCCCGGGTCCCCCGGCCGGGCCCCGGGCGGGACACACCCCCCCGGCGGCGGCAGCCGATTGGTTGCCCGCGGGGTCGGAGGCGGGGCCGCGGCCTCCGGGGCTCCCACCTCGTGTCCCGCTGCGGCTGCACCCGTGGGGAAACTGAGGCCGGAGAGGCGGAGGGGCTGCGGAGGTCTCCGGGCGGGCGGGCAGAGAGCCACGGAGGGACAGCGCGTGCAGCTGGGCGTAGGCGGGGGTCCAGGCCGGCGCCCCGGGAGGGGCTGCAGTCGCGGCGGGGGTGGGCGCGAGGCCGCCGGACCCTGGAGGTTCCACCCCTCCTCCCTCGGGAGCCCTGCTCCGCTGGCCTCTGGCGAGCGGGTCTGGACCCCGGGCGAGGTGCGAGCGCCGCCGAGTCGCGGGGTGCGCGGGGGGGGGGGCGGTCGGGGCCGCGGGGGGGGGGGGCGGTCGGGACCGAACCGGTCCGTAGGACCCCAGCACCCGAAAGAAGGCGAAAGAGAACGCGAGCCTAGGGGCGCGTCAACAGGTGGTGGAGGCGCGCGGGCGGGGCCGCGAGCAGGGACCCGGGGTGAAGGGCAGCGGGGACAGTGTGGGCACCGGCTGCCAACTCCGACCACCCGCTCCACACCCAGTCCCCCACCCCGGCTGCCAGACAGCCGTGACCCCTCCCGCCGGGCGTCAGGGGCGAGGGGCTGACTTTGTGCCCGGCCAAGGCGCTGGGCCTTTGCCAGCACAGGGGGAGGTCGCGGCCCGGCAGCCAATGACAAGGAGCCGGGGAGAGAGCTGCGAAGCTGCCCTGTTTGCGCGGCACGCGGCAGCGCACGGAATGCACAAAGCCCCGGGTGCCAGCGCATCGGGACACCCCTCCCTGGGGAACGAAATGTGTGCTATGCCAGCCTTCCTCCCTGCCCTCCCGCTGCTCCCGCCACTGTTCTATTTGTGGCGGCGAGCGGCTGGGGAACCTACTCGGGGCCGGATACCCAGCTGCAAACGAATCCCTGTATTGTGCCCAGACTGGAGCCCAGGCCGTACCTGGCCCGTAAATCTCAGGCCCTGGAACTCACCCTTGTGGTTCGGCTGGTACATGTGGTGAACTTCGCCCTTCCCTGCAGAGACACCCACATCACCTTTCCGCTCGCACACCGGCAAGCCCAGCTTTTTATTACAACATCCTCACATCCTAGTAATAACCAGTTATTTGTATTATGTTCCAGTGTTCAAGGTGATCTTCTCACATTAAATCCTGACTATGGCACAGGCTGGGTAGGCTGAACGGTATGTCTTACTCATGCTGCTAGGAGCCACGTACCGTGCTGGGTGTCCTGGATACAGCCAAGAAGGAACTACAGAGCTGACGTCCTCATGAGGACATTCATATTCAAAGATGTCATCTGACGTGCTCCAGATCCCGGGCTGTGAAGGACCCAGAGTCCAAATGCAGGGATATTGGCTTCTTTTCCCTGTTACGCTGTGACGGTCTGCCATAAACTCAGGTCAGCCAGGCGGTTGGAAAGACCTGGTAAAAAATTGTTTCGAATGAGGACAAAGGAAGCTTTTAGGGTTCAACAGAGTAGTGTAGGCACCTAGCAGACATCAGAGCAATTATATTCTTGGATTCCTGGGGCTCTCAAGGTTTTAGGGAGAGAAAATTTGTTTTTCATGCATGTGTCCAAAGTTGTCCCTTTTGAGCAAATGCTTTCCGCCACCCATATCCTCCCTTCCCCATCCAGGTAGAGAGGGAAGAATGATCCGATCTCCTGGAAGCATCCATGAGACAGCTCCAAGCATGCTCCCTCGGGGTGGGGAGGCATGGGTCCCTATTTGCTGTGAAGAACCTGTCACACACCCAGCACAGGAGAAACTGTCACCCAAAGAACACCCGCCCCCCCCCCCCAATGTCCTGGAAGTCTCTCCCTCCCTCTCTCCTTACCTGCAGCGTGGATGGAACATGGGCAGTGCCAAAGAGCAGAGACGGCCTCCTGTGCTCGGCTGAGCAGGATCTGTGTAAGATCGGGGACAAATTCATGCTCTTGACAATGTGTCTGACACCCTGGGTCCCCCTGGAGCCTTAGTAAATGCTAGGAGGCTTTGGGGGTACATGTGTCTCAGTTCATAGCTTCCAGCTGTTTGGGGCTGATGCTGTTTCCGCATTTCTAATCACATTTTCTCATCTGTTAGAAATGATGTTTGGAGACATCATTGTTATGGTGCTCCCACTATGATCGGGAGACTGAGGCAGAGAAGTTGCTTCCGCGACCAGGTCACGGAGGCTAGTTGCAGAACCCGGCTAGGAGGCAGGTCGTGGCACCCACACTCTGAGCAGGTCCTGGATGCACCCACCCACCCACCCAGTCTCCCTGGGGCTGCTGAGGCTGTGCCTTTGGCCTCTGGGAGAGAATCAGGACTTTGAGAGAGGAGTTGGGGAGCCAGAGGGGACTCCTGCCACTAAATACCAGACTGTGGGGGTACACAGTGAACTTGGAAGAAGGTGATGTCAGCCCTCTGTGTCCAGAGAGAAGGTGAGACCTGACTGCCTCCCTGAGTCCTGGTGGGGGGAGCAGCAGGTCCCACGGGTCTGGGCGGCCAGGCCAGAGTCTGTTTGTCCTACAGCTTAGGTAAGCCCTTTTCCAGGAACCAACACCTCTGCAGGTCACTTGTTTGCCCTTTGCTGATCTGCAAAGCCTCTGATGAGATTTCGTGCTCCCAGGCTGTCATCAGCCAGGGCAGTGGCCTCTGGTCCCATGGAAGCTGCCCTCGAGTCAGGTGGTGGAAATCGATGGGGACAGGGAACACAGGCTGAGAAACAGAGAGTTGGCTGTTGGCAAGGACAGAGCTGCCCCATGGCCTACAGCTGGCCCTCGGGGCCGACGAAGGGCCTGTGTGTGGCTGCCGTCCTAGTAATGACTGCAGAACCTCATGGGTCCAGATAACAAAGTCTTGTCACATTAGGGCAATGAGCTCACAACAGTCCCACAGGGTAGCTGGGTTCATCCCCATTGTACAGATGAAGAAACCGAGGGCCAGAAATGACATCGTTCGGCTGAGATCTCCAAGAGGGAGCAAGAACCAGGCTGTCAGAGTGCAGATCTGTTCCACCAGCCGCCCCGGCCCCAGGGTACCCCCCAGAGGTCTGGTCCAGAAGCTGGTGCTCTCCCGGCCTGCTACCCCAGCGGTCTCTGGCAGGCACAGGAACATGGTGTGGAGGATCATTCTCGGCCCCAGCACTGCGGAGTGGCAGCAGCACGTGCAGAAGCCTATGGCAGGGGCGAGGGGCCACGGTCAAGGGGGAGAGAGTAGAAATGGTGCAAGGTGGGCAGCGGCGGCCTAGTGCGGCGTTGGCTTGATTCCATCAGATTAGTAAAAAATAAGAAACGATGCATGCTAACCGATTGTTATTACCGAAGCAGAGGCAGCGGTGGTGGGGGAAGGTAGGCACTTGCATGAGGCCTGGGGGTTCTGGAACCTTCTGCAGGCCCAGCAACGGCTGCTGCCATAGACACTCCGCCTCTTCGGTAATTAACCTGTCCCCAGCCTCAGTCGACAGACGGGCCGCCGTGCTTGAGAAGTCCACGACGGCCCACTTGCAGCAAGGCTGCCCCCTTCCCTCCCTTCCCAACAGTGAGCCATCCTCCCCTCTGGGTCTGCGCCATTCCAACCCCGCGGGAGGGGGCGGGGCTTAAGCTTCTCCAGATGGGGACTGCCTCGTAGATGGTCTTTTGTCCCATTTAGGGCGCTGGCTTGGAGCTTCAGGACTCATGTGACCCAGTAGGTGAGAGCCTGACAGTGAAGCGTGGTGCAGAGCAGCATTTGGTCAATAACGGACATTCCGCTCTGCTGGGACGGGGTTCACAACGCTCTGACCCGGGTGGGGGTCCCACCTGTGAGCTGTACTGCTGTGGGGGGCAAGGTCGGAGGGAATGCAGACAGAAGACACAGCCTGTTCACCCACAAATGCGTGGTGAAGATGGGCATACGGGCAACCACGGCCTGTGCCTGGGACACCCCCAATCTCCCTCATGAAACGAGCGGATAGAACCAGGGGTCAGGAGTCAAACAGACGTAGCGTCAAAACCTGCCTCCACCTTTGACTCGGTCTGTTCGACCTTGGACAAATGACTTGACCTCTTGCCCGAACTTCCTCATCTAACAAGTGGGGCAGTGGTCCTTATCCGCATGGGCCCTGGGGAGAGAATGAGCGGGGCCCTGTAAGGACGTGCACGGACAGAACCTGATAGGTGGGTCGTGGTTGCGATTTGGTGTCCAACGGCCCGAGGGCTCTGCCAAGGGTCACGTCCTCTAAGAAGCCTGCTTGGCGTCCGTCCCACCGGCTGAGCTGCCCTCCCCCCCGGGCTGCCACCATCTCCCACGCAGTTGAGCTCTGTCTTAAAAGGGGTCTCTGCCCCACCTGCCTCAGCACTCAGGCGAGCTGGCCTGGACGGAAGCCTCAAACCACCCTGACCCCAGGCAGAGTGCTTACTTGTTGCTCGCTCATGCTCCGGTCCGCCCGGGCTCCTGCCTTTTACAGATGAGTCCTTCCAGCGCATCGAGGCAGCACGAATTTGAGCCCAGCCCCAGAGAGAGCTCCTCGCAGCAGGGCCAGCCTCCCCCCGCTCTTCATTCCCCGGTGCCCAGCACAGGGCCTGGAACCCACAAGGCTCCATAAATGAGCCAGGGAGTGGCCAGGACGTTCTACTGGCACCTCTAGGCCCTGGCTTTCGCCGAAATGAGGTCAAAGACTATGGTCCCCAGTCCCCTGCAGGGACAGGCCATGTGTGCCAAATGTCCCTGGGCTGTAGCAAGATGGGGAAGAGAAGCCGGGACCTAGTGTTTCCTGTCAAGCTTCAACTAGTCAGTTTGAAGAAACACCCTTTTCTCCCCGAGAGGATGTCCTTGACATAAATGCCTTTTCTTAATAAAAACGTCTTCGATGAAGTGCCGGTAACGGTTGGTAGGGATTGGTGTGTTTGGGCTCACCGGCCCCCAGGTCCGTCCCCAAAGCTGTTCAACGTGTTGTTGGTTTGGAAAGCCCAAAGTCCAGGACCTCCTGGCCCCCATGAGCTCTGTTTACTGATAAACACACAGCACGTTGCAAAGGCCTCCTGACATGTTTCCAGTCTTTGTACCAGGCTAGCTCTCTCCTCCAGATTTACTTGTGATATTTATTTGCAAGTCAACATTCTGGTTTGTGTTGAGACTTGCAGCATGGAATACACCGTCCTCCACGAGGGCCCGATTTTGATCTTGGACAAATCGTCGGAGTGGGGTGTGGGCGGCCGCCTGGGGAGGCTGCCCGAGTCACACCCACGTGGGGGCCCAGCTGACATGCCATCAGGCATCCCAGGGGTGGGGGAGCCCAGCCTGGTGGGGGAGAGGTTCCCTCTGCCTGGGAGCCCGGGGCGCGCAGGGGAAGGAATGGGCTGGAGGCAGAGAGGAAGCTGAATTCCACGCATGTGCGAAGGCGGTGGCTGGAACCATCTCTAGAAGGGGACAGTGGCAGGGGGCGGGTCACCAGAGCAGCAGCCTGGCGGAAGGCCTTCTCAGATGGCTGGTGGGAAAGACAGAACCCGGGGCTGGGGACTAGAAACCCACCACCTCGTGTCTCCATGCAGAAGCAAGTGTTAGTGCTGAGTGTAATTTTAAAACCCGGAAAAAATTCTCTAGGAATGGCTAGGTAGGTGCCAAGGACTGAGCAGGCGCCTCCGAAACAGGACTCCCGTCTCACAAAGCTAGCGACCCTGGTGCTGATGCCCTCCGGGAGAGCAAGGCAGGCTCGGCGCTCCTCCTGCAAAGCTGCCCCCAAGTTTCCCCATGCCTCCTTGCTCCTGGGTCCCTGGCGCGTGGCCTTCGGGCCTCCAGCCTCACATGAGGGACTGTCTCCCATTAGAAAGCTGGTACCTTGACTTCTGTCCTCACACGCCCCTCCCGTCAAGGTCAAGGCCCAAAGTCTCCAAACTGGCAAAGGTCCTCAGGTCAGAAGCGGCCGCTACCCACCCCCAACCCCGTTCCTGCTGCCCCCCCCCACACCCCAAGCTTGGCCTGGACGTTCTGGACTCTCAGATACTTGTAGAGGTTTTTATCATCGTTTGTAAGGGATTTCTTTCTCTCTCTCTCTCTCTCTTTTCTTTTTTTTGTCTTCTAGCACTTTATTTTTTAAAATTTTTATTAACATATAATGTATTATTTTGTAAGGGATTTTCTATTTAATTTTTTGTGTAAGGGATTTTTTTAAATACAAAAAGTTTTACTTCTCTCCAGAGAGAGCAGACCCTAATGAGCTAGCCCACCTTCCGCGGACGCAGACGCTTACACTGTTACTTCGCCAGCGGTCATACGGATCCGTTTTCTGGTTCGGATGTTAAGCACTGGGACTTGGCTGTCCCTGATGCTGTGTGTCCCCACCTTGCCTGGCATGGGGGCAGTGGCCCTTGCTAATCAGGGGTTTTGAACACGTCCCTTAAGAGCGGTGTGAGTCCAGAGCAAAGCAGCTCGTTGCCCCTCTCCCCGGGTAGAGGGTCAGACATCTGAGCTCTCTCCCTGCTTGGCCGCCAGGGGAGGATGACATGCCCGCTGTGCGCAGGACACTCTGCCCTCCGCACCGCTCAGCCTCAAGGAGGCCTGCCGGCGGCGGCTCCTCCCCCTGCTCCCGGCTGTGGAAACTGAGGTTTGAGGGGCTGAGCCTTGGCCCTGAGACACAAACCCGGGAGATCTGGCCCTGCTCTGGCGTCCAACGGCCCAGCTCATGTGTCCTTGCCTTTTCCACTGTGCCCCCCACTCCCCTCCTGGGCGCTGTGACCTTGGACAGCCACGACCGCCCTGCATCCGTTCCCGACTGTAAACTGAGAGGCTGGGCTGGCTGATCTCAAGTGTTCCCTGCCAGCCGGGGACTCTGAGTCGTGCTTGGGGGTGTGACTGGGACATGCCCCAGGAGCCAGCTGCCAGTGCCCACGAGGGAGGCATTTTTTCCTGCCTCTCTGGGGGAAAGCAGACACATGACTCTCCGGGCTGAGCAGCCGTGGTGAATTATGATCCACGGGGCTCGCGCTCTGTGCTTTGGGGAAATGTGTTTAGGACTGATCTCCAGGCCTGTTATCGGCGGAGCTCACGGCCGGGGTGGGGGGGGCCAGCTCCCTTTCTCTGCCGGAATGTCCCAGGCCAAGGCACAAAGCCGCCCACCTCTGCGTTCTGCAAACAGGGAGTAGCAGGGTGGCTCCCCATCCTGTCCCCACCACATCCCGTGGAGGGGACACTCACCGTGGCCTCCCACCCCCCGGCTTGCTTCCAGTGGCTCTCACAGTCGCTTGCTGCTTTGGTCTAAAAGTGGGCTCTGGCTTCTTGTTGGGATCAGCAGAGGTGACAGACCCTGCCTCAGATAAGAGGTGACTGGAAGGGGCATGCTTTGGCAGACAGACAGAACAGCGGGCCCCAGGGACTGCCTGCCTCACGTGTCCTCGCTCATGCACCGCAATGTTAGGGAACCAGGCCCCTTGCTGTTAGGGAATCAGACCTGGGCCTCCTTGCCTAGTTGCTTCTGACCCCCTTGGAAGAGAACCCGAGAGGTCGGCTGGTGGCCGGGCAGGGAGGGATGGCACTTGGCAGGACCTGAGGTGCAGCTGGAACTTTCTGGATTGGGGGAAAAGGCAGGACCCCATGGGATCTTCGTTGGGCCACGGGCACAGGCCCTGAAAGGAAGACTCAGACAGCCGTGTGGGTGACACAGGGCTCACCGTGAGAGGCTCCCTGTCCCCATCTCCTTTTTGTTCAGGGCAGCAAAGTTGTGCTGAAAGTCAGAGCTCCGGTCCCAGCTTGGGGGGGGGGGGGGACTCTGCACCTCCTGAGCACTCACCCTGCACCACCCCTTCAGGATTTTCAGTTGCTATAAAAGAGATTTGGGAACGTTTGGTGGAATCAGAATGGGATCTGTAGCTTAGGGTCCCGTTGGCGTTAGCGTCCTGGTGTGGATCCTTGAGGGGGGTTGTGTGGAAGGGCCATTCTCAAAGATGTTGGCTTCAGGACTCCTTTCTACTCCTTTTTTTTTTTTTTTTAGATTTTATTTATTTATTGGACAGACAGAGATCACAAGTAGGCAGAGAAGCAGGCAGAGAGAGAGGAGGAAGCAGGCTCCCCGCTGAGCAGAGAGCCTGATGTGGGGCTCCATCCCAGGACCCTGAATCATGACCCGAGCTGAAGGCAGAGGCTCAACCCACTGAGCCCCCCCAGACGCCCCCTCCTTTCTACTCTTAAAAGCTACGACAACCCCAACGACTTTGCTTCTGTAGCTATACTTGTCGGTATTACCAGTATTAGAATTAAAATTGGAAAAAAAACTTTAAATATTTATGAATTCATATAAAAATAAGAAGCCTGCCTATGGGAGTGTATACAGCAGTTTGATTACATTTTTCAAAGCCCCCTCCAATGTCTTAAAACATTCTTGCCAGGCTCTCTAACGTCTGGTTTAACAGCAGGGGGCTGGCTCCTGGTCTGGTTCTAGCCTCCCGCAGGGCGATGGGGAAAGAGCGCATTTCTGGGTGGGTTCAGGTAAGAACGGGTGTTCTTTGACATGGCACCAGAATTCAGCCAATGAGTGTTTCTTTTCTTTTTTTCTTTCTTTCTTTCTTTTTTTTTCCTGATATAACCGCTTTAGGGCAGTATATTCCCATGCCATAAAATTCATGCTCTTAAATTCTAGGGTTTCTAGAGTGTACACAGAGTTCAGCTCTCATCACCTCTATTCATCCCTGGGGACTGGGGTGGGGAGCGTTTGAAGGGAGTGCACTCGGACCGAGGTAAAACCAGGTCCTGATAGGAAGACCCCACCGAAGGGGAGGTGCCAGACAGGTGGAGGTCCCGTTAGGAGACTCCTCCAGCCCTGCAGACAGGTGGATGCTGAGAGGCCCCTCCCCCTCCCCTGAGAGCACACAGGGGTGGGGGTGGGGGGGAGGACCTCGAGCAGTATCAGGGATGGCCTTGGGAGAGAAAGCTCATTCCCCTTGACTGCCCAGCACGGCTGTGCTCATTTTGCATCCGCAGAGATGGGGGGACAAAGCCCCTGGAGAAACCCAGGAGATGTTGGAGGTCAAGAACACAGTAATTGTAGGAGTGTCCTGTGGCCGCTGTAACAAATGACCGCCCTTAGTGGCTAAACACAATCCAGACCTCCCGTCTCAGAGCTGAGGTCAGAGTCTGATGTGGGTTCGCAGGGCTGAGCCCCCTCTGGAGGCTCCAGCGGAGAATCCGCGTCCTGGTCTTCTCCAGCTTCTAGAAGTCGCCTGCATTCCTGGGCTTGCGACCCCTTCCACCGCCTTCCAAGCCAGCAGCTTGGCACGACCCAGTCTCTGACTCTGCCCCCACTCCACGATGAACCTTGCGACAACCTTGGATGCTGTGAGGAAATCCACCATCCTCCCCCTTCTCAAGCTTTCTAACTTAAATCTCATCCGCTGCGTTCCTTTCGCCACACAAGGCGACTTCTTCACGTTCTGGGTGTCAGGACGTGGACATCTTGGGTGGGGGCTTCTTTCCTGTCATCACAGTGGTCAAGATCATGGCCACGGGAGCACACGGCCTCTGCCATTTGTGGGGCCATGGGCCAATCATGTCACCTGTCCGTGCCTCAGTCTCCCCACCTGTAAGAGAGGGTAATGAGGGCTGCCTCATCAGGCCGCTGGAAGGAACAGCAAGGTGATGTCTGTCAGTTCCTCGGGGTGGGGCCGGGCACTTGAGAAGGGCGGGGGGAGGCTTGCCTCTGTGAGGTCCTCACGATTCCCAGGGGTCAGGCAGTCCCGGCCACGGGGCTGGGGGCAGGCCCTTCACAGGCGCAGCAACCCCATCCTGACAAGTCGCCAGGCAGCCACACAGCACCGTGCCTGGGGCTGCTCTGCTGTGGTGCCTTACGGTCACTGTGCCGCCCTGGGGGGAGGAGAGGGGGCCAGTCTGTACCCCAGAGCCCATGCGCCCCACCTCCCGGAGGGACCTCCCGGCACCTGCCCAGGCTCCTGTGGGAGAAAGCGCAGTCCCAGGCCCCAGGGTCAACCACCCCATTGTGTAGGTGAGGACACAGAGGCCCAGAGGCGGACCCGCCAGCTAGGAGGCCTCGCTGCTGCCAGGCCCCCGTCTCCTGGCTCACGGCTGTTTCCACGATACCTTCGGACGTAGGGGATGTGGGTCGCGGCAGTGTTTCTGGAGCCTCCCGTGTGGCTGAGGAGGGTGTCAGCAGGCAGGACGCCCTCCACCCGCCCATCAGCCCTTCCCTCTGCCGCACACGCAGAGGGTGCCCAGGGGTGCCCTGGCGGTGGGGGATGGGAGGGCGGGCAGGTAGGGCACACCCCCCGTGCTTTCCCAGGCCTTTGCCTTGGATTTCACCGGTTTACAGGAAAGAGACTTGAGTTCCCTTCGGTGTCATGTCCTCCCACGTCCCGGGAAGTCAGAGGTGCTGAAGGTGCCCTTGCTGGACCCCGAGTCCTCCACTGGTCGGCCGGAGGACTAGAGACAGAGTCCCAGCTTCCCCCCACCGCTGCCTCAAAGCCTCCATTTGTCTCTTCGAACATAGAGTGGAAGGGGTATTTCTTTCTTTTTAAAATTTTTTTGAAGATTTTATTTGTTTATTTGAGAGAGAGTGTGCACAGAAGGAGAAGGAGAGGAAAAGCCAGCTTTCTGCAGAGCAGGGAGCCCAACATGGGCCTTGATCCCAGGACCCCAGGATCACGACCTGAGCCAAAGGCAGACGCCCAGGCGACTGAGCCCCCCTGCGCCCCCGAGGTATTTATTTCAAAACAGTAACAAGAACATTGGCCTCAGCTGGCCTCGTGACCTTGAGCGGATCCCTGCCTGGCCGCTGGGCTGGGCACCGTGAGCCCGCCGCTGCAGGAAGGAGATGCCCTTGGAAGCCAGGCCCTGTGTCTGAAGGAGCTTGGCCTGCTGGGAGCTCCCCAGCGCTCTGGCTCTCTGGGAGGGCTACGGGGCTCGGCAGGGCCAGGCCGCCAGGGGAGCAGGGAGCGGAGGCTCGGGGCTCTGCCTGCCACCGGGGCCTGTGTGTACACGTGTGTGGGCCTGTGTGTGTGCATGCTTGTGACCGTGCACATACGTGTGCATGCGGGGGCCAGCCAGGACTATGTGTGGCGCACGTCTGAGGGCACACGTGCACGCATGTGCGTGTGTCTCTGCCCATGCTCGTGCGTGGTGTGCATTCATGTCTGCGGGGGTGCGACCATGGGTGTTCACGTCTCTGTATGTGCGCACGTGAGTTTTCATGTCCTCCCTTGGGCAACGCTGTGCAAAGCCGAGGTAGCAGGGGAGGCGGAGGCAAGTTCAGGCCTGGGGAGAGCTGCCGGCTTGGCCTGGTCCTGCCCTCCGCTCAGCCACGGTCGGCTCAGGTCAGAAGACCTTGGGTGCCAGGCCACGGTCAGCGAGGCAGAATGCTGCCCAGGACAAGGCTTCCAGCACCTTTGGCCATCTCTCTGTTGCTGATTCCCCAACTTTTCCCACTTGAGGGCATCTCGCCTGTGTTTCTTGGTTTCTAGCCCATTCTGAGAGCCTGCTGCCACGCTATCCGTGGGGGAGCTCCATCTTCCAGCTGCACAGGCAAGTGTCCCCAACCCAGCGAGGGTGCCCGCTCCGGGCCAGGCTCTGGGGGATGCCCTCCCCTGGTGACCCGCCTCCACACCCCCACGGCCAAGGAGCTCAGCTCAGCATCCTTCCCTTACCCCCTGGCTCTGTGGGGGTGGGGGGCTCCTTTTTAAGGCTCCCCTGTAATGCGACTAGAACAGCCATGAGTTTCTTGATCGTTTGCTTCGCTGGAAACAAAGCCAGAATTGTCCGTGCTTGTGGGAAAGGGCAGCAGTTTGCGTAGCACAAAGAATTTATTTTTTCCTTCCCTGATCTGAGCCCTATCACCAGGGCCATGGCTGCTGGGAATTCGGAAGCTCCTTCTGGGAGAAGACTGAGGCAGGTGGTGTGGGTGGCCTGCTGGCCCGCCTGGTCACAGCTCCCTGCTGTCCCCGCTGTGCCTCTGTCCCGTGATGCCGACACATGCATGTCTGGGACACCCTTGGCTTCTCCTTCCTCACTCCAGACCCTGGCCTCTTCAGACTTCCTTTCCCAGGCTCCTCACTGGGTCCTGGGGCCTCCGCTCTGGCCTTCAGCCCTGGCCCCGTTGCTTCCAGACGCATGTGGCCGTCCTCTCCGTCTCGGAGGAGACGCAGGCTCGTGCCCAGGTTGCAGGAATTTGGGAATTCTCCCAGCTTTCTCGGGGACGAGGTCATCTGGAAAACGTGTCGCCGTTTCACTCTCCAGGAGGAGGTGGGCAGTGGGAGCCTCCCCACCCCTCCTGAGCCCTTGGAACGTGCACTCTGCCCGCTGTCCCCACTCAGAGCTGCTTGTAAACACACAGCCTTGAGGGGTGCCTGGAGGGCTCAGTCAGTTAAGCCTCTGCCTTCCGCTCAAGTCATGATCTTGGTGTCCTGGGATCGAGTCCTGCCTGGGGCTCCCTGCTCGGCGGAGTCTGCTTCTCCCTCTGCCCCTCCCCCCCACCGCTTGTGCTCACTCTCCCTGACAAATAAAGAAATAAAACCTTGAAGAAAAAAAAGACACAGCCTTGAGAGAATAAGGTGGTGTTGAGACCTTCTGGGCTGCGTACACGACTGCGCTGAGCTAAAGCTTCCACATAAACTACGGCGGCTTTGGCAAGCAGGTGCCCAGATCGACCTACCTCACGGCTGCCCCAGACAAGGCTTGCAGTCAAGCTCCTTTGCTTTCTAAGACCTGTCACCTACACTGTCACCTACAAAACAACAAAAACAAGCAAACAAACCAAACCGTCAGTTGAGCGGCGGGGGGGGGGGGGGGCCCGGGAATGGGCTGGAGCCCGCCCAACCCTGGTCTTCAAAGCCCCGTGAGACCTGGGACCCAGAGGCCAGGCTCTCAGACCCCCGCTGTGCTCCGGCGGTCCTGCCAGACAGCTGCCCACAGGAGGAGGCCCAGCCGGACCCGCCGCTTCCTCTCTGCTACATGGGGGTCCAGGGGACCTCGGCACGCTGGCCGCCCGCCCTTCCACCTCCCGCCCACCCCGCAGAGCCAAGGGTGTCCTTAGGCTCACGTCACCTCCTAGCCGGTCCGCACCCTGGCCCCCAGTCCCGCAGCTAACACGGCCTGGGGCTGGCTTCCCCAGAACAGTCAAATACCGCAACCTTACGCCGGCCCAGACCTGAATGCTGTGGCCTCCTGCCGGGGACAGGGCTCAGCAAGGGAGAAGAGCCCTGGCCTCCAGCCCCGGCCGGCCCTGACCTTGACCTGGCCGTTGGACTCCTGTGGCCATGTCACACGGACACTGAGTGGGGCTCTCGGCCCAGAGGCTCCAAGGAGGGCTGTTCCCGTAACAGTCTGTCCAAATCACCTCCCCTCCCCGCCGCTTCCCTGACCCTGAGTGTGTCCAGTCACCCCTGCCAGCCGGGCCCTGGCCGGTAGCCAGTCCCCCGGGAAAGCGGCTCCACCACGAGGCCCAGTCAGTGCGGTGTGCCCCCGGGGCTGTGTGAGGCCCGCTCCATCGGACAACCTCCTGGACCTCCCACCTCCCCAGGTGGCCAGGACCCCACCAGCTGTGGTCAGAGAGGCGGCTGCCGCTCACAGCCCCAGCCAGCACGGACCAGGCACACAGACAGAGTCAACTATGAGAGGGCATCCCAAGTTGGGTCTGGCTGGACGTCAACAGACTAAGGGTCCCTGGTCCCTGCTGGGTCCCTGCTGGCACACAGCCTCACAGGTGATCTGAACCCGGACGCCAGAGCTGAGGGTGTGCAAGTCTCGCTGTCCTGCGGGGGGGGGGGGGGGGGCTGCAGACCCCGAGGCAGCCCAGGGGTCTAGACCCTGCTGCTGGACCTGAGGGCTCAGGTGCGGGACACACACAGCCCAGATGCCAACACCCCCCGCCCCCCGACTCAGGCACCTGGACTTACCTTCCAGCCTGCGTCAGGCTGAGTGTGGCTGTGAAAGCAGGATCCAGAAGCCGGATGAAGACGCTTCTGGCAGGGGCCCTACCCTGGCCACCCTGGCCACTGGGGCCACTCACACTACCTCCTGAATTTGGGACCCGGCCCCAGTCCTGGCCCCCGGAACCACGCTCATGCTGGACAACCCCATCTAGGAACATCGATGCCCCCAAACCATGTACGCCGTCTTCTCTTCATCTGCTTTTCCCTGAATGCAGGGATTTTTTGGCAAGGCTCCCTGGGGTCACTCAGCACCACAGTCCCTGAAACAGGCCTGGGGGCTTCAGAGAGACCTCAGGAGATGTCCTGTGATGACAGGTGTGGTTCTGGAATAGTTCTCCCCATGTCACCTGGCGCAACTTCTGTGCCTGGCAGGTGTCTATCTGGTCTTCACGAGGTCTCCCTCCATGAGGGGGCCTCAACCTACCTTCTCCCCTCCCTCCTCCCCTCCCTCCCTCCTCCCCTCCCTCCCTCCCTCCTCCCCTCCCTCCCTCCATGATCTACACTGACTGCAAAGCTCACTGAAGCCAAACTCCCCCAAGGGCTCCCCTGCCTCCGCCAGCCACCTCCCTCCACCTAAGTTTCCAATGGGCCTGCCCCTGGACATTTGCACCTTTCCCCCTGCTGATCCCTCTGCCTGAAGTACTCTCCTGCCCCTGCTTCATGGGGAACACAATACCAGAGGCTCTCATCCTCCAAGATGCTTCTCTGGACCCCTGCCCTGCACCTCCCCCCCCCCCCGTGAAACTTTCATCCCCGAAGCCCACCAGCCCCGTCAGGAACAGGGTGCTGTGGGCGGCTGCTCTCCAGGCTGGTTGTTCAGGGTGTGGGTTGGGAGAGCAGCTCCTTCAGAGCCAAGCCTACCCCCAGCATTCATGTCCTATGAAATTGGACCCCAGAGAGCAGTGGGAAAGAGAACAAGGCCAGAGGGCCCCACAGCACCAGCCCTGGGGCCGGGATTGGGAAGTGTGGAGGAGGCTGTTGGATTCTGGCCAGGGTCGCAAGGTGTAGCTCCCTCTAGGGGCCAGGACCTGCCTGGTGAAGCCCTCACCCCAACCCCCACCCCGGCTGGGCACGGCGGTCTCACCGACCTATCCAGTGCAGAATCCACAAGGCCGCCAGCATGAACTTCCAACACACACACCTGATCTTGTCACGATCCTGCTAAAACCTGATCGCTCCCCCCGGCCCTCCTGGACCCAGGGGCCTTCACGGCTACCCACTCACCTCCCACCTCCAGACCCTGCGCCTGCTGGGGCCTCCCTCACCTGTGAACACCGCGGGCTGCCATCCCTGCCCCTCCACAGCTCAGCTCCTATCTCCAGCTGGGGGAGCTGTCACATCACTTCCTCCAGGAAGCCTTCCCTCCCGCCCCCCGCCCCGAGCTGGTGAGGGCCCATCCCCCACGGCCTTCGCGTGCTCTGTGCAGCTGCTATCACCCCAGGATGCCGTGTCTCCGGGTTCAGGCCAGACAGGCAAAGCCGCGAGCTCTGGGGGTCGGGGTGCCATGCAGGGGGCCCGCGTCCGAAGGTGGGGCACGCAGGCAGGAAGTGCTGGCCTCGAGTCCCCAACCCGGGGTCTTCCTGGTCAGCGCGGGCTGGGAGACGGCGTCTCCCTGGGCTTCGGGCTCCTCGGCCGAGAAACGGGGCGCCGTCTCCCCGGCCGGGGGCAGCAGAGGCTTCACCCACAGCCCTGCTGCTCACCGGCGGGTGGCCTTGGGGTGACGTTGCCTGGCCTCATCTCCTGGGCCTGCAGACAGCCAGAGCCTGGGACTCGGCAGGAGGGGCGAGTCGGGGCGGGTCAGGAGCCAGCAGACAGGCCTCTGGCCCTTGCCTGACCGGCTGCCCCGGGAAGCTGGTCCCCTGAGTTGACCGCCCCTTGGAGGCCCTACTGTGGGGCCAAGTCCCGCGTCTGTTCCCAGCCTCGGTCTGAGCCCAGCAGCGCCGCTCTTACGCTGTTAGCTGTGGTACTCAGTACCGCTGAGGCCCAGAAAGGGCCGGCAACTTGCCTGAGGACAGCCAGCCTCGGGAGAGTCAGGCGAGGTGATGGAGCCCGCTGTGGCCGAGGCATCCTGCCTGCTCCCGTCACCCCGGCAGGCCTCCCTGCGAGCCCAGGGGACAGGGGCCTGGCCGGGAGCCCGGTCTCTCCCTTGCCCATGAGGCGGAGGGGCCGCTCTCGCTCCCCTTGGGGCCGCCACTGAGGACACTGGAAGGCGCTGGGAAGGTCACTGCCACCAGCACACAGCCTTCGGGGCCCGTGGCAGCGTGGAGAGCCGTGGGTGGGCACGGGCGGGCCCTCTTCCCCGTGCCCGGCTTCCCAAGCCCTGCTTTGGGCCTGCCCCAGGCCTGGGCTTGGGGAACTGCCCAGAGACAGCTGTGCCACAGCTGGAAGTAAAGGCTTGGGCGGGTGGGGGCAGGGCACAGGGGCCACTAGCCCAGCCTAGAGGGGGAGGGCTCTGTGGGGACACGAGGGACTGTTGGGCCAGCTGGCCGGGGCTCTCCTGGCAGGGAATGTGGGCCGAAGGCAGGAAGCCTGAAGGGGTCTGGTGTCACCAGAGGCCACAAAATGGAATGGTGACACAGGCAGGGGACCTGTCACGGGGAAGCAGTGACTGGTCAGCCAAGCTGAGGGCCATGGGGGACATGGGAGAGAACGACCCAGCTTTTTCCTTGGAAAGTCTCCTGCAACCCCAGCCAGGGGAGGGGCTGGAGCCCAGGAGAACGGGGAGGGCTGCTGGGGCACTCGAGTGGGGGTGCTCTTCAAGGGGCCTGGGGGCCGGAGTGGGGGAGGGCAAGGGAAGGGGCGGGGGCAGCACGAGGGCCACCTGGTTGTGTCACTCCCCGGGGTCTTCCAGGGTCGGAGCAGCGCTGTCCCCGCGCAGGCGCCCAGCCTGAAGGAGCTGCGTCGTACGCCCAGAGTGGGCCTCAAGTCTGGGGCCTGGGACCCCACCTGGTCCACCCTGGCTGGGGATGTCACTTTCGGTCACCCTGGCACCGTGCTTGGCCTCCACGTCCTCATTTGTCCAGTGGGTGCTGTCCAGCCTGTGGGGGCAGGGGTCACACGGGGTGCCCAGGGCCCAGTATGAGGGGCAGGAGCAGGAGGAGGGGCGGAAAGTCCTACCAGCCAGTGCCGGGGAGGCCTCCTGGCGGAGGCAGCTGGGGCTGGGGAAGGAAGGGGAAGCAGGCCGGAGGACTAGGGCAGCCAGCAAGACCAGGGGCAGGGAGGAGTGGCATGAGCCCCCGGAGGACCTCACTTCTTGCTCACGATGGCGGGGCCCCAACCTCTTCAGCGGCAGCAGAACCCAGAGCTCCTGCCCAGCACTGTGGCCTCCTCTGGGGCTGTGCCTCTCTTCCTCCCCATGATGAACTCCTATTCATCCTTCAAAGCCCAACAAAAATGGCACCTCACGTGTCTGCCCATCTGATAGATGCTCTGAGTACCAGCTTGGTGCTGGACCCGGGGCCCAGCCCGGGAGCGCCCCGTTTCCTGCCTGGGTCTCACGTTGTTGCCATGGTGATGGTCGTCCTCACTTGTGGGTCTCATGAGCTGTGTCTCACTGGTGTGGCTCTCAGTATGGTGACACTGAGATGTTGAGTTTGAAGATGGGGGAGCCAGGGGGCATGGGGGAAGCTTCAGAGCAGGGAGAGGAGTCCTGGGCCAGGCGCTGGGCAGCCTGTGGCCTTACCCCCGAGGCGGCATTCTGAATCCATGAGACACAGGCCTACCTCCTCCCGCCCGGGGGGCTGGCTAGGACGTCACACTTGACTTGGGCCCCTGCCATGTGACCCTTGCCAGGGTCGGGGGCTCAGAGCAGACAGCGTGGAGGACATCACGCTCTGAGCTCGCCCAGAGAAGGGGGCCCCGCGGCAGATGGAGGCCAGGGCAGCCGTGAGCCCCTTGGCTGGGAGGTATGCGGGCTGCGGCCTTTGTGCTCTGCCTTGGCTCCGTCTGAGAGCCAACGGTGCGCGTTTGCTGGCTCCTCTGGGGCTCGGCCCACTTGCTGCCCACCCTGGCCTCCCCTCACTGCAAGGGCACTCCATATGGAATGTTAAGTGGCTGGGCCGTGATGCCCCTGGGTGCCTGGGAGTGGGCACCTAGGAAACGTGTCCATCCATGGTAGGCTTCCTGCCCGGTGCAGGAGGGGCCTGGGCGGTGGGGCAGGGACCCCAGTCATACCTGGGTGGCTCGGGCCTGCCGCCTGCAGTCCCAGCTCGGTCCCCTTTGGCCAAGCCCTAGGACTGCCCGTGCATTTACTTCCGGTCTGCAAAATGAGGCCGATGTTAAGCACAGGGGAGAAGCCTCCCCCGCGGCTGCTGGGGGCTCTCCCAGGGTCCCCGTGGACGTGCAGGTGGCAGGAGGGCAGGAGGATGGCCAGCGCTCATGCCTTCTCTCTGCCCTCCCAGAGGCCACTGCCCGTCCCGCACTGGCCCAGCCCTGAGGGGTGCAGCTCCCTTTCCAAACATCCAGCCAGCATAGACGCAGGCCCAGCCTCCAGGTGCCCCAGAGAACTGACCAGCCCCACAAGGGGCCTGCCCACAGGGAGCCCATTTCCGGTCCCAGGAACCGCAGCTGAAGCTGCCTACCAGGAGCCCACCGAGTCTTCTGGGGCTCCCCTCCCTCCCACAGTCCCCTCAGGGAGCACACACAGCTGAGCACACCCAGCCAGGGGAGCTGGCTGAGAATTTGCCTCTAGCCGGCCCATCAGAGAGAAAGAGAGAGTTTTGCACAGAGTAGGGGCGGGGAGTGTGATGGAGGTGTGGACTTCTCCGCCTTGTCAGTGGGAGCCTGCCTGTAAGGGCAGGCACAGGGGAGAAAGCGGGCAGCAGAAATGGTGGAGGCAGGGTCCCCTTGATCCAGCCATGCCTGATGCTGGTATAGCTCCTGGAGTTTTGGTGGTCTAAGGCTATAAAACCCCCTGGGCCTGAGCTGGTTTGGCTTGGGTTTCTGTCACCTGCAACAATAGCTTCCTGATGGATTCTGAGACTGACTCGAGGAATGACCTGCACTTTAGAGCATGAGTGGTCCCCAGTGCCCAAAGAGGGTCCCTCGCCCTTCCACCACATCGGCGTACCACATAGCGACCCCCCAGAGGTCCCCATTAACAGCACATACAATCACACTCTGTGAGGGCGGGGCTCCTCATTCCTTTTCTTACTCTGTAGCTTGCAGACTCCTATTCATGCTACAAAACCCAACTCAGGGCTTACCCGTCCCAGGAAGCAATCTGTGAACTCTCCTCCACCCCACCCCTGCTGTTTCTCTTATGCCTCCAAAGCCCAGACAGCCCCTCCCCTAACCCTACTGTGTAGCCATTGCCCATTCCGGGTCTGTCTCCCAGCTGAAGGATCTTTTGGAAGGCAGGACCCCCAGGGTGATGCCTCACGGTGATGAACATCCTGTTCTGGCCAGTCTGCAGTCGAGGCTGCCCTGGGCCATGAACGGACGGCCTCTACTCCAGCCGTCCATGGAGGCCCGTGCCAGCAGTTAGAAATGTCTGGGTACAAGTGCGGGGCCAAGAGGAAAGATTACTTCCAGGAAGGCTCCCCAGAGGTGGAGAGGCCGGACCCTGGCCTCCGGGGCTGTCTGTGCAAGAACGTCTGGTGGCCCAGGCAAGATGTGCATCTGCCAGGCTGTGGGACCTTGGGCAGGTTTCTTATTGTCAAGATGGGGGGCGGGGGAGGAACACCCACAAGAGGGTCGGATGACATGGGCAGTGTCGGGCGTGTGTGAACAGAAGCTGGGTTGGGGGTGTGGCGGCAATGGCGGGGCTCCCGTGGAGTTGATGGGGAAAGGAGGCAGCTGGAGGGGCGTCCTCGGCGGAGGCGCGTCCTCGACGGAGGCACCAACAGAGGCCGGGCGCCATGCCTTCCGAGCAGGGAGGCCTCCTGTGGCTGGAGGGAGAGACTCAGCCCTGCTGAGCTCCCAGGAGCCAGGGATCCAGCGGAGGCTGCGCACCAGGCAGGGGAGGACAAGGAGACGTCTGGCCCCTCCAGGCCCTACAGCGGCTCCCTCTGGGGGGTGGGCGCTGTGCTGGGCAGAAGAGCGGTCTGGCCTTGGCCTTGGCCACCCCAGGACCTCCTCGCCCAGGCCCAGTGAGGCCGCCTGTCTAAGCACCACCTTGGCTGTCTGGGTCTCCTAGAACAGCAGAGTCCCCGAGGCTCCGCCCGACTCCCATTCTGCTAACCCCCACACCCACCAGGCTGCCTCAAGGCCAGCCAGCCACCACCCCCGGCCCCTGCCAATGAGGCAATCTCACCTGTCCTGCCGCCTCCCCCTCCCTGGGACACGGGTTAGCCGGGCTGGAAGGGCCTCCATCTCTCCTGCCCAGGGGTACCCCGCTCCCATCAGTGGCCACGGGTGGCACTTGCTGACCACCCGCTGGCCATTCCCACGCTCCCCGCCCCCTCTGCCACCCGCCTGTCCTTGGGAGTCTAGAACTTTGGGGGGCGGGTCTCGGGGATGCTGAGAGATACCTCCAGGACGTCCTTGGGACCAGCTTCCTCAAGGCTCCAGGAGGGTGCTGACCGCCCAGGGGCGCCGAGCAGTGACCGTGCTGGTGACGACAAGCAGTGTTTACTGCTTACCGTGTCTGTGCTGGGCGCAAGGTGTGCAGAGGGGAGAGGGAGACCCCTGTCCTCAGGAGACACTGCTGTGTGACCCTGGGCATGATGCTGACCTCTAGGCGTCAGTGCTCCCGTCCCAGGCATGCGGGTGGGAAATCTGACTCAGCCACTGTTGTGGGATCCGCCGAGACCCTCAATGATGAGTCCCCACGCAGGCCTCTGGCCGCCTGGCACGTGGTGGATAACGGGGGCTTTTGTCCTGGACCTTCTCCTGCCATTTCGAGGCTGCTGACTGTGACTCGGGCCGCACAGCCATCTGCGTGGAAGGGATGGCCAGCCTCACCCTCCCGGGGTTAGCGTCTGGTCTCCAGAGGGGGAAACTGGAGCTCAGAGAGACACAGGTCATGTGGCCCAAAGCCATGCGGTGGGGGTGGGGAAGCGTCCAGACAGCCGCGGGGTTGGACCTCAGCCCGGGAGTCAGACCCCGGCCGCCGCAGTGCATGGGACCAGCAACAGGTGGCGGTCCTTCTGGTGGCCAGACGGTGGGCTGTCCCTTGTCTCCCCCATCCCCTCCCCTGCCTGCCGCTAGAGCACTGGACCCACCCAGGGGGTGCGGTGAGGGGAGAAGGGGCCCTGCCTCCCACGGGGGTGGGGGTGCTGGCTGATGCTGCATCCGCCCCACATCACCCCCTGCCCCGTGCTGGTGATGCACAGCCTAGCGGGCCTTGGGATTGCGGTGGGGAACTTGGCGCTGCAGGCCCGAGCGGCCGGGGGCCAAACCCCGCCCTCCCCGGCCTACGCGGCCCTTTTCCCCGGGCGCCGCGCGCCCCCTGGTGGCCGCCCCAGACCGCACGACTGAGAGCGGACCGCAGCCCCCGCGCGTGGAACACGCAAGCTCAGAGTGGTCCCTGACCCTTAAGCTCAGGTCCCCCTCGTTGTGTAAATGGGGAAACTGAGGCTCACGGAGTGGTCAGGAGCTCTCCTAGTCCCACAGGGAGAGAGAGAGGCCGGGACTGCTGAGGTCAGACCAGTGTCCGCGTTCTTGCTGGGTGTGCTCAGGACCCCTGGCTGGGGGGCGGAAGGCACGTGGTTGTGTAAGGCACACGGGGACCCCGGCCCCGCCCTGCAGGGATTCAAGACACGGCTGGGCTCGTGCAGTCACCTGCCGGTGGCTCTGGTCTGTGTGCTCTGGCCAAGTCCGAGCCCTCCCTGCCGTCCCCCGCAGCCTCTCCGAGTGACCACGCTGAGCCACCCCGGAATAAGCGGGCACGGGTCTGCGCGACCCACCGGAGCCAGGCTCTGCCCAGCCCCCAGGCCCACCTTGCACAGCTGCCGGCCTCAGACCTAACTGTCCATCTCGGCAGGAGAGAAGTGATGGCTTTGCGTCCACCGGGACCAAGGCCTTGCCTTAGACCAGAAGCACCAGGAACTATATCTCTGTTCCCGTCCTTGGGGGTCCTGGCCCTCAGCCTGCTTCAGGGCTCCTCAGGACACTGTGGTTCACTGTGCAGCTCTAAGCCCCTGGCGGCTGGGAGCTGCCTGGGACATCATCGGGGCCTGGCTGTCCTCGCAGGAACCCAAACAGTTTCACAGGACACCCACACTGGACAAGGCCGCTCTGGGACCCTGATGGGTCAGGACAAAAGCGAGACCCCTGGAAATCACTGAACACGGGTGACAGCGTGAACATCCTTCAGGCCACAGAATGGGGCTGAATGCGGCCCCTTCAGGCCGTGGCCATGGATACTCCCAAGACGGCGGCCCCCGACCCCCACTCTGGCCTTTCAGACCTGCCTGTTCCAGGAAGCAACACCTGGGAGACCCATCTCTGCTAAAGGACTCGGGCGGGGCATGAATTCTCTGCCAGAGACAGAGACCCAGACCTGGCCTCATGCCCAAGAACACGTCCTCTTCCCCTGGGTCACTGAAGCCCCAGCTTCCCCCTCAAACTCCTCCTGCCGGGGGCCACCCACAACTCCAGGTCTCCAAACAAGCCAGTGCCCCATTCTCTCAGGCTTGGGGGACCTCTCCGTTCCTTTGGGGAGTCTGGGCTCCGGCCCAGGGCCACCACTGCCTCGCACTGCCACACGGTGTCGCTGTCGGGAAACGCACCGTCCCGCGGCCTGGGAGGGGACTGGGGAGCTGCCGGGCCACTGCGGGCGGGACAGAAGGAGGCGCTCGCCGCCTGGGCGGGGCAGTGCAGCCGGGCCTGCGCCATGGGCCAGGCCGGGCCCTTCCTGGGTCCTTCCTTCCTCAGTTTACAGACGCCCCCGTAGGACTGGGGGCGTAAAGTGCGTGTAAGCCAGGACAGGCTGGTGATCGTGGAGGTCACGTGTTGTATTCTGTGCGTGATGAAAGGATTCACTACACATATTGTGCACATACAACGTTTCCAGAAGTTCATGGCCAGCCGTTTGGTTTTACAAAAGACCTCTATTAGTACCTGCTTTTGCTAACTGCAAAAAATCCACAGAAGACTTGTTTTTATGAAAATAAGAAGGGGGGGGATCTCATTCACCACTGACTTCACCACGAGCCGATGCAGAGGCAGGGCGCGCCCCGAGCCGCCCCTTCCCCGGGACCCCTCAGCGCCCGCCGCCGCGGCTCTAACCGTGTCTGCGAGCACCTGTGCTCGATCTTGAGTTATGTTGTGCATCCGTTAGCAGGATGTGTCCTGAGAGCGCCCGAAAAGTCTAAGAGAGGTGGTTTGTTAGGTCCGGGAGCCCTCCTTTTCTTTTCATATAAAGTAATGGTAACCGTTCCTTTGCTTTATGCCATTTTGGTTTAGGGATGTTTTCCTAGGGTATGTTGTGCTTTTGGATAGCGGGGGAAACCTGTGTTCATTTTTTCCTTCAGATTTTATTTTTTCATTTTTTAAAAAAAGATTTTATTTATCTATTTGACGCAGAGAGAGAAAGAGAGAGCACAAGCAGGGAGTGAGAGAGGGAGAAGCAGGCTTCCCGCCGAGCAGGGAGCCCGATGCGGGGCTCGATCCCAGGACTCCGGGACCATGACTGGAGCCGAAGGCAGATGCTTAACCGACTGAGCCACCCAGGCGCCCCTTTCTGTTGGATTTTAAAGGAAACTGAAATGAAACCTCTTTGTGTCTCCTAGCAGCATGTGGGCTGCAGCTCAGTGCCCGCCAGACTGAAGGACAGGCCAACCCCGCCACATGACCCCAAAAGCGAGGCCCCATGTGATGCTGGGCCTCTGCCCCGACCCGTCACCCTGGCCCTGGGTGCTGTGTGGCCCTGGCCCAGCCCTCAGCACTATCCTGGCCTGCAGAGCCCACCTGCTGGTCTGCCCAGGCTAGAGCCCCGCCAGGAGCCGCAGCCCAGATCAGGCAGCAGGTGGCGTCAGATGTCCAGTCACAGCCGGGAACTCGGTCCTCCTGCCCACCCCGCCCTGCTCCAGCGCCGGCCTGCGACCCCTCCTGCCCCCGCTGAGCTCTCCGAATGGCTGTCTCTGACATCATCACGCCACCATGCCAGGTGGGATGGGGAAACCGAGGCTGGATGAGTGGAGCTACCGTCCTGGGCCCGTGTCCCCGAAGGTGGGGCCCTTTCCGCCACCCCGCAGGGCCTTCTAGCGCCGGACGAGGGACAAGAGTAAAAGCTGTTTTGACCAGGCTGACAGCACCATCCGGTGTGTTCAGGACTGAACTGCTTCCATATACCGCTGAGGGCCGCACGATGGGGAACTCTGCCCCCTGCCCCCTGTCCCTGCCTCTCCCCGCGGCACTCAGGTTCCCATGTTGGTGGGTTCTGATACCCTCATCTCTAGGGACAGCCCGGTGGCAGAGAAGAGACTGGAAGTTGGTTGGCCGGAATGTGGGGAAGGACATATGTGATCCAGTGTAAGCCACATCCTCCAAGAAGCTGTCCCTGACTACGGGGCTGGGTCCAGGGCTCCTTGGGGCTTTCCCAGCCCCCGAGCCACTCCAGACACAGGGCTGACCACAAGAAGTGGCTGCTGCGTGTCCCCGTCTTCTCCCCACCGGGCTGTGAGCTCCCACTGCAGGGCTGGGCAGAGCAGAGGTGCCAGGAGGAAAGACTGAACTCAAGGACATTGGCTTCAACACAGACGATCATGGTCAGAGGTGGAGCCTGAGTTGCGGACCTGAGGAGGAGGGGGCTGTGTGTTCAGAGCCCCAGAGAGCAAGACAGAGCAGGAGGGGTCCAGGTGGGAGCCTGTGCAGGTGTGAGGAGGGGGCTGGGCCCAGGAGGCCAAGGGTCGGGAGAAAGGGATTAGAACTCCCAAGAAAATTCGACGGCAGAGGGAGCTGAGGTGCAGAGAAGGCAAGGATAGAAATGATCTTCAGGGGACACAAGTGGCCAGGCTCGGCCGCTAAGACCACGGGTGAGGAGAAGGAGGTCAGTGCCCAAGTTTGTCCCCCACCCTGCTGCTGGAGGACGGGAGAAGGGATGATGGGGCACTCCACCGGGACGGCCTCTTCTTTGTCTCCAATTGCAAACTCCTACACAGCCGTCAAGATCCAGCTCAGATGGCCCCTGGGGTTGGAAGACTTCTGTTCTGAGCTCCCACCAGCCCCGACCCCGGGTGCCACAGAAGCAGCTCGGAGCCAGCAGGCTGCGGACGGGTGAGCTGGAGACGCCAGCAGGCGGAGGCCAGGATGCTCAGGAGGGCGGCTGGGGCCAAGACGGTGGCTTGAGCACAGTCGTGGTGGGAGGGGCTGGGGCACCAGGAGGAGGGGCTTGCCAGGGCCTCAGGCTGCTGTGCAGGGGCCCGAGAAGTGTCGGTCTTCGTCGGCCCTTCTGGGCCCCTGGCTCGGTCAGGAGCCCCCTCTGGTCCTTGTCCCAGAGTCCTCATTCTGGGTCACTGAGGACTGTCCTCACTCTGTCTGTTCCCTGGTCAGGCTGGCGATTGGGTGACCATGTCAGTGTCCAGCTCGGTGTGCCTTGGGCTGTCGGCAAGAGCCAGCCTGGAGCTGCCTCTCGCGGGAGGCCGTGGGCAGACTGGGGGGACTGGCCCCAGCAGCGTTCTTGGGTGCTCGGTGCTCCCTCAGGCACGGCCGGGCCCCTTCTCCTTCCCAGACTCCGGAATCGTGGGGACGGGGAGGCAGCGGCTGTCGATGTGAGGCTCGAGACCTCTGGGAGAAAGACGAGGGCACCCTTGGAGGGGAGGGGGCAGCTGGCCCAAGGAGAGAAACCAGAAAGGAGGGCTACCCCAGGAACTGTCCTGAGGGGGCCGGCCCAGGAGATGAGCGCCCCGTGTGGATGTGGCTATGCAGGCCGGGCCCCGGCCTGGGCCTGGAGCTGCGGACAGGGGTCCACGCCACCTGCAAGGAGTTCTGGGGGCGTCTCTCCACAGGATGGGCGCGGAGGGGCACGTCTGGGGCCTAGGGTCTAGGACCGAACCTGCTGGAAGGACCCACGGGCCTCTGCGCCCAGACACGGCCCCCCACGGTCCCCCCTCTGCTGGGGCAGATGCTCCCTGCCCCCACCCGCGTCCCCCCCTCCAGTCCCAGGACTTTCGGAAGGAACGGGCAGGACTCTAGACACATGTCAGAACGGCTTTTATTGGCGTCGAGGACTGCATACCACAGGCTCCCACCCCCCCGGCCTGGGGCTCGCGGTCCCCAAGTCACCTGCTGGGGCTAGCGGCGGGCCCTCCTGTGCGTACGTGTCTCTGGGCTCCTCAGGGAAGGCAGTAGGTTGTATAGTTATCTTCTGAGGGGGCAACATCACTGCCCTGAAACCACACAACCTACTACCTCACCCCGCCGGCGCCCCGGGAGTGCGGGAGGGCCCGCGGTCCCGCCACTGCCCCACGCCCAGCCCTGGCCCCTGCCTGGTGCTCGGGGGCCACCAGAGCTGAGCTGGAGGGCTGGGCAGGCGCGGGGCAGGAGGGACAATCCGGAAGGCACAGACGGTGCAGCCCACACCGTCCGCCTGCAGGTCGTCAGGGGTGGGGTGGAAGGAGCCGGTGTCCCCGAGGGGCCACGCAGTGCTCACAGAATCCCCCCACTTCCTGCCTGGAATGGTGAGTGGTGAGGGATGGGGTGGCCTCCGCGCCCCTCGCCAGTGTGGGGGCCGTCGCTGACCAGAGGCCTGACGCTAAGCGGGGCAGGCTGCTGAGGGCGCCAGGGCGCATGCTGGGGTTCCCCGGGGGGCTCCCTGAGGGCCTGCCCTGCAACCCAGCCTCGTCCTCTGGGTCCACAGCTGCTCCCCCGGGTGCCCACTGCCGGCCACAGGGATGGAGCCGCGGACAGAGTCCAGATGTGGGGGGGTGGGAAGGCGGGGAAGAGAGGCAGGCGGCAAAAACTACCCCACGGGCCCCCTGCTCTCAGCGCCACGTGGAGGCACGGAAGGGTCAACTTTGAGCCCTCCCCTGCTCTGGACACTTCACACGGTCTCGTCTTCAATCCTCACTTGTCCCATTTCACAGAGAAGGAAAATGAAGCCCAAAGAGATCAAGAGACCTGCCCAAAGTCACATAGCAAGTGGACGATCAATCTGCCAGACCTACTGCACGGCAGCCCGTCCCCTCCCCCGCCTGCACCTGTCCCCTCCCCGGCCAGGGTCCTACTGCCCATGCCCGCCCTGTCCTGTCCCCTCCCCGGCCAGGATACTGCTGCCCATCCCCGGCCTGCACCTGTCCCCTTCCCAGCCAGGATCCCACTGCCCACACCCTGACCTGCACCTGTCCCCTCCCCAGCCAGGGTCCCGCTGCCCATACTCCACCTGCTCCTATCCCCTCCCCGGCCAGAGTCCCGCTACCCACGCCCCGGCCTGCACCTGTCCCTTCCCCAGCCAGGATCCCACTGCCCACGCCCCGCCTGCACCTGTCCCTTCCCCAGCCAGGATCCCACTGCCCACGCCCCGCCTGCACCTGTCCCCTCCATGACCAGGGTCTGGGCGCTGTCCATCGGCGATATTACAACCACTTCAGGAAAGACAGTAGATCGTATAGTTACGCATAGTAGGGCAGGGCCCCAAACTATACAACCTACTACCTCACCCCAAAGGGCCGTCGGTCGTGGCGCAGGGACGGACTCCCTGGTTTCCAGAGGCACCTCCTGGAGTGGGGCCGGAGCGCTGGGGGGACGGGGCTGGGGACAGGCCAGCTGGGTGCTCAGGGCTCGGGGGTCCCACCGGGGGACTCCCCACACCAGCTATGCAGAGGAGGCCACACACAAGAAAACCAGCAACCCGCGGGAAAGAGTGAGGAGACAGGAGGGAGGGGACAGGGACAGGTATCGCGGTGTGGTCTTGGGGCTGTTAGGGTGACTGATCACCCCCATCTGGACAGGAGTGGCCATAATGTTCCCGAGGGCCATCTCCTGCCCTGGTGACACTGGGAGGAAGGCCATCCTGCCATACAGGGGGGCCGGATCTGTCCCCATGTCAGGAGACGCCCCAGGATGCTGTTCTTCCCTTCAGACCAGGAAGCCGGCTCCCCCCGGAGAAGGCGGCTGCGGCAGGGCTGGAGACCCCGCAGGGCTCTGCCCTCAGTGCCCGACGGCACAGTCAGCCTGCGTTAGCGTCGCCATGGCCAGCAGGCCACCACCTTCCTAGGGGCCCCGAGGGGAAGCTGGTGAGGCGAGTGCTTCTGTGAACCCATCTTAGCGGTGAGCACACCGGGCCCAGAGCGGTAACATCGCTTTTGCAGGGTCACACAGCAGGCAGATGACGGGGAGGAGGTGAGAGCATTCTGCTTTCTGCCTGGTGAAACGGTACGAGCGCTCTGAGCTCTCCGGCCGCCAGATCGCCTTCTAGCCAGCCCCAAGCAGGCTGCCTCCTCTAGGCAGGCTCCAGGCTGGGCTGTGCCACGCAGTCCTTACAGGCCTGGTGAAGCTGGGCGGAGATGGGTGGGCTGTGGGGTCCCTGGCCCCTTCTCAGGGCAGAGGGTTTCTCTTGGGCTCTGCTGGGTTTGGCCTCGCCTGGTCCCGCAGAGGGAGGTCTCGGGCCCAGCCCCCAAAGCAGGGGCAGCTGCCACTCCTGAACGAGCTCTGGGAGTCCTAAAGCCCCGCCAAGTGCCCTGTGGGGTGACTGGCTGCCATGAGCCTCACATTCCTCGGACAAAAGAGGCCGAGGACCTGGCCCCCAGCCCAGGGCTCCCTGCTGAGTGTCCCAGAGGACTTTGGGCTTCAGACTCAGCCGCTGAGACCCCGATGCCTGCAGGCGGCAGAGACCCCCCCAATTCTGACCGCTGCCCCCGCAGGCTGAGGGCGGCACGAGGTGGGGGGGCCCAGCGGGTGGAGCCAGCTGTAAGACCAGGCTGCCCTCCCCGTGCATCTCTGGGCACATCTTACAACCCCGTGGGCTTCGATTTCCCCGCTGGGATGCGGGGTCAGTACAGGAGCTGTCCCTCGGGGTGTCTGGGTAGCACCGGGCCACCCTTAGCAGAGCCGGAACCCAAGTGTGCCACGACGGAGATTCCGACACCCCCTGTCCCGCGGTCTGCACCCGCCTGCCCTCCCCCAGGCCCGGGCTTAAGCTCCAGGGCTCGCAGCGAGAACCAGGAGGGCCCCGGCCGGAAGACACGGACTGCACGCCGGGCCAGCCCATGAGCTGGGCCCCCCCCGGGCTGGGGCGAGCGAGGGAAACGAGAAGAGACACACACCCTGATCCACCCCGGCCGGGGCCGCAAGCACCCCCACCCACCGCCGCAAGCACCCCCACCCACCGCCGCAAGCACCCCCACCCACCGCCTCCAGCCCGGCCTGGAGAAGCACGCGAGACCGGGTTTCCTTTTTTTGCCCTTTGTTCCTGTTCCTGCTAGACTCACCGCACAGCACCTCGGGGGGATGCCAGGTGGCCTGGGTGCGTTGGCGCTGCACGCACCGGCTGGCTCGCGGCCAGGCAGAGAGAAGGGGCTAACCTCCAGGATTAGGGCCTCGAGACAAGGTGAGGCCGAAGGGAGCAGAGGCACCGGGTGGTGAGCCCCCGAGACAGACGAGTCCTCACGGGGCCGAGCGGGGACGGGGCTGAACGGTCCTCTTCCGTCCAGACTCTCTGCAATAGACCATGGCACAGGGCCAGCCATAGGGGGGCCCTGCAAGGTACAGCCCGCCCGGACCCAGAGGCCTGTCCTAACATGCACTCACTGCGAGAAAGGCCGGCCACAGACAGAAGCTCCCAGATCGGCACCGTTTCTTGACCTGTGCAGGATTTAGGAAGAAAGTAACAAGTGTCAGGTTTGGGGGAGACGCAGCCAAGCCAGACTTGGGGCAGCTGCTCTGGGCCTCCTCCCCTCAGGGACGCACCCGCCAGCCCACAGCTACCCAATTCCAGACCCGGCCTCTGGCCGCGGGATGCACTCCCTCCAAGGGCCAGGAGAGGGGCCTCTGTGACCGCCCTGAGCTGGACAATTCTGGGTCAAAGACGACAGACCCAGGCCTTGTCTCTGAATGGTCATGGTTACTGATGCTTCCGGGCTGGGCAGTGAGTGCTACGCCAAGGTCACGAGAACACCACGAGAACACGTCAACAGCCTAGAGTTGGTGGGACCCAGGAGAGAGGAGCTGAGGTCCCCGCTTTACAGAGGAGGCTCCAGCCAGGCTGAGGCTCCCGCCCCATGGCGAGGGCTGGGGTTCTCCGGAGATCAGAAATCCCCAGGAAAGGGCTCCCACAACCCGCCCCGAGGCCTTCGCCAGGGCTTGCTGGAGGTCGTCCCACCCCACCTGGCTGTGGCCACTGCGGCTGGATGAGCAGCTGGGACTGGCATGAGGAAGGAGAGCCGGCCACACGTGTCCACCAAGGAAAGGACACAGATAGGAGGCCAGCCCACGGCCGGACCGCTGCCCACCTGGAGGGCCAGAAGCCCGAGGTGTTGCGCCAGGAGCCAGACCCGCCCCCAGCCCGCACCTCTGCTTCTTCCCACCGAGTCCCTGCCCAGCCCCGGCTCCCCTACACCGGCCTCCTGGAGCAGAAAAACAGCCAGGGCAGCCGCCTCTGCCTCTCCCCGGCCCATCTGTCTTTGTCCTTTGCCAGGGGTGTCTGCCCACGGTTGTGCTAGCTGCGTGCCCACGAGGGCCCTCTGCTGTCCGTGTGGGCCTCTCTGGGGGCCCCCCAGGGGAATCCCAGCTCTGCCCCAGCTCCGGGGCCCGCCGTCCTCTCAGGGGCCCCAGGCCTCCTGTCTGGAAGAGCCTGGCCCGCGGCAGGTGGCGTGGCGGTGGGGAGCGGTGCCCGGCGGCCCCGGCAGCATTCCTCCCTCCCGTGGGCCCAGGGCGGTTCGCTGCAGACACGAAGTCTGCTTGCAGTGTGTCTAGGTGACCGGGAAGCAAGCATCGTGACCCCCAGTGGGGTCCCCACTCTGGCTTTGCCCCTACCAACAGGGGCTCACACAAAACGCCTTTATTTTCTTTAAGCCAAGAACCCAGGTTTTTGGGTTGGGGGTCGGGATCTACATTTCTGGGTCTGTGACCCATTTGTGGAGACACTTCTGAGCTGATGGGGCAGAGGCCCCAGGTTGGTGTGTCTGAGATGGAAGGGAAGACTTGCTGGGCCTCCCTGCCCCACAGTTCCAGGGGTCACCATGGGCCTCGGCCCGGGGGTACGGCAGGATCCCCGAGACAGAGCAGAGGGACCCTTCCCACTTGACCCAGATGAGGCCTGGCAGCAGGGCACAGGGGATGCACCCTGAAAGGGGCTCCCTGAGCTGGGCTGCCAGGGGGACTGAGCAATCGGGGGTCACCCCACCAGCTACCAGCTGCCAGCACCAGCCCGCCCGGTCCCATGGCGTCTGCCTGCGGGCAGGGTGCTGGGCAGTGCCGGGTGGGAGGGGCCAGGCCAGCCAGGGACAGGTGTGTGGGCGGCCTTCGTGGGCAGGTGGCCCTTTCAGGACTGGGCGGATGTCTGGAGCGAGTGAGGCAGACAGACGGTGTCACCCCGCAGTCACCTCAGGCTTGGCTCGGGGCCACAGAGAGCCGGGAACCCCCCCACGGCCGCCCCCCCGCCCTGCTGCCCCGATTAGGTTTCTCCCCATAAAGCGCCCAGTGTTTCTGCTCGGCAAGCCGTGCCAACAGTAGAGTCTGGGAAGAAGACGTGGGGGTGGCGTCCGGGGGCCCTGGCGGGGGTGGGGCTCCTTACAGCCACGGCCCGTCGAGTTAAGGACATGGCAGTCTGATTGACCTGGGCCGGGGGCCGTGTACCCACCAGGGGCCTGGCATGGCCGGGAAGTAGGGCAGCCAGCCAGACCATTTCTGGAGCACCAACACTCAGCAATCCAGACAAATACTGCGAAGTAAAATTCTTAAAAATGAAGGTAAAAATGTCCATGACATAAAAACATTCCACCTACAGACAGAACAGACCGGGTTACTGACTTCTTTTGCCTCGGGCTCCAGCGGCCCAGGGAGGACATGGACCAGGGGACTCACCAGCCCAACAGCACGGCCTGGGGACGGAACAGCAAAACTGGACCTAGAACCCAAGTTCCCTACGCTCGGCTCTTCCCACAGCCCCACGTCCCTCTGGGCGGTACAAGCCACTCCCAGCCAGGAGCCCCAGCCCCCCTCCTGTCTCCGGGCTCCAGTGATCCTCTCGTCCGCACCCTCCCTGTCCAGCTGCCCTACCCCTCATCATGGGCACTTGAAAGCCTGGGTCCTGCTCTAGCTCCCTGCCCTCCTGTGCCCAGAGACCTCCAAGCTGGCACGGTGTAGGCGGCAGGGCCAGAGCAGAGGCTGAATGGCAATGTCACAGACGCGGGCGCTGGGAGGTCCCACAAAAGTGACACTTGGCCACCCTTGGGAAGCCAGGGCGCAGGGGCTGGCCGGGGAGGTTGGCGGGCTCTGCAGACACCCCTGCAGCCACGGGGGGCACGGGCATGCGGAAGGGGAGACAGCTGGCTCTGAGGTCCCCCGGTCCTGGTTCTGACTCCTGCTCTGGCTCCCAGCAGGGATGAGCCTTGGGCAAGTCAGCAGCCCTGGCCTCGGGGCAAGGATGCCGGGCGGTTCGGAACAAGGTCAGTGGGCCTCTGTGCCCAGGGAGAGGGTGTCAGCGGGGAGAGCGGTGCTTCACCCCTGCAGGGTTTGCTTGGACTCCAAAGGGAGAAGCACAGATGTGGGGCTCTGTGCTCCCGTGGGTGTGTCTGCGCGGTGCTCCTCAGTGGCCAACAGCGTCCACCTCAAAGGTACGCGTGTATCTGCAACGTTCTCGGTTCAAGCTACAGTCTGGGTCACATGGCGAGGAGCAGGGCTAAGAGAGGGGACCGGATGCACACCTATCATTAAAAACGCCCAGCACGAAAGCCCGCCCCGCAGCAGCCCTGGCTGGCCCGGTCCCCTCCAAGACGGTCGTTCTGCCGTGGGACTCTTTTCCCCAAGAGGTGCTGGGTCTGGCCTGGCGCGTGGCCACCGTCCTGTCCCACAGGATTTCCCCAGAGGGAGCCAGGGCATGAGTAAACCTCACTTCACGGTGACGGAATGTTCTCTCTGGGAACTGCAAGGAGAGAATGTCTGGGAAGGGCCTGGAGCAGCGGCCAGCAACCCTCCTAGCCTGAAGGGCTTGGCAGGGCCACAGGTGTCTGGGGAAGGCCTCAGCAGCTCCCTACCCTGTTCCACACACTCTCCCCCGGGTGTCTGTCTCTCGACAGTGCGGGACTGACCCTCAGCTGTGCCGAGAACACAGATCGGGCCGTGCCCCCAGGTCTGCCCGGCACGACTCCACGCTGCCTGGCCTGAGAGACGGCCGCAGGCCTTGAACAGGCACACTCCTCAGACGCCACTCCCGGCTTCTGCACCAGGACTTTCCTCGGACGCGCCTCGAGGAGGTCCACTGCCCTCTGAGGACCACATCGCGGGGCCCCGCCGGCCGGTGTGGAGGGCCGGCGTGCTGGCCGTTCCCAGAAGCAGGCTGCCGGGGCCGACGGGGCACGGTGGCCCACAGCGAATGACCCGGCGCTGGCTCCCGAGACAACGGCATCTCCTCTATGTGGTCCCTGTGGCCAAGAGTCCCGGCGTGCCGGGCAGCCTGCTGCTTGCATGAGCGTGTCCCCCCCGTTGCCATGCTACCTGCACCCAGCTGGGCACGGTCAGAGCAGCAAGCCTGCTCACACTGTGCGCAGAACAAGAGCAGGAGGCCCAGATGGAGGCCCCCGGCGCCCCGTGGCTCCCAGCTCTGCGACGGTGCTCTTCGGGGTAGCCTTGGCCTAGGGGATGTGGGTCCTACAGGGGACGGGACCATGCAGGGCAGTGGGCCGGGCTGGAATGGGCCCACCCCCGCTTCGTGCAATGAAGAACCTTAGCTGGCTCAGGCCCCGGGGGAAGCCCAGCTCCGAGCGGCACAAGCCTACCTCCTCCAGGAAGTCCCCTGTCCCTGCTTCCTGAGGACGGGCAGGACCTGCGCCCAGACCGGAAACCTGACCGACCACCAGGGAGCCCGGAGGCTCCTCGGGCAGGTGAGGGTGCAGGCGGGCAAGCGGAGGGCTGAGTGCGCCGCTCCTGTCCCCCACGCGGCCTAGAAGAGACCCGGCCCCGTAGCAGCGAGTCCGGGCAGCCCACCCCCACCCGCTCAGGCGAGCGTCATTTCTAGAACCGTCCGTGCCGGCCCCGGGGCTGCCAAGGCCTCCCTCCAGGAGCATGGCTTTAATTACAGCTCTTCTGGGCTCTGCTTCGCGGCATCTCCGTCTGCTCGTCAGGGAAGGCTGGGGGGCGGCGAGGGGGCCGGCCGGGCCGGGTGAAGGGCCGGGGTTCCCGGACGGCCTTGCCAAGACGTGCGCCGGTGCCAAGCCCAGGGCAGCCGTGGCCAAGGCCGGGCTGGGGCGGGGGCTGCTGCTGGGCTCCGTCCAGGCCACTCAGGGCAGTGGGCAGACAGTGGTCTCCCTCCCTCCTCCCCGGCCGGGCCGCCTGCCCGCCGGCCTCACACACAAAATGGCGGAGGGCTGCGGCGGCCATTTTGTGCAGCCCCAGGAAGACCAAGGCAGCCGGCAGCCAGGGGCAGGAAGGAGGAATGTCCACTCTGGAAGTGCGGCCGCTTGGCTGCGCGGAGGCCCGGGAGGGCCCGGCCGGGGGGTGGAGGACAGGCGGTGCCCTCTCTGCAACCTTCCGCCTGCCCGGAGCCCCGGTCACCCTGAGCCGCCAGAGGCGCCCTCACCCCTCCCAGGGGCTCTGGGTGGTCTCGGGGACGAGCCCTTGCCCGGGGCGGCGGCACGGATGCCCTCCCACCTTACAGAGGAGGCTGTGCAGCGTGACGCAGGGATGTGGAGAGGCAGGGGTGGACACAGGCGCCTCCCAGGCCTGGCCTCCTTCTGGATGAAAATCCTGCTCTGCCCCAGACCCTCCAAGGGTGGTCTTTGCTTGCCCTGACGCGGGGTAGCCTCTGACCAGACGGCCCGAGGCCTACCCTGCATTCCAGGGACATCCCAACGCATCCCACCCTGGGTCCAGGCGGGCAGCCTCATCCCGCCCGCGGCCGGTGGGCACAGGGACAGCTGGCAGGACCGGCCGTGCCAGGGCAGCGCCGGGGTCACCAGCGAGACCAGCTCCGGGCTGGCCGCGACCCCCTTCCCGAGCTCCCACAGCACCTGCCTGACAGCGCCGCATCTCATACCTCAAAGCTCCTGTCCTGTGTCTGTCTGGGGATAGCCCACCCCCTGTTCGGGGCCCTCTCGGGACACAAGGAGCTACCCCAGCGGACACGTGCCGGACCGGGAGCCTCCCGGGAGCCCAGCCTGCCAGGCAGCAGGTGCACATCAAGAGCCCGTCTCTCTGACTCTGTCCGTGGTCTCCTGATCTTTATCAGACCTCACTCAGAACCCCAGATGTACAGCAGGGACAAGCAGGACTGCTCTGGGGGCTACGGGGCCAGCCCCAGGCCCCTTCTTCCCCGCTGGCACAGAGTGAACACCTGAGACCAGCAGACTGAGGCCCAGGGGGTCGCCAAGCCCTGGCTCCGGCTGAGGCCAGCATGGGGCCCTCAAAGGGCATCGGGTCCAGGGAGATGTGACTCACACAGCGGGAGGCAGAGCCTGCGTCGTCCTGTTTTCTGATGGGGACAGGCTGATCCAGAGCTAGGGGCCAGGCCTGTGTCAAGACGGAGGCAAGTGGAATTGGGAGGGAGGCCCCACGCCTGTCCCATGGAGGGGTGCCGCCGTAGCGACCGTGGTGTGAAGGGCAGGCGCCATGGTCCTCGTCGCGTGTGGGACTGCAGTTGTCCAAGTGTGAACACGGTGCTGTCCTCAAGGAGGACACGGAGGGCCTCTCCCGGGAGCGCCGGTTCAAATCCGTCTGCCCAATGTTGCTGCCCGTGTGTGTGCCACTTCCCGGACGCGTTCTCCCCGTCGGAAACGGTGCAAACACCCCATAGTGACCGCACGCCAGGCACCAGACCGAGCCCGTCGCAGCAAGTGCCCCCGTCCATCCCCATTATGGCCTGATCCGCAGAGGAGGAACGAGCACAGAGAGGCTAAGTTACTTCCCCACACTCACACAGCCAAGACGGACGTCCTCCCCCACGTCTCCATTTCCGGCACCCGGTCACACTGCTGCTAAGGAGGACCAGGGCCCGCTGCACTAGGTGACCTCAGGCAGCCCCACATCTGAGACATTCACTTTCTCTCCTTCCAGGTGACCGCGGGGTGTTCGGGCTCCCCAGTCCTCTGAGGCTGGCCAGGCTCGGTGCGTGCCGTGCTCTTGGGGAAGAGCTGCTCAAACCCAGGCAAGCTGGGGCCAGGAGCTCGGGGCTGCTGCGCGGAGTGGGAGCCTGTGTGTTCCCCCCCAGAGCTGGCTCGCTGGTCTGCCAGCTCCATTAACTCTGGGGAACAAGGCCTCCAAGCAGGGAGCTGTCTGAGGCCAAGCGTCCCACCGAGCCCCGGCCTGTGAGCACAGACGGCAGCCCTGGGCCCTCCCAGCCGCCCTGGGTCCCCGAGCCGCTTGCTTTCACTCCAGTGGGAAGAACCGTCTAGCCCACCCTGGGCCCCAGGGCATGGAGGGCCTGAGCTGGAGGCCCCGTCCCCAGCCTCCTGCCTGCCCTCCAGGGAGGCTGCCCCTTCATACCCCGCGGCCTGACGCCTCAGCACGGCCACACGCTCCCGGAACCCAGAAGTGTTGCTGGGGGGCTGGCGGGGTTAGGGTTAACCTCCCCGAGGCTCTGCCCTCCCAAGGGGCACCCACCCAGCAGGGCTGTCCGCAACAGGGACAGCTCCTGTGGGAGGGACGTCCGGCTCGGGGTCTGGCACAGTGACAGAACCCGCATCGGGAGTGGCTTTGTCCCATGCAGCTCCCAGAGCCCGCTCTCACGGGAACCCGTCCTCCGTTTGCTGTCACCTCTCTCCTCACGGTCCCAGGTTAGTCACCCCCTAGCCAGAGCGCCGCTCGGAACCGAGAGGTGAGCACGGGGTGAAGCCCCTCGTTCTGCCTTCTGTCAATATTTTCACTGGGACCAGAAGATCAAATGTGAGGTCTTTGTAAGGCCTTAATTTCCACCTGGGTAAATAAAGGCTATCTGGACATCGAGCATCAGAATAAATTTCGGCCCCTCCTGGACTGCGGGCACCAGACACGGGTCAGCCTGGGGGCAGGCAGATGTGGCTCGTCAGTGTGGCTCTGCTGTGGGGCGTCAGGCCTGTGCGCGCGCACTTCGGAAGAACAGGGCAGCCCATCCGTCTGTCCACAGGAACCCAGGGTTCCTTCAGGGAACGAGCCACCACCAGGTGCCGAGCAGCGGAGCGTGGCTCCTGCCTGTACTGGGCGTGGGGGAGGGGCTCAGCGCAGGGGAAGGGACCAGGGACAAGAGGGAGCTTCCGGTGCCCAGACTTCTCCCCGTCCTGGGCCAGGTCTGGGCAGACTTCAAGAAGAACAATATGGAGTCCGTTCAAAAGCAAATCCCACCAGCCGAGTCACCGTCTCCCGAAAACCTTGGCACCTCCCAGCCCAGCATCCTGAAAGGCAGCTGTCGTCCCACTGACCCTCTACGGCCACAGGTGGGGCCAGAGTTGAGCTCTTCCCAGTCCCCAGCCTCTGCTTCTGGCCGACAGGACGGAGATGATGAGCCGCGACCGGCGCCGGCCGTGCTGGGGCTGCAGGAGCCCGTGCGCATGGGGCGGGGCGGGGGCCTCCCATCTGGCCCTGAGCGTGACCTCGCCCCTGCAGTGACTGGGCTCTGCGGTCATCCTGGGAATTACCCAGGCTCAGGAGGAGCCCAGAATAAGCACCTACTGCATGCACTAGCCTGCATGTACTCCGTCCACGGCACACTGCGGGAAACACGGTCCTGACCTGGGGTCCCCACTCTCCGAGGCCTGTCCTTCTCCACCCGGGCCACTCTCCACGTGTCCTGGGTCAGCTGCTGCTCTTGGGCCCCATCGCCCTTCTGGCCTCCCAGGTGGCTGGTCCTGCCTACACCCATGTTCCTGGGGACCCACCTCTGCAGCCCCTTGCACGTGTCCACCAGGGCATGGGGACCCAGGACCCAGGTGCACGTTCTGGTGCCCGAGCTGGCAAGGGGAACGTACCTCTGGGGCGTGGGCTTCCCGGGGACCCCGGAGGCTACGACGGCTGCCCATGGGACACCAGGGGATTTCACAGGGGATGCCCAGGAAAGCGTCTGGACTAGACAGCCTTGGGCAGAGCCCAGCAGGCCCTGGAGACATCTGGGACCGCTGCACCCTTAGGCCCTGTTTCCCCAGTGAGCCCCCCCCACCCAGTAAACCTTCTCGTCGCTCTACTCTGTGTCCTCTCTCTACCCGTGCCCTGCCCACTTCCTCTCTGTCTCTACCCTGTTCGTCCCCTTCCTCCACGTCCCCCTTTCCCTCTGTCCCATGTCCTCTGGGGGCCTCCCCCTCTCCCCACTCATGTTCCCCCCACCCCCGCCACAGGCACCGGCTGGCGTGCATTCTGCGTGCAGACACAAAAGCCCTGGGGGGTGGCATCTGCAGAGTCTTGTGGGCAAGCTGGACCTGTAAACACACGGGGCCCAGATGGCAGAGGGGTCCTGCGCCCAGACGCAACAGCCTGGGGTCCTCTCCACATGGACTTGGGAGGCAGGCCTGCCCCTGACCATGGCAACGGTGGGGGAGGGGCCGTCTGGCCCACATGGCCCCATGGGCTCCCCAGGAGGCTCAACTCAGTCAGGGGGGCCCCTATGGCCTGCCCTGTGGGCCAGCTCTCAGATGAGGCCACAAGGTGGCTGGGCTAGGGAGCGGCCGGCCGAGGACCTTCTCACCTGCTGAGCCCGAGCGCTGCCTGCTCCGCAGACATTTCAGACCATCCCCAGCAGCTGGCCCAAGCCCTCCCACCACGGACCCCCAGACAGATGGCTCCTGGCAGAAGCGGCTTCACTCAGAACTTCTGTGCAGAAGGGAGCCCGAAAGTTGGGCCTGAGTCCAGCTCTCTGGGGCAAGAGACCCGAGCAAGCCCCCGACTCCTGGCAGACCTTGGTCCCTTGACTACAGAAGGAGGCCGGCAGCAGGTCAGGGCTGAGGCCGGAGCTGACCCAGCTGAACAGGCCTGGCTGTGCGATCCTCCACGAGCCGTGTGTGTGTGTGTGTGTGTGTGTACATGCACACACGTGTGTTACGTCTGTGTGTGTGTCCCACTTCCAACGTGCCCAGCCCAGGGTGGTACCTGGGGGGAAGGAGCGAGCCCTGACTCTCAAGGTTCAAAATGCGGCACCGACCTGAGAGGCAGAGTCATCGGAGTTTCGGGGACACGGGCAGAACGAGGCGGCAGGAAGAGGCGTGGGTCCTGGAAGGAGAGAGATGCCACGTCAGTCTCGGGAAGGAGAGCCCAGGCCCTGCCCTGTGTCAGTACCGGCCCGCGCTGCCCTGACAGCCTGGGAGGCCGCCTCCAGGACCCCAAGGGCCATGGAGCCGCTGCATCCGTGAGACTTGTGTCCCGAACCCTGGGAATGGCACGCATTCGCAGTGGCACCACCGGGTTTTCCGGAGGCAGCCATCTCCCAGGGCAGCAGCCAGTGACAGGTGCAGACACACAGCGTGCGGACCCGGGGTCAGAGCGACACGTGTTCAAGATCAGCCTCAGCAAGGCCTGCCTCTCCCTCCCCCGAGGTGGTCAGGGGAGAATCAGGCGCAGTGTGGGAGGGGCTCAGGATGAGAGGAGAATGGCCCGGAGGAGCGTGGGGGAGCACGCCTCCCTCCACCCTGGCCCAGGGCTTCGGGGCATCCTGCTGGCACGAGGCAGCTCTCTTGACATCCCCATTGCAGACGCTGTGCCCTGAACACCACTTCCTGCAAAGGACAGCTTTTCCTCTTTGCTTTGGCTGCTGGGAAGCTCAGAGCTGAATTTACAGGTCATTACCAGCAACCAGAGACTTCTATGCCACGTGGCTTCTTTTAGGCCTACCTTTGCCTCTCCTTTTGTCCTAATTTCCTCTATTTTTATCTTTCTGCATTATCCATGTTGCTCTAAGCTTTAATACAGATATATGTATTTTTTATCTACGTTTATTTATACAGCAGCACTTCAATATGGAACACCTTAGTTCCCTCTCTGCCCAAGTGATCAGTGGGGGCTATGTGTCTGATTCCAAGTCAGACACCGCCTCCCCAACCTCTTGGCCAGAAGAGGCTCCCTCCTCTGCTCTGACTGGGACTGGGGAGTGGGCTGCGCAGGAAGAGGTCTGGATGCCCCATTTGCAAATGAGAAACAGAATCCCACAGAGAAGTCTTGCCTTTCCCCAGGCCACACAGCAGTGCAAGCCAGGTAGGTCTGGGACCCAGGTTTGATCTGGACCCCGTGGCTTAGTCCCCTGCCATGGTGTGGCCACGCCCACAAGCCCTCAGGGCTGGCAGTGGCTGCCCCCAGGCCGACCCTGGGTATGGAGATGCTGCCCCGGGACACGGATGGAGAGCCTCGGGGTTGGGAATACAACCAGGCCAGACCTCTGGCAGGCCCCCCCATAGCACTTGCTGTGGGCAGGGAGGCTCCCTGTCCTACAGTCATGCAAACAGACGCATGACCACCACACAGAGCCGCTCGGATCTTGGGTTCGGGATGGAGACCCCTCCCCGCTTGGCTGCCTCCCCAGGGCTGTGAAACTAACCCATGGCCACAGCAGGCCTGGGTTCCTGGGGGTGCGGAGACCCTCCTGGTTCCTGGGTTCCTGGGGGTGCGGAGACCCTCCTGGCTGCCTCAGAGAGGCCGCTGACAAGGCCCCCGGCGGCCCCAGTCCCCACTCTGCCTTGATCTGTCCCACCTCACGTATTAACACCAGCACATAAACCCCGACCGACAGATGTAGGGAACTGGACGCCACTGAGCTCCGGTGAGGGGAGAAGCCAGGAGAGCGCCGGGGTAGCCCTGACACCCGTCTGGCCTTCAGTGAGGCGTAAACCACTGAGCCTCTCGGGAGCCCAGTGTGTGCCAACCTGTGTCCCATCCCCCCCGCCTGTCACGGAAGCCACGCGTGCTCTGGGATCCACCGTGCGTCCCCAACCCTCCCCCAGGAGCGGCTCGTGCCCCAGCCTTCTAGGCGAGGAGACTGGGGCCCTGGCAGAGTGTGTCCTCCCGCGTCCAGGAGGACGGCTTGCGGCTGGGGTGCTGGGCGTGCCCATCACTTGGCACCACGCAGGCAGCCATGGCTCGGAGCTCGCTCAGGACAGTCTCTGTGCCAACAACTCAGCCCTCCTAGCCGGCCCTGATTCCACCGGCTTCGAGGAGGCCAATCAGGGTCTTCAGGCCGAGCACTCAGGGCGAGGCAAAGGCACACGGCAGGCCAAGGAATCCTTTGCTCTGCCCTCACTGCTCGTCCCGGAGTGGGACCTCGGGCACCTGCCAGGGGCCAGAACGAACCCCTCAGGAAGGGTGGGCCTGGCTGCAGGCCGGGCCCGAGGGGCTGGAGCTGGGCTCTTCTGAAAGACGGGCTCACGGTCCCTCCCTGGCCAGGCCGCCCACCTCCCGGGTTGCCTCCCTGCCCTGGCCCAGGGCCAACACCATCTACCTGGCCTCTGTGGTCCTGGAGTGTCTCCCAAAAGCCACGATGGGTCCCGCCTCCTGGGGGCTCTCTGGGATGAGTCACCTTCTGAAAGACACGAGGTGACCAAAGAATCAGCCGGGCAGGTCTGGTGGCACATGGCCCCGAGAAGGGGAGGGGGCTCGGTGTGACCCTCCCCGCCTCTGTTTCACCCGGCACCACCACCGGCACAGGGGCCCAGCTCACGGAGGCAAGGCGCCGATGTGCCCAGCGGTTTGGACAGCAAGGGAAGCCTCATCCGCCCTCCTGACTCCCAGCCCTGGTCTGGAATCCCCCCACCAAACCAAACCCCAGCCACTGGCTTCCTTGGGGCTCAGCCCGGTCCGCGGGGTTCCCACCCGAGTCAGAGTCTCCCCAGCTCTGGTTGGAGGCCGCGGGTCTGGTACCGCGCATCTCCCCCAAGGCTGGCAGCTCTGCGTCCGAGACCAGCTCCCCTGCGGCTGGGTACACCCCGGCCCAGCACAGAGCCCAGCACCCAAGAGGCCCCCAGGATGGCAGGGAAGCGCCCCTCACGCTGCCCGGCTCTTGCAACGATGTCTGTATCTGGGCTCAGAATGCGTAGACCTGACTCTGGGCCAGACTGAGCGAGCGGGAACACAAGGCCCCAGGGTGCCCTCAGAGCACCTGGCTCAGGGTGAGCCAGAGGCCAGGCTCTTGAACTTGCCCGCCTCCAGGACCCTCCCCCCAACCGGGTCTAGGTTCCCCCAAAGCAGGGCTGGCTCTGCCTGTGAGGACGGAAAGGCAGACCCAAACCCAGCCCAGCTCACCGCAGAGAGGGGCTGGGCTGGGCCTCAGCGGAACCCGCTCTGCCTCTGCCCCAGGCTGAGCGTGAGTGGGCGGCGGGGAGGAAGGCGGCATCTGGGCACTGGGCCCTGGGGTCTGTGTCCCTTCCACACCTTCCTCCGCCGCCCTCTGTGAGCACTTCCAACTTCCTGAACATGACCGCAGGAGCTGGGAGACTCCCACGCCCCCCCCCACCCAGGTGCGAGAATGCGGCTGCTCTGTCCCCCCAGGGGGACAAACTTCCCCAGACCCTGTCACCAAGCAGGTCCCACCCAGAGCAGGAGCCACTGAGGCCAAGAATGACCAGATGCCACTGGCTTGCAGCCCCTCCACCTCGGGCAGAGGCCCTTGCCAGGGGGGTCATGGGACTCATCAGGCCCTCAGAGGCTGCAGGGGACTGGCTCAGACGCCCACCCCGAAAGACTGGGTGGAACCCCAACACCAACCCTGAAGAGGGGGGCTTAGGGGACTTGTGAGCCCCATGCACTCTGCCTGCAAGTCACACAGCTCTGGGCTCTAATCCTGTTTCTTGCCTCCCATCATCGAGAGCCGCTCTTAGCCTCAGTTTCCCTAGCTGCAAGATGGGGCTTCTGGACCTGAGCACCTCACTGCCCTGTTTTATAGGAGAAGAGCACCCCTGAGAAGGGACTGCCCCAAGGCAGCACAGCCCTTGGTCACTGGCAGAGACACCCCATGTGTAATGACCCCAGGCCCGTCTGCCTGCGCCTGTAAGATGGGTGGGTCAGGAAGTGCCTCAAACCGGGGTGTCTCTAATGCCCTCACCTGGAGCTGATGGGACAGCGAGCCCAGCCTGGCTGGGCTCACAGAGGGCTGCTGCCAGGGACGGCACACCGTGGCGCCCAAAGGCCCAGCAGCCGAGCTCCCCTTTTCCCAAACGGCCCTATTCTATATGACTAGTTGACGGTAGCCGCAGAAATCAAGCTTCCAGGGAGCCGGAGGACGTGAAAACAAGGACAAGGCCGCCCTGGGCCTGCTCTAGACACAGGGGCTGTGGCAATTCCATCCTAAGAGGTGAGCAGAGTTCCAGGCGGGGCAGCAGGCTTGGTTCTGGGATGCCAGGGGCCCCTGCCCGCCTCGGGGTCACTCATGAGCTTGGGACCGCAAGTCCCAGAGACGACGAGGCAGGCTGAGGAAGTATGGGGGGCTGGCCAGATCCACGGTCTCGGCCTGGTGTGTGGCTTCAGGCACAAGGTCGCCCCTCCCGCCCTTCCCTCCAGTGACAGGGGGGAACTGTGGCAGGCGTTCCCGATGACCAAAGTACACATCCCAAGCCCAGGGCTGGCTCATGATGACGCCTACCATCGCTCCTCTTGCAGGCCCCGCACTGGGGCCCGTTCCCTCTCGGAGACTGTGCCCCACAGTGTGGTCACTTGGACGAAGGGTCAGCCCAGGTTGTCTTGACAACTTTCTCCCCCCATGCGGTTCCAGACTCTGGAAGGCTTTGGCACAATGAGGCTGGAGCTTAATCGTTCAGAACCAACCCTGGGACCCGGCAGGTTGTCTCAGAGTTCAATCCCTACCTTGCCCAGGCCCAAGAGTAGCCTGGTCTCTGGAACATTCCTGTGTCTATCTACAGGGCAGTCCAGGGCCCACGGAGGTCCCATTTCAGCTCTGGGCAAGCCGCTCCACATCTCTGGGCCTCAGGCTCCCAATCTGCTCTACAGGGACAGCAACGCCCACCTCCTCAGATTTACACGCAAGATCAGAGATGGTGCCTGCTGCACACCCAGGCCACAGGGGGCTCCCAGGACCACATGCCCACCGCTGCCCCCCTGGGCTGCTTTGAGGACGTGTGAGAACTCACTCTGGGCCTTTATCCTGGAGAATTCCTTCTCCACCTCTTACTTCACCAGGGACCAAGTCTCCAGGGCCTGGGGCCTGAGTGGACACTGTGGGGCAGGAGCTGGGAGCCCCCAGCAGGAACCCTGGTGTCGGCCAAGCTGCAGAGCCCGGAGCCATGGGAGCACGGGTCCCCAGAACGCGCAGCCTGACTGTCCATACTTTTCTTTGGCATTAAACTTGGCCTTCTCCAAGGTCACGTGTGGGATAAAGAGCCTAGGAATGGAGCGAGCCAGTTGCTGATAAATCACGTGCAGAGCTCACCCTCAGCTCTGGGTAGAAATGCCCCGCAGAGGACGGAGGCCTGACGCCAGGGTCGTGCCGTGTCGGAGACCCGAGACCGCAGGTACCCAAGACAGGTCGGGAGGCGTCAGGAGGAGGCTGTGAGCTGGTCCAGCCACATCCTCCAGCCAGAGGGCGGGAGGCCCAAGCCATGGGTGCCTCTCCGGGTCGGCTGCTTCACTGGGGTCCAGGCGGCTCTCCAGTAGGGACCGGGGAAGCTGGGCCTCGGGGAACGGGCAGCTACGGCGGCAGCCGGTGTGGAAGGGCACAGGCCAGCTCGAACCCCCAAGGACACAGCGGCCAGGGGCAGAGCCGCCAGCCCCAGGGAGGAGCCCAGGCAGCAGAGTCCAGCGGGCTGCAGACAATCTCCTGGGCTCTCCGAGCCCGCGTCTGGAATCTTCAGAAGCAGCCATCGCTGACATCATGAACGTGAAAGTGAACAACGTGGAACCCCACAGGCTCGGCCCGCACGTACCACACGCACTCTCGCCGGGCAGTGGCCGACGCCGCCCAGTTAGCAACTGGGGCCAGAAAATCCAGTCTCTGCCAGGGGCCCGTGCGTGTACCACCCACCCTGAGCTCTAGCAGGTCGAGGGGCGTCACAAGGACGTCCCTACCTCCAGCAGCAAAGGAACAGGCCCCAGCACCAGCCAGACAACAGGGGTCCTGGTCCCCACAAACAGACGTCACTTCCAGACATCAGACTCCAAACACTCGGGACGAGAACGGGACCCTTCAGGGGGCCCCGCCGCAAGGTAGCAGCATCGCCACCACCGTCGGCCTGCAGGGGCCTTGCCGCGCGCCTCACTCTCAGCGGCCCCCTCTGCCGCCTACGGCCACCTGCCGCGCCTTCTGCAAACGTCTCTCCTTTTGGGGGAGAGCGTGCTGCCGTGAGGATTTGGGTGGGTCGAGGTCACCCTGGCTGGGTGGTTAACTTTGTGATTTAAAGGAGTTTTGCCTTATTCAACAAGATCTGGACGACCGAGAAAAGGAGAGAAAGTCAGCCCACAGTTCTCCCTGCTGAGCCAGGCCCGAGGCAGACTCCGCACCCAGGAGGGGTCCCACGAACACCAAGGCGGGCGGCCACAGCCCTCTGTGGCACTGACTCCCACCGGCCGTGTCCGTGGAGCGGGCCATGCCACCCCCTGCCAGAGAGCTTTGCCACACCTGACGCAGACACCCCACCCAGGACAGTGGCTGGCCATGTTGTTTCTCACGTTTGGGGAGGCATGAGGACACACACCTCTGGCTTTATGCATAGATCTTTCCTCTTTCCCTGGGGAGACCCTGCCCAAAGCCCAGAAGCCCTTTCATGCACCCGAGGCCGCCACTCCAACTGGCCCCTGGGAACCTTCCAGAGACCCACCAAATGTCAGAGATGTTGGGGAAACGGAGGCTCAGAGCTGGGGAGGGACCGAGGCCCCTGCCCACTGCTCAGGCCCCATCTCCCCAAGGCAGACTTTTCAAGGGGCCTCAGTGGAAGCTGCCTCAGACCTGTCCCAGGCCCTCGGAAGGGTCTAGACGCCAATGGCCTCACGTGTCCCAGACCCGTGAAGATGAACAATGGGAAAGAAGAGGCGTGCGGTGGGTGCTATGGAGGGGCTCGGCAGCCCACTGCCAGGGAAGAGGAGGCCAGAGGGCCTTGGAGTTTGTGAGGACTTCCTGGAGGAGGAGGACCCCCATAAGCCCCAACACGGTGGCGGGGCCTTGCAGGAAATTCATGAATGGAAAATGTCTGACCTAAATTAACAGAATGTGCCACTACTCACCAGTGACATTGGATGGGCCAATAGAGTCCAGCTTTCATACCCACTGAGCAGAGGGGAAAAGGGCCCAGGGCCTTCTACGGCATCTCTCATCGCTGGTCGTCCCGACTGAACCCCCGCCCCAAAGCAGCAGCCACGGTTTTCCCGCGGCCCGGAGTTCCCTGGAGTCCTGTAGGCCGCAGGTGCTCAGGGCTCAGGCCTGTCCGTCGGAGGCTGCCACGCCGTCCCCGACAAGGGGGGTTCACAGTCCCCTCGGATTGGTCCTAAAAGAGAACGTATTGCTGGAGGTAAGAAGTTAAGACCTGTCCCCTTGTCTCTCAGAGCGCCGTGGCCGTGTGACACGGCCCAGCCGGGTGGCTCATGCCGCCACACGCCCTTTAGGGTTCACAGGGTACAGGGTTCACAGCCTTCCCTTCTTCTGTTTCAGCCTCAGGATCCTGTTTCATTCATTCACGAAACATTCCCCCAGAAGCCTGCCCTGGGCCAGGCTGGTGATTCTGGCTGGTCTTTCCGGAGATGCTCAGTCTTCCAGAGCAGACACTGTGAACTGGGCCGTGAACTGATCACGGGGCAGGTGGGGAGCAAGGAGGGCCTCCAGGAGGAGGCATTGCTTGGGCCGCCGTCTAGAGAAGTGGGAGGATGCCAGCATGGAGGGGGCTGACAAGCTACTGGGAGCCTCTCAAGTCTCGGGAAGGGGAGACTGACTTCCTCCTGGAGCTGGACGGGAGCCCCAGAGGGCGGAAGGCAGGGCATAAGGCTGCATGGTGATCACTGTCTCAGTGAGACACAGTCCGTGTGGCAGGGCGGGGAGCCGACGACGACCCTGCAGGTCAGCAGCCAGGGGCATCCCTAGGAATTACAGGGGGTGGGAGGGGACAGTTGTGGTCACAGCAGGGGAAATCTCCTAGTGCAGGCTGCCCACAGTCGGGCCCTAAAGGGCACATTGGCCAGGCAGCCCACCGCGGCCAGCCACGGCCTCTCTCGCACTCTGGCCAACGCGGCGAGCTGCGTCTCATGTCCCTGAAGAGCCCCGATCCCAAGTCAGAGAAACGCGCCTCCTTGCTTCAGCCCAAAGCCACGGCCCTGAGCGCCCCCTCCCACGGCACCAAGAATGAGCAGGGCCTCCACCCTAACCGTCCCCGTCCTAACGGGCCGACCCGTCTGGCTGAGGCTCCTCCGTCAAGCCAATGCGGGGGCCTCAGCCTCCCGGCTGGCAGCCCATCAGGGTTCCGTGAGGCCGCCCCAGACAGCAGACATCAGGGCCCAGAACACAGAGGGGCTCTGTCCCCGGGACACAAAGCAGAGCTTGGGTGCTGGGCAGCGCCCGCTGGCCTCACTGACTCCCCCACCAGCGGGTCTCTGGGGGCGCGGCGGTGGGGGGGGGCGCTGAGACGGGAGGGGCGGTGGAGACCAGAGGAGCCGGCCTGCCTGCCATAAATCACCACGCCAAGCTTTATAATTATCTGGGCACTTAAGCTCCTCTTTCCTCTCTTCCCCCTTTCCCTGGGGAAATTTCCTTCATTTCCTACATTATCCCGGTCTCCCCGCAAGTCTAAATCAGCCTAGGCCACGCCACGGCTGGCTCCCCCGAGCTGGCTCCCTCGGCCTACTTTCACTGGGGAGGGCGGGCTGGGCTGGAAGGCAGGAAGGTGCCCTCGTTCAAACCCAAGTTCCCTTCCTGCCCAGGGCAGAAAGCCGAAAATGCCACCACGCCCGTCCCTTGAGTGGTGGCGGCAAGCACGTCCCCGGTGTCTATCGGCTGCGGCCCCCACCTCCGGGGGATCGGTCGGGAGGTTTCCCCGGGGAGGCCGGCCTGAGGTTGAGTAGGATCCCAGAGGAAGAGGAAATGCCACTGCAGGTGGAAAAGCCACCTGGGCTTTCCAGCAGCCCTACAAAAAGCTTTCCCTGAGGCCAGGCTGGGCCAGCGTCAGCCGAGTCCGGGGCAATCTGGAAGGTGCGGCCGCCTCGTGTGTAGTGAGGATCCTGCGGGGGGGGGGCAGCTCCGACGCCACCATCATCTACCGTTTGTCCAGCCCGACCCCGAGTCTCATCTCATTCCCACGTGCCTGCAGGTCCGTGTTTCTCCCCATTTCACAGATGAGAACATTAAGGCCAGGAAGGAAAGCAATCTGCTCAGAGGCTTGCCGCTTCCGAGGTTCTGCTCCTTGCATGTCAGCTGGCAAGGGTCCCTGGAGGGCAGTGGCAGGGCCCAACAGAAGGCAGGTCGGGCAAGAGTCCTCAAAGGGTTCCCCGTCATCTCCAGTATAAGTCCCACCTCGAGAGGCAGAGGGGAAGGCAGCACCTGCGCCAGGGCGTCCGGCCGGGGCCAGGGGCTGCTGCCGTAGACCAGTCCTGGGCAAGCGTTTCAAAGCCAACAAGCGGCCAGGCTCTCCCAGGCCTCCCTCCCAGGGGGATGAGCCAGCCGGGTTTTTTTTTTAAATCTGGATCTCATTTTCTGCCCACATTTCTGACCTCCGGAAGCCTCTCGGGTAGTTTTCCAGAGCCCTCTGGATTCTGTCACGGGCACGTTTCATGCCTCTGCTCACCACATTCACAGCCAGGTCACCGGGCGGCCCCCCCTCCAGATGCCAGGTGGAGCCCGCGGGCACGGCTGCCCGGGCCTTCCCAAGCCCTGGGTCCACGGGCTCCAACTGGCTCTCCAACAGCCATTCTGGTCAAATTCCATGACTCCTTTCCTTTAAAAAAAAAAAAAAAAAATTCCCCTCTCTGAAAACAAACAAAAGTCCCAGAGAGAGATGGCTTTGCCTCAGCTGCATTTTCTGTGCTGTTCCGTCGTCCTGTTTGGCACGGCAAGCACCTGGAGAAGCCGTTCAACCCTCTCATTCTACAGATGGGTACACTGAGGCCCAGAAAGAGGAAGGGGCTACTGAAAGTCCCCCCCATAATTCTATGGCCCAGCCAGCATGGAGCCGGGGCGTCCCCGCAGCAGCTGCTTGTTCTGAGCAAGAAAGGACAGGGTCTGAGCCCATGGGGAAGCCCACAGAAGGGCAGTCATGGCCCGGGGTGCAACCTTGGGGCCTCACTCCACTCACATTAGGTCCCATGGCCTAACGCTAGTGCTCAGTACATGCGAAAGAAACCTCAGTTTGGGGGGGGTTGTGCCTTGAACTTCGGGGGCAGAGCTCAAGGAAAGCAGGCTGGCTCTAATGGAAACCAGTCAGCGGGCCAAGTGCAGCAGGAACCCCCCCACCAGCGGTTTCCATGGGGACGGAGCCGGGAGGTGGAGCTCTGGCGCGCCTGTGGCAGCAGATGTGGCCTGTGCAGGGCTGGCGTGGGGCGGCAGGAGGGGCGGCGCTGCGCCTGGCAGCAGGGCCCTGGGACGTGGCAGGCCCCGGGCCGAATGCAATAACGAGCCCGGGGCTGCGGGTCCACCACCTCCGGGAGGCTTCCTGGATTCCTCAGGCCGGCGCTGGGTACTCCTGGCTGACTTTCTGCTCCCCACCCAGCACCACCAGCCCTGGGGCCAGGCCTTCTTGAGGGCACCCCGTTCGCTAAGGGAGGTCCCCGGGCCTGGGAGTGGGGGACAGACACCAGTGCCTGTCACGGTTTTAGCCCTCTAGCAGAGGACCCAGTGCCCAACAAGGTCTGCTTGATCCAGTCACTGGATGGTGCTGTCCATCTCTTCCTGGACCCCAAGCCAGGGCCCACCCAGAGCAGGCTCCCCAGCCCCTCCGGAGGGTGCCCTCGAGAATCAGATGAGCTCTGAGCGATGCTGGGAGACACGAGGGCCAGAGAGGGGACCCTGTAGACACACAGGGCACGGTTTCTCCAACAGGACAGGCCCCGCTCACCTGCAGAGAGCTGCTTTCAAACGCATTTACCCTGACCTCTACATGGCACCCCAGCACCTCTGTCCTGCCCGGGCTGACGGATCCCCCCTCCAGCTGAGATCCTCGCCTCACAACAGAACTCACAGGTGCCGACGGCCCCGGACACCTGACCGGTCCACTCTGTCCACCTTGGCACAAAGTACGAATGTCTCCATGAGAAAGGGGTCCAGGCCCATCGGATACAACCAGCCTCCATGTGAAGAACCTGCCCAAACCCTGGGCTCATTCTCCGCAGCAAGTTCCCGGCACCACGGAAGGATATGAACTGGGCACAGAGCAGAAAGGGCCATTTTGAGAACATCAAAGGCTGCAAAATGGTCTTGCCCGTTCCAGGTTTTTACAGTGTCCCCCAGAGGCCATTATTCCCCGTGTTTGAGTGGTAAACCCTGTAGATCACCTGCCACGGGCCAGAACAGCGAGAGTGGGGATGACCCCCCCGGGCCACCCATTCCCACGGCCCACTGCCATACTGAACCGTCAGCCACCAGCCAGCACCCTGAGCCACACGGGCCTGAAGCCCTCATCCCAGCAGGGCACCAGGGGCTTTACGGGCCCAACCAGCAGGCCTCAGATGCTGAGATCACAGCAACCCAGCCAGAGACGGGTCCTTGGGACCCCAGAACCCGCATGACACGGCCCCTGCAGGGAAGCGAGGGAGGCCATCCTGGCTCTTCCTGGGGGCGGAAGAACTCCAGCCCAAAGGACCGTGCCTTCCTGGCACTGCATGTCTGGGGAGAACCCATCAAGGTCAGCATCCAGGACAGGTAAATGATAAAAAGGGGTCCAGTATCCAGCCGTTTCTACCCAGCATGGGGAAAGAGCAGGTCCTGCGGTCAGAGACCTGGTCTGGGTGCAGGCTCTGTTACTCACTCGCTATGTGACTCTGGGGACGCTCCTTGGCCTCTTAGAGCCTCGGTTCTCTCACACTGAAAACTGCTAACACCTTCCACGCAGGCAGGGCCCGTGGCCGTCCTGTCTGCACCATATCCCGGCACCCGGAGCAGCGCCAGCACACGGGGGCTCTGACGGGATGTCAGAAGGAAGCGGAACAGGTCACCTGCACTCTCAAATGGATGTTTAAAAAAAGGAGGGGGGCCACCTGGGCGGCTCACTCCGTGAAGCGTTTACCTTCACTCGGGTCATGATCCCGGGGTCCTGGGATCGAGCCTTGCATCAGGCTCCCTGCTTCTCCCTCTCCCTGCTGCTCCCCGCTTCTCCCTCTCCCTGCTGCTCCCCCTGCTTGTGTTCTGTCAGATAAGTAAATAAAATCTTAAAAATAAATAAATAAGTAGGATCGAAGTACCCAGCCCCGAGCCTGGCACATAGTAGGTCAACAAAGGACGGCTGCTCCAACCCCAAGGAACCAAGTCCTGTGTGTAACATCAGACAAGCGCTGACCCTCCCTTGGGGGAGCAAAGCACGGCCCCCAGTTCCCCGCTGGGCCGAGGCAGGGGTTTCCGCCTCTCTGTGTCCCTACACGGGTCCTGCCTGAGCCTGTCTTACTTACTCTTCCCCTGGCAAAGGTACACTCAGGGTAGCGGCCATACCCTTCCCCCGGGGTGTGCACTAAGGCTGTGGTAGCCTGCCACGCCGCCCGGCTCAGGAGTGCCCACCTGGAAGCCGCCTCCCAGAGCTGCCCCCCGCACTACCACATTGGCCAGGCTGCCCCTGGGCTGCCCGCGTGACCGCATCTTGGGGAACAGGGCTCACCTCTGGTGCTGGAGCACCCAGGGCTGAGACCCGAGACCCTTGAGGCCCACCTACCCGGTGCTGGGAGCCTCCAAAGGTCCTGGCATCAGGCGACTTACCCTTTGGGTGATCGTCACCGCAAAGGCTCCAGCTGGAGGGCGCCTCCTGTACCCCGCGTCAGCCCCTGCGATGCTGCTGCTGCTGCTGCTGCTGCCGGCCACCGCTGCCGTGTCCCCCAGGCCCATGCGCGGCCGGCGGGTGGGGGGCCACCTGCCTGGACCCCACGTGCCATGCTCAGGTGGGAGTCCTCGTCCCCTGGAGCCAGAAGCAGCTACACAACCAGGAGGCTCTGGCGGGCGGGACCGGCGGGAACTCGGCTCCGGCGGGACCCCTCCGCCCACGCCGGCCGGAAGTGCGGGCACACCCACGGCAGGAATCCCGGGGCAGGGCTGGGCTCCCAGGAAACTGGGCCAGAGGTTCCCCAGCACATGCTGGAGCAGCCTGGTCCCCGCTGACACCCCCCCCCCCGCCGCTGCTCCCTTCAGAAGGTCTGGGCTCGACCTACCTTCTAGCCCCTCAAGACACTCAGAAGCCAGCGTCCTGGGGAGCCACCAACAACTGCTCCCCGTCAAGGGGGACGAGTGGCGAGTGACCTCATCACCACGGAGGCCACGAGAAACCTGTGGGTAGGACTGATCCCTGTGCTTTGTGGACAGGGAAACTGAGGCTGGGATGGGAGGGCAGCTCCGCGGAGAGTCCAGGCGTCTGGTCTCTGCCTAAGCGGCCCCAAATGGGGGACATACAAGCCCCCAGGGCCTCCCGAACAGGCTCCCGTCTGACACGTGGGACCGTTTCCCGAGCTTTGAAGACGCAGAGCCAAGGCCCGCAGTAACTACCATTCTCCTCACGGCTCTTCTTTTTCGTCCAAAGGTGTGCTGGGTGTTCCCAGGGCCTCCTCGGACCGCCCCAGACCCCCGTTACTGATGGGCAAGCGGGGCCGCGCACACAGGTGCCCACACACGTGCACGCGCGCGGACCCGCCCGGCTAGACTGGCCCCGGGCCGCTCCTCGCAGGACAGCTGCCCGCGCACCCAGCGGCCCACCCTGTGCTTCCGGCCGCTCCCCGCCCTCGGCCGCCTTCCCGGATCCCGTTCTGGGCCTGCCCGCGCCGCCATTTCCTCTCCCGGGCCTAGAGGCTCACTTCCACTCCTCAGTGTCTGCAAATGGCCGGTGCCTGGGGCAGCCCGGCCCTCGGAGGGGACACTCCGCGCCTGGCCGGCTCCCAGCGTGCAGCCAGGCCAGCCAGCGGGCCTTCCTTCCCCTCCCGGGAGCCCAGCAGCTGGGGGCCCTGTCTAGCCGGCTCTGGCTGGCCCTGAGCTTGGGAAGAGGACCCATCACAAGGGGGCAGTGGGGTGCCCAGCAGGTGTCCCCAGGGATGGCCCAGGGGCTCCATGGCTCACTGAGAAGCCAGGAAGAGTGCCTGCCCCGGCCAGGCCCGGTGCCTCCAAATGCCCGTCCACCTCTGGAAACCCCCGACATACCCGGCAGAGCAGAGGGCACTACCCGTGTGCGCACACCGTGGGGCCCACGCCCGGGCAGAGGTGCGCCGTCCACACCTGAGCACCGTTGGACGTGCAGAACGAACGTGGGCCTTAGCGGACGGCAGGCCCGGGTCCGACCCCCATCCCGACCATCGCCAGCCGGCCGAGTCTGGGGCCTCGGCTTCAGGCCGGGGGCCTCCCCTGGCCGAACGCAGCCGGCGTTAACCCCCGCCTGGCAGGCACTTCTGAGACTCAGAAAGCAACCGAGAACGAACAGCGGGTATGGGGTGCTCTCTGGGAACAGAGCGCTGGGCTAAGTGCGTTCCATGCGTGACTATGGGGTGGGGACACTTACTGTCCCCATTTCACAGGTGAGAAAACGGGACACGGAGAGGTGCGATGACTTGCCTTTGGTGGACGGAGCCGGGAACGAACACCGACTCCGTCTGAACCGCGGCCTCGGGCCGGGAGGTCCTGCTCTTCTGCGCTGGGCTCTGCCCAACGAGCAAGGTGCCGGGTTCACCTTGCCCACTCCTGCGGGAGCACCCAGTCCGGCACCGTGTTCCCGGGGCTGCTCGTGAGCACAGGTCTGATGCCAAGAACGGGGTCGAGAGGCTGGAAGACCAAACGGGAAAGGAGGAAGTGGTTAAAAAAAAAAAAAAATCCAAGAGCAGAACCGCTAGAGAGAGCGGCTCCCCAGGAGCTCCGGCAAATTTCATCAACTCGTCGCCCTTCCTGTTATTCCCAAACATCCCCACCAACAGGTACCTGCCTTCAAACAAACACGCGGCAAGAAAGCACTTGAATTAACAAATGGAAGGAGATCTGGGAGCCCGCAGGAGACCGCAGAGGGAAACATCTGTGTCTCGTTCCCGTCCAGCCACAAGCCCGGGTGTGAGCTCCCGGCCACGGCGAGGGCAGGCGGCCTCAGAGGCTGGGAAGGGCAGAGCCGGGATCCAGAATTCGGGAAAAGCAAAAGCAATCCCTTAAAAGTGAGGTGGCGGGCAGGGAAGAACCCTCGGAACGGATCACATCATAATGTGAGCAAATTCACAAAACAAACAGTTATCATGTGCAAATTATTTGTGCTTGTAAAACTTCCTGTCCTCACGTGTGATGAGGGCCAATAAGTTCTGCAGCCTGTTATCTCGGGGAGATAATTCTTTTTTTTTTTAAGTTTACAACTTCGCTTCGTAGTTACCTGTTGAGTGTGAGTGTGCAGATGTGTGCTTTGCCGTGTGGGGGATTTAAATGTACCTTTAAACCACTTAAAATATCTGTCATCGGTTTTCATAAATAACTCAAAATAATTTTAGGTAAGCCTATACAAAACAGCTAGAGATGTAATGAAGATCTCAAAATCTAAAGTCCCAAACCCCCTAATTTTGAATTTAAATCTAGTGTTAACGCTGTTCATGCTGCCAAACAACATAAAAACCGGGCATTGGTTAAAACATTTAAGGTCCTTGGACGTAGGGCATTCGGAGTCTTAAAGCGCAAAGACGAAGACCAACGATTAAATTCTAATCTAATGAAGGTGATGGCGGTTCCTCCATCGCGCTGGCCAGGGGACGAGAGGATCCCAGGACTGTTTTTATACACAAATGCTACTTGTTTATTTTGACCTCAGTTCTTCGAAATTGTCGACTCCACAATTGAAATATGCTGTGTGTTCCAACAAGGACCCAGCAGTCGTAATGACAGACCAGCCCATCTGTGCTGTGAGAATGTATAATTTCGGTGTATAGTGGAATTTATATAGAAGCAATGATGTGAAAACTGCTATGCGTGGTACTTTCTTAAAAAAAACAAAAAACAAAAAACAAAAAAACCAAAAAAAAAAAAAAAAAAAAACCCAACCTGCTGAGAAGTATTGAGTGCCATGGAGAACGCTGATATTTTGCCTGATTCAGAACACAAAAGATTCCAGGGCATTTCCTGATTTTGGGGGGAGGCAGAATCTCATTGCCCAAGTTACAAAACAAACATGGTCATCTATGAAGGCGTGTGCTGGAAAATGTGGTATCCAGAGACTTTACTCCTATTAGGTGAACGTAATCTCGGCGGAAAATACTAATCTAGAATGAAAATGCTCATTTATGGGAATTAATTGATTTTATGCTGCTTGCCCTTACCTCCAAAAGAGCGCAAGGTCGTGCTCGGGAAATGTGACTGTCATTCCAGGATTCGGGATTGAGAGGCCTATTTACCTAACTAATTATACCAAAAAAAAAAAAAAAAATTTTTGGAGATGAGGCATGGGCAGCTATGAAGAGCACAAATTCTTTAAAAAAAAAATACGAGGGACCCTCTTTTCCCCCCAAACCCACCCCTCTAGACTCTGGACTCTTTTCCTTTCGAATTTATGGCGCTCTGTCTTCTCCCCATTGCTTCTACTTTCTCCCCAGTGTTCTATTCGGTGCTTGCTAAATATTTGGGTAGGATCGCCCTCCAGCTGGCAGCAGCAGAATGTGACTGTCACAATCATGGAAATGGTTTAATCATCTCTGCTATATATGCGCACCCCAGTATGGACTGCTGTCTAATGCAAGAACAAAAGCAGCCGTGGTCGGCCTTGTGAGAGCTGAGCTCACTTTTATGCTTGGTGGTATCTGCCCAGGCCGGCTGCTCAGACGCACACAGACAGGGCCCGACGCCTCTGAATTAGGAAAACAAAGATGTATTTACGTGGGAATTTTCCTCTCCGTTACCATTTAGAACTTTCTGGGGCCTGATTTTCCATTTTCCATAAATCAAGACCCCAGCTACCCTCCACCGTGGGGAAGAAACCAGGCCGCATCTGTAGGCGTTTTTGTCAGTCTGCCAGGGGACGGAGGTAAGTCGGAGCTCAACTCTGCAAAGCCCACCTTTTATCTGAAAAGGTTCAGCCATTCTGAAGGGTCAGGGACCATCACAGCAGCTCGGGTAACCATGGAGGGTAGCTTTTGGGCTGCGGCGGCGGCACGGCCTGGGGAAGCAAAGGTATTCGAGGGAGTCCCACCCCAGTTGGCCACAGTTCAGGACCTGGATGGTCGAACGTCTCGGCCCACGGTTCTGCAGATGGGAAACCAGGACGGGATCCGGCACAGGCCGGCCCTGGACAACTCAGGCCCCCTGAGGGTCCGTCTGGTGGTCGTGCCCACGTGGACCCCACGTACCATCTGTGGGTAGGGCAGTTATGAGCTGGACACGGCACCATTAGGCGGAATCCCCGGGCTTAAGTAAGTGTTTAAAAAACAGAGCACAAAACAACCTAAAAGATTTTCCCCATACTGAGCTGAGAGCCAAAAAGAGCCTTCTTTTTTCCCCCGACACCCGCACATCCCCCCCAAAATAAAATAAAACGAAAGGGAAAAAAGAACTGGATCCCTAAACTGTGGACAAGGCAGCGTTAAAGATGCCGGGTAAAATAAAAAGGCCTCTGTTTCTCAATGCAGAACCCACCCCTCCCGTGTGCCAGCCCAGCCCTGCTTGCCGAGGAGTTTGCTGGGAGGAGCATGGGTGCGCTGGTGTTTTTCCCTCTGCCCCTCCTGGCACCACCAAAAATTAAAATAATAATAATTACGATGATGATGATGATGATGAGACGCCCCCCCCACACACGACAAACCGTCCTCCTGAGCAGAAACGAGTAGGCCGTGCCTCGTAATACCCCCTGAAACGTTCGTTCGGATCTAATTGAACACACAGCTACTGTGAAATAACAAACATTCATTTTTATTGTGATGCCCAAAGCCTATAGCTTTGGATCTTAAAAATAAATGGGCTTGGCTTCTGCATTTTCCCTGCAGTTTTTGGAAAGGCTTACTTCACTGAAGATGGTGGGGGGGGGGGTGTCGGAAATAGAATTTTGAATTTCGGATAACCAATTAGAGGGAAGGAAACGTAACAGGCATCGAGCACAAGATGGCAGAGCCCTCGGCTTGTCTCCAGCACAAGAGAAGGGAAGAAGGTGACTTACCCAAGGTGTGGGAGGACGTGAGGAGCTTTCTCCAGAGCAAGGAAGTGGAAAGGGTGCCTCCTGGCCCGGCCGGGCACGGTGGCAGGAGGAGGGGGGGCAGGTCCCGCCGGCCAGCAGGCCGTCCCCAGGTGCCAGCCCCGGTCCGACGGGCCCTCGGGCGTCCTGCTCTCCAGCCACCCTTGTCCATCGGTCCCCTCGGTCCTGGCCGGCGCGGCCTGGGCCTCGGCCACCCCGGCACCCGGAGGCAGGGCTGCCAGGAGCCAAGTGGTGCTGGGGGAGGCTCTGCTCCAGCCCAGGAGGACGAGGAAAATGCTACTTTTGTCTCCTGCTCTCATCTGGCACTGGCTGCCCGGGGAGGGGGGGCCAGAGGCGGCCGCTGCGGCTCGGCCCCGCCCACCGGGAATTTTTGAAAGATGCTCCTGGGTGCCGGGAGGATGGCAGACGTGGCAGAGGCGGGTGGGCCGGACCCCCGAACCCACCACCAGGAGGGGGCGGCGGGGGGGTGGGGGCGCCCGAGTGGGAGAGGGAGGAGGCAGCAGGCGCGGCTGGCCACTCAGCGGCTGGCCCGAGGAGGACGGGGGAGCCGGCCCGGCCCAGGCGCGGCCCAGGCGCCAGCCCTCCCCGTGGCCAGGCGGCGCGGCCCTGGGCGCCATGTTGCTCCCGAGTCCAGGCGGCCCGGGCCCGCTGCGGGCATAGAGGCCGCATTGTTCCCCGGCCGGCCCGAGGAGGAACAGGCGGTGGCGGCCAGCACCCGGCGTGCTCCCCGGGGATGGAAGGGGGGGCGGCGAGGCCCAGGGCCCCCCACCCCACCCCAACCGCTCCCTGGACCCCCGGCCTCGGAGCGAGCCCGTTCCAACCATGCCCCGAGAGGCTGAGCCGCCAGGGCTCGGCATCGGCCTTGTGTCCGAGGGGTCGCCTGGCCCTGGGCCGTGGCAGCTCTCTGAGCCTCAGTTTCCCCATCCACAGAAGGAACGGGGATAACGGCTCCTGCCACTCAGGGCTGCTGGAGGACAGAAGGGAAAACGCACACAGAGGGCTGAGCACCAGGCCGGGCACCCCGCTGGTGCTCAGAAGCTGGCCGCTTCGCCCAGAGGCGCTGCCAAGCAGCCGGGCCGCCGCGAGGGCCCCGGCGTCCAGAGTCCAGGCGTGCCACCGCACCCTCTCAGACCATCACAGACCCCTCAGCTCTGCCAAAGCCAATCCTGGCCACCACACGGGGCCACGGTGGAGTGTGCCCGGGCTATGGCCCTCAGAACCGGTCAGTGGACCTGAGGGTCTAACTTGGAGCTTTTATTTGGAGATTTACCAGATTTGGCTGTCCTTTGCTGAAGGCATCCGGGCCACGTCCGTGGGGCTGTGCTCTCTGCCCAAGTCTCTCCTTCGACTCTTTATGTGGCCAGGTACTTGCTATCCCCGTGCACGGGAGCCACGGGGCTGTCAGTGTGAGACAGGGCCAGCTCTGTGCTCGAATGGAGGGCACAGCGTGGACTGGCCGTGGCTGGGCCTGTTGTCCGGCTCATGGGTCCTTCTGCCGGTAGGACTGGGGGTAGGGGACTGTCTAGACACCTGAGCATCTGGGGACGGGAGCTCAGGCTCAGACACGGTCATGCCCAAAAAGGAGGGGGTGGGAGGTGGCAAGGCGACTGAGCAAGAAGGAAGCAGTCCAGGAGGATCCTCTGGTCCTCGGGCTCTGGTCTCACGCACACCACCACGTGACCAGCTCACCAGCTGATGCCAGAGACAAAGCAGGTAGGATTCCGATGCCACGCGCCTGACCAGGAACGCGGGCAATTCCATTCCAGGAATGGCTTGGCACAGCCGCCAACGGCCTGGCCCCCGGGGAGGAGAGGGTCCCTCCCAGCTCCCATGCTCCACTGGGAAAGCCACTGAAAACCAGGTGGCCATTTTGGGACCGGCCCCTGACCGAGGAGAGAGAGCAGAACCTCGGTTGTTACAGAGGCAGAGGCAGTGGGCATCCCTTACCCCAGCACAGGCGTACACAATATGGCCACGACCAGAAGTGGCCTTTGCTGGGCCAGCGGGCTGCCCAGGAGATAGTGGCCTCTGCCCCAGCGTGGGGCTCAGGACACAACACGCCTGTCCGGGTGACAGAGAAGTCAGGCCTAAATCAGGTCCTTCTCGGTTGGAGCCCCGTGCAGGGAGGTTTGACAGCACCATCCCTTGCCAGGGCCAGAATCCCCAAAGACGAGCCCTGCTCCTCCTGGCCGAGCGGGGAGGGCGCCACAGGTGACACGCACAGACCCTGTCATGCTCAGGACACACGTGTGTCCCCGCAGGCCAGAACCCGCGTGTCTGGCGCCGCCTCGGAGCCCGGGCTGGTCTGGGTGAGGTGATGCCGCCCCCATGAAACTCGCTCCAGCTGCCAACAAAGCCGGGCACCCTCGTTTTATTATAATTTAAAATGTAATTATAAAGGGCTGATTTGGATGTAAATATCGCTGTTAAACACATGAAAGGCGAATCGAGATTTAAGAGCCCAGACCAAGCAGGTACATATTCAGCTAAACGCTCTTCCTACCCTCTGAGATGGGCGGTTTGCCGCCCCAAACCCCAGCCCCAACTCTAGAAGCCAAGGGGATCAGGGACAACATTTCTTTTTTAATCTTAAGGGAAAATACAATCACTCCTTAAAAAAAAGAAAAGAAAAAAAGAAAAAGAAGCTTGTTTCATTTCGTCCACGCCATGCACACATTTCCGACCACGATAATAGCCATTGCCTCTGCTCTCACATGTCTCCTCGGAGAAGCCGCCTCTCGGCCGCCCACCGCAGCCACGCGGGTTTCGGACGCGAACAAGTCCACCATCCAGATCTCACAGCGAGACCCTCGGCCATCCACTTCAGGGGCTGCCCCAGCGCCAGAATAAAAGCCCGTCTCCGAGGGTGTTCTGCCTCCTGACACACCGCTCCAGCCTTTTCCACTTCGATTTTACCAAATCGACACGGAGCCTCGGACGTCGTTTTGGTCACTCCCCAAAGAGACTCTTGATGGCATTTCAGGGGGGCGGGAGGGCAGGTGAAACAGACCAGAGCAAAGCAGTTCCAGGATCCAAAAAAAACCCAAACCAAAAAACCCCATGTAAAAGCCGTTTGAAAAAACGAAACCTCCTTTTTGAAAGCCGAATGTTATCATTTGCCAACAAAGACTCATGGGTGAAGGGGAAGCTTGGTGGGGAGGGGACTCTCGTCCCTCACCCCCCCATGGGGGCCGCTCCTTCCCCTGTCCTCACCCGCTTCCCAGGGGCGCCCAGACTCAGGACCCCCTGAGCTGGCAGGGATCCCAGGCCGACTATCCCCGCAGTCTTCCCCACGTCCCCCCCCCCCCCACGCCAGGAAGACGTTCTCAGTTCCGGCCCCAGCCGGATCCGTTCCTCCGAGTCCCTAACGGGGGCCTGGGGGCCGGGCCCCACTTCTTGAGGCGCCTCCCCGGCTGCCTGGAGGCAGTGGATTGAGCAGGAACCCGGCTGAACGCTCTCCATGGCGGCAGAGTAGGGAAGAGGCAGACGGCGGGTGCCTAAGCCTCAGAGGGACACTCTGTTCGTTTTAGTCATTCAGAAAGCCATCCTTCCAGGGCTAACTCTGGGCCGGGCCATTAGGAGTTACAAACACACCCTCTCCAGCCGGGGACGGAATGTGAGGGTTGGCGTGTGGCGTCTCCACGGCAGGCCAGGCTCTCTGATAACCCACACGCTGCTCCCAAGAGCACTGGACCACGGGCTCTGGGAGGAGCGAAGGGCCCCAGAGAATCACAGATTGATCCGAAATCACTCTCGACAGCCTCCTCCTGGGAAGACAGACCCTTCCTCTTAAGAGTCCCGGTTTTCCTCACTTCCATTGGGTGACCATCCACCCCCCAACCCTCCGACGCCCCCCAGCAGACAAAGGCCCATCAGGTCTGGCCCCTGGCAGGGGCCATCCAGCTCATCATCAGACCCTGCAATCCTGGCTACCTTTCCGGTGCTTGCGAGGAGCCCCCACAGTCTTGCAAAAGAGATCCCGGAAGGAAAGAATTAAACTTGAGAAAGTTTAGCCTCCACTCAACAAAGAAAGCCAGGCGTTCCCACCGCATTTCCCAAGAATCGGGGGTCAGGGGACTTTCCTTTTCCTCTTTCTATAAATCTCCGTCCCTGACTGGGTTCTCGGGGCCTGTGACACCCAGATACTCAAGGTTTGCCGTCCCAGCCAACAGGGCACTGGTCAGCCCTGAAAATAAGTATTTCGTATAAAAGATCCATTGTCTTGGCTTGGAGACAATTGTTGCGTTTTCCCGTCCTCTGCTCCGACACATCAGCACGCCCGGCCGATGCCCAGGCTCCCTTCTCGTCCCGACAGCGCGTTCTGGGAAAGGGCCATCTTGCTGGGTCCTCCCGAACCATCCGCGAAGAGAGCAGATCCTCCTCAACGAAGCGTTCTGGGAAATGCATGCTTGTATTTGGCCAAAGAACAATTAGCTCACCAGCGGTGAGACCCTCCCACCAAATCGCCGCCCGCGCTGCCAGCTCGAATGCTGGCAGCTGGTGTGGCCGCTCTGGACCCCCGAGGGGTGACGGCCTGCCCTCGATCTTCCCTGGGGCCCCGAAGAGGTGAGAGGCACAGGTCAGACCCCCAGGTCAGCACCCACGTGAGCTCCTCAAGAGCCATTCTGTGGGGAGGTTCCCCTCCTTCCTCGGTAAACACGTCCCAGGACCTCACGGGGCCTTGCTCCCATGTAGTGTCCCCAGGGCCTCCGAGCTACGTCCCTGCAAGAAGGGAAGCCCGGCTTTGCAAGCTTCCTGGCATTCCACCTGGGAGAAAATATCAAAGTTCACCTTGCACCGCCTTTTGGGGGTGAGGAGTAAACTCGTAGGTGTCCTTCCGAGAGAAACCAAAACTGGACTCTGGTTCTTAGAAACTCAGGAATATAATCATCACTCACGGTAAACACAGTGGTCACCATTTACAGCGGCAGCAGCTTTATGGCGTCCCTGCCACGTGCCAGGAACTGTGCTTTGTGGGGAGAGAGCTGTCTGGACACGGACGGGGCTGTCATTATTCCTAGGGCTAGGGCTCAGAGTGCAGGCCCGGGGCGGTGAGGCACCTTGTCTGGGGTCACACAGTAAGCCAGGGGCAGGGCCAGATGGGAGCTGCCCCACGGGAGCCAGGACACCCCAACCCCTGGCCCGATCGTGGGGCTCCCGCAAGTGTCTTCTCCCTTCCCCCCAAACACGCAAGGACACCCCCTAAGCCCGAGGAAAACCAAGCATGATGGTTGTGAGACGTTTTCCTGGCAGGCCTGCAAGGACTGCCCTCCCTTCCCCAACACTGGCCTTCACTAGGGACACACACTGGTTTCCCTGGACACCAGGGAGCACTTGCTCAGGTGGAGGCCCCGTCCCTCAGCCCCAGGGACTGCCTTTCCGTCAGGCCTCACCCACACCAGGGCAGAACAGGCCCCAGGCCCCTTCTGAGGACGGGAGCAAGCAAGACTGGTTCATAAACCGCCCCATCGGGGGCAAACGACACAGACCCAGAAACTGACCCTGCCACGAAGCTGCCGCTGTTCCCACGGAGCCCAGCACAATGCCATCCGCACCTGCTCAGGTGATGGTGTACACGCGGGCCCCAGCGGAGGCCTCGTCACCACACATCGCCTGTGTTGAGCAGCTGGACCCCGCCAGCACCCGGGACACACCTCACCCAGGATCTGAGGGCTTCAAGTGGCCAACAGCTGGGCAGGACCTGGCCCCAAGTGCAGGCAAGGAAAGACCTGGGGGCCGGCCCTGGTTTAAAACAAAAGCAGAAATGCCGGGGCCAGTCTCCCACTGGCCCACCCCAGTCCGTGAGACCCTGTCCCCCTGCTTAGCACATTCTTTCTATTCAGTCCAGAAGCGACGAAAACCACACAGGAGTCATTTCCAGAACCTCGCTTTTGGTGTGCATACCCTCAAAAATGAATTCTGCCCTGTTGGGATAGCCCAACACGGTAAGAAGCCCCTGGTACGGCCCAAGTCTCCACTGGATCTGGGCTGGCTCCAAAGCAAAGGACAAAGGCAGGACAGGACGGCGCTGGGGCCGAGGCCAGGCCTCTGTCCGGGAATGTGGGGTGGGGGAGCACTATTTACTAGAGACCGTCCACCCCCGGTCCTCCAGGGGCCGGGGACACACTCGGGCCGCCGAGATGGGGATCTGGAGCTTCGTCAAATGGCAACCCCCCACTAAGTGGCCCTGCGGACACCTCCTTGGATGCTCAGGACTTTCCCTGCTTCCACGGGCCCGGGGAGAAGCAGCCAGGGATGCCCCTCATTGAGGGGGTCAGCAGAATGCCACACCGTCCTGCCCACCACAAGATACGGCACAGGTCATCCGCGGACCCGGACAGAACAGCTCCCACACTCTGCAGGCGAGGGTCCTCTGGAACTTGAGCTTCTTCTGCGCATGAGCCGGGTCACTGCCAAGGCCAAGCAACAGCTCCTGGCTGCAGCAGCACGCCTTCTGCGGCGGCAACCCCGTTCCTGAGATCGCTCTGGCACGTCCCACCCGGGTTTCACATCTGCTAACTGCCTCTGACAGCGTCATAAATAAAAATTCAAAGTGGGGGAGGTGGGGAGGTGGGGAGAGCGGCCTAGAAGAAGGGACGGCCCCCGGGGTCCGGTACGCAGCGCTGGAGCAAAGTTTTGGCCTCTGCACCCGGACTCGGCCATATCTTAGCCGAACGGTCTCCTCTTTCCTCTGGATTCTAGGGAACCAGGCAGCCCGGGGAGAGGCTGTCGTGAGGCAGGCCTGGGCGACTTGGGCCTCTGTCCACGTTCCCGGAAACGTGGCCTTCAGGTGCCCGCTCACAACTCTGGGGCGTTACGGAAACAGGGGGCCCCTCTGCCCATTATTTTGTGGTCAAATCACCCATTAAGGTTCTCCAAACCACATCAGTAAGATGGGGAGAGCAGAGGGGAAATCGTACTGTGATAGGATGGTACGAAAAAGCGTCCTTAATCCCGCCCCTGCCACCCCAGGACGGGTTTCACTTTAACAGGATAGATGCCCACGAGTACAAACATGCATTTTAAAATCCCAAATGGCTAGAACCAACGAACGAAAATAAAACGAAGACAGTGATGGCCTGCAGAGCCCGCCCTGGCTTCTGAAACCCAACTTTGAAGAAATTAATTTCAGCGTTACCTTACAACCCTGTAATTATGGCAAACGCGCATTCCTTCACCCATTTCTTGCTCCCCACAAACTCCCCAGGGCCGCCGGCTGGGCCTGTGTGTGAGCCGCCTATAAAGGGGGATTTATTACGAAAAGTTATGAGTTGTTTTTCATTTTATGCCACCATAAACAAGAGCCTCCACACAAGGGCCTTTCACTCAACCGGCCCAGTGGCCGCCAACGCTTGACTGCGGCCCCCCGAAGCCCACTCTCCATAAATGCTTGACCAGCAGGGGAAAAAAAAATTTTTTTTTAATTTAAAAAAAAAAAAGAAGAAGTGGCGCTTTGGCTGGCTTAGGAAAGGAATGAAAGATGTCAATTTTTCAAAAAGGGATTGCTGCTTCCAGATCACCCTTCCAAACACATCGCCCCTAAAAACAGATGCTTGCTTTCTCTCTTTTTTCTGTTCTGGTGAAGATAGCTGCTATGGCTATCTTATGTGTCCGACAAGATTCTCTCTGGCAAATGGTCCGCACACCTGAGATCAGAAACTGTATTTCACAAATAACAAGTTCCTGAATTTTAATGACGGCCGTGGAGTTCTTGCCAAGCTGGACGGGCTGCCGGTTCAAGAGCAGCCTCCCCGGTCTGCGGAAGGCCTGCCCGCCCTACAGGCTCTTCTTAGAAATCCCTTCATTAATATTTAAATACTCACTAAGTAGCGAAAGTGAGAAATGCACTTACCATCCTCAGGAGTCGCCCCGGAACCCGATGGTGACCCGGGACACGCAGGTCGACTGCCCTGCCCTTGGCGGAGGAGCGCGCCGGGACGCGGCCGGCGCTGCGCTCCTGTGCCCGCACCGCACAGGCCCTGGGCCACGGGTCTGAGTCCTGGTCCGAAACGCTTCCCTTCTTGGCGCGTGTAAGCCGCAGAGCGCAGCGCGGTGCCATCTCCCGCAACTCTTCGCAGGGCGGGACGGCTCCGGGACGGAGAGACCGCCCGGCGAGGCGCACAGCCAGGCCCCAGCGCCCAGGTCCCGCATCCCGTCGCTCCTCCTCTTCTGACCCCGGCTTGCCCGTACGGAGCCACCGGACCTCTCCGAGGAGCGGCGGGCAGCACCCGCTCTCCGCGTCCACGACCAGCGCCTCGGGGGACCTTTGTCCCCGACGAAAACGAAAGCGCGCCGGGCCGGGGGCGCCCACGCCCTGCCGCGGAGGTCCTGGCCGGCGCGCCCCGCGACTTTCTCCAAGTTCACGTGCTTCCCGGGCCGGCGGGAGGCGCGGGCCCCAACTTGCAGAGCCCGGCCGTCGGGCGCGCTGAGGGTTGCGGGCGGGCTCGGGGCGGCCCCGCGGCACGGCCCGGGCACAATGGGCGCCGCCGGGCGGGCGCGGGGACAGCGCGGGCCCGGCTGCCGCGCGGCCGCTAGTCTGGCGCGGCCCGGGCGCCGAATGCGGCGGCGGCGGCTTGGCACAGACGCGCCGCGCGCCCGGTGCATGCTAATGGCCGGCGGCCGCGCCATGAATTATTCAGCAGCGGCGCGGAGAGGGCGAGCGCGGCGCGGAGGGCGGCCCGGCCCGCGCGTCCCCCGCCGCTGCGAAGCCGCCGCGACGACTTCCCAAACTTTCCCGGGTCGGCACCGAGGATGCGGCCCCCGCGGCGCCTCCGTCCCCGCCCGAGCGCGCCGGCCGCGCTTCCCACGTTGCCGCCTATTTTATGTCTTTTGTCTCGGAGTTGGCACCTGTCCCAGAGAGCGCGTTTCCCTGCCCACCCCTTCGCCGCCGGATCGGGGCGGGGGAGGGGGTACGGGGGACCCGGAGAGGAGGGGACGGGGAGGTGGGGGTGGGGGAAGCAAGGCGCCTACGGGCCCCGCAGCCAGGAGAGACCTCCCGGGGACAGCGGCCGTGCCCGTGGGCCCGGGCGCCTCCGTTCCGCGGGGAGGTCAAGGCTTCGGCTGTGCCCGGAATACCAACGAAGCCTCGGGGGGCCCCGGGCCGTGCCCGCTGCGGGCGAGGACGGGCCGCGGCCCCTCCCCGACTCCCACCGCCCCCCCCCCTCCGCCGCGCACCCTCCTCCGGGGGCCGGCGCGCGCGGGCGGGGCGGGCAGCGCGAGCAGCGGATTCGCCGCCCGAACCCCGCGCCTCGCCCCGCAGCCCCGCGTGCGCGCCCCCGCGGGCACGCCACCCCCGGCGCTCCCCGCCGCGCGCCCCCGGTCCGCGGCCCCGCCCGCCTGCAGGCGCGACCAGGGGGCACCGCGCCGCGAGGACCCCATCGGCCTCCAGCATCGCGCCCCGGGGCCGCGCGGCTGCGGGGGCGGGCGGGGGCGAGCCCTGGCCCCTGCTCGCCCGGCTGCCCTGGCACCGAGGCGGCTGCCGGAGCGCGCTCGGCGGCTGCGTTCCGAGGCGCCGGCTGCCATGATTGCGGGCAGGGGGGACGCGCGCGCAGGCTCTGGCCCGGCTCAGGGACCCGGGGCGGACCGACGGTCTCCGGCCTGCGCGCAGACGGGTGCGCGCCGCGGACGGCCGCTAGGGTAGCCGACTCGGCACTGCAGGGGCCGGGGTGTGCCCCGGAGCTCTGGACAAAGTCCCGGGCCACGGCTCGGGGTCGACGGAGGCGGCGGGCTTCTCCCAGGGCAGGGTGCGCGCCAGGGCGACCCCGCGGCGGCTTTGCGGACAGCGCCCGTCCGGCGGAGGGAGGGGCGCGGTGCCAGGTGTGGTGGGGGGCGGGGTGCACGGGATCTGGTGAAGTGGAGAGGGGCAGCGCACAGAGCCCGGAGATGGAGGGGGTGCGTAAGGATCCTGGCGGAGGGTGGGGGTGCCCTCAGGGTGCCGGGAAGGCGTGGGATGGCGGGGGGGTACCGTGCCCAGGGCCACTGCCCAGCTCCGAGCTCGCTCTTCCTTCCCCGCAGAAACAACTTCCTGCTCCGCTGGCCCAGGGCGGAGGAGCTGCGGGGGGTTCTAGGCCTCAGCTTGGCTCCTGGAGGCGACTACACTGCAACACCCCGGGACCACACGGCTCCCTTCCGCGCCCCCTCCCGGGGGGGTCGCGACAGGCCGGGCTCCAGGGTCCCGCCTCTGGTTATAATGCCAAGGAGGCCCCAGCAGCGTTTTTCCTGCCGCCTGAGTGGTTTCCCCGCAGAGAGTCCGGCCTGGCCCTCTGGCGCTTGGGGACAACACTGGGTCACTATACTCAGACCCCTTCTCCCTGTCCGGGCATGAACCTCTCTCAGAGCCAGATGGACCTGGCTGTCCCCGGACGCCCGCGACGGGGGCCCAAGAGGAACAAGGCCTCTTGGGCCCCATCCCAATGTCTCTCTGTGCCTGTCTCCCCCCGCCCCCCGCCCCAGCCGGCCTTGGCATTCTAACCAGTGTCCCTTGACGTCACATCTCGCCATTTCTGTCAACCAATTGAAACTTGCTCGTTGTCATAAAAATATATATACTTTTTATGCCATTGGTGCATTCAAAAGTTCCTCGTGTGCCCTGCTTCCCAGGAAACTCCATCCCATATTGGATTGGACTGCCCAGAAACGGGGAACGGGCTGCCCGAGGCAGGGCTGGGCTGGGCCGCTGGAGCAGCCGTGCCAGGGCCTGAGCTGACCACCGACCCAGCTTAGAAGTTCTCTAGACCCCTTTGATCTTGGCCTTGAATTGTGGCGGAACACCCCCCTCCCGCCCCCCCACCCCATGGCAAACATGGTTTGGTGGGGAGGGGAAATGTCCAGGACATATTAAGGAATCTTCCAAAATGGTTCTGCTGGGTGTTGGGCTCTGAGTGTAGCCTCTTTCTAGGGACGGCTTTTCTTACTCCTATGAGAAAATGGAGTTTTATGAAATGCTTTCCGGTTCATCTTCTCACTGAAACGCTGACCAACTTTCACTTTTCACAGCCGCTGACAACAGGCAGAGCAGAGAGAGACCAAGCAGGGGTGACTTCACAATGGGGTGGGTTTCACTCTTTTCCCGGGGAAGGTCCAGGGTGGCCCTCCCAGACTCAAGGACTGTGGGGGTCCAGAGCTGGAAGCCTAGGAATTCCGTGTTCCTCCTTCCTCAGAAACGGACACCTTTGTAGCGGTTTGAGACGCGGGAATGCCTTGCCCATGTTCTAGCAATACGGCAGAAGGACAGTGTCTCCTGTCTAGCACAGTCCTTTATAATTTTCTTCCCTGTTACAGTGCCCAGTCCCGACCTGGGCTGCAGGGTAAGAGAACAGGTTCCTACAAGCTGAGTATGTGCCGGGCGGTCCCAAAGAGCCGTCCAGAGCCTTCTTTCCACACCGAGGAAGAACCCAAGCACCCATGGCCATTACACACACACCCCCAGCCCGTCCACTCATCTCTACTGCATGGTTCAACTGCTTCAAAAAAACACATTAGACATTCTGTGGCTTAGCAACTTTGGGGACTCCAAAACTACAAAATGCTTTCAGGGACTGGCTGAATGCAGGCATCTAAACACACTGTCTCAGGCCCTTTTAATACCAAACCTTGTTTTTCCAAAATAATGAGCAAGTGCGGTTAATGATCGAACGGGGATTTTGAAAATAAATATATTTTCACACAAAACTGCTCCCAAGGGTAAACCCTGAAGTTGTGCATACCTTTGCGATAACGTTCACAAAAGCGCGCGTGCACACACACACACACACACACACACACACAGTAATCTATTTATGCTCTCTTCCCTAAACACTATAAATATTATAGCTAATGTGATATATGTTTTGTGATTAAATTGGTGGATTAAAACATTGAATTTAAAAAGCCACAAAGAGAAAGAGATGATCTTACCTTATGCCACTTACAACTTCTGTTCCTTTAGCAAAATACAAATTTGACAACTGTATCATTACTGAAGGCGATAAGCAAATGTTGGCATATTAGCTTTGTAATTTTCACCTGAAATCATTGTGTAATCATACCGACTTGCTAACCTTTTTATTAGCGGATTTTTTCGTTCTCTCACACACAGTAATAAGTTAATTTAATGCCACTTTCCTCCTCCCAATTTTTATTTGGTAAAACAAGAAGGTGGATGAGTCAGAACAATATTTGAGAACGCACAATTTTTTTTTTTATCCCCTGTGTACTTGGCAAGGATTTACATATAATTTGGTTGCGAATTCAGAAATCAAATTCCGCTTTATTCAAGGAAAATAATAGCTCTCTGGTAATTTCACCGGGCATTATTTAGGTTGGTTTTTTCAAGTCTTTTTCCAACTTACTATAAAATTACATTTTTCAAAGTAAATAATTTTTAAAAAGTATGCTCAAATTATCAAAAAAGAAACCTAGAAGATTCACGTTGTCGGTGAGTGTTAACGATGGAAGAAGAACTTGGTCTGTGCCTGTGGGCCACACCACGCCTAAGGTCAGATGCTCGAAAAAAGTCCTAGGAAGGCTCTCGATATAGCAGGATGTTTACACTATCGGCCTTATACAGTTATTTTTTCCTGATTTCTCCCCAGATCTGCCTAATGGGAATGCAGCTGGCGACTTCCTGCTCTGCCCCTGAGCCCCCCGTGTCCTCGGCTCAGCCTCTGGCCTCACACCAGCCTAGGAAGGCCACGGGCGTTCCAGTTCACTGTCTCTTTTCCCAACGCCGTGACTTTTAATGGTTAAAAAATGTCAGTATCCAAGGCATTCCAAGGACTTCGTAAACAGATGCGTTTAATCTAATTAAAGCAAGCAGGATGCGTGTGAGTGAAAACTTACATTTTCACTTGGGTTTTGAACATCCAGCTTGCACACTCAAGAATAATGATGTTTTCAAAGCTGGCCCAATAAGCTTGAGATTGTTAGAGCGTGGCGGTTCCTGGGTAAGATGCCCCTTCTTCAGTCATCCCAGACAATGTGCCCTTTTGAGGAGATACTGGGAGGCTAAGGGTGCTGCGTGGAAAGGCAAACAAGCTTTAACATTTTTTTCTTTTTTTTTTCTCTTTTTTTTCTCTTTCTTTTTTTTTTCTTTTTTCTTTCTTTCTTTGTTGTTGTTGTTGTTTCTCTTATCTCAAAGTAGTCTGCTGGTTTGGGATTCCATTTCTATCTATTTCATAATAATGCATACCCCTACTTTATGCAGGCTTTCATTGTACGCTCAGTGATTTGCGCACAAACTCACTGGCATCAATTTACCTTGGGTAAGCATTTTTTTTTCTTATGGAGATGACTGAGGAAAGGGGCCAGGGGAAAGAAGCCTGCTAGTGTACCTACAGGTAAACCGAGGGAAAGATCATCGAGTGAGGGTCTCGGGCTGGGGGAGGAAGCGCAAGCAAGCCCCACAGAAAGGATTCCTTCCTTGCAAACATAACGAAGCATTTTCAAAATCCTTTGCTTTCATTCACCCCATTTCATGTCAACCTTGGCATAGTTCACTGACAACCGAAATAAAGCTCTAGCTATAGGACAAGCGTGTTTGAAGAAGAAAACAGAGGGCAGAAATCTACACTAGCAGCCACCCGCCTCTCCCCGGGAAAAAAAGAAAAAAAGAAAAAAAAAAAAAAAGCCAGCATGCTGGCAGACCATTTCTGTGTCTTCTTTCCTAAAATACATATATATCCACATATATATGGAACAGACTTAGTGTGTCTGCCCCAATGACGATGAATAGCACGCCCCACGCTCTCTCCTAACTGACGGTAGTAACTCCCTGCCTGCATCTTCACATTCCTGTTCAGAAACACGTGGGCAGCTGTTTTGTCATATTGAACACACTCACAAAGCCCACACATCCACCTTTCATGTGTTACCTGCGCACGTATATTTTTTTAAAAGTCTAACAATGCTGAAAGCACTCTTAAGAGGTTAAATATTTTTTTCAAATAAAAGGAGAGCCTAAAACAACCAGAAGTCTGCAGTAAATGTGTGTTCGGTCCCATATACGTCTATATATGTGAATATACTGTAGATAATACATACGTACCGGCATCAAAAATTTCCCCTTACAGATCAAGAATCACAGCGAATCTTTTTCATTCCCAAGTCGTAACAACACAAATCGGAAAAAATGAATTAAGGACGACCGACCCATACCGCTGTCATACACGCATCCATCAAATGCCAAAGTGAGGTCCTCGGCATGACATAAGGAATGAGAAAAAGCACAGAACAAAATAAAGTTTTTAAAAATCAAAATTAACTCTCGACGAGAAGTGGACACTGAATTTATTTCAGCTGTTCAATTCTGCAGTCCCTCAAATGGAATCATCACCAATCGGGAAACTGACGCTTTCTGAAAGAATTCAGTCTGCCACCTGTAGCAAATGTGTATTAGCAATTAAAGGCAGATTGGGATTTGGAATTTAACAGTTTCTGGTAGACAGTTACCAACTTCCATGAAAATGAAAAACATCAGAAAATCCGAATTGAATTTCTCTCCCCAAATATCCAAGGAATGCCTTCGTTTCACATGTTGAAAAGCCTTGATTTATTTGAAATATTTTTGCATCGTATCAATCCTTTATATGGAGCCTGAAATAGCCATTCTTTCAATAACTACATAGTCTTTTTGAATGACATCTAAGCAGACTTTGCTATTATACATTTAAAGCAATTTTAAACTAGAAAAACTGTCACGTTGATTTAAAAAAATTTTTTTAAATACTGCTGAAAGTCAGCTCAATTGTTTTCTTCCCCCAGATGAAACGAGAACTTGAGCATCATTTCTTAGCCATACAGTTCCTCAGCGAGCTAGGTAAATTATAAGCCCTTAGAATAAAGAAGAAAAGAAAGGAAATAAATCCTGATTTAGAACTCAAAAGGCTCATTGTTAAATTGCAAAGGACAGCAGGAACATTTTTTTAAAATCAAGATTTCACAGATCTGTTCTTTAAAATGATTGCAAAGAACCCAAGCTGCCTGCGAAGTAATCACATGCAGAATGAGGGAATTTTTAGGGGACAATTTCAAGTTGTTTCAGATTTGACCATGGTGGTCTTACCGAAATACTCCCGTTTTATTTTCTTAAAATCTAATATGATTTCACACCACACAGGCAAGTAATTTGCCTTCTATATAACGACAGTTTCATTTTCCTGAATGTGCCTAAATATTGTAGCTTTTAGTTCTGGTTAACACAGAGATAAGGCGAAAGCGGGATTTTGCATGTGTGCCTTTCTACAAAAAGTCAAGAAGTGTTTTAGCTAAATTTATCACTGAAGGACAAGATCATATTTAATGGCTGCAAAGGAAAATACTCAAAAACAGAGCCGATGTTGTTGTTCTGTTTTGTTTCCTGCTATTTAGAGAGCAACTTCTGGTGAAATTCTTCATATTAAAAGGACACGAAGTTTATTTCTTTTAACGAAGAGAAAGGGGTAGTGTAAGCAATTGGGTAAGGGGTGGCTTGGAATTTGCAACTATGAGTCGACATTAATTTTCACACGAGGAACCTGTATTTTAAAAGAATCTATTTCAAACTAAAGAGAGAAGTGCACAGGCTTGGTTCTCCTTGAGGATCCCAGGAAGCGATTTTTAATCATCTTCAAGGGCTCAAGCCTTGGCTAATATCTTCCCATTAACCAGTTTTTCAACTCTGTATTCTAGACTGGCTACGCGATCCTGCTGCCAAGGTGGCCCCTTTTGCACCATCTCATCTAGAAGGAGTGACTGTCGCTTCCTTCCCCCACACCGACAACCTGAAATTGACAGTCTCTCACACCTAGAATGCTGGAAACTTCTAGGAGGGCTCCGAGGCTTACTGGGAAACTTCTCTCACTGGGGGAAAAAAAAACAAAAAACAAACAAAAAAAACCCTTCTCGACACACACCTGGATCTACAGATTTGGAAAAACTAACCAGCTGCGGCCAAAAACCAAAACACTCAACCTCCCGAACACAGTCTGCAAGAAACACAGAGCCCTTTGACGCCACGCAAAGACTTGTAAATAAAATAGCTCCAAGGCAGACAGGCTGAATGAGCCTCTTAAAACAGCCAGTTGGTGCCTCAAAATTTAAAATTAGAACATTAAATGTTAACAACACGAGGATATCCTGGGATACGTGTGCACGCACATGTGTACGCGCTTGTCTCTGTGTGTGTGTGCACACGCGTGTGTATATGTATGTAGGAATACAAGTTTTGCCGCCCTACGGCTTGGAGCTGATCCGAGGTCCTGCCGGAGAGCCCCTAAACCAGGCAACGGGCCGGCCGTCCCCGCATTCACTTTGGGCCCCTTCCTTTCTCGTTACACATGTGCGAACACCCAGAGCCAGCGAAAACACAACCTGCTGTAGATAACAAGGACCGATCTCGGATACAGAAAAGTCTTTGCCTGGAATAAATAGTGATTTGTGGAAGGCAAACCAAGCTGACCTCATTCTTTGTCATCAGGACAAAAGCGGCATAGCCCGCGTTGGGGACTGAGGCAAGGGCCAGCAGCTCTGGGAGACACGGGGGCTGGATTCCTCTGAGAGAAGGTCACGTTTTGGGGGTTGGGCCGGGGTTTGGGCCCCGCAGACCCTTACCCTAGCCAGGCTGGGCATGGCCGCAGATAGAGTCTGGGCTTAGACTCTGGGATCAACATTCAGGGCTCTCGGGCGTCCGTGCCAGAAGGAGGAGGGTCTCCAAACCATCAAAGCCAATCCCCCAAATTGGGGGCCATCTCGGTGTCCTGTCCAGAAGCCTTAAGGGGACAAGGACGTTGTTTATCTTGCTCAGTTGCTCCCCACGCTTGGCCCACACGTCCTTCTTCTGGCTGATACAGAGGGTTTCCATACCGCTCAGGGCAACAGAAAGAGCCAGAGCACATGGTCCGGGCCAGGTACCACAGGAGTTGCTAGGAATTTCCATCACGAATCAGCAGCCTCGTAGTAAAGGGTTCTTCCTGTGCTAATAAGGAGAGCACCTCGAGTGCGTACCACAAGCACGTCCTAATTCACTCAGTGTTTTCCCCTGTCTCTGTGTCGTGGGAGCTCACAGCCCGAGAGGAAGACGCAACAAAAATGATGATGCCTCCCTACAAGCCAGGGAAACTGAGGCCCACGTGGGTGGAACAGTGACTTGGCCTGGGACCCTAAGCCACACATGCCACTTTGATATTTTGGCTGGCTTGCTTGCGTTCTTTCTCTTTCTTTCTTCTTATACATCACCACCCACCTCTTCCTACTCATACACACACAGGTTTGTTTTATAGGTAAGAACCGTTCCCAGGAAGAACAGAGCCTCATTGAAATCTGGGTCCCAGAACTGCTTTAAGCTGGCCAGCTCTGGCAGTCCCCCCACCCCTGCAGCCAGATTCGGTCATCTGAGGCGTACACCCTTCCCAGCCAGGTGCATCCTGATTTCCCCCTCAAGTCTGGGCTGGGATGAGTCTACGTCCGGTGTAAAATAGTAGACACAACGTTTGCCGCTGGGCCCGCCTGAGTCCTCCCGACCAAGCAGCCTCGCCTGAGCTCGGGAGTTGTGATGCTCTGTGTCCACCACCCTTCCTGCTGGGCGGAAGTGGGGGTCAACACCCCGAGAGCAGGATCTCCCCAGCCACGCAGCCAGGGAGGTTCTGAGCCTCACCTGAGCCTTCCCCCTGCTTTCTGCCCTCTCTGAAGCCGGCAGGCCCATGCCAGTCGTTTTGGTATAAAAGACCAAGCAGGTGACCAGGACAGCCAGGAAAAATCTCTAAGTCACACACCAGCAAGGACCTCTGACACCTGGCTGCCTGTGGAGAAGCTCCCCGTGGCAGTTCTTTCCGGGAGGGCTGGCCCGGGCCCGGGTCCAGACATCCGCATTCTGCAGGGGCACACATAGCGGATGAGATGAACTAATTATTCGTCAGAGCAAAGAAAGGACAGGTAGGGACTGCGGCGGTGGGGGACCGACAATGAGGAAGGGGACAATGAATGAGAAACCTGGGTTCTTTAGGAAATAGCACTAGGGACGGTGAGCCATGCAGGGCATGTCTCCAGGGCCCTTCCCTCTCCCGCAGAGATCGGCACCACATAGAGAAACGTACCCAGCGCTGGCCTGGCTGCCCGCTCGCCCCCAGCTCTGCTCCGTCCTCCCAGCAGAAGGGCATGGCCCACAGCTCCAGGACACCACCTTCCCGAAGTCAGACTCTGCGTTAGAACGTTCCACCCCGCAGACAACACGCCCAGAAACACAAGTAACATTTAGAAGAGGCTCCCTAACAACGGTGAGAGAATGTAGCTATGGGATTCATGAGGAGTGGGCCGAGCGAGAACTAGAGACCACCAGGCTCCTCTTCAAAGCAAAGCCTTCCAAGACTCCTTCCTCTTTCCTTTCTGCACCTAACTACAGGAGAACGTGTTTTTTAAAAAAGACCAAAATCTTTAAAAAAAAAAAAAAAAAGTTACAAGGAGCTGAGTCACCGAAGCTTTTTGGGGTAAAAAGTATAACCTTGCACAGAATTTGAGGGAAAAACAGAGAACACAGAGGACACGGCATGGCCAAGGCCCGACTTCAGCGACCACCGCCTTACTGACATCTTCTCATCCCCAGCCCTCCCTAGAACTGTCCGCAGACCCCTGGGAGGTTGTGAGGCCTGGTGAGGCCTCAGAGAGCCCCTGAGCCAGAGCGGGGTCTGAAGGTCCCTGTTTTCCCTCACTTGGGACTCGGAATTCTGCTTCCCTGGATCTCCTTTTCTTTCCCATCTGCCGGATTCCCCGCAGAAATAAAGAGCAGGAAAGAAAAACAGGGTCCCGGTGAAGTCTCTGCACCTCCACCCAGCCTAAATAGGGCCCTGCCTAGAGGTGCCTCGTGTTGGCGTCCTGGGGTCCTTCCCGCAGGGGGACAGGTGCGCGCGCGGCCGTGGTGGCTGCCTACGGTCTGTCCGCGGACCGGGCTCATCGGCCAACCGGGGCTGGTCTCGTGCAGCCCCCGGGTGCCAGAGTCCGGCTGGGCAGGGACGGGGCGGTGCCTGCACCAGCTCCGGTGGTGGCGGGAAGGCCCGCGAGCGCCTCCACCAGGCAGCCCCCGGGCTCGCGGCGCAGGACCTCGGGCGGGGTCCTGGCGGGGCCCTGGCGGGGCGGGTCGGCAGCGGCTCTGGGGCTTGGGGCCTGCGGTCCGCATCCCGCGCAGAGCCGAGCCTGAAGCCTGAGCCTGCGGCTGGGTCTACCCGGGCCGGGCGTCGGGTCCGCGGGGGGCAGGACGGGGTCCGGGGTCCGAACCGAGGCCTGGAGTCGGAGTCCGCGGCCGGGGCTGCGAAGGGCAGGCATCGGGGTCCAAGCCGGGGTCCCGGGCCCAAGTCCGAGCCCTGAGCCGCGCTGCGGTCCGGGGTCGAGGTCTCAGTCCGCGTGCGGGCCTGGGTCCGAGTTCCCGGGCAAGCCAGGGGCCGGGGGCCGGGGGCCGCCTTCGCGTCCGGGGCCGGGGCCGAGCAGGGGCCGGGGTCCGCGGCGGCGGCGGCGGCACGCGCCCCAATTAGCCGCGGCGGGCGGTGGGGCGGCCCCACTGAGGGCGAACAAAGGGCGCGACCCCGGGGTCAGGGAGTCGCGGGCCGGCGGCCGCCACTTTGTTCGCCCGCCCTGTTTACTTTGCCGAAGTAAAGCGCACAATATATTGGCTAAAGCGGATTAGAGGGTCGCGCCCCGGAGGCCGGCGGGACCTCCCAGCCGGGCGCCTCCCAGGCCGGACGACCTAGCGCGTGCGGACCGCTTCCCGCCGGCGTCCACACCCGCAGAGACAGCCGGGGAAACTGAGGCTGCGCCCGCCAGGCCCCGCCTGGGGGGCAGGAGCGCGGGCCCGGGGCCTGGAGGGGGACTCGGCGGAAGGCCGGCGCGTCCTCGCGGGTCCCTGCAGGTCTGGGCTCACCTGCGCCACGTGGTGGCCCGGGCAGGGTGGCTCTGAGAGCGCCCCACGGGGCCTTTTAAGCCGGCGGGGGTTGGGGGGGGCATTGCGTTATTTCCCAGACCCCTGCGTTTTAAAGATTCTGCCCTTCCCATCGCAGCTGGTCCTGGAAATTCATTTTACGGGGGGAAAAAAATGACACTTGCTTGAAAGATACGGTATTTTATATGGAAACGTGGACCCATTTTTCCACATCACAAAATCCTGTAGCATTGTAGTTAAAAAAGAAAATCCTCCCCTCCTGTCTTGACACGAGATGTTCCCATGCATCTCCAGCTGTCAATCAGCAGGTGTCTGAAGATTGCAGAATAATATTTTGTGATAGGAAAGGCCAGCCGGGGGGTGGGGGTGGGGGGAGAAAAGTGTTTTCTTTCTTTTTTCAAAGACAGATAATGAGTATAAATAAACCAAGGTTTCCCCCCAAAGACCACAGTTTATCATCTGGCATTATGAATCAAAAATCTACATGCTTCTCCAGATAGGAACTTGAAGAACCTTTTAAATTGCCAAGCAGTAGAGGCAGAAAACACCAACCCGCAATCAAGCACAGGGTCTAACCATAGGTAGTTAGACCAAGTATGGGACCAAGTATCCAAGAAGAACAAGAATGCCCTTTTTTCCCTTCCCGATGCTATTGCTGAGGGGGCAAAAATATTTCTCCTTAAGTTCACACAAAATCTGAATTGAGATTTTTATGCACTGGTTGTGTAAACGTACATGTTTGGTTAGTAAATGCATGTAGTGTTTGATTAATAAGCTATCAAGGCATAAATCTTTTATAAGAAATGAATAATATTTACTTACTATACATATCTGTTGGTCTAACGAATATTTCTGCTACATACCATCTATCCACAACTACTGAAGGAGAATATGCCATTTGTCTATACTTCTACTCAAGCCTTTACAATTTTTTCTTTTCTGCTTATAAAAATACCATGTGTTTAGAGAAGGGACAGCAAGGTCCAAAGCCTGAGTAATTTAAAGATAGATATTTAAGATAGAGATCATTTATGTAGTAAACATAAAATGCAAATAATTCAAATACAAAATACACAGAAAAAGGAAAATTCACCGATATGCCATTATTCAGAAAGAACACCCTATTATATTTCCTTCCCAACAGTAAACATGTGCATACAATTACATCATTTACATCCATATTTACTGTATGTGAAATGTTGTATCTGTCGGTCCCCATGCCGTTACAAACTCTTTGTCAACAGCATTTTAACAGGGATATACTATTCTATTATTTTGTTATGTGAAAATTTACGCCACCATTCCCCAATATTCCAAATTTCATTTCTTGCTAATATTTCTCTGCTGTAACTAACAAGACCACCAGTGGCCTTGCCTGCAAAGTCTGTCTGCAATGGGGGTTATGAATCGATCTCTAATGATCGCTATTAGGGTATCGAAGGGTGCATTCTTCTAAGGAGAGTTCAGGCCGGCCTCATAGGCTCCATTTGTCCCATCAGAAACGAACGTGGAAATCTTAGAATTCCCCTGGATCACAGTTACCCCAGAAAGCAAGACGGGAGTCAGTTTGTCCCCCCGCCGGAGGCCTGACGGGTTTGCGGGACCAGCTGAGGCACATACCGTATTGCGACACGGCGTTTGGCAATGGTGCCCTCGCACTGAAGGGCTGGCCCATTTCTGCTTACCCAGCTGCTTGGCATGAACCCCCCACCGCGTGGTGGGTTTAAGTCAGGACCATAAATCTGAACACCTTGGAAACATTATCTCAATAGTTCTAACGAAACTTTGTGTGTCTAAGAAGCGATTTGGCTCCAGCGGCTTTTTTTGCCGAGAATCCAGAACTCGGGCCTGCTTTTTCACCCCTTCTCCCAGCTGCTTCTGTCCTTCCGCCCCTTTGCCCTGTCCTGCACGGAGAAGGCCTAGCCTGGCTCTCCCCCATCTCTGCAGCCTGGGCCTTGCAAGGGGCCGCGTCTGACGCCCCTGCCCCTTTCCGCCAATGCCCTGAGTCAGCCGGGGCTCTGCCATGGGGCCGTATTGGCTGTCTGTCTGGCCTGCCCTGACTTGGCTCCCAGAACGGTGGGGGACGAAGCCTGGGGGCCGTGGAGCCCGAGGTCTTCTCCCCAAGCACCGAGGGGGACGAAGCCTGGGGGCCGTGGAGCCCGAGGTCTTCTCCCCAAGCACCTGAAGGAGGCGGCCTGTGGGCCAGGGAGGAGTTACCCCTGAAGGAGGGGAGCCTGGAGAAGTCACTGCGTTCCTCCGAAAATAGGTGCCGCCAGGAACTGACACGGTGGCAGCGAAGAAAGCCTGGAGAGAAAACCTGGAGACGTGACCGAGCTGCGGTGGGGACGAGGACGAACAATTTTCCCCTTACGGGCATTTTCCTGTATTTCCCAGTTCCAGCGATGAGCGTGTACTGCTCAAAACTCAGAAAAGGATCGGATCACTGATAACACCGTATTTATTGTAAGTCAAGCAGATCTAATTCATTACCAGAATGAAACAAATTACTGTTAAACAGGTATGAGTTTAACATAAACAGTAATAATCCCACAAGGCCGGAGAAGTGACTGAGACGATAATGACATTCACGTGGTTCCAGCACTTTGCCCTTTAGAAAAACACTTTCAGACAGAAAATGAAACTGGGCAGCTTTGCTGTGCAAATATTGGCTGCCTTGTTCTAGCTCTGCAACAGCCCTTGACCGTGGCTCGGACGGACACTGTTCCTCTCCATTTAAATCTGGGAAACAGGCTTGGAGAAGCGGCGAGCCCCAGGACGGGAACAGAGGCTGCGAGTCGCCCACGTGTCCACAGCAGTTCCCACACCTCGCCCTGGTGCCTTCCTGCGGGGGAGACCTTCTCCCCGGGGATCGCCTGTGTTTCCCGTTATTTCAATTTCTTTTTTTTTTTCCCATTACCAGAGGCGGTGCCAGTGGCCAGGGTAGGACTGCAATTAGTGAAGATTTTCTTGGGTTTGTTTTAAAATACTGGTATTTTCAGTCGAGGTATCCCTTGAGAGGTATGGGGCGCACTGGGACGCAGCTGGCTGAGGTGCGCGGGCGTGGCAGCCGGGCAAGGACTGTCTTTGTCACAGGGAGAGCCGAATGCCACACTCCCCCCGGGAAGGAAAAAACGGGTGGGATGACGACTCACGTTCCTGTCTGGGGAACGTCTGAGGCCGGAGTCCACCCCAGAAGAGCTCATGATGCCCGTGCGGGAACACGCGTTTTGTTGTCTTATTTTTTAAAAGGGGGCCCCTTCCGGCCCCTTGATAACAACGGATGGGAACAGACCTACGAATCCGATGTATCTGATCTTAAGTCGCTTTCTTTCACAGCGAGTTAAAAGGCGAACCAGCATGCTGTCTTCTACTCTAACAGGCAATTGCTAAATTTGGATTTTGGGGGGGAAAAATTGTACTCCAGCTTGAAAATCCAATGGCTCTCAGAAAGCAAGTAAGATACACCACTCTTTATGCTAAAATCATCTTAACTGGTTTAAAATAAATCAGAACAAAATGATGTGAGCAGAACATATGCCTTCCATCGCTTGTCTTCGGAAGGCAGCCGTGGGACGAGCGGCAGCCTGTGGACCCGCGTGCCGTCCGGAGCGTGGCCCGGGCCGGGGTTTGGCACGTGGTGATTTTGAACACAGAGGTGTCCGCAAACCTGGGCTTTTTACATTCCGAGGACACGTCCAGTTTCAGACGAGGATTAAATTATTTAAAACAAATAATTTTCACGTGTAATCAGCAGGTAAGATGAATGAATTGGAGACATTTATTTCCTCCCGGGAAGACATCTGGCACTTGGGATTTTTAAGCTGCGAGTAGATGGGCACATTTTCCCAAGACCCTTTATTTTCACTTCTCCTCACACAGGGCGCAGCAAACCATCCCTGCCTTCTAAAATAAAAACACATGCAGGGGCAGCTGGGGGGTTCAGTCGGTTAAGCCTCTGCCTTTGGCTCGGGTCATGATCTCAGGGTCCTGGGATCGAGCTCCACATCGGGCTCTCTGCTCGCCTACAGGCACCCCATGACTACCTCTCTGCCTGTGATCTCTGTCTGTCAAATAAATAAATAAAATATTAAAAAAAAAAAACACATGCCACTTTAATTTAGCAAAGAAAATCCAACACGCAGAATCTCTGCACAGATAATTTTTAATTAAAAAGAGAGAGACTGCTCGCCATGCCCTCTACCTCTGGGACAGCAGTTACCTTCTCCACGTGTTAATAATTTAACTGTCAAATCACAACAAACAGCTAATTCCATCTTGGAGCCCCGTAGACTGCAACCCAGGAGGGAGATTTCGGTCACAACCACCGAGGCACAGAAGTCGTCCTTCCCGAGGCCCCCAGACAGCGCTGGGGTGTGACGAATTTATTTTCTCTTATCCATCATCTATGCACCAGATTAAAATATTTATATCAGTCTGTTCACTTTAAGATGTGCGGAGCCGGCGTCAGCTTCCGAGCCACTCCTTGGGTGTTCAGTTTTGGCTTTTCATTGTTTCCAGCGATGCACGGCCCTTCGTGGGGAGCACTCTCAAAGGCTGGTGGGATCATTGAGTGGGGACTGGCACGCACGGCTATGTACCTCGGGCACAAACCTCTCCCCTGAGCTGCCCAAATGCCACCTAGCCACAGTGACGGAGCTGTTCCGACACGTCTCTCCCAAGAGATGCCGGTGAAATCATGCAGGCCCGAGCCCTGCTTGGAGAAGGAGCTTGCCTCTGGCCGGGCTGGCTGATGGAAACCAGACCTTAGTCAGGATGCCCCAGCCGGGCAGCCAGGTAGACAACGGGGAGCAGGGGGTTAATCGGGGAGTTGGAAGGGGTGCAAACAAAAGTCCACGGGCAGAGATGGGAAACCAGCAGGGGAAACTGGGCTGCAGGGCCCAGCCCAGCCAGGCGCAGACACAGGGAGCTCTGTGTGCCTGCCCGCTGCCCGGCACTGTGACTAACCGCCCTACTATTGTACCCTGAAGCCAGCCCTTTGTACCATCCCCCTGGCGTCTGGGAGCACGGCCGGTCGAAGAAAACCTTTCCAGCAGTCCTCCCTCATCCTGGAAGCTTGCAGCCCTAACGCCCATTCTTTCAGCTCTCGGGAATGCTGGGGGCCTGACTCGCCCTGCAAGTGTCCTTCACCCGGGCCAAGAAGGGCCACCAGCAAAAAAAAAAAAAAAGAAAAAAGAAGCAGAAAAACCAGTCTCCCCAACTCTGGGATGGGGGGCATGGGGACCTAAACCTGCATTGCCCTACAGCAGTCCTGCACTGTAATGCCCCGTGGGACCACTGAGCCTTTGCAACTCAGGGAGTCCGTCCAAATGGAGATGTATGTGGAGACGACAATTGAGTTCAGGGACTCGGGATCCAGAAAAAAGGGGAAAAAACCTCATTGATAATTTCATATTAACTCCACACTGAAATATACGACTTTGGGATATATATATATGATAAAATAAATTTTATTTTTAGAGGGAATTTCACCCGCTGGTTTCCACTTTTTAAAAAAATGCGGCTGTAACATGTCAAAGTCTGTGTCTACTGCAGGGAGCTGAGTGAGGCCGGGAAGGGCCTTGAAGCCTGCTCCCTGCAGGGGGGCAATGGCTGGGAGATAGCACGGTGGCTCCAGGCCCAGTGACCAGCCTGCACCCGGAGACCAGGCGGACCGGGCTCTCGTGGCCACATCTGGCCTCAGTCTGTGTTCACCGGTCTCCAGAAGTGAGTCTCGCACATTCATGTGCCTGAGAATCCTTTATAAACACTCACAACGTGTGCATAGAAACACACACACACCAAGGCCCTGGAGCCTCATCACAGCTGTCTGTGTGAACCCGGTGCCCCATGGCCCCCCCGAAGGCCTCCCTGGAGCCAGACATGTGACCTGTGTCCCGAGACAGACTGGACCCACCGAGGGCCCCTTTATGACTTTCACCGCCCCTAACACCTTTGCTTTCGTGGCCCCTTCCTCTGTGCATATTCAACAGGGTATTTGATGACTGCCTTGGTATAAAGACGAGTATGATTGAGGCTGAATTGTTCATTATATATTCATGATTGTTATGGTCATTGTTTCCTCCTGATTTTAAAAGACGTTAAAATTAAAACACGGTCATGCGCCCTCCGCAGGCACGGTGCCTCCCGGAACCCCCATCCCACCAGCTCCTGCAACCGGGCGGCCTAGCCCCCTCACTCTCCTCCTGCACTGGGCGCTGGCCGCTGCTCCTCCGCGGCCGGATCCCCTCCCTGCTCCTCCGCGGCCGGATCCCCTCCCTCGCCCTAGAATCCCCTCCCCAAGTCCTGCCCAGAACGGACAGCGTGTGAAGCCCCCGCCAGACGCCAGAAAACTTTCCACGTTGTTTTTTAAACACAAAAGTTGCTCGTGAGACAGGTCCGGGATCCCAGAATGGCTGAAGGCCCCAAGTCAGGGAGAAACCAAGACACGATGCCCCCAGCGCTGTGCAGGGGCAGCCCGGCCCAACAGCAACAGACAAAGCCATTTAGCCACCAAGCCCAGATGAGGGCGGCCTCGGAGGTCCCTGGGCCTGCCCGCGCGGCCCACCACGTGCCCCATGGCCTCCAGCCCTCACACCGGAGCAGCACCGGAGCCCGGGGCCCAGCTGCTGGCCGGCGATGCCCAGGCGGCCTGGCTTTCCAGCCTCTCCCAGAAAACGGCGCGGGGCGCCCTCCCTCCACCCTCCGTCGAGGCCCCGCGCAAGCAGGGCCCGGGTGCAGGAGATGGTTAAAAGTCTGCATCCTTTTTGCATCCGCCTCCAGAGGAAGCGCTGCTTTTTTTTTTTTTTTTTTTTTTTTTTTTCCCTCCCAAGCAGGAGGAGGGGGAGAAAAAAGCTGAGAGCAGCAACTCGCAGGCCTTGGGATGTTTTTCTCCTTGACAGCCCCGGGCCCCGCCTCGCGCACGCGGCCTTCCTCCGCCGCCACGGCCACGGCCGGCCCGGCCCGTGCACACGCGCGGCCTCCCCGCCGAGCCGGGCCGCAGGGAGGGAGAGAGGGGGAGGAGGCCGGGCAGCGGCGGCGTCGCCTGGCACTGCCCGGCTTTGTGCCACCCGCCACCACGACCCCCCCCAGGCCGCTCTCCACCCCCCGCTCCCCCTGCGGCCCACTCGGACCCGCCGCCCAGTGCCCACCCTGCGCCCACCCGGGGTGCCCTCACCTTACGGGGGCCTCGGTCCGGCTCGCGCCCGGGGCGCCCGGCCACGTCCTCGGCGCCGCCTCCGCTCGCCCCACCCCGCTGCCCGCGCTCGGCGGCGAGCCTGGCACGGGGCCAGCGGCTGGGAGCCCGGCCCGGGCAGGGGAACCTTCCGGCGAGGGTGTGTGCGGGGAGGGGTGCGGGCCCCGGGTGCCCGCGGAGGGAGAGGCCCAGATGCCCGGCGGCCCCCGCCCCGCCCCGGCCCCTCTCCCGAGGCCCATAAAGGCACAGACAACACGGGCGGTTTAGTCAAAACAGTCATGTGCGGGAGCCGGCGAACAAACAAAAGCCCTTATTTATTTATTTAGTTCACACACTCAGATAAGGAGACGCCTTTTGTGCGCATAATTTCACACACCCCAGACAGGAGGCGATGCCGCGATGTGCCCCGCGCCCGGCCGGACAGCCCGCCTGGCCCCGGGAGCAACTGCATGGCGCAGGCCTGGGCATTCCATATTTAAATTGGGCAGCAGCATATGATTAATTAAGAAGGAAAAAGGCAAAAAGGAAGAAAAGCCGTGGGGGTGGGGAGCCGGACATTCTGGGCAGCTCCCCGTGCCAAGGTGCCCGCGGAAGCTTAACCCCTCCTGTGCCAGGCCCAGGCCCCTGGGGGAACTGTCTCCAGCAGGCGGCCTCCAGGGAAGGCCGCCCCTGCCCTCCGCCACTCCAGCCTTGGGGTGCACACCCGGGCCTGCCTTTGTGTCTCGAGGGCTACCCCAGCTTCAGATGCTGCCCTGGGAACGTTCCCTTCCTTCCGTCCTCGTTCAGAGCAATGTTCTGCGCTGCTCAGGCCAACACCTTGTGAGACGTCTGGCAGGCCCTCACTAGGACCAGGGAGAGCTGCAGCCCTTCGGGCCAGGACAGACAGACCCATCTTTTGCCATCCAGACCTTTACCCTACCCACACTCACGCTGCAATGAGGCCCTGCCGCCTGGGGAGGCTCCCAGATCCCCCCACGCTCACACAAGCGCCCCCCCCCTTGCCAAGGGGCTGCCCTGAGGCCTTTCTGTCCATGAGAGCAGCCTGCCTGTTCTGGGAAAGGGGCAAGAAGGCCCACCACCCTTCTGGAAAGACTCAAGGGCTGGGGTTCCGTGAGAGCCAGGGAAGTCTGCATTCCTAGAGGCAGACCCTGAGGAGCCCTGGATTTAGGGTCTAGCCATTATTGAGGGTCCGCCCTGCCTCTTGGCAGCTGTAGGGCCTTAAGCAAGTTATCTAGCCACTCCGGGCCTCAGTTTGCCCGCCTGTAAAATAGGGATAATAGTGCCCACTCTTATTGCCAACCCTGTGGGTTGGGGTGAGGAAAGCAGCTCCTGATTGAGCAGAGGACCTGCCTGAGCTCCCAGAATCTTTGAACTTGCCGTAGACGAAGGGTGCGGCCAGTAGGACCTCCGGCAGGAATCTGGCTCAACCCAGAACAGTCCGAACCCAGGTTGCCGGGGGGGATGAAGTTACGGGCCTAGAGCTGGGACAGCATCATGGATTATCCACTTGGGTGCAATCTAATGACATAAATAAACCCTTAAAAATGGAGACCCTGGCCCAGCTGGGGTCAGAGAAAGAGAAATACAATGTCTTTCTTTGAAGATGAAGGGGCTAGAAGCCAAGGAAAGTGGGTGCCTCTACAAGCTGGAAAAGGCCAAGAAAAGGATTCTCTCCGGGAGCCTCGTGATGGAACCAGCCCTACCAACCCCTTGACTTTAGCCCCGCGAGTCATTTCAGACTTCCAGCCTCCACCACTGCAGGATAATGAACTTGAAACCTGTGAGGCATTACGTCAGGGGACTTTCTTATGGCAGCAGTAGGAGAGTAACACACCACCTTCCCTCCTCCCACACACGTCCAAATGCTTCTGACGGAGTTGGGGGTGCGGCCTGCCTACAGAGTCACTCCATACACGTGGCTCATCGGCGGTGGGGCGTGCTGGGCTGCAGCTAGGACACCTCATCCCTGCCCTCAGGAGGCTTCCGTCCAGGGACCAGATGCCCTGCGGAACCCTCCTGTCCTAAGGGGGCTCGAACCTCACCTCCTGGCTTCTGCTCTCCCTCCCCATCCTCCTCCTCCCCTCCCCCACCTCCTCCTCTTCCCCTCCCCCACCTCCTCCTCTTCCTGCTTCTCCACACCACCCTCAACTGAGCGTTGCCCAAGAGTGGGCGCCATGCGAAGCGAGATCTAGTCCATCCCCAGCCTTCAGGCTTCGTGACTGAGGCAGCCCAGACCCTGAAATCCTGTCCAGAGTTCAGGGCGGGGAGGGGCCATCTTCTGCTTCATTACCATCAATATGTCCTTCTTGCAATAGATCAGGCAGGAAGTCCTTGGGCCAGTGTCTCCCGTCACTGGGCCTGGGGTCCTCATCTATAAAGGGGGCTGATTCCAACCCCGCAGGGGGTGGCCGTGAAGGCGACCAGTTGTTGCTGCATGTGCCCTGGGGGCTCAGCACTGCCCCGGCAAGTCAGCCACGGGACGACTGGGTTCTCTCTAAAAAGAACAACTAAGATGCCAGGCAGGACTGTCCCCTCAGTAGTGCCTCCGCGAGGGGGACGGCGGCTCAGGCCCTGGCCAAGATGGAATTTCAGAGACACCCCGAGAGGCTTCTGGAAACTTTTAGAAACACTCCCCTCGGAAATGTGCAGATTTGTGCACACACGCGTTCCTCAAAGCTGTGTATAACAGAGAGCGGGGAATCACCTGTGTCCAATGATGGGGAATTGTTAAAAAGCTGTGTCCATGGATCATTAGCCATTAAAAATCGACCGGCAGAACAGCAGCGTCTGACTTAGGAAGAGGCAGTGATAAACTATTTGGTGAAACAAACAGATGATAAAACGACACGTATTCTAATAAGAAGCTCAGACGGCGATTTTGTTTCAAAACACCAAAGTTTGAAGATGGGCAAAGTGCTCCCACTGGCTAGATTGGAAATATTTCTCTTCTTCTGTGAGGACTGGAAATGTTCTAGAATTAGCGTGTAACTCCAATGACGGAAGAGACCCAATGCAGGAGGGGAGTCGTGCTCCTCGAGGGGGCTGCCCATGGGTCCCCTTGGGCCTCCGCACCCAGCTTAGATACACGCCGGGTGCTCGACCAGATTTGTGGGTTTGTGACCTCTCTGCCACAAAGAGTCCACGCTCAGGAAGGCCCCGTGCTCAGAGGGGCCCACACTTAGCTTAATGCTCTGTGGTCACCATCCTGAAGCTCTTGCTCGTTTTGAATAAGGACCCCGCGTTTTAATTCTGCCCCATGCTCTGCAAATTATGCAGCCCGTCCTGCCAAAGGAACCCAAGGCCTCTGGATGCCTCGACTTTGCTCTCCAGTTTCCTGAGTGAGGTGGCCAGGCTTTTGTACTATGTTTGCTTAATTTCCCACTCAGCGACTCCTTGTCTTCTCCTTGCTACATAGGCCATTGGCAAAAGCGGGAAACATGCGCCCATCCCTTGCAGGCTTCTTCTAGAGACTAAAGTCAATTTTAGTCTCTAGAATTTTTTTATTCGCCAATTTTTTTAGGACCTTCTTACCAGGTGTGTATTTTCCCCAGTAAGACCAGGTGCCTCAGACCCTGGTCCTGACAGTAAAGTTTCAGGGGAACCTATAAGAAACACCACCAGAGAGGTGGTGACCTGCTCATCTCTGGGGGCATTCAACAAAGGCTGCAAGGCCGCCAGCAGGAGCACTGTGCACGAAACACCTTCCCTGGATGGGCAGTTAGCCCAGAGAACCCCCCCCCCCGGGGGTTAAGATTGCACGGGGCAGCCCGCAGCTTCTCAAGGTACAGCCTGTGTCAGACCAGCCTCTTGATCCCCCGGGCTCAGCACAGGGCTGTAGGCACGGGGTGCGGGGGAAGCTGAAGACAGGGGACACGAGGTCAGTCTCCCAGCACCTCCACGCAGCACAAGGCAGTGCTGGGGTTTGGGCGCAGGCCTGGCTCTCTGTAGCCGGCCCTTCTGGGCAGCAAGAGACCAAGGTTTTCATACCTGGAGGTTGCTCTACCAGCTGGGACAGGAAGAAAATTCAAGTTCAAGTTCACTTCTGCATCCTGCCCTGCCTGGCTTTGCAGCACACTTTGCGGGCACAGCCTGAGTGGGCACAGAGGCTCCTCAGAGGATTTGGGGACGGTGTAGTTCTGTTACCTGGTTTAAAGGGAGATTTTAACTCCAAATCAGCTCAGTTAACCAGATCTGATCTGAAAGAGGCAAGCCGGCCCCCGTGGTCCGGAGCACTCAGGCCTCGACTTCCCTGAGATGTGGGCTAAGCGGGGTGCAGACTGACTCTCCCGCCTGCTCCCCAGATCTTTGGGGCTTCGTCAGCAGAGATTGGGCTGGGCTAGGGTCACTGGGAATCCTTCCATGTAGCACTAACTAGCTCAGGTGTTCGAGGGGTTGCAGAGTGGGGTCTGCAGGCTGGGTTCAACCCAGGATATGTGATATTTTCAAATTTTGGACATTCCATGCACAAATATGGACTTCCTTCTCCCAAAAAGTCTGAGGCTCTGGCACCCGAGGCATTGACCCTCTTGGCAGCAACTGGCAGGCCTGGGGTCTCTGCCCCCCCCCCCCCCACCCCGTGCCTGAAAATTCTTCACGGTGCCCCACCCGGTCTTCCTGACCCCCGCAGGCTGCCCATTCGAGGCCACTGCTGGAACGTCCAGGGCACTGAGGGTGGCGACCTGCCCAATCCCAGCTGGCCGGGGCCTTCTCACCCCTGCATGAGCCCTCTACTCACCGCCCCTGCAGCCTCTCATGGAGGACTTCGGGCGCCCCGGAGCCCTGGGAATGGAGATGAGGTTCACAGTGGTCTCTAGAAGCTGCGGACCAGGCCACTGCCTAGAGCAAAGCCACGCAGGCAGTCCCTGCTACGGCTGGGGAGCACTGAGTCAAACTCCAGGCCCAGACCCAGGGAAGAACTGTGACATTTTCAAGCTCTGTTTCCCTATCCTGAAGGTGCCCCTCGGGGATCAGGACACTCACAGGCCCGTCTGCGGCAAAAGGACAGATGTGGAGGGATGGGCTGGAGGGGCTGCTGGAACTGGGCTTGTGGGCAAAGGCCGTGGGGTGGAGGAGACGCCAGAGACAAGGTCCCACGGGGCCAGACTCCCTCTCTTACAGGGGCCCTGAGCACAGCTGCCATGTCTCGAACCCACCACCTGCCATGGTGGATACCCAGGCACAAGGAGCCCAGGGCAGAGCTGATAGGGAGGTTGTGGCTGGGGGTCCCGCTCAGGGGGCGGTGTCACACAGGAGAGGGCAGGGCCGCTGCTCAGGCCACTGGAGTGGATCAGGAGCAGGATCCCCCCGGAGCCCCCAGGACCCACTCCTGTGGCAGGGGGCTGCCTCTCCCCGAACTGCTGCGGGTCCCTCTTCTTGGCAGGCCCTCATCTGAGTGTGGAGCCCCTGGCAGACCCCCGCCTGCGTTAGCACCTGCGAGGTAGAGTGGATCCCTGCCCCCACCCCACCTTCCTTCTCTCCCCGGCGGGGAGCGCGCTGGAAAGCAACGGAGAGAAGAAAGCCAGAGCCGTCTTCTTTCCCCTTTAAGAGCCGGGATGGCCGCCGCCCAGACCCAGCGGCCGGGGGAGGGAACATGTCGGGAAAGATCCCTTCCCAACTTCCCGAGGCCTTGCTGGGGAGGAGGCCCGGAGGGCACACCTCGCGGGGCCTCGGAGGGCCGCGGCTCCCGGTGCGCTCCTATGGCGGCCGCGGCGCCCCCTCCCGGACGGAGACCCGGGCCCGGCCCCGACCTCCCCGGCTCCCTGGAGCCCGGCCGGGGACCCTGACCCCCGCGGCCGCGCTCTCGGACCCCGGCCGGCCGCAGCGCGCCTCGGGGAGGGGGTGGGGGCGGGAGAGCGGGCGCGCTTACCAGGTCATCCCGGGGAGCCCCGCGGTCAAGTTCGCGTCCGGCCCTTGGACTGTCCGAGGTCTCTGCGCGGCCAAGCGGAACGAGGCCGCGACAGGCGGCGCCCCGGTCACCGCCGAGCCCGGCCTTTGGGGCGCCGCTGTCACCCTGGCCTTGCGACCCCAACTTTCTGCCTAGTCGCGGAGCTGGAAGTTTCCGGGCTTTGCGGACGCTGGGCTCGGTTTCAGCAGCGACGTCTGAGCTTGGCAACAAAGACGGAAAGCAGGCCGGAGAGCGAGGAAAGAAAGAAAAACGGTGGAGAGGGGGCTGGCTACTTAGAAATCCCACAACCCGAAATTCCGCCCAGTAGCTGTTTGGGGTTGCTTTTCTTAAGGGGTAAACACCCACCCCTCAGCTCTGGAGGGGGCTCCTCTGCCCTCGCCCTGGTCCCACTGCTATAACCGCTCCAAAGTGCCCTGGGCAAATCTGGGGAGAGGCAGGCCCGTGGAGAGACAGGCCCAGCATGCTTCCTGGAAGGGAGTGTCACTAGGAGGCTGTCCCCAGGGTAGCAGCAAGCCCCTGAGCTTTGTCTCATCTTGTCCCCTCAGCAGAGGGCTTGGGTCAACCACCATGTGTTTCTGTCCTGAGAACGGAGGGACAGTTGGGACCCGTGGTGTCCAGGAGAGGACCTGGGAGAGCCCGCCTGCTCCCAGTCGGCGTCGGGAGTGGATGTGGGACCCTGTCCCCGCAGGCAGGTGTTTCTTGTGCAAGGCCTTGAGCTGCCCTGGGAGCTCCCCACGCTCTTCTCGGCAGCTTCTTGGCCGTTGCCTTCCATTTTCTGCTCTCTTGCTCTGCGTGGCTTGGAATCGTCCCAGGCAGGGTCCTGGAGACCCATCTGGGCTGGGGGAGGCAGCTGAGTGGCCCCGTGCCCGGGAACCTGTGCACTGACCGAACCCACTCCCTTCGAGGGCCCTGCGAGCACTGGAACAGAAGCTGAGGGGCACAGAGCAGCTGCCAATCTGCCTTGGGATGTCCCTGCAGCTGCCCAGCTTACTGTTTGTCTGTCCGTCCCTCTTTGCAAGACATGCTTATGGAGAAAATATTCTGTCGCAGGCCTGCTACTCCAGAGTGCTGTGAAAGCTGGGAGAAGTGGGGTGGATTGTTTGTTAAAGAAAAATGAGCGAGGGGGCTGTAGAGAGCAGGGTCGGGGGAGAAGTATGTTGTCTGTGGGCCTGTGAAAGTGGACGGGGCCTCACAGGGCTGGAACCTCTCTGTTAAGCAGCTATCTTCCCTTCCAAGGACTTCATCGTGACCCTTGCTGTAGTTCATCCTGCATTTTCACACACTGTTCATAGCAGGGGCTGCTGTCCATCCACCTGGAAACTGCCAGAACCCGACATGGGGCTGAGGACACAGGCGTGGTGAAAGTGGGCTTATTGTGTGTGGGGCTGACTGGAGTGGCGTTGTGGAGCCTGTCTTCAGAGCCACAGATCGTCCTCAACTGACATGCATAGGTGGCCAGTCTGTCCCCAGTACCCTCAGGCCTCATCTGGGGGCGGGGGTGGGGGTGGAATCCACCTGCCAGTGAAGCCTGAGATCCTTTCCCAAAGCAGGTGCAATGGGGTTTCTCATTGTGTCTTTGCTGGAGCAAGCATGAGCATTGGTCTGTGCTCATTTCTCTCCAAGACCTAGGCTGGCCAGCCACGCAGCAAAGCCTCCAGCAAATGACTCCAGCAAAGCCACGGAAATTCTATCAAGGCTCCAGGGCAGGGTGGGACGTTTCACAAGAACAGGCAGTAAGTAGACTTTGCTTTACAGGAAAGCTCCTTGTGCAGGGGCCCAACTCTTACCCCTGGGTGGTGGGGGAGGGGGGTTCTCTCCTGGAGTTGTCCCTGGTGACTCCTCTCTTCTCCTTACTTTGTATTTCCGGGACTGGAAAATGTATCAGGAACTACATACCTTCCTGAAGCTCGAAGGCATTTGTCTGGTGCTCTCTTTGTCCCCCGAGTGGATGTCCCCGTAGCTCCATCAAAACCAGTCCAGACCTTGTTGGGGCAGGCTTTGGGGACCTGTGGATGGTGCAGGTACTCTAGGCCTGGTGATCTAATTTTACCATCGTAAAATTCAGAGTCCTTTTTGAACAAGGGGCCCCAAGGGTCCTGGACTCTGAGCACGATGGAGCTGATCCTTCATCTGGCCGCTGGTGGACCGTGTCAGAAAGTAAACAAAATGAATACGGAAACAAAAACAAAACTCATTGACTTTTATATTTCTTTTACTAAATTCTGTTTACAGAAGTCATTCCAGATTCTATGTAAACAGGACAAAAATGTTCTCATCCAAGATCATTGTATTTAGGAAAAATGTTCACCTTGAGGAGGCAGGAAGCCATGAGGGAAAGAGTACAGTTTTGAGAATCAGAATCATCCCCCATCAGCCCCCAGCCTCTCCGGCAGGGCCTCGGTCCCCTGGGCTGTGGGGGTAGCAGACAGCTCCTACCTGCAGGCAGTTCTGAGGAGCCAGGATAATGGGAGAGGGTAGCGGGAGATCTGGCGCAGAGCCGGCACTAGAACCAAAGTGTCCTTGATCATCATGGCTATCTATCGTCTGATGGGAAGGCTCAGGGGCAGTCCCACCGGTTTAATACAGTCGTATTCTACCTCCTTTATTTCTTCTTGTTTAGAAGTAATGGCCGGCTCAGTCGGTGGAGCGTGAGACTCTTGATCTCAGGGTTGTGAGTTCGAGCCCCAAGTCAGGTATAGAGATCAGCTAAAAATAAAATAAATAAAATCTTAAAAAAAAATTACAACTGTTACAGAAAGTTTAAAGAATGTACAGGGAAGGAAGGAAGAGAGGAAGGGGAGAATATTTCCTTCCTTCCTGGTCCTTTTACCCTAAAGCCTTTGGCCACTCACTTTACAGTCAATTTCTTTACAGTTCTATAAATAGACATACAAATACCTTACATTTGTTAAACTTTCTTTCTTTTACCTCATCAACTGATTTTTAGTATATGTGCTGCCGAAGCGAGCACTCATCAACTGATTTTTACTGGAAACCCTGAAGGAGGATCAGAGCAGGACCAATGACCAGCCCCGCCCCGCCCCCGCCCCAGGTGAGCTAATGCTAAGCACCAGCCTCAACGCAGGTATAAGCCGTCCCCACCGCCTCCCATTCACAAGGACCGTCCACGGTGACATTTACAGTCGGGAAGGTGCCGAGTGATAAAAACACAACATCACAAAGTGTCCTTAACCTGCTGTTGCCTCATCTTTCCCATTTGTGACTTGGTTAAAAAAAAATTTTTTTTAACAGTTTCAGGCTCTTATTTTTAATTTCCACAGTCTGTTATAGAATCTGCTAACCGAGGAAGGGAAAAGAAACCGGATCGATCAGGCTCCTCCTCCGAACCTTTGTGAGGCCAGCTGGCTAGAGGGAAGGGGCCTTCCATGGGGGCGGGGGTGGCGATGTGGGGAGAGGGGGGCGCAGCTTTGCATGCAGGCCGAGCCCTGTTCTCAGAGACGCTCACGTTTAAGGGCTGAGCCCAGCGGACCGGTCCACTGACTGTGTAGAAGGTTGTAAATCGCACAGGAACTCAGAGCAGACAACAGGCACAGGAGAAACACAGCCCCCCGGACCCCAAACCCACTGCATTAATGAGCTATTTGGGACCCAGAAGCTCCTGGGAAAAGAAGAAAGAATCCAGTGAGAATCCAGCCCTGGGTGGGGTCAAGTCTGAGCCCCACCAGCTACCTGCTGAGTGATTCTAGGCAATCTGCTACTTTCCTCTTGGTTTCCCCAATTTGGAGTATCGTAAACTATATCCCCAACCTCCCAGGGCCGGGGACGGGGTGGGGGGCGGGGGTAGCAAGGGTCTACCATCCCATCACCCCCTCTGATCCCTTCAGCGCTCACAAAGAAGGACTTCCTCCAGCAGGGAAAGTGGCCCTGGGTTGGGGTGGGGGGTGAAGGGACTGGAACTCCCACCCCACCCCTTGCTCAGGGCAGCACAGGAGACAAGCTCATTCAGGAGAGAAGCCATAGGGCCCTGGCACCCCAGATGGGAGGGGCTGGCTTCCAGGCCACCAGAGCCAACACAAGGATAATGGTCCTCCCTACACCGGTGGCGCCAGTGGGCATGGCAGCCCTGGAGACTAATCCAGCCCAGAAACTGGGCCAAAGGACCAGGGAAGGGGGCCCCGCCCCTCGCACCCCTAATTGTCCGCTACCACCTCCCAGGGAGTTCCGCTTCACCCGACAGGCTTGTCCTCACCGTCTGTCCTAGGGCCCAGCCCTAGGCTGTCCCTGGGCTGCTACAGCAGGAAAAGGGGAAAAGAGGTATGTTTGCTCTTATTTAATGTGTTTATGAAAAGGAAAGTGTTTGTTACAGAAAATTTGGAAATACAGGAAAAGCACAAAATAGAAAACAGAAATTACCCATGAGTTAATTACTAGGTATATTTTGTTGAAAGTCCTTCTGGAAAAATCTCTGAGCCGGCTCCCTAGATGTGCTGATATGTGTGTGTGTGATTATGCTCTAGGGTCATTTCAGAAATCTTTTTGTTTACTATGTTGTGGGCATTTCATGTCATTAAATATTAATCTCTCTAGGAATTGGAAAATAAATACTAATCATTTTAAAATTAACTTTAGTGGGGTACAAGTTCCTCTCAGTGAGATCCCATTCACGTGTACAGTTCAATGAGTTTGGACAAATGTATTTTCCCACGTCCCCAGCACCACAGTCAAGAAAGAAAACACTGTCACCGCAAAATGTCCCCTGGTCCCAACTTGTAGGCAGCCCTGCCTCCTAGGCCCCAGGTCACCACCCATCTGATTCATATCAGTATAGATTCATTTTACCTTCATCGACTCTAATATAAATGGGAATATAGAGTATGAGCTCCTTTTTAAAAAAATATTTTATTTTAATTTATTTTTTGGTGGGGGAGGGGCAGCGGGAGAGGGAGAGAAAGAATCCCAAGCAGGCTCCACACCCAGCATGGAGCCCCATGTGGGGCTGAATCTCGTAACCCTGAGATCCTGACCCCAGTCCTCTGCCTTCAGCTCAGGGCGTGATCTCAAGGTCCCTCGATGGAGCCCCCTGCTGGGCTCCCTGCTCAGAGGGGAGTCTGCTTCTCCCTCTTGATCTGCTCCTCCCCTCCGTGAGCTCTCTTTTTTGCGATCTCTCTAATGAATAAATAAAATATTAAAACAAAACAAGGGGGCATCTGGGTGGCTCAATTGGTTAAGTGTCTGCCCTTGGCTCTGGTTATGATCCCAGAGTCCTTGGATGGAGTCCTAGGTCCCGCTCCCTGCTCAGCAGGGAGTCTACTTCTCCTTCTCCCTCTGCATCTCTCCCAGCTCATACTCTCTCTCTCTCTCTTCAAATAAATAACTTAATTAAATATTTTTTTAAAAGACTTTAAGTAAGCTCTGTACCCAACATGGGTCTTGAACTCACAGCCCTGTGATCAAGAGTCCCACGTTCTACTGACTGAGCCAGCCAGGTGCCCCATAGAGCATGGACTCCTGCTCAGCACACTTGACCTTCGTCTATGTCACGAAGTCCATTATATATATGCCCACCCAGCTCTTGGTGGACAACTGTGTTTTTTTCTGATGTTTTGGCTATTGTGAAGTGAGCTTTCTGAATGCTGATTGACTTATTTTTTAAAAAATTTTAATGGTTAGTGTCACTAGCTCCGTGTGGGCATGGCCTGTGTATCTCCTGCCTGGAGCCCCCCTGAGAGCTGCAGAATAGTCCATTTTCCCCCTATTGTCAGATGTACAGTCGCTTCAAAGTTTTTGCTATCATCAGTAACACTGCTGGGAACACTTTTACACGGACATTTTAATGTATGGCTGTGCTGATTTCCCTGAGGATAAATTCCCAGGAGTGGAAGTGTTGGGTCCAAGGTTGTCCATGTTCTTAAGACCTGTCACACAGGTGGCCAGGATTTCCAGCCAAGTTCACATCCATTTCTTTTCTTTTTTTTTTTTTTTTTTTTTTTTTTTTTATTTTTTTTTTTTTAAATTTTTTTTTTCTTTTTTACAGATAGAGAGAGAGAGATTACAAGTAGGCAGAGCAGCAGCCAGAGAGGGGAGGAAGCAGGCTCCCTGCCAAGCAGAGAGCCCGATACGGGGCTCGATCCCAGAGACCCTGAGATCATGACCTGAGCTGAAGGCAGAGGCTTAACCCACTGAGCCACCCAGGCGCCCCTCCATTTCTTTTCCACTTGCTTCTCATATTAAGGACAGACTTCACGATCCCCACTGCTCAGATGGGACAACAGAGGGCTGCAGAGGCCACACGGCCCATTAGGGACAGAACTGGGAAGGAACCCCAACCTCCAAGTCCTGTATGCTTCCATTCCCCTATATCAGGAACGCTTGGAATTTTCCCACAAAGATTTTCATGAAAATCAAACTGTGGGCCGAGATGAAAGGCAGCCTCATGTTAATTAGTCTGGCTTTGATTTGGCTCATCTATGCAGCTTGGTGTGTGTGACTATCTCTGTGTTTGCTCACACTCAGGCTCACTGGCGGTCTACACCCGCCAGTGTCAGTGGTGGCCAGTCCAGACGATCCAATCCAGATTTTCCATCCACACTGCCTGCAGCCCCCACAGGGGCTCCTGACTTTATTACAGTCCAAGGCACATTGTGGCCCGAGACAGGGCTTGGCTTGCGTGCATCTACTCAGCCGACTTGGCCCAAAGAATGTCTGGTTATTTCCCAAAATTCAATCTCCTCTTGAGGACAGAGATCAGGTTGCTGGGTGGATTCAAAGCGATGATCCATTAGGTGGCATAGCCAGTCTAGTCTGCAGGTGGCTGAAGCCTGGTGCTTAGCCAGTGCCCGGCAGAGGACAAGGGACGTGGACATGCTCCTAGGAGCCCAGGCACCCTAGATACTTGTAGAGGGCTCAGAGGTTACTCTGGGGGTACGGAAATATCTCAGCATAGAAACTGATACAAAGTTTGAGATTGTTCACTTATTAATTGGCTCCTATGTGTCCAACCAGGCCATACCCATTAATTTGTTTAATCTTGGATGAGCAAATATTGTCATCCCCATTTTACAGATGTGAAACCCAAGGCTCAGAGAGGTTAAGAAACTTGCCCAAGTACACAGAGCAGCGGGCAGTCTCAGCATGCCTACTCTTTGCAGATGTAAGGGCACGGCCTCTCTTCGATGTTAGGAGAGGTCTCTGCCCCTGTGTGGGGCTAGCAGGCCCCAAGAAATGCATCTTCATCCAAAGCAAGTTCAAGTAGACCCCAAGATGATTCTCAAGTGCTTGAAGGACGTAAATGATCCAAACAGATTCTCCCTTTTCCTCCCTAAATACTGCTCAGGTCCCCCAGGGACTTCCTTTCTGGGACCACACTCCAGGCCCACAAACACCCCATTCCTGCTCCTATTCAAGAATGTGGGTGTTGTTCCGGGAGTCAGGGAAAGATGAATCACCTCCTCTCAGCCCTGGGTCTGAGGCCTCTCTACTCCTGAAGGCCTAGAGGCCTAAGGAGGCCTTTGTCCATGGTAGAAGGGATCAGGAAAGGAAGGTCCCATTCTCTCAGAAAACATGTGTTTTCTGTTTACAGAGGGGCCTGTCCAGTTCTATGCTTTGTTCTTTAATATGGAGCCAAAAGAAAAAAAAATCAAACGTGCAGCTTCCTTTCTGAGGTCCATTTCGAGGCTGGAAAATCTGGATGGCTGCAGGCGCACTGCGCTGGGCCTTGAGCTGGCCTGGGCTGGGGCCCCTATGCCCTATGGGCTGCCAACCTGCAGTGCCACATGACCTTGCTATGCCACCCTGGGGAGCCCTGTGGAAAGCCAAAATGCCCCCGCAGAGTCTCCCAGGGAGAGCAGAGGGTGGAGAGGAGGCAAGCGGCGGAGGAAGAACTGGGCTTTGTTTTCTTCACGGTGGAGTCTGTGGCTGTGTGCGCGACGATCCCGGGGTGCTCTCACCCACACTCCCCAGCCTGGTGCCATGGGCTCGTCTGACTTTCACCAACACACCAGCCATCCGGGAATCACCTACTTTCCCACACCCTCTCTGCACGGAGGATGTCTTTCCCCATCGCCTGAACGAAAAGACCCCACGTTTGGCAGGTGGGTTTTTACTTGGCACAACATCTCTAGGCTCCCGGAGTAGAGCTCCCGGGTGCCCGGCCTGTCAGAGCGGGGAGTGCGGCTCCCTGCTGGGTTGGGGGCGCTTCCTGCTGGGGATGAGGCCGCAGGAGCTCCGGTACGGACCAGAGCTGGCCACTGCTATCACGGCCGGCCGGGTTTGCAGAACGTGGACGCCCGAGACGCAGGACCGGGTTTGCAGAGCGTGAACGCCCGAGACGCAGGACCGGAGGTCTGCTCCAAATGCCGGCTGTGCCCGGCTCCGGCGAAGCCCCCTCCGGTCCCGGTCCCCCGCCCCCACCGGCTGGGGCTGAGGATGGCGGCGCTTCCCGGCGCAGTGAGGAGTCATGAGATGCCATAAAGGCATGTGCACCCCACGCTTGTCGGCGACGTGGTTTGCAACACAGGACAGCGGCTGCTGGATGCCGGGGCCGTCGAACCTCACAGCCGCACTGTAGCTGCGGCATCCGTCTTCCCAGCTCAGGCCGAGTCGCGCCCGGCGGGGGCAGGGCGGAGCGCCTCACTGGGCCCGACCTCCACCCTGCGGGCAGGCGGAGCGCCGACACCGCGGCTCGGGGGCGCCGCGTCCGGCCGCTCGGTAGGGCCAGCCCCGCCGGCGCGCTTTGATCCACCCGCTGCCCCTCCGGGCCGGGCCGGGCCGGCGAGCGGCGCGCGACCGCGGGGTGCCGCCCCCCTTTGATCTCCGCCCCCCACCCCGCACCCCCCTCTCCGGGCCGGTGGCCTCCGCAGCCCTTGCACCTGAGGGCGGGCGGGGCAGGAACGAGGAGGACAGGAGGAAGTGCGCGCGGGCCCTCCCCGAGGAGCCGCGCCCTTCCGCGGCCGGGCCTAGGCGGCCTCTGATCCCCGGCCTTGGCCTTGGCCTTGGCCTTGGCCGCCGCCCGCCCTTCCGTCCCGTTCCGGAAGCCAGCCCCAGAGCGACAGGCGGCGCGGACTCTGCGCGGCGTCAAGGGGGCGGGGCCGGCGGAGCCCGACGTGCCTGGGGGCGGAGCCTCTGCTTGGCCGGCTCCGGAAGCCCACGAGGAGGCGCGGCGGGCGAAGGCGCGAACGCGGCGGCGCGGCCAAGGTTAGTGAGGGGGGTGGGGGCCGGGGCGCGGGAGGGGCGGGGCGAAGGCGTGCTCTTGACGAGACTCGGGGCGGGGCCCCCGCGCGGCAGCATTCGATTGCCCCGCCGGCCGGCCGAGCGAACGTAGCGTAGCAGCCCGGTGGGCGGGGTTGAGGCGGAGCCTTACGCAGCCGTGGGCGGGGCCTGGCGAGGCCGGGGCTGCGATGGTGATTCAGTTTCCGCGTCCCACCCTTCCCGCCTTTCCTGCTCTTCCCGCCCTCCAGCCCGGCCTGGCCTTCGCTGGCGTGCCCGAGATGTTTCAGCCAAATTTCGTCTGATTCTGATTTTCATTTGCTTTAGTTTTCATTTTTAAAAGTTTAACAATTTTCTGTCTTTTAACTCCCTCCCTAATCGGATAACAAAACAACAAGACAGTAGAGAGTTTGGAAAATGCAGGAGAGCCCAAGTTAAAAATGAGAAAACTTTCAGAATCTCACACAGCCCAAACTATGGGCAAGAGCTGCTTTTTCTTTCTTTTTTTTTCTAAATATATAGATTTTTACACGATCGGGAAAGCACTGTACACATACTTAATGGATATCTTAAAAGTACCTATTTTTTTCTGATTGTAAAAGTCACATGTTAATTGCAGAAAATTTGGAGAATTGAAAAATGCAAAAAGGAAAATAAAGATGACCTGACGGTCCAGCACACAGAGGTTACCAGTGCTAACATTTTGGCATTTTTCCCTCCTGCTTTTGCAGAATTACACCTATGTTTGAAACGTAATTGGGACTGTAGCGTAAACATTGGTCCCCGCATCCCCTGTGCATCTACAAGGTTTGTAATCACACAGCCCTGCGTTGGACGGTCCATATTTTACTTCACTTGCATGCTCTGATCAGACATCATTATTTACAGTTCCATCTCTGGCTTCCTCTTTGTACGATGAACTACTAAGTAACTAAATTTCTGCAAAATTCAGGAAAATTCCTCCTGACAGATCCTAGATGCACAATCGATAAAGGGAAGATTATAATCACTAATCTTTCCTGTATACTTTTTTCCTTTACATGTTTTCCAGAATTAAGTAGTAAATGAATGTTTAAGCAAGGGATATGACCCAAGGATACTTTATATACCAAAAAAACCAAACCAAAACAACAACAACAACAAAAGATCTCTCATATCCAGAATACATTCAAAACAACTCCTACAGTTCAACAGCAACAAAACCAATTAAGAAGTGGGGAAAGGAGGGTACCTGGGTGGCTCAGTGGGTTAAAGCCTCTGCCTTCGGCTCAGGTCATGATCTCAGGGTTCTGGGATCGGGTTCTCTGCTTGGCAGGGAGCATGCTTCCCTTCCTCTCTCTCTCTCTGCCTGCCTCTCTGCCTAGTTGTGATCTCTCTCCGTCAAATAAATAAAATATATTTTTTAAAAAAGTGGGGAAAGGATTTGAACGGATATTTCTGCAAAGATGATATTCAAACAGCTGATAAACGCATGAAAAGATGCTCAGCATCACTAATCATTGGGGAAATGGAAAGCAACATCACAATGAAATGCCACTTCCCACTTAGTAAGCTGGCTATTATTAAAAAACCAAAACCAGGGGCACCTGGGTGGCTCAGTGGGTTAAAGCCTCTGCCTTCGGCTCGGGTCATGATCTCAGGGTCCTGGGATCGGGTTCTCTGCTTGGCAGGGAGCGTGCTTCCCTTTCTCTCTCTGCCTGCCTCTCTGCCTACTTGTGATCTCTGTCTGTCAAATAAATAAATAACAGTCTTTAAAAAAATAAAATTAAATAAATTAAAAAACAAAACAAAACAAGAAAAGAAGCAGCATTGGTAAGGGTGTGTAGAAATTGGAGCCCTCATGTGTTCAGTAGGAAAGTAAAGTTGTGCAATTGCAGTAAAGAGAAGCACGCTGGTTCCTTGAGACATGAAACACAGAACTAGGGGGCCCAGCAATTCCACTCCTAGGTATACACCCAAAAGAACTGTAAACAGGGACTCTAGCAAATAGTTATACGCCCACATTTATATGGACAATAGAGGAAAAGTGGAAACATATCCATCAGATGAATGGAGAAATGTTGTATATAAATACAAGGGAGTGTTACTCAGCCTTAAGACAGAATGAAGCCTGACACCTGCTATAGCATGAATTAACCTTGAAAGCTTATGTGCTCAGTGAAATAAGCCAGGCACAAGAGGACCAATTTGTACGAGGCCACTTATGTGAGGCACCTACACTAGTTGAATTCATGGAGACAGAAAGTAGACCAGTGGTTACCAAGGTCTGGGTGGGAGAGAAGGGTGGGGAGCTATTATTTAATAGGTACAGAGTCTCAGTTTGGGATGATGGAAAGTTCTGGAATGGTTGGTGGTGATGGTTCCACAACAAATTGTGAGTGTATTTAATGCCACTGAAATGGTGAGTGGTAAATTTTATGTGATGTACATGCTACGAGTCAGACACACACACACAAGATATTTCGGGGTCGGGGAGAAAGTGGGAATGTATCTCTCCTGCATTCTGGTTCCAAGGATGCCTGGGTAAGACAAGGTTTGCATGTGGCCAGCTCCTTATGGATGACCCTGCCAGGTACCTTGTCAGGGACAGCCCTTCTGGGGAGCTCTGTTCTGGGGAAACAGGGACCAAGCCAGGCCTTACACATTCAGCATTTTCCATGATAATTTCCAAACCAGGAGATAGAAACCTGCTTTGGGGAAGGAGTGAGTCACTATGTATCTTTATCTGAACTTAGACTTTTCTTTCTGGGCCATTGAAACACACACATGCACGCACACACATATGCACACTCGCGTGCATGCCTTTTGGTCTTGATTACAAACATACGTATTTACTGTTGTCTGTTTTGCAAACACAGAAAAGCACTCATGAGAAAATAATGTGTGGCATCCCAACTCAAAGAAACCTCAGCTGACTTCCGAGTGTCAGTCTGACCTGGCTTTCTTCTCTGTTCATAATATGCACCTAAAATCACCGTCGTCGTGTATCATGTTTTATAATCTGCACTTTAACTGATGCACAAGGGACAATTCACCTTGACTTTACATAAATGTCTATAGCCCACTTTTTAATGTTTGCAGAATAATCTGTTACTCAGATGTCCCGTACGTAACGCCTGTAACTAATTCTCTGTTGGCCGCCGAGGTGATTTACAGACGTGCTATGACAAATATCTTCCTTGTGCATTTCCAGAAATCCCCCTTAGGCACTCCTGGGAGGAAGAACTGTAACTTCACGGAGGATTTGCCTTTTTTTTTTCTTTTTTAAGTAGGCTCCACGCCCATTGTGGAGCTCAGTGCTGAGCTCGAACTCATGACCCTGAGATCAAGAGTGGGATGCTTAACCAACTGAGCCACCCAGGCACCCCGAGGATTTGCTTTTTAAAGGCTCCTGCCTATATTCCCCATTGCCCCTCCAGGAGAGGTGAATGGATTATTCTAGCGCCCGGAGCATGTGAGTATGCGCTGGTGGGTTTCTGCCTAGAGATGTCTTAGTTCTACCCAACAGGAGACCCGTCACTGCAGGAACATCACTGTCCCAGGATGGGTCCACTGTGGACCCCGTCTTCTTACTTTTGCTGAGCAAATTCCAAAGACAGGTGGGCAGGGAGGCTCTGGGTTCTGAGCTCTGGTGGGGCCACAGCCCTGGACCCGAGATACCCGACTGGCAAAGATTTGACTCCCACTTGGCCCCAGATGCCACTTTGTACTGTTTGCTGGCACTGCCAGGACTGCCTGGACCATTTCCCAGGTGTGGGGTGTGGCAGGACCCCCAACTTTCCACCAGGCCGAACTGGCGCTTCACTGCGGCAGGGTGGGCGGTATCCAACAGTCGTGGACACATCTGTGCTTTGACGCAGGACTTCTGGATCAAGGGGTCACACCGGGAACACCCCGTAGCCTCCCCTGCCACAGAGCAGGCTGTCCCGTACACTCTCTGGTGGCCAGTGCTCTTGGCCCCATCCCACAGGGGCTTAGCTCAGTACCCGGGGCTGGTATGAGGCACACTGTCCGCTTGTGCCCATCCCAGTTACGAGTCAGGCCACAGGTCCGCCAGAGTTACAGAGCCCTGGCAACCCTTCCTCTGAGGCCCCTGTCCTCTGCCCAGGGCCACAGGCTCCCCACGGACTGCCTGCCTCCTCCAGGCTGGCTGCTGGGATGGTTCCCCGAACCCTCATTATCCATCCCTAGTCCCCCCCTTTTTTAAAGATTTTATTTATTTATTTATCAGGGAGAGAGAAAAAAAGTACAAGTAGGGGGAGCAGCAGGTGGAGAGAGGAGTGGCAGGCAGAGGGAGAGGGAGAAGCAGTCTCCCCGCTGAGCAAGGAACCTGATGCAGGACTCGATCCCAGCACCCTGGGATCGCGACTCAAGTTGCAGGCAGATGCTTAACCAACTGAGCCAGTCAGGTGCCTCGCCATCCCTAGCCTTCTTGAACCCCTTCAGTGCTCTGCTGCCTCGGGTGGTCCCTGGCTTCTCTCTTTAGCCTCACCTTCCCCCAACGTGCCCCCCACCTGCCCTTTTCCTGCCACAGAGAACTGCCTGCCTTTTTTCGCAGCTCTTCCTGCTGATGGGGATGGTCTTCCACTCACGGTTGCCTTGCTGGCGGCTCCCCCTACTCCCACTGTGAATAACAACAACGTTGATGTTACAGAGCGTGTACCTTGTGCAAGGCTCAGCTCAGCTGCCACTTCCTCCAGGAAGCTCTCTGGGATGCATCCCTTGGCTATGACAAGCTGCTCCTGTGGTGCCTGGCCCTTGCTGCCTTTGGGAACAAGCTCCATATCCTTGCCCCGGAGCCTCACTGGGCTGGGAGTTTCTGGAAAGCAAGGACTTCTGTCTTCAGTGCCCAGCCCAGGGCCTGTTGCCAGTGCGAAGTCCAGGATGGCACAGCCTATGAGCGCGGATACTCGGAGAGGCGCTGGTTGGAAATTAATTCAGACCCTCCTGTTTCAAACACGCCGTCATCTGGAAACAGGGAAGCTTGAAATTTACTCTTGACAAAGAAGGATTAAAAAGCAAGGGGAAGCTGGAAACAGTAGGCAACCTAGGTTCACCGTGTCACCTAAAGGAGCAACTGTCTTTCTATTATAACCCTGGGTGGGTGACCGCGGCCAAGAGCTGTCCCTGCCCGGGGACCCCCTCTGGTCAATACCCAGCTGCCCTCTGTGGTCACCCAGTACCTCCCAGCTCTGGTGTGGGGCTCAGGACTCTGATGCTAATTACCAATGATGCCCACCTCCCAATCAGCAAAATGTCCACAGCACAGCCTGCCCCTGGAAGTGAGGATGAGTCTCCATCTAGAACATTCTGCAAGGCTCAGTACAGGTCCTGCTCTCATGCTGGGCCTGTGCTCCATTCCCCGCCAAGTGATCGGAGCCTGCTGGCCTGTGGCAGGAGGGCCAACTGTCCACGTGCACATTGAATACTTCTGTTTGCACATTCCTGATCTCACGGCACGGGGACAGAGAGAGTCATCTGTGCTTTGTCCCCTCTTCTCCTCATAAAGGCTCTTTGATCTTAGTGGCCTGAGGGACCCATGTCACAGCTGCAGGCCACCTCCATGGCCCCTCTTCGTGGTCCGGCTGTCATCCCACTGACTGGCTGGGTACCCCAGGTTGGTCTCTGAGAGCTGCCAGGTTAGAGCTGCCAGTGGAGCCGGGGGAGCCATCAGGGGACCCCCGCCCCCCACTGGTCCAGGGAGGAAGGGATGCCACCAGGAGGACCCACCGTGAGGGCCCACCGTGACTGCGTGTGTAACTGCCACATGAAATGACAACAGGAGGATAATGTGGTCAGTTAAATACCATGTGTGCCCCGCAGGAGGGAACGGCCTTTATCTTGAGGTCGTGTTCCTACTTTTCTTGGTTTAAAAAGAACCTTTTAAGAAAAAGAAATTAAGGGACGCCTGGGTGGCTCAGTGGGTTCAAGCCTCTGCCTTCGGCTCAGGTCATGATCCCAGGGTCCTGGGATGGAGTCCCACATCGGGCTCTCTGCTCAGCAGGGAGCCTGCTTCCCCCACTTTCTCTCTCTGCCTGCCTCTCTGCCTACTTGTCATCTCTGTCTGTCAAATAAATAAATAAAATCTTTAAAAAATAATTAAAAAAGAAATTAAAATTAATTATTTTTCTAAAGCCCTCCACATGGAAAAATAGAAAGTTGGCATCTTCAGCAGCCCCTCGATATCTCCTTTCAAACTTGACCAGTCTGTGGATTCCAGTCTCTCTGAGAACACCTTTCTGCATGTTCCCTGCCCAGGTCACCAGGGAGACTCACAGGTTGCTACCCCTCGCTTCAAACCTGCCATGGCTCCCTATTACCTTCACATTTGGAGTCACCTTCCTTAGCATGTCATGGAGTCTAGGCAGGTGGAAGGAGGAAGGATGGAAGGAAGAAAAGATTAGGGGCAACTCCTGGAGGAGGCGGCATCTGGACCAAAGCATACAGGTTGGGCTAGATGGCAAGGCAGGGAGAGGTGGCCGGCCGGAGGGGCTGTTCCCTGCAGGGCCGCCTCATGTGCTGGGATGTTGAAAAACGCCCAGGAGTGGGATCACGTGAGCAGAGACCCGGTCAGGGACCCATGGGCAATGGAAGCCAGGGAGACAGACAGGAGACTAGGGAGTGTCACATCGGGGTCCTAAGTAATTCTCCAAGCAGTGTGGAAAATGTAATTGTGCCCATAGATAAGCTTGGAGGGAAGGAAGGACCACCAGGGGCACAGAGTGAGCGAGTGCTAGGGAAGAGGTTTGAACTTGGGACTCTCTGACTCCAAAGGGCAGACTCCCTGCCACCCAAGGGTCTGTATGGTGATGGGAGTCCCCTCTCTGGTGCCCTATGCCACCAACACACCCAGACCCTCCTTCCTGGGCCTGGGATGGCTAGGATAGACTGGCAGTGAGGCTCAACTTAGCCTTGGCTGCTGGAAGCTCCATGGAAATTCATCCCACCACCCCACCAGCCCCCGTGCCCGGACACGATGCTCCCTCTCCCCATCCTTTAGGCCTCCTCTGGTGCCTGGTGGGATCATAGATGCTGCAGGAAGGGGAGGGTCCTTGGTAGCGTCAGGCTCTAGACCTCCTGGCAGGTGCCCCTGGGGGGCGGCCTTCAACAGAGAGACAACTTTTGGGCCTCCCCAGAGGGTCAGAAGTTGGGGACACTCCTGGGGGACAGAGGAGCTCAGAGGCCCGAGAGAAGCCTGCTTCTTCCTCTGTGCCTCTTTCCAAGAACTGGAAATACCAAATGCCATTGCCTGTCCCCTTTGGCCCTGGCACGGTGTAATCCACCGGCCGGGCATTATTCATCTGAGTATGAGGTCAGTAAATTCGGCCTAGGTGCCAGCGAGCTGCGGGGATAGAGCAGCTCTACCCACAAGAAGTTTGCAGTCAAGTGGGGGACAATTAGATACCATGTGAGTGGGGCCTTGCTGGGGAGTGTGACAATGCCATGCTATGACAAGGATGCTCCTGAGCGCGCTCCCCCCTCCCCCCAAGCTGTCAGGCTCAGAGTCCTCACATCTCTGCTGACAGCAATTGAGGGAAGGGCGAATGTCCCCAGGCCACCAGGCTGGAGGGCTGCAGAGGTGGGGGGGGGGCGCCCTGAGGCCTGCTGGAAGACACGCCCCAGTTCCAGATGGGCCTCTGGGGACCATGCACCGAAGGCCTGCCCCACTGTTCTGGGGAAACTGAGGCCCGGAGAGGCTGCCCCGGGCCCCACCAAGAGTCCTGTCACAGCAGGGACAGGGTCCTAGGCCGGGCTCCCTGGCCAATCGCTGACCGCTCTGTGGCCCTGCCTTTCTCACGGGGGCAGGGGGGACTCCGGCAGCTGGAGAGGAGGGGCTCCTGGCAGGAGGCGTGGAGGGCTCCTCAGCAGGAGGGGCGAAGGCACCTGGCAGGGGGATGGGAGTGAAGGGCCCCTGGCGGGGGAGTTGGGGACCTCCTGGCAGCAGGGAAAGGCTGGAGGGCCTCCTAGCTGGGAACATGGGGGGCTCCCGCCGGGCCGCCCGCCCAGACGCGCTGCCAGGCTGATTAGCATGGGCGAGGGGCGCTGGCGCGGGGGCGCCGCCGGCCGAGCTGGCACGTCCCTCGCGGGCCCAGCTGCCCCGGCCGAGACACAAAGCGCCTCAGACGGCGGCGGCGCTCGGCCATTCACGCGCAGGGGCGGCCCGGGCGCGGGCGGCGAGGAATTCCCGCCGCCGGGGCGAAGAATAGCGCCTGGGCCGGGCGGGGCTCGGCCGCCCCGCGCTCCTGACCTTGAACCTTTGTGACTGGAGCTCATGCAAATCGCGGCAGGGCCGCGCCAAGCCCCGAGGGCGCTGCGCCGCCCGGGGTGTCCGCGCGAACAATGCGCCACTGTCCCCGCGCGGCGCGGCGGGCTGGGAACGGCGCGGGCACGCACCCGGCGGCGCGGCGCGGAATGCCAATGCGGGCTCGCCCGGCCCGGCCCACGGGACTGGGGGCGGGGGCGACCCTCGGGGCTGGCCGCGGGCGACCCTCGGCGGGGGGCGGGCGCCCGGGAGGAGCAGCGCCGCGCGCTGAGCGCCCCGCAGCCCGCCCCCCGCCGCGCGCACGGGCCTCTGCGGCTGTGACCCAGACCTCCGGCTCTTTTAGGGGACCGTCCGGCCTTCCCTATCTTTCTTTTATTCGTTTTATTTTTAAAATCCTCTAAGTGCTCGGTATCAGAATAAATGTCGCCCCAATAACCGCCCCACCCAGAGAGGACTTGTGCGCCCCGGGCTGGGTTTCTGTCCCGGCCTCTCCCCTGGGGCGTACCCCTCCGCGTGGACGGTGAACTCCTACAATCCAGCATCTTGCCTTGGTCCCTGGACCTGGCTTCTCCTTTGGTCATTGACGCCTTCTACCAATGGCCCTTTTAAAGACCGAGCAGTAATTTCCTTGGCCGAGAGGCATCCCTGCTGGCCCCTGCCCATGGCAGACAGCGGCTTGTCCACGGGGTCATACCAGTCCCATAAGTACCTGTACAAAGGGGAAATGCAGGGCGGGACCTCCCCATGAGGTGCCAAATTGATCCCCAGAAGGGTTGTGCCAGGCCAAATATGGGTCCTAGGGCCTCTGTCGTCACTGGCGGGGAGACTGTCTTCATCCCCTGACTAAGGAGGCAAGAAGCAGTGCGTCAGAAAGCACATGGGCCAGGAAGGGCGCTTACGCGGACCCTGATGTCTATACGCACAACTGGCAATTCTAGCACTTTCTATTACTTTGACTTGAGCACAGCCCCAGTCCAGAATCAGATGTCCCAGACCTGAAGGTGGCTGGGGCCGCCCACTTGTCCTCCTGGGACTCAGTGTCCTCGTCTGATAAGGGCTCTGTCGCCCGAGAGCCCGTCTTACAGAAACAGTGGGTATGAGGGTCAGTCCCCTGGGTCCACGAGGCTGGCCAGGTGTGAGGGAGGCCCCTGTGTGTGCAGGCGCGCGTGTCCATTCCCACAGAGGTGCGAGGAAGCTCACTTCTGCCCCAGAGTGGGCTCAGGACAGGAGTGAGAGGTTCAGAGGAAGGGACTGTGGGCAAGACGCTCCCTCTTGGGCCTCAGTTTCCCCAGGTTAAACGAGAGGGTTGTAGAGAGGATTTCTAAGAACTCTTTCAGCTTTCTTAGATACACAACTGGGTCTTAAACAACACAGGTTTGAAATGCACTGGTCCACGGGTGGGTTTTTTTTTTTTTTTTCAATAAATACAGTACAGGACAGTCAATGTATTTTCTCTCCCCCATGATTTTCTTTTTTTAAGGATTATTGGGATGCCTGGGTGGCTCAGTTGGGTAAGCGTCTGCTTTTGGCTCAGGTGATGATCCCAGGGTCCTGGGATTGAGTCCCGCATTGGGCTACTTGCTCCACGGGGAGCCTGCTTCCCCCTCTGCCTGTCGCTCCCCCTGCTTGTGCTCTTTCTCTCTCTGACAAATAAATAAAATCTTAAAAAAAAAAAAGGATTATTTATTTATCGGAAAGAGAGGGGGTGGGGAGGGAGGGATGGAGGCTCTCAAGCAGACTCCCCACTGAGTGCAGAGCCTGATGCGGGGCTCAGTCTCACAACCCCGAGATCTTCGCTGAAACCAAGAGTTGGACACTTAACCTACTGAGCCACTCAGGCGGGGCGCCTGATTTTCTTAATAACATTTTCTCTCCCTCAGTTTATTGTGAGAACCCGGTATAAAGCACATACAACATACAATGTGTTCAGCAATCACCTGTACATGAATAACGACGACCACTTTCTAAAGAACGGGAGTGGGGCACAGGGCTGCACCTTTCACAGCCAGGACTCCTGAACACGCTGGCATTACTGGTTTCCAGCAGCCAACCCACTCACAGAGGCCTCCTTTGGGTCCGACACTGGAGCAGACCCCCCAAAGGGTATAGACTCCGTCCCTGTCTTTGGGGAGCTTAGAGACCGGCTGGAGGCAGGAGGGGTGGGGAGGCATGGGCGAGGAAGCAGATGGTGAATGTGCCGGAGAGAAGGCATGCTGAGTGCTGGGCGTGGTGTAGGGGGAGCACGGGGGAGGCAGTGGAGGGGTCCTGGAACCCTCTTGGGAGGGAGCTGCCTGAGCTGAGTCTTAAGGAGGATGAGTAGTTTCCTGTCAGAGAAGAGGAGAGGGTGGAGAGCGCCTCAGGCAGAGGGAAAATTGTGGGCAGAGGTTGCTTCTAGGACATAGGGGGCATCCTGGCAAAGGGAGCACTCCTGACACAGGGAGCACCCCCAGCAGAGGGAGGATCCCTGACACAGGGAGCCCCCAGTTGAGGGAGCACTCCTGACACAGGGAGCACCCCCAGCGGAGGGAGGATTCCTGACACAGGGAACACCCCCAGCGGAGGGAGCACTCCTGACACAGGGAGCACCCCCAGCAGAGGGAGGATTCCTGACACAGGGAGCACCCCCAGCAGAGGGAGGATTCCTGACACAGGGAGCACCCCCAGCGGAGGGAGCACTCCTGACACAGGGAGCATCCCCAGCAGAGGGAGGATTCTTGACATAGGGAGCACCCCCAGCAGAGGGAGGATTCCTGACATAGGGAGCAACCCCAGCAGAGGGAGGATTCCTGATACAGGGAGCATCCCCAGCAGAGGGAGGATTCCTGACATAGGGAGCACCCCCAGCAGAGGGAGGATTCCTGATGCAGGGAGCAACCCCAGCAGAGGGAGGATTCCTGATACAGGGAACCCTCCAGGCAGGGGGCATCTTCTAAAAGGCAAAGGCACTAAGAATGTACTTTAGGGAAGTCCCTTCCTCAGGCCAATTTCCCCTCTTCTTTGCATTATACGCTCTGCCTCGAAGGTGGCCAGCTGCTCTAGAAACACCAAAATTAAAATATAATACAGGAGGGGCGCCTGGGTGGCTCAATGGTTAAGCGTCAGCCTTTCAGCTCAGGTCATGATCCCAGGGTCCTGGGATCCAGTATTGGGCTCCTTGCTCAGCCCGGAGACTGCTTCTCCCTCTTGTGTTCCCTCCTGTGCTCCCCCTGCTTGTGTTCCCTCCCTCGCTGTCTGTCTCTCTGTCAAATAAATAAACAAAATCTTAAAAAAACAATACAATACAAGAGCAGGCCGGCTAACAGAACAAGATGGGGGAGGGGCGCGGCGCGTGGAGAAGGGCCTGAGCTCCTGAGGCTTTGCAGGTGGGGAGCACTCTTGGCCTCAGAGCAAAAGCACACTTCTTGGCCCCAAGATCTGGGGGGCTGCTCAGGAGCAGTATGTGCATAGGGGTGGCCCTTTGATGTGGCCCCAAAAGCCAGCCCCACGTCCTTGCCTCTTCCTGCTGACGGGGCAGCAAATGTCACAGACACAGCGCTAGACGCCAGGGTGGCTGCAGTCAGCATGGGAAGTGTCTACACGAGGGGACACATGCTGGATATGCAGGCCCCATGGGAGCCTGGGCAGGACTTGGGGAGTCAGGGAAGGCTTCCTGGAGGAGGTGATGGCAAAGGGTTGATTTGATTCTGGCTGAAAGTAGAATGGTGGCAAAAAGGTAGGAGCCTCCCGGGCAGGCAGCTGAAGGGGCCTCCTGTGGGCCCTCAGTGACTGAAGACGTGGATGCCTCAGGGACAAAGCTGAGACCTCCAGAGAGGGCAGCTACAGAGGGGGACCCAGTTGTGAATTCCTAAGTCCTTCGTACTCCTAGCATTACAGCATGATTTCTGAAATGAAACCGGTAAGTCATGGTTGACTGGTCTTCGCTCCCAAAAGACACATTCTAGAAGCAAACAAAACCCACAAACACTGCAAAGCCCCAGATGTCCGCTGGCTGCCGTCCTCGAAACCCCTCAGCCTCTCACCGTCCCCTGGGCATCTTGGAGTCAAAACCGGATGGGATGGGGCCCTGGGCGTCAAGGCCCCTGGAGGCTGGCCAACCGGAGGAGAGACTGGGGCCCTGGGGGCTCTTGTCTAAAAACCACGGCAGGCCGGGGAGAGAACCAGGTCTCCCGCCTTCTAGATCTTTCCACTACTTCACCGGATTCCTCCGAAATTAGCAATGGAAAAGTGATCCCACGCTGGGGGAAGAGGCGAGTCAGATTTTCCGTCCTGGCTCCTTGCGAGCACCTGGGACGCGGTGGGTCCCCCACAGATCCTGTGCCGAGGAGCTGGGCTCTGTCACGAGAGCGGGGGCAGTGAATGAGGATGTCTTGGCGGTGCTGCCATCATGGGTGGGGCTCCTGTGTGAAATGAGCTGCCGGAGCCTCCGCGGGCGCTGGACGACCTCCTCCGTGGGCCGCCACCACCCTGGGGCTGGGACCCGGGCAGAAGGGATCCCGGCGGGCAGCTGACTGGGCTGGCCAGAGCTGGCCAGGGGTGATGGTGAGGTCTCTCAGCGCCGTGCTCTTTTCATCCTGGGGGGCCCTGGAGGCCAAGAAGCCAGTGCTGGAGCTGGCCTGCCGGGGCTTGACCCTGGCTCACGCCTCCCTCATGCTGTGCCCTCAGTCAGGCTGCCCTGCCTCCCCCGTCCTGTTTCATCATCCCGTGGAATCAGCTAGCAGCCCTAGCGTCGTGCCTGGCACATAGTAAGTGCTCAGTAAATGCCAGCATCTGCTTGGTACTTCTCCCGGGCTCGCTCTCTCCCTCTGAGTCCCAGACTCTCGCGAAGCCCTGTCAGTTTTGTCTTCCCTCCCCCTTCCTCTGGCACCCAGACCCGAACTGCTCCATGCGGGAGTGAGCGGGGAGCTAGAGAAAAGGGGCCTGAGCGTCCAAGACCCGTGCACGGAGTCTGAGCAAAGCTGGCCGGGCAGGGTTGTTCTGCCCGCCCTGCTGCGAGAGAGAGTTCGTGCCCAAGGGGACAAAAGACTCAGACCTGAAGCCCGAGGCTTCGTTGAGTGTCCTGAGGGCCACAAGGGACGCGGTAAAAGAAGGCTTTGGTCCCCATTTGGATGGTCTGGAGTCACCTCCTGTACCCATGACTAAGCTACCTTCCTTCCTTCCCTTTGTCCTTCCCTCCTTTCCTCTTCCCTCCCTCCCTCCCTCCCTTGCTTTCTTCCTTCTCCTCTCTGTCCCAGACTCTCTCTCTCAATTTTATTAGTATCTGCTTCTGTCGGTCGCTGAACACCGAGAGTGTGGCTGAGGGCGTGCGGACGGCTGTTGCCACACTAGCAACCTAGTGCAGAGTCGCCGGGATCCAGCAAGCCGCGCAGAACAGCCCTGTCCAGTGGAACTTCCTGTGGCGGTCCAAATGTTCCAGATCTGAACTGCCAAGGCAGTAGCCCCTAGTCCCATGTGACTCTTGAGCACTCCAACCGTGGCTAGTACTACTGAGAAGCCGAATTTTAAATTCCATTTCATTTCATCAACTCAGATTGAAATTTCAGTAGTCACACGTGGCTAGCGGCTGCTCCTTGGACAACAGAGCTCCAAGTCACAGCCCCGTCCCCTCACTCTGAGTCAACACGCTGTCAGAGCACTTACTGTATTTATTCAAAATCGCGAGCTCGTTTTTGGTCATCTGTCTCTCCGCGTTGGCAGGGGCCCTAATCTGGTTTCCTTGAACGCAGAGCCCAAGACGAAAGCTTGCTTGCAGGCTGCTCAGTTGGGAATGAGATCCTGGGGGAAACCAATTTAAAAATGCTTGATCAGGGACACCAGAGTGGCTCATTGGGTTAAGCGTTTGCCTTCAGCTCAGGTCATGATCCTGGAGTCCCAGGATCGAGTCCCACATCAGGCTTCCTGCTCAGTGAGGAGCCTACTTCTCCCTCTGCCTCTGCCCTGGCTTTTGCTATCTCATTTTCAAGTAAATAAGTAAAATCTTAAAAAAAAAATGCTTTATCAGGTTGATTGTGGCTACTGGGAACCTGTACTCGATCCTCCAGAAACTTCTGGGGTACTTGGGAAATACATCCTAGAAACGTGTACCCAGGGGGTGAACGCAGGACGAGTTTATCATCAGCTCCTCTCACTGTGGGTGGAGGACGGCTCCGTGGTTGTGGATGCAGCACTTCTGGGCCATTGATGAGTGTGAGTGCAGAGTGGGTTCCTCCGGCGTCCAAGCCACGTTCTCAGAGAAGCACCCGGGTGGGATGAGACCTGACTGTCGCCCATGACCTCCCGCCTCCAGTGCAGGTTCCTGATAAGCTTCTCAACGGGTCTATACTGCCTGGCTGGGAAGGGTGTCCCGGACCTTTGCCACCGAGGGACCCAAGCCCTTGGGGGTATCACCCTTGCTGGACTGTGGTCACTGTCCTTGCCTACGCATGTTGTCACCATCTTAGAAGTGACAAAGGCCACTCAGTGAATTCTCTGGCTCTGAGAAGTCCTCCTGCCTCTCCCCGTGGGCCCTGGTGTATGTGTGCCCCTGTAGAAACCAGGACCCCAATTTGAATGAATCTTGAGATCGTGGGGACGGATGGCAGAGGACACAGTCCCACTTCCTGGATCTGGATCCCCTCGGTTTCTGGACCAGTGGATTCTGAATACTGGGAACACAGTGGCCTGTGTGTAAGTTTATCTCCCACCGTGCAGCACTGAGATCACTTGCCACGTACTGGTCACTAGAACGGGAGGGGATGAGCAGTGGCTGTGTGAACAGAGCATAGTTTCCATGAAAACAGAATTCCTGCCCGTCCCATCCCTGTTGCGTATCTGGCACCTACAACGGTGTCGGACTCACAAGACGAGCTCAGGGAGTGCGAGCAGAATGGAGGAATTTCAAGTGCGATTTCCTACCAGTAAAACACAAAGCAAACATTTTCAAAAAATTGTAAGACTCTCCCTGGGATGGGTGAATCAATAAACAGAATGGAAAGTCTAGAAAGAGAGAAAGGTGTGGGGCACAAGTTTCTCTGCATATGTCTACTTTTGTTTTAACCAGAGATGGGGAAATTGGCAACCATTCTGAAAAGTGACATGACATGACGTCCATGTCTTTCTTCTTGCACCAAAATAAACTTGAGGTCCATTAATACCCTTAAATTTAGAAAAACAAAATCATAAATAAACTGAGAGAAACTGTGATTATTTACCTAATTTTTGAGGTGGATAAAACTCTTCGGAGGTGGATAAAACCCACACCGGGCCATAAAGAAAAGGTTTTCGCTATATAAAAATGAGAATTTCTACATGTGGAATGCAGATTGCGGCAGCCACTGTGGAGAACAGTATGGAGGCTCTTCAAAAAATTAAAAATAGAGCTACCATATGATCCAGTAATTCCACTAGTGGGTATGCACCCAAAGAAAATGAAAATACTAATTTGAAAAGACGTATGCACCCCTATGTTCACGGCAGCATTTTTTACAGTGGCCAAGATATGGAAGCGGCCCAAGCGTCCACTGACTGATGAATGGATAAAGATGTCATATACATATACATACATGTATGGATCAATGGTATAAATACGTATCATTATTTATATCACATTATATATATTTATACACACACACATACATACACTATGGACTATTACTCAGCCATAAAAAATATATCTTACCGCTTACAGCATGGACGGACCTGGAAGGTATGAAGCTGAGTGAAATGAATCAGAGAAACGATACCCTACGAGAAAGACAAACACCGTATGATTCATTCACATGTGGAATTTAAGGAACAAAACAAACAGAAAAAAGAGGCACACAAACATAAAACCCACACCTTTTTTTTTTTTTTTTGGAGATTTTATTTATTTATTTGACACAGAGAGAGACATCACAAGTAGGCAGAGAGGCAGGCAGAGAGGCAGGCAGAGAGAGAGGGGGAAGCAGGCTCCCTGTTCAGCTGAGAGCCCGATGTGGGCTCGATCCCAGGACCCTGAGATCATGACCTGAGCTGAAGGCAGAGGCTTAACCCACTGAGCCACCCAGGTGTCCCTAAAACCCACATTCTTTTTTTTTTTTTTAATTTATTTGACAGACAGAGATCACAAGTAGGCAGAGAGGCAGGCAGAGAGAGAGGAGGAAGCAGGCTCCCTGCAGAGCAGAGAGCCCGATGCGGGGCTCGATCCCAGGACTTTGGGATCATGACCTGAGCCGAAGGCAGAGGCTTTAACACACTGAGCCACCCAGGCGCCCCTAAAACCCACATTCTTAAATATAAAGAACAGACTGGTGGTTGGGGGGGGTTTGGGGGGAAGTGGGTAGGGAGAGGGGGGAAACAGATAAAGGGGTTAAGAGTCCACTCTTCAGTGCGCCTGGATGGCTCAGTTCACTGAGCCCCAGTCTCTTGATTTCGGCTTGGGTCGTGATCTCAGGGTCCTGGGATAGAGTTCCACTGGCTCTGTGCCCAGCAGGGAGTCTGCTTGGCTTCTCTCCCTCTCCCTCTTCATCTGTCCCTCCCCCTGCTTTTTCTCTTTCTCAAATAAATACATTTAAAAAATAAATAAGTATTAAGCAACACAATTCCCACATGGGGGAAAACAATATAAGCAGAGTTTAAAGGTAAACTATGGCCGCGAAAAAATACAGATCCTGCAAAATAGTTCTAACTCAATATTAAAAAAAATCCCTTTGCAAATTGATGAGACAAAATAAATGCAAGGGTTATGGGAGGGAAACAGAAGAGAAAGTTCAAATTTCTAATCCATCTACGGAAAACGTTTCATCTCGAAAGCTGCAAATGAAGATAAAATTTTCAGTTCTTAGACTGAACAAGCTTCTAAAAAGATTGAAGAACGGGCTGACCAAAGATGATATGTACCAGGGACAGTTCAGGGAACGAATACTCTTGACGTGTTGCTGGGAGACTGCAAATTGGGAAAATGTCCTGGAGGCAAAGTGGGCAACATTCATTCATTAAACAAATATTTACGGAGCTTCTGTGTGTGCCAGGCACGTGGTAACAGCGTGCTGTTCACTCTCGCTCTCATTCACCTTCCAGGGCAGTGGGGGGACAGATCGAAGGGAAGAAAGTACACGAACAAGTACACAGTTAGTGCAGTTGTAACAAGTACTTAGAACTGTGTTTAACAAGGGGTGCTGTCCTGTTCAGGATGACTGGGGAGACTTCCTGAAGGGGGATCTCTCGCACAGGAGGATTCAGTGGGATGCGCGGTGAGGCAAATGGGCATGGGCAGCAGAGCGACAATATGAAATGACCTCCGGGGACATCCGTCCTCTCCCCTCCCCTTCCCACACCAGTGATTCCTGGCACTCTCCAGCCCCTACTGATCTCCTATCCCTCAGCTCCCGATTCCCAAGCTTCTGCAGTGTATGAACTCCTATGGCCAGTTTTCAACCCCACATTTTTAGATCATTCAAGCAACAGGGACGTGAACAGGGGTGAACTCTGAGTGGGACCAACTTTCGGATTGAGCAGGCCAGTCCTTCGAAGCGGCTGCTGTAAGTATATTCAGAGAATTCAAGGAAACTATGTGGAGAGAAAAATAGGTTCAATGAGTTAAATGAAAAGATGACATCAATGATTAAACAGATAGGGCCTCTCCAGGGGCGAATGGAAATTATTAGTGGAAAATCTCGAGCTGAAAATACAAGTAACTAAAAGTGTAGAAAGGCACTAGGTGGGTTCCAGTTCTGGATATGACAGGAGAAAGGATCGGTGAACCTGAAAGACACACCAGCAGAAAGTAGTCAACGAAAGAGAAAAGAGAAATAAGATTGGAAAAACAGACAAACAAAAACCCCAAAACCCTGAACTTTGAAGACCTGTGAGACCATCAGGTGGTCCAAATTCATGTAAATGGAGTCCCAGAAGGAATGGAAGGAGAGGGAGGGGGTTAAAAATTTTTGAGGAAATAATTTGTGAAAACATCTCAATATTAACAGAAAACATTAGCTTACAGATCCAAAAAGCTCCACAAACCCCAAGCACGAGGAACATAAGAGAAGCCACTTCTGAAACACAGAGAAAAAAAGAAAATCTTGAAATGTTTGGAACAAAAAAACCGATTTGCTCTGTGTAGGAAAATTATGATGTCATTGACATCTGGCTTCTCATTGAGAACCAAGAAGGATAAATCCAGAATTGTCCTGTATATGTAAGAAGTCCCATGAGTAGATACTAGGGAGAAGGGTAGGGAATTCATGGTTGTATACTCAGCAGGGATTCCCTACAACTGAAGGAAAATGTAAGAGCTCAGATTGGAAATGCTTGGTGAGTGCCAAGCAAGATACCAGAAAGAACACAAAGAATAAAATCTCAAGATTTCACACGAAGGTACCTCATAATGGAATTTCAGATCATCCAGGAGAGAGAGAGGAAAATTCTAAAATTATAAAAAAAATTCACTATACTAGGATGTTTTTTTTATAATTATAAGCATCTTATAATAGCAGGATAGAATAGTACATATTACAAAAAGTACTTTAAAAAAGCTTGTTAAGGGGCGCCTGGGTGGCTCAGTGGGTTAAGCCTCTGCCTTCAGCTCAGGTCATGATCTCAGGGTCCTGGGATGGAGCCCCACATCGGGCTCTCTGCTCAGCAGGGAGCCTGCTTCCTGCCCCCTCTCTGCTTGCCTCTCTGCCTACTTGTGATCTCTGTCAAATAAATAAATAAAATCTTTAAAAAAAAATAAAAATAAAAAAGCTTGGTTAAGTACCAGCTCTTTCAGAGTGGAAGTTGGGGGAAGTTGATAACAAGGCAGATGGAGGATTATCGTCCAGGGTTCTGCAAATTAATTCTGCACAGCAGAGACAGAGCCAGCAGCCTACAGGGGCATTAGGGGTCTCATGGTCAAGGTCAAGGTCAAGGTCTCACTGCCAGCTCACTCTTTCTTCTCCATAAGTCCCCGCCCCCTCCCCCTCTGTGCCCTGCAGTAACACTGCTGTGGGGGGGGCCTGGGGTTGCGGCAGAGCTGAAGATGTGGACGTGGGAAACCTCAGTGTGCTCCGGTCCTTCAAGTCTGGGGGTGGTTCAGACCAACCAAGAGGCCGGCCAGGCATCCCGCAGAGAAGGAGCGCCCAGTTCCGGGAGCACCCAGGCCCCGGAACAGAAGCTTCCAGAAGGAGGAGTGTTGGCTGGATCACCTCAGCTTTGGCAAGAGAGAGCTCATCACAGACCCTGATGGGGGCCTTCTGGTGGAGGGTGGCCGAGGGGCTTGTTGGCGGGTGCAAAGGGGTTGGAGGTGGAAGGCGGGAAATGTGGCCCTGGCTGGAGGCAGGTGGGTGTGGCCCGGTGGGTGTGTTTCCCCTGCGGAGGGAGGGCCCGCAGGGAGCCTGGCCCTGGAGCGAAGGGAGCGGTGGGAGATGCCGCGGAGCTGGAAGGAGGCTGCCAAGGAGGCAGAGGGGACGGGCCAGGGCCCGGATGGGCAGGTGGCGACGTGGAGGGGAGGGTGTGGACTCATGCGTGGCGGGCTGGGTGTCTGGAAGGTGAGGGAAGGCCTCCGAAAAGCAGGTGGGTGAGGCAGCACCTGGCCCCAGGTCAAGGGACCGCCTCTTACCACCGCCGTCCCCCACCGCTAGCACCTGGGATGAGGACTTATCCGTGTGACAATCTGACAGGTTGGGGCAGCACCGTGGGAAGGTGGCTGCAAGGACCTGTGCGTTCAGAGCCCTGCACGTTCCAGCACGGAGCCCCGCCGAGGAGCAGCGCAGGCTGCGGGCACCCAGGGCTGCAGGGCTGGGCGCTGGGGGACCAGGGGTGGGGCCTAGCCGGTCGCCCTTCGGGAGGCAGGTGGGAGCAGAAGCTGACTCAGGCCCTGACTCAGCGCAGCTGCCACTGGGGATGTGGGGGGGTGGGGGGGCTGGTCCTCTGGGATCGAGGGCCGCCTGGAGCCACCCAGCCCCGCCCCCAAGAGCCCTTTCCTGGGAAGGTTCCAAAGGGCCTCTCAGACCTCAGCCAAGGTGGCTTCTTTCTTCCTCCCAGAGTTCAAAGACATTTTCTGAGCTTTTCTGAGTGGGTTCTGTTGTCTCCAGGGTCGTGAGACCCCAACGGGAATCTTCAGTGTGAGGCAAATCATCCGAAGTCACACGGGTCAGGCCCTCCTTTACCGCTTTCCCCCTCTTTACCTCTCTCCCTTCTTCCCCGTCCTTCCCTCCCTCCCTCTCTTCCTTCTTCCTTTCCTCTCTCCTTCCTTCCTTCCTTCCCTCCTCCCTTCTTCCTCTCTCCTTCCCTCTCTTCTCTCCCCTCGCTCCCTCCCTCCCTCCCTCCCTCCCTCCTCCTTCCCTGTGTTCACCGAGGGCCTGCTGTGCCCCTGGACCTGTGCTGGGCACACGGAGGAGACAGACAGAGCCCCGTCCCAGAGCCCGCAGGAGTTATCCTGCCTATAGCAGCAAAGCCAGTCAGATGCTGAGAACCCTGATTTGGGGCCAAGGGCCAGGGAAGGCCTCCCAAGGTGTCAGCTGTGAGCTAAGGGGTGACTCAGAGAAAGGGCGCGGCAGGGTTTTAGGTGCCAAAGGTGGAGGTGAGCAGGAAGCAGGGTCAAGGGCTACAGGCCTTGTAGGTGGCTGGGGACAGTCACAGGGTTTGGGAAGGTCGCTTGGGCTGGGGAGTGCACGCTGGGTTTGGGGAGCTCAGGCCCACAGGTGAGGGTGACGATGGAGAGGAGGGGAAGAGGTGGCCAGTCCCCCCCTCCCCCCCCGGTGGGCTCCGTGGAACTCCTAGACCGAGAGCAGCAGGCACAGGAGCCTGGGGAGGTGGTGAGCTCAGCCACGGGGATGCTGAGTGTGCGGGGTTCGTGGGATGTCCAGGGTTGCTGGACAGGAGGGAGGCCCCAAGGCAGCGCCGGCCTGTGGGTGTTCTGAGCCTTCCCTTCCTCCACAGCAGGGCTCCCTCCAGTACCCACAGCCCCCGGCCTTAGCCCCTTCAGGGTTGGCCTTGAGCTGCCTGGCTCAAGGTCAGAGCCTCGCTGGGCCGGCCACACCCAGTGATGGATGCTGGCAAGAGTTTAAGCCCGGCCAACTCAGGCCAGCTCTAGAGGTCGCCCTGGTTCTGGAGCCCCTGCCTCTGTCCGTGGCTGCATCCTTACCCCCCACCTTCTGCTCCCCGGGCTGTTTCTGACACCTCCTCCCACAAGCCTGCCTCCCAGTGGCCTGCTAGCCTGTACTGGCTGAGCTGAGCCCAGCAGCCCATAGGGGCTGAGATCTGGGCAGGTGAGGGCTGCAGGGAACCCCCCAAACCCAGATGGAGGGGCGTAAGGGGCTTCCATAGGCCTGCGAGCTGCTCTCGGGTGGACCCCTTGCTCTGAGCCCCTTTCCTGTAAGTGCACCCCAGCATTTCTGGGCTTATGGCTTCCGGGTCCTTCTGGCCTCAGTGCCCCTCCTTGTTGAGGCTCCCACAGTCCCCAGAGTCACAGCTCCTGGGACGATGCAGCCCCACCTCCCCTGTCTCTGGGCTCCAGGATGCCCCCAGGACTGAAATGCACACAGACATCCTCTGTGAGCTTCTGGCTTGCTCTGAGTCTCCCCAGAAGCCGGACCTGGAGCACTGACTCACGTGAGCCCTGCTTCTTCGGGAGGGACCCCAGAAGACACCCGGAGGGAGTGGAGAAAGTGGCAGAGAGGGGACCAGACAATACAGAATGTGTCACGACAAGTCCCCTCTGAGGGCAGTCAGGCCGCGGTGCCCGGCTGCGGGGCATTTGTCCATCCGCTTCCCCATCCCTGGAGGCGAAGGGGAGGTGGGGGCAAACTTTGTGTTTGCCTGGCTTGCGGCCAGAGATGGCCTCGGTCCACGCAGTGTGAAAACACTTCCCACGCGGGCCTGTGTTTTGTCTGTCTTTGGGGGTCCCCCTAGGAAGGGTGGGGGTGGCCCACGGCCCGTGGCAGCTGATGCCCTGGTCTGTTGGCATATGTCACTCGGGGACAGAGACGGAGGGAGAAATGCTACTCCTTAATCCGAGGAGCTGCTGTTGTTCTCTGTCTCCCGACAGGCTCGGCAGGGAGGGAGCTGGGTAACTGCCTCCCACACCAGCCTGAGCCCCCTCGTCTCCCCCCTCCAGGCCCCCAGCCACCGCCTGTTCCCCAGGGGCCCAAAGGACCGTCTGGGAGCCTGGCCGCTCAGCCCCGCTGGCCTAGTCTAAGCCCCTGGATCTCCAGGCAGGCCCAGTTGGCGGCCAGGAGCGCCTAAACAGCCCAGCCTTTGTCCCTGGCAGTCACAGGCCCGCTTGCTCAGTGCCCGGCTTGTTTTTCCCAGGCCAGGCTGGGCAGGCAGAGGCCCCGAAGCCATGGAAACGACACAGACCACCTGTCCTGCCCCAGCTCTGCTCTCGGCTTGCCCAGGGCCACAGCTGGGCCCAAGAGAGCTGAGTGACTTCTAGCCGTTCAGCGCTCCTCACACGCGGGCTCTGAGGACCAGGCTACCAAGGGCTCCTTCCTCTGCCACAGGCCCCCTCCCTCCTTCTCCAGCCACTTGCCCCTGGGGCCCTGGAAGGAGGCCAGCTCAGCGAAATCACTTTCCAATCAGAGCTGCCCCAAGAAGAAAGGGGCTGCCTTGAAGGGTGGTGAACTCCCCAGCACACAGCATGTGTGAGAGCCGGCTCCTGGAGCTGTTGTGGGTGCGGAGACGCGCTGCTGGAATGAAGGAGCCAGGAAGGATTCACTCGCCGACCCACTCATTTGTTCAGTCAGCAACAGTGGCATCCTCGTTTTGGGCTGAGGCCCGGTGCCAGGTGCTGAGCATGAAACGTGGGATCCGGGTAGGGCCCCTGCCTTCTTGGGAGGCAGAGTCCGTGGATAAGAGGATGTGACGGGGAGACACATGAGCCAACAGCTGCCCCAGTCAGGCAGAGAGACCGCAGAGTTCATGAGTCCAGGGCCCCATGCCATGGGTGGGGAAACTGAGGCACAGGGGAATGGACATACGACACGGAGCCTCGATAACTCCCCAGAGCTTCTGGCCCACGAAATATCCAAGCTACGAAGGCCCATGGGAGCTCTGAGAAGGGTCTCCCCTCTTCTGGATTTGGAGAGTGACTTGGGGACAGCTCTGTGATGAGGCTGGGGTGTGGCTAGACGGGATCCACTCATTTGAGGAAACCTCCCCGGGACGGGTTTGGATTGGGCCGGGCTGCGGGCGCCTTGGGAGTCTGGAGAGACTGTTCCTGGGACCGACTGAGTTTTGGGCTTGGACTGTCTTGCCACGGGCCTGGCTCTGAGGGCCACCTGGTCTGGTTAGCTAGTGACGTGAAACAGACTGTTCCAGAACAGCAAGAGAGAACTATGGCTTGTGGAATCTGCAGGTCGGGGACCCCGAAAGGCCCAGTGGAGCCAACTCCCCCTCCGGGGACACCCCGAGTTGCTGGGGCGGGAGGGGCTGCAGCTGGTGGGGTCCCTCTTCACCCACGGGTCTGGTGCTGGGGCTAGGGGGACTTGCGGGCTGGAGCTGCCAGCCAGCGGGCCTCCACGTGGGCTCTCTGGGCATCATGGGCTTCCTCACAGCCTGGAGGCCTGGGGGGACTTGAACTTCACTCTTACACCGTGGCTCTGGGCTCCGGGATGCAAGCCATTCGGCCCTTTATGACTCAGCCTTGGAAGTCCCCCAGCAGCCTGCTGCCACTCTGTCGGCTGAAGAAGTCACAAGCCTTCCCAGACGCGGGAGGCTCGGACACGGACCCCACCTTTCGGTAGGAGGAGCACCAAGGACTTGCCGCCATATTCAGAAGCCGCACCCTACTTCCTAGTCCTGGCCCGCGAGGTCCTCCTCTCCTCTTCGGAAAGTTCTACCATCTGCCGGGGCTGGGCTTAAATCCCAAGCCAGAAAACCTTCCTGCAAACTCCTGCCCCGGTAGCTCTTTCTGGATCTCCTTCTAACTAATCACGAGGACGGCCACGAGTGGGCCATCCTCTCCTTGGCACTGTGCCCAGGTAGTCACACGTGCGTGCTGCTTCTCACGGCAACTTTGTGGGACATTTCAGAGGGGGGCCTCTCACCTGGAGTTTTGCAGGATGAGTAGGAGTTCCCCAGACCCAGGGAGTGGGCAAAAAGCTATGGTGAGCCTGGGCATGGGCGCAGTCCGTTGTGGCTGGAGGACAGTTTCACGTACTCTGGGACAAGGGTTTCTTTAGTCGGGAAGTGTGTCAGACAGACCTGTGTCCTGGGAGGATCCACGCACCCCCCCCCCCCGCCCCGGCCTGCCCTGACAGTTTGTGAAGGCCAGAGCTGGTGCTTGCCCACAGGCCTCCCACAGGAGCCCGCCTGCCTGTGCCTCCTCTTCTGTTTACATGGTTTCAAGGGGCCTTTCAACCGTCCCCTGCGGCGGGCGGGTGGCCACTGTTCGCCCCGTTTTACAGATGAGAACCCGAGGCTGAGAAGTTTCTCTGGCATCTAAGCTAAGCTGGGTGAGAGGGCCGGGACCCGGGGTTGGGTGCCCCTTGGTCCACCGTGGACCCTCAACCCTCAGGAGCCACCCCAGGCAGTGCGGGAAGCTTCTCCTCTCTCCCCAGCACCCTGGCTTGCCGCCCCCACCGGCTCCCCACCCCTCTCAGCCCTGACCACATGGCCCAGAAAAGCCCATTCAGAGCCAGCTGCCGGCAGCCAGGCCTCTGCTTTCTGTCAGCAGGCGGCAGGGAGCACGGTCACGTGCCCACTTATGTCCAGTGCTCCTTGTGGCCGCGGGGCTGGAGGGGGCACGAACGAAGGGGGATGCTGGACTGGGGTGGGGGAAACTGAGGCCCAGGAGGCACTAGGGCTGGGATTCCGCCGTGAGCTCGAACCTGACCTCCCCCTCCCGCCCGGCCGTGCGTTTCTGGCTCTTGAAATAGATCCTCTGCCCGCCTGGTAGCCAGCGGGCCACGGGCAGGGCCCCGCTGCCGGCCTGCCCCAGCCTGGCCCGGTCACCCCGAAAAGCTGACGAAAGCCAGCCGCCCTCGCAGCGGTCGCCGGGCAGGCAGACACCCGGAGGCGTGACGCCTGCCCTCGTCTGGCACCCGAGGTTGCCAGGAGGGCCCTTGGAAATCTCTCCACTCCCACTCCCAGGGGCTTTGCAGCTCCTTTCCGGAATGGCTTCCTGATGAGGTAATGCCGCTGGCTGGCGGGAGGAGGCCACCGGGAAACGCTGCTGGCCCGGCCCCAGCTCGGCTGGAAAATGGCGGCCCGTGGCCTCCTTGCCCTGCCCGGCCTGAGGCTGCCCCCAGGGGGACCGCGGGAGCCAGGTGGGGGGGGCGGGGCTCTGGGCCGAGCGCTTGGCGGCCTCCTTCCGAGGCAGCTGGGAGACCCCAGACACTGACTCATCTCCTGGCCGCGGCCCCCCGAAGCCCCAGCCGCGGCCTGCAGCCTCCCACTGACCCCGAGAGTCCCCACCCTGCAACTGCGTCACCACCCCGCGGGGACCCAGCGGCCCGGAGGGGGCGCGCTCGGCCCAGCCCCAGAGCAGGAAAGCACGCGCCCTTTGGGGGTGAGGGAGGACCCCTACCCCAGGACCAGGGCTGGGAACTGCGCGCTGGGCCGCGCTGCCCTGCCGGGCTGCATTTTCCTGGAACAGAGTCTGTTCTGGCCGCGGAGCAGAGCACGTGAGGCCGCTCGGCGCCCGGTGCCCGAACCCTGAGCAATCGAGGAGCCGGCGTGCGCAGAAGGCTGCGGAGGCCGTCCACCCAGTGTCCCCGCAGGGCCTCTCTGGGCCCTGTGCAAGGCAGGCTCCAGCCCCCCTTCCCGGGGCTCCTGGCCGGGGACGCTGGGGTGGAGGGGCGTGGGCACTGAGCTGGCCAGGTCCCGAGGGCTGACTCACCTCCCTCCCCTGTAGCTCCTCTCCTGCTGCCCGGCTCCATACGGGGCGGCTGGGGCCACGGGCCCAGATGGCCTCGCAGCCCCCACCCTCCCAGGTGGAGGAAGGGACCCTAAAAACTGAAACGGCCACAGCGGCCTCATGGGGCCCTTACCCGGCCCTGGGAGCTCTGGGAGAGGTCCCCTCTCTCAGGCCGGGCCCAGCAGGACTCCAGCTCTATGGAATTTGGGATGCTGGTGGTGTGCCGAGGGAGCGGGGCAGGCCTGGGTGTCTATAAGCCTGTCCTGTCCTGTGTCTGCTCGGATTTGGTGAGTGACGGGGGCCGAGCCCCTGCTCCTGGCTGGGCCTCAATTTCCCCATCTGCAGACTGGAGGCGCCTGGGGGCCGGGGTCGGAGAGGGGGCTGCAGCTGGATGCCAGGAGCCCCCCAGGTCTGTCGGCCCCGGGCTGCAGCTGTGTGGGGGAAGCCTCTCTCCCAGCCTCCCTTCGAATTTCCGTGCTGGAAGAGACCCAGGGACCACAGAGCAGCACCAGTGTGCCTGGGAGGGCCGGGCGGGCCTGAGTGGTGCGGGAATGAGTGGCTGGGCCCAGATCCGAGCCCAGACTCCTCTGCTGGCCCAGAGTGACCCCCGCTGGGCCTCCTCGGTCTCCCTGCTGCTCTCCGTGCACAAAGCAGGGCTGGGGAGGGCCGGACTCTCGCTCTGGGAACAGAACTGCTCCCCTCTGCTGCCCTCTGGTGGCCCTATGGGCACATGGCGGCCCAATCCCCAAACCCCAAACCCACAAACATGGGCCCCTCTAGCCTGGCAACACCTGCGGGGCGGGGGCACCCACAGACCCAGAGGTACCACAAGGTACCCACTAGGCACCCTGGCTGAGAGCTTTGTTCCATTGGAGCTTCTCGTCCCCCCACAGGCGGGGTATTGTTGTGAGGACCCCGTTACAGATAGGGTATAGAGATGCAGAGGGGTGGGAGGCCCAGACAGGCGGCCCCGCCGGGTGATGATCCAGCTGGTGGCCGGTGATGTTTGCGGTCCCACCTCAATGGGAAAGGTGCCCCACCCTAGTCAGAGCCACCTGGGGCTCGATGAGGGCGCTGAGCCTCCCTGTTCTGCGGGGCGGCGGTCACCTACCCGGAGAAGAGAAGGCCCGGTTCATGGGAACAGGAAGGTGTGCATTTGGCCCCCAGGGGCAGGGGTGGGGATGAGGTGGTGTTGTGAACCTGAGACCCCCAGCCCCGGGGCAGAAGGGAACCAAGGGCCCACACTCGCCCCGGGAGCCCCAGATCCACCACCTGCTTTAGCCTCCAGGCCCAGGCCCTGCACTCGGTGAGTCCCCAGCATGTGCCAGCCCCTGACCGGAGGCCGTGCTCATCACCGAGGCCTCACAGGGCAGGCAGTCAGGCTCCGCGGGGTCTATCCGCCTGCCCGAGGGTACCTGGAGGGAGCCCTGTGAATGCATTTCTGGGCACATGCGCTCCCAGCGGTGTCCTCGGGGTGGCGGTGGGAGGGCTGATTGCTCCATGGCTAGGATGTGCCCTTGGATCCCGTCTCCAGGGGCTCGCACCCGTGAGTGCTGCCTGGCCTCTGACGTCGGACACCCTCTACCTCCCCGGTATCCACGAAGCACCTTCAGGCCCCTTCAGCCAGACTTCACCACCGTCCCTGGCGCCCAGTCTGCGCACCCGTCACTCTGTGCACCCGTCACAGGGGACACGGTGCTGGCACCAGGCTGGGGACACGCCGGAGGTCCAGTCTGCGCACCCGTCACAGGGGGCACGGTGCTGGCACCAGGCTCGGGACACGCCGGAGGTCCAGTCTGCGCACCCGTCACAGGGGGCACGGTGCTGGCACCAGGCTCGGGACACGCCGGAGGTCCAGTCTGCGCGCCCGTCACAGGGGGCACGGTGCTGGCACCAGGCTCGGGACACGCCGGAGGTCCAGTCTGCGCACCCGTCACAGGGGGCACGGTGCTGGCACCAGGCTGGGGACACGCCGGAGGTCCAGTCTGTGCACCCGTCACAGGGGACACGGTGCTGGCACCAGGCTGGGGACACGCCGGAGGTCCAGCAGAGCTGCAAGGGTGTAGAGGACGGGGACATCCTTCAACTGAACCCACGTGGCAGATTTCGCTGGTAGGGAAACCAAGGCCCAGATAGAGGGAGGATTTGACCAGGCCTAGGATGGGCCCGACACGAAGTCGGAGTGGGACCGGGGCCAGCATCTAGGGGTCTGATCACCAGCCTCACATCTGTGCCACTGAGTCCCCAGGGGGACAGGGCAGGTGGAGGGCAGGTGAACCTCTCCCAAGCCCCTCCACGTCTCTCTGAATTTCCCACCAGGAAGGAGATAGGAATGAGAGCCGCAAGACTGGCTGGTGGGAGGCTTAGCCTGGTCCTGGTCGGGGGCAGGGGGCAGGGGGCAGGGACCAAATCTCCCACGCCTGCCCAGACTGTCCCGGGAACACTCAGCCTCGGAGGTCAGGGCCGGAGGCCCCGCCAGGCAGCCAGTCTTACTATCACTTCCCTTGTCGTTTTAGGGGCCCTCAGCCCCCACTGCTCTGGGAGACCGGCCTCTGAGTGCACAGATGCCCGGGAAGTGTGCTGTGGCCCCCTGGGGGTCAAGACCCCGATCGATGCTCCGATGCGGAAGGAGGGCGTGCACACAGGGGACCCAGGGGAATCGGTCTTGCTGCCTGTGACCTCGGCGGTCAAGTCAATAGAGGGAAGCAGGCCCAGACACACCCAGGGCGGGGCCTGACGCCAGGCCCTTCAGCCGCCGGACCCTGGGCAGCCCCTGCCTATCTGGCTGTGTGTCGCTGGGCAGCTCACGCAACATCTCTGTGCCGTAGAGTGACAGTGCTCACGAGGGATCTGGGGAGGGATTTGGGGAGGAGAAAGACATGGTCCGGCTCTGGGGGTTCTTGCCGCCAGGGGGTAGCTGGGGGCAGGAGAGAGGGACTCATTCCCGGGGACTTGGGGCTTGTCAGGAGGTTGGGGAGACCAAGCGGCCCCGAAGAGGAAAATGGTGTCTCGGAAGGTTTGGGTGGGGGTGTAGGAGGCTAGGGGCGCAGGGACAGGTCCCTCCTGGGCCGACAGCCTCTAGGAGTCTGACCTTGCGCCGCGAGTGGCCCTAGGGACAGTGGCCGGTCAGGTCCCCTCCGCAGAAGGCCATGACGCCCCCACGGGCCCGGCCGAGGGGAGCTTTGCCCCTGCGGGGCCTGGTGCAGACGGGAGGCATCCGGCTCTCATCACCCCCATGTCCCAGGATCTCCCTTCTCGGGTCCAGGCCGGGGGTACCGAGGTGGGAGGGAAGCTGCCATGACTCCCGGCGGCCCGGCACAGCTGGCTGCAATTAGGAAAGTGGAGAAGTTGTTATTTGGGGGTTAAATCAAAACGAATCTCCTTAAGGGGAGGGCCAGGACCCCTCCAGAAAGCATTTTCATGACGTAGCCCCAGGCCCGGAAGTGGGGTCCCTGGACTCTTGGGATGTGAGGGAAAAGGACAGGCTGGGTGACGTCACCACCGGGCCTGGCCTCACTGGGATGGGGGGCCTGGGTGCCTCCCGCCCCGCCGTCCCGATCCCAGCTCTGTCCACCTCCCGCCGAGTCCCTGCCTGGCTCGGGCTGCACCCGACTCTGGCCCTCATATGGCCCCAACAGTCTGTCCCTCCCTCCGTCCGTCCCTTCTTCCTGCCGCCCGCGCCAGGGCCTGCCGTGGGACCCGGAGCTGGGACGTGGAGGGGTGGGTGGTTTCCCCCCTCCACCGAGGGACACCGCCCTGCTCTTGGCCTCGAGTGGCCTCCAGCATGGGGGCGGCCGGGCTGCAGGGTCTGCAGACATGACCGTGGCTGTTTATTCAGCTGTGGGAGTTGGCGCCCGTTCCCCTACCCGGGCCTGGTCTTTCTGGAGTTAAAACGCTCAGCCCTGTCCCCACCCCGGGCAGTGACCTCACAGCAGGATTTCTCTGGGGGAAGCCTCCAGGGCCAGCCACCGAGCGGAGGGCTGTGGGCCGGCCCTTGGCCAGAGCCCTGTGGACAGTGGGAGCCCGGGGTGGGGGGCACCCTCTCAGAGTGGACGTCTCCTCTCCCCCTGCAGTTCCTGCGCCGGACAAGGTCCCCGTGCTGAGGAAGCAGACCGCGCACTCGGTCTGGGTCACTGGGGAGCATGTGACAAAGGGACACGTCTGGGCGGACCTGAGGAGAGCTGCAGGGAGGGAGTTTGCGGGGGTGGTAGCCAAGGGGTGTGTGTGTCGGGGGGGAGGGGAGCAAGGGTCCCAAGCCTCGGGCCTCTTGCTGGCACCTTCCACCAGCTGAGCCGACCGTCAGCGCACGGGGAGTCTGCGTGCGTCCGTCTGGGCCAGCCGGGGCCGGCTGGAGCGGGAGGACAGTGGGTCTGACAACATAAAGGCCCGTGATCCGCCAAGGCCCTGAGAAGCAAAACCGCCGTTCCCAGTGCCCCTCGGCATTCGAGAGACTGTCCCTCCCGTTGCGGAACCCAGAGAGTAGGGCCTAAAGCCGACGATCGGCGGGAGCTCAATGGCGTTTCTTCTAGAACTTTGCCAGGCCCTGTCGGGGGCAGCGTCTTGCTCCCCTCCCAGGCTAAGAGGTGGTCAAGGCTGGAGCAGCCCCGCCCTCCTGCCGGCTCCCTTCGGCGCTCCCTCCGGGGACCCGCCGGTTTGGAGCAGCTGCCTGGAAGGGTCTCAGCCCAGAGCAGGGAGTGGTAGGCCGACCCACCTGCCCTCTGCGAGGCCCCGGACGTGATGGAGCAGAGACGAGGTGTTTCCGGCTGTGCCCTGCCAAATTCTGGACCCAGAGAGTCCGTGAGCCTCGGAATATGGCCACGGTGAGGCTCGAGCTTTGGGGGCCACCTGTCAGCAGCCGACTGAGCAAATGGGGCAAGCTGAAGGCACAGGTTGGCCCCCGGCATCCGTGAGCGGTCTCTCCAGTCTCTCCGAATGAGACCTCCTGGCCGTCGTGGGCTCTGCGCCTGTAAGCCTGCGAGGGTCTTCCATCCCCTCCCTTGTGCAGTTGAAGGGGTGACAGACACGGGTCCAGGCCATTGTGAGGACGATGCCGGGTACGGAGGTGGGCACGTGCTGAGGGCCTGGTCGATGGGGGGATCAGTATGTCCCAGCAGCCTGGGTTGGAGTTTCCCCCGAAGCTCAGCTCAGGTCTGGTCTGAGCTGCTGGTCAGAATGTGTACAGAATGGAAGAAATTTCCACACTAAGTCATTGGCTTTAGGCACTACTCTCTGGGCTTAAGGCCCCAGTCCCCATGTCACCTTCCCCAGGAGGGAAGCTTTGGCATTAAAGCCTGATGCCTTCAAACTCTACCCTTAGAGTTGTCATGTGGGTAAATTGCTGCTTTCTCTTTTTGCCTGGGCTGCCGGGAAGCTCTGAACTAAAGCCATGAGGACGTCTCTGGCTCCACTTAGACTTAACTTCTTGTCCTCGCTTTCTGTTCCTTTTTTATCTCCTGTTCTAATTGCATGTCCTGTGGCATCTTTGTTCACCCCCAAATCTCTTCTGGGCAAGGCCTGACTCCTTTCTCCAGGCTTCTCAGCCCCCACGGCCCTCTGGATGCTCCTACCCCTGAGTGATGTGGGAGAGCGTGGTGGTGGGGGCCCGAGACACTCCTACCCTGGGCTTGGGCTTGAATCCACGCTCGCCTCCTCTGTGTGCTGTGGGGACCCTCACCACCCACACCTGTGCACACTCAGTGCTCAGGGCAGGGGAAGGCTTTAAGGAGGAGGGGAACGCACAGGCAAAGGTTAAGCGGTACCTCTCTTCTCCGTTTCTCTCTCTTCTCCTGTTCTGTTCCTCGGCGCGTCTCCTTCAGCCTGGCCCCGGGCTCCTGAGTTCAGCAGCACAAAAGTGCCCCCCGCACCCCCCCCGACTGAGCTGCCTCCTCCCATCGGATGAGGCCCTCATGGGGCACCCCAAGCTTCTGTCCCCAGGAGCTCAGGGGACAGGGCGATGGGCGATGGACAAAGTCCCAGGGGCCCGGGAGAGCCTGGGGGGCAGGCAGGGACCATCGAGGGGGCTGCCTGTAGGAGGGAGCCTCAAAGGGGAGCCAGAAGCAGAGTATGGGCAGCCAGGAGGAAGCCAAGTCTGGGAGAGCAGGTGGGAAGGAGGCTGAAGACAGATGAGATTGAGTGGGTGGAGGCCCCCTGAAGTCAAGGAGCCGAGAAGGTCCCTTGACCCTGACCTTGTGAGCTCGCCTGCTGGGCCAGAGAGGCCTGTGTTGGCAAAGACTGGGAGGCGGGGCTCCCATGTGCCTGGGGACGAGGGAGCACATGGGAGGCTCAGGAGGGTTGTGCCTTCAGGGAGGCAATGGGGAGCCACAGAAGATTATGGGCGGCGCGTGTGCCAGGCCCTCAATGCTCCCACTGAACGCCCACTTCTGATCTGCTCATTTACTCGGACTCCATGACTCCTCGGACCGACGGACATAACCGTCCTGGCCTGCCGTGGGGCATGTGCTTCTCTCGCCAACACTGGTACCACACCCGGCCAGGCAGCCGCGGAGAGGAGGCAGATAGCTCGGGGAGGGACCACAGAGATCCCTGCCAGCTTCTGACGTCAAAATAGACTTTGGAAAGCAAATGGCTGAGACATTTTGAAAGGAAAACAATAAAAGAAGCTTCTAGAAGCCGGAGCCCCGGCCAGCATGTGTTCTAGTCCCAGACAGCGGCTGCGGGGGCTGATGAGCGAGTGACCCTGAGAAAGCACTGCCGTGGGACCGATGGGGTGAGGGGCCAGACCCGAGAAGTGTAGCCGAGCCTCAGGGCAGGGCAGCGCTGACCGACGCCTGCTGGTGTCCTGGTCCTGGCCGGAGGAGCAGGTCCCCATTTCCAGACACCCTGAGAAAAACATGCCGTCCCTGAGGCTTGTCTGGACAGACGGTGTCTGAGGCTGGACACCCCTGGCCGTGGTGCCATCACAGTCAGGGGCAGCTGGAGAAGAAGCAGGACTCCGAGCTGACTCACTTTACCCTGTGGACCACCAGCATCGTGGGGCAGCAGAGCTCCATCTCCCAGGGCTGGACATGCCCATCTTTCCTCAAGGATGCTCTAGGGACAGAGTCCTCGGGGGGAGGGTCAGGCTGGGATGTCTCAGTCCCTGCAGCCCCCAGCCCAGAGTGCACCACGGGGGGCCAGTGGACACCTGCAGGGTCCCAGCTTTGACCTGTGCACCCCCCTCCACCGATCCCCAGTGACTGGACTCCGGAGTCTCCGATGCAAATTCCCATGGGGCCAGGAGCTGAGGCTCTGTGGCTACACTGACTTAGTGGGAACCCAAAGCCTGGATTATTTTTCTTTGGGGAGGACTGGCCCATCCTGGAGACATTTCACTTGTAAATTAGGTCTTGGCGTTTCTCTCCCCTTTGTCTTGGCCCAGGAGTGGCCGCCATCTGCAGTAGGGGCAACGCTGGTTTGGTTGCCCACCCAGTTGTTGACTGGGTGGTCCTGGGGTGGGCGGAAGGGCAGGGATGGGGCCTGAGCCTGGGCACCTTGGCTAGCAGGCAGGGGCCAGACAGCCATGTCCAGCCTCCTCAACTTCAGGTTCTGGGAGGACCTGGGGGGTGACCCTCCCCCAGCCCCGATGTCCAGGCCAGGGAGTGGGGGGCTGATCACAGAGAGTGGCGCCGCTAGAGGCTTCTGGGCGGACAAGGAGCCGGTCACTGGTTCACTGTCCCCACGCCCCGCCTGCCTTGGGCAGGAGCTGCTTCCGGCCTGCTGCAGCACAGACAATGAGCCAGTGGGGGAGGGGTGGCCCCGCGCCAGACCTCCCACCCCCACCCCCATCCCAGCCACACAGGAAGACAGCGTGTCCTGGAGTGAACCCACAGCCAGGCGCTGTGACTTCGGGTGCCAGATTCCCAGAGACGCTGTCTCCATTCGACTCAAACTGATTCCTTTCAGCTTTAAAATGATGAGGGGCCCTAGGACCCTGTCTGGGGGGTGGGTAAGTGGGGGGGCTTCAGAAAATCTCACCCTCCTCTTCTGTGCCTCTTCCACAGTCGGTGCCCTTGGGTTATGCTGAACTTCTTTCTACCGCAGGGCCTTTGCACGAGCAGTGCCTGCTCTCCTCCAGGTCTCAGCTGCAGTGCTGCCCCATGGCTCGTGTTCGCCTCTGCCCTTGCAGGAGCGTCCCTCCCCATCAGGTTGTTCCTGGTAAATGTGCTGATGTGTCGGGCTCCTGGGTGCCTCAGTGTGTTAAGCCTCTGCCTTCGGCTCAGGTCATGGTCTCAGGGTCCTGGGATCCAGCCCCGCATCGGGCTTTCTGCTCAGCAGGGAGCCTGCTTCCTCCTCTCTCTCTGCCTGCCTCTCTGCCTACTTGTGATCTCTCTTTCTCTGTCAAATAAATAAATAAAATATTTAAAAAATTAAACAAAAATGTGCTGATGTGTGGTCCGCTACCTCCTCGCCACAGCAAACATGGGTTCTGAGCTGCGCTGGGACCGGCCTGTCTGGGTTCTTGCCGTATCCGGGGGGACTGCGTAAGTCCTCCCCAGTCGTCCCCACCCTGCCTTCCCTGCCCGAGCCCAACCTGGCAGTCCCCTCTACGCCCTGCAGGGCTCAGCGATCATGACCCCCACACCGCCCCCCCAAGTGTATTAGTCTCTCTACCCTGGAAACGCCCCCCGAGCCTGGGCCAGGGAGCCGATAGACTCTCTGCAGAGTGCTCTGGGCAAGTCACCTGTGACCTCACCGCAGACCAGCCCCACTCTTGGTGCAGCCGAGCAACAGGGGGCTGGATACTCTGGAGACTAGACGGGATCCAAGCCGCTGGCCGCCCCCTTTCTCTCTGACCCCAGGGCTGGCCCCTGTGATGGATGATTGCCCGACCACCAGGCCTGTGGCCCAAGAGGCCGGCTTGCAGAGCCCACTGGGAGCCCAGGGAGCAGATGAGTACCAAGGAGCTGCCCTCCCTGCCCTGAGGTCCGAGCCCCAGCAGCAGCCCTGCCCAGCCTCCTGGTCCCCTGCCAAGGACACGGCTCTGTCCCAGGCCTCAAGCCCCGCCTGCTGCCCGCTGTCCCTTGTCTGTGGCCCTCAACCAGGTCCCCCAGCCCGCTGTGCGTAGGGCCATGTGCATCCCGTACCCTGTGGGCTCTGCGACCCACCCCACAGACTCAGCCAAGCAGGGCTGCCTCTGGGCAGCCCTCCGGGATGTGCCGACTCTCTGCTCTCTCTGGCGTCCAGGACTCTCCCAGCACTGAGCAGGGGCCTGCGGCAGCTCTGACCGGCTTTCTCACCTGTTAGAGTCGGCCCCATTGTTTGTTCCTTTTTTCCCCAAGGGGAAGGCGTTCAAGTTTTCGCTTATTCTGGAATCTCCAAAATCTCTTAGCAGAAAGCCCGGCGCACAGCACGCCGCCCGGAGCATCTTGCTCGACATTTTGCTGAGTGAGGGAGCTGCGATGGGGGCGCGGTCGGTGGTCCTGAGACTGAGGGAGAGAGTGTGTGCGTGCGCGTGTGCGTGCACCCCTGTGTGTGCAGAACGTGCGTGTGTGCGGGGCACGAGTGTGTCTCTCTCTGGTGTGTGTCTGTGTGGGGTGCGTGTAAGGTGTGGGCATGTGCGTGTGGTATGTGTGTGTGTCTATGTGTGTAGCTTCCGCCCTTTCTTCCTCGCCCCCTCGGGTCTCTGCCACCATCAGGGAGGACCGTCTGTGTGTCCCCTGCTGCCCTGGTGTCCCCAGCCTCAGTAGACTCATGCCTGCTCTGCTGGCCAACTCACCTCGCCCTCACGCCTTCCAGAAACTTCCCTGAAGCGCTGACTTCTCTCCAGCCCCGCCGCCCCTATCACACCCTAGCCACCACTGGGGACTTAGTTTGGCATCGCGGTCCCTCTCCCTCAGGACCACGAGGGAGAGCACAGGGTATTATCCGACCCCAGAAAGGCATGAAGCACAAGGAGACACTTCACATCTTCTGGGAGGCTACGACAATCAGGATAAAGATAAAACACAGGGGACACCGACAAGAGCTGGGTGAAACCCGGTGCCCCGCTGGTGCGCTCCCGCCGGGGTGTCCAGGGCACAGGCCCCGGGAACACGGTCTGGCAGTTCCTCCAAGACTGAAACACGGGGTGCCAGGGGACCTCCACTGGTTAAGCACGGGACTCCTGACCTCGGCTCAGGTCTTGATCTTGGGGTCCTGGGATCCTCTGCCCTCCCCCAGGGCTCCCGCTCGCAAACAACTAAGTCTTAAAGTGAAACACAGCGTCTGACCTGGGCCCCACGCGTGGGCAAACCCCGGGAGAGCAGAGAGCAGGGGCTCGGCCACCCCCACGCACCCACGTCCCCCGCAGCTCCAGCCACAATGGCCCAGAGCGGACACACGGCGGACGTGTCTGCCAGAGGAGGAAGGCAGGCGCGACATCGCAGCCATGCGCGCCGATCTTCGTCAGCCATCTCGGGTGGCCTCTGGGGGACCCGTTCCGCGCCCTCGGCCCCATGGGGACCCCACATTCCAACACTCCACTCCTCCTGCCCACTGGGTCCCCGTGTCCCCCGTGGGGCGGGGGCGCAGCCGGAAGCTACCTGGGTCCTCGCCATGTCCACCTCACAGCCCCGCACCCCCCGGCAGGCACCACCACGGAGAGGTGAATGCCGTGCGGGGGACACACGGCTCTCTGGACGTCTGTCCCTCCAGCCGAGGCCCTGACTCTGGGCCTGAGCCACGGCCGCGTCCTTTCCCGGCTGCAGCGCGCCCTCTGCTGGCCACACTGGGAGTTGTCGGGACCCGGAGCAGAAACCGAGACGGGGGTGGGGGGGGGACTGCAAGGTCAGGGGCTGGCTGGGGACAAACACTTGCAGCCTCCCGTCTGGGGACAGGTCAGGAAGCACAGGGGGCAGGGTGCAAGGGGAGGCAGAGACGTCTGATTTCTCAGGCGTGAGTGCTATGCCCCAAGGCACAGACGGGGCTGCGAGCCCAGGAAGGGAGGTGTCACCGAAGAAGCACCTCTGGGTCCGCATCTCACAGGGACCCACTTCCTTCTACTCACCTCTGTCCCCAGGCCGGGCCAGCCTTTGGGGGCACTGTGGCCCAGACCTTATCCTGACTGTGCCCACGGGAGAGAGGGTCACCACGCAGAAGGAAGAGGCCTGGGCCCAGGACAGATGGGCAGAGCTGGGATGGGGGACACTGGGATTCATCATAAGAAACACGGAGCTGCTCCTCAGGCCGTTTCTGGCACGAGCCCCCGGGAATTTCCCGAGTGCTCGGAACAACAGAGTCTTCTGTCCTATTAACGAGGAGGCTTGGTCCGCACCTGACGGAGGGGGCTGGTCCCCAGGAGACCCCACTTGGTGGTGGGTCAGGGGGTGGGGGTTTTCCGTCTCCACCCTCCCCACCCCCTCTCTGACCCCTAGAGCAGAGCGGCTGGAGTGGAGATCCGATGGGTCGCCAGTGGCCACTGAAGTCGTTACTCAGGCCCAAGTAACGGAGTCAAGACCCCAGAGCACCTGCTGGGGAGCCTCCAGGCTGGGGAGTGGGAGCAGGGGCAGGACAAGGGTGCCCCCTCCCCACGCCCAGCCCTCTGCTTCCGTCCCTGGGGCCACTGCTGAGCGCACCCGCGCCTGCAAGCCTGCGGCGTGGCGAGTGGGATGTTTCTTGAGCTCTGTGAGCCCTGCTAGCAAATTCACAGAACCCAGGAGGGGGTCATGGGAACCCCTGACTTGTAACCGTCGGTCAGAAGCACAGGGGACGAAGGGGACTTGTGCCTGGCTTCTGAAGGAGGGGGGCAGATTTGTGGGACTGGGCCCTTAGCCCGTGGGGCCCAATGCTGTCTCCTGGTGGACGGTCACAGCCAGTCCGATGGTAGGACATCCGGCTGGTGTCCGAGGATCGCTTGGTGGGGGAAAGAGCCCTCACATCAGAACTGGGTACAGAACTTTTTAGAGCATGACTGGGTCACCTAACCCTCTCCTCTAGTCACTTCCAGGGAAACTGAGGCAGAAGTGGTTGCTCTGGTCCGGGGCCTATAACATGTGGGGGCAAATCCAGGTTCAAAACTGGACCCAGTGGGTGGAGAAGAGGTTTTCCTTCTTGTTATATTCTAAAATACCGCCCTCCATCACTTGCCAAAGAAGGTCTCTGCGTGGTCATCCCAGGCAACCCACAGTAGCCTGGCCATATGGACAGTCCCTGTCCCTGGACAGCACTTTGGGATCCAGGCTGAGATGAAGGGCAAAGGGGCTGCACAAGGCCAAGGGGAGGGAGCGTCTTGGGCTTACCTGGGGCAACCAGGAGGGCTCCTTGGAGGAGGTGCCAGCCACCTCAGTGGGCTGATGACGGGTTTCGGGAGCTTCCTGGTGAAGCGGGGCTGGGAAAGACAATGTGCCCCAAACAGACCACGAGGGGTCACCATACACAGTCCGTGGGGCTGGAGGAGGTGGTGGGGGCTTGGCCGGAGCCTCCGTGCACGTGGGTTTGGTGAGGGTGTGGTGCAGGGACAGTGCTCCCGGGACCACAGGGATGCGCCTGCAGGGACGCTATGGGGACAGGCAGGTATTATACCTTTTTATAGATCAAAGCTTCTGAAGGAACTTCTTGGAAGCTTCCTGGAGCTTCTGAAAGGAAGTCACTCACCAACACTGGAGGGAAACCAAGGCCCGCGTGGCCTCCCTCCTTAGCGGATGGACCTTATTCTTGTTCCCCTCCGTGTCTTTGCTCATGCTGGTCCCTCAGCCCAGAAGACTATTCCCTGGGCGGTCCGCCTGGCTCATCGTTCAGGAGGAGCCACCCTCCTCTCGGAAGCCTTCCCTGAACACCCCTGTCTGGTGCAGTCCTCCTTGGGGTTCCCACAGCCCTAGGCTCGTGTCGGTTTCTGTGGCTCTCCCAGGGACCCCAGGGCTCTGGCCCCCATCAGATGCAGCCGGTGGTCTCCCCTCTTCCTCCTGCTGTCACTGGGGCTAGTGAATGAGCCTCTGTCCCGAGTGATTGGCAATGCTATGCTCTCCCGGGCTCCCCCACACTTGCCCATCCTGGACCACGGGTCCCAGGGGGAATAGTGAGTATCTCGGGGCCTCAGAAAGTCTGCACCTCTATTTCTGGGCTCATAGGAGGACTTCCCTGGCCACAGAAAGATACATCTGTCCCGTGGACCCTGTCAGGCAACCTGCCCCCGGGATGTATTTGCTTTACATATGTATGTATGTGCTCCGCTGCCCAGCTCCGGTGAAGGACTGGAGACTCGACATCATTCCATTCCAGGCCCATCCAGCGCCCCCTGCAGGCTCTCATTCCAGCCATGGCTTGTAAGGCCTGGGTTAGGGTCCTTGTCCGCCCCCCCCCCCCACAGTGGGCTCTGAGGGAGGACCACGCTCAGATCTAACCAGCCAGGAATGCAGTGAGCCATGTGTGTTCCAGGCACGTTTCTGCACCGGGCTGATTCCCGCCCCTGACATCCTCCTCCGGCTCTCTCCAGGGCCCCACAAGCCCCAGCCTTCACAAAGGGAAGGAGGGGTGAGATTGAACTTGGCCTCCTGCGGCCAGGCACCTCTGTGCCCTGTGTCGGAGCCACCACTCACCTGGCGGGGAGGGCAGAGGCACCATGAGGACAAAGGTGGGACGGAGTGAAATGCAACGGGGCGTCCGCATAGCCAGGGAGCGGGACAGGAAACAGGGCACGCTGGCTGGACCCACCTTCCCAGAGGTAGGGCTCCCCCTCCAAGAAACAAGATTTGATGGGCCTGGGCAGGTCCATCACCCCATTCATTCATTCATTCATTTATTCACCAGTATGGGAATGCCGTCCAGATTTTGGGGGGGGTGTCATGGGACATTAGGGCTGGCCAAGCCCTCAGCTTCAGTGACAACCTCCCATTTCACAGCTGACCAAACTGAGGCCCAGAACTTGAGCTGCAGAGGCATTTCTTGGGCCAAGCCTGGATGCTGACAGCCTGGAAGCTGCCGTCGGGTGGCCTGTGTATCTCAGGCTGAGAGGAGGCACCCCGTGGAGGGGTCAAGGCCCCCACCGCCCAGAGCCCCTACACTGGGCGATGTGTGCAGGCAAGGAAATCCACGTGAAGGCCGGGGACGCCGGTCCGTGGGTAGGATGCTGGATCGGCTTGCGACAGCTAAAGGAGGGAGGAAGGGAAGCCCAGGAGGCCCCCTTGGATGCTGGGGCCAGTACACTGGGGTGTGAGTCCTGGCTTGGTCACCGGGTGACCCTGGTGGCTTTCTCCCTCCTTGGGCCGCGGCTCTCTTCCCACCCTTAGAGCACAGGCTCCGACCCGATTGACTGTGAGTCATGGGGGCATGAGGGCCACGTCCTAGGTGTCCTCGCAGTCAGTGGTCAGCTCTGGGGCCATGGCTCTTGGGGCCTGAGACAGGGAACGGACACGCCATTCATTCTGGGAGATCAACGTGGCAAATGGCATTGTGGCTACAGTTGCAATAACATTTCAGTGAATCCAGATTCTTAAGGGTGAGTCCCCGGCTCAGTTTCCCAGTCCCCCAAATGGTGGCCCAGTCAGTCCCTGTGTGGCTGGGGAAGCTGGTGACTCAGTCCTGGTTTCTAAAGACTACACCTGGTTTTGGAGGCACGGAGGGTACAAGAAGTTAGATGGAGCAGCTCCCAGACGAGGAGCAGAGAACAGAAGTCCCTGCGTTAGACGACAAGCCTCTCTCCTGCACCTCCCCAGCCCTGCCTGCCTCAGTGGCTTTGACTGGATCAGCCCAGCGTGGGTCCTACTCAGCTCTCTTCTTGAGAACAGGAATGACTGGGAGCGGAGGTGGGGTGGGGTGTCCGCCTGTTCCTGTACCCTTCAGCACAGAATTCCCGGACCTGGCTGCGGGCTAGGCTGAATAATCCATATTATTAATAATAATAATAATCCAGGGGGGAGGTCTGAATAATCTGTTGCCCACAGGCTGGGTGGATCCAGGCAGGGGACATCTGAGTAGATCACAGGGTGGGGAGAGGTTGGTGACCATCTCCCCATCCGCCTTCATAACAGAGCTCCAATTTTAGCTGGGTGTAATGCTGCTCAGATAAAAGACTACAGTTCCCAGCCTGCCTTGCACCTAGAGCTAGCCATGTGACCAAGTCCTGGCCAGTGAGAAGTAAGTGGGTGTGTCCAGGAACCAGGCAAGGCAGCCCTTCTTTGGTCCTTCTTCCATCTTGTGGCCTGGAAAGTAGCTGTGATGGCGGAGCTCTGGCAGCCATCTCACACTCAGAGGTGAAAGGACACATGCTTGAGAAGGCAGAGGGAGGAGCTAGCAGGAGCCTGGGTCCCAGGTGACATGTGGACCCTTATCCTAGTCCTACTTTTCCTACATCTCGACTTCTTTTATGGGAAAGAAAAGTACACCTGTATCTTGCTTAAGCACTGATGTTAGGGTCTGAGTGGATCACCTGGTACCAGCGGGATGACTGGGCTGGTCAGTGCAGGACCTGACCCTGGGGAGGTCTCTGAACTAAGGAGCTGGGGCCACACCCTCCAGACCCGAAGCTGTGAAAGGCCTAGAGAGGCCCATAGAAACACAATAAGTGGCATGTTGGGGGTGGGTATGTCAGGCACCAGGTGTGGAACCTGCATCCTCCTCTCAGAAAAGTCCAAGCCTTGTATCTGCCCGGTCTGCCCCCACCTCCCCCAGCGGACATGGGCAATGACTGGAGACACAACTAGGGGGAAGGGTGCTACCTGGGTCTAGCAGGTGGGGGCTTCAGGGCACAGCAGAGACCCCACCACAGAGAGTGATCCAGACCCGAACGTCCATGGTGCTGTGGCTGAACACCGTCAGCTTCCTTGGGCAGCCGGGTGCATAGTGTTTGGCCTTTGCCTAGGACGCGGTCCAAGGTGCCAGCCTGGCTTTCGGCGTCTTTCATGGTCTGATCCATCCTAACAGCTCGAGACGTCAGTGGTCAGAGCTGGAAAGGAATTCCAGATGGGGAACAGCATGGAACAGCAGGGAAACGGCCCAGAGGTAGGGCCGCAGACTGCTGCCCCCGATTCCAGGATGAATGGCTTTGGGGGGTGCGTATCGAGAGCCCAGAACACCCAGGGCACAAATGGCTCGTCTTGGGTCCAAGTCCAAGTACTTCCCGTCATGGGAATGAGTCTCTGGTCCAAGGTTTCCAAGTTTCTGTTTGTGGTCTGCTTGTTCTTCTCACATCAGGAAAGGACCTTGAATTTTCCTCAGTGTCCCGTTGGCATCTTTGGAGAGACTCCTGTGGCCTGTGGCCTTTCTCCTTTGCCCTACTGACGGAGCGTGCAGCAGCAAGTTTCTGGGGCTGCACTGCCCTCCAGGCCCCGAGCCCCATCTGGTGGCTCAGTTCCCTCCTCAGGGCCGTGCTGAGGTTGAATGAATGAATGGATGGTGTCCTATACGTTTGTGTTAAGTGGAACATTAGTGATGTGTGGTGGACTCTGGTTCTCCTCTTCCCCGGCACTCACTCGCCTCTTTCCATCTTCCTCGAGGGGCCGCTGCTTCCCCTTTCTGAGTCTGTGCTTTCTGGATGAGAATGACCCCAGCCTGGGTTCCAAAACCCCATGGGACCCCGGCCCATGCTTCCCGCTGCGACCACAGTGCCCATGACCCAGGCCAGACTACACACAAGCAGTGACAGGCCATCTTGTGATGCCGCTGGAAGGCGGGAAAGGGAGCTCTTTCCCCCGCCGTTGTGAGTGCCAAGACAGAGGCCTGAGCTGGCAGGGGCCACTGGGCAGGGTGGAGAGGGACTGCCTGAGGCTGAGGCTAACTTCTAGGTGAGCAGAACCAAGGGCAGGAGAAGCAGAAATCACTGGTAATTTCGCCTGAGCCCTGGATGCAGCTGTACCTGAAGCTCCCCTTGCCTTGGAAGCTCCAGTTACAAGAATCACTGGTTCTCCTTTTCCGTTCCTTACAGTGTGGCTTCTGTTATCTGTGATGGCAAAAGTCTGACGAATACAGGGGTCAGCGAGCACTGGCCTGGGGTCAAATGCCCAAGCTAAGAGTGGGTTTGAGGCTGTTACAGAGCCGTAAAGAAAGTGCACGTGTTAGAGACGACTGCATGCCAGAGACCGCGTGTGGGCCCGCAAACCCGGAACGCTTTGCTCTCTGGTCCTTTACGGAACAAGCCTGCTGCATCCTGGATTGATACAGTTCTTATCAAAATTCTTCCTCTCAGGACTTGGGTCACCCATTTTCATCTTTCCTTTCGGGGCAGGAGCACAAAGTTAGAGCCTGAGGAGGGCTTTAACTGCCCTCCGCAAACATGGCATGTGGTGCCCTCAGGGTGATTTTCACTGAGGTCGGCTCCCACTCAAGTACCAATGTGGGCACTTTTCTTCCTTTCCATACTCGCTGCCCATCACTGCTCCCACCCTCTGTCCTGCGGGGCTTCTGAGTGTCCTGGGTCACTGAAAAGAGGGAGGGGGAGTTGTTTGCACAGGGACATCTGGGAGGGAGTGGAAATCCTGGGTCCCAGGCAGACAGACGTCTTTCTGATGGACGGTTCATGGACCATGTGCCGGCAGGTGCTGGGAACTGGTGGAAGGTTCCGGATCCGAAGCAATGAGAACAAGAGGTACTGTAGTAGGGTGACCAGTGTGGCCCGCCTTTCCTGGGATTGTATGGTTTTAGAACTGGAAATCTCTCATCCTGGGACCCCCTCTGTCCTGGGACGGTCGGTCATTCATCTGAACAGTAACTCCTTCTCCTGGGCAAGCATGCAGCATTCTCTTGAAGCCTGTCCAAGAAACTCTTCAAAGGCCGGCCCCCACTTGGGGTGCCTGGGTGGCTCAGTCGTTAAGTGTCTGCCTTCAGCTCTGGTCCCGATCCAGGGGTCCTGGGATCAAGCCCCGTGTCGGGCTCTCTGCTCAGCAGGAAGCCTGCTTCTCCCTCTCCCACTCCCCCTGCTTGTGTCCCCTCTCTCGCTGTGTCTCTGTCAAATAAATAAAATCTTTTTTTAAAATCTAAAAAAAAAAAAAAAAAGCCGGCTCCCGCTGTCCCCAAGTGTCCTCCCAGTGCTGGCTCCTAGTCCTTGCCCCCCTTCTGCCTTCCTGGCCCCAAATCCCGAGTCCCAGGTCCTTTTGTCTCCCGCTCCCCCAGCCCAAGTGGCCTTTGTCCAGTAGGTGGCGCCAGTTCTCTCTCCGTGGCCCCTGACGCTGTAAACTCCTCCCTTGCTTTTCTTAGACCCTCACTTTGACTTGCAAAAGCCGGGGTGGGAAGTCTCAGAACTAAATAGGGACAGTCTGCCGTCCTTTCCCTCCTGCTGTAACAATCCGACTTCCCTTTGGGGGCAGGTGCAGGCCTTGATGACTGAAGGTAGATCACCTACAAGCCACCCTTGACTACGGGGCTTTGCTTGGACTTTGTTTTCTGTCTTGCAGTAGCTGTATTAGCGGGCAGTGGGAGCAGCTCATCAGAAGCTGGAAGTCTGAAGTAAGCTGGAAGTCTGAACAGGGGCTCTAGGTCACGTCTCCTGCCCCCGAGGCCGAGTTGTTAGTTCCCTGCGTTCAAGTGGCACGTCGGGGAGAGTCAGCCCGCATGTCCAGGCAGGCGAGGTCCGCATTAGTCAGGGTAAGTCAGGCTAGCCGCTGTAACAACTTCCCTGCCACGGGGGATGATACAGTAAAGGTCCATCTCTCTCTCGAATCACAGTTCAGCCCGGGTTGGTGGGGTTCTCTCTGCGCCTTGGTCTGTCCGGCCACCGGAAGTTTAGGCGGTGACACGCACCCGATTGTTGAGACAGGTGGAGGACACCCCATCACCAAGGTAACAATGGGTGATGCTCGCCTCTGCAGGGCCGACCTGACCCCTACCACCTTTGAGCTCAGCAGCAAGTTTGTTCCAAGGTGGCCCTGAGACCGCCGGCAGACGCCTCACATCCCAGATCCGGAACTTCCGCGGAGGTCAGAAGTTGCAGGGTGGCCTGCCCGTTCTGTTCATGGTGACAGACACTGGCTCCGGGCGCTCACTCCTTATGGTTCCCGGGGCCCTTGGGCACCCCTGCATGTGAAGCTCCAGGACTTGTCCTGGGGAGGGGTCCTCATTTTCCACCCCGCCCCCCAGGAAAGGGGTAAGCTTGGTCCACCCTTTTCCAGGGGAGCCCTTGGGAGCACACGGGGCGGTCGGGAAGAGCCCCGGGAAGGCTCTCTCAGGCTTCTGCTGGAGCTCATCTGTCTCCCACAGCTTCCTCTCCCAGATGGGCTCTGGTTCCCACTCACCGGAAGGTGCTCTGCTCTCCCACCAAGGGGGCTCCTCCCCACAGCCGCCACCCCCCGACAGGGGCTCTTGAAAACCTCGTGCACAGAGAGGATCTGGGATGTGGGTTCAGAATTTCCAACTATTTCTGTATTTGTCCAATAGGAGCGTTCCCCAAATGTGCTGATCTCTGGAGTCACATGAGTGTTTACTAAACATGCAGATTTCCAGGCCCCTTCCCCAGGACCATCCTGCAGAAGTAGGTCTGGAGTCATCCTAGGGGTTGGCTGCTCAGGCAAGCCTGAACTCCATTCAGGGCCCACTTTGGGTGGGTCTCTCTCCCTTGTGAATCTTCAATAGCTCCCCATTGCCCTTGCAATTGAGTCCATGCTCCTGGGCATGGCATTCGGGCTTCTCTGTCTGAGCCCCTCTGTCTCCTTCTGGTTTCATCTTTTACTTTGTTCCACAATTTCCCAGTACCCAGCAGCCCTCGCTCATATGGTTCGATCATTTGGATTTCTGCTTCCCTGTCTCTGCATGTCTAAATTGTACTGTATTGGTTTCATACTGCTGTGTGGTCGATCACCACAATTGTAGTAGCTTAAAACTATGGGCATTTGTTACCCCACGATTCTGTGCTCAGAAGTCCAGCGAGGTGTGGCTGATTCTCTGCTCCGGGTTTCACAATGTGGAAACCCACATGTGGACAGGGCGGGGGCTTAGCTGGTGGCTTAGGGGCAGAATTCAGGTCCTATGACTGTAGGCCTGCGGTCCCCAGTCCATTGCAGCTGTCAGCCGGGGGCTACTCTGAGCTCCTAGAAGCCATCTGCATTCCTTGCCATGAGGTCACGAGAATATTCTCCGCTTTTAAGGGTGGGTAGGATTAGGTCAGGTGCGCTGGGATGATCCTTTCTGATGAACTCAAAGTCAACTGATTAGTAACCTTATCACACCTTTGCCATTACAGGAATGGGTGTGATATGTTATCATATTCCTGGTCCCAGGGATTAGGGCGGGACATTTTGGGGGGCCATTAGAAATTCCGCTACCACAAATCTGTTCTTTTCCAGGCCCTTGTCATGTACCTCACTACCCCAGGGGTTTGCCCAGTGCCACTGGGACCTTCCTCCAAGCCTGCCGTCCTCCGGCCTCGTCCCACACTGTGCTCCCTCATTGAACTGGGGATTCCCCGCGTCAGGATGGGGGCAGTGTGCCCTGTATCTTCCACTCCATGGGGCACAGGCCCCGTCTCCCTGGTGGTTGAGACGTGCAGTGGAAGGAGCCCAGTGTCCGGGCCTGATGGACCTGGGTTCGAGTCCCAGCTTCACCAACCGTGTGACCTTGGTCAAGCACTCCCTTCTCTACCTTCATTCCTCATTTTGTGCAATAAGTGTGATAGCTCCGTCGCACAAGGCTGTGTGAGGTCCCACAGTTGGGGACCCGCTCCTTGTCTGGAATGTGCCCAACACACACTCAGTGTAAACCGAGTTGCGGAGGCTCAGGAAACACTTGTCAGTGAAGCCAGTAACAAGATGCAAGAGCAAGGCAGGAGAAAGGCAGCAAGAACGGGGTGTGGCCAATGCTGGAGATGGTGCTTGAGCTCCGTCTCGGGCTGGAAAGGACTCAATGTCCGGTCCCTGCTCTCCATGGCTTGTAACATTATGGGTCATGGATTCCGGCTGCCTCCTGGAAAATCATCTGTTCCTTTGACAACTGCTTATTGAGCACTTGACTGAGCGAGAACCAAAGCAGATGTGAAGATGGCCCCCATGGAGCTTATAGGCTAGTGACAGACAGGGAGCGAGTAATGGCATATTGTCTTCAGTGTCACAAAGGGAACCGCAGATTGTTAGGATAGGGAACACCAGTGAATGTTTAGGAAGAGGAATGTGTGGGCCCCTCCGATTTGTGATATTTACGCTGGGGTCACACAGAACCTGGGGAAGAGCGCTGCGCTAGAAGGGACGGTCAGTGCAAAGGCCCTGGGGCAGGAGCTAGTTTGGTGTTTTGGTGTGTACGTGAAGGTGTGCACCCGTCCACATACACAAACACACACGGGAAGGGGATTCGCAGAGCTCTCCCCACCCCAGATCCCCCCAACCTTGAAGCTATTCAGAGGCTCCCCTGGAGACACAGGAAAGGAACCACAAACTGTGGAGGAAGCTACTGAGAGGTCTTGAACCCTGCCCCGCCATTCCCGCCCTCCCTACGTTGGCCCCGCGCCGCCTGCCCGACGCGGCCAGCAGGGGGCAGCACGACGCTGCGACACGGCCCCGCGGCATCTGGAGAGGCTCTGCTCCACGTCCGGTCCTCCCGGGGAAACTGAGGCACAGAGCGACAGGTCGGGACCAAGCGAACTCAGGGGTCCCGCCCGCTCGCCCGCCGCAACTCTCTCTTCTCCGCACCCTGCCCGGCTGCCTCCGGAGCCAACGCGACCCGAGGCCCCGATGGGACTGGGGTGGGTGGCGGGGGCTGCGGCGCGGTCGCTAGACCCGAGCAGGGAAGCCCCGCCGGCGCCCCACAGCTCCTGAGGATTCGCCGCATGGACCGACGCTGCGACCCGGGCTGTGGGGCCGCGGGGTGGTCCGCGGACTCTAACAGGGTCGGGGACACGGCTCGCCCCGCAGCCCGGCGGCCGGCCTGGCCCGGCGGCCCGCGACGCCCGGGCCCCGCAGTGCTGGGTCGGACGCACCACCCGAGCGTCCGCGGTGTCGCCGCCGGGTGGCAGCATCCGCCCGCGCGCCCGGCTCCTCCCGCCGCGCCCCAGCCGCAGCGCGCCCCGCTCCTGCCGCCGCGGGTAGGGCTCCTGGCCTCGCTCCGGTGCCTGCGCTCCGTTTCCCATTCTCACTGAACGCGATGTCCGGGGCGCAAGGAACACTTTGAGCGAGGCTGATACGGTCCCTCCACGTCTCTCTGTGCCTCAGTTTCCCTGCCTGTGATTACTCACCAACGTTTCCACCTGGGAACCCTCCCCGTCTGCCTGGCCTCCAATCGAGGGCGGAGGAATGGCCTGCGCAAAGGTTTAGGGACTTGAGAAGGATTCAGAGGGAGTGGGGCAGGGAGTGGGGCAGCAACGCAGGGGTGCGGGCAGGTAGGTTCTGAGTTAGGCTTCCCCCCACTGGGGCTTGGCCAGGTGGGAGTCAGGGTGGCTGGAAACAGCTGCCCCTGCCCTGCGCCCACCACAGCGAGTCTCCCTCTCACTGGCTCTCGGGAATTAAGCGCTTCCCAGTTCCGTCTGCTCCCCCAAGAGTGGCATGCTTGACGGAGTCCAGGGCTGAGAACTCGGGAACAGCAGAGGAACCTGGCCAGGACAGCCGTTAGGTGGCTGGTCCCCGGCTTGCCCTTCAGGAAAGACAGAGCTCAGTTGGGACAGGGTTTGCCGGCTGGCCACCCACTTGCCCAGGGCTGTGCAGAGCAGGACCGCTGGGGGTGTGCAAGGCGCGGCAGCCAGGTAGACCTCGAGCTCTTGGCTCTGAACCTGGATACTGAGCCGGATGCTGCAGGGGAGACTGAGCAGAGGCAGTGGGAGAGGCGAAGCAGGGAACCCCTGGGGATGGGGAGCCTCTCCCAAAGCCAAGGGGGTCCCTCAACATCCTCCTATCCATCCCCATAGTGGTGTTTAGTCCAATGGCTTCTGCAGGACGACTGGCGAGCCATCAGCCTGCATCCGTCTAGGCCTGTCTGTCCCTTTCCCGTCCCCTCTGGGGTAGTCTCTCTGGCAGCGGTGGTGACAGGTGGGGGTGACCCTGGGTGCTGGGCAGGGCTCCATGGAGGTCTGCAAGGGAGCTAGCGATACTTGGGCTAAGGGTGTGGCCCAGGAGGACCCCAAGTGTGTAATTGCTGGGGGGAGGGGAAGCGCGCCAAGAACGCCTACGGGGGTGGGTGGTCTCTGCCCCCCCCACTAGAGACTGGAAGAGGAGTGGGCACCGCGATTTGTACCAGACGTTCCCTGGCGCCCCACCCCCACCCCCTTGCCCGGGTAGAGGCCAGGCCCACCGCAGGTGTCTCTTCCGAGATGTACCCTCCCCTGCGCCCCCCCCCCCCCACTCTGCACACCCAATTCCCCTCCTCCTGACCAGTCCCAGGAGGCCGATCGGAAGGGAGCGGGCCTGGGGAGGGGTGTGGGGTGGGGTGGGGGGTGGATGTGTTTGTGTGTCACGGGGGAGGGAGGAGAAAAGGGAGGGGAGAGCCCGGGAGCGAGGGAGAGAGAGCGCGCGGCGAGCGAGGAGGGCGGGCGGGAGGCGGATCCTCCTACCTGGGGCGCGCTCGTTCTCTCGCAGCTCGCTTGCCGGGGCCGCGAGTCACCTGGGGAGGCGGACAAGTGCGGACACATTGGCCGCGGCGGCGCTCGGCGAGGCGCGCACGGCCCCAGGCGGCTGCGCCCAGTGGAGGCAGCGCCCGCCCGTCCGCAGAGCTCGAGCCCGGCCCCCGGCGGCGCTCGTCGTGCCCAGCGATCTCTCAGTCCGGCTCCGAGGTCGCGGTTCCCGGCCCAGGTCACTACCCGGGCGCACGCGGCGGCGGCGGCAGCGGCGCCCCGGGCTCACCATGGTGGCAGCGCGCGCCGAGTGCTCGCGCGTCGCCGGCCGCCCGAGCCGCAGCGCTGGCTGAGAGCGGTTCACCGAAGCCCCCTGCCCTTGCCGGTTCCCCGCCCCGCCCGCGCGTCCCTTCCGGCCGCCGCTGTCTATGGCGCAGCCCCCCTCCCTGGATCATGCACAGAAACTTTCGCAAGTGGATTTTCTACGTGTTTCTCTGCTTTGGCGTCCTCTACGTGAAGCTCGGGTGAGTATCCCCGCGGGCCGGGGCCGTAGCCCCGGGTAGGGGCAGCCAGGAGGAACCGGTTCCAGAGGGTCCCGGCGGAGACCTAGGGCCTGAGGAAGTACAGGAGGCTCTTGGGGATCCGGGGCTGGCCTGCGTGTCGGACCCTCGCCCCGGCCCAGCAGAGACGCCCCCAAACCCCACGAACGGCAGGTACTCCCGGAGTGCGCCGAGGCCGGGGCGGTGGAAGGAGAGCGGGGCGCGCAGGCGGCGGCGGCCAGGCTCGCGGGTAGCGGCGAGCGTGCCCGGCGCGTACTTTCACCTGTTTGGGCTCCAGGCCCTGGGGGTGGGACGCGCCTTCCCTCCCCCGGGCTGCGCTGGGCGCCGAGCCCGGGCCGAGCGCTCGCCGTCTGGAGGGCGCGCCGGGGCCAGGAGCCGGGGGCGTCGGCTGGCCGGGGAGGCCTGGGCGGGCGGGGGGCGAGCACCCGGGCCGCGAGCCCGCCGGGCCGGGGCACCTGCCCGGGCCCTTAGACCCTATCCATCACCCGGACGTGTTGAAATTGCCTTGACAACTCGTCCGGCTGGCTCAGGATGGGCCGCGCGGCCCGCCCGGCGCCTCGGGCTCGGTCCGGGGCCCGAGCCCCCGCCCGCCCTGGGCCCTCGGCCCGGCCCCCTCTCGCCGCGCTCCCCCTCGCGCGCGGCCCGGCGGGCGGGCGGGCGCCCGGCGGGCCGCGCTCACTGCTCGCTGCAGTAGCTGCTCCGAGTCGTATTTCCACATTCCTGAACGCAGCCGAGTCCTTACCTGTTGGGCTGCGATCTCCTTTAGACAGAAGCTGTCTCGGCCCTGCTCGAAGTGGGGGTGGGGGGGGCGATGTGACCGCGAAGCGGGGTGCGGTGCACCTCGCTGGGGGGGGGGGGCTCGCCCACGGTCGGGCCCAGCCGCGCCGTGCGCCCCTACTGTGCGCCACTGGCGGCCTCTGGCCGGAGCACAGGCGGTGAACAGGCCGCGGGGAGGCGGAGCCGCGCGTCCCAGGCTGAGAGGTTAGAGGCACCACCTGAGAATCATCATCTCCGTCTATGGCGGTCCTTCCGTCGCCCCCTCCGCCATTTTATTGATGGGGAAACTGAGGCCCAGCGGGCAGGGACTGAGGCCTGGGGCTGCAGAGGCAGGGAGGGAAGACCCTGCCCTAGCCTCAGTTCTGCAGGCCTGGGCTGGTGAGCCTAGGGCTGCTGGCGCCTCCGTTTCCTGTTGGTCTGTGCAGGCTGTGTTCTTGGGTGTTCCATATGGAGGTGAGGGGGCTGCACGGGGTCCGCCAGGGGCTGGGGGTTGGGAGGGAGGCACTGTGTCCAGTCCCCAGCAGCCCTGCAGTGTCTCTCCCTAGAGCCCCCAAAGTCATGGGCATATTGAGGCTCTCCCTGGTCCTCAGCACTAAGGCCTTGTCCGCTCCTGGCCATCCTAAGGTTAGGTCTCCGTTTTAAGGATCAGGAAACTGAGCAAAAGAGGCCAAGTCACTTGTCCCCAAAGTAAGAGGCAGAGCTGGGACTGGCTCTGGCCTCCACCGCTGACCCCTCCCCCTAGCACTAGGCACCCATTTCTCGGCTGGAGTCATCCAAAAGAACAGCCCTCCACCCCCCAGCTTGTGGGAAGCGCTCTAGGACCTTTCCCTCCCCACCCCAGGCAGCACAAGGAGCTCGAGGTGGTGCCCATCCTGGGCTCCCAGGGCTGGCTGCAGAGCTCAGAGGCCCATGTGATGGACCTACTGACCTCCAGACACAGAGCAGCTTCCCTCTCCGGTCTGTAAATGGGACTGCGGCTCTGGCCATCCTGAACACGGTGGTGGCCTGTGTCTGAGTAGAGAGAGACAAGCAAGGGAGACGCAGCCTGAGTGCAGGCCTCTCTGGAAGCCGGCAAGACAGCCAGATGCTGCCTTCTGCTTCCACTCAGGGACCCCAGGGTGGGCAGCTCCTTCCTCTGCTGTGCCCCCTAAAACACATGCTCCTGGGGGCAGAGGAGAAAACCTAGGCTCCAAACACCCTGCGGGACCACGTCTGGGCAAGCTAGGGATCCACTGGGATCCACTGAGGGGAGCGGACTCCACCTGGGTCACTACACAGTCCCTGGTAGCCCACCTTGCTGGGGGCGGGGGGGGGGAGTGTTGCTTGCTGTCTTTGCAAGCCATCTTGGTTGCACAAGGCTGGGGGGGGGCAGTTGGGCCCAGATGTGACCCGAGGGGTTAATGACTTGGGAGTGAAGTACATCCAGGGTAAGGTTTGGGCTTCATTCCTCCCCCTCACTCCTCATCGATGGCTCTGGATGGGCGCTTTAATCTCCCAGTCTGCCGCCCTCATCGGAGAAGTGGGGTCCCAGTAGTGCGTCCTTCTAGTCCTTCTCAGGGTACCGTCCTGGGTGCCTGTGCCCTGGGGGGAGAGGTGGGGCCCCAGTAAACACCTGTGCGCACCAGCCCAGCTGCCCTCTCTGTTAATGACCTCCGTCTTACCACCCTGGGGACTCCTCCAGGTGGTGGATTTTAGGGCCACAGCAGTTCCAAGGCAATGTCAGAGATCGCATGCACTGGGGGATACTCCCGATCACCCCCTCCCCCTGCCCAACCCACACCCGTGTGTGCATGTCTGTGAAGGCACAAGCCGCCAGCACACAGATGTGGAGCCCCTGGGGGAAGCTTCCAGACCAGCAGGGAGGGAGAACTGGGGCCTCACCCCACCTTTGGGGATCAGGGCCCCAAGAGAAGGTTTGCCTCGGGTTTTGAGCAATTTCAAAACAAATGTCTTTGGGGAGTCACGGAGTCACGGTTCCTCACTTTTGGACTGAACAGCCTCCAGCCCTCAGGGAGGCCAAGCCAGGGCAGGGACAAGCCCTTGGAATCCAGGCACTCTCTGCCCACTGGATCAGCCCTGCTCCATTCCCGCTCTGGGAGAGGCAGAGGGGTCCGGCGGGATGAGGGTGAAGGGGGCAGCCCCCTGCTTCTGGATGCTGGGCGTGAATCTCCTGGCAAGGTCTAGAAGGTGGGAAATGCCCCACCCCTGGACCACTGGCCTATCCGCACAGACCTCTCCTCATCATCCCTGCTTTGTGCTTCGTCCGGCGGAGGGGGTCCGCACTGTCTCCGGGAAATCATCCATATCTAGCTGGGCTTGGCACACAGCAGGAGGTGGGACTCAAAACCTCAAAATAAGAAGTGGGTTTCTGGCTTTTAAACAAATCACGGGAAAGAGGCTTGTTTAGGAAGTGGGTCCTTGTGAATCTGCTCCTCCCTACCCCAACCGACCCGACAAAGGAGAGCAAAAGAAGCGAGAGGGGGAAGCCAAATTTAGGGGTCTCCGTGAACCAATTAGGGGTGCCCTTTCACTGCCTCTCCAAAGAGGCGCGGAGGCGAACCCTGCAGAGACACCAGTGCGCATGTGCACAGGTGAGCCCGGCCCGGCCCGGCCTGGTTGGCTGGGGTGAGCGTGTGCGACTCGCAGCCGGCCTAACCAAACCCAGGGGCGCACGCGGGCGAAGGTGCAGCACCCACAGTGCGTCTGTGCGCACACACCTGCGCCCTCACAGACGCGCCCACGCTCCCGCGGGCACACGCAGGCACACGCAGGCACAGGCAGGCACATGCATGCAAACGCGAGAACAGACTGCCGAGCACAGCCCCCTCAAGAGGAGCGCACGCCCCCGCGCAGTTACGCCGAGGTGCCTCCCCCCCAGGTGCACCCTCCAGAGCAGGCCGGAGCTGTGTGGTTCCCTGAAGCTGGGCGGGGAGGTGGGGGGGATACGGGCCGAGGCAGTTTGGGCAAGCCCTGGGGGCGGCTCCTGTCGCACGCTCCGGTCAGCCTCCCCTTTAAAAAACCCGCCCGCAGAGGAGGCGGATGTAGGGGCGGCCCGTCCAATGGCAGCTGCGCGCCTCGAGAGACTTGGAGACTTGAGCCAGAGCGAGCGACAGAGCCGGTTCCGACCGATCGACGGACGGAGGGCTAGACAGCCGCCGAGGCGCACCCGCTGCCCGTGCCCTCGCTCCGCGCTCCAGCCCCAGCGCCCGCCGCGGCCCCAGCCCCAGCCCCAGCGCGATGCTCGGCCCTGGCGGCGGGGCACGGACGAATCCTGCGCTGGGGCCCGCGCGCCGGGGTCCCTAGCGCCTGGCGTCGCCGCCCCACCTCGGGGAGGGCCTCGGAGACCCCGGCCTCAGCTGGCCCCGGCGCCCTGCCCGCCGGGCCCGCCAAGCCCTTCCAGGAGCGCCGGCCCACCATGCTCCTGCTGTCGCCGCGCGGCGCGCTCCTGTCCGTGTACTGCCCGCAGATCTTTCTCATCCTGTCCAGCGGCAGCTACCTGTGAGTGCCGCGGGCCGCGCGCGGGCCGGGCGGGGGGTGGAGGAAGCCCTCTCCTCGGCCTCCGGCGCAGGAGCCGGGCGGGTAGGAAACTCGGCAGTGGAGTCTCTGGGCGGGGCACCGGGTGCCCGACGCGCTCGGTAGGCTGGGACTTTGGGTCTCTTCGTCCGCCTAAAGCGCCGAGGGGGAGGACTTGGGGGCGGCTGCAGCAGTGAGGAGTTACGGCTTTGGGGTCAGAGAGAACGTGGCTCGCCAGAGGCCCTTCTGCCCGGGGGGACCAGGCTGCGCGCACCGAGCGCGACGGCGGGAGGGCGCGCGGCGGCGCGGGGATTCCCTGCGCTGTCCCACCGGAGTCCCGGACCAGCGGGATTCCCTTCCCTTTATAAATTCGCGGGGCCGGCCCGCCGGGGCCGCCCTCGAGAGAGAGCCGCACGCACACACCCGCTCCCCCGCGTACACACTGGCGCACACGTGCACTCTGCGCCCCACCAGACAGCGCCCGAGCTGTCCTTGGTGGTGGCTGCGGCCTCTTGCGCCTTCCCGCGGCGCTGAGCCGCCCGACCCAGCCACTGCCTATTCCTCACCTGGCGGCGAGGGGGACGCGCGCAGCGAGCGTGCGGTCGGCCGAGGTGCGCCCGGGTGTCCCCGCCAAGGCAGCGCGCGGAGCGTGGGCGCGCGTGTGCGTCGGGACGGGCAGCGCCCACCGGGCTCCGGGAAGCTCCAGGCAGGGCCCGACCGTGCCCAGGGAGCCGAGGGGGCGCGTCGGCGCAGCAGTGGCTTCGCCCGATTCCTAATGGGACGCATATGCTCTGGCCTCCGATTTAAAAAGAAGTTTGATTTATGGAACCGCCGTTTGGGGGAATTTAAGCTGGATGCTACTGATTAAACCTCAGAGCTAGCTCTCCCTCCCCTTCTCTCCTCCCCTCCTCCTCCCCCTCCTTTACACGCGGGCCACGTCCGGGGTCGCCTAACGCGGCCAGAGGGGGCAGGCGCTGCCTTCCCGCTCCCTGCGCCACCCCCACCTCCCGCGCGGCCGCAGTCCTAATAAATCGCCGTGCCCCCACCCCCTTTTAATAGAGGCGCAGCCAATTTCTCCTCCAACTCCTAGGAAATTACTATCCTACCAGTTTTCCTTCTATAAATAGTCGCGCATCTTGAAACAAAAGTTCGCAACCGCAGCCAGATGCTGCGAGGCCCGCGGTTTCCCGGGCTGTGGGACATAATTACAAGGTCCGGGCGCAGAGAGTGCTCCAGGCCCGGCGGGCAGCCCGGCTGCAGAGGGATCGCCTGGGGAAGGTGGGAGGGGGGAGGACAGGCGGCCCCAGGCGGGGAAAGGGGCCAGATTGGGACCGACTGATCTTTGGGGAAATCAGGCTAGGAAAGCTCCAGACCAGAGAGTCCTGCTTCTGGCATCCCTCCTGGGACATGGATCAACCAAGGGGGGCTTGGAATCCCAGCCTTCAGTTCTCAGAGGTCAGAGGTGGAAAGCCTCCCCCTCCCCTGAACCCTCCCCCCTTCCATCTCAATCTTAAACTAGACAATCAGCAGCTACTAGGCCTAAAGAAATCATTTTTGGAGCCAGCTGGCCGCGGTTTGGCGTTAATGGGGAGGTGTTCAGGGGTAGGAAACCAGGAGAACTCGGGGACTTGCCTAGAGTGGGAATCTGAGAGGAGGAGCTGGGCGACGGGCTCAGGAGCTGCAGAGACCGGCAGCCGCAGCCGTGAGGGGCTCTGGGGCAGGTGGTGGGCAGTGTGCGAGTGTGGACCCCAAGGTTTCCTTCCCGGTCGTCTCCCCCCATTCAGGGCTGCAGCGATTACCATCTGTGCCCACATGGGCTCGCTCCCTGCGTGTTCACTGCCAGCTTTGTTGGGAGAAATTCTCCAAAGGCGATGGTTTTCCAAATGTTCCTGGGCCTGTGCTGGGTTCCAGGGTAGGGGATCAGGGGCAGCAAAGCAGACCCTGCTCCCCACCTTGCCTTCGGGGACCCCTGCTCAGCGCCAGCCCAACCTGACCTTCAGCCCCCCCGTGGGGGGGGGAAGCCCTGATGCCAGGCTTTCCTGAGTGGAGATTCAGTTCGCTGTTCCCAGGAGCCAGAGCGGGAGCTCTGGGGTTTCGCCTGCCCCGTTTGGTGGGTGCTAGGCTGGCCTGGAGGAGGCCACAGGTGGGAGCAGGGCCCCCCGGGTACAGATGACAGTGAGAATGGTGGGCAGACCCTGGTGAGCGGCTCTGCCCTGGTGCCCAGATGCCGTTGAGGGGGCCCTTGCAAAACGGTTTTGAGAACTGTTGGGGGTCAACCGTAACCCCACCTCACTACCGGCAGGAATACTTAGGAAGGTTGGCCCTATGGGATCCGAGGATGCCAGGGGCAGGAGGAGCCCTGGGCAGAGGTTTCTTTCTGCTCCAGAGAACTTTCCAGAAGGCATCCCACTGCTGGGATCACAGACACTGGTGGACAATTGATCCTGCCCTTTTCATCTGGGCTGCTCTCCCAGCTCCCTGTCTCAAGCTGTGGTCCGTGCATAGTGAATCCCAGATGCATGCCTGGGCCCCTGCCACTGATCGGGTCGGACGGGTGTGCTGGCCTGGAAGGGCCCTGAGCCCCCGCCTGATGCCGAGCTTGGCTGCCCCTTGCGAAGCAGCTCCGGCCAGCCTTATCCTTCTCTGTGCTACTCTTGTCAGAACAGAAGCTTCCGGGGCCAGTGGGGGGTGGGGTGGATCAGTGAGGGCCTCAGGGAGGGCAGGTGGGGGACCACAGGCTCAGAAGAGGGCTGCGGTGCTGGTCAGCTGGGCTGGGGGCCTCGTGCCAGGACCAGGCTGGCCTCCTGTCCTGGGCAGGTCCCTTCCGGTCTTGGCCTCCCCCTCCCAGATGTGGAGGTTGGCTACAGTGATCCCCCAGGTCTTCCGGGACGAACCTCTCATGGTGACCGCCCGCTCTGGGGAGCGGAGTGAGTCATGGGTGACGGGGCGGTTACTCACCGACCACCTGGCTGTGGGGGGTGGTGGGGGGCGCTCACCACGGCCCTGCCAAGGCTGGGCCTCTTCCCGGCTCGGCCGCTGTGGCTTTGTTGGTGGTGCCAACCGCAGGCCCAGAAACGCTGTGGGCATGACCCCGGGCGGCAGGCGTTGCTGAATCAGGCCCCCTCCCCGGGCAGCGAAGCCTGTGTGGCCGCAGAGCCGGGCCGCCCAGCTTAGCGTGCATCGGTTTCCCCCTGGGAGGAACAGCGCCCGGCCTGCATCTGTCCAGGTGTGGGAGGTGCTCTGCTGTGTGACCTCGGGCAGATCCAGGGGCTTCTCTGGGCTGCGGTCTCCTCCTCGGTGGCTGGGAGATGGAGATACTTCCTTTGCGCCGGCGCACACACATGGGGCCCGCAAGCCACCTGGACTCCAAGGCACATGTGGCTCTGTGCGGCCGTGGGCACCGCGGGTGAGCGCCGGGAACTTCCGGGACTCCTGTCCTGGACTGCAGGAGTGGAGTTTCTCCCTCACAAAATGCTCCCGGAGCCCCGACAATCAAAGAGAGGATGGTGCGCTCTGGGGATGACTTCTTTTGACCCTGTGTGTGTGGGAGTGGGCGCTTGAGTGCAGAGGAAAGGCCTGGAGGGGAAGGTGGTCCTCCTGGGCTTCCTCCAGGCCCCGCTGTGCCCTGCAGCTGCCCTGAGGCCCCACGGCGGGGAAAGGCTCATTTTCTGACCGAGTTTCCCTTGAGTCCTCCCTGCTCTGGGTTCCCATCCCTGCTCCTCCCCTAGCTGCCTGGGTGCGTCCTGGAACTCGGCTTGGCCCTGGAGCTGCCAGGACTAGGGGGGCTGAAACTTCTGGAATAGTCATGAGGACTCGGTGAGCAAATGCAGAGACATGGCCCGCAGGGTGCTTGGTATACAGTAAGTGCTCAGGAGATGGGGTCACTCTCAGCAGTTAGGTGCAGGGAGGCTGGCCACCCGGGGTGCAGAGGGAGGCCTGGCGGCCGGGCCCGTAGTTGTTCAGGAAAGAGTGTTGAACTCTCTGGGGGTGATCTCAGAGGGCTTCCTGGAGGAAGTGGCATGTTGATGAGCAGAGAGGCCCTCTCGAGGTCATAACTGCCCTCCTGGCTCTGGAACCTGTTCTGCCACTGCCTCTGACAAGAAATTCACCCTGTGGTGGTCCAGCAGAGAAGGGCGTCCCCAGGGCCCCATGGCCTCCTGGGGTGATCCGGGCAGGTAATCGGTCCTCTGCAGGGAGGGGACCACCATGAAGGGAGGTGACTTTTGAGGCCCTGACTACACAGTGTTTCCATGCTTGGGTCCTCTAGGGACGCTGTGGACGCTGACAAATCACACACCATGTTCCCTAGAGCCTCAGGCTGACCTCGGGGTGGGGGGCGGGTCACTATGGGGAACCCAGAACTCCTCCTGGGGGTTTGGGCCAAGGCTCTGTCGTCAGGCTAGCCTGGGCAGCCCCCCATGGGTGGTGGCAGCGGGGCAATGGGATGGGGTGGGGTGGCGGTCTTGGTTGTAAGGTGTAGAGACCCAGACCCTCCGGCAGCTCAGGTCTGGGGGTACCCAGAACAGGGCCCTTTTCTGTGCAGCCCATGGCCAGTCACTTAACCTCTGGAGGCCTCCCCCTGCCTGGGGCAGATGGAGGGACTTCAGCTAGTTGCCACGGAGCTTCCATTTTGCATGACCCTGGGTCCGGCTCAGATAGAGTTTAGCCCCCCCTGCACCCCCCCACCCTCTGACTCCCCCAGCAAGGGACAGGGGCCGGGAGCTCTCTCTTGTCAGATGAAACCTCGACCCAGGGCTCCCTCAGCCTGATGAAAGGGTCATTGTGTGGTGCAGGCCGCCCGCTGGCCAAGGACAAAACCTCCGTTTGTCCTCCTTCCCTGGCGCGGGGCTGGGGCCTCCCCTTGGTCTGGCTAACGGGGTGGGGGTGGGCACAGGTGCGCTCTGTCCTCCCTTTCTCCATCTTTTCTGTCTTCATCACAGAGCTGCTCAGCCTGCTCGGGCGCCCTCCCGGTCCTGCCCTCCACACAGGGTGTCCTCAGCCTCCGAGTGATGGAGGGGGGAGCCCCAGGCCTGGGCCACTGGGCCGGCCTGTGGTTGGCAGGGAGCAGTGAGCTCTCCAGCCCTGGAGGCATACAAGCCGACACAGGACTGAGGGCCCGGGAGGCTGGGCAAGGGCTCTGCCTGGAAGGAAGCCAGCACTCATGGGTCCTCTGTGCAAGGCAGGCACGCTCTGTGACCGAGGATACGGAGGCCCTGGGAGGGTCATACCACAGCCTCCTGCCTGAGCAGGTAGCTTCTGAGCACGGATGATGCTACGAAGCCCTCAGTCGGAGGATGGGAGTGCGACACACTAGAACAGTGCAGCCCAGGTGCCCGTCCTCTTGCAGACCCCAAAGCCAGCGAGGTGCCTGGTCCAGGACGGGGAAGACACCAGCCTCACCAGCAAGCAGCCCCCCAGGCGTCCGCCGCAGTCCAGAAGGGCCCGAGTCAGCATCCCCTCGCAGTCCCATCCCGATAAGACTGGGGGCCGCCAGCCCTTTTCAGACCTCAGTCCCCCCAAGGCCACCCCTGTTCCAGACCCTCCTCCACGGCCTCCCAGACCAGAGGTGCTCCTCGTGCAGGAATCTGGGCACGTGCCCAGCGGGAGCCGCGAATGAGCAAGACCCCAGAAGGAAGGGGCCTTGGGACAAGGGTGGGCGGTGTCTCAGCTTGTCCCCCTCCCGGAGCAGGCCTTGGGGCTGCGGGGGTGTGAGGGGTCCAGAGCTGAGACTTAGGCCCTCACTGTCCCAAGTGGCAAAGAGACGAAAAGCTCTTTTGAATGGGAGTTCGTCCAGAAGGAATTGCCTGCCCACCAGACAGACCCCTGACCCGAGGAGCGGGGAGGGGGCCCAGGGCTCCGTGTTCCACTTCCGGAAGACTCAGGTCTCTCGGAGAGGCCTTCTGTCATGGGGCTGACGGGTGCCCAGCAGCTGGGCTCTGCTCTGACTTTGTTCCCCCCCCCCCCCCGGCTGCCGGAAAAGGGGAGCTAAGCAAGGGGCACCCACGTGGGGGTTACCGAGGTGAGGATCGTGGGCGGCAGAGCGCCGGGGACTCCTGAGGTCACGCTCAAGGTGGAGGAACTCACATGGAGCCCGGGCCTGTCTGTCTTCTCATCTGCTGTCTGCGCGAGAGAGGCCGACCACACCTGTTCGTTCCAGCTGCCAAGTGACCAGGAGTCACGAGGCTCTGATGGAGGGCTCGCTCTGTCTCTCTGTCTCTCTGTCTCTGGCTCTTCCCTGCCCCACCTCCACACCTTTAGACTCGGAACCAGAGGGACACCTGTCCCTCCAGGTGTGTGAGGGGACCAAGAGGCCCTCTTTCTGCTCCCGGGTCCCTCCCTGCCTTGGGCCCCAACCCAAGGGGCTCTGAGACTGGCTTGAGCAGGGGCTCCTGACCTTCCAACTGGGGCTGGCAGGTACATAGTTGCCACGTACCATGGACTTGGGGCAAGCCTCCCCTTTTCTGGCCGGGGCTGTCCCTGTGTGTGGTTGGTCTCGAGAGCCTCAGAGCCCTTCTGTCCCCGCCGCCTCTTCCTGCCAGGCCTGGTCACTACTCGGGGCTTGCCCTTCTTAGCCCTTCTTAGCGACAGCAGCCCCGAGCCAGGCAAATGGAGCCGCCCTGTGTGGGGCTGTAACTGGGAAGCGCCCCTGCTTCCCCATCGTGTATGCAAGGCCCCGTGGGGTCCTAGAGAGCGGTAGCCCCCATCCATCTGCCGGGAGAGTGGATCCCGGGAGACCTTCGACTGACCTGGGCCCTCAAGAATGTGCTGGGGACAGTGGAGTTCTTGGCTGAGGGACAGCCGTGGGGCGGGGAGGGGGCACAGGGAGCGGGCGTCAGCCCATCAGAGTCGGCCGGGGCCATGGGAGGTGAGGTCAGAGTGGCGGAGGGCAGCCCCAGGGAGCTCCGGGAGGGCAAGTGTCAAGCAGGACAGGGATGGGCAGCTTCACCCCGAGCTAAGGAAGGGCCCTGGGTGTGAGTGCGCTGAGAGGGGGAACGGGGAGGGGAGGAGGCTGGTTTCCCAGAGGCAGGGCGCACGGGGGGGGGGGGGGGGGGCTGGGGCTGATTGGGGCAGCTGGGCACTGTGAGCACACTCGGAGGCCAGGCCGTGGTAGTAGAGCAAGGAGACCGCTGTGCCCTGCCCCCGCCCACCATCCAGCACCCAGTGCAGCACGGAGTTCATGCTGAGTTAGGGCCCAGTCACCCCTCTTGGACGTCCGATGGCTGCTTCTGCGTCTGGGTCCCAGCGAGGCCCATCGGCCTGGTCAGGACCCGCTTGCCCAGGGGATGGCCCCTGGTGTGCAGGCCCCCCCGTGCGTGTGGGTGGCCACAGGGGTGTCTGGGGGGCTGGGTGCCTTTCTGGCTCCTTGACTTAGGTCTCCTTGGGGTGACTTCTCTGCGGGCGGGGAGTACTGGGAATTTCCAGGTGCTGCTGACCCGCCCTCCCCCCCACCTTGGAGGAGTCCACGTCTGTCCTGGGGACCATCCACCTGTGTCAGGAGCCACAAAGCCAGGAATGTCTTTGCTGGGGACGTCCTCCTTGTTGCCCAGCGTCTGCCACCTCCTGCACACCCCCCACCCCACCCAGGGACCTGGGCCACAGGTTGTTTGCCAGTCCCTTCTAGAGGGGAGGGAGAGCCCAGGGTTGCAGGCGAGTCTGAGTGTGAGCCCAGAGCGACCCCTGGCTCCCTCTCACTGCCTTTCTTCCAGAGGTGGAAATTCCTGCAGGGGGAGGAGGAGGAGGAGAAGAAGAGGGAGGTTGAGGGGAAACAGGTCCTTAGGGCCTGGGGCAGAGAGCCCAGACATGGAGAGAAAAAGCTGCAGGGCTAGGTCCCGCTCTTGGCGCTGATATAAAATCCCTGCCGGGGGTCTGTGTGGCCTTGGATGAGAGCGGGAAGCTGGTTGCGGAAGGCAGGGGTGACGCTCAGGACTCTGGGCCACTCATGGCGTGGGACGGGAGGGGATCGCTGGCCCGGGGAGGGGTTCTGAAGGGGCAAGCCCCGTCATGTGGGTCATCACAGCCGCCCGAGGAGGGGGGAGTGGACTACTCCTGGAGGGGGGGGGAGTGAGCACCCTGTCCCGTAAAGCATCCAAGCCGAGGCAGTGGGCTGGGGCTCCCTGATGGTGCAGAAATTCTCAGAGGGAGCAGCAGGGTGAGGTGAGCGCTGAAGGAGCCCCGCCCGGGGTGTGCTGGCCCAGAGGAACCCACAGGTTTGGTGAGAGCAGGGGGCAGGGCCATAGAACTGGGGAGAGCCTGGGCGGGGCTGGGCTCTGCTGAGAGGGGTCCTGTGGCCCAGGCAGCCCCCCCCTTCAACCGTTCCCAGAAGCCCCGCCCCTCAGGATGCCGCCTGAGGCCGGGTCTCAGGACCAGGAGCTCAGCCCTGCCCACATCCTGCACAGAGGTGACAGCCCAGTGTCCCCTGCCTACAGGGACAAAGGCCTCTGAACCCACTGCTCAGACCATGTCCGGACTAGCCCAGAAGGCTGAGGTGCTGGCCGACTCTTCAGGCGCCTAGACTCCTGGCCTGGCCCTGGGCCAGATGCCCTGCCAGCTTTTCCTCCCACCTGTCCCCTCACCTGTCTGTCCCTCCGTCAGTCCTGTGGTTTCAGGTTGACCTCCTGTTCTCCCAGGCCTGCAGGGTGCCCCGGGGTCTGGCAGAGCTGGGGCACTGGGGCCTAGGCCAAGACCAAGGCTAGGGGTCTCATCCCGGCTCAGGTCTCAGCTGCCTTGAGCCTCGAGGTTTCGGTGTCCCCCACTCCCCCCACCCCCATACCATGGGAATTGAGGATCAAGATCAGGGGTGAAGCCTGGGAAGGTCCAGAAAAAATGGGCGCCTGGGTGGCTCAGTGGGTGAAGCCGCTGCCTTCGGCTCAGGTCATGATCTCGGGGTCCTGGGATGGAGTCCCGCATCGGGCTCTCTGCTCAGTGGGGAGCCTGCTTCCCTCTCTCTGTCTCTGCCTGCCTCTCTGCCTACTTGTGATCTCTCTCTGTCAAATAAATAAATAAAATCTTAAAAAAAAAAAAAAGTGCAGGAAGTAGGTCCATGGCCTGAACCTCAGCTCCCGGCAGCCTCCTCTGGAGGCCGGCTTAGCTGTGACCATGCTGGGACGGAGGACACAGGGCAGAGCAGTGGCAGGCTTCTCGGAGGAAGAGGCGTCGAACTGGGCCTGGAGCCTTGCCCGACTGCTGGAGGGGTCTGGGCGCCTCTCGCCTTGCCGGTCAGTGTAGCCTGAACCCGGGAGGGTCATGAGGGGTCCTGGATGCCCAACAGAGGTCTGGAAGTTTCTGAGGTCAGAGGTCAATGACCCGGGGTTTTGTGGTCACAGTGAGGGGATGAGGTTCTGATTTCACGGACTTAACAGATGTGGGGGCTGGATGGACCCTCTGGGCCCGGGGCCCGCCTCATCTGCGGCTCCCCGTGCCCCTGGTTGTGCTTGCCTCCCTCTAGCCCCTCAGCCCTGCCCGAGACCCCTGTCCGCTGCCTGCTTCCTCCCAGGATTGCCTGGTTTCCCTCCAGGGTGGGGTCCCAGAATGCCAGGCCAGGAATGCCAGCTATGTGGGGAGGGCGGGCGGGCAAGCGCCCGCGGGGGGCGTGAGGGAGCAGCCGGACGCTGTGCTCTCTTCCCCGGGAACGCCGCGGGCAGTGAGCTGAGCCGGGCAGTGGGCTGGAAAGATTGCAGCGGGCAGGACCCGTGGTGGAGGGAGCCAGGCCACAGGAGCCCCACCTGCGAGCTGGGGCTGTTCTCCCCACTGGACGGATGGGCAAGCTGAGGCCAGCGAGAGTCAGCGGCCGAGCAGACCTTGACCACAGGACCCCAAGCCCCGAGAACCTGCCCTAGGATACAGCCACAGGTATCGCCTCGGTCCCTCACGCAGATGGGAAACTGAGGCCCGGGCAGGGCAGGGAGGGCTAGAGGGATGGCTCCATCTCCCAGCTGGGCCCCTTCCTGCCTCCACCCTCTCTGCCCCTCCGCTGGGGCAGCCCCTGGCCACCGCCCACGCAGCTCCCTCTGTGTGTTCTCTGTGAGCCCCGTTCCTCCTCTGTAAGGTTAGGCCGGCAAGACCCACCCTGAGGAGCTGCGGGGGGAGGGGCACAGGGTGGGGACCAGAGTGGGGGATGCCACTGAGCAAGGGTGGTCATTTCGGTAGGTCCCTCCCTCCAGGGCATTCCCCCCCCCCCGAGTTCTCCCCCTCCAGGCCAGTAGGGGAGAAGCCATCGGCTGAAACAGGGCTGGTCATCCCTATTTTCAGATGGGAAGACTGAGGCTCAGAACAGACCTTAAGGGCGGCCTTCCCGAGGTCCGGGGCTGTCCCCAAGGCCCATGCTGCCCACTGAACAGGGCCAAGAGTCCCAGCAGGGGAAGGAGGTGAGCAGACTTGAGGGGCGCCAGGCGGACAGGTGGGCTGAGTGCCCCCGGGCCTTTGCAGTAGCTGTGTCTAGCTCTGCCCCAGCTGTTCCGTGTCATCCTGTTCCACCCCACAGAGGAGGGCTGCGGGGACCCCTAGGTGCCAGGCTCTGGCACTGTGATGGTGGCTTGGGGGTTCTGCAGAGTGACCCCAGACCAGGAAGACATTCTTGTTCCCATTTGACAGGCAGGAGCACTGAGGCCACCACCAGCTGTGGCCCCCCCAGGGCTGCTGCTGGCTCTGGAGCTCGGTAAAGAGTCTCTTGCCACCTGCCTGTCGCTGGGAAGTTCTGGGCTGACCCCTGTCCACCTGATGGAGACAATGGGGGGGACGTGGGGTGGGTGTGCGTGGGGGCCAGCTGCCATCTTCCCAGGTGTTTGCGGAGTCACTTCCTGGACAAGTGGACCCAGGCCCGCCTCCCTGGCTGATCTCAGATAATTAGAACATTCTTCAAATATTTTGCCGGAGGATGCCCGAGAAGGAAGAATTAGAAAGCGCCCCGGGCCAGGAGCGTGGGCTGCAGGAGCTCTGGGCAGCTGGGCAGCCGGGACCAGGGCCGGGGATGGGGCCTCAGAGGGAGACAGGGGATGTGGCCCAGGCCTGGCCAGCCTGTCCCCACCCCCCAGGACGCCGGGACTGGGCTGGGCCTTCAAGTCCAAGGCTAGCTCAGGGCTGGGGTGGGTGCTGGGCTGCGTTGGGGATTCCTGCCCTGGGGAACTCATAGCTTGTGGGGGTGGATAAGCCTTACCTCGAAGGGCTTTAGGAAAGGCCTGAGGGGGTCGAGCACAGAGACCTGGCCCCCTGGGGGGCGGGGGGGCGGAAGGTCTCCAGGAGGAAGGGCGCTGCCATGGGCAGGTCCGCGGGTCTGGGAGGAGAGCAAAGGCGCGGGGGCGGAGTGATGCAGGAGGAGCGATAAGGGGGTGCCCGGGGCTGACCTCATGGGTGGTCCTCAGGGAGGGGCGGGGCCTGGCTCGGGCTCTGGGCCTGCCTCCTGCTCTGTGGGGCAGGGAGGTGGGTGGCCCAGAGGGCAGAGGGGGCATGGGGAAGCCCTTTCGCATCACCGCTGACCTCCCTAGAAGTGGTAGTCACCCCCTGAGCAGGGGGAGGGGGACCCAGGGAGGGACGCTATCCCCTGGTGACCCCCTCTGCTCCTGTGGCTTGTGGGGAGGGGTCAGGGCTGTTGAGGTCCAGCAGCTCCATCCTGAGGTCTGAGTTCTGGGAAGCGCTTGGATCCTGCGTCTCCCCCATGGAGGGCTGCCCCGGTCCTAGCCTAGGGAACATTGCCAGGATTCTGTGGTCAGTTCGGGGCAGGGGCTGCCCCAGCTCAGAAGCCTGGGAGTGGGGCGGGGAGCTGCATTACGGCTGGTGCTCTGTCCAGAGAGTGGGCATGGAAGAGGAGCTTAGGCCGGGCTGGGTCGGGGTCCCTGCTGTCGGGGGGGCCCTCCCCCTCTACTGGGGCATCTCTATCCCGGGCTGTGGTTTGTGGGGTCGGTTGCTGGGGAATTTGTAAGGGAAACAGGATACTGAGGTGGGGGTGCCTGGGTCCCATGGCCTCCTCAGGACATAAGGCCACATCGGTGCCCGTCGCCTTAGGGCCCTGCGCACAGATCAGACGGCGGGAACTTCCTTGGGGTCCGAGAGGCTGGTCGGCCCTGTGGTCCCGTTTCTCTCTGGCTCTTCAAATAAAAAAGGCACAGCTTGTCCTGTCCCTGGTAATACCAGTGGATCAAAGCCCTCCCGAGGGCTACTTCGGGGCAGCCTTATCCCCACTGGCCTGGGCCCACTCTACCACCCCCCGCCACTTGATACACTAGGCCTTCACGTGGACGGCTGGGGTTTTCTCGGTTGTACGTAGATTGGGAGTAAAAGCTAATTTTTAAATTAACCTGTAGCGGTCTAAGTGAACACGCGGGGATGCCACGAGTCCCCCCGGCCGCCTGCCCACCCAGCCTGCACCACCCCCCACCACGCCCCGCTAAGGATGTCTCAGCTGCCTCTTGCTCCCTGTGCAAGCTGGGGGTCGCTGTCCCCAGGAGGGGCCCCCTCCGGGGGTGTGAACGCTTCCATTCACGCATTCCACTCATTCCCTCTGCCCTCTTTCGTTCACTCGCTCCGTGATGACCACTGAGGGTCTGTGCCGGGTGCAGTGCCCAGTGCGGGAATGAGACCCCTGACATCCCGAGACCAGCAGCGGCGGGGTGGGGGGGGCGGCCTGTTTGGAGAGAGTTTGTGACTCAGCCCCCGGAACGGATTGGGGTCCTTCCACTTGGTGAAGACTCCCAGAGCGGGTTGGCCCCCGTGCAGCCTCCTGCCCGCCCCCCGGGGACCAGTGCGGCAGGATGGCTCTCCAGACGAACGAGCGAGCAGCCCCCCACTATCCTTGCGGGTCAGGGACGGGGTGAGGAGGCACGGGCCAGTCTGGGGGCACGAAGTGTGGGTCCCAAACTCTGTTCCCTACCCTCCCTCCCTGAGCTACTCAGCAGGTGGGTGGCTGGGCCTTTCTGGACCTCTGGTTCCTGTTCTGAGGGAGTAACATCATCATCATCATCATTATCATCATCATCATCATCAAATACCTTCCCACTGAGGGATGCTCTTAGCCCAGAATCTAACGCCCAGGAGGTGTCCTCTCTGCCCCGAGACACTAACTCTGAACAGCATGAGGCATTTAGGTTAGACGCTTGGCTCCTGGGGCAGGACTTGGAAGGTCGTGACCTCCCGAGTGGAGCAGGGGTGTCCTGTGTGGAGGCAGGGGAGGGCAGCGTGGCTCTTGTCCTCGGCGGAGGGGGACACTGGCTCCCCACCTGAGTGTGAGGTGGCCCAGATACTGTTCCCCGAGGAAGTCAGGGGAGGGGGCTGTCCCAGGGAGCCCCCCAGCCTGGGCCTTGGCCAGAGTGGGGCTTGATCTAGACGGGGTCTTAATGGGGTTTGGGCCGCACTCCGGCCCAGCCCGCCGCTGCCTGGAGGGGGTGGCTGGCCCGGCCCACGGCAGCCTCCACAGCACCGCTAAGGGAGACGTTAGCAAACCCCCCCACCCCCCGCGTGGCCGCCAGCAACACAGACAAAGCACACGGGCGTGATCGTTACCGTTGCTACTGTATTTCTCAAGCGTACTTTATTTTAACTTTTGTAAGAAAACGTGAGTTTTCATTCTGATTTTGCCAGCCCTAAGAAGTTTGTATTGCAGTATTTGGCTCTCTGTCGAGATGTAACTTACATAAAGTAGAGAAATCTCGAGTGGACAGATCGATGCGTTTTTGCGGTGTGGGCACGCACAGAAACGATTTCTCAGCTTGGGCTAGAGAACAGTCTGGAACCCAGTGGGCTGCCCCAAGCCCTCCCTGTCTGTGCCGCCGAGCTAAGGGTAGCTTCTGACTTCTGGAGCTTTTATATTCTGTCCGACTCTTCCACTCGGCAGTCAGGGTGGGGGGGTCACGCACATTGTCACACGCATAAGCTGTTAGCCCTTTGTCACTGCCGTTGCTTCCTGCCGCGTGACGACGCGAGCTGTGGTCCTCCTGCTGACGGACACCTGAGTGGTGGTTCCCCGCGCGTGCTGGAGACACCTGTGCGCGCCCTTGGTGAACGTGAGCACTTGTTTCCCTGGGGTGTCTCGACCCCGGACTGCATGTGGTCCAGGGATGAACCCAGTCATGGTGTGTGCAGCGGCGGGTATTACCGGTATACACGTTAGTCCTCGCGATGAACACAGCTGGTCCCTGACCCCCACAGGGACTGGATCCTGGGGGCTCAGTGAATGTAGGTCAGTGATGGGCCCCCAGGGAGGGTTAATAATGGCCAAGCTTGATGACTTCTCCTCGCTGGCCGGCATCATGGACTCTGCCCAGCAGCCCTATCAGGATTCCCACTTTGCGGATGTGGAAGCCGAGGCACAGAAAGGTTAAGAAACTTCCCTAAGGTCTCACAGCCCGGGGAAGGCAGAGCCAGGGTTCCATCCAAGCTGGCCGGGACCAGTGCTCACGTTCCCAGCCTCTGCCCCACAGGGCTGCCCGGCGGGTGACATGGTACCCGGCTAATGTCATGGCAAGTGTCTCACCCTCTTGGCCTCTTCTGCACCACCTGTCACCTGGTCATGTTCATCTCGCCCCTCACTCCCCGAGGTCCCCTAGTCCTAGAGGCAGCCCTGGCCCCTTGGGACCTCTGGCAGGTAGGATGAACCTCCTCTGGTCGCTCGGCAGCCCCTGCTGGTGACCGGTGCCCGGCGCCAGGAAACAGCAGGAAGTGCCTGCGGCTTCGGCACCTCTGGTGGGAGACCAGGGACCCGTCCGCAGTCCCCGGGGACAAGGCAGAAGCCTCTTGTCCCGCAAGCTCCCTTCATGGGGCTGGCCCAGGCCGGGACTGAGGAGCGTGTCCGGACTTTCCGTTTGCCCACTCCTCCTGCCGTCTTACCTTTGTCCCAAGGCCGAGAGGAGTCTGGAGCAGAACCTTCCATGGGAAAAGTCAGCGACTGAAACCGGAGCGGCCAGCCCAGCGTCTCTGTGCTCAGGGCCACTCGGCACCTCCCTGCCAGCTCTCCCGGGGCACCTGGGTGGGCAGCTGCGGGACGAGAAGACCCCCGGGGTGGGGGTCTTGCTGCTGGGGGTGCCAGTCATTCCAGGGTGTGGCCTGCATTCGCCCTCCTCTCCCCTGCTGCTCCTCTCCCCTCCTCCCCGCTCCTTTCCCTGTGTCCCCTTCCCCTCCCCACCCCCCCATTCTTCCGTCCTCCTTGTCCCTCCTCGAGGTCACCAATGTCTAGTCACCATGTATTCTAGCCACCATGCATTTTTGGCCTTTTCCTCTCTGGCAGATTCCCTAACGAGGATTCCCATAACTGCAGCCCCCGCCGCTCCAAGTAGAAGAAAGAGCATGGCCAAGGCTGGGGTGGGCCAGGCCTTCTCAGGGAGGGCGCTGGGCAGGCTCCCTGCAAATGAACCGACGTGTGGGCTGCAGGGGAGGGAAGGGGCGGAGTGGTCGGACTCCGGCCGTGGATGCTGTCCATCAACCCGGACTGAAGGAATGAGTGTCCTTGGAGGTTTTCAAGCAAGAGGAGGAGTTAAAGCCGTGTTTAGAGACGAAGAAGTGGGCCTAGTTTCCGGCTGTCGGCTCTGGTAGTTGTTATGCACCTGCCATGGGCTTCTGCCTGCATTCTGGAAGCAGAGACCGGGCTCTGAGCCTGGCTGTGCAGCCCCAGGCACACCCCTAGCCTCTCTCCGCTGCAGTCTGCACAGCTCTGACACGAGTTTGTAAGGAGAGACGACTGAGCCCGGCAGAGGCCCGTGTGGTCCGCGGCCGGTGTTCAGAATGGATGTATCTCATTACATGAGTGGATAACCCCCCACATTTTAAAGAAGATAATGGCAAAATGATTTTGAATTCGCAGCTCTAGCTGAGTATTTATGTCCTTGGCACAAAATACTGCGTGGCTATCTTCCCCGATGTCTTCACCTCACCTCTGACCCGTGCTCTGGCTCCTGGGGGCCGCCGGCGCCTCCTTTGTCCCCCTGCTTCATCGGCTCCACACGTCCTGGGAAGCGTACAAGCGGGGATCGGCGGGGCAAGGACCCTCTCGTCCCCTCCTGCCGAGCCCACCGATGTCCAAGGGTGCAGAAGTCCTGTGCATAGATAGACTTTTTAAAAATGGGGTTTGAAATACACATGACATAAAACTTGTCACTTTAACCGTTGGAAAGTGTGTCGCGCAGAGGCGTATCGTGCAGAGGCGTATCGCACTCCCCATCACGTCTTTTGGGTTCCATGACTTCGCCATCACGCCTGCCCAGCGGGCTCTCCCTGTGTCTCCTCCCTGCAGCCCCGGGCGACCGCGGGTCCACTTTCTGTCCTTTGCCGGACACTTCTTGCAAATGCAGGCGCACAGCGCGCGGTCGGGGTATCTGTATGCCCAGTGCACTGGATTTGAGGTCCCTCCCTGGAGGGTGGATTGTTCGGATGGACCACGGTCTGTCTGCCCATTCAGCCCCTGGTGGACCTCTGGGTTCTTTCCTCCTTCTGGCTCTTGGGGACAGCAATGCTGTGAACACCCATCCTTGTTGAACACCTGTCTTCACCTGTCTTCAGTTCTGGCCATAGACCAAGGAGTGGAATTGCTGGTCCCTGTGATAATTCTACGTTTCACTTTTTGAGGAACTTTCGGACTGTTGTCCACAGTGGCTGCCCCGTTTTGCATTCCTGCTGGCGACACACGAGGGCCCCAATGTCCCCACTGCCTGCCGACACCTGGAGCTTCCTGTCGTTCTTTCTAAAATTAATTATTTTTATTAATTTATTTATTAAATTTATTTTATTCTTTACCAGCGAATAAATTTCATTTATCAATTAATTTTATCAGTTAATCAATTTTATCAATGAATTTTATTAATTAATTTAATTAATGGTTTTTATTAATTAACTTTATTAACATATAATATATTATTAGCCCCAGGGGTACAGGTCTGTGAATCGTCAGGGTTACACACTTCACAGCACTCACCATCGCACATGCCCTCCCCAGTGTCCATCACCCCGCCACCCTCTCCGGACCCCATCTTCCCCCAGCAACCCTCAGGCTTTCTGCTGTTCTGACCGGAGGCATCTTCGCGGGCGGGCGTGAGGTGGCGTCTTGTTGGTTTCGATTTGCGCTATCAGGAGTGCAAGTCAGAACCTTTTCACTTGCTGGTTGGCCATTTACCGCTCTTGGGAGAAATAGCTCTTCAAGTCCTTGGGCCATTTAAATTGTTTTTTAATTTCTTTATTATTTTTTAAAATTTTAAAATTAAAAAAAATTTTTTTTTGCATGGCTTTATTTTTTATTTATTTATTTATTTTTATTTGTTTATTTACAGCATAACGGTGTTCATTGTTTTTGCACCACACCCAGGGCTCCATGCAGTACGTGCCCTCCCTATTACCCACCACCTGGTTCCCCAACCTCCCCCTCCCCCGCCCCTTCAAAACCCTCAGGTTCTTTTTCAGAGTCCACAGTCTCTCATGGTTCATCTCCCCTTCCAGTTTCCCTCAACTCCCTCTCCTCTCCATCTCCCCATGTCCTCCATGTTCTTTGTTATGCTCCACAAATAAGTGAGACCATATGATACTTGACTCTCTCTGCTTGACTTATTTTGCTCAGCATAATCTCTTCCAGTCCCGTCCATGTTGCTACAAAAGTTGGGTATTCATCCTTTCTGATGGAGGCATAATACTCCATCGTGTATATGGACCACATCTTCCTTATCCATTCGTCCGTTGAAGGGCATCTTGGTTCTTTCCACAGTTTGGCGACCGTAGCCATTGCTGCTATAAACATTGGGGTACAGATGGCTCTTCTTTTCACTCCATCTGTATCTTTGGGGTAAATACCCAGCAGTGCAATTGCAGGGTCATAGGGAAGCTCTATTCTTAATTTCTTGAGGAATCTCCACACTGTTCTTCAAAGTGGCTGCACCAACTTGCATTCCCACCAACAGTGTAAGAGGGTTCCCCTTTCTCCATGTCCTCTCCAACACACGTTGTTTCCTGTCTTGCTAATTTTGGCCATTCTAACTGGTGTCAGGTGGTATCTCAATGTTGTTTTAATTTGAATCTCCCTGATGGCTAGTGATGATGAACATTTTTTCATGTGTCTGATAGCCATTTGTATGTCTTCGTTGGAGAAGTGTCTATTCATATCTTCTGCCCATTTTTTGATATGATTATCTGTTTTGTGTGTGTTGAGTTTGAGAAGTTCTTTATGGATCCTGGATATCAACCTTTTGTCTGTACTGTCATTTGCAAATATCTTCTCCCATTCCGTGGGTTGCCTTTTTGTTTTGTTGACTGTTTCCTTTGCTGTGCAGAAGCTTTTGATCTTGATGAAGTCCCAAAAGTTCATTTTCACTTTTGTTTCCTTTGGCTTTGGAGACATATCTTGAAAGAAGTTGCTGTGGCTGATATCGAAGAGGTGACTGCCTATGTTCTCTTCTAGGATTCTGATAGATTCCTGTCTCACCTTGAGGTCTTTTATCCATTTCAAGTTTATCTTTGTGTACGGTGTAAGAGAATGGTCGAGTTTCATTCTTCTACATATCGCTGTCCAGTTTTCCCAGCACCATTTATTGAAGAGACTGTCTTTTTTCCATTGAATATTTTTTCCTGTTTTGTCGAAGATTATTTCACCATAGAGTTGAGGGTCCATATCTGGGCTCTCCACTCTGTTCCACTGGTCTATGTGTCTGGTTTTATGCCAGTACCACGCTGTCTTGGTGATCACAGCTTTGTAGTAAAGCTTGAAATCGGGTAACGTGATGCCGCCAGTTTTGTTTTTGTTTATCAACATTTCCTTAGCAATTCGGGGTCTCTTCTGATTCCATACAAATTTTAGGATTATTTGCTCCAGCTCTTTGAAAAATACCGGTGGAATTTTGATTGGAATGGCATTAAAAGTATAGATTGCTCTAGGCAGTATAGACATTTTAACGATGTTTATTCTTCCAATCCAAGAACATGGAACGGTCTTCCATCTTTTTGTGTCTTCTTCAATCTCTTTCATGAGTGTTCTGTAGTTCCTCGAGTACAGGTCCTTTACCTCTTTGGTTAGGTTTATTCCCAGGTATCTTATGGTTCTTGGTGCTATAGTAAATGGAATCGATTCTCTAATTTCCCTTTCTGTATTTTCATTGTTAGTGTATAAGAAAGCCACTGATTTCTGTACATTGACTTTGTATCCTGACATGTTACTGAATTGCTGTATGAGTTCTAGTAGTTTGGGGGTGGAGTCTTTGGGGTTTTCCATATAAAGAATCATGTCATCTGCGAAGAGAGAGAGTTTGACTTCTTCCTTGCCAATTTGGATACCTTTTATTTTTATTATTTTTTAAAATTTTAAAATTTTAAATTTTTTAAAAAAGATTTTATCTATTTGTTTGACAGACAGAGATCACAAGCAGGCAGAGAGGCAGGCAGAGAGAGAGAGGGAGGGAAGCAGGCTCCCCGCTGAGCAGAGCCCGATGCGGGGCTCGATCCCAGGACCCTGAGATCATAACCTGAGCCGAAGGCAGAGGCTTAACCCACTGAGCCACCCAGGCGCCCCCCCCCTCCTTGGGCCATCTTTAAACTGGGTTGTCTTTTTGTTATCATCATCTGTGAATATTCACTCACTCGTTCACTCGTTCAGCCAGTCCGCACTCATGGGCACCTACGGGGTCAGCCCCGGGAACCCCGTATTTAGCCGGGACCTGGCCCTGCGCTCAGGAGCTTGTGGTCTGCTGGGAAGTCTGTGGAAAGAGCCACAGTGAGAGCCCACGGCTGAGGTTGGTACTCGAGAGACACGTGTCCACTGTGTGTTTCCTCGGTGCCTGGGGGCCAAGGCATCTGAGCTCAGGGGACTCGTGCTTGGGCCCAGGCAGGTAGACTTCGCCAGACAGAAAAAGGGAGAAGGAAGGCATCCCAGGAAGAGGGACCAGCGCAAGCAAAGATGGTGGGGTGGTAGGAGGCCAGATCCTGGAGGCCTCCGATTCCACGCCAAGGTACCTGGGGAGCTATGGATGGGCTTTGAGCAGGGGAATGACATGGTCAGACCTGGGTCCTGGCAGAGGGCTGGGGGGTCTGAGGCCCCTGAGGTTCATCCTCAGTCCACTGGGGTCCCCCTGTTCAGAACCCATTTGTCCAAGCTCCCACCCCCAGCAGGGTTCTTGTCCCAGGCAGTGGGGGGCTCTGCAGCCTGGAGATGGCTGGAAGAATTTGGGAATGTGAAGCTTGCTTTCAGTGTCCGGGATCCAAAGCGGGCTCCGTCCCGAGGTCTGGAGGCTGGTTCCCATCCATCTCAGTTCCCCGGGTCAGTTTTCTGAGCATCTACAATTACTTTGGGCTGAATTCCCCAGATTCCAGCCCGCTCCCAGCCTGGCCCGCCCAGATGCTCTCCCTCTGCGCCAGCCTCGGGCATTTCTGCCCATTGTGCCCGTGGGAGACCCGGGGGGTCTTGGCCAGATTAGTGAGTGGGGCGGGCGGGCCGTGGGGATTGAGTGTCGCAGGGGGGCCCGGCCTGTGGCACGTGCTGTGGGCTCACGTCACATGGGGACTTTCCCAGCTGGCTGCAGGTGCTTGGCTGCCCTGGAAAAACACGGACTTGTTTCTCTCCGGCCAGTGGGCAGGAGCGTGGAGCTCAGGGCGCTGGGAGGCCAGGGCATGGATGTCAGCTTTGGGGAGCCCCTGGCGGTCTCCCTCATTCCCACACTTTGTCCCTCACTAAGCCAGTCTGGTCTCTGGTTTGGAAGCCAGGTGGCACTCTGAAACTCAGCTGTTGCCCGTAGGTCTGCCCAAACCAGCCCCCGACTCCTTCCCGCTTGCTGTCCTCCCCCCCACCAACCAGGTGCTCAGAAACAAATAAGGGTTCCGCTCCTGTGGAGGACAGTTTGGTGCGTCCTCAAAAGCCAACCATATGACCCAGCAATTCCACTCCTCGGAATATGCCCCCCCAAACTGAAAACAGGGACTCAAATAAAACCTTACACGCCCGTGTTCATAGCAGCACCATTTCCAAGGGCCCAGAGCCGCCCAGTGGCCGCTAGCGGGTGCGTGGATACACGCAAGGGGGTCGCCGCATGCGATGGAATATTACTCAGCCCCAGAAGGGATGGAAGCACAGACACCTGCCACAGAGGGGCCGAACCCGGGAAACATGATGCAAGTGAGAGCAGCCAGACACGGAAGGGCACAGATTATGTGACCTCATCTCTCCAGAAAAGTCTAGAATCTCAGATTCGTGGTTGCAGGACCTGGGGGAGGGAGGGGATGGGGAGTGCCTGCTGAGGGGCATGGTGTTTCATTTTGGGGGTGGGGAAAATATGTTCGAACGTGGCTGAGTGCTGCAGACCCGAACCCCTTAAAATGGTTACCCGTATGGGAGAGGATGTCCTCTCCGAAAAGAAACACACTGGGAACACCTCACGTGAACAGCGGGAGCCTGGCAAGTGCCCTCCAGTGTCCAGAGGGCTCCAGGTTAATGACACGGCACCCCCAGGGGGCCACTCTGAGGATACAATGTTGCAAAGAGGACCCTGCCCAGCCCAGCACAGACTAGTGCTCAATTCACATCCGCTCCTAGTTCCTCCCGAGTCTACCCAGTCATCCAGAAACGAGTGAATGACACCAGCAGCCGTCCCCATGGATGCAGCCTTTCTCCCTGCGGTTGTCTGGTCTGAGCCTGTGTGGTGGTAGTGGTGCTGGGTGGGGGGGCGGGGGGGGGGCGGGCAGATGTATTACACTCCCATTTCACGGATGTGAATACTGAGGCTCAGAGAGGCAGAGCGCCTTCCCAAGATTACAGATGGGCTGCAAGGGGAGTCAGGACCCTGTGGGTTTGGCTCCCAGCAGGACCAGCCAGCTCAACAGTCCTGCCTGGACCAGGAGGGGCTAGTGTTGGGGAAGCCCAGTGGTCAGGCGTTGGGGGTGTGCTCTCGGGGGTGACTGGGGCAGTTTGGAGCTGATGTTGCCGAATCCCAGGCGTGAAGTCCTCTGACCCAAAGGGTCTGTGTGTCTGACTCAGAAGCATGGGGAGCTGGGGTTCTTGCATTCTGTGGGATTGTTGACTCCCGGGACGTGTGACCCACGGCTCCAGCCCTGCAGAGGCTGAGAAGGCACGGGCATGAGCGCCCTTGCAGGCTGGGATCACGTGTTTTGGTCCAGGGGAGATGGATTCTCCAGGACAGGGATCTGCGTTTTATTCCCTGGTGGCAGAACTTGGCACGTAGGGCGCCTGGAGCCCACCAGCAGACCGGGAGACTGAGCGAGGCAGGACAGCAGGCAGAGGGCAAGGTGCCTCGTGCCACCACTCACCTCCCCGTGTCCTCTCCCCTCTCCGCAGAGCGCTGTCGTCCGTCGTGGCCCTGGGAGCCAACATCATCTGCAACAAGATCCCTGGCTTGGCCCCGCGGCAGCGCGCCATCTGCCAGAGCCGGCCCGATGCCATCATCGTGATTGGGGAGGGGGCGCAGATGGGCATCAACGAGTGCCAGTACCAGTTCCGCTTCGGACGCTGGAACTGCTCCGCCCTCGGCGAGAAAACCGTCTTCGGGCAAGAGCTCCGAGTAGGTAAGGGCGCCTCTGGGCTTGCAGGGACCCAGCCACGGTCGGGGCTCCGGGGGCCAGGAACCGCCCCCCCCACCCTCAGGAAGCTGCGCGGGGCTGCCCACCCTCCCTGGGCTGCACCAGCCCCGGTGTCTCTCCGAGCCTGGCCTGGAGCGGGGCAGCACCCCAGGGAGACCCCACTTGTATGAGCGGCCGAGGGGTGTCTTTCCGGGCCGTGGAGCTGGAGGTTGCGGCACTTTGGCGAGGCTGTGAGCCCCTGGGCGGGCAGCGGATAGCGCAGTGTGGCGGTTGGAGAGGCGCAGGGCTCGGCGGCTGGGCGGAACGAGGCGCGCCGCTTCGTCTCTCCCTGCCTCGTCTGTATCCGGAAACGGGAGAAGAACAGGAGTTCCTGCCGGGGTTTGGGGTGTGGGGGCTGGAGGCGACGGGTGCCCTTTATGGGAAAGCGCTCCAGGCGGAGGGAGTTCGCAAGCAGAGACGCGTGGGGTGCTGTGCTCACACGCGTGGGAGAGCGTCGAGGAATCCGACAGGCTGGCGGGCAGGGCGGGGGCGGGGGGTGCAGGGGGAGTGGGGCTGGCGGGGAGCTGGGCCTCCGATGCTCTGGGCAGTGGCAGCTACTGCAGGGGCCGAGCAGGGGAGGCCAGAGGTCGGCTGGCTCTGTCCCACATGCCATGCCCTGTTCCCAGGTCACATGCTCCGTGTCCTCACACAGCCCCGACGGAGGCTCCCTGGTGCCCATTTTACAGGGAAGGGGACTGAGGCCTAGTTGGGGAGAGCTTACAGGGCAAAGTGGGACTTGCAGAGCCTCACCTCGGTAGGAACCCAGCTACGTGACCCTGGGCATGGCCCTTGGGGCCACTCAGGGCCTCGGGGTCCTCAGCTGTAACATGAGCTCCGAGCGAGCTGGCTGTCATCTGGGCCCCCCGTGCCTCTCCCGGGCCTACACACAGTAGGTTCGAGCTAACCCGCTCTTGAGCTGGTGGGGGTGGGAGGAGATGCGACCTGCCCTTCCAGGAGGGTCGGATGGGGGCGCGATAACTTGGAGGCGCCGTGCCAGGCTTGCGGGGTGCCCTGCTATTTCAGACCCCCACCTGCAGGCAGAGCACGTCCTTCCGGTCCCAGTGGGCCAAGGAGCCACAGCTGCTGGGACCCAGGCCAGAGCCAAGCTCTGCGGGGCTTGGAACGCCTGGCATAGGGCTGGGGTGGCGCAGGGAAAGCCCCTGGGGCCCCTTTGTGGTGAGCAGCCCGTGGGTGGCACCTGGCACGGGCGGGAGGGTGGCCCCACCCCCTCCCGGGGGCGCACCACCCAAGTGCAGCTCCCTCCCTGCAGGTGCCCACGGGGGAGGGCGGGGCTCCCTGCTGCATTGGCTGCTCCCTGCAGGCTCCCTGCCAGGGGTCCGCTTGCCTCCCTGGCCCCTCGCTCCTGAGATTCTGGGCTCTGAGGCCACTGCAAGCACCCCCACGGCGCCGCTGAGTCCGGAGGTCACCTGCGGCTGCAAGGTTCACGCGTGACGGTCCGGGGCCCCGATCCCGGTCCCCATCTCCCACCCCATGGGTTAACCTTGCTTCTTCACCGTGCGGAGAGACGCGTAGGGGGCATGGTCCTGTGGCTGGGCAGGGTGGTGGGCGTTCGGACCTTCTTCGGGACCAAGAGACCAAGGCAGCGAGGGAGCTGTGGCCACTCAGAGACCCTGATCGGGGTAGGGTCCCCAGTAGGGGGAGGCTCACATGTGGTCTACAATCAATGCCAATTAAAAGGCCAAGTGGAGAGGTTTGGGCCCAGCCCACGACCCGTGCCGCACCCCCATAGTGGACACCAGTCCCACCCGCGTTGCCTTTACTGGCCGGGCTCCCGCTAACAGCTCCCCGCTCTTCCTTCTTGGAGCCCAGGCAGGTCTGCAGCTTGGCCTCGCAGGGAGGTCGGCTGCAGCCACGGGCGGACTGGTGCAGGGGGGTTAAATTCTGCCCTTGCGTGGGCGGGGGCGCCCTGCCCTTCGTGGCTTGGGCTCCCCTTGGGCATACGCGTCTCGGGCTCCGCTTCCAGGGAGCCGACCTGAGGCACCTCCTCTCCCTTCCACGAGCATTTCAGAGGCAGTTTTTGGCAGCGCCGTCTGCTCCCAATACGCCCCCTCCAGCCCACACCGTCTTGTCCCCGCCACCCCTGTCCAGGCTGTTAATGACCTCCGCGTGGGGGACTGTGCCCTTGTGCCTTATCTGGGCCCCAGCTCACCGGGGCTTCCTCTTGTCACTCGGGCTGTGTCTCCTGAGCCCTGAGCCCTGCCCCAGTCATTTCCCCCCTGCGGCCAAGACCAGTGTGGCTGCTCCCTGGGGAGCACTCAGTCAGCTTCACCCGAGGGGATCTCTGGCTCAACTGGCTCAGCCTCTTGTTGCTTAAATCTGCCATCCTTGCCTCTCCCCTGACCCGAGCACCTGTTGCCTCAGCAGAAACCTGCGTTTCCCTGCCCCTCCCTCCACCCTGCCCCACAGCCCCCGCAGGGCCTGCCTCTCTGGCCCTCCCCGGGCAGCTGTCCGTGCCTCCTCCTGCCCCCCTCCAGCCCTGGTCATGCCGTGTCACTCCCTTCCTCCAAAACCTGCAGTAGCTCCCTATTACCCCAGGATAAAGTTAACTCCTTCACCCGGAGTCTGGGTAATCCCTGTCACGCCTCACCCCCACCTCCCTTCGTCCCTTCTGGAAACCAGAATGTCACCCTGGCTGACTTCCTCCTCTCCCCAGAGCATGCCAACCCTTGGCTCCTCTGTGGCTTTGCCCCCGCTGCCTGCAGCCCTGGGAGGCCCGTCCCCCCTGCTCTGCTTGTTCACAGCTCGTTTCCCCGGAGGAAGCTCTTTCCCTCCTCCCTGGCTCTTCCTGTCCACAGCCAAGCCAGGCACACCTGGGAGCTTCGTCCTCCAGGTCCCTCAGCCCCGGGCCGGCTCAGCCCTGGCCTCAGTGCTCCCTTCACTCTGCCCCGGGTGGCGGGCCTCCTGCCCTGTGGACGCCCTTCTTGGCTCCAGGCCGGCCCCTGCGAGGGAAGGTCCGGCTCCCATTTTAGCTGGGAGGGCTCTGGCTTCAGGGGTCCTGCGGGCACCGTGATGGGGGTCCTAGCGGGCCCCTGTCCCTCCCAGGACTCAGCTGCTGGGAGTCACGAGCAGGAAGTGGGGCCGAGTGGCACAGCCTGCCCCTGTCAGAGGCATGAGGCCGCCCCGGGCACGAGACGGGAGACGGGCCATGAGCTGGCAGGCAGCCGGGGGCACTCGTGGGAGCAGGCGCTCAGGCGGTGCTGATTAATGATTGGCCCCAAGTGGGGGGATGGCCTGGGTAGGCAGGAGGGCCCCCTTCAGGCCTTGCCTGTGACCTTGGGCCATACCTAAATCTTGAGAGCCGAAGGGAAAGCCCTCAATGGGCGAATGAACCCCTGTGCAAGGTTCCAGTCCCTTTACCAGCAGCTGGTGCTATTCTTTGTATACCTCCAGGGACGGGGAGCTCACTATGCCACACGAGAGAGATCTTTCTAATGATGCTGCTGCCCTGAGGTGCACCCCCCCCCACCGCCAAGGAGCCACTTGCTGTGCTCCCTTCCGGGGGTCAAGACCCACACATGGTGTCACCTCATGTCTGGTGGCCACCCCCACCCCCGGCAACATGAGCTCCCCCAACCCAGGCCTATTTCCTGGCTTAGCGAGGATGCTTGTCAGGCCCCTCCCGACCCATCTCTTCTGTCAGCCGGCCGTGAGCTTGGGGAGGGGGTGACTGTGTCCCCAGCAATTCCGCCCTGGGATCGGGGGCAGGACACGAGAGCGGGTGGTTTCCCAGGGAAGCTTCTTAGAAACTCGGACCTCCGGGGACCCGGAGCAAGGCAGAGCATCTCTTACAGGCACAGTCCTTGGGTTGGGACTGTCGACTGGGGCTTCCCTGCCGGGGCGATGCATGAGATGGGACCCACGAGAGAATCCGAGTGGCCCAGCCCAGCCTAGGCTGAGTGTAAGGAAGCGGGTTCCAGGCAGAGGGGACAAGTGCCAAGGCCCAGAGGCCGGAAAGTGGCTGGTATTTTCTAGGAACCGTGGGAGGGTGACCCAGGGAGCTGGGAGCTGGGAGCCCGGAGGAGGGGGCAGAGCTGGGGTGCAGGGACCCCGAGGACACCGCAGAAGGCAGGGGAGGTTCTGAGCAGGAGAGGGACTTCTCTCGAACACTGGCACCCTCCAGCCACTGCCCCACTCCCGACTGAGCCCCGAGCCCTGTGGGACCCACGGGCAGGGGACATGGGAGCTGTGGCTCCCGCTTTCACCCGCACCCTGGCTACCAGGGAACGCTGAGTCCCGCCCATCATGTGCAGCCTCAGACATGACCAGGCATAGGGGCCACCCCTAATCCTGGCTCACGTGGCTGCCGGGGGCTGGCGGCTGGCTCTGCGGCAGGGGCTCAGCAAAGGCCATCGGGTCCTGGACAGTCCGGGGCAGAGACTTACCTCTGAGTGTCTGAGAGATGAGGGTCTCGAGACTTCCAAACCAGCCACGGGCAGGATCCTTGGAGGAGGCGGCCGACCCTGTGCCCGGGCACCTTGCCTAGGGTTTTGCTTGACTGGGGCCCAGGGGAGGCGTGACATGGGGTCCCGGAAGGGACGAGGGCTCCAGGGCCACTGCTGGCCGATGCGCGCACATGGACAAGTGCCCTAAGTGTCAGGTACATGACAGATTTTGAAAACTTCGAAAGGAAAAGAGCAAGTAAATATCCCTTTGCTGACGTTTACGAGGGTCCCGCGTTGACGTGGTAATGTTCGGATATGCCGGCTAATGAAACGAGCTTACCAAGTCCCCCTGCTTATTCTCACTCTCCTTAAACGACATATGGGGCTCACGTGGGACTTCTGCTGGGTGGCGCTGTTCTCGGGGCGCGGCCTGGGCAGGGCCAGTGCAGACACCTGAACCCAGATCCAACTGTCTCCTCCCCGGGGCGATGGCGCCGACAAAGTGGTGACAAAGGGTCACTCGCCAGCTGCTTCCTGGGGCAGGGCAGGAGTGGGAGGGTGAGCGCCTGCATGCATTGAGTGCCTGCTGTACGTCAGTCCTGGGGGAGGGGGCCGGGAGGCAGAGTGAAGGCCACCCCAGGAGTGAGAGCGGGGAGAGCCAGAGAACCAGCTGCCCCGGGCCCCCACTGTGTACCTTGGGCGCAGGCTTGCGCTCTCCCCATCGGTGTACCCACCCGTACCGGGGGCTGAGGCTAGGGCCAGGACTCAGCCGGAACTTGGGGTCTGTCCTCAAGATGGGGGCAGCTACGAAGGCCCTCCACTTCCTCAGCGCCCACTCTGGGGGTCTGCCCAAGGCTCTTATGGACAAGGGGTCCAGGGCTCTGGGCTCCGGTCTATGGAGGCAGGACACAGATCACAGGGTGGGCGGGCCTTACCCTTGGCCTTTGAGGGTCAAGGCCTGGCCGGACCTCGGCCGTTCTCCAACGGCCTCCTTCGGTGCTGGGAGAATCACTTCTGTTATGCCTACAGCCCTGTCCGAGGCCAGCTGCGGGGGTCCCCTTCCCTCTGGCTCATCCCAGATGTACTGTCCATATATCAGAGATGGTGAGACGGAGTCTCATGACCCACCCAAGGTCACGGCCTCGAGAGTTGAACCTGGCAGGCCAGCCCCGTGTCCCAGCAGAACTCCAGGGGCCAGGATAGACTCGGGGAGGAAGGGGTTCTGATGCCACCGTGTCCCCACACAGCTGCGGTCATTTGCCGCAAGCTGGGACGAGGCACCGTTCATAAGGGCAGGCCGTCCGAGGCTGACCTCCCTGCTGGACAGTCACAAGAGGGACTGCCGGAAGCCAGGGCTGCACCAGGGGCCTTCCCAGCCCCCCCAGAGTTCCAGGGAGGGGTGCCAGCTCCTGGAAGGGCATCCCAACTTGGGACACAGATCCTGAGGCTCTGGCTCGGGCTGCCCCTCGCAATGTGGCCCTAAGCCGGGCTCTGCCCCCTCTGGGCCTGGGGACCCCCATGCCCAGCTGGAGCACGGCCCACGTCGAGGGCGGCTGCGTGACACGTGAGGGCCTCCCTGGGTCAGAACAAAGGCCTCGGGCGCTCGGGGGCTGCCGGCGTGTTTGGACCTGGCGTGGCTCTTTCCAGGGCTCTGTTTGTGACAGGAGCAGGCAGAGCTTAGCGTGGAGACCATGACTAAACCACGGGGGAGCTGGGGTGGGGGCCTGGGGTCCGGGGCTCTGGGCTCCGTCCTTCAATTGCACAAATAAGGATCTGGGATGTTGCTGGGCTTGGACGTGTCTCTGGGGCTGCCGAACCCCCATTGTCCCCTGCCTTCTGCTGGGGTCCCCGAGCCTGAGCCCCGCGTGTGCAGTGGGAGTTGCGAGCCCGGGGCCGGTGTCTGAGCCCTGTCTGGGGCCGAGGGGCCGGGAAGCCTCACCGGCCCCACCCTGTGTCCCTGCGCGTCTCCCCCCGGCTCCTGTGCCCCCGACACCTGGACGTGGGCGCTGCGCCTGCTCGCCTGGGTGATACAGGAGCGGCTGACCTGGCCTGGGTGGCGCCTGCCTCCCTCGCCTCAATCTCTCCACCCGCGAGCTGGGGGTGGGGACGGTATTCCCAGACACTTCTAGGCTTGGGAGAGGCTGGGTGCCCGGGGCGGCGTGGGTGCGGGGGCTCAGACGGACTCACCAGCGGGCAGGGTCCCACTGGCCAGGCCTCAGGCCTGGAGGACTTGGGGACCACTCCGTCCCATGTCCCTACCCCACCCCAGCCCTGGCTTCCCTGTTCTGACCTGCTTCCCGGGAAGGTCCAAGATCCCCCGGCTAAAGAGGATTAGAGCCCACGGCACTGGCCTCACTCCCATGCTACACGGGGAAACTGAGGCTCAGGGGAGTGAAAGGCCGGGTGGCCCCCGGTTCCACCTGGGTTGGCCCCCGTGGTGGTGAACAGCAGGGCCGGAGGCGCCCGGGCAGGGCTTCAGTGCCCCGCTTCCCTGCTTCTTCTGCGTCCTGGGTGCCCCAACCTGCCCGTGGCCAAGGCAGCCCCTTGATTTCCCCCAAAACTGAACCTCTGCACCGCAGTCTCGGCGACAGCCCCACCATCTGCCCAAGCCCCCCTTCAGGAGACTTCTGGACTCATCTTTACCTAAACCCTCACCAATCCACCTGCTGGTCTCACTGCTTCCACGCTTAGCCCGTGTCCCAGGCCCGGCCTTCCTTACTTCCTCCGCCTGGCCGGCCACTGGTGTCTCTTACCCAGACCTGTATGCCCTGCTCCCACTGTGCCGCCCGCAGCCAGCCAGAGGGGCCCTTTCAATGTCGGTCACAGTGGCACCCTTAAAGTCCAGCCCCCTCCCCAGGGGCTCCCCAAGTCGATGTTTTGGCCCATTTCATGTTTCACCCTCTCCCCGGGGTCAGACCACTCACACCCATCTTGTTCCCTTCTCGGGGCCTTAGCCTTGCAGTATCCTCTGCCTGCACACTGTTCCCTGCACTCGTGCATGACTTATATCTCATCCTGCAAGATGTCCCCAGGAGAGCCCTCCCTGATCACCCCCAGTCATCTGCCTGTGCTCTCGAGGAACCCCCTCCCAGCTGTATGCTTGGCTCTGACCTGACCTGGGTGCCTCACCCCTGGGAGCTCTGGGGGTTTGGCCAGGAAGGCGGTCTGTGCTCAGTGTTGAGGGCACCGGCCAGCCCAGGTTGCAAGTCACGGTCATCGGGGTGGGAGGTAGGACAGCGTGCTTTCCCTGTCCGTCGGGTGGGGAGCGGTCTGAGCGTGACTCTGGGATCCCGGGTCAGATCCCAGCTCTGTGGCTGCCCTGCTGTGTGACCTTGGGCCAGTCACCTGCCTCCTCTGAGCCCAGCGTCCTAACCATTACTGTATAAATAGAGGAGAAGTTGTATGCAACCACTAAAAACCATCAAATACTGTATGTTTTTAAGGCAGCTTGTTGAGGGAGAATCCACATGACCCACAACTCATCTGTTTTAGTGCCCAATTCCGCGGTTTCTCGTCCCTTCACGGAGCTGTGACCCCAACACCGCCTTAATTTTAGAACGTTGTCCTCACTGCAGAAAGGAACCCCACACCCCTCGGCTGTCACCCGCCAAGCCCCCAGCCTCTGACTATGCTCATCTGCTTCCTGTCCCTATGGGGGGCCCCGATTCTGGGGATTTCACCTCCGTGGGATCGTACACCAGACGGCCTGTTGTGGCTGGTGTCCGTCACTCCATACGTGTTGTCGAGCGAGTCGCCCTCCATGGCGTGGCGTGTGTCCATGTTTGAGTCCTTCCTGTGGTGGGGAACCGTTCCCTTTCCTGGCCAGCCCACCTCTTGCTGACCCGTTCGCTGTGACGGACGCGGGCTACTGCCAAAGCCGCTGCCGTGTTTACGTCGCAGTTGCTGTGTGGACACACGTGTTCACGTCGCAGTTGCTGTGTGGACACACGTGTTCAGGTGTCCTGGGGCCGCACCCTAAAGGGGATTTCTGAGTCCTGTAGTAATTCTATGAGAAGCTGCCCCAGTGTTTCCAAAATGGCTGTGGCATTTTCTACCCCCTCCCCCCATGAGCCCGTGAGGGTTCTGGTGTCCCCTGTCTGTGCTGACACTTACTATTGTCTGTCTGTCTTGTTTTACTTATCCCGGTGGGGCTGGAGTGGCCCCCTACTGTGGTTTCAGTCGGCATTTCCTTGATGGCTCGGGACATCGAACATCTTTCCTGTGCTCACTGGCTGTCTTTACACCGTCTTGGGAGAAATGTCTTTTCAGATCCTTTTTCATTGGGTTATTTGCCTTTTTATTATTGAGTTGTAGAAAATGCCCTATCGGGGCGTTTGGGTGGCTCAGTCAGTTAAGCGTCTGCCTGCGGCTCAGGTCATGATCCCAGGTCGTGGGATCGAGCCCTACATGGGGTTCCCTGCTCAGCGGGGATCCTGCTTCTCCCTCTGCCCCTCCCTGATTAGTTCTCTCTCTCTCTCGCTCCCTCTAGATCCCTCTCTCTCTCAAATAAAAAAATCTTAAAAAAAAAAAAAAAAAGAAGAAGAAAATGCCATATTTAAGAGAGGCCAGTACAGGTTGGCAGAAAGGGAAGGGGAGCTGAAGGGCGCCGGGCCCTGCCCGGGATGCGAGCAGGTGCCTGCGCTCTCTCAAGCTCCTGGAGCCGCGCATGTGCGGAAGCCTGGGTACATGCCCGGGGCCACACGCGTGTGTGCACATGCAGAGAACCCCGCATGTGGCGTGTCACTTGTGGGGTCAGGCGTGCTCCCCAGTCCCTCTGGCACAGCCCCTTGACCATATCGGAGCTGTTAGCTTCATTGGCAGGCGGGGAGATGGAGAAAGGAAAGGGCCCCTTGACTGGTCCAAGGTCACCCAACTGGCCAATGTTAGGTCTAGGCTTGAACTGCCCCTGTCAGACTCTGAGCTCCCCTCCAGACATGTGTGTGGCCCCGGACCTTTGAGGCTCCTGCTTTGGGACAGAGGGATGGCCCTGGATGGCCCTTAGCTCTGAGGCCCCAGAATCCTGACTCGCCTTCTAAGAGTGAACCAAGTGCCTCCCCAGACCTGCAGTGAATCAGGTCATATGAGCTCAGGTATGGCCTTCTAGAAAGAGTATGCCACATCCCCAAGCGGCAGGTAGCTTTGAGTAGACAGTGAGGGGAGCATCTGGGGCATGGGGAGGGGGGGCTCAGGCCTCAGCTCTGTCCCGGGAGGGAAGGGGGAGCTCAGTTCTGCCCCCTTTGCCCAGGAGGCGTTCGTCCCTTCCAGCGGTGCCAAGTGTCCTCCTTTGGGTCAGGGTGGGGGGATGACAGGAGGGACTAGGTCCTGCTGTCCTGGGCAGGCGCCTCACTTGGGACATCGAGGCCTGGCTGGCACCGTGAGGGCACGGAGCCAGCAAGGGGCTGCCTCAGCTCTCTCGCTGAACCTGGCATCCGGCAGGGTCAGTGAGGGCTTGACTTTGAACAGCCTATAGGAGAGAAGGAATGGAGCTGGGTAGCCCCTTGAGGGGGCCTGGTTCCTCGGTTTACCCATGTGGCAGTGGTTTCTGAAGGTTCTCCTGCTCCAGATGTTTTGGGTTTAGGCAGAATATGCGGAGAGGGGGTAGCGGGGCAGGGCCAAGTGGGTCGGGCCCTGGGAGGAAGCAGAGTGATCGTTGGGCTTGTCCTGGAACCCTGTGAACCCCAGAGGCCCCAGGCCGGCTCCCCACGTGGGGACGGTGAGGGCAATGCCCATCTGCCCTGTTTGCTCTCAGAGCTTCTCCTGGGGCAGTGGAGCAGGTGAGAATTGTGAGTCCACTTGACAAACGGGGATACAGGCTCAGAGAGGGTGTGTGAGTTGCCCGGAGCCACAGAGCAGGGAGCAGCAGCATCTCCGCTGTGCCCAGAGTGCAGGGAACTCGGACACGTGGACCTGGGCAGCAGCGGGCCAGCGCCCACCTGGGCGAGCATCAGGGAACCAGGCCGCTCCTCTCTTCAAGGCCAGGGGTGTGTCAGGGGGAGGCAGCTGACTCTGCCCCCCTCCCCTCCGTGAGCCTGGCCAAGCTAGACTGCGAGGGGAATGGTAGGTGGGGATGGGTGAGGTCAGGGGCCAGGGGCTTGAGGTCATCTCAGAGGCCTGGAGAGCCTCCTGCCGTCACTGAGCAAGGCCCAGAGGTTCGAGGGGCTTCCGCCTAAACCCAACACCCACTCATTCTCCTCTGGGGGAAGATGTATGGGGGCGCAGGCAAAGGGCCCCGGGAGTGACTGTGGGAGGGGACTGTCCCCCACACCCCGTGCGGTATCCAGCTCTGTGGGTTGGCACAGTGACGCTCCCGCCCCGTGGGGCTGTCGTGGGAATGACCTAAGGTGTGTGTGCGGACAGCGGGGCCATGAAACCCCCGATCTAAGACACAACGTCGCCTTCCGCGAATCTCCCCAAACTGCCACTTGCTCCCCGACCACCTCCCCCTTGTCTTCATGGCCAGACGGAGGGTTTGGCTCATTAAAGCCAAATAAAAAAGGAATTAGTGGGAGTGGCCGCCCTGTGAGTAACCGATGAGTAACCGGGAGTCGGTGCTGGGCTTGGGTATGAAGTGGGGGGTGCCAGGACGCTCACAAAGGACAGAGGGAGGCTTTCGAGAACTGTCCTCCAAGCGCACGGAACTCTGGGCCTGCTTGCCTGCCTGCCGGCTTTGGGACAGCAGGACGCGGGAGGCGTCAGGGTGAATTTTGGGCAGAGGAGGGCTGGGCGGCAGGTCCCAGGGCCTCCGAGGGAACGCCCACTCCGTCCTCGCTCAGGCCGGGCTTGGTCGTGGGACTCGTGACTCCACGGGCCAGGCCTCTGGGTGTGATTGCACAATCCTGTGAGATCTCTACCCCACCTCCAAGGCGCCGAGCTTGGGACGTGCCCTCTCTGAGGTCGGCTCCCACCTGTGCTCCCCTGCCGACCGGTCGCTGAGCCCCGAGGTGCCCAGAGGGTCCCAAAACTGGCATCTCCTCCCCAGATTCCCCCGGAGGTGCCTCCTCTCTCCTTCTCTTCTGCACGAAGTCGCCAGAGACACCCTCCCTCGGCCCCTCTGGGCTTTGATGTCACTTGCCTGGGTTCTGATCCTGCTCCGGCCACTGAGCCCGAGTTTGACAGTCTCACCTGGGCTGGAGCAGTGATGAGGCCTGCCTCGCACGACTGTCTGAGCGCTCGGGGAGAACAGATGTGAGCGTGAGGGTTTCTGGTGGCCCGGGAGAGACGCGAGTGAGCGCAATGGTGTGGGAGCCACAGCCCTGGCCCTGGCACCAGGACAGAAAGCACCGTGTGCTTCAGGGGTGTCTCTGGCCGCCCATGACTGGCTCCTCCTGATCCCAACGGCCTCTTTCCTTCCTACGCTTGAGCTCACCAGATAAGCAACCCGTTTCACACCTTGGCACCTTCGCTCCTGCCGTGCCCCCTGCCAGGAGCACACGCACCCGCTGCACACGGCCACGGGCCACACAGACACTCCGGAAACACACGCCATACACGTACACGCTCACACGCCACACACACTCCCATGCACTCGCAGGGAGTTAAGTCGAACTTCTTGTTAAGATTTTCCCTTTCCTTAAGGTATCACCTCCTCCCGGAAGCCCTCATGGACTCCGCCCCTCACAGAGGCAGGGGGGACATCTTCGAGGTTCTTTGACCCCTGCAGCCCTTCTCGAAGAGCTCCGTGGTCACCTCCTACCCTGGAACCCCTGACGCAGTTACCGCACACTTCCCTGCCGTGTGTGCCTTATGGGTCCGTGTGGGTGAGCTTGTCAGCAGACCCTGCCGGGCTCGGGCAACAGCAGGGAGCTCGGTAACCCGATGCCCTTCCCTTCAGATCACCTTGACCTAACTTGAAGCCAGGGAGGGCGAGGCCCCATATTCTCCCTGGGCTTGACCTTGGGTCAGCCCGGGAGCTCCCAGCCAGCCCACCTCGACAGCGCCCGGCCGGGGGCTCCTCGGTACTCCACAAAGGGCGTCTATGCTGAGATTCTTCTCACAGGAGGGGTGCCAGGGGCGCAGAACCCCATGCTGTTGGTCAGCAGGTCCCCGGGCGTCGTGCACTGACCTCAGACAGGGTGGGGGGCAGGGGTGGGCAGCAAGGGCCCCCGGGGCAGCCCTGTGTCCTTTGCAGACCAGGAAGGAATCCCCGACAGCTCTTTTCAGAGGAGGGAAGTTTCCAGGGAGCCGTCGCCCCTCTTTGGCAGCAGAGGTGAACCAAAGCCTCCTCCGCACTGGGCCTCCAAGACCAGCAGGTCCTACCCTGGTCCTCAGTCCAGATGGGAGAAACCCCAGGGAACAGGAACCCCACAGAGGGAGAGCCCCAGGGGAAGCTCCCCCCAGAGGGCTGGTAGGTGAGGAGGTCGACCCTAGAGCACATACCCAAGGCCGATCACGGCGGGCAAGTCAGTGGTGCTTCGTGGATGTTCGTGGAAAGGACATGACTTGATCTTCAGCCCTCTCAATCTGGGGGTGATCACTCTCGCCACAGTAATGGGGATAGTGGCGGTCACAGATGTGGGGCCTGTGCAAGCACGGAGCTGTCCCTGGTTTCCACTCCCATGGTGCCGGCTACTGAGGGCCACACAGACCTGCCACGTGGCCCGCAGAGAGTCTTGGAGCTCATGGGCAAGAGAGGCCGGACCAAGGTGTCAGGTTGCCCAGGGCCCAGCCAGAGTCCATGGAGAACCAAGATGGATTAGTGCTGCAGCTGTGCATCGGGGAGCCCATAGGCCCCTGTGGAGCCAGGACGGCTCAGCGACAGAGCTAACTCAGAGGACAGAGTCAGGAGCAATGAGGAGCCAGATCTGGGACTGAGGGGAAGGGGTCAGCCAGGGTCCCCTGCTGGCTGGCAGTCTGGAAAGGCTGCCTGGAAGAGGAAGCATTGGACCCGGCCTTGGAAGGCCATTAGGATTTGAGAAGGGGAAGGAAATTCTCTTCAAAAGACCAGGAGATGCCCAGGAGCATGTGAGCAGCACTGGAAGGAAAGAGTCGTTGTTCGGGGCAGAGAATGGGGAGGCGGGACAGGGAAGCCGGCTGGCCTCGGGCCCTTCCCAGCTCAGGCAGAGGAGGAGCAATAAAGGTATAGAACAGAGGAGCCCAAACTGCACTGTGGGTCCCCGGGCTGGTGGCTGGGGCATGAGGGAGCTGGGGAGGACTGGAGCCCAAGGTCTGGGCGGTTCTGGGGGCCTCGGAGCCAGGCAGGGAGGCTGGAAGAGAGGAAAGGCGCAGGAAGCTGGGGCCTGGTGATGGGGTGACAGTGGGTGGTCAGAGACAGGAAGGCAGCAACACAGAGCCTGGAATTGGGGTGCTCTGAGACGTGTGGACTCTGCCTGGTTCTTGGCTGCTGGGAGAGGGCGCCGCGGAGATCAGAGATCGGCGCGAGGGGCGCCTGGAGGAGGGCAGAGGGGAGGGGGCAGGGCCTGCCAGGGATCTCTCCCAGGTTTGGGGAAAATGCACCTCCCCGCCGCCCAGTGCAGGCTCTTGGGACAGGGAGAGATGACAGTGGTCGCTGGTGGTGGGGCCAGGGCCCGCACCGAGCACCCACTGAACCCCAGGCTCCGTCCTCACCATGGCCCGAGACCCAGGATCAGCCATCCCCTGAGCCGAGTCAGCAGCCCAGAGAGGGCCAGCGCCGAGGCGGGGGGCGCACCCCGGGCCAGCAACGGGACGGGGCCGAGCCCCGCGGGGCCTCACCATGCGCACGCCGTCCCCCCGCAGGGAGCCGCGAGGCCGCTTTCACCTATGCGATCACCGCGGCTGGCGTGGCGCACGCCGTCACGGCCGCCTGCAGCCAGGGGAACCTGAGCAACTGCGGGTGTGACCGCGAGAAGCAGGGCTACTACAACCAGGCCGAGGGCTGGAAGTGGGGCGGGTGCTCCGCCGACGTGCGCTACGGCATCGACTTCTCCCGGCGCTTCGTGGACGCCCGCGAGATCAAGAAGAACGCCCGGCGCCTCATGAACCTGCACAACAACGAGGCCGGCAGGAAGGTAGGGCGGGGGGGCCCGGGTGGGTGGGGGGGGCGGGGGGGCCCGGGTGGGTGGGGGGGGCGAGGGTCAGGGGGAGTGGTTGCGGCCTCCCCGGGGCTCTCCTTCCCCACCTGGGTGGGGGTTCTTGGGGGCCTGGACCCCGGAGGTGTGTGGTGAGGGGCACTGGGCCCGAGGTCCCGTCTGACCCTCCCGGCAGCTCTAAGGTTCCCATTCCGGAGGTCTGAAAACTGAGGCTGGGGGCGGGGCTCTGGTTCTCAGTGGCGGGTGGCAAGGCCGAGACCAGGACCGAGTGTGGGGGTGGCCCCTGGGCCATAGTTCCATGTCCCTGCCCTGGTACCAGACGGGTCGTACCAGCACACCGGGAAAGCTTCCTGGAGGAGGCCACCTTTGGCTCAGACTGCCCTGCCGGACTGAAGGAAGGGATGTTCCCAGGAGGCAGGAGCAGCCTGAGGAAGGGCGGAAACCCCAGGAGCCACCCGCGTCACACCTGGGGCGGAGCAGCGCGGTGGGGCAGTAACGGAGGAGGTCCGGGCAGGACCACACTGGGCCAGAAGTCAGGGCGAGCCCGGCCCCGCCTCAGGGAGATGAGGGCCCCAGATACTGGGCTGGGAGGAGCGGCTGCCGTGGCGGCAAGATGGCCCGAGATAGGGCGCCAGCCGAGCGGAACGCCTCTCCGGGTCTGGCTCCCCAGCCCCAGGGGCTGTGCCCCGGGCACCAGGCCCTGCGGGTCTCTGCCGGCACGGGACAGACTTGCCGGCCTCTGTCCCAGGGACCACAGTGAGCCAGTTGCTCGCTCGTTCACTCAACAACACTCCTTGTCCCTTCTCTGGGCCAGGCGTTCGCAGGGCTGGGCACAGGAGACAAGGCGGAGGAAGACACGGCACCAGCCGGGTCCGCATGAGGGTGCAGAGGTCGTAGGGCAGTGAGAGCGGGGAGACCCTGGGGGGAGCAGAGCCTTGAAGGTCTCGCCAGCTCTGAGAAGAGCCCGGGCAGGAGCGGGCGCTCAGGGCAAAGCCTGGCCTGGGACAGGCCTTGAATGCCAGGCCAAGGGATCGACTTTATCTTGTAGACGTAAACAGCCAGTTGTTATGAAATTACTGTGAAACGAATGGAGAGACTGACAGATAAAGAAGGAGTGACGCCGTCTGAGCCTCCAAGGAGCTCACAGGCCCCTTGTGGGCACCGTCAGGTCTCCACCTGTACCGGGAGAGGTGCAGGAAGGCAAGGCATGAGCAGGGCTCCCCAGAGCAGGAGGTGTGCTGAGCCCTGGGTGGGACCACTGGCCTTGAGCCTCTGCAGTAGCTCAGGTCCCGAGGCAGCGTTTTCTAACACCCCTGGGAAGAAGGTCTCACCATCTCCATTTCACACGTGAGGACGCGGAGGCCCATAGTGGGCGGCAGAAGCCCTGACGGCTCCAGTGGCCTGAGCTCTGGTTAGTGCCTGGTGGGGAGAGTCGGAGGCCCTCCCCGCGGAGGGAGCAACACAAGCGAGGCAGGGCTGGGGGGCGGGGTGGGTGGGGCAGGGGCGTGCCTCGAGTCGCGTGTGCGGTCAGGGGGGCTGCTGGCCCAGCTCAGGGGGTCCAGGCAGACGAGCGGGCTGGCACGGGGATCGGCCTCCTGGTGCAGGGGGCCACGGCCACCACGCTGGATTCTGGCTGGATTCTGGGCCATAGGCATCACGGCAGGGGGCCTGGGCGCGGGAGGGTCAGCATGTTGGGTTTTGAACCGTGAAGCCGTGAGCTGAGACGGGGAGTAGGGGAGAGGAAGGTTGTGGGGAGAGGACCCAGCCGTGCAGGGAGGCCGCAGGAGGGAGCTCTCCTGGGGTCAGCAGCCAGGATTCTGGGGCTAGCACCACCCCTCCCTGTCTGCGAGTCCCCTCTGAGCCTCAGTCTGCTCATCTGCACAGTGGACATGATGCGCCTCGTCCTCCTCCCTGAGGGCCTTCCCGCCACCCCCGAGCCCGAGCTGTGGAGCACGCGTTCGGCCTGAGCCCTTGGCAAAGGACACTGGTGGCGGCAGCCATGACCCTGCAGGGCAGGGGCCTTCGGCTGCCAGCAGCATTGATCGTGGTGGGGGGGCATGGCTTTTGAGGTTTCCATAAGAGCTGAGTCTGGACCTTCTTTCTGGTCCCATCAGAGTGCATCCAGGCTACGTCTGACTCTCTGGAGCCAGAGTTCAGCAAGTTGGGTGGGAAGCAAGCCCACCGGGGCCACATGAAGTCCCATGGCCTGGATGGCTCAAAGCAACAGAAATTTATTCTCATAGTTCTGGAGCCAGAAGTACTAAACCCAGGGGTCAGCAGGCCATGCCCTCTGATGGCTCCAGGGGAGGACCCTGCCTGCCTCTTGGTGGCTCCTTGTCTTGTGGCTTCATAATCCTGTCTGCCCCCATCTGCCTCTGGTCTCCAGCTCTGGGTCTGATTTCTTTTCTGTCCCTTACAAGGACACCTGTCCTTGGGGTTAGGACACACCCTGATCCAGGATGACCTCTCGAACCTTAATTACACCTGCAAAGGCTTATTTCCAAATAAGGTCTCATCCTGAGGGTCCTAGCGGGGAGACACTGTTCAGCTCCCCAGGTCCCTGGTGGGCTAGGGTCAGACGGGCTGAGCAGGAGACCCACGTACCACCAGCTTCTGCGAGATTGACGCCAGGGCCGCCCTGCCCAGCCCTTCCCCGACAGCATGGCCTTTACTGAGCAGCTACCCTGCTGTGTGGTCCCGACGGGCTAGGCGGGAGCAGTTGGGTGCAGAGGGAGGCCACGCCGGAGCAACAGATCTTTGCGGCTACTGCCCTGTAAGGCAGGAGCCTGCCTAGCTGGGGAGGTCTGCCGTTGGGATGTCCCCGGGCTCTTCTTGTGGGTGACAGAGGTCTAAAGCCATCGCTCACGAGGGTCCCAAGCCCTAGGAGCTCAGGCAGGACCCCCATTAGGGGGCCACAGCTCTAACCTGACCTCATCTCGGGTCCAAGCTGGTCCTGCCCCAGGGGGCACAGCATTCTGGATGAAAACCCGGGGTCCAGGAGGGGTGACTTATGCGAAGTCCCCAGTAGAGAAGCTTCTGGCCACACTGGGCCCCCAGGCGGTGGGGGGGCACCTGACCCCCTCTCTCCCTTGCTCAGTGCCCACGCCCAACTCACACTGTGGCCTGGGCGAGAGGGTGAAGCCGACGTGGGCCTTGCCGTCCCCCCACCCCGGGCCTCACACACCCACGGAGGCTCAGGCCACCACTAAGGCCCCAGAAACAAATGTGTGAGGCGCGTGTGCTGCTTCCGTCCCTCCTGCCCGAGGCCAGTGCCCAAGTGGCGGGTCACGTGCCTTCTGTGTTCGCGAGGACACGGTGACCACCGCGCCCCACCCCCCCCAGCCTGGCCACGACTGAGCACTATTCCCAGAGCCCGTGCCACGCCCTTATTCCAGAAGCAACACCAGGCTGGCCTATTCCTGGAGGCCCCCGTTCCACCCCCGACACGCCTGGGCCGGGGGAAACCGAGGCCCCACTTCTCCGGGCGCGTTGGGTCACGCCGCGCCCTCCCCGGTGGTCCCCTGGGGCAGCAGGGCTGGCGCCCCCACCGCTGTCACTCTTATCTCGAGGGCGCTGGAGACGGAAACGGCACATTCTTGAATCCTGTGATCACTTCCCAGGACAGGCTCGGTCCCCGGGGACCCAGCCAAGCGAGGATGCGGCTCCCCGCTCCGCAGACGGCTGCCCAGTCGGCTTCCTCTGCCCACCGTCCGGGCCTGGCCCCGCGCGCCGGTCTGAATGTTCCTGGGCGGGCAGTGGGGATGGGGCTGCCTGGCCTTGGTGAGGACAGGGAGATGGGGGCAGGGCGGGGGCAGGAGCAGCCTGGGCCACCTGGCCTGGACAGTCCTGGCGGGTGTCAGGCCTTCACAGCCTGTCTGAGGAGGCATCTCCTGGGCCAGCAGCCCAGTGCACTGGGGACTCTGAGAAGGCCGTCCATCGGGTCGGCTCTTGGCCTGAGGGTCGTACGTGGCAGGCAGTGTGGTCAGGGCAACAGAAGCTTGCTGGCCTTGAAGGGTGGGTTGGTGGGGGAAGGGTCTTTCTGGGGAGGGGAGGGTTGAAGCAAAGAAGAACACGGGGTGCAGGTGAGGAAGGGGAAAGGATGGACAGGAGGGCAGGGAGAGGGGCAGGAGGCAGACAGGATGTGCTTTCCCCGGGAGGGGGGTCTCACCCTCCATGGACCCCCCAGGGCAGACTTCTGGTCCATGCCCTCAACCCAGACACCCCATGGCTCTGTAATTCCAGCTTGGAATATTCCTTCTTGACACAGGGGCCCTCCCCTGCTCAGTCCTCCCCATCAGCCTCCCCTCCTTCCCCCCATCCCAGCCTCCCAGGTCTCCCCCCTGGAACATCATCCACAGGATGCTGGACCAGGCAATGCCCCCCACCCATCCCCCACATCCAGGACACCATCCTCAGGGGCCACCCAGCACCCACGAGACGCTCACGTGGGCCGAACCTCTCCTCCACCGACCTTGCCTGCCCTGCACCCCTCCCGGAGCACTCTCCTCTCTGTCCAAATCAGCAGCTCGTCTTCCTCCATCCACACTCCATGCAGGCGCCCCTCCTACGGGAAGCCCCTTTACCGCGGCTGGCCCCCGGAGCCCCCACCCTGGATGGTTTGCGTAGGCTTCTTCTTCCGTTCCCTGTGCAGGACGGTGGGCCCCCGAGGTCCTTGCCCAAGACCAGGGCCCCATGACGGCAGGGCAGGGAAAGTGATCAGGATAGTGGCTGGCCCTGTGGGATGTTCCTTTCATTCATTCATTCATTCATTCGCTGTGGGGCTCCTAGTCTGGGCCAGGGCTGGGGTTCTGGCCCAGGAGGCGGGGGGGTGGCCAAGTGCCCTCCGGGTGGGGCTGCCCAAGTGGGGCCCGTGGGGTGGAGACAGCTGACAAATGGTCCTTCTTCAGCCGCGGGCCGGCAGCTAATGATTCCCCATCTTTAATCAGCCCTGCTGGCAGGACCCTTTCGATCCAGGTAAATGAGTACCTGGGGTCAGGGCTGGCTCTGGGAATCGGCCTTCCGGGACCGCGGAGGGAGGCCCAAGGAAAACACACGGCTGCGCCCATCGCAGGCCCTCGGGGAGCTGGGAAGAAAGAACAACACTGTCGGGGGCTGGCTTCCCAGCAGGCAGCACGCCTGGGCCTCGCTGACCCGTGCCCTCACCCCCTGCTCGTCCCCCCGCTCCGTCCTTCGGCAGACACGCACAGAGCTCCGTGCAAATACCATGTTTTCACTGAGCAGTCCTTTATTAAGCACCAACTACATGCCGGGCCCTACCCTGGACAGGAGGGCGGGAAGGACAGAGAAAGGAGAGGTGGGGATTTGCACGTCGTAAGGACCTATGGTAGCTGGGGAGGGGCTCACCGCGGGGCACCTGCGCCCCACCTGGCTGGGCACAAGCCCCAGCTTCTCCAGGTGCTGCCCTGCGACGTGCAGCAAGCCGCGTGCCCCCGGGCCTCAGTTTCCACGTTGGCACATTCACCTGAAGAATTTCGTGAACCACATTTGATAAACATACGCTGGGTTCTGCTGAGTCCTGGATATTCTCACTGGACCCTCACGAGGTCCTCTGCAGTGGGGACCTGTGGTCAGCAGCCCCATTATGCGGCTGAGAAGAGGGAGGCTTGGGAGCGGGAGGCACTCAGGCGGGATCCTGCAGTGGGAAGCGGGAGGGGGGGGGGCGGGGGTGCCAGAGCCCGCTAGGCTGGAGGCAAGGGGAGGGTGGGGGCGGGGTGCCCAGACCAGGGCCACCCGTGCACACTGAGCTCCTGCCCTGTCCCGCACAGGTCCTGGGAGGGTGGGGGCGGGGGCTGGGCAGTGGCGGGGTAGCCCGGGCCGAGGGCCATGCACACCGATCCCTGCCGCCCGCAGGTCCTGGAGGAGCGCATGAAGCTGGAGTGCAAGTGCCACGGCGTGTCGGGCTCGTGCACCACCAAGACGTGCTGGACCACGCTGCCCAAGTTCCGCGAGGTGGGCCACATGCTCAAGGAGAAGTACAACGCGGCGGTGCAGGTGGAGGTGGTGCGGGCCAGCCGCCTGCGGCAGCCCACCTTCCTGCGCATCAAGCAGCTGCGCAGCTACCAGAAGCCCATGGAGACGGACCTGGTGTACATCGAGAAGTCGCCCAACTACTGCGAGGAGGACGCGGCCACGGGCAGCGTGGGCACGCAGGGCCGCCTGTGCAACCGCACGTCGCCGGGCGCGGACGGCTGCGACACCATGTGCTGCGGCCGCGGCTACAACACGCACCAGTACACCCGCGTGTGGCAGTGCAACTGCAAGTTCCACTGGTGCTGCTTCGTCAAGTGCAACAGCTGCAGCGAGCGCACGGAGGTCTTCACCTGCAAGTGAGCGCCCGCCGGCGCATGCGCACACCGCTCCGCCCGCCGCGCCGCTCGCGGGGGGGCTCCTTCCCGCCCCGCTGGTCGCCTCCCGTGGCCGAGCCCTGTCCCGGACCAGCCGAGAGGTGTCCCTCTGGGGCCTAGGGAGTTCCTGCTTTTCTCCGGGGAAGCGAACCCTCCCGGACTCGAGCGTCCCCTCCCCCGCCTGGTGGCACCGACGACGTGGACGTGCCATGCGGCCGGCCGCCGCCACGCGGGACCCCACGCGGGACCCCACGCGGGACCGTTCCCCCGGCCGCGCCCGCCGCCGGGGCCTCGGGGTGGCCCGCGCAGATGTTGACCAAGTTTATTTATGTGTCGTTAGTATCAGAGAAGAGTAGCACTAAGGCATAGCCAGTCCTAACTGTACCCCGTGCGAGCGCAGCCCCTGGGGCCCGCTTGCTCTCCCGTCTCTGGACCCGCGGGAGCACCCCCTGCACAGCACCCCACAGGGCCTCTGAGGAGAGCCACGGACACACGAATCAAATCGTATCACACACGTCCCCTCCCTAATGCTGTCCCCCCCCGCCCAGCGCCCCCGCCAGCCCGGCAGCCTCAGTTTACAGAGCCCACTCCCGCCCGGAGCCAGCCGGAAGCCTTGGACAGCACTGCGCTGGCTGGCGGCGGGCTGGTGGGGTGCGCGGCGGTTCAGGGGTGTCTGCCTTCTGACAGATGCAGACACCGAGGCCCCGAAGGGCTTGAGAATGAGCCAGAGACCCTGAAGTGGTGAGCGGAGGCTCCTGCCTTGGCTCGGGCATCCTGACCCGGGGCAACGTGCTCTGGGGATACCCAGGGTGGCTTGAGACTGCCCCCATGTTTTGCGAAATCGGGCTGTACCCCTCCTTCCCTGCCGTCAGATGCACAGGGACCTGTACCCCCAGAGGTGCCTGCTGGGGCTCCTCTATGGCCTCTGTGTCCAGTCCTCCTCCTTGGGCCCTGACTCCAATGCCGAGAAAGCTCAGAGCCAGCCTGCTGTCCTGCTGTCCCGGCAGGTGTCTGCCCTGCAGACCCCTCCCCCAGGGGCCCTACCTGCATACCCTCCCCTGAAGTTCAACTCACCCTCAAACTTGAGAGGGGGCCCTGCTTAGGTCTCCTCCATGTGCGGGGTGGGGAGAGACCAGAACCCCGGGACTCGGGGCAGACGTGTCCTCTGTGAACATGCCCACCCTCCCTCGGGGAGTCTGAGTTCCCGGGGGGTGGCTTGCCGGCAAGGGTGGTGTGCAGCCGGCTTCTGGTGTGTTGCCCTCCGCTGCTCGTGTGTCCATCCCCTGCCCCCAACTTAGGGTATTTTCATGCAGAAACCTGTGGAAATGTGTCCTCAGGCAGCTGACAAGCCAAGTGGGCCCGACATTAGCCTGGGGTGAGTGACACACTCTGGGCCCTGGCCCTGGCATCTACCCCGTGGTGATGCCAGGACACGCCGTCAGTTGCGTGTTCACGCCGGCACCTCCAGGCCACGGTGAACGCCCCGCCCCGGTCCCCCTCCTCTCTGGGTCCCAGGACACTCCTCCGAGTCCACAGGCCCGGTTAACTTATATTGTTATATAGCGTCGAAATGTCTATCGTGTCTTTTAAATTATTGTGACCTACACTGGGTACTGGAGGGAGGGGACAGCCTCATGCAGTGCCCCGAGCCAGGCTCCTCCTTCTGCTTGAAATGGACTCTTGGGGCTCCGGATGCCATCGAGTCACATGTACTGTCCAGGCGCCTCTGCCGAGACCCTCCTTGAGAGCCTGTCAGCGGCGGCCCCTCCCTCGGGTGAAAGGGGGTCAGTGTGGCCCGGGTGAGGCGGGGGCGTTCGGGGCACTGCGTGACCTGCGTGTCCCCGTGGCCCTCCCACTTGAAGAGAGCTGGTGGGTTTTGGATGGGCTGTGTCCTGCCTTCCCTGGAGGGGAGCGTCCGGTCCCAATAAAGCTGGAATCAGAAGTGAGTGTGTGTGGAGCCCACGCGATGCCCTTGCGGCTTTCTCCCCCTGGGGGTGGGGATGAAGGTGCTGTCCCGGGGGACCCCGAGCCTCAAGCCCCCTCGGCCCTCAGGGGCCCCACGTTTCTGACTTCCTTACCCTCTGTGCAGGCAGAGTAGGCATTGTGCCCGTGCACCTCTGTCCTCACACGTCGCCCAGGTTCCAGGGGAGGCCTCGAGTCGTACAAGCCTCCAGGCACCTTTGGGGGCCACCACACCCAGCAGGGGCCACTGGTGGTGACTGGAAACAGATGCTGGGCCGCTGGACAGCCCGGGCTCTCTCTGGACAGCCTGGGCTCGGGTATGGGGACAGGAGGCCACGGGACTGGCGCCAGAGCCAACTCATGGGGCTGGGTAAGGGCTGTTCTTAGGAGAAAGGGGGGCTTGGGGGTAGAGGACCCGCAGCCAGGAGGCCTGGTTCCATCCATCCGTCTCCTTCTGCTTTGGACCCCGACTGGTCTCAGGATCCCTATGGGTCTATCTGTTGTGTCTTGTGGGTTTTTGCTCAGGTGCTCCCCTTGGGGTGCTTCTAGCCCCTTCCAGGCTTGGGAAGATAGCCCGAGGCCCCTGGGAGCCCAGCAGCCCCTGGCTGGCCACCAGGCCTTGCTGCTTCTCCTTGGAGGCCTGGGTGCCGCCGGGCCCCTGCACTTGCGGTAGCCGTGTGAGCACAGAAGGATGAATGGCATTCCTGCCGAGGGCTGGAAGGCATGCGGTGGGGCCGGTTTGGCCACTGCCCGCTGTCCCGGCAGCCTGGCATCGGGCGGAACCACTGATCAAACAAGGCCCCGTCCACACTGTGCCCGCCGGGGCACCCACGGAGCCTGGCCCCAGACCCAGACCCCAGCGGAGGGGCCACCCGGTGGGCTTCTGAAGGAGGACGTGTCCCTGGAGGGTGTGGAGCCAGGGAGACGGATGCAGAAAACTGTGGACTTGAAGCCCAAGCCCAACCCTTCCGACGGCCAGGCGTGGGTAACCTCTAGGGTGGCCCTGCCCAATCTATGGCCTCAGTTTCCCCATCTGAGAGCAGGAGGTGGGCCCGGCCAGCACTTGGTGGTTAGCGGGGCCCGTGGGGCCTGCGCCTGGGCCGGGCAGTTTGGCAGGAGGCCCTGGTTCCCTGCGAGACGGTAAGCAAATCCGCGGTGCTGGCCGCAGCCGGGGTCCGGCTACTCCCGCAGGCCCAGGAATGAGGAAAGAGCCTCGAGAATGCCCCGGCCCCGGTGCCCAGACTGTACTTACTTCTTGGCCACGGTTCAATCCCAGCCCCAGCCTCCCAGGGCCACCTGGCACATCCTCCGAGGGGCCCTGCCTGAGATGTGGAGCTCACACCGCCCAGCCTGCCTGGGGGCCCACCTGACCCGCAGCCCCGGGCTCCGCCTCTGAGGCTACAGTTTCAGGAGCATCCCCAGACAGCCTCCACCCCCCGCAGTGGCGAGTTCCCCTCTGCGTGGCGCCCCTGCCTCCTGGGCTCCAGGCGCCCCGCTCTTCGCTGGGCACGCCAGGTGCCTGACTCCCTCTCCACGATGGCCCAGGGGCGCCCCATCCCCAGACTTGCCTTCCCACCGCGCTCCAAGAGGCCGTCACCAAGCAGCTGCCAGATGTGGGCCGACCACGAGGCATTCATTCATTCCTTGCTCATTCGCTGGTTCTGTGGCGCTGGAGGCTGGGCCCTGCGTTGGGCCCTGGGAACAGTGGTGGCTCACGCCTGGCCTTGACCTCCCAGGGCTCTGGCTCTTCACTTGGCTCTCCTGCCCTGAGTGGCAGCCTATTCTCAGGGGCAGCCCCTGGCTGAGGCAGCCTGACAGATAGGAATAGGCTTTGGGTGGGTGCTTGCATAACTCTGGGCCTCAGTTTTCCTCTCTAGAATGGGTATAGGGAAGCCAGTGGTGCCCGGCCCAGCCCACCTCTCTCTTTCTGTGTGTGGAGGGTGCCCCTGCCCACACCTGGCTCACAAGCTGGGCTTTAGCACTAGGACCCCTCCCACCTGTGGCCCCGGCCTGCCGCAGGACCGCCCAGGCTGTCCACCCCGATGCTGTCTGTGGTCAGAGCTCACAGGTCTCACAGGTCGCTCCTTGGCAGGGCCTTCAGAGTCCTTCCTGATCCTCTGTCCCATCTCCTAAGCCCGTCTCCACCCTGCCTCCACGCAGATCCCCCTGCCCTGCCGGCAAGCCAGCCCTTCCCAGAGCTGCCCGTGGAGCTCCACACCACCCCCTGCCCGGCCTCCCCCCTTTCCCGAGCTGTGCCCTCCGGCCGGGAAGGCTTTTCTACCACATCCCCTGCCCAGTCCCCCTTCCCACAATGCTCACTTTCCAGCGAACTTGCTGGGGCCCTGATGTTTCTTTCACCCTCCACCCAGTTTCTCTCCTGATGGAGAGGGGGGCTGCTGTGACCGTCCCTGCACCCAGCAGGTCTAGGGACCTTAGAAGTGAGAGGCTCTGTGGAACCCTGGACACCCACCACGCCAGATGCGGGGTCTGGTTCGCAGTACCCCCCATCTTCCCCGTACCCCTCCCCTACGTAGGTCAGGGCTATAGCTCTGTTTTACAGACGGGAAAACCCAGCACAGAGAATGGAAGGTTCTGCCCGAGGTCACACAGCCAGCAGAGGCAACGTCAGGATTTGAACTGTCCTCTGGGGTCTTCCTTCTGCCTGACTCATATGCCTCCTCCCGCCAGGGGAAACTGAGGCCCCGGGACCTTGCCTAAGGCTGTACAGGGACGAGCGGGAAGGGATTGGCCGAGGCAGGCCCTGGGGTGGTGGTGATGGCCATGCTCTGCCTCCGCCGAGGATGGAACAAGAAAGAGCGGGTTGAAGGCAGCAGGCAGGATCTGGGTTAGACGTCTGGATGAACTTGCAACTCCCAGAGCTGGGAGGCAGACGGGCTGGGGAAGAGAGGTGAGTGGAAGCTGGAGCTCTTTGCACTCAGGCAAACAGGGAAAGTGTGAGTTCCCCTGAGCAGAGCGGCCAGGGCTGCTCCTGGAGGCACCAGGCCAGGAACGGGCCCGCCAGGAGCCAGGAAGTTCAGCTGGATGTCAGCCTGGAGCTCGCCTACAGCTGTCCTGGCCCCCTTCCCTCCTGTGGGTCTGAGCTTGCGTCCACCTTCCTTCTCTGGGATGCCGCCTGCCTTCCCATCACATCATTGGCCGTGCAGGGCCCCCGGGGACGCAGCAGTCGGGCCTGGTCATTCCAGGCCCTAGTGAGTCCCGGAAGGCCCGAGAGGGCTGTGGGCTTGGCAGCCCCCTCAGGGCCCAGCAGAGGGCCTGCTGGAGGGGGAGGGTTGGTCAGGGGGTGGGCAAAGACACTGGGGATCGGGGCTTCCTTATAGCCTGTCCCAAGAAGCCCGGAACTGCCCGGCCAGCTCCCTGCTTGTGTCTCTGGACGTGGCTGGAACGCTGCATTCACATGGGATGTGGTAGAAAAGAAAGCCCTCGTAGCCTTGCAAGAAAGCAGCCCGGCAGGCCGGTAGGTCCAGGATCAGGGGTCCTCTTACTCCACCTGCAGGCAGAGGCCAGTGGCCGACAGGGCAGGCCTGGGACACCTTCCAGATCTTGGACACAGGTAGCCTCCTTGGGGCCGCTGCTCTCCCAATGGTGGCCAGCCCACTCACCTTGAGGCCTGAGGGTGGGCTTCAGGACTCTAGTCCTTCTAGGACTGACCCAGCAGCGGGTCCGGGCTGGCCCCTCTGGGCAGGACACCTGAGGAGGCCTCTCCAGGTGTGTGCAGCTCTGGACACCCCCTGCCCCAGCTGCTGGGGCTGGAGCCCAGCTGGGGCCATTCTGCTGGCTTGGCCTCTGTACCCCATATCCCTCCCCCAATGTGGGTTGGTGGGGAGGGGGTTTTTGCCCAAGGTCTGTCCCCTGGTTTCTGGCTCAAACTCTCACTCCTGGTTCCCGAGCCCCTGGCTCTTGCAGCAGACAGGACGGGATACGATATCCAAATAGTCACGCATTCTTTTGCCCACTCGCCGGTCATTGCCAAGCCCCTCAGTGCACAGAGCTGACTGTGAAACAAGCTCTTCTCATCATCGACCCAGGCCGGGATGGGGGACAGAAAGGTGAACACGCAGGCTCCATCGGCCCCCATACACAAGGCCGCAATGGAGGGAAGTAGGGTCTGGGAACGCAGAGGCGTGTGGAACCCACCTTGGGTAGAAGCTGGGGTAGTCATTAAAGACTTCTTGGAGGAGCTGGCATCCAGGCCAAGGCCCAGGAAAAAAGGGAAGAAAGAAAGACGGTGGGAGGGACACAGAAGGAAAAGGGATGCCTCGGGTATGGGGCTGGAGAAGAGAGGCTCTACCGTGGCCTGGGGTAACAGTGTGGACGGTGGAGCATGGGGCTTGGGGGGCTGGGCAGTGGGGAGAGCAGAGCTTGAAGAGCTCCCTCACAGCTGATAAAGTTCCAGAAGGTTCTGGAAGGCCATAAGGGAACCTTCCACTTGAGCTTCATGGTTTCCAGCATCTGGCAGGAACACTCCCGGTGCCCTTCCCCTTGTAGCCAACAGAGTCGGGTGACTTCTGGGCAAAGAGCCTGCAAGCCCGCCGGCTTCCCTGAGCCCGTCTGGAGCCCCCGTTCTTCAGTAGGAAAGTAGCTCAGATACGAGTCCTCAGGCTGTGAAGGGTGTGGGGAGCAAGGGGTAGGTGCTGGGGCCCTTGTCAGCCTGCTCCTGGTCCATCCCGGTCCCTCTGCTGGGCTAGGGGCCACGGCTGTTAGTATCAAGGGTTTGTCCCACCATCTCAGTGAAAGCATTTGAGGAGAGGCCTCCCCGGGCCTCCGTTGCTCCATGTGGACTGGCTGATCCCAGGGTCGTCATCAGAGCCAGGATGGGCCCAGCCTGGGTGAGCACTGCATAGGCCACCCCCAGGTCTGGCCTCTTTGGGCTGACGAGGCCACTCCAGGATTTTGAACTTCTTCTTGCAACCAGTCTGGGAGGGCGTGCCCTGCCTGCTGAGACAGGGGGCACGACCTTGTCGATGCTCCCGACATGGGCGGGGTGATTAACACCTGCTTCCCCTTCTGGGTTCCCAAGGAAGAGAGATCGATTAAATCTCAGTGACAAGCTCTCTGGGAGAGGGAGGCCGACTGGTGGCAGCAGAGTTGAGTCCCCATGACTCCCTGGGAGTGAGGGCAGTGCCCACGGCAGGGTGGGGAGTGCCCTCATCTCAAAGGGCCCCTCCCTCCTGGAGGGGCCTGCAGGCCCTCAGGGGGGTCAGCGCCTCCTTGAGGAGACTTCGGGGCAGCCCTGGGAGGCCCGGCAAGGGGGCAGGCCTCCGGCCACATTAGGAGAACTTTCTCAGGGCCAGAGCTGTAAAGACGGAGTTCTGACAATCACTAGGGGAAAGCAAGCATGGTTTGATCTCCACGTAACAGGCAGGGAGGGATGCGGCTCCGTGGCGCTCAGGTCCCACGATTCTCATGGGGCAGAGGCTCGGCTGTGCAGCTCGGATCCAAGACTCTCGGTTCTGTGGTTGGGAGGCGTCAGAGCTCTGGGCCGGGGAGGAGGGCGGACTGCGCCAGGCTCTGGGAAAGCGCCTCTCCTCCTGTCCTGACATCGCAGCTCCCTCTGGAGGGGAGACTCTCTGCCTCACCCTTGTTTGTGTGCTCCCCAAATACTGGGCACCCCCGTGTGTCAGGGGCTGGGGAAGCCACCCAGGGGAGCCGACAGTCTGGAAGGCGCACGAGGTGGTAAGTGTTTATCGGGAATGGGGTAAACGTCCTGAGCCATCAAGCATTCGGCCTGGGAGAAGGAAAAAGCCAGGGCAGCTTAGTGGATGAGTGGGGGTGGGGGAGGGTCAGAGTGGGCCACATCGATGGGCCAGGATGTGAGGGAGTGAGGGAGGAAGATGTGGAGGGACTTCCAGGCAGGGGCTGCCGTGGCTGGTGAGGGAAGGGAGAGCAGGGAAGTGGTTAGACGGCAGCTCCAGGTCACGGGCGCCTGTGAGGTCTTGAGCTTTTCGTCCCAATGACAGGCCCCGTGAGGTTTTTGGCTGGTGGGGCTGTGGCGTGCCTTCATCTCTCGTAGGATCGTCCGCTGAGAAAAGTCTCCGGGGCTTTCCCTGCAGCCAGGACGCAAGCAGACGGGGTGAGGGGGCGCCCGATGTGGTCCAGGCGGGAAGCGCCACGGGAGAAGCTACGGACTCTGGCTGGGTTTGGCAGACATGGCAGCAACCTCTCCCGAGGGGAGCTGGGGCCTTGGACAGGAATCCCCAGAGAGGGGGAAGGCCAGAGAAGGCCAATGCCAGGCTCCGCCCAGGCTGGGAGCCCCAGTGGTCCCTTGAGTGCAGTGGGGAGGGACTTACCCCCGCCCGTGTGGGATGGGGAGGAGCCAGGACTCGGCCAGCCTGCTGCTCGCTGGGGAGGCCGGAGGAGCACCTACACTTTCGTCCCCTCTGTAGCCTGTGGGTCGGAGGAGAGGCCAGGACAGCTGGGCCCCGGGAAACACACTGGGGCTCTGGGTGCCATACGATCTGCCTCTGTGACCTCAGCCCCACTCTGCCTCAGTTTCCCCTCTGTAAGCTCGGATGAGAGTGCCTGCCTAGGGACTGTGAAGAGGGTGCCGTGGGGTGGCCTGTGATGAGTCAGCAGAAGTCAGCAGCCGTCCCCTCCCCCACCGCCCCCTCCTCACCATCCAGGCCAACTGAGGAGCAGAGGGCAGACGTGCCCCTCAAGCAGGCAGCCAGGCCTTCATGTTGGGAAGCCCGTCTGCCTCCCACCCACTCAGAGGCCCCTTCCCTGGGCAGGCTTATCAGTGAAGGGGTGCGGTAGGGCCTGGCTGACCCTCCCTGTCCTTCCCTGACTTGGAAGCCGGACTATCTCGCTGGAGAAATTCTGCCTGTGGACAGACCCTGTGTGGGCCCGCGCCAGGCCAGGTCCCCAAGCATGCATTGGGGCTGCTGAGAACTGCGGTGCTCTGGGAAGACGCCAGTGCCCTGCGCTCGTGTGCTCACTACTCCTGACATGCTGCGGAGGTCCCTAGGACTATATTCTGGCTCAGGGCCTGGAAGCCCCAGGTCTCAGCCTCTCTCGGTCTTCCAGGATCCCTTCCGCTGGTGCCCGACCCCTCTCCAGCACCTGCTGGGGCCTCTTGCCTTTGGCTGACCCCTGACTGAGGCTGTGCCTAGGGACCCCAGGGTCCCCTCCTGTCCCCCATCCCAGGGCTTTCGTGGTCAGGAAGCCGTCTGTCTCCCTGGCTGCTGTGGACAGCGATCTCTTTGACCCTCGGCTCCCACCAGCAACACCCAGCGTATCCCCAGACTGCTTCTGTCCCCCTGGGACTCCCCAGGGCCTCTTGCCCTGGACTCCTCCCTGCAGCCTGGCAGAGCCCCCTCTCCAGGGACCCCCAGGTTCATGTCCCAGCTGAACCCCTGGAATGCTGCCTTGTGTCGCTGGGGCCCCTGGGCCATCTGGTGGGCCCCACCCACTCAGACCCCTGAACTGGCCAATCTCATTTCCCCACTTGCCCTCCATTCCCCGCAGGTCCGCAGGCTTTTCGCCCAATCTCCCTTCCACCCCCCTTGGGGCCCTCTGGGGCCCTCCTGGTGGCCCTGACATCATTTCTTCCGGGACGCCCCGCTCTGCACCAGCTGCCCCTGCTACCCTCATCAGACGTGCTATTGTTGTCTGTCGACTCCGGAATGCAGGTGGGTGATTGCGATGACTGTGCGGGCGGGAGGGTGGGCGCCCCTGGCCCTGCCCCCTGCCCCCCTGGGCGTGGCCGCCCACGAGGACGTGCCCCCTGTGCAGCCGTAATGGGCACATGTGCCCACAATCGTCTTCTGATACCTCACACCTCTGTCACTGGCAGTTAAGTCAAAACTTGGCACGAGCCCAGAGCACCAGGCCAGGCCTTGCACAATGTGGGGTGGGGTGGGGCGGCGGGGGGGGGGCGGGGAGGAATCCCCGCAGGGACGCTGAGATGCCCCTATTTTTAGCCTCGAGAAGAAAACTAAACCCCAACACACACAACGTGCAACACAAATATTTGTTTTTATTCTTAAAAGGGCTCGGGTGGCGGGTTTGGGGCCTGAAGCACACGCTGGGTTGAGCCACGCTGGCCGGGAGGGAGCCGCGCCTGTCCCCACATGCCCCGCCCGCGCTCCCTCCCCGCGACCCCACCCTGCGGCTCCAGGAGCCTCCCCAGGAGCCTCCCCAGGGCCCCACCCGCCCTCGATGTCCTCTAAGGAACTGGCCGGGCAGCTTCCCGCCTCCCGCCCCGCTCAGTCTGCTGTCCCTCCGGCCCCGACCGCCTGCCCCTCTCTGGAGGGGCAGCCGCTTGGAAATCCCACGTTCTGGAAATTCCTGCTCTGCGGAAGCCTCCCCCTGCTCCGGATTCCTCGCAGTTAGCAAGGTGGGGGGGCAGATGGCCCTACAGAGGGGCGCCATCCTGACTGCTCCGGGGCGGCCCCCGGCACACATGAGGGAGACACTCCCCAGACCGCTCGCGGCCTCACGGAGAGGCTCCTGGATCCCTGAGCCACGTCGCGAAGACAGCAGCGCGGTTTCCTGCGTGCTGGGCGCCTTCCCGACGCACCCTTGCCCAGGGCCGCCCCGACGAAAGACAGTAGCCAGGGGAGCTTCGAACAACACGCATTTACTTTCTGGGAGTTCTGAGACCAGAGTCCAAAGTCAAGGTGTCCGCGGGGCGGCCTCCCTCGGGGACTGGAGAGGGAGGACCGCGGCAGCTCCGGAGGCTGCGGGCATCCTTGGCTTATGGTCGGGTCACTCCAGCCTCCAAGGCCGGCATCTGCCCGTCTGTCTGTGTGGCCTGACCTCCGTGTGCGCCGGACACCCCCCATCTGCTCCCTCTCAGAGGTCCCCTGGGATGGCATCTGGGGCCTGCGGACAAGCCGGGGTCACCCCCCATCTCCAAGCCCTTCCTCAATCACATGTCCCGTAGACTCTTAACAGGCTCTGGGATTAGAACCTGGACAGCCCCGAGGCTGACGGCCCCCGTGAGGTCTCCGTGAAGACAGACTCCCCGGGAGGAGGAGAAGGCCAGGCAGGGAGGGGTCCACCAAGGCAGACGGCAACCCAGGACGTGCTGCCCCCAGAATTTGGGTTTGGAGAGAAACACAAGCTCGCGGCATCCCAGACCACCCGGGGCGAAGCAGGCCTGGGTCGGCCTCACTCCCATGCCAGCGCCGGCCAGAAGCCGTGCGGGTCACCACAGTCCACGGCTCGAGGCCCTCCCTCCAGGTGTAATTCGTCCTGTCCCCTGCCGTGCCTGAGGGGGGGGGGCTGAGACATCCTCTAACTGGGACACTCTTTTCAGAGACCTCTGCGTGGTGGTGGCTGCCTTGCTGCTCCTCACGGCTCAGCGTGACGGTCACCGACTCAGAGATCCTTCTAGGCTCCAAACTTAGAAGCGACCTGTTCCCCAGACCTCTCACGGAGCTCGTCCCCCAGGCTTCTGGTTGGTTCCGTCAGCACACGCACCCTTGGATGGGGCCCTGCTGCCTTCTCCTCACAGCGGCCCGGGGACGGCGCCTGGGACAGAGCAGAAATACAGCCGTGTTTTGTTGACCCAGTGGACGGATGTGTCCCAGACACTGGTTCGATGATGAGAAAATGCCGTCAGTACCAGAAAGCCATCTAAGGAGAAACCGAGGCTCCTGCTTGGGCCCAGCAACGCCCCTCCCCCAACACGAGTGGGGGGTTGGGCCTGAGGCCCTGGCTAGACTTAGGTTACAAGATTGGGCGATCAGATGGAGCCTTTGTCCAGTGAATGCATGTATTAAGCACCCACTGTATGCCAAGACCGCTCAGCGAACAGTGAACTAGGAACAAGGTCCAGGGATGTTCCCGTGCTGGGGGCGGCACCAGGCGCTGAGCCCATCCGCAGGGGGTGCGACTGACCTTGGGCACACGGCGAGGCGGGCCTCACCTCACAGGAAGCGGGATTGGAGGGGTCTGGGCCCAACTTACCAGCTGCCCTCTGTTGGCCCTCATGTCATTCCAGGTGGGCGCGGGCTGGGGCATGCCTCCCCCCGTTGTCCTCCCGTGCTCCGGGAGCCCCGGGCTCTGTGCAGGTGTCCAGCGGCTGCTGGGGACAGCGGCTCTGGCCTTCAGACCCATCACCATAGAACGCCTCTGCTGGGGCTGGGTTTGACAGTCAGGGTTCCACAGAAGGGTTAGTTTGACCAAGGGGCTCTGCTGTTAAAAATGTCAGAAAATCGGGGCGCCGGGGTGGCACAGTCAGTTAAGCATCTGACTCTTGGTTCCAGCTCAGGGCAGGATCTCGGAGTCCTGAGATAGGCCCCGCCTCAGGCTCTGTGCTTAGCATAGAATCTGCTGAAGAGTCTCTCTCCCTCCCGCTCCCCGCCCCTCCCCCTCTGGCTCACATCCTCTCTCTCAAATATATAAAAATAAAACTTTAAAAAAAATGTTGGAAAACCATGAAAGGAGTCCGACTCTGTAGTTTCATGGAAGGTACGAAAGGCTCAGAGAGGGACCGGGTCTGCCCCAGGCCACACAGGTTGCACAGGTCTCCTGGCTCCTCCCCCAAACAGAGGTTGCCTGAAGCTGGGCTTCTCAAACCTCCCCCCACCCCACCACCCTGGGGGCTGGCCTGGGGCAGAGCAGCCCAGCTCCAATCCCATCCCCCCATGCTCAGCTGGAGGTCCTGAAGGGAAGTTCCAGTAGAAAGCCAAAGCCGGGAGACTCTGGGCTCAAATGTTCCTAAGTGAGACCATCCCATAACGAATAGTCCAGGTGCTCAGAAATTTTCGGCGTGCTCACTGGCCACTGAGGTCTTGGGTTAGGGTAGGCGGCGCAGAGTCCCATGTTCCTGGGTGCAGGCTGGCTTACCTGGGAGTTCGGCTCATGATGCACCTGCCATTTCCCGGGAGGGCAAATGACACCTAGCCCACTGCTAGGTGTCACCCCATGGAGAGGGAGCTCGGGCAGAGACCCCCGTGCCCCGTGACTGGGGGTGGGGCTCAGTGTTGACCAGTCTCATGAGGGCACAGTGGAGCCCGTTGCCCAACACTCCCGAGACCCTGGGCCTCCTGTTTGGGCCCCGTGGAGGAGAAAGTCTCGGCATCCTGGAAGAAGCTGCCAGCCAGGAAATCAGACAAGGAGCCAGGGCCCAGAGAGAGTCGTCCGGGCAGAAGGAGCACTGTGGGGCTCAGACCAGGAGGACCACCCCCCAGTTTTCTGAGCAGAATTCAACGCCCACGATCTAACTGGAGGGGATGGGAGAGGGGCTTCTGGAGGCAAGGCTGAGGGCAGGAAAGCTCAGGGAGCTCTAGGGCCAGATGGGGGTGGGGATCGGCCCAGTGCCCCGAGGCTAGCAGGGGTTTGGGTCTGAGTGTTCAGGGCCTTGAATATCAAGTCTGGGCCACTGACCCGGCTTCCATCCCTGGGGGCCCTGGCCACGGCCTCCCTCATGACTCAGGGGTCAAATCAGTGGATACGCAGCTCCTTGCCTAAGGTGACCTTCCAGTCCTCTCTTCTGGGCCAACCCCTACACATCCTTCAAGACTGGCTCGTGGGGCGCCTGGGTGACTCAGTGGGTTAAAGCCTCTGCCTTCAGCTCAGGTCATGATCCCGGGTCCTGGGATGGAGCCCAGCGTTGGGCTCTCTGCTCAGCAGGGAGCCTGTTTCTCCTCCACTCCCGCCCTCTGCCTACCTCTCTGCCTACTTGTGATCTCTCTCTGTCAAATAAATAAATAAAATCTTTAAAAAAAAAAAAAAGACTGGACTCATTCATCCCCTCCTCCAGGAAGTCCCCAGTGCTGCGCAATCAAGGGCAGGAGCAGGGGCTACAGTTGCTGGAGGCCGCGGGGCTGTAGTGTCATTCTGCCAACACCAGCCACAGATGCCCACCCGAGTGCAGGCCCAGAGCAGAGTCTGGGGGACTCGCTTCTGGTGGGAGAGACGCCTGCACATGAGGGCCTGGTGTGGTAGGAGAGGGTGGCCTCTACGTCCTGGCCTGGCCTGGCCCCTTCTGCCCATGCCTGGGGCTGGGTGGCCTAACCTCTGCAAGCCTCAGCTTCCTCTTCTGTAAAATGGGGATTTTCCTAACGGGCCTGGGTGAGGATGCCCGGCAGGCACAGCTCCAGGTACAAAGGAGGCGCCCGGCTTTCCAAAGCCACTGCTCCTGACGGCCGCTGTGGACGGAGTGATTAAACCCCAAAGACACATGGAACTCGAGAGCGTGAACGAGCCTCTTTGGACATGGAGCCGTTGCTGGGTCTGCCCCATAGGAGACGCTTCCTCCTCCCTGCACCTGACCTGGCTGCCCTGGGCGCCCCAGCTCTCAGCTGCAGCAGGCCTGAGCCCCTCGGGGCACAAAGTCGTCATCAGCCTGGGTCTGTGCACGCCCAAGGGGAAACCTTTGGTTCCTTCAATCCCACTGGCCTGGTGCTTCATCTGTAAAAGGGGCTCGTGACCACGTTGCAAGGCCATCTCAGAGCTGCTCGAGGTTCTACGTGCCCCACGCTGGTGGCGGAGGCCGGGCCTGTCTTCTTGATGCGGTGAATGTTCTCTGACCCTTCTGAGTGCCCCACAGGGCTGGGGACCGGGCGCATGGGGGTCTCACAGGCTCAACCCCGTGCCTGCCTCATGCCACTCGGGTCTGGTGGGCCCAGGAAGTGGCCCTGTTGTCACAGTCCTGGGAGACTCCGCGGGTCTTCTCGGTGAGACCTCACAGACTGCCACAGTCCCACTCCCTTGAGCTACCAGGGCCTCCCGCCCTTTTCTGGGGATGTCTTGGAGCTTGGGCGGGGGTCGGGCAGGAGAGCGGGTGCTGATGGGCCTCTGGCCTCAGGACAGAAGCTCCCCTCTGGGGCCTTGGCCTCCTCCTAGCCTGGGGGATAATCCCCCCAGCATTGTGGGAGAAGGAGCTGGGCCCTGGGAAGATGCCCTAGAGCCTCAGCTTGGGCCCGGGAGGGCGACCTCTGGGGTTTTCACTGGTTGCCCCACCCTTGGGGTAATTGAGAAAGCGGCTTCCTTTTAATTAAAGCTCTGCAAAGGGTCTGAGCTCCCTAGGAAAGGGAAAGTGTAGATGCAGAATAATTAGCCAGACAAAAGGCAAATCCCCTTAGCATCTCCCTGGGCAGGTTAATTGGTTGGGGCTCTGGCCCGCCTGTCCGGGCCAGATACCCGGGCTTTCCCCAGCCTCCCGCCGCTCGCTGACCCTGAGGCCACACCTGCCCCACTGTCCGGTGTGGGAACCCAGCGGGGGCTCCGGTTGCCCTCTGATCCGCCCCTGCCCCGCAAGGCCCTCTGCTCAGCCTCCCGGCCCCTCCCTCGTCATACCCCAGAGCCAGGGGGAGCCTGCAGGGCAGCCCTGGCCAGTCTCCCTGGAGCTCCTGCGGCCCTGGGCATGCTTTCCTGTGGCCTGTTCCAGCCGCAGCACCCTCTGAACCATCTCCTGGGCTGACCCCTCCGGCTGGCAGGCTCCCTCCCCACCAACACCCCCAGACCCAGCGTAAGTCCTCCTGGCAGAGCCAGCGGGTCCCTGTGACAAATGTCCTCTCTCCAGCTCCTCCTTGTCCTTACCTGTCCCCAGATGTCAGAACCATCTCCAAGGACTCAGGGTCCAGCCCAGGCCCGGCACATAGCGGCACCCAGGATCCCCAGGCCCAAGGTGAGGCTCTCGTGCAGGCTGTGAATGCGGAGCCGGGCAGGGCCCAGAGTGTCCCTCACCAGCCCAAACGCAGGCCCGGGAGAAAGGGCCGCCTCTTGACTGTGCCCTCTGTCCGTAGGAGGGAGCCGGCTTGGAGAAATCGAGAGGTTATCAGTGAGCAAGCAAGAAGGAAGGAAGGAGGAGAGAAGATAGACGGGAGGGGGAGGCCTCCCGATCGCTGGCCCCTTCCGGACTGGCAGACCCCAAACTGGGTGAGGCTCACTGGGAGGCCTTGCCTGAAATCATTCTGAAACGTCTGATTTCCTGCCCTGCTCTGTGAGGCCTTCCTCTGGCTGTGGCCCAGGGTAGACCCCGAACCGCAGCCGCCACCATCACTGTCCACAACTGTGGTCGAAGCAAGAGGTGCCCAGGCCTGCATCTGGCGGAGGCCACGAGGCCACTGAAGTCGGGAGAGGTCGAGGCCGAAGGTCTCACGCTGAGCTGTGGGAGAGCAGGGGTGCGGCAGGGCAGGCATAGCCCGGGTCCTCCCGGCTCAGGGCACCGTGTGAGGCCCAGATAGGGGTGGCCCTGACCCAAGGTCGCCGCGGGGCTCCTCGGGGCAGCCCTGAGCCCCTTCGCACTGCCCCCGCCCCGGCGGGCAGTGAGTCAGCCCCACAGCTTGGTCTGAGGCCTCGGGCTGTGGCGGTGTTTCCAGCTGTGGTGAGGGGACAGCTGCTTGTTTTCCCTGCAGTTCCTGGGGGCGGGGGCGGGGGCGGGACCAAGGAAGCTGACCCTGCTGGTTCTCACACTGGTTCGGGCTTCCCGGGAGCCCCTGAAGGAAAGGGGGGGCTCAGGGACAGGCCGCCGGGGCGGGGGGCGTGTGGGGCCTCCCCGCCACACTCCTGGGGCGGCCAGCCAAAGCCAATTCCGCAGGCCAGTTCCTGGAGCGGGATGTTGGGGTTTCCGAGGTCGAGAAGGAACTGGCAAGCTCGGTGCATGATGTCACTGGCCCAGCCCAGCCCTGGCCCAGGCCCCCGCCCTGCCACCGCCTTTCGAGGGCGAGGGGCCCCCCGGGATCGCTCAGAGCCACCACCGTGAGGACTCAGGTACCTGTCCCAGAGCAGCCCTAGGCATCCCTGGCCCTCACCACCCGGGTCTTGACTGCTGGGGCCACCGACCTGGGGAGGCCCTCGGAGGCGGGGACTGAGTGTCCCGGCTTCTGGGACGGGCCAAGGTGGCTTTGAGGGGAGGTTTCCTGAACCAAGAGAACATGTTTCCAAGATGTAGTGATTCACCCGTGCCGGGAGGCCCTCCCGAGACCTGCCGACCCTCCTCCCAGCAGGCCCAGGGCTCAGCCCCCAGTGGGGCTAGAGCCCCCTGACCGACCTCGGACCCAGGCGGGGTCAGTGGGGGCTGCCTAGAGTCGAGGACCCCTCCCAGTGGGAAGAGGGTGGACGACAGGGGCCATCTTCCCCCTTTCTGGGATTTCCAGTTTTCTGCCACAAACGCTATTTTTTCTGGAACTTTTTAATGAAGTATAACCCACAGGAAAGTGGACACAGAAATATACAGCTTGACAAATTTTCGCAAACCAAACCCTGCGCGTAACCAGCACAAGATCAGAGACAGAGCGCGGCCCGGTCCCAGAAGCCTTTCGGTCCCTGCCTGGCTGCTGTCCCACCCTGGGGCCACGCGCCCGACTCCCACGGCCGTGGGTTCGTTTTGTCTGTTGCATACCCCACACGAACGGGTCACACGGCCTGTCCTCACATCAACGGGTCACACAAAGCCTGTCTGGCTCCTTTGTTCAACATTGTGTTTGTTAAAAAAAAGGAGAAGGAGAAGGAGAAAAAGAAAGAAACCCCAAAACCAAAGAAGACGATGTGCGGGACATGTCCCGTAGCTTGAATGCAATAATCCTAAATACATACACTTTCTATGTATTCGGTTCTACCTTAGGAAAGCTGGGAGCAAGGAATGCATAAGCAAACAAACAAAAATTACGTCTGCGAGGTTCCCCTACGCTGTTGGTTGTGGGCGTAACTCATGTAACACTCTTAAAAAAATTAGAGCATTTTTCAGAGCAATCTGGAAAAAAAAAAATCGAGGGGAGGGTACAGACTTCCTCTATGCCGCCCTCCCCACCCCTGCGGCGAACATCTCCCGTCTGTCCCAGGTGACCAACCGGTAGGGGCCCGTTATGGTTCGTCAAGTGCGCAGCTGCTGTCAGGGCTCACTCTTGCTGGGGTGCGTTCTACGAGTTCGGACAAATGCACAACGCCGTCTCCCCACCACCACAGCACCTTCCAGTCTGCAGAGTTTCTTCACTGCCCTAAAAATCCCTGGTGGTCCACATCTCTATTTACTTCTCTCCACCCAGTCTCGGCGACCACTGGTCCTTTTACCATGTCCACATTCCGGGCCTTTCCCAGAATGTGACAGACTGGGGACCCTACAGTGTGGGGTCTTGTCACACAGACTTCTTTCCCTTACGGATGTGCGTTTCCCGCTCACTCCTCTTCAGTGCTGAGTAACAGGCCATCGTCTGCGGGGACCACGATCTATTTGTCGGTCCATCTGCCCAATACCGTGGTTGGTTCCAGGTTGTGGCAATTACGAGCAAAACTGCTAGAAACATCTGTGGGCAGGTCCTTAGGTAGACATCAGCGTTTCGCTCTTCTGAGTAAACCCCGGGGAGCGCAAATGCTGGGTTATAGCGAAAGAGTATGGTTGGTTCTGATGGCGCCGTCAGCGAAGGGTCCGGTTCTTGATTTCAGCTCAGTCCGTGATCTCAGGGGCGTGGGATCGAGCCCCGTGTTGGGTTCCGAGCTCAGAAGGGAGCCTGTTGGAGAGTCTTCCCTCTCTCTGCTCCCCCCAACTTCTGTCTCTCTCTAAAATAAACCAAATTTTTTTAAAAAAATGAGGTTCGTCCCCCACAGTGACTGCCCCTTCTGCGTGCCCCCCAGCCACCCACCTACGTCCTTTCACCCACATCGTTGCCGGCACTGGGCGCGGTGGGTGGTCTGGATTTTGCCCTTTCTCAGACGTGTGTCGTGGCGTCTTATTTTAAGTTGCAGCCGCCCGATGATACAGGAGGGGAGCACCTTGTCAGAGGCTTATTTCTCATCTTTGGTAAGTTCTCTCTTCAGATCTTTGCCCCATTTTTTAGTTCGATTTCCTATCGCGGAGTTAAGTTTCTGTTACTCAGCACAGGGGCCGTTTAGCAGATACGTTTGACGATGGTTTTCTCCCCACTGTGGCTTGTCTTCTCTCTCTCCTGACCGTGTCTTCCTCAGAGAAGTTTCTAGGTGTGGTGCATCTGGTTCACCGTTCTCTCCCTCACGGACCGAGCCGTTGGCGCTGTCTACCACGTCCTCTCCAAACCCGAGGTCATCCAGGTTTTCTCCTCCGTGATCGACTAGGAGTTTATTATGTAAAGTTCTGCATTTGACACGTAGGTCTATGTCCCTTCCTGAGCTGATTTTCGTGAAGACCATAAGGTCCGTGTCCAGATTCGCCGCTTCGCGTGGGATGCCCGGGTGTCCCGGTGCCCTGTGTTGAGGAGCTGGTCCCGGCTCCATCGTGCGTCTGCTCCTTCGCGAGATCGGCGACTACGTTTACAAGGGTCTGTTTCCAAGCTCTCTGGTTCTGCTTCGTGACCCGTTTCTCCCTTTGCCAACGCCACCCTGTCTCGATCACCATAGCTTTCCCGTGTTGTGCGCTGAGCCGGAGTCTTTGTGCAATGCTCTTTTTAAGGAAAATGATCGACCAGGCGCCTGGGTGGCTCAGTGGGTTAAAGCCTCTGCCTTCGGCTCGGGTCATGATCTCAGGGGTCCTGGGATCGAGCCCCGCATCGGGCTCTCTGCTCAGCGGGGATCCTGCTTCCCTCTCTCTGCCTACTTGTGATCTCTGTCAAATAAATAAATAAAATCTTAAAAAAAAAAGAAAAATGATCGATGCTATTTTGAAGAGTTGCCATGTAGGAAGCGCTGTGCCTGCAGCTGGCCTGCCGCGTGGGGTGTGTCCTCTGCCGGCACCATGGTCCCCGGAAGTGACTTCTACGCCCCAGCGAACCTCTGGAGGGCAGGGTCGGGGGGTTGTTTTCCAGGCTTGCGGTGAGTGAGCGTGTGCATGTGCGGAGAGGGGAGGCGGGAATTCCGCGCTGGCCTTTGACTATTAAGCATTTCGTTCACCAGACCAGGCCTGCTGGCAGCTGGGGTGGGGATCCCCACAACCCGGAGGCGGACCTCTCCCACTGTCCGCTTCCCACAGCCATTCTAGAGAGCAGTCCCCATCAAGGCTTCCGTGGCTGGGACGGAGGAGGGAGACCTGCCCCATGAGACCTTGGGCAGGTCGCTCACCTGCAAACAAGGGACACGGACCCCCTGGTGGGTCAGCACTCACCCTAGTTCCACGGCTCCCAGAGAGGGAGGGGGTCCCTTGCAAACTGTAAAGCGCCAGGCAGATGTGTGAACGTTAAGACCAGCCGGAGTGTGAGTCCATGAGCCCGGCTGCCTGGGGCTCCATCGGGTGGTCCGAGACAGCAGGGGAGATGGGCCGTGTGGGGAGGTCTCCAGGCAGCCCTGCCCCTCACTCACAGGCCAAGGGAGCAGGGATCCCTGCCAGGCGCGCCAGCCTTGGTGAGTGCTGGGTCCTGCGACCCTGTTCTTCCTGCCTCTGGGCACCAGCCTGCTCCCCAGCCGCCCACCTGGAGAAGGGCCTTGCTGCCCACAAGGAAGCACCTGGCCAGCAGCCGCAGAGAACTCCGCGCAGGTGCCTGGCTCTCAGGCCCCCTGGCAGCCCTGTAGGTCCCCCGCAGCGTAGGTGCAGGTGAGAAGCAAGGAACTGAGGCGGGTGCCCTCCAGCCGCCCGCCCCACCCCTGCCCGGCCCCCACTGCCTCCGGGGAATGTCAGGCACTGAGCACAGCGGTGACCTCCTGACCCTGTGACCTGCACTGTGCCCAGAGCATGTGGCCCAGAGCTCACCTGGGTAGCTTGGTCCAGGGATCGGTGGGACGGGCACTTCTGGTCAGCCTCCCACCGTGCTTTCACTTGTTACATGAATTCCTCTCATTTCGGAGCACCCAGCAGGCCTGCAGGGGGCCGGGACCCTGCCCCCCACGTCTGGGTAAGAAATCTGAGCCCCAGGGCTCTGCAGCGGCCTGGGCGGAGCCGCTTGGCCAGAGAAGGGCGGTGAGGGCTGAGCTTAGAGCCCCTGACTCCAGGCCTGGCTCTCCCTGACCACCCTGAGCTTGACTCCGCCAGGGACTACAGGGGCCTCTTGGGGGCTTCCCCCACAGGGGCCTGGACCCCTCATCCGCCTGTGATCCCCTACCCCCGGCTCAGTCTCTAGACGGTCATCCCCTCCTAGCAGGTGTACCCGGGCCTCTCGCTGCCAGCCTGGCCTGCGTGTCCCCTGATGCCAACACTCCCAGCCCCAGAGTGGGAGCCAGGGCTGCCTAGAGCCTGGCGGGTGCTCCATTAGGACATTGGAGGGAGTAAGACTGGGGAGGGAGGAAGCGGTACATCACGGAGGCTCTGAAACTCCAGGTCTTGGAGTGTGGCCCTTGTTCTCTGGGCAGCTTGGGAGCCATGGAAGGTTCTGGAGCTTGGAGGAGGGCTTGGAGGGACATCACCCAGTGGGCCACGGGCTTCTCTGTAATTCACAAGCTGCTCTTGGGACTTCTGTTTCCTTGACTGGGAGGAAGTTACCCTAGTAGAGGCGGGAGGGACGCTTCGCCAAGCCGAGGGGACGCGAGCCCCAGTGCGTGCTGCGCTCACAGTAGGCAAAGAGTCTCCAAAGCTTCACCTGAGACGTGGCACCCAGCTGTGTCCCTGGACGTGAGGACCGGGGCGCTCTTGGGGACTGGACAGCTCCTCACGTGACAGACCTGGGGAGGAGGCCCAGGCTGGCCCGAGGTGGAGCCTCGCAGCCTGGGCCGGACAGCGCGCTGTAGGCCTGAGAAAATCTCTTGTTAGGTGGGAGAAGCCAGCCCCCGTTCCGAAGGCGGACATTTTCAAAACTGGCCAAATATTTGCTATTAACAAGTCCATCGAGGCAGGTGGCTGTCCCATCCGTTTTTACAAGAAGCTGTGCCCTCCCTGTCTCCTCGTCATGTGAGTCCTGGCTGGAGCCGGGGAGCCAGCAGAGCCCGTGGGCAGCAACCGGGCCGCGGTCTGGTCCGACGTGGGCCTTCCTCAGTGGGAGCCCCGGCCTCAATTTCCCCGCTCACTCCATCACCTCATCTCCAGGGCCACTACTCGGCCTCCTCCGAAGACGGTGGTCTCCAGGGACCTGGTTAAGTTGCTGCCCTCCTGCGGTCCCCAGCAAGCCAGTGGCTTCTCTCTGAGCCTCAGTTTCCCTCTGTGGGAGGAAGCAGCTCTTCCCCGCATCCAGCTGGACAGGATCCTGTGGGCCCCCGCCCTGGCCCGTCACACACCAGTGTCCCCTTGTGCTCTGACCACCAGTGGGCTAAGGAGGCAGCCCCAGGGTGAAGGGCAGAGCCCCAGGAAATAGGGGCCTCAGGGCCGGCCAGATGGAAACTGTTTCTGGGCCTTGGGGGCTAAACTCAGCATCCGAGGGGAGAGAGTGCAGGCAGGGTTGAGGCCAGAAGGATGGCTGGGGTCCTCTGTTGCCCCAGCGGCTTCTCCCCTGTGTCCTTCAGAGGGATCCCCCTCCCGGGACTGCTGCTCCCAGGCCCGAGCAGGGAGGGGGCTCCTGACCTCAGTGCGGCACAGACCACATCTCTCTGCCCCACCAACCCCCTGACCTTCCAGCTGACCTGCTGGACCTTGGAGCCCACCTGAGTCCTTTTCTCTTTTGTCGGCCAGTCTGACTCCTACTCATCTTGCAAGAAAAAGCTCCAGATCCCCTCCTCCAGGAAGCTCTCCCTCCTTCCTCCCTGCAAAAGGCTCGACGAGGAAGACCCAGGGGCCATGGGAGCCCTGTCTGGGGGTCAGGGAGGCTTCCTATAGGGGGTGATGATGGTTTAAGTGAGGAGAGGCAGGAAGGAGCTGAAGGAGGAAGGCTGGCAGGCCTGTCCGAGGACCCTCGCTGCTCTGAGTCGACTCGGGGTTTACTGGCTTATCTCCTTGCTCCCCTTTCTGGGCTGGGAGCCTTTGGGGACAGGGCCGGGCTGAATCCTCTCCAAGGGCCTGGTGCCCACGGGAGGCGCCTGATCCTGCTGGCAGCGTGGGTGAATGAACGAGGAGGAAGGAGTAAGTCAGATGGTCTGGGAGCCCCTCGACAGTGAGCCGCTTCCTCTGGGAGGGGCCTGTAGGGCACAGGGGAACATCTGGTCCGCCACGGCTGGTGGGTGTGACGCGGCTCCCACGTTTTTACGGTAACGGCAGGGTAGGAGAGCGGTGGGGAAAGGAGTTCTGGAGCCCCTGCTTGTTCTGATCCTGGCTCCAGCCTTCCTCCGTCTAGGACTTTGCTCACTCGGGTTCCCTGTGCTCTGCAGGACGACAGGAAGCCTCCAGCCAGGCGACAGCGCCGAGCCGAAGCATCAGGGCCGGCCGGCGCGCTGAAACCTGGGAAGAAGAGACTGTGGGGGGACCAGGGTCCCCGGGGGCTCCGGGGCTTCCCCGCGAGGCCGTCTGGGGGATTACGAGACCTCTGGGGCGATGCCAGGAGCAGGTCGGGACAGCACGGTGCTGCGCCCAGCCCGCAGACGGGCTCCAAACCCCTCAGTACTGGGCGCTGCCCCGGGGCAGGGACCGAAGCCCCACGGGAAGGGGGCAGCCCGAGGCGGAGGGACCCAGACCCCAGGCCCAGTGAAGGACAGAGGGGCCAGCTGGGCCCCTGGGCAGGGAGGTCAGAGAAGGGGGATTAATTAGTTACTGTCTGAACAATGTCGCTTTTGGAGAGCAAAAGCGGGGAGGTACTGAAAATCATTCAAACTGTCCGTTGCTTGAATGTTTATTTCTTGACCAGTTTTATTACAGCGGTGGGCCTCCCAAGTAGTCTGCTGCAAAACCGTTCTTATTCTTTATTAAACAATTAATTAATGTAGCGATGATTTATTTATGATTCTTTATAATTGCAAATATTTATATATTATATTACATATATAAATGTATTTCTATAAATATAATTTTATGATTATATTATGTATAAGTTATATACATATATATATATTTTTTATAGATTTATGTGTTTGGGAGGGGAGGGGCAGAGGGAGAGGCAGAATTTCCAGCAGACGCCCCGCTGAGCGCAGAGCCTGGCACGGGGCTCCAGCCTGCGACGCCGAGGTCAGGCCCCGGGCCCAGATCAAGAGCGGAACTGAGCCACCCAGGTGCCCCTGGGTTCAAGGCCTTTTGAAACCAGGACGACTATTTCTCACACCGTTGAGACCAGTCCCATCCATGCACAGGAAGCCGGACCGAAACAGCAAGGCCGTCCCGCGCGTCGGTCACCGGGACATGAAAACGTAATGAATGTAGCATGCAGCTTCTCAGTCACACCACGTCTTTGAGCCCTGTCTGTCCCTTTGTCCCCATGTTTGTTTGCCCCGTGCATGTGTGTTTAATAAGGCCTAATTATTTTTAGGGCTGATTTCCATCCATTTTCCTGTAACCTTCAACGTTGCTTATAATGATCCCCAAAGGCAAACGTGCCGGCGCCTTCCGCCCGAGCTTCCCGCGGGTGACGGTGTTTTGGTGGAGGCTGTCCTCTCCCCCAGCCCGGGGCGCCCGCTGAGCCCAGAGCCAGCCCTGCCAATGGAGAGAGATCTTGATTCTAATATTTTACACTGAAATATGGAAACACCCCAGCCCGAGCGTGCCCCCAGCCACTGCCTTCTGTCCTCTGTCCGGGGCGCAAATAAGCCACAACCAAAGATGAACGGTAAAAGGCAAATCTCAGTCCAACAGGTTATCTCTGTTGATGAGTCTTCTAAAGGACTATTGAAATTTACGTGCTGGAAAACTGGGCCTTCTTGGTTCCATCTCATTTCGATCCCGAAGATGAATTCAGCAGGTTAGTCAGTGGACAACACCCCCTCCCCCACCAGCTGCCATAGCCGCTGCCCCCAGCCGCGCGGTTCCAGCGGCGACGACTGTCGGTGTCGGGAGTCTCTCCCCGGCCGGGGTCCAGCTCTCCTTCCTCCTCGCCCGCTTCCTTCCGTGGGGACGGCTGTGAACAGCTTCTGGTTCGCAGGCTGTGTTTCCAGTCCTCGCGGGCCTGGAAGGATTGTGAAGCCGCCCGGCGCTCCTTGGCTGAAATAGTCGCTAAGATCACAGCGGATTTCCTGATGGCCTTGCAGGGGGAGGTTAGAGGAGCCCCGTCCGCAAACACTCGACAGGGACACCCAAGGCCTCCTGGGCTGATTCCGGCGGCAGCGCTCCCAAGCCGAGGGCCAGGGGACAGCGGGCAGCACCTGTTCTGCCGGCCCGGGGACGTCTTTGTGTGCGTCGCCACAGCATCACCCCAGAAACGTGGCCGTCCGGCTGTCACCTGGGCAGGGCTGATCCGCACAGCCCCTGAGGGGTAGCTTTGCAGCTACGGGACTGGCGTGTGTCACGACCAGGCACGTGCCACCCGGTGGGTTGGTGAGCACAGTCATCCCTGCAGGAGGAAGGATTCTGTCTTCAGGCCACACTTGTAGCGAGCTCGGGAGGGAGGGCATTCCCCAGTCCTCCCAGCAGGAGGGAAGCTTTCCTGGAAGGGCATGGAAGGGGTGGGAATGGGAACCTCTCTGCTCTACAGCTGGTCTGTTGGTGATGCGCTGGCTGTGCCCTGGGGGCGGGGACGGTGAGCCCCCACACGTCCCAAGTCAACAGGCTGTAGCGCCGGCCCCAGGGGACTCCCCGACTGGCTCAGCTTCTGCTGCTGAGGGTCTGCGTGGGCTGCCCGCGCCCTGGGGACCGGAGACTGAGGTGGGGGGGGAGGTCCCTGCAGGTCCCTGGGCTCAGCGGCTGAGAGCCGCCCACAGTCCTTGGACTCCGAAAAGGTGGGGTGAGACAAGGACAGGACCAAAGAGCTCATGTGGGGAAGGGCCCAGCAGGGTCGTGACAGGCGGTGGTGGCTCCTTGGGGTGTCCCAGCACCAAAGCCACTTCTCCCACAGCCCGACAAGCCCCTCAGATGGCTCCACACCCAGGACTCTGTGACTCCCGAGCCCTCGTGCGCTCAGCTTTCATGCCTTGTGAGGTTCCAGGGAACACAGTTTGGGAACCATTAGAAAATACCCACATTAAACATTTTTGCAGTGAGTGCTCTTTGCGGAGCTGGCGGGGCTGGGACAAGTGGACACAGTCCGGCCCACCGGGGGGCCACCTATTGGGTTTCTTTGTCATGGGGTGCAGCCAGTCTCCTGTTCAACCTCTGGCTGGTGCCTGCCCTCTGCCTCAGTTTCTCCACTTGTACAACGAGGAGACTGGCTGGCAGGCTGCCCTCTCCGGTGCTGTGGCAGCTGATTCCGCGGAGTCTGGGACACACCAGGAAGAAAGGGACAGACGAGGCTCCGGACAGGGTCCCGCTCAGGTCTGCTGGCCGGGGGCTGCCCATGTTACCTCCAGCTCTTGCCAGGCCCACCCCTCCCCCAGCAGAGCCCAAGGCCAGCTCACTGCAGCCCTAAACCACAGCTGCCACGCCAGGCCCCGACGGGGGGCCCACGAGAGTGCAGAAGCAGGTCCCGCGCTATTGAGAGGCTGCCCCCGCACTGATCATCCCCAGGCAGCTGCTGCCCAGGGCCGGGGGGCCAGCCGGGACTCTCTCGGACGTTCTGTGTGGCTGAGGGGATCTCTAGGCAGTCTCCAGAGATCTCCAGGATTTTCTCCGTCCAGAAACAGGAGTCGCCAAGGGCTATCTGGACACCCCCAAGGAGGGGACAGCCACACCTGGGGGAGGAGCAGGGACACGGCCCTGGGCTGTGAGGAGGCAGAGGGGTCCGTGCCCACCTTACAGAAGGGGAAACTTCAGTCAAGGGAGCAAGGGAGGGGCCAGGAGGCTCTCGTGTCCCCCAGCAGGGTCCCCCATTGAAAGAGGCTGTTCGTCCTCAACATCCCTCAGCTGCGTGCTGGGTGCTGGCGTTCCGGGTGCCATGGGCCGAGCACAAGCAAGACAGACCAGGGAGCAGGTGCCTCCCAGGACGGCTGCTCCAGCATGAGAGAGGAACGCAGTCAGGGAAGGGCAGGGGCGGTTGGAGCGAGGTCTGTCCCTCCCAGTTCAAGGGGGCCCGTTCGAGGGTTGTGAGCTTTGCCTACTGGGGAGGCTGAGGGTGGAAAGCAGCCACCAGGAGAGGGAGGGCGGTGGCTGAGACGGGGGATGGAGCGGGAGGGTGGGTGCTAGAGTCTACACATCTCTTGAAGTAGAGCCGACGGGATGGAGTGTGGCATCAAAGAGGAAAAAAAGGCAAGAGAGGTCGAGGGTTTTGGTCTGAGCCTTTGGAAGGAAGGAGGGCTTCCTTCCTGAGACAGGGAGGACTGAGGTCCGAGCAAGGGAGGATGGTGTGTTCAGGGACAAGGTGCTCGAAGGAGAAAGGGGAGTGGTCTGGGGCTGGCAGTCGGTCTTAGATCTGATGGGATCGTGGTGGAGGGAGTGTAGGATCTAACCCTCTGGGGCCTAGTGGGCGTCTCCCTTTCTCTCTGCAGCAGCCTGATTACTGCACACGTCCCAACATGTCTGCCCTGCTCCCACGCACACACGCCCGGCACTCTCATGCTGTCTCCTGGGTGCAGAGAGCCCTGTGGGCGGGGGAGGATGGGGAAGCAAGGTTCAGAGCGGTGGTAATGTGCCCCAGGCCTCAGAGCCAGCACTGGGATTTGGACAGGGGGTGTCAGAGGCCAAAGCCGCTGTTTTTCCAGGGCTCACGGCTGCCTTGGGGCCTGTGGGAATTTTCTCTCCCGGGGCGGGGGCGCTGAGTCCAGCTGATGGAGGCGAAAGGGCCACATGCTTTTTGTGGTTGAATTATCCAAACAGTGAATCGTTCCATCCGCCCGGGTGGCTGTGAACGGGCCGGCTTTGTCCAGTCCTGAGAGCAGCGGTGGCGGGCAGGGCCAGACAAAGGCAGGCGCTGACACGGACTTTTCCATGGTCCGGCAGAGAAAGAAAGGCCTGATGGACAAAGCCTGGCAGAGTCAGTGGGGCGGGGCGGGGGCTCAGGCGTTAGTCACGGTGCGGCCCGCGGGAGGGGCGGGGGTCGCCGGGCCCCCTACCCCAGCTCCCCGCCAGCCGGCCAGAGCGGTCAGGGTCGGAGCAGAAGAGCGGGAGCTGACCAGCTGCGGGCCCTCTCTGCCCTGGGGCGGCTCTCAGGGCTGAACCCCCCCCACCCCCGCCCCTTCCTCGTAAGCCCCAGAGGAGGCCTCCAGGGACGCCAAGAGACCACCCAGGTTCCCACCACCTCCAGCACCCACTCTGCATGGGCCTAGGCCCGGTCCCACGTCCCAGACAGAGCCAAGCCTGGGTGTGCAAGACGTCCCCAGCCCAGCGGCCAGTGACTCTTCAGGGGAGCCCCACGACTGGCTCAAACCAACCTGTGTGGGTGATGGGGCCGAGCGATGGGCATGCCGAGGCTGGGGCTCGGAGCCCCCTTGTCCTCACCGCTCTGTTCGCGGGAGCCAAGAATCAACCACAGGCCAAAGGCCAAGCCTGCGGGCTCAGCACAAGGACGGAGATTCAGGGAAGGAGAGGCAGAGGAAGTGCCCAGGGCAGGAGGGGACCCGCGGGGGGCCGGGCAGAGCCGGTCCCTCGGCCACCGGAGCTGGGCACAGCGGGCTGCCTCCGTGTAGCCCCTGGAAGGGGGCTCCGAAGCTCCGGAATGTGGGTTCCGCCTCTGGCCATGGACCTTGAGCGGGGAGGAGCAGGTGTGGACAGAAGGGGGGACGGGGCTGTTGGGGGCGGAGTTACATGGGCATCGGCATGGGTGGGGGTGGGGGTGCCCCAGAACACCGGGGCCACAGGTGGGGGATGGCGGCCTTTGACCGGAAAGGAGCCCACAGGGGTGTTGGGCTCATTCCTGCCCTTTAGAGAACTGTCTTGAGGCTGCCTGGATGATGAGCCGGAGGGGGCGGCCAGGCCCTCAGCAGGGTGGGCCGGCGGGGGCAGCTCTGGACGGTTCAAGCCTGTGCTTAGTCCAGGGGAGGAAGGCTGGTGGCCGCGGGGGGCAGCCGGCTGTCCCCTGGGGGAGCCGGAAGGAGAGTCGGGGCTGAAGCCACAAGGGGGCTGTCCTGGGGGTCCGGGCTCCAGAGGGCAAGCCTGGGGAATAATGACCAGAACAGCCGGGCCTGGCCCAGCCTCTACCTGCTCTTTTAATTCTTTTCATCTTTTAATTCTCCAAAATGCCGGGTGTGTGTTAACCCCGTTTATGTCCCGGGGAAAGTGAAGCTCGAGGGACCCGGAGTGTCCGAGCCCGGCCAGGACAGGGTGGGCTCGACCCGCCATGCCCAGCGGCTGCCTCGACTACCCCCGGCCCGTGGCTGACCCCAGGTCCCTGGCCACCCCAAGGGAGCACATTGCTGTCCCCACAGGTGAGGCAGGCTCCCCCGACCCAGAGCACATCTGGGGCCCTGCGGGGCACACCCGGACGCCCGTGCCAGGCCTGCTGAGAAGGCACCTGGGCCTTGGCCAGAGTCGGCGTCACCCTCCGCAGGCAGAGCAGGGCCCCCAAACCAGGAGGTGGAGCCCCCAGCCTCACCGCGGCCCGCACAGCCCTCTGACGCCTGCCCCAGCTCCCATCTGGGTCCCATCAGCTTTGCCCTCGGCCAAGAGCGTGTGGCGTCCGTGGGAGTACGAGAAACAGCCGCAGGGCCCGGCCTGCTGCCGACAGGCCTGGCTTTGCCCCAGTGGGGAGGGCGCATTTCTGATGAGGAAGCAACTTGGCTGATCCGTCCCCCGTCAGGTGGTGCCTGGGGAGGCTGCCCAGGCCCCCGCCCGGCCCTGGCCACCAGGCTCCGGCCACGATCTTCCGCCAGGATGTGACTAAAGGCCTGGCCCAGAGCTGTGGGCCGCCTGGAGGACAGCAGCAGGGGCCCGGCGGGCACTCGGAGGACAGAGTGTGGAAGTGTGCATGCACCCGTGTGTGTACGTGCTGGGCGCTTGCCTGCGTGTGTGCGTGTGTGTGCATGTGTCGATGGCTCTGGGCTCAGGTCCCCGTGCCGGGAGGAGAAGGGGGCCGACCAGCTGCGTCCACAGGAGGATGGGCCCCGACGGAGCACCAGCCCACCGGGACCCTGGCAAGCGGACCTCTGCCTTGGGGTTCTCCCAGCCAACCCCCACCCCGCACCCAAGCCTCTGTTTCCCCACCTGCTGTGAGCAGCAGGAAGTTAGGTCATTTACACACATCCGCTAGCACAGCCCTGGGCCTGCAGCAGGTGCTCTGTGAATGAACTTGCCCTTGGAGCAGTCCAGAACCTTCGGGGGCCTGGCCCAGGGTATCAGAGAGACCATGTATGCAGTGGCAGGGGGAACCTCAGTGTTCATCCTGGCTTTCTTCCAGGCTCCAGATATCCCATGGGAGGCTGCAAACATTAACCACGTTCCTACAACCCCCTAGGCCCTGGGTCTAGGATTAAGAATCCTGAGATGACCCGAACATGCCCTTGGGGAGCTCAGACCAGTGGGGGGGGGGGGGGTTGGATAGACATTGTCCCTGAGAGATAGCTGTGAGACCTCAGCCTTTGCTTTGCTGGACTGGGGTGCAGTCAGGGAGGGCTTCATGGAAGAGGTACACGTTTGAGCTACATGTGTAGGAGGAACATGTCAGCCTGGCTAACGGAGAGGGGAAAGAGCATGGCAGGGGCAGGAATGACACGAGCAAGGGCCAGAGAAGGGACGGCACATGGTGTCCACGTGTGGGACCAGGTGCGGTGTGGGGAGGTAGCCGGAACGACCGTGGAGAGGTAGGTCGGTTGGGGGATGCCGCTGAGCGGGGCCACAGACGGCCTGAGGCCCGCAGAGGAGGTGGGCTCTGGAGTCCTCTGTGCCCGCTTTCTCCCTCCCAATCCCGGCGCTCAATGCCGAGGGTCCGGCCGCAAACCCGGGCCTGATGTGGGGCTGCCCTTGGCCCCTCCCTGGGCGGCGTGGCCAGGTGTGTCAGTCCACACACGCTGGGGGCAGGCAGGAGCGGAGACACCCTGGACGAGGAAGCAGCCGGACCTGGGTGCCTCTCGGTGACCTGGGCCCTCTCTGTCCCCTTCGAAGTAAGGGGACAGCTATTGTCCCCCGTCAGCTGCCAGGGGGCTGGGACCTACTGCAGCAAGCACTCGCCCAAGCCTGGGAAGACACCTGGGCACGGGCATTCATGTGGTGGGTAGCGAGCATGGAGGGAGCAGAAGTCCCCAGAAAGCCCTCTGAGGTGTTCGGAGAGAGCAAGTGAGCACCAGTCCCCGCCGGTCCCTGCAGGCTCCGGCCTTTGTTCCCTGGCCTCTGGGCGCTGGAGTCTGGGAGCATCAGTTCAGACCCGGGGCGGGGTTCACCGTGGGGCTCCCTCCAGCCCCCGGTGAAGGCCCCCTGAGCGCGGCCCCCGAATTCAAGCTGGGCATGGCCAGGCAGGCAGGGAGAGCGCCACGGTGGCTGTGAGGCTGGTGGCGGTCCTGGGGACAGAGGGGACATTCTGGAGGATGAGCACGAGGAGAAGGGGTCAGGGGACTGAGGAGTTTGGGGAGTGGGGGCTGTGGACACAGGTGCCCCTCCCTCTGCCTGAGGCTGTGTCCCCGAGGGGACCGGGGGTCCTAATCCTCCCCTCACAGAAGGGAGCTGCAGAGGTCTTGTCCAGGGGTGTGTATGCCAAGCAGGATTTCCTCCCCTGCTCTGGGGAGGGGGTTGGAGGTGGTCAGGTTTCGGGAGGCTGCCTGATGGGCTGCTGGTCTCCCAGGGGCTCCCTTGTCCCCCCGAAAGGGCACCCACGGGATGCACTGAGTAGATGGTGTCAGGATAAGATCCTGGGTCCAGGAAGACAGGGGAGGGGATCTTGGACCCAACTTGAATGAAGCCTAGGATTGGGACAGAAGGGAGCAAACCAAGGCAGAGGGCACCAGCGACCAGGGAGTGATGTCGGGAGGGGAGGTTTCCATGTGACCACGGCTGGAGCTGGGCCAGGCCCGAAGGTCACGTTCTGACACCCAAGCAAGGCTCTTGGCACTGAAATGCCTTTCCAGAGCTTGCTAACCACCCTCGGCCCTGCTCACAGCCAGGCCACTCTCTCCAGAGTGTCGATGACCTCCCCAGTGGCCTCTCAGGGACGGCCTCATGCCTGGGAATCAGCCTGGGCCTCTCCTCCTGGCTCCGGGTGGTGTACACCTTGCCTCGCTGTCATTCCCACGGACGAGCGCCACCTCGCTGCCCATCACGATGGCTTGGAGCGGACACCACCATCACCCCGTCGGAGAGTGAACGAAGGGGTGACACGGAGGTCCCGTGGCTTGCCCAGGATCTTCTGGGTTAAGGGTGATCTGGCCCAGAAGCCATGGCCTTGACCTCCACAGCGTGTGATAACATGCTTGTAAGCCGCTAGAGTTGATAGATGTTTTTACTTTTCCTGAAATACATGCTGCTCCCTAACTCCTCCCAGAGCTCCCCATTGCCCACAAGAATGCAGCTGGCATGAGTGTCTGCGTCCCCACACTGTGCTTGTAGCATGAGGGCCTTCCACTGTCCCCCACCAGGACCCCAAGCTCTCTCTGAGGCCTCTTCTAGTCCTTTGGCATCCCCAGGGGCCCCTGGCTGGTGGCCCCAACAGCACTCTTCTGAGCCTTGAATGGTGTGGGCCCCTGCGCGTCTCACTCTCCTGTGCCCTTCACCTGTGTCCAGCCTCTGGCCCCGGTGACCCAGCTGTGGCCAGTGGCCGGGCAAAGCTCTCACAGCTTTGGGAGCCTCGCTGGGCCTTGCTCTAAAGAGGCGTGAGCTGGACCTGGGGCCAGACAGCCACTCTCGTCACAACTCCCTCCTGACAGCTGGAGATGCTGTCAAACCCAAGGACACAGAGGGCCCGGTTAGCGGTCGCGATGCCACGCTCCCAGTCCGCCTCGGGTGATGCCTCCAAGCTTGGAATTATGGTTCCCAAATATGTACTTACTTGGGTTTGCTTTTGAAAAGGTTAGGATTTAAGTATCACCCGATAACACACACATGCCCAGCTACATGTGAAATTACAGAGCAGCTGGCCCCGGGCTCTGGCGCGTGCCCACGGCTTGCCTGCGGCTGTCGGCCACGGTGCCCGGCGAGGGGCGGTCCGACGCGGCCCCATACCTGGGGCGTCCCAGGGAGAGCGAGTGAGGTCTTCGGGGGTAGCCCGAGGACAGGAGGAGGCCCTGCCGGGCTGGACTTTCAGGATCCAACAACAGTTTGTGCCCGGGGCCCGGGGCCTGGGACCCGACGCCCCACCCCAGGGGGCCTGGCCTCACAGGTGCTCCCAGCTGGCGTCGGGCGCTCGCAGGCACCCGGGTCCTGGGCCAGTCCCTTCCCTTCTCCGTGTCTGGGTTGATCATCTGTAAATCAGGGATGGGACCGTTCCAAGCAGATAAAACGTGTGGTGGGACTGAGCCCAGGACGCACGCATAGAGAGGACGCTGCGGAGCTCGGGGCACAGCAGTGAGAAGGGCCTGGAGCAGACGGCAGCGAGCCCAGGTGCACGCGACCAAGCACAGGGATCCACGTGCTCCCACCCCATGATCATGGCGAAGGTGATCATCATCGACATTATTATTCTCGGCAGTGGGAAGCCCACGGGTTGGGGGCGAGGGAGGCAGGGCAACGCGCGTCATCAGGGGAGCTCCCTGCAGGTCCCGAAAGCAGATCCCGGCGGGAGTGAGGAGCGGGCATTGGGGAGGGGCCCAGCACAAGCGGCCCGTACTTGGGACGCATGGAGCCCACGCGGGTGCCTGAGTCAGGCCTCCTGAGGACAGGCGTGGCGAACGGGGCTCTGGCCGGCTCTCCTGCCTGATGCTCCCCCAGCTCTCCCTGACCATCCCACCCTGGGCAGGCTCCTCTCCCCGGCTCTCCCTGGCTCTGTGAGTTTGCAAGGCACACCCACTCTCCCTGCGCACCTGCCCGTTTCCCTCACCCTGAGGCCTCTGGGGTGTGGCTCACCCCACGCTTGTGACTGTGACTTGTCGCTGTGACCTGCTGGCCAGCTCTGCACCTGTGGGTTAGGAACAGGGACGCAGGCACCTGAAGCCATGGCCCAGCCCCCCACCCCCATCAGCCCTGTCAAGCCTCACCTCCCTTCCCTCCCTCGACAGAACGGGCCTGAATTCGGGAGCTGGAAAGCGCGAGGGCCAGGGGCCCCAGTATTGGCGCCGGCACCATGCAAAGCCGCTGTCTTCCTCTGAGCTCCGAGCCGCAGCTCCGGGGCCTCCCTTCCACCCTGGGCAACCTCTGTCCTTCACCTGTCTGCGGCCACAGCCTGGCGGGTGAGCGGCGGAGGCGGCTCTCCCCCCGAGAGCCTGTGACTCTGGGCAAGACCGTCAACGTCTCCAGGTTCCTCTCGATCCGTGCTGCCGCCCCCCGACCCCAGGCAGGGGCACAATTCACAGGTGCTCAGCCTACTGCCACCAAACACAGGTCAGTTGGACACTGGGGACAATGTCCAACCTCCAGGCCAGAGCTGGGGCCCCTGACCCGCCCTAGGTGCTCCCTGGGCTGCCTTGGCTCCCTGCGTAACAAAGATACATACACAAGGTACGTGGTGAGCGGCCTGTGGGCCACTTTGCGGCGAGCCGCCCCCGCACAGAGACAGACGTGGGGGAGGGTGTCACCCCTGGACCGGACTGGTGCTTGGGTGCTCCCCTATATTCTCAGCAACCGGAGCAGGGTGGGGCCCTCCGTGGGGAGGGGCACCTGCCGCCCCCTGGTGCGCGAGTCTCCTAACGTTCATACACCCCCACCCCGGCGGCAGCCAGGAGGCCGTGAGACAGGGAGCTGGGGGAGAGCAGATCCCAGGCGCTCAGCATCTGCGGGGCCGACCCTCAGCTGGCCGTGGCCACGAATCAGTGTGTGGGTATCGTCCACTCGGGGTCACTCTCCCATCGAGCAATGTGGCCACGGAAAGTCTCTGGTGGGCAGATCACCCCGCCAAAGGCGTAACCAACTCCAGGGAGGTCTGGCGGTGGGGCCCAGGGGGCGGGGGTACGGGCTGGCTGAGCCCCAGCAGCTGGGGGGTCCCCCACCCCAGGGGCTCTGCCTACACAGGGCTAGGCACAGGGAGACAGAGTGAGGTGAGGGGCGGCCCACAGTCAGGGCTGCGGGGGGGGGGGGGGTCTGTGTTCAAATCCCGGCCCAGACCCCGTGGGGCTGTGTGAACTGGGAGGCCAGTGGCTCAGCACCCCCAAGCCTCTATTTCCTGGGGTGCAGGACGAACGAGCCAACGCCCCCACGAAGCTGAGCTGCTGGGAGGGGAGGTGGCTGTCACTGTTGGACCAACATCCCGCCCACCGCCGTTGTCGGGGGAAGCACACAGAAGCTCTGTGGGCTTCCTATGAGCCCTCGGGGCCCGGCCACGGAAAGGTCACTGAGAGTGCCGGGAGGTCAAGTTTAAGCAGCGCCTCCCTTGCTTCGCTGGCCCAACCCCAAACAAAACGCAGCTCCAGCCCCCACAGGGCCTTTGTGTCTGCGGAACCGTCCACCCCCAGGACATCTGTGGCCGCCGCAGCAGGGGATGTGGAGAGAACAATCTGACCAGGTTTGGTGGCCTCTGCATTCAGCAGGGTCCCGGGGACAGCACCGCTTCCTTCAGGCCCCACCCCCGGGACCCTGGGCTGCCTCCAGCGCTCTGTCCCCAGGGTGGTCCCCGGTCCTCCCCATCCCCAGCACCTGCCACTGCCCCCGAAGGATGCCAGGGCCTGTGGGTATTGTCCCGGAGCCACCTGTCCTGTCCCCGGCAGGCCCATGGGGTCAGGACAGCTCCGCTCATTCACACGAGCCTGAAAAGCAGCCCCTCCCGGCAACTGCCCTCCTCCTCCTCCTCCTCCGCGTGGGGGGAGGGGCCGGGCAGAGTCAAACAGTATTTTTTCTGTTCTCTCCTGCACAGATGGAATTCAATTAGGAAAGAAGAAACCCAAGCCCAGCCAAATACTGCTTAAAAAAAATCTTGCGGGAGAGAAACATCTTCCCACATCCTCAGCAAATCAATGAAATCAGCGGCTCCTGTCCAGTTTCCTCCCCAAACGCATCAGACACAGCCAGAACGTTCTCCCCCGCACCCAAAGCGGGCAAGGCGGGCCGGGGCGTCTGATGAACACAAGCGGAGCTCGCTCCGACCCCGACCCCGTTCCCGCCCCACAAACTGCAGTATGCAGGCAAGGCTGTCCCCGGGAGCAGGGCCGGCAGACCAGGCCAACTCCGCTGCCCCCTGCGCCAGACCCTGCGTGGGGTCAAGGCTCGTCCCTGGGCTCCGAGGGAAGAAAGCTTCTCCCCATGGTCCAGTCACCTCCTGGGCTCTCCCTCCGGGACCCGGCAGCTGCCCAGGGCTTCCAGAAGCAGCCTGGGGCCTGGACGCAGGACATCGCCGCGGAAGGCTGGGGCCATGTGCCGCCTCCCACCGCTGTGGCCTCTGGCACTGGGTCTCCTCGAGGCTGTTCCCAACTGCAGAAGCTCGCCACGGGGGCAGGTGGTGGCCGCACCTGTCCCCTGCTTTGCAGCAAGCAGCCCCCTCCCGAGGAAATGGCCCAGAGCCTCCCCGACCCGTGTGCCGCCTTCTCTGGAGGAGGACCGGAGGCTCGTTGAAACGTCCCGTCTGAGCTCCAGAACCTTCACTGGCTTTGAAGACAGACTCTGCCCACAGAGCCAAGTCTTCCCGGAGCACCAGTATGAAGCCAGAGAAACGCATCAGGCCTTCCACAGAAGCAGCTCTGCTCCCTCGGGTCCCGGTGCAGGAGGGGCCGTCCACGGCCCGTGTCTGGGAAGAACACCGAGCCAGTCCCGGCGTCCGCGCTGCGTGCATGCCCACTCCCCAACCCCAGCCCCGGGCTCACTGCAGTTCAGGCATTACCCCACCTGGGAAACGTGGGCTGTGCCCAGGACCCCGAGCATCTGAGGGGCGAGAAGGTGATGGGGAAGCGCCCCTTTCTGCCCCGCCGATGGCAGAGGGACGGTCTGCGCGCCCTCCGCTCAGCTCTGTGTCTCTCCACCTGCCCGTGCCCCCAGCTCTGACCCCTGTTCCTCGCTGTCTCTCTTCCAGAAGTCCTGGGGTGCATTTTGCCCCAAACCCCTGGCACCCCGACCTCCCCCAGACTGAGTTCCCCGAGGCAGCCATCCTCCCTTGGGGGCTCGTGGGCTCCCAGTCCCAGCACAGAACCAGCTCCTGGCCTGTGGCAGCCTTGGCTTCTCGGCTGGGGGCTGACTCTGCAGGAAGGACCCCGGGCCTCGCCGGCGTGTGCCTCGGCCGCGCCACCCGTGGACGCTCGTGCCGCTCGTACCACACACCCACGCTGATGCGGAGCCCCTTGGGGGGAGCGGCGGGCGGGACAGCTGGCTGGGGGCCTGGGCCCGGCAGCAGAGCCACCGTCCGCAACGTCCCAGCAGCCCGCTCTGCAGGTGAGAACCGGCCAAGGTCCCGCAGAGGGAGGGGTGGCCAATGTCCGTGGGTTTCAGGGGGGCGCCGGCCATGGCTCCATTCCCTTCGCGTTCTGAACCAACAGGAGCCATTTCAGTTCTGTCAAGGGCGACTTGTCTCACAGATTGCCGAAGCACTAATTAGTGTTAATTAGAATCTGATCGACTCGCCAAGGCAATCTGTCCTGCTGGGGCAGGCGGGATCCCAGAAGCACGTCTGATCTGGAAGGCAGTGGAGCCTTTTATGCGAAAAGGCCCCATGGGTAGCTCGGGGGGCTGGTGTCTTTGTACCTCGCTGCCGGCTTTGAGGACGCCCCTATTAGAAGCGATTCTGTTCAAACGTGTTTGACACATTCCAAGGGGAGAGAAGACAGACGCACGCCTTTGAGCGATGGGCGAGCGATGGGCGAGCGATGGGCGAGCGGCAAGGCCGGCCAAGTGTCATCTCTAGCGTTTTGTGCAGAGGCACCAATGAGGCCTCACGGGCCAGGACGAGGCCCTGGAGGGTTGCCTTGAGAATGCTCTCCCGCTGGAAGGGGAAGGCGGACGCCCTGGATCTGCCCCTTCTCTTTCCGCCTGGGACCCGCTCTGGAGTTGGGTGGCCACTGACACCCACCTGGGCCCCGGGGCCAGGGGTGGGAACTAGAGCTGCAGAGCGAGGGGACCCGAAGCCTGGTCTCTGGCAGAGGGCAAGCAGCTAGGTGAAGTCTTTGGTTTAAAATTCCTCCCTGCCCCTGTAACGGGTGCCGGACTCGCCTGATCTCAGGCGGCCTTCACGGATGGGGCCTAGACATCGGCACGTGCGTCTCCGTTCGACGGACACGAAAACTGAGCTCCCACGAGGTTGATGACTGGTGCTCAGAGACACGGGCAGGCCAGGAAGGGGCAGGGCTGCAGACAAACGAGGGACAGGGGCTCCCACACATGTCCGGAGCCCTGAGCTGCATCCGACCCCTGGGGGTGAGCAGAGGGGAGCCCCCCGCAAGTCACGCTGAGGACGGGTTGGGAACGGCTCCCGCTCTCAGCCTCCATTGCGGAGGCTGGTTCTCCTTAGGGTCTCGGGGTCTGGGGCCCACCTCCCTTTGACAGGTGGGGGCCCGAGGGTGAGGGGGGACTCGTCCGTGGCTAAAACCCAGATCCGGCAAATCGAGCCCTCAGGCCGCCTGCTTCTTCACGGGGGTCCAGCCCAAGCGTTTAGATTCCTAAATTTGTATAGAAAACCCCCACGTGCACACGTGTCCCGCTCTTCTCCACTGCGCGAGCGCCTTGGTCACGGGCATGGAGCCCCGAGGCTGCAGGTCCGGTGTCGGGGGGAAGCGCTCACCTCACGGAGTGGAAGCTCCAGGGCACCCGTGGAGCATCTGTTCGTAGGGTCTGTTGGCACGTGGATTCACAGACGCGTAACTCCTGAGACGCTTCTAGAACACGTTTTACCCCTCCACCTGGCCGCACGTGCTCCGTGTGTGTGCGTGGGATGGGGGCTGGGGTCCTTTTGTGCTGCCCGCCAGTCACAGGCGGGCCCCCTGAGGTCAGGAAGGAGTCCACGGAGGCCAGTTTGCAGGAGGAGGAGAGTAAGGTCGGAGCCTCTGGGTTTCCGAGGAGCCCCAGGACGGCCGTTCCGCTTCTGGGTCAGCTCTGTTGCCCAGTACGTCTGTGGTGAGGCTGGGGGCCAGAAGGGGCCTCACTTCTGGAACATTCCTCTTGCCCTTTTCCCAAAGCAGCTTTATTGAGGTTTAATTCTCTATTAATGGCACGTGTTTAAAGGGTACCCATCTGATAAGTTCTGACCTGTAACGCATCTGTCAAAACCAAGAGCGAGTCCGTTGTCCCCCAGTGTCCCTTTGCAATCAATCCCTACCCCCCTGCCTTTCCTTGCCCTACCTTTCCCCTTCTGCTTTCTGCAACGATCAATTAGTTTGTATTTCCTAGAATTTTAGATATATGGACTCATCTCATATGTTCTCCGTCTGGGGGCTCACCTGCGGTAGAATGACTCTGAAATTCATCTGTGTCGTAGGGCCAATCAATAGTGCGTGCTTTCTTTTGCTCGGTGTACAGAGCTCACAGCTTGGGTGGTTTTGTTTTGTTTGTTTGTTTTTTGTTTTTTAGTTTTTATTCTCTTGCTGATAGACATTGGGGTTGTGTCCCATTTGGCATCACAAATAAAGCTGCTATGAATATTCATATATAAAGCTCTGTGTGGACATATATTTTCAGGGTATGTTTAACTTTTTAAGAAATTGCCGAAGTGCGTTCCAAAAGTGCTTGTGACATTTTATAAACATTCCACCATCAGTGGGGGTTTTTCCACATCCTTGACAATACTTGGTATTGTCAGCTTTTCTCATTTTAGTCATCCAGATGGATGTGGAGGCTATCTTGCTGGGGTCTTGCTACGCATTTCCCTAACATATTGACTATCTTTCCATCTTATCTGTCATTCTTATACCTTCCCTGGCGAATGCTGTTCGAATCTTTTGTATATTAAAAAAAATGGGTTGTTTGTTTTCTTACATTGCATTTTGAGAATTCTTTGTATATTCTGGATACAAGGCCCCTATCCGTTAAGAGCTTCAAATTATTTTCTCCCAGTCTGTGGCTTTTCTTTTTATTCTCTTGACAATATCTTTCAAAGAGCAAAAAAAGCTTTAATTTTTTTCAAAGATTTTATTTATTGATGTGTCAGAGTAAGAGAGAGGGAGCGCAAGCAGGGGAAGTGGCGGGCAGAGAGAGAAGCAGGCTCCCCGCTGAGCAAGGAGCCAGGACCCCGGCACCCCTAACCGACTGAGCCACCCAGGCATCCCAGCTTTCATTCACATCAAGTCCAATTATGACTTTAAGAAAGTCCCTTTATGAATCGTGCTTTGGGTGTCATATCTAAGAAATCGGTGCCTAACCCAAGATCGCGAAGTTCTAAAGTTTTTATAGTTTTAGGGTTTCCATTTCCACGGTCTAGTTTTAAGTTAATTCTTGTATGTGGATCCAGATAGGGTTGAAGTTTGCTATTCAGTTGTTTTTTTTTTTTTGTTTTGTTTTGTTTTGTTTTTTTATACAAATATTTGCATGTTCTAACATCACCTGTTAAAAGAACGATCATATGATCATTTTTCCACTTAATCGACTTGGCTCCTTGTCAAAGATAATGCCTGTCTATGCGTGGGTCTCTATCTTGTTTAATTGCTCCATTTATCTTCACACCAATACTACACTCTCTTGATTATAGTAGTTTTATAATAAATCTTAAAATAGAATCATGTGCATTTTCCACTTCTGTTGTTTTTAAAGTTGTTCTGGTTTTTTCTAGGTTCTATACACTTCCATGGGAGCGCAAGGGTCGTCTGTCAGCCACTACAAGAAGGATGCTGCAGCCGGAGCCACATGACATTAAGTCCGCACATCCATTTTGGAGAAGAGCGCCGTTTTCACAATCTTGAGTCCATCTAACCCATGAACACAGTCCACTCCCCATTTATGAAGATCTAGAATTTCTTTTGGCAATATTTGGTAATCTTCAGGGTAGTAAGTCTCTCGCGTCTTTTGTCAGATTTACCCTTAAGTATTCCATACTCTTTGACACTATTATAAAATGCATCTTTTAATAAAGATTTTATTTATTTGACAGAGAGAGCACAAGCAGGGGGAGCAGCAGAGGTAGAGGGAGATGTGGGGTTCGATCCCAGGGTCCTGGGATCCTGACCTGAGCCGAAGGCAGACGCTTAACTGACAAAGACACCCAGGAACCCACATAGATGAATTTTAAAGTCTTAATTTCTGATTACATGTTGCTGGTATATAGAAATACAGATAATTTATGGATACTGATCTCGTTCCTGCAAACTTGTTGAAATCTTTATTGTAGATTCTTTGGATTTTCCACACAGAAGATCCTGTCACCTCTAAGTACAGATGCCTTTACTTCCTCCTTTCCAATCTAGGGATCTTTTATTTATTTTTCCTGCCTGATTTCCCTGGCCAACTACTTCCAGTTCCGTGCTGAATAGAAGTGACAAGAATAGCCATCCCGTCTTGTTCCTGATCTTAGGGGAAGAAAATCCACGCTTCCATCATGATGTTAGCTGTAGGTGTTTTATAGATGCCTTTTCTCAGATGGAGAAAGGTCCCTTCAATTTCCAGTTTACTGAGTTTTTAATCAGGAATGGATGTAGATTTTTGTCCAGTGTTCAACGTGTTTTCTGCACCTATTGAGGTGATCATATTTTTTTTTCAAGTTTGTTAATATGGTGAATTACATTGATTAATTCTCTAATATTAAACTGATCTTGCAATCCTTAGATAAAAGCTCCCTTAGGGGTGCCTGGGTGGCTCAGTCGGTTAAGCGCCTACCTTCAGCTCAGGTCATGATCCCAGAGTCCTGGGATTGAGTCCTGCATCTGGCTCTCTGCTCAGTGGGTAGCCTGCTTCTCCCTCTCTCTCTGTCTGCCACTCTGACCACTTGTGCTCTCTCTCTCTCTCTGTCAAATAAATAAATAAATAAAATCTTTAAAAAAAACTCCTTTTGTCATGCTGTGTTGTCCTTTTTATATATTGTTAATTGGGAAATACATTCCTTCTTTAATATTCTGGGAGTTTCTGTGGAATTCCCTAAATGTTTCATAGAATTCACTAGTGAAGACATCTGGACCTGCAGCTTTCTTTGTGCAATGTCAATTTCTTTAGCAGATATAGGGGTATTCAGGCTATCTATTTCTTTTTGAGTGAGCTTTGGAAATTCATGTCTTTCTACGAATTTGACTGTTCAAACTAAGTTGTCAAATTTATAGGCACAATATTATTCATAATAGTCTCCTATTATCCTCTTACTGTCTGTAGAGTCTGTAGTGATGCCACCTTTCTCATTTCTAATTTTAGTAATTAGTATCTTCTCTCTCTCTCTCTCTCTCTCTTTTATTTTTTTTCCTGATTAGTCTGCTTGGAGTTTTATCAGATTTATTGATCTTCCCAAAGAGATAGCCTTCCTTTGGTTTCATTCTTCTCTTTATTATTTTTCTCTTTTCTATTTCACTGGTTTTCACTTTGCTCTTCATTATTTCCTTTCTTTTGCTTGCTTTGGGTTGAATTTGCTCTTTTTTGATTTTCTTAAGGTGGAATTGGGGTCACTGATTTGAGATCTTACTTCTTTTCTAATATAGGCATCTCGTATATCTAAGGTGAAGTTAGTCTCTGCTTTAGCATCATCTCTCAAATTCTGATATGTTGTGTTTTCATTTTCATTCATTTTAAAATACTTTCTGATTTTACTTTTGATTTCTTCTTTGGCTCATGGGAGTATAATATAAATGTGTTTAGTTTCCAAATATTTGAGGCTTGCCCAGACATCTTTATATTACAGATTTCAATTATGGTAAGAGAATATAATTTGTATAACTTGAATCCCTTTGAATTTCATGGGGTGGAATGTGATGTATCTTGGTAAATGTTCCATGCACACGTCAGAAAAATGTTTATTCTGTTGTTGTTGAGTGCATCATTCTATAAATTATAATTAAGTCAAGTTGGCTGGTAATGTGGCTCAAATCCTCTATATTCTTGCTGATTTTCTGTCTCTTGTTCTATCAGTAATTGAGAGAGGAATATTGAAATCTCTCTCCATAATTGTGATTTAGTTCCCCCTTCAGTTTATCAGCTTTTGCTTCATGTTTTCCAAAGCTCTCAATATTTAGGATGGTTATGTCCTCTTGGGACACCTGGGAGGCTCCATCCGTTAAGCATCTAACTTTGGCTCAGGTCATGATCTCAGGGTCCTGGGATTGAGCCCTGTGTCAGGCTCCCTGCTCAGTGGGGAGTCTGCTTGTCTCTCTCCCTCTGCCCGTTCCCCCACTCATGCTTAGTCTTTCTCTCAAATAAATAAATGAAATATTTTTAAAAGATTTTATTTATTATTTATTTGAGAGAGAATGAGAGAGCATGAGCAGGAGGAGGGAGAGGGAGAAGCAGACTCCCCACTGAGCAGGGAGCCCCAATATAGGGCTCCATCCCAGGACACTGAGATCATGACCTGAGCCAAAGGTAGACGCTTAACTGACTGAGCCACCCAGGTGCCCCTAAATAAATAAGATCTTAAAAAAATTGTTAAGTCCTCTTGACTAATTGACACCTTTATAATTATGTGCTGTTTTTTTTTTTTTAATCTCTGATAATAGTCTTTCCTCTGAAATTTACTTGGATGGTATAGTTACTCCAGGATTTTTGGATTACCATCATACTGGCAAGTCTTTTTCTATGCTTTTACTTTTAACTTATTTGTGTCTTTATATTTAAGGTGCATTTCCTGTATGCAATATTATAATTGGAACTTGATTTTTTTAAAAGTTTATTTATTGATTTAAGTAATCTCTACACCTAATGTGGGATTTGAACTCATGACTCCAAGATCAAGAATCATATGCTCTTCTGACTGAGCCAGGCCATGTGCCCCAGACCTTGATTATTTTATTCAATCTTAAAATCTCTGACCTTTAGTTGGGATGTTCACACAACTTACATCTCATGTGATGATTGACATATTAGGTCTCTTTGTTTTGTGGGTTTTTGATGTTGTTTTTTGTTGGTCCCATCTGTTCTTTGTTCTTTTTTTCTCTTTCACTGCCTTATTTTGGATGGAGTATTTTTTATTATTCCATTTTCATCTCCTTAGTTATATCTCTTTGTTGTATTATTTTAGTGATTGCTTTAGGGTTTATACTATAATCTTGAACTTACCAGAGTCTACCTTCAAGTGATATTATGCTATTTCACCTAGTAGAGGGTAAGAACCTTATAATAGTATTTCCATTCCTCCCCCGACCTTTATACTACTGCCATGCATTTCACTTATTTTATAAATGCATGTGAACAGTCACCTCTTTAAAAATTGAGGTGAAATTCACATAGCAAAATTAGCAATTTTAAAGTGAATAATCGAGCAGCAGTTAGTCTGTTCACAATATTGTAGAACCATCACCAGCTACAGATGTTCTAAAACATTTCCATCCCTCCAAAACAAAACCCCATACTCATTAAGAAGTTACACCCCATTCCCCCTGGGCCCTTGACAACCACTCATCTGCTTTCTGTTTCTATGGATTTGCCTATTCTGAATATTTTGTGTAAATAGAATCATTTATCAGGTGACCTTTGTGTCTGGTTTCTTTCGCTTAGCCTAATGTTGTCAAGGTTCATCCACATGTAGCATATATCAGTGCTTTACTCCTTTTTATGACTGAAGAACATTCTATTGTGTAGACAGACCACAATTTGTTTATCGGCTCATCCATTGATGGACACTTGGGTTCTTTCCACGCTTTGGCTTCTGTGAATATGGTTGCTATGGGCACTGGTGTGCAAGGATTCAAGTCCTTGTTTTCAGTTCTTTGGGAGAACTGCTGGTTTCTTTGGTCATTCTATGGTCAACGTTTTGAGGAACAACCAAACTGTTTTCCACAGCAGCCAAACCATTTTATATCTTTACTGACAATGTATGAGGATTCCGGTTTCTCCACACCCTTCCCTATGCTTATTTCCTTTGTTCCAAACAATGTTGGAAACTATGTGTCACGTGGTCATGTGAAAACGTGTGAAGTGGTATTTCACTGTGATGTCAGTTTGTCCTCTCTCTAGTGACCAGTGATGCTGAACATTTCCTCCTGTCCTTGGCCATTTGTATCTTCTTTGGAGAAATGTCTACACAAGTTCTTTGGCCACTTTAAAGTTGGGTTGTTCTTTTTTGCTGTTGAGTTGTAAGAGATTCTTTTATAACTTCTGGATACTACACCCTTATTAGATATTTGATTTATAAATATTTTCTCTCACTCTGCAGGTTGCCTCATCACTGCCTTGGTAATGTCTTTTGGTGCATAGATGTTTTGAATTTGGTAATGTCATTTGGTGCATAGATGAAATGAATTTCAATTTATTTATTTTTTCATTATAGTTTTGGTGTCATATCTAAGACTCCATTGCCAAATCTAAGGCTGGGAAGATGTACTCATATATTATCTTTTAAGAGTTTTATAGTAGCTTTGATAGGTTGTTGGTGATACACTTCAATTCAAAATTTTAATTCAAATTTTAATTTGAATTAAATCCAAACATTTAATTTTTGTGTATGGTGTGAGGTAGGGGTCCAACTTCATTTTTTTGCTTGTGGATATGCGGTTGTCTCAGCACCTGTTAAAGAGTGTATTCTTTCCCCATTGAATGATCTTGGCAACCTTGTTGACAATCAACTGGCCATAGACATGCAGGTTTATTTCTGGATTCTCAGATATATTCCACTGCTCTATAGGTCTGTCCTCACACTAGTACCAGACTGTTTTGATTACTGTAGCTTTAATATGTTAGAAAGTTGAGAAATATGAGTCCTCTAACTTTGTTCTTCCTTTTCAAGATTGTCTTAGCTATTTGGGACATCTTACGATTTCATATGAAAGGGAGGGTTGACTTTTCTGTGAAAAGGGCTGCTGGAATTTGGATAGGGATTGTACTGAACCTGTAGATTAGTTTGGATAGTATTTGCATTTTAAGAACATTAAGACTTCCAATCCATTAACATGGAATATTGTTCCATTTGTTTAGTTCTTCCTTTCAATTGTCTTTTGAAGAGATTTGAATTTTAGAAAATGTTACATATTTACCCATGTAGATACCATTTACAGTGTTCTTAATATCTTTGTGTAGATCTGTATTTCCAACTAGTATTATTATTTCTCTGCATGAAGGACTGTAACATTTCTTTTTTTTTTTTTTTAAGATTTTATTTACTTATTTGTCAGAGAAAGAGCAGCAAGCAGAGGGAGAAGCAATCTCCCCACTGAGCAAGGAGCTTGATGCAGGGAGCCCGATGTGGGACTCGCTCCCAGAACCCTGGGATCATGACCTGAGCCAAAGGCAGATGCTTAACAGACTGAGCCACCCAAGCATCCCTGGACTGTAACATTTCTTGTAGTGCAGGTGTGCTGCTGATGAATTTTCTTCCTGCTTTTCTGTTTTTGAAAATGTCATTACTCACTTTTCCTTTTCAAAGGTATTTTACTCTGCATGTATTTGCTGGAATTATATTTTAAAAGATATTCTTCTTTTCAAGATAGTAGAGGTGACAGTTGATCTTCCAGGACTTTACAAAATGCGGTTGCTTTACTTGCATTGTTTCTGACAAGAAATCTGCCGTCATTCTTATTTTCTTCCTTTATGTAATGTCTTTTTCTATGGCGACTTTTCAGATGTCCTCCTTTTCACTGGTTTTGAGCCATTTGATTACAATGTCCCTTCATGTAGTTTTCTTCATGCTTCTTGTGCTTGGAGTTTGTTTTGCTCTTAGAGCTTTTGGAAAAATCTGATCATTATTTCTTCAAATATTTTTTCTGTTCCCTCTCTCCTCGTCCTCGGGGACTCCAATTATACACATATTAGGCCGGTGGAGTTGGCCCACAGCTCATGGATGTTTTTTCTTTGTGGGGGCAGGGGGGTGGTTCTTTCTCCTCTGTGTGCTTCATTGTGGATACTCTCTATCACCATGTCTTCAAGTTCGCTAATCTTTTCTCTTGTAATGCTAATTTCCTGTTATTGTGTTCACTATGTGTTTCATCCTGTGCAGTGTGGTTTTCAGTGCGGTTTGGTTTGGTCTTTTTTATCCTCCATATCTCTACTTTATCACTGAACTTGTGGAATGCAGTCAGGGTGTCTGGTTCTGCTAATTCTTTTAGTTGTTTCCAGCAGGAGTCACATGGGCCTGTTATTCATCTTGGTCAGAAGCGGAAGGACTCCTTCTTTTTATATATATATATTTTATTTATTTTATTTGACAGACAGAGATCACAAGTAGGCAGGGAGGCACCCAGAGAGAGAGGAAGGGAAGTAGGCTCCCTGCTGAGCAGAGAGCCCGATGCAGGACTCGATTCCAGGACCCTGAGATCATGACCTGAGCCGAAGGCAGAGGCTTAAACCACTGAGCCACCCAGGCGCCCCGGACTCCCTCTTCTTAATCTAAGTATTGATAACATCCTCCTCACTGGCTGTGGGAGCCTGTGCGAATTTGGACAAAATAAAATGCCAGCCGTCTTCTGAGGGCAAGTCCTCCCCACGGCCTCCCACGGGATAACAGAGCTGCTGGTGGGAAGTGGGTGTGGTGTAGCTTCAGCAGAAACAGAGACTGAAATGTGACTTGGCCCAGGTTGTCGGGTACCTGGGCTGGTCAGGGCAGCAAGCATTACCTGGACTGGGGCAAGGCGGCCAGAACCAGCCTCCTGGTAAGCATGTTTGGGGCTTTGTTTATGCAGATAGAAGAGCCCGATGCTCACTCAGTGATGCCGACACTGAGAGGACCTAGGACCCCTTGGCTACAGCTCAGGTTGGGGTTCAGAGGGCACTTTACCCCTCAATTGGACAAACAGATTGATGACCCAGCAAGAAATGTCTGAGGTACGACAGGCCAGGAGGAAGGGCGAAAACCAACCTACCCAGGTGGGGGAAAAACAAGATAACAGCCGGCTGGGGCGCTCATTGCTATTCAGGCCACCTCAACGTGCGCTTCAAGTCACGGTAACAAGGACCACAGTCGTCACCACCCTGGTTCTCGAGAGCCATGATGATCGGGGCATTGCCTGTTGGGTATCTTCTCGGGCTCCCTCGGTGACTGGTGGGGTCTACTTTACTCAAGCCCATTTGGGGTTGGTGACTACTGAGGCTGCTGCGTGTCTGGCGGGAGTGGGGGATGGTGCTCTCCCTTACCACGTCCAAGCATGGCATGGTGGGGCGACTCTGCCCTCGGAATAGGGAGCAAAGGGTGACATAGATCACATCCTGGCCTCGGGCAGGGCCCTGGCCTGTAAAAGAAGCTGTTAAACGAGAGAGTCTTGCCAGGAGGCCCGGGGACTGGATTTCTGGGGTCCGGGCCCGTGCCAGGGCTCTAATCAATCATTAGCATCTGGTGGTCGTGCTAACAAGTGTGCGCGCGTGTTCAGTGTGCTCGTGTACACGCCTGCACGTGTGCGCGCGCGCGTGTGTGTGTATGTGTGTGTGGTAGTGAGGACTCCCAGAGGTCTGAGTCCAAGTCCGAGACGGGGGCTATGGCGTCTCCTCAGCCCACCACTGTCACAAGAATGTGGCAGCCAGGGTTAAGCTGGGACTTAATCTGGCTTTGATGCCGACCCACTGAGCACCCAGGGCACAAGGGTCACGACCACCCACTCCAGCCCCAGGGGAACCACCAAATAGGAATCCATCCTGCTTAACCTGACTCAAAGCCCCTTGGAGCCTGAAAGGAGGGGGCCAGGGCTGCCCTGGAACTGGGAAAAACTTGTCCTTGCACCTTCCTGCTGGGACTCGTGCTTCTGAGCAAGGAGCCAAGGGCTGTCCTTGTGCTGTTCACTTGGTGGAGGTTTAATAGGCACCCACCATGGCCAGTGCTGTTTGGGATGTGGGGGATGCAGCGTTGAGCAGAGACGTTGAAATCCCCACCCTCAAGAACCGGACAAAACATGAAATAGACACTGCCTGGCTGGAGATAATCAGGAAGCAGGGAGGAGAGGACGGGGCGGGCTGCTGAGAGGGAAGGCAGGAGGCTATAGGCACGATGTCACTGAGGAAGTGATGTTTCGGCAAAGACCGAAAGGAGATGAGCTGGGAGAGATCTGATGGGAAAGTGTTTAGGCAAAGGGAATGTCACGTTCAAAGGCCCTGAGGCAGGACACACTCTCACTTGCTTAAGGGGCATCTAGGAGTCTGTGGGGCGAGAGCTGCCGGGAGGGAAGCCCAAGCAGGTGACCCCCAACAACTCCAGTGAACGCTGGGCGGCGTTGTAGCATGATGAGCCTCCGGAGGGTTTCGGCAGAGAAAAAGAACGTGAGGAGGCAATTGTAACAACCTCAAAGAACACGCTGCACGGGGAGACGAGGAGGTTGTGTGAGGTGGCCAGGTTTGGGAGGGACCTACGTGGAAGGTAAAACCACAGGATGTGCTGATGAATGTGGGGTTCAAGAAAGAGGGGGGTCCAGGAAGACTGTAAGGATTTTGATGTGAGCTACTGGAAGGCTGGACTTTTTCTTTTGTGAGTTTGGGAGGACGGGCAGGGGCAGAGCTGGGGTGGGCGGGTGAGGCACTGCGGTGCACGTGTTCACCTGTGGGACACCTACCGGCTGTCCCTGTGGTAACATGGAGCAGGGAGTGGGGTCCAGGGTCTGGGGCTCAGCGGCGTCCAGGCCAGGTCTAAATGGGGGCATCTGAGTATCAGTGGTTTTATTTCTTGATTGATTTTTAGTTTTTTATTTTTTTGTATCAGTGGTTTTAAAGCTTCGACACTGGGTAGATCTCCAAGGAGTGGGTGTAGACATAGAGAAATGCCACCGACGACACCCAGGAGCATGCCAGGACACAAGAACCAGCGAGGACATGAGGTCCTCGGTGGCCTTTGGAGCAGTGGAGGGGTGAGCTGCATCGGAGAGGCTCGCGGGAGAAGAGGGACAACTGGAGATGGCGGGACAACTCTTCCGAGGGGTTTTGCTTTTGAGAAGAGCAGAGAAATGACTTTCCGCTGGAGGTTGGGTGGGCTCGACAGTGCACAGGCTGCTCGGGGAGGGGGGCGCAGGTCAGGCCAGGAGGGGGTGGACAGCCGCTTCCTGGTTCCTGTTGCTTCCAGAACTGGGAGGAAGGCCCCACGCTGAGGGGCAGGCATGCAGCCCCATGGGCCGAGGGGCAAAGGGCATCAGGTGGCCCGGGTCACGCCTGCAGCGCCCAGCTCCGTGGTGAGCGCTCCCTCCATGCCGACGGCAGCCACGGGAGGGGCACGAGGCTGTGCCAGACGGGAATTCCACGTGGGCGGGGGCCGGGCTGCGGGGGTGTGTGGGGAGCGTGTGAATGAAAACCGCTGAGTCAGGTGCGGACAGAGGGGAGGGAGGCTGCGGAAGGTTCTGGTGGGGGGCTGCAGAGCTGCGGGGAGGAGGTGGGAGGCGGCGGGCTGCAGATAATTGCCGCGCCGTGCCCACGGGAGGGCAAGCCTGAGCGAGCGTCAGTGAGGCCGCCTCTGCCTCAGTGTCCCCATCTGTAGGATGACACGATGGCAGCGACGTCGCGGTACTGCTGGGGGTTAAAGGCCTCAGTCGTGGCCAGTCAGCACAAGCATCAGGGGCTCCTTAGCACTCACTGTCCTCCCCGCCGAGGCTGGCCCCGGGGCTGTGGACCTGTGAGTCCCACGGAAAGGGCGCGAGTGCCCTGGGAGCCGTGGAGGAAGGAGGGCAGCCCAGAGGCCGGAGGGCGCGGGGCGGGCTGGGGGGGCCCTGGGCACTGCGGCCGCATCCTCCTCACTCCTGCGAGGCCACATCCCCCAGAGGGCAGTGCAGGATCACCTCTCGGCCACGCGCAGTCTCCCCGCAGCCGGGAGGCCGGCTCTCTCTGGAATCCCTGCAAACGGGCCAACCTGCCAGGATTGGATTTTCCTCTGAATGCGCCTCTGTTTTTCAGCTCTGAATCGAATGCAGTCAGAGGCCGGGCGCTGCTCTCGGCCGCTCTGTGCGTGCTAGCTCACCCCGCCTTCCCAGAGGCTCCAGGCGGCGGCTACTGGGACCTCCGCTCTATACAGAAGGAAGCCAAAGACCCGAGAGGTCAAGGCACTTGGCCAAGGCCACACAGCTAGGAAGAGAGGGGCTGATCCCTCTGCTCGACTGCAGGGGTGCATGGGCTGTCCGGTCCCCATCCTCCCACCCCGGCTGGGCTCCTCTCTGACCCCCACCTCCGGTCTGGGACCTTGTTGCTTCTTTCTTTCTTTTTTTTTTTTTTTAAAGATTTTATTTATTTGACAGAGAGAGATCACAAGCAGGCAGAGAGGCAGGCAGAGAGAGAGGGAAGCAGGCTCCCCGCTGAGCAGAGAGCCGGATGCGGGGGGGGGGGGGGGGGGGGGGACCCTGGGAGCATGACCTGAGCCGAAGGCAGAAGCTTAACCCACGGAGCCACCAGGCGCTCCCCTTGTCACTTCTTCGTTCTGGTGTCTGGAGTGGCCTCCTGCACCTGTCCTTCTGCTTCAGCAGAGCAGGGACCTGGTCTGTCGGCCGGGGGCTGAGCACCTGCCACGCACTCGGGATTCAGAGCCAACACCGGTGGACGTCCCTGCTTCCAGGGGGAAAGGCGGGAAGAGGGGCGAGAAGCCCCGTTCTGGGCCAGTGCAGACCTGCTGCCTCCTCTCCTTCCATCCCGGCCTCTGGGCTCGCCATGCCCCCCGGGGCAGCCACAGGGGCCGGCTGCCGACGGAGCTGCCTTCTCCCACCTTCTGCCGCCGGACCTTGCGTCTGCTCGGTGACCGGTGTGACGGCCGTGGTGGCTGGGGACGGCATGCATCCCGGGCTGTGTCTCCCCGATCCCCCCCAGGACTGGCCCTGCCCTGAGCTGGGGGAGGTGGGGGGCGGCGGAGGTGGGGACTTCTCTGAAGATGCAGAAGGAAAGAGAGAGAGAGACGAGAGACGGGGAGGAGCGGGAAGGGGGTGGAGCGGAGGCGGCCAGAACGACGGAGAGGGGCAGCGGAGGTGGGCCGGGAGGATGGGGGCCCCCGGGAGCTCGGCTCCCCCGTGGGTCGTGATTTACAGTGGAGAGCAACTGCTGGAACAGACTGCGGCGGGTGCCTCTCGGTGCCAGGTCGGTGCCGCAAGGAAAACCGTATCTGTTGGGACTCTGGGAACAAAGACTCCACGTAAACATCTCCCGAGGTGTGGAATCTCCGGGTGACTCAAGGACCTCACATCCAGACAGCAGAGTTGTGAAACCGAATGCCTGAGCGGGCTAGTCGGCCGTCTCCTGTGCCGACGACAGCGGGAGGCCGCCTCGGAGCGTGAGTCACCGGCAGCAGCACCCAGGAAAATACCCAGGTCACCCCAATTACAGCATTATCGATCGCTGCCATCGCTCGGGAACCCAACCCAATGAAACTAGAGAAAACGCCAGCTGGGCCGGGCTGGGCCGGGAGGAATCCAGCCCTTGGCGCAGTCGGCCTTCCTGGCGGCTGCCTCTGCGGTCACGCCAAGCCACAGCCCTGTGTGGTCGAAGCGTGCGGAGGTACCGGCCCCCTTCCGCAGACGTGGGCACCAAGGCCCACCGGGCCAGGGCCCCTCCCACAGCTTGAGGCCAGGGTAGAGAACCCAGACCGAGGAAGGCTGCGGGGGCGAGGCAATGGGCCCAGGGGACCAAGGGCAGGCAGGTGTGGGGCGCAGGGAAGGAGAGCGTCTGGCTGCCCCTGGAGAGGTTTTTCTGCTCACAGAGCATCTGTCGTGCGCGGGCACGGACGCGTCAGGCGCCGCACTTGCTTTATCTCAACCTCGACCAAGTAGGTGCCCAGAAACCAAGGCTCAAAGAGCGCGTCGCTTGCCCAGGGCCCCTCAGCTAACAAGCGGCTGCACGGGGTTAAACCCAGCCCTACCTGCCCCCAAGTCCTTGCTCTTTCCACGGGGACCCCCTGCCTCTCCGTTCCCCTCGTGTGCAGGTGGACAGAGGAGGTGAAGGACCCCTGCCCCGTCTCCACGGAGCACGTGTGCACGCAAGTGTGGCTGTGCCCCCCAGCGAGGACGTGGTGGCCGCGTGTCCCCGTGGGGCCTCCCCACCGCCCCCCGCCTGCCCGGCCTCGGCAGAACGGGGAGGCCGGCTCTCGGCGGCCCACCCACGAGCCGGTAGCTCCCCATGCTCTTAATCAGTAAGATATGTTTCTGGAATAAAAACCACATCAGCATTTTTATTTTCAAGTTCAGACAAGGTTTTTTTTTTTTTTTTTTTCTTCCCAATTTTCCCTTCACATGGGTGAGGCTAATCCTCTCGCCTTGACTGACAGGTCTTTAGACTCAGCCGTACATGGAGAGAAGCAGAGAATCAAGGACAACAGCACGGGGGAGACTTTTCTTCTCCACGTTTTGCAGATTTCAGAAAGCCCACAACCCGTAATTACTGACGCGAGACATTGAGAAAGTGACACCAGGCCGGTGGCTGGACTGTCCTGGCAAACGCGGGGAGTGCCACAGGGGGGTGCCACAGGGGGGTGCCACAGGAGGGCTCTTGTCCTCGCCTTGTTTATCCCACAGATTCTGTCCTTTCCTCCTGAGGATCTGCCCTGGGGGGTGGGATGGCCCACAGGTAGACACTCCGGCCTGGGGCGGCGGGAGGGGCAAAGCTCAGAGGGAAGGGGACCAGGAAGAGAAGAGGGAAGAGGGCCCAGGTAGGAGCCAGAGCTCTTGGAAAAAACACTTAAATCCAGGAAAATGCAGAGCAGGCAAGAGCCTCTCTGTCAGGAGCGGGGAGGCTTCTCCATAGCTACAGAGTAAACAGTAGAACTTTCCATGCCCCTTCTCAGTGTTTTCCAGAGTATACTCAGACCCAGCCTCTCCTGGAATTGAACTGACCTTGAGTTAATAAAAGGGTGTGGCAGTGGGGGGCCAAATCCTGGGTGTGTGCTTGGGAAGGTCTCCAACATTTAAGCCAAGCCCCAAAGACCCAGTCATATCTGGCCCGGTAAAGAAGGGGTGGGAGATGGTAGCAGGGAGAGCCAGGAGCAAGGCCCGTTCCCAGGTGTGACTCCGTGGGGTCCTTCTGGCATTCTCAATGGGGTCATTCTTCCCTGTGGAACCCGGGCCAGGCACTGCTGGACATCTGACACCCCAGCCCCTGCCCTCCAAATGTCCGTGATGGGGACAGAGTCTGGGAGTGTGACAACTCACACTTCCACATTCCTAAGTGCCCCCTAGTGGGGGCAGGGGGTACTGCCTCCAGAGAGGGACAGGTGGAAATCAGGTGCCGCCACTCCAGCGTGGGGGGTTGGGGCGGAGTGGAGAAGGACTGCGTTGGAGACCAGGGGCCGGGGTCCAGCTGCCCTGAATGTCATCCTGGGAGTCAGTCCTGAAGAAGTTCGGGGAAGGGAAGGACATGGCGGACTCGTGCTGTAGAAAGGTCACGGGTTGCCAGGTGAGGCGTGCTTTCGAGGGCATTAAGACTGGAGTTGGAGGCCTGGGATTCTCTTTGTGGAAAGGGTAATTGCAGATTCAGTTTCCTTAATAGATACAGGGTTATCTGAATCTTCTCATTCTTTTTGTGTCCATTTTGAAAGTCTGTGTCTTTCACAGAAATAATTTTGGCATAAAGTTGTCATATTCTCATTTTCCTTTCGTGTCTGTAGGATTTGTAGTGATGTCCCATCCTTCACTCCTCATGATTTGTGGGCTTTTTCTTCCTGAGCAGTCTCACTGGGGATTCAGAAATATTGTTGATCTTTTCCAAGAACCAGCTTTTGATTTTATTGATTTTTTCTATTCTCCAGTTTTCTATGTCATTGGCTCGTTTTATCGGTACTGTTTATGTCCTTCTAGTGAGTGGTTCATGGGCTCTTCTTTTTCTAGCTTGTGGTGGAAACTTAGATGATTGATTTTAAACTGCTCTTCTAATAAAGCATTTTAAAGCCCTACATATCCTTTAAACATTGCTTTATGGGCATTTCAAGAATTTTCATATATTTGTGTTTTCCTTATCATTCAGATAAATCTTTTAAATTTAATAATTTCCTTTTTGACCCACGGGTTACTTAGAAGTGTACTTCTTAACTTCCAAATGTTCAGATATTTTCCAGATTTTTGTTATAGATTTTAATTTAATTCTGTCATGGTCAGTACTTAATTCAGTATACGAAAGCATACATGTTCTGTACAATTTCAAGCATTAAAATGCTGCATTTGGATAGAATTCTGTGTGAAAATGAAAGGAAATGCAGAAGGAAAATTTAGAATAAAATTTCCAGGCATTTTTAAAAACAAGCATGTTCATTTTTAAGATGGATTATGATAGGGGCCACATTTTTTGATATTTCAATTCTACTCAAATTACTGAAAGGAGTGATATATTTTAAAGTAGCTCTACTACTTATGGAAAATTATATTATGTCTAGCTATGAAGACCAAAGATTAAAAACTTAAGTATCAACTTGAAATGTTGGTATCATTTTTTTTTTTTTTTTTGAAGTTCTTTTAGGGAGATGTGAACAAAAAGTTTGAAGACAATTAGGCTAAATAATGAATAAAAGGACCTTGGAATGGGAGGTTTCCTTTTTCTTTAAAATGGGTGCGACTTGATCCCGTTAGAAAGGGCACAGGAGCGAGGAGGCCCCTGTGCATGGGGCCGGGACAGTCTGGAAAGGCAGGTCAGTGTCGGCAGAGCGCAGGTGTGTGAAAGGCACGGGGGCTCTGCTGGCCATTTCGAGACTCCTGTGCCCTGTTTCCTAACCGTGTCAGGTTCACCTCCCTCCCCCAGTGCTTATTCTGAGTCCCACTCACGAAACACTCTAGGGCAGGGCTGCCTACCCCGGGGAGTATTGGAAGGTGCAGATTAAGGTGGACCCAAGTCCTTGAAGACTTCCTGGAGAAGGAGAGCGTTATGGTGGAGCCTGAAGGAATGACAAGTATTTAGGAGAACAGGGAGAGGAAGGACTGGCACCGACCCTGTGGAAGGAAGCAGGGCGGGGCTGGAGCCAAGGCCGAGTCCAGCCCGGGCTCTGCCTTCCACTGCCAGGGCACCATTCTCTTCGGGGTCTACTCCCCCACCCCCATGGGGGCCCCAGCAGAACAGCTGCCACTGCCGAGCATCAGCGAAGAGCCCCTTGCCGAACCCAGAGGGCTGATCCTCACCTTAATTCTTGCTTGATGGAGAAGAGGTCCACACCGGTGCTCAGAGACGCCCGGCAGCGCGCGAGCTCACAGCACTGGGACTGGGGCTGGAGTCTGCGGCTCCCCTCTGCCAGGCGGGCCCGGGCCTGGCCTGTTTTTGCCTCGTCCAACACAGTTGCAGCCTCCAGAGGGAGACTCTACCACTGGGACCTCCCCGTCGTCTCGGGCCACAGCCCCAAGTCCTTAGGCAGGCAGGTGACCCTTCAGCACGAAGGGCCGTTGTCTCTTGGCCCCAGGCTGATGTCCACACTGGCTCCCTGCCTGGAATGCCCTCCCGGCCCTCCTGACCCGTGTGAGCGGCCGCTGGGAAGCCCGAGACCCTCCAGCCCCCGGGGCTGTGGCTTCTTCCCTTGCAGGTCTTCTTCCCCACAGGACACCGGGCGCTGAGGGCCACAGCGAGGGCATCTGCTTGATTCAGCCTTCAGTGCCGCGAGCGCTGCGGCGTGGAGCAGACTGGCTCCGACAACAGCAATCCATCCTCTTGCGGTCCCCGGGGCCGGAAGCCAGAGATCAAGGTGCGGGCCGCTGGTTTCCTCTGAGGCCTCTCGCCTGGGCTTGAAGGTGACCCCCCTCCTGCTGATTTTCATGTGAGTCCCTCTGTGCACACACACTCTTGCTGTCTCTCTGTAGCCAAATTTCTTCTTCTTAGACATCAGATTGGATCCAAGTTCACCCTAACAGCGTCATTCTAATCACCTCTTTAAAGAGCCCCATCGGGCGCCTGGGTGGCTCCGTGGGTTAAGCCTCTGCCTTCAGCTCAGGTCATGATCTCAGGGTCCTGGGATCGAGCCCCGCATCGGGCTTTCTGCTCAGCAGGGAGCCTGCTTCCCCCATCCCCTGCCTGTCTCTCTGCCTACTTGTGATCTCTCTCTGTCAAATAAATAAATATAATATTAAAAAAATAATAAAAAAATAAAGAGCCCTATCTCCAAATACAGTCACACTCTAAGGTCCTGGGGTTAGTGCTTCAATACATGAGTATGGGCAGGGGAACGTGATTTGCCTCTAAAAGCGCTGGATACACAGCGGCCGTCAGACAGGCACAGCCCCTGCTCTCATTGGCCCCCTAGTACAGAAGGCCAGAGGAGCCGCCCGCTGACAGTCCCCTTCCCCGACGACCTCGCTGCAGCTGCTCCTCTGGCCACCCTCCTCCCGAGTTAGTGCTCCATCCCCCCATGGCCCCTGCACCCCCTCGGACCCCCAGGACCCCAGAAGGTGTGATGGTTCATTTCCAGCATCAACTTGGCCAGGCCAAGGGGGCCCAGACATTTGTTCAAACAGGATTCCAGGTGTGGCTGGTGGGGTGCCGACTGTGGACGAGATCTGGGCTTGCGTCCGTGGTCGGGGTGAAGCCGATGGCTCTCCCCAGCTGACTGGCCCCATCCATGCAGCGGAAGACCCGAAGACAGCAAAAAGGCTGACCTCCCCTGAGAAGGGGCGGGCGGGGGAGGTAGTTCTCCTCCTGCCTGACAGCCTGGAGCTGGGACTTCTGCTTTCTTCCTGCTTTTGGACTCTCGCGGAAACACTGACTCTTCCTGGGGCTTGAAGGCTTTTGGACTTGGGCTGGAACGACACCGTCGGCTCTCCCGGGTCTCCCCCTTGCTGATGGTGGACCCTGAGACACATTCGCTTCCAAAAATCACACGTGCCAACGCCTGAGAATACCCCTTTCTATCTATACCTACACGTGCTGTGGCCTCTGTTCCTCGGGGACCCAAATACAGAGGTCCTGTGCGGGCCTCACCCTTTTACAAACAGGGAAACTGAGGCTCACTGGGACTACAAACGGGGCTTCCTCTAGGCGATGGAGGCTCCGTCCCTCCTTTTCTGAGCCGCAGGGGGCTTCACCTGCTGCTTCCCTCTGGTCCCAGGAGGGCGAGCTGCTCCACGGACCCACCGGCCCCCGCCAGCTCCACGGGGCCAGCTCACACACACACTTGAGACAAGGCCTTGCACAGTCCCCTTTCCTGCCCGCGGGACCGCACCAGGGAGACTCTGCGATCCCAGCTGCCTAGGATCCCGGCTGACTGAAACACAGGCCGTTGAGGCCTCCCCTACGAACGATGTGCTCGTGTGACCTCGCCCAGGAAGGGAGTGGGACACCCCAGGGCCTTCGAGAAGCTGCTCTGGCCTTCACGCCCCCTCCCCTCTCGGGCTCTGCTCCCTGGCTTCTCGTTCATTCTCTCGTGGTCGGGGCTCCTGACCGTTGCCTTCCCCTCCTGTTCCCAGCATGCTCAGCTCCGGAATCCGGTGACGGGTTGGCTGCGTCCAGTCTGACTCCTGGCACTTTCTCCGGGCAAACTTCTGCACATAGCGTCAGGCTTTCTCAGCCCGTGGACACTCGAGCCATAAAACAACTGCCTGAACAGCCCGCGGCCGGCACGAGGCGGGGGGCTGGCGACGCGAGAGGGTGAGACCACATCCCTGCCTTCCCAGCAGCCACGCGAGGCTCCACGACCACACCTCCGTGGTGGCAGATGCTGCTGTCCCCACGACCCGCTGTCCCTCCTTCCTGCGGTCAGGGACCACTTGCACTCTGAGTGGGTCACATCGCCACCCAACCAGAGACTACGCAGTCTGGTTTCACTTAGGAATACGTGTGGCCACGGGGCGAAATTCTCGCCCAGAGAACGTGAGTGAGAGAGACGCAGGCCAAGTTCAGACCACCTCCTTCAAAGGAGACCGCCTGCCCTTCCCCCTCTGTGCTTCCTTCCAAAGGCAGGAAAATCGGCACAATGGGCTACCCAACTTTGCTGCGTCCCAGGGAGACACCGCAGGAGACAGCAGCATGACAAGTGACGGCAGAATGGAAGGACGGGGACGAGCCAGGCTCCTGCTGACCCTGAGAGCTGGGGTACCCAGCCCCGCCCGCCCGTCTGCCCCTCGGAACAGACCGGAGGCTATTACGCCGGGAGAAGTAAGCTTCCTTCCTGCCGGGCCGCTGTATTTAAGGTCTTTGGGGAGGGCAGCTCAACCTGCACCCGGGTGGCAATCTTGGTTAGGTGTGACACAGGAAACCCAGACAGACAGAGACATAACATTGAAGCGTACAACGCCAGGCATTCTCACAAACTGAACACACCCGCGTGACCACCACTGCTCTCCTCCGCAAAGGCAACCACTACCCTTCCTCCCACAGTTTAACCTGCTTACGAACATCATGGGAACAGTCATACGGTTGTCATTTGGGCGTAGCTGCTCCCTGGCGAGTGTGGCCGCCGGACCCTACGCTCTGAATGTACCACGACCTTAGTCCTTGTGCCGCTGGTGGCTCGGGACCTTCCCCGGTCCTGGCTCTCACAAGTCCAATGCCGGTCTGGACATTGACATCTCCTCTGTCTTTGGGCTCACCCACACATACTTCTGTTTGGTATGAACCTTGCCGGGGAAATGCTGGTCACACGATATGCTAATCTTCCAAGGTTAGCAGAAAACGCCAAATTGTTTCCCGAAGTGGTTATAGGGTTGTGCCAATTTCTACTTCCACCAGCCGTGTTTGAGAGTTCTGTCTGCTCCACATCCTCACCGACAAACACATGGTATTGTTAGTCTTTTTATTTTTAGCTATCCTGGTGGGTAGCGGCGGCATTTCACTGTGGCTTTAATTTGCATTTCTTTGATTACTAATGAGGCTGCGTACCTTGGTGTGTTTGGCGAAAAGCTATCTTCCGTGTGCGGTGCCTGCTGTAGTTCTGGGCCCATTCTGGACGTTTTGAGATGTAGTTCTTTATCTATCTGGGATATGAACCCTTTGTCAATTATACGCTTCAAGTCTCCTCTCCCATTGCCTTTTCACCAATTGTGACTTAATGTTTAAGGCAGTGCATTTTAACAGCTCGCACAACATAGGAAATCGGACCCTATCTGTTCTGAGACTTGTTTCCTAGAAGTTTTAGCATTTTGCTTTTCCTGTTTACACTAGCAATCCATCTGGGAATTGATATTTTCTTATGGTACAAGGTAAGGGTCCAGTTTCCTTGGCCCTCTACAGATACTCAGTGGCCCGTGCCCGATTGGTTGAGATCACCCTCTCCCCACGCTCTGCCATGCCTTGAGAAAAAAACACATCAAGTGTCCATGGATGATAATCTGGTTTTGGACTCTGTTCTGCTTCTAAACTTGCTTTTCACAGTTCCAAGAACCATTCTTCTTTCAAAGCGTATTGGCTATTCTTGGCTTTTTCCATTTCCGCGTACACTTTAGAATTTATTTGAACATTTTATTTTCTAAATCTTCATTCCTGGTGTGTAGAAACTCAACGAACCTTCATATATAACCCTTGTATTCAGTAACCTGGCTAGACTCATGAATCACGCTAACGTTTCGGGCGCAGACCTTTTCTGCACGAGGTGCACGAACCACCCCAACGCCTGCTTGAGGTCTTTCCGGATCACAACACTTCAGTCTGCTTTTCTGATCTATCTCTGGCTATTTCACCGTTCCAACAGAAGGGTAAACGTAAGTGGTGAATTGTGACTAATCTTGCCTTATTAATGTCGAAGGGAAAAATTCCAGCATTTCTGCACAAAGTACAGGACTTGCTATAGGAGTTTTCGTAGATAGTATTAATCAAAGTATCTCCATTTGCTATTCTTTATTAATATCATGATTGGTTGTTGAATTTTTACTTACTTTTTCTGCAGGGATTGATCGTGATTTTAATGTTTACATAGTGATGCTTGTTGACATTTAAAAAAATGTTACACCAATCCTGCATTCCTAAAATACAGAGTTGTTAATAATGTGGTTAGGCTGTCTGGGTCCACCTTCATGCCTCAGATCGGACTTCACTTTTCCTTTCTTTTTTTTTTTTTTTAAGTTTATTTATTTGACAGAGAGAGATCACAAGTAGGCTGAGAGGCAGGCAGAGAGAGAGAGAGAGGGAAGCAGGCTCCCTGCTGAGCAGAGAGCCCGATGCGGGGCTCAATCCCAGGACTCTGAGACCATGACCTGAGCCGAAGGCAGAGGCTTTAACCCACTGAGCCACTCAGGCACCCCACTTTTCCTTTCTTCTGATAAACCTTTCAGGTGTTAGTCTTAAGGTTATGCTGCCCTCACAAAGTGCATTGTGACGTGTTCCTGCTCTTTTTTGTTAGAGTCTGTCTGTGATTGGCAGTTATTTCTTCCTAAAATGCTTTAAATATTAAATATTTAAAATATTTAAATATAAAATATTTAAAGACATATTTCATTGCTTTGCTTTTTAAAAAAAAAAGGAATTTGTTCATGTCATCCATAAGTTCAAATTTATTAGGATAAAATAGTCACAATATTCTTCTATGGACTTTCAGCGTTCACACGATCCACGGTGACAGAGTTTTATCGTTAATGAATTTTTAAATTCTTTTAACGGTTTTTACTTATTTGACAGAGAGAGACACAGCGAGAGAGGGAACACAATCAGGGGGAGTGGGAGAGGGAGAACCAGGCTTCCCACCGAGCAGGGAGGCTGACACGGGGCTCGATCCCAGGACCCTGAGATCATGACCCGAGCCAAAGGCAGACGCTTAACCAAATGAGCCACCCAGGTGCCCCTAATGCATTTTTCTAAGAAGGAATTTTTGGCTTTATCTTTGCTGTTTTTTAATTTTTAAAATTATTGTGGTTGTTTCCTGCTTAATTATGTTCTGCTCTTACGTTTATTACTTATTTTTCCCCCTTAGTTGTGCATTTAAGTCATGTTCCTTCTACTGAAGGATGTTCAGGGCATCAATTCGCCGCCATCTGTCCTCACATGTGCATTTAAGGTAGCAAATCTCCAACTAAGTAGCTTTAATTGCAGCTCACAAACTTCATATACAGTATTTCTTTATAAAGATTTGAGAGAGAGGGAGAGCAAGGGCACACACGAGCGGTGGAGGGGCAGGGGCAGGAGAGGGAGGCAGGAGAGAATCTCAAGCAGACTCCAGGTTGACCACAGAGCCAGATGCGGGACTCGATCCCACAACTCTGAGATCATGACCTGAGCTGAAACCAAGAGTTGGGACACTTAACAGACTGAGACACCCAGGCACCCCCTGTGTGTTAGTATTTTCATTAACGTTCACTTAAAAATGCTTTCTGATTTTCATTTCTTAGTTCTGACCCTTCGGTATTTGAGAAATGTATTACTCAGTTTCTAAAATTGTGGGAATTTTCTAGTTATTTGATATGCAGCTTAACTGTTGCAGGGTCAGAACATATTCTGTATGATTTTAAACCTTTGAAATTTGTTGGTATTTGTCCTATGGTACAGCAAAATGGCAGATCTGGTAAGTGGTTCCACATCTATTTGGAAAGTAGGTGTACTCTACAGGTGTTGGGTGCGATGTTTTATGAAAACCAAATAGGGTCGACCCTACTAATTGAATTGCTTGAAACTTAGTATTTTTATGGGTTCTTTTTGTCTGCTTATTTTACCATTTGCTGAGAGAGAACAGACCACTGCAAGCTGACCGTATGACTCCAACCCCTTCCGCAGACTGGGGCAGGAACACGGGCAGGCGGTTGTCACTAGACACTGGCTGGGAGCAGGTGACAGCCACTGCAAAGGGAGAAGGGGGAGGGGAGGGAGGGAGACGGATGCAATCACCACTTAGCTGACTGAACAAAGAACCACCTGTCTAGGCGAAGCAGTGTTCACGTTAACTTTCTTTTGCTACTGCCTTCTTGAGGATGCTTCAAGCTTAAGGTTGTTTTGACTTTCAAGTGTTATTCCCAAGAAGTAAAACATCCATTCCCTTTCTTCTGTACTTTCCACCATTTTGTCCCCTAGTGGTTCATTTTGGGTATTTTCAACTGGTTGGTCTTCCATGTACAATTTCTCTCCTTGTGGCTAAAACCACCTACTGAAGCCTCAATTTTAGTTATATTTTCTCTGCTTCATGAATTTTTGTAAGTCCCTTTCATACTGTGTCCTGTCTTTTGCCCACATGTTCGATGTCAATCTTCAATCTCCTCTTTCATCTCTGTAAACACTGAACAAGGTTGTTTTAAATGTTTGCTCACTGTCATCTGGAGCCCTTCTGTGTTCACTTCTATTACTTAAGCTTTCTCTTAGTTTTCATACCAGTTGTCTTCTCACCTCGTATTATTTCTGATTGAGTGCCAGAGAACATATACGGAAGATTATGCCAATAATCTGAGATCAAAGGTGGTATCTCTTTCCAGAGAGGACTTTTGTTGCCAGGTACCTGGGACAGCAGTAATCCAGGCTGCCTGAAGGCACAGCACACCAGGTTACTGAAATCCAATTGCTGGGGCTGAGAATATTTTAAACTGAGAGTCATCCCCTGGGTTATTTCTGGTTCACAATCACTCTTCTGATACAGCCCTTTGGGGTCCTGACCTAAAGAAACAGAGGTTTACCAGGCAATAGTCCCCATCACCTTGGCTCCTAAAGGCCATGAGAAACTCCAGTCTCTTTGTTTTTCTCTCTGAAACGACAAGACCTCTAGAGGAAAAAGCAGCCCAAACACCAGGCTCATCTCCTAGCCTTTGGCTATTCCTGGGTCCTGGCCCTGTAATTTTTCAGTGTCTTGTTCGCTCCCTGGTACCTTCAAATAGTAGTTTAAAAATATTTTGGCTGGCTTTTTAGTCACCTTCAGGGAGGCTGGTCGGAACCATCATGGATTTTGGAGCGCCCTCTCTTTTTTAACATAAATAATTCTCAAAGAAAATCTCCTCTAGCTCCCCAACCTATCTTCCTTCCCTGACCTCCCATTGTATACGCCCTACAATGCAAATGAAGCCCTAGCACCAAGATGTTCACAACAGCATTTATAAAGATGAGAAACGGGATACAAAATGCCTAATGGTAAGAGGATGGTTCAGTCCACGATGCAATATTCTGATAATGCAGTCAGTGAAACTCTTTTTAGGAGGGTTGTTAGCGTACGGACATATCTGAAACTATAATGTTAAGTGTAGGCTTATATGTAGGCTTAAAATGTGGGCTCCACGTTGGAGGTGGCCCTCTTCTCTACACACTCCCGCACGAGACAACCCCCTTTATCTCCATGCCTTCAAGCATCATCTATGCGACTCCAAACACGTATTCCCAGCACTGACTGCCTTCCGGGCTCCCGTCCTGTATACTCAATTACTTTCCAAAGTCATCTCCATTGGAAGGTCTTAAAAGCATCTCAAACTCATTTGCCGCAAGGAGACTCTCGATTCTCTCTGCCCCTTCACATCAAACTTTTCCACTTTGGGGAACATACAATCGTCTACCCAGCTGCTCAACAAAAATTTAAGAGTTATTCTTGTTCATTTCATCGAGCCCATCCCCAAAAACCCATCAGCAAGTCCCATGAACTCCAACATCACACCACACGTACATCTGTCTCCCCACAGCCACCAACCCCCGTGTGTCTAAGTCACCATCCCCAGTAGCTCCAGAAATGATGTCTCGGCTTCTGTTCTCTTTCCACTGCAATTCATCTGCCATACAGCCGCAGGACTGGTCACCAAAAAACGCAGTGTAGATCTCATTCCTATGCCAAGTGCCACTTAGTGCCTTCCCAACACGTTTCAGTTAAGAGTCAAATGCCCCCAGGGCCTCCAAGACCCTGCGTGATCGGACTCGGGCTTACCCCATCTGACCAAGTCTCCCTCACGGCACATCTTGCCAGGCACTGGCCCAACTGGCCCGGCCACCCTCCTGGCCACTGACCACGTGAAGCTTGCCACCTCGGGGCTTTTGTGCTCGGTGCTCTCTCCCTGTGAACGCTCTGTCCTAGCTCTTCGCACAGGCCAGAGGTGACCATCTCAGAGAGGACACCCCACTTACCATCCATATCGTCGCCTTGTTTTCTTCATGGCCTTCACTACAGTACGGGATGCCCTTGTTCTTGCCTACCTGTTCGCGGGTTAATTTTCTGTCATTCTCATCAGAACAGAAGCTTCTCGAGAGCACAGGCTGTGTCTGCCTTCTCTACCGCTGGGCCCCCAGTGCCTGCCTGGGACACTGCCTGGGGAGACGGAGGCCCTGGGCAGTTAAGCAACTTGCTCAGGACCACACAGCTGGCGGTCTGTGGAGGTGAGGTTTAAGCTCAAGATTTTCACACTGCAAGCCCACGTGCTTCCCAAGGAGCATCCCTTTTGCTCTACGTCCCGAGCCACAGTCCAGGCACTTCTAGATTTACTTTCCGTGCTTCCCTCCTCACTCACAGCCTCCTGATTAACCACAGCAGTTAGTCACCACGTATTTACTGCTGTGTGGCCTTGGGCCTCAACCCCTGCAACTCAACGTCCTCATCCATGAAATGGGATTAATCCTAAAACATGCTGTATCATTGTTCTGAAGGTTAAACGATTAATATTTTCCAAGAGCTGAGAACCCTGCCCGGTTACTACACAGAAGGCATTACACAAGTATTCGCTCAAGAAATAAATGGCATTTGTGTGTCCGGCACCGTGGGGACGGGGGCAGCGAGAGACAAGGGGTGGTTTCCCCGTGCTTCCATCAGACACACTCACAGTGGAGGTGGGAGGGGCGCAAAGACGCGGGTCCAGCAGGGAGAGTCGCGGGCGGTAAGGAATGCCTGCGACGTAACAGGTACTGTTGGGACGTTCACCGATTTTTACTCTCAGACACGCCTAGGTGTTGGCACTACTGTGAGCGCCATTTTATTGGTGGAGCAAACGGAGGCGCAGAGCTTACGGAGTCTGCCCGGAGCCGCACGGGCGAGAGACGGGGGCCGCAACCCACGCGCTCACTTCCACTCATGCTTTCGAGCACCGTAGTGCTCTACACCGTGTCAGAAAACCTCAGGTAAGCGCCCACTGGACGGACGGACGTAAAATGAGCAGGACACACTGCGCATAAAGGAAGAACGTATGTTATACTGTTGAAACAAAAAGATGCATTTAATGTAATGTTTCCAATTAAAGGTTTCAATTGGAGCAACGATGAATGATGACCAAAACCTTCAAAAAGTCATTCCCGCTGACATGACCGGTTGTGATGAGGGAAACCGAGGAGCGGGCTAACACCGTCACCGCGGCAGGTACAGAAAAGACCTACCTTTAACACTGATGTAGGTTATAGACGGTAAATTCGATTTGATGTAAAAAAAAATTCCAAGAAAGTATATGTAAAAATTTGTAGGGAGGAAAATAAAATAGATATTCTAGCATACAAATGCAAGGGGAAAAAAGGGAATTTTGAAAACAAGGTTTTTAACTGATTTCTCACACATAGGCCACTGTGGCTGGAATTATCAGGACCGCGGACAGCACTGAAAGTGCCCTTTGGTGGGGGGCAGGAGGGAGCCAACCTCCAAAGGACTGGGTTTGTGTTAGACTCTGAATATTACAGTTCCTCGTCAACTTCGCAGCATTTTACAGTTCTGTCTCAATTTTACTGACTCGCACGTAAAGACGGGCTCCTATGTGCAGAACCTGCTGACGAGGGAAGACATGCTCTTGCGCCTCCCTCCTGCAGTGACTGCCATTTCTACTAACAACGTCTTTGTTTATTCATTCGAGGATGGAAATGAAAGGGGAGTGATGACATTTCAATAACATTTAAATCCCAGATGTTGGTAAAAGAAAAGGATATTGATGCCTTCGGTAGATAATGGGTGCAAGATATATATATATACACATACAATGTTAATTTTTTATTTAAAATGTACTAATTGTAGCTAAAATGACCACAACCACTTCTCTATGTTCAATTTTGCAAAATGGGCATCTTTTAGTCGTTTCCAAGCTCTGTGGCTAGATTCAAAAAGTTACCGAACAAAAATGGTATCTCTATATTAGCTTCTCAAAAAACCTCATTAACAACCCTATGAGGTGTATTCATAGGGACATAACACATATATAAAAATACGGACAAATTATAATAGCATATTACTAAAATGGTGAAAGTAAGTATTTTTGAAATATTAACATTCCTCCTTAACGCATTAAAAACCATTCTGCAAATACTTAGGACTCGGTATCAAGCAGAACAGCCTTCCCCCACTTTCTCTGATAATGAAACAGGCTACAAAATTGAACAGCTTTGTTAGTTTGCTCTTAGAAGCAATAATACGGCCACGGAACTTGCTGCGACCATTCTGTCCCTTTACAAATGCTGTGAGGCTGGCCTGCCTTCCTTTCTTCTTCTTCTAAACGACTGATTGAGCTGGTGATTTAATCCTCTGCAGCAAGCATGTAAGACGAGGCTCTCAGAATGGCCAAGCCCCGGGCAGAGGACAGCGAAGCTGCTGGTCGAGCTGGAGGCTTAGCCAGCCAGGGCATCCAAGCAGCCACAACATGCAGCCGTCAGCATGTTTTCACTATGCAAGTCCCACATTTCCCAGTTAGAAAACACACAGCCATTACCCCTTTCTGTGTTCCCACACAAGGCTCCCTTTTGTTTATTTGTGTTTGTTATCATATGGCTTACACCGACATGTTTGCCTGATTCCACTGGTGCGCACACATCCATTGAGAGGCGAAGAAAAAGAAGTGTCTATTGCAAACTGTTAAAAGGAAAAAGGGACTCCCACTGTTTTTTTTCCTCTGGCGGGGCCCTCTGTTTAGAGGACAGGATGTTAACTCTTTGCGTCCCGGGAAAGAATGACTTCTTCGCGCACTTTAAATTTTGCAAGGGCTTCTTTACTGATGGAATGTCATAAATGAGAGGGGAAAAAATGTTATTCACAGAGGACCACAATTCTAGAAGCTGACGTTTTTTTTTCGGACATAGAGAGTATGTTAGCACAGGGGACCACTTTTATTTCATTCTGAACATACTTGAGCTGTTTTTACAAAAGCAATTTAAAGTACGACTACAAAAAACACTGGACGCACTTTACTCTGGAATGATCAGTATTTCAGTTAACGCTTCTGGCGGAATCTTTTTATTTTGGAATATTCAACAGGAACTGTGCAAAACCTCTAGAGAGCTTACAGTAACGGGCTGTCCAGGAATGTTCATACATGACCTCCCTCCTAGAGCTTTTGTTGCTGACATCAATGACCTAAAATTCCAGTGCTCGTTTAATCCAGCTCCAGCTCTGAGTACGTATTGGAGGGGGGGGGGGGGGTAGAAAGAGATGGAAATAGAAAGATACAGGGTCAAATCTGCTCCCGTTCCCCAAAGCTACTTTTGCAATTCCACAAAGCGGAACTGTGGCCGGACCTGGAGTGGCGTGCTTCAGGACACCGTGTCCTTGAAATCCTGTGAACAGGACAGGGACTCTCTTTAATCCTGTGGTCCTGTGCACAGAGTCCCCTTCACAGACGCAGGCATCCCCCTGGGAGCACAATGGTCCGGGAGGCCTCTTCCCAGGTGATTTGGAAAGAGAAGAGTTAACGGCCTGCACACTCTCCCCACTCTCTCCCCAGGGCCGGGCTCAGTGACAGGCACAGCCCAGTCCCTAAAATGAAGAGCGAGCTTCTCTATTCTTCACCATCTCTCGAATTAATTAGCTGGAAATGAGTCTTGTCAATGTTTTGGAAAGGCAGAAAGGGTGAAAAGAGATTGCTAGAATTAATCACAGTGAGAAACTACTTCAACCGCCTGCCAGAGTGCGGAAAACCCAACAGGCAGAGAAGAAAAGGAACCGGGCTGATTCGCCATCTGAAGGAACAAATGGAATCCGATCAAACGCTCCAGGCTTTGCCAAATAAGGGATGCCCCCTCCCTCGAGGAGAAGAATTTATTATCTGTTGCCACAGTAAGTACAATGTATAACTGAAACGCACACTGTATCCATGGGGACAAAGGCAAACCAGACAGTTTCTAAAGCAAAGAAACAACAGAATACTCAGGTACTTTCGCTTTCGAGCTTACCCACACTGAACTCTATTATCTAAAGGAGTCACGTGTTCCTGAATTGACACTTAATAAATCTTCAAACACTTGCGATTTCACATACTGCAGAAGGTGAAAAATCCAGGAAACAGATTCCAAAAATTCAGGTGTTTTGATGGAGAGCTCATTCACTAAGAAGAAAACAAAAAAGAAAACAAAATGACAGCTGTAACAGATCGACTTTTAAGAGTCATCCAAGGCGGGTGGGGGAAACAGCAGATTTCGGTCAGGAGCTGAGACCTGGACCAACACACCCAGCACTCTACAGGGAGACGCCTGTTCTCTTCACAGTAGCCATCTCTCCACTAGAAAATCCAGAAACTTCGACCATGTAAAAATTCTGATACGATTTTTCTATTTCCCCCCTAAAATAAGTTTGAACTTTTCAGACAATGGCAGCATAAAGCCAGGACAACCACCACCAAAAACCCCCCAAATTATTGGCAACTAAATTTCAGGCCTTCTTGGCCATTTACTTTCTAGTAAAGTGGCCCCAGTCATATTCTCAGGAAGAACCCGTCCCAGGCCGAGGGGACAGGGCGCTGGGACCCAGAGGGGGCGGCAGCTTGCCCCGGCACACTCACCAGCGATGGGGGGTCACTAGTAGGCTTCAGGATCAGCTTGTCGCCCCTCTTCTCCACCTCAAAGCCCATCTTTTTCAGCAGGGACGCGTCCGCCAGCCCCTGCTCCTCCATCTTGGCGATCAGATCTTGGTTCTGACTGTTGTCTTCGGTGAGGTTGCGGATGGCGTACACCACCCACTGGGTCAGAACTGGGGGCCGAGTGAAGGAATTTGCCGACACGGTTCCCCGTGTCCGAAGTTCACGTGAGCGTGACGGGAAAGGGAGGTAGGGACACAGCCTCGGCGAACAAGGTCTCACAGAGCGTATGCTACGGCCACGCCGCCCAAGAGGGAGTAATGAAAAAGCGGGAACACGCGCACTGTACATGTATGCCCCACGTGTGCGCCCATGTGACAGCCAGCACGGGGAGGTACTTGATCGAGATTTGATAAATGAACGAGCAGGGAAGCAACATCTGAACTCTGAACGCGTGCACGCGCACAGATAACCGTGGTGTTGAGCCTCCGGGGAAGAAGACACGACGGTGTCAGTCACGAAGATGCCAAGTGGGAAGCAGACAGGAGACTCATCTTGCTCAAAGCCAGCTCCGTTATAAATAAGAACTGCTCCCTAGCAGTCTGCACAGAATTCCCCTCACTCGGCCGCATTTTAAGGAGGGAGCTAGAAAGCCTTTGAGGATTTGCTGTGTCCTCTGGCCTGGCTGCACCCAGCCCTCATTCTGCACGTTCTGGGCAGCATCGGCCATAGCAGACAGAAGGCAGGATAGGATGGCTGTGTTAGTTACCAAGCTCTTTTCTTGAGTGACCAAGAACTGTGTAAATCTCAGGAAAAGCATTACACCTACGTTGTTCTAGAAAAGACTGTAGAGAAACCGGGTACCAACCCATGGATCCAGGGACGCAAAAGCGATGCCGAGAATAGCGGGCCCGGCACTCTCTGTTGGTCCGGAGGGAACAGCAAACACCCAGGGGAGTAAACACTTTCTCTGAGAAAGCAAGGCCTCCCTGCCCACGATCGGATGAAGTTGGCAAGGAAAACAGTCCCTTTCCCCTGACTGCCACATGCTTCCGATGCCAGTGTTTCTGATGTCGGAATGGGGCCATCTGTGTCCCCCAGGATGTATCAGGCTCTTTAGCCCGAAGGTCCTAGCTCCCAGCACAGCAGTGAGGCCGGGCCCCTCGCTGGACATGTGAAGCCACAGGGAAGGCTTCAGTGTGCATAAAGCCTGCGTAGAATCTGAGAAAGAATGTCAATCAAACTGCTTCCCCAGCTCCGCAACCTCAGAGCGAGACAGTAAGGAACGAGCCTGTCCACTCAAGTCAGACGGCTGAGATGCAGGAAACACGACCCTTTATGTTCCGGACAGATCTTCAGAGGTTTTAAGAAGTTACTCCATCCCAGTCCCTCTGACACACCCACACTGGTTCACAGTCCCGACAAGGCCTTGGAGCTCTCCCCTGATCAGACGGTCCATGCCGGCCCTGCCCCTCCAGCCTGGGGGCTCGGGCAGCCCCGAGAAGAGGGTGAGCGGATGTGTGCTGGGGCAGTGACCCGCCGTTCTCTGGAGGTCTATCATTAAGGGCACTTGTGAGGATAAATGACTAACCTGTTCCAGACGGCACAGAGTAGGAATGGGTGATTCTCAGCCAATGCCGATTCTGTAATTCGTTGTCATCCTTTGGTGGGAGAATGTCCTTCTGCCATTTACCTGTCATCCTTCGATGAGAAAGCCCAGTACTTTTATAAGGGCTGCTATTTCCTTTCTGGAGACAGAATACTCAAATGCACGAAGCCTAACTGTAACATTCTCACCCTTTTCCACAATCACCGAACCCCCACTCTACGCCAGTTTAGACAGAATAAAAGGGAGGATCGTAGACAAAAACTTCTACCATGTTAGTGAATTTCTGAACCATGAATCATTTGCTGCAAGCAATTTCTCATCCAGAATAACATCACTCCACAGGTTCATTTCCTCACTTTTTGTACGGAAAGCAGGAGGCAGGGTCAGGAGACCTGACTGAAGGAGCCAACAACCGAAGGGAAAATTTAGGCAAGAAAAGAAAGAAGACTGAACAATTTTAGCTCACGCGTCGAATCCCTG